>NC_140656.1:17474308-18724308 GCF_978046115.1 Saccoglossus kowalevskii | reverse complement strand
AGATGATGGTGGTGGAGCTACGTTTTTTATTTGATTTCTTGGCAAGTTTCTATAGATACGCCAGTTCTAAAATAATTCAACCCATTACTACATGGCAGAATAAAAAACATGAACAACAAGTCATTGTTAATGCAAAAATATAGTAATATATATACAATGTATTAATTTACAGTGAATAAATGGCTGGTCTAGTACCAACAGAAAATAGATGTATTGAATGACTAATAATATCGTCAGAAATTAAAGAGGATTTAAGCACATGCAAAAAAACAGATGTGGTCTACAGGGTTCTTAAATGCCACTCCGGACGGACGGACGGAAACTGAATTATAAGTCATCGTTTCAGACTTTGTTTACCGACATTCTCCAGGCGACGAAAAAGTCTGTAAACTATTTACGAGGTAACAACGAAGAATAACCTTTACAGAAACGCAGTGAAATTTACTTCAAAATAACGATGTGAAAAAAAAGATGTGTGAATGGGATGATAATAAAATTAATCAACCTAATTTAGAAACGACGTCACTCCTGACAACGTGACCTTCTACGATGGACCAGTGATAATCCGCGCTGATTAACAGGTTGATTTCGTAGTCGTCAGCGTTCACTTGTGGTGCGAGTGGTGAATCTCGCCAGTAATTGTACTTCAGTTACGCAGAATGGACGTAGTTTTGTACAAGTGAGCTGATGTTTGACACCACAAAAGGTCGTATGTTACTTTGTTTTGAGTTTAATGTCTATTCATTATTACATGATATACATTCCAACTTGTAAATGGAGTGGGATGACCCAGTCTTCATTTTTTGTGGCGATCCCTACTAAATCCAATGCATGATCAACTAACTAAAACTATTTAAATGCACTTTTGAAGATACGGGGACACTTTCACTAACAGCTAATGGTGACGTAATATAAATTATAAAAATAAAATTAAAGCTGCAAGCAGCATCACAGGGGCCCAAGTATACATGCCATAAATAATGTCAAATGATACACATGATACACAATTAGTTTGAATGATTAGTACCATGAGGTCGAAATGCAGTTGGTTCCATATATTTATTTGAGATATAAAGGTTATTAATATATGGTCATCATCTGTTATTTTAATCAAATCTCTTGTTCAACATAGTCATGATAACACAGGATTCATCTTCCTAACTGCAACAGTGTTTGAGATACAACGATTATGCATATTAATGAGCTCACATGACCATATATGGTCATCTGTTATTTTATTCAAATCTCTTGTTTAACATCATCATAATAACACAGGTTTCATCTTCCTACCTGCAACAGTGCTTGAGATATAACAGTTATGCATATTAATGAGTTCACATGACCATATATGGTCATATGTTATTTTAATCAAATCTAAGGTTCACTGTTGTCATGATAACACAGGAATCATCTTCCTACCTGCAACAGTGCTTGAGATATAACAGTTATGCATATTAATGAGTTCACATGACCATATATGGTAATCTGTTATTTTAATGAAATTGCTTGTTCACTGTTGTCATGATAACACAGGAATCATCTTCCTAACTGCAACAGTGCTTGAGATATAGCAGCTATGCATATTAATGAGGTTAGAAGCCCCCACCCCATGGGCGTGTAGCCACATGACCTAGCCATATGCCATTCAGGGGAAAGAATGTATCTAAAGAGTAGAATACACATACAAAATTTTATTCCAATCGGACTAATACAAAACATGTAGTTGCATAATTTCTATTTTCACAAAATCGAAGATGGCGGACAAACCACGTGACTGATCAAAATAATATTATTTTTCTCGTATGGAGCTAAGGCCAGGCATGGTAAATATAAAAACATCTCGCAGATTCATTGACTCACCTCTGAGAAACAAATGCCCAAACTTTTAATCAATTTTGCTTAAAATCCAAGATGGCGGCCAAACCATGTGACTAATCTGAAATTTTTTTTAGGTTTCTGAAAGGGTTAGTTAGAGACATGCCATGACGCAATATTTGAGATTAACGCTCAAGTGTGGCATGAGTAAAAAACTACTTCCTGTTGAGAACAAATCCAAAATGGCAGCCAAACCACGTGACCAATCATAATGAATTTCTCAAATCTAAATCTGCTCCATATGTAGAAGCTAAGTACTGAACATGAGAACATTTTACTTGGCGGTTCTGAAGAAGAAGATTTTAAAGTGTTTTTTGCCGTTTTTAGGAAAAACAAAATGGCGGGAAAAGTCACATGACCGCTAAAGTTTTTATTTCTGATATTTATTACACATGAGTTGTACTACATACCATAAAAAAATCTAGACGCCTAGACCCTCAGAAAGTGGTCAAACAGCCACTTCCGGTTTTATTTCAATCCAATATGGCTGCCAAACTAATTGGCCAATCAAAATTCTGAAAGCATGTTGCACCAGTTCACATTAGGGAGTATCAGTATAGAGCATTATCAGACCATTTCGCTCAGCAGTTTTCTCAAACGGCTTGACGAAAAAAGTTACGGAAGAAAGAAGAAAGAAGAAAAAACCGAACAATAAGAATAGGGGCCACGCCCTACAGGCTTGGGCCCCTAACTATTGAGGGACACATTTAAAGACAAGTGGACACGTTTGAAGTCATTTTCAGGGTCACCCAACTCCTAAAAAAAGTATGAGAAAAAGATTTGAGCGACTGTATCTGTTATTATTTTTATTGCAAATTACAACTGTTTTTTCTATGGTGTAACCATTAATGGGTAAATAAAATTGGATCAAGATGAAATTGCAACCCTTATTGAGTTAACATATATAAATAATCATATAGTCATCACACACATTAGTTTAGCACATGTGTATTCCATAAAAAAAATCACTGCACATGATGTTCAGAGACTTCTTGTTGTGTAAGGTTTAGGGAACCGAGGACTGAGGTTTAGAAAATACTCTTTCTTTGTTACTGGTTTTTCCAATGATGAAGAGCTTTATTAAAGTCAAACTGTGCCATCTTAGGTCCTTCAATTTCTATTAGGGACAGTACATCAAGTCTCTCAGGACGATTTTATTTATTTTGCACACTAAATCCCCTCTCACAGTCAACTGAATGAACAGGTAAGGTAAGTGCTATTGCTGACAATTTCAGTAAATTTGGAAACAAATCTCTGAAATTTATGAATAATTGACCACAAACTGGAAAAGTTGGCAACTGGATACTGTTGAATCAATACGAGTTGTTTTAACTGTGTCCATTCTGCAATAGTGTTTTTACTGTCAACAATATTGATATCATTCTTACACACCATAGAATCACCACAACCTTCATTATGTTTATCACATTTATAGTGTTCCATCAGCAGTTCAATTTTTTCATCACCCCACGTTTCTAACTCTTGTTCACTGAGAAATGTTACTGGCTTCAGACCAAGAATACTAAATGCTGACACCAATTCTTGACTGTCCTGAAAAAGAGATATAGATAAATTAATTAAAAATAATATTTTAAGCAGAGTGGTTTGCAAACATCACAAGTCATTTTATGTAGTGTACACATACAATTTTAAAGTTCAAAATTATTAATTAAATTTAAATAAAAACATACCTCAGGGAATATGTTGGAGATATTCTCTGTAAGTGCATCAAGAAACTATTTCTTGATCTTGGCTCCTGCTGACAGTTGGTGTCCTTTGTAGGTAAGTTTTCATCTTCAAATAGTTTCTGATTAAATTCCTTCAGGAAATTTTGTTTTGACTGATGCTCACTTTTCAAGTCATGTAACTGTGCTAATATATTGTTTATTGCTGGTTGTATAATGCACAAGTCTATTACAGTAAAACCTGTCAAAACCGACCCCTGGATAAACCGACCTACTGTCAGAACCGACCGATTTATGTAGCCCCGAAATTTCTCCATAGACGCCTATGTTAAAACAACCTGTGAAATCCGACCACTGTTTACTCCGAACACCGACCGCATTGATCGGTCCCAAGTCCAATATTCACACTGAATACATCGACCATCCGACCATTTGCACCACATCCGCTGTCTAGTAATTCGGTCTGCCCGACCTAAAAAGTGTGCATTGTGTCCAAATTCCGCGAACGTCACAGAAACAATACCAAATCTCACACTACAAGTAACGTCCCGTGTAAAACAATGGCAACTGATTACATTTTTCACACCACACGCCCACGCATCGCGTGGTGTCTGGACAGTATAATGACCCCGGATATAAACAAATGATCGGGGTCATCACCTTCAATTGCGGTGAAGCACACTGCATTATCACTTCTTCAACGCTCAAAAGACATTGAGTTTTCTTCTTTCCATAACGATTCTGATCGACAATTTTGTGCTTTCGAATGTTTCCGTAAAGGGGGCTTCAAGATTGAAATTTATGATGACGAAGAAGCAGACGACAACAAAGAATTCGGAAACCTTATTTAGCAAGTTGCAGACCCGCAAACACAGTGTAGCGTTGTAGAATACCTCCTCTTTGATGAACGTATACCGACTGAAGCAATGTATGACGGCGAGTGGGAGCAACAGATTGTTGAGAATTTTATTGCAGACAAAGAAAACCATGAATCTATAGACAACAATGACATAAATTGCAATGACAGTCAAATTATTGACCCCCACAACGACAGTGACTTGACGCATGGCGATGTGCTAGACATGTTGACAAGATTACAGAACAAAGACTCCAGTTACTTGACAGATATCCAAAATTTCATAATTCGAACGGAAAACAAAATCGTTGAAAAAAAAAGGTGTTCTTTAAAGTAGTCAAAACTTGATGATTTTTTACATCGTAATTTGATTCATTGACTCACATTCCCTGTTGAGGGACTGTGATTGACTTAACAGCAAAATCGACTGTCTGCATAAATTATGATAATTACATGTAGCTCACGTGAACATACGTTGTGATGTCATCCAAAATGGACGCCTTCAGTTACGATACGCAATACTTACCCGGTCTGTTCGAATAGTTATTTTAATGTTAATTGATGTCATGTACATACCATAATATTTTTGTATTGTTTGGTAAATTATTTTATTGAAACAATACAATAAATGCACATTGTAAATACATGTAGAATCACCGGAGGCAAACTCCGATGTCTTTCATTTGTCCCGTGTTTACAGCACATGTAATTGTTGTTTCGATCAAAGTCACGCCCACCCTGAATAAACCGACTCCCTCTGAAAACCGACCATAGATCCCAGTCCCAGTCATGGTCGGTTTTGACAGGTTTTACTGTATATCACGTTTCTGGAATAGCATGGATACTTGAGTAACAGGAGTCATTGCAATACTTGAGTAACACCTACAAATTCATATTCTACAAGTTTCTGAGGATTAGTTTTGCCATCTTCAACAAAGAAAGTTACCAGTGAATCCCAGGTACGGTACACAGTTTCCATTGCTTTATAGAAAGATGGCCACCTCACTGCATGAACTTCTTTGTATTTGAGTGTAGGTTCATTTAATAGCTCCTGAATTTCAGTTATTTTTTCTACACGCTTTGCAGATCTCTTAAAAAAGTAAAAAATACCTGTCAATGTCTTTTGATAACTTTTAATAACACTTACTTTGTTGGCAGCTTGTGATGTACACAGCGCAATTTTGTGTGTTATGCAATGAATGTTTATAAGTTTGGAATTAACTGTATTCTTCAGACGTGCAGATACACTATTTCGCTTGCCTGTCATAACGGTCATACATTTGGGTTCTACTTTACATTCTGTTAACATATCTTTCAGTTTTTCAGTAATAGTCACAACTTTTCCATTTCCAAGAAAATGGATCTCTGGTATAAACTGGGAGTTTAACAAGCGACAATAAATAACCATTCATTTTGTCACTGCAATGTCAGTACTCTCATCTGTTATGAGACTAAAAGCAGGCGATTTAACTAGAGCATATTGCAATTCAGACCTGAGAACATAGGCAATAGAGTCCTGAAATTCGGTTACTATGACATCACTGTGGTAAACAGCATTCTCGCCACATTTTAATTGATTTATATCAGGACAATGCATGTCTTCTAGGAAACAAAGCAGACTACCGTATTTACGAATAGAAAGTCCTTACTTTGACATCCAATATACACTTTTCATTCTAGCTATTACACCCATTTCGCGTTTTGACATTTCTCGCTGTACAACATCGGCGACTGTGTTTGATTGCATTGCCTGTGCAGCAACTGTAGTTTGTGATCAACGTTTTCTGCATGTCTCGTTAACGTACTGGTTTTGAAATTATTACTTCCCCGTGTCATAGCATTATTATTTTTTGAAAATACACACCAACTACAGTACATCAAATCTTCATCATCCCTGTATTTCAGCCATGGATGAGTTGTTAACCAGCTTCGCTGAAATCGTCGATGTTCCTTGGCTTTATTATTAGTGACACTCTCCGCAGTCGCGGCTATGCTACCAGACTCAATACCATCGGCATTG
Organism: Saccoglossus kowalevskii; assembly: GCF_978046115.1. Lineage (NCBI taxonomy): Eukaryota > Metazoa > Hemichordata > Enteropneusta > Harrimaniidae > Saccoglossus > Saccoglossus kowalevskii. The sequence goes on along the minus strand of NC_140656.1, from coordinate 18,717,872 downwards.
TGCGTGTCTTCTGGAACACTGGCATTTTCTAAAGGTACTGATTCTATCGCTGCGGCCGGGGTTTTCATTCCATCGCTGATACTTTGAGCATCATGTACCGAATCAGGATTCCGGCAAATTCCAAAATTCAATAAAGTTTTCTGGCATTTCGGCTTGCTCATGGCGGCCATTTCATGAGGCTTGAAATGGGTTGCGTATATTGCTAGACATTGTTCAATTGTGGGACCCCTCTAGGGAATAAATTACTACGTCGGTAGCGCCACCAGGCGGTCAAAATGGGAAAGCTGTTTGGAGGCATTTTTTTCTGCGCCAAATGCGGCCCGATCTAATTGAAATGTTGCGCCAAATTTTAAAATATTGCGCAAATGCGCAGCCTGGTAAGAACACTGCTAATACATTGTTTACAAAGTATTTAGTAACCTTATCTTTTTAGCATCTCTGTTTGCTGGCAAAGCTCATTAGCTGATTTTAAATGATATATGATAAAGGTTTCTTGCCACTAGGAATGCAATTGCTTCTTTAAGCAAGACATCGTGCACAAATCTGGTTGCAAAACTGTAAATAAAGCCGTAACATCAGTTATAAATACATAGGTATGTTTCTATAAAACTTTCCCTGTATATTATATCAAAATGCAATAAACACCTTGCAACATGTAATACATTTTTGTCTAATAAACATTTTCCTTCCTCTAAAACTAAGCTAAATAAATAAGTAAAATAAAAAGTAACTCACTAAATTTGTGAAGCTATCACTTCATCATTACAATTTTGTGGGGGGGTGTACAAACAAACCTTGTACACACCTCAAAAATACTGAAAAATAAAATAGTACACAACAAATAAGAAACTAAGTACATTTCAACACAAATGTGAACATTTTCAAGAGTATGCAATGACAAAAATAATTTTACACTGATAGACGTGATAAGAATTTTTCCTTGGCAAGTTATCAAGCAGGCTGCAAAATGATACATTGATGCTTGGATAATATAGTCAATAAGCTAGCATTGAATCATAAATGACTTTGATATTTTCAGCAAAATATGTTTTTTCTCAAGTTGAAGAAGGAGTTGTTCTGAAGCCTGAAACTAAATTTCTACACAAGACACTTTCCATTCTGCAAAAATCATTCGTGCATACATGCTTCACAGGCAGAATCATTTTACTAATCATGTTTCATTGTCATTGTTTCACACTGCCATAACCATAAAAAAATAAGGGTTTCCTTTTACAATGTATTATATTGCATAATGTCTTTGTGCTTCATTAGGTGGTTTTTGCAGTGGGTAATAAGTAATAGTAGCTCAACCAGAATTTGATCTTCAAGATCTTATTTCTACCGACGTTTCAACAATTCACAGATTGCCTTCATCTGGGTCAATCAACTGGCAGAAATGAATGTTTTTTGCAATTTGTATTGTACTATCCATATGTTATAAAGATGTCATTATACTGTAAGGATAAACAAAATCACAATTATTTCAGCAATATTATAACAGATCAAAGAAAGCTTAGAACCCATGTGTGCCAAAGTTATTGGAGGCATGAAGTTAGCACATGTGATTCTATTAGAGAAAATACAGCATTTAAAAATATAACTGCATGCAATGATTAAGGTAGCTATAGTTCATTATAGCACCAGTTACATGTTCCTACCTGTAGCATTTTTAAAGATATTACAGTTATGGATATTATTGAGGTAACATGGCCATATGTAGTTATATCACATTGATTTCAACCAAAAATCTGTTAAATGTTACTTGAGAAACAAGTGAAAGTTGGTTAATTGATATGCCAATTAGAGTATAAATATTGTATGCACAGGATTTCAAACAAAACATAATCATGTTTGCACACTGTTCCAGAGCATCTATGAACCCAGTTTTAATGAAATGCTAAAATTCCTTCTCTAAATAATGGTGGGACAGACATACACACATAAGCAGGGTAACTGCAAAAACTTCCATTGCTTCACAAAATAATTGTCAAATTTGGTGCTACCATATGATGGAATAAATTACAATTTTCAAAATGCACCACAATAAAAAAAACATTTTACCATGATTTATATTACATGGGCAAAATAGTTTTTTTTACTTTCAGAATGCCACATTACAGGATTTGTTCAATCATAAAGAAATCTGAATAATTAGGAAAATGCACGACATATTTTTTTTTTCTCATATAAGTCATGACATGGCATATCGATAGTCTCTGGCTAAGTGCATGTGTACATGATAAACAAGGCGAGGCAACTGTTTTGAATCTGATCTGAAGTAGTTCAAAGTAAATAAAGTTTGAACAAAAAATGTCTATGCATCATCAATATCTGGTTCCTGGGTGGTTTAAATGATTTAATTGTAATTTGTTCAGCTTTCAAATTGACACTATTTCAATTTGATCAATTCTTGTGCGACATGTTTTTTTTTTGTCTTGTATGTGTGGATGTGAAGTTTGAACATGATTGCTCAAGGCATGTCAGAGATATTCATGTAGCTCTGGAACAGCCAACAAACGGCCATATTAAATCTGATCAGAAAAACAAAAGGATGTGCATCAATATAAAATCTGTTCATTCATACACACATAACAGATTTCCAGTTCCAGAATGGCAGAAATACTTCACTTGAACAAATATGTAACACTGCCATACATATCCCAAATATATGAAAAACAAAACCAGAACGTCAATGACGTAGATGCTCATCCGGAATTTGGATACGAGAGGAGAAACTTTTAGCTGCTTTTGTTTTTTTATTTTTCTGTTAGTTTTGAATTGACATATTGTCATAGGAAAAACCAATGGTGCTGCGTAGATGGAGTCATCATTATGTGTAGTTAGCATCTGTACGAGTTAAAGTGTAGTAAGAAGACCTTCTAAGGTAAAGTGTGAATATAGGTTGTGCCCAGAAACTTTGACCATTTAGGGGGAAAGTAGATGAAATAAAGGTTATCAAATCAAATGAACCCTTATTAAAACAAGCGACCTGACGCTCACAATAGCTTCGCTGTCTCCATAGAGCTTGGTGATGCTATCATGATTATTGAAAAGGTTATTGAATGACTCTTACAGTGGATAAATGTAAATAGAGCTAAATGAACAAATCTAACAAAATCTTTGCAAGGTATACAAACAAAGTGATTGTGTTTCAAGAAAAAGTCGAAAATAGCATAAAATGAGGCAACATAAAATGAACAAATCAGACAAAAATCGTAAAAGCTCAATTTAAAATCGCTTTGTATCACTCATCATTGACAACGCTTAGGCAGAAAAAAAAAATCTTGTGTTTTCAGTAACGGCCCCCCCCAAAAGATAGGGCAAGGTGTGTTTTTTTAATGAATCTCCACAAGTCTGTGCATAGTCTATTCACTATGTTATTGTAACATTGCATAATAATAGTCTGATTGACTAGCATAGCACTACTTAGAAAAAAAAAAAAACTTTTATTTTTGTACCAATGTCATACAATAGGATATTTTGAATTATCTTTTAAAAAAAAAATTTCAATCTAATGTTTGTGTTTAAAAAACTAAAAATGAAAAAATACAATGCATTACCATGTTTCAAAATTACTGTTTTCAAAAAGTAGAATCTACTGACTGCAAATAAAATAATTATTTTGTCACACTGCCTGATGGGTACTGAGGACAAAAGTCACAGGAAGTACACATGCTGCCATGCTGAGTTGTTTTTTCAGGGAGCTTTCTTCTGCAGCTCCGGGTTTTCAAAATTCCGGAATCTTTTTTTTTTACATCATGCCTTTTATTGATGGTGATGTTCTGCGTTCGACATCGTAAACATCTCAAACAAATCGTAAACGCTGAATTTAAAATTGCATTTCATATAACCGACAATAATATCGATGGATAACAACAACAACAATGAGAGAATCAGTTAGTCATTCGATGTATGGACGTATGATGATCACCTTTACATTTCCTACAGGTGAAGAGTGAACGGCACTTTTTTACACAATGTTTGCCTAAACAATTAAAACAGAGTTTATTACGTCTGACAATGTCTAAGCGGGATTCACGTGTACTTATGGTTTGGCAATCGTTCGACGAATGCCGGCTTTTACAGTAGCTGCAGGGTCGCGGAATAAATCGTGATTTCGCTGATCGAGTAGCAGATTTACTGAAGTGTTGAGTTGTGGGAGGCGGTGAATTTGATCCATGGTTGGCGGTCGTCGCTGGTGGGTTTGGAGGGCTGTGTTGAGTCGAACCGTGAAACGCGGATATTTCATGTCGGTTTTGAATGGCCTGCGTCGCCATGTTGAATGCGGCATGGAGTAGCTATAACAAAGCAATTTGCATATAAATGATAAACATTCCATAACATGATAACATTGGTAGTACAGTTCAAGAGAAACCTAAAAATGACTTCAAATGTGGAATACCTCTAATTTGCATAAATTAATATTCATGACAAGATGGCTGCCAGGTTCTCTTTTTCTGTCAATCCAAATTCTACCAATTTAAAGCCTGAAACAACATGCTGCATCATAAAACCAAAATAGAATCTTTTCATATCTGATTAATTATCAAACTAGTAGTCACAAAAGTCTACCAAACTTGCAATTTGCCTTGTTTTTCTTATAGAGTGATGAATTATATAGAATTAATCAATACGCAAACAAATGATTTATAAGAACTTTTTTTTATTAACAGCTAAAATTAGCTTTCCAACACAAAAAAATATCACAGCCATGCCTGTATATCAAATTTAAATGGGTCGGTTTTAAAATATAAACATAGCATAACAATTACAACCTTATCCATTGAAAATCATGATTAAATAATAAAATATTTTCTCTTCATCAGCAAGAGTGAGTATAGAAGTCCTGAAACAAATAATACTACATTTAGTGTCCCCTATAGAATAATATAACATGAGTTATATATAAATTGCCAAATAACAGTAATAAGTGCAGTAATATATAGAGGCAAATTGAAATACTAACCAGATTTGAAAAAGGCGGGAAAACTATACTATACTTGTAACTTTGCTAATTATATTCCTAATTAAAACAATAATTTACTACTGTGACACTTATCTAATAGACAGAGTCCATATTACTACTATCTTCTGGTTCTCAGTGCTATAAATGTCTTCATTCAATTATTTCTATGTCTAACACATGTTTTAACCAAATTTTACTTTGATATCACACTTTAGTTTTCAGAGAGATTGATTTTCAAGATTGAAGATGATCAGATAAAAACAGTTTTTGTAACCAAAGAAGACAACAATTTTAAGTGAAATGATCAAACAGACCTAGCAGGATGACACAAGTATTTTCAGATCACCATCACGATAGTCATCCAATAACTTGTAGGTATAAACAGCTTGGTCATCGTCGTAAACTATATTAAACCATTCCCCATAACCTGGGACCTGTGAGATTGAAATTTAAATTGAGTTGCTTGCAATCTACCAAAGTTATATGACATTTGAGACAGTATAAAGGTAATATTACAACCCAAGTATAACTGTTACTCTGATACTTGCTGAGTAGATTGTTGATATTTCTCTTTATTATTCACCTCAGGAAATGTTAGTTTTGAAACCAGCTAAACATTATGCTAGCAATGCACTGTATACCATTTATGACAATTACATTTGTTCATATTAAACACTGAATAATACAATTCACTTAAAATTTTATTTGTATATGATCATGTGCAGGCAACCATTTTTTAATGAAATATGAAACTGAGCCTGCTACAATTATAGGTCAACACATACTATACAATAATGACAGTATTCATTTCACTTAGGTGGAGACACATGAACTAAAGATATTTGAAATGAAAGAAAAGGTGTGATTATGGTCACATATGACATTACTGACATAGGTTACAACTGATAATAATGATGATGAATAAAGGTGTTGCTACCCTGAAAATGGAAAGCAAGTTAATGATTCTAGTGCTGTGCCGATGATTCTCAGTTACTGTTAACACAATTTATACATTTTTTAAGTTTATTTTCATAGTTTCGTGAAAAGGCAAACCTGGGAAATAACTTTTGTATACCAAATGTCAGCTCCATCTTCTACAAACTTATGCTGAACTGCTTTGCCGGTAAGTATTACCTGCCCGTCTTCCTGGCTTGTTGGCAAATTGAAGGCATTTTCAACCAAAGTGAGAAGGTTATCTCTCAATTCCTGCCATGTCAGAGATACTCTCCTATCACTATCCGGTGAGACTCTCTTAGAGAAGGTGTACACTTTTGGTGTAATTGGTTTCTGCTGAAGGACAGTATCCCGAAAACGAAGCTGGGCTTTTAAGCCATCCTTCTTTCCTTCAATAGTTTGGAAAGTAGCCAATGAATCCAAGACTTGTTGCTTGGATTGCCATAATCCATAGTGGATCATATCTGAGGTCACCTTCTCTTTAACTCTAAGTTGAGCCTTTTTTTTCTCTCTGCAACAGCCTTCTGTTCTTGTAACGCTTTTTTTTCTTTTGTACGATGGTGTCTCGTCGCTTGGCAAATAAAGTGCGAAGATGTTTCACATCCTTTCGTGCTTCTTTAATCAGGACTGCCATTTCATCTTGAGATTTTGTGGTCAACCATCTCCCTGTTGCGTTGTTGCAATACATAATGTAGGCTTCAGCTGTTAAGGTAGTAATATTGGGACGATGGCGCAACAACATATCTAAATATGCGAACACTCGCTCAGAAAATTTGTTGTGTTTTTCTGCACTCTGTAAGCTTTTTCAGATCCTCGGTAACATCAGAATATCTTCCTCCTGGTAGGTGTTCTTTGTGTTGGGTCTGGATAGTGATGGCAAGAGCAGGAAAGGCAATAGAAAGGATACTGACAACATGGTGGTCATACTCGTCTGCTGGTTCAAGCAAGTAGTCACAGATCACATCTTGTTGTATTTCTGTGTCTTCCCCAAAAGGTAGCAGCTTGCCAAGCATGAATTCCTCTATATTATTGGAGGTATCACGAAGAAAACACATCAACTGCAGATAATAGGTATTCATATCCAGAATATGAATTTCTTTTTTCTCCAACAAACGCCAAAAGGGTGTTGTGACAAGCTTAGAGAGAAGACCAAGTGCTTTACATCCAGCAACATAGAAAGGCTGCTTCAGATCATAGAGAACAGAATTATGCAAAGCATTTGACTTGTGAATATCCAAGAACTCTGTCATCTTCTTATGCAGGAAATACACATGACTAGCATTGGTAAAAAGAATATTGAAACGATTACCTCGATATGGCACCAATGGTAGGGATCTGAAACTTTTCTCTCGCAAGAAATCTGACAAAGACACTGAATGGACCATGACATCCACATTTCTCATCGCCACCTCGAGCAAAGATTTTACAGGAAGTGCGTACAAGCCTCACCACTGGGGACTCTTGTTTTCTGTTATATGCTGGATTGAATGAAGGTATATCAGATCCAAATTCAGCTTCCGTACTTTGAAGGATAGCAGCATCTGTGACTTCAGCATACTGGACAAGGCTATGAAGGCCACAAAAGAAATTGAAAAGACTGTCAACTACACCTTTGTCTTCCCCCTCTAATAGATGGTAATTGTGGATGGTGTAAGGAAGAACCGTTTTTCTATACTCTTCCAATAGGATATTAAATTTCTTCTCAGTACTGCCTCTATCAGACATGGTGCTTGTAATGTTGCTCAAAATTCTGCGTGAGGTTACGTTGTCTTGAGTTTCAGAGGCATCATCCATATCTGTGAGAATCTCTTGAAAGACCTCCAAAGTGTCTTGAGCAGACTTGGTCACCATATCACGTAAACCTAACACATAATATTTACCAGTGGAATCACTCACATGAAAACCACCATATTTTGAACCAAACTTGCTGGTTTCATCAGTATACAAGGTTGTATGGTCCTCTTTTGACAGCTCCTCAGTGATCTGCTGATGTGCCAAGGAAAGCCTCTGCAAATTCATATTGCTGACTGTGGAGCGGCTTGGAATTCGGTTGGCCTTCTTTTTAACCAATCTTAAGACTGTCTCAATGACAGGACCCACATGTGCCAACCCAACATGATGCTCCAACAATGTGTAAACACAATGCTGAAGTTCAAACGTGTAGCATTTTTCGTCAACGTCATACAATATGACTTCTTCTTCAGACAGTTGAAGTAGCTCTTCCTTATCAGTAAGAAGCTCATCTAGATGGTCTTTGAGGTCACATATTTCTTTTCGAGCTTCTTCCAATTTTTGGATGTTTTGCGTTTCTTCAACATTAGATGCCACACTGCGAGAGAGCTTCTGAACTTTTGAACGGTAATAATCTTCACGACTTCTGCATCGTTTTAATTCAGAACTTTTGGTGTTCAAGCGAACAGCCATTGATGCAATCTGTTTTTCTAGTGATACTTGAGATTCAAGTTTACAAATCTGTGCTTGAATAATTTTTTCCTTGGATCTAATCTCATGATGGAGGGATTTAAACTCTTGCTCTTTAGTTTGCTCCAGCTCCTTCAACTCTCCTGCCAAAGAACACGCAACATCTTTATAAACAGAGGCTTCCATGGTGCTGCCTTTTGGTTTTGAACTTGTTTCTGCTGAACAGCTTTGCTGCTGGGGCTGGGCACATGGTAGCTTGAAATCCTTACCCATAAACTCTTCCGATCTTTTCAGACCCTGCTCTCTATGCTTATTTTTGGAAAGCATACGATACTCTTGAATCACTTTTGTGACACTCTTTGTAATAGCAGTTATAGATGGATATGCCTGCTCCTCAGAATACACTGTTTGGCTATCATATGTGCAGACAGCTTTCCCACCAAATGTTTGGAAACAATAAATTTATTTAACATTTTGCAAGACTTAACTTCTTTTTTATGAGAAAAGAAAGTTAAACTTACCCAATTTTGTGAAAATATGTATCTACTTGTACACCTGGAATGAAGAATACAGGAATACAAATTTTATCAAAAAACACATGTTCAGGCTCACAAATTGGTTGTACTATTTCCAATTTGTTGAGAGTAATTTTAAGAAAACACTGCAAGTAGTACTTAATTGAAAACTCTGAAATTATAACTGTGAAGTTATATACATACCCAAAATTCATCACTTGTCCTATTCCTGGTATTAAACGACTGAGAACACTTACAGTTGTCAGCCATGAAGAATCCAAGAGAACATATAAATTTGAACCAATAATAAAAAAAAAAAAAAAATTAAATTCAATCACATCATGAAGCACAGTTTATACACAAAAGTTTATATGGTCTGTGTTACTATCACATGGTCTGGTCTGCATTCAATAAGAGTACCTTATTGATCAAGATGGTTATGATTGGGCCCAGACATACTAGTTTGCATATAGATTAAATGCCAGTACCACTGAAATATGGAAAATAGGAACAAACGACCATCATTCACATCCATACATTAGTACAGGGTATGTTAGTTTAATATTTCAGAAAACATACTTACACGAACAAGCAGAGTTTTAGCAATGATTAATATTCTGACATAGACATATACTGTATATACCTGCAAAACATAAAGTGTATAAACTATTGATTAACTTAGCAAAAGGTATAAATGACTTGTGACAACCTACCAAACAGTTCAAACTGAAAACTTAACTAGCATATGATTGTAATAGGAAGCGGTGTTCTTTGAAATCATTTTGACACTTGATCATGTAATAAAAATGTTATTATCTGATATCACTTATCTGTAGAACTGATTGACACTCCTTCAGTTCGCTGATGCTGACTCATGTCACTTGTATCAATCAGCTCTAAGAACTAGTAATATCAAGTGATAGCCTAATACTATGCAACTAAGCATTTCGCCACAGCGAGGGATAACAAACGATGAACAAACATTGTTGGTAAAGAATGAATAATTATACAAGTAAATAAAGTATTTGCAGATGCATATAGCGAGATTCCCATTTACCCAAGTTTGAAATCACATAATTAATTAACTATTTTGTATTTCAGATAGCGAAAAAAATATAGCTCAATTAGAAAATAACGAAGGTGAACATACTAAACTGGCATTCATCAAATAAGGTGTTTAAACAAATTTAAACAAGTGCATTAAACCCATGAACAAAGCAACATGTTGAGATATGGGTAATGGGGATAGCTTTATTCATTAACAAGTGTTCCATAGTACGATCAGATTTATAAACTAAAGATGCAATTGCAGGCTGTAAGTTCACACTTATCCTGAAGGCAAATGTTTATTTTTACATTATAGATACCCTCACAAATTCAGTGTTAAATGCAATTGGTATTATATATATACATGCATGCACTGAACAGCACAAATTTAAATCAGATGAATTGCAAAATGATCCAAAAATTCCAAAATAAATGGAATAATCTCAAATTGATTTTTTATTTATAATGACAATATCAAAGTAAACCAAAAGTAATATTACTCTCGGCACTCTACGTTATTTAGATTATAACAAACAATTGTTTGGGTTAAATTCAGTTGTTTGAATTACATTGCCAGAAATGGACAATAGAATCTGGTCAAGTCGGGATTTCCTGTCTATCCCATTGCAGTGACTATAATTACATGCAAAATTATTCAAGACAACCGATGATGTCATAGACTTTAAAGGTCTCTTGTTTAGCCTAATTGAGAGTCTATTGTTATGTTAAGTAGTTCACAGCTTGGGGTTGGAAACAATAGTAAGTGAGATAATCTATTGTTTCCTTTGTTCTGTGTCCATTTGTATTTATAGCTGATCATATGAAGCCATGTAATAAATGGTGTCGGTTGCCAGAGGACGAGATACCCTTAGGTACAGTCTTATGATGGCATTGAAGACAGTCACCTGCTATATTACTTAATACAAAAATATGTGGACAGACTAATCTTGTAAATATCATTGTGGTCATTAATGGCGATTGGTATGCAAATTACGTTTGTCTGACGCATTACAAAACAAAAGTCGAGACTGTCGTGGAACAATACACAACTCACGGACACACAGCTGAAACCCCTCTTTTATAAAGAGGAAAAACGGCCGATACAATATATTGATCTTGCTGTCTGACCTTCAGCATCAAAAGCAGTATGGCGATAGTGGTTTGCGTTCGGAAAGTGGGGTGGTTTAACATTGAATAACGGACATAAGATAAATCTTGATTCTGGTTACTTCCTGTTGTTAATTGGATTAAAACAGTTATATTTGCTAACAACTGAATCGTACATCTGTGTAAAAAAAATGCATGAATTTTAACTCTAATTTGGGCAGCGAATACTGCGTCTACAACTGCGTCAGAGAGTATCCAGAACGAAACAAACAAACTTGAACAGTCACCTGCGTTACTGCATTTTCTTATTCGTAAAAATAGAGTCTGGTACACAAATACACATCGTCCATTGGTAATACACTGGGCCAGTGTGGAATTTGTCATCATGTTTTATGGCAAGTTGGGCATTTAATGGTGGAGTTTTAAGGGAAACATCTATAACATATTGAAAGATTGGAACGTCGCCTGTCTATTACGAAGCACACAAAAATGAAAAAATGAAAAATATAAACTCAAAATTAAATTTTGTTTGAATATATGTTTATGCAATACATTCTCTATGGCACATCCTGTGATGTTTATTTGACTGGGGAACACTGGCCAGGACGGAAGTCGGCCATCTTGTCCACTCATTTCTGGTGATGGGAGTATTTATACACTTTACAGTTGCCACGCGATGAAGACACTCCGGCTAGACCGCTTTACTGATGTAATTGTCAAGTAATTTGCATTTGAAAGGCCACTCACAAATGGAAAAAACAATAGTTTGGTCAGTCAAATAGCTGATAATTGTATACATGACCAGAGGATGAACAGTTTAGAAAAACGTCGCTGCGCTCCAAGGCGCTCGTCGCCAGCCACAAACTGATCACAAATTTGAATTATACATTCTACCACGACAAATCAAGACTGGTGTTTGATTGGTTTTTCGGTCCTTGATGACGAGAAAAATGCATTTCAACATTTCAAAAGCATATTAATCATATTGAAGTAAAAAATTCAACAGGTTCAATACAAGAATCATAATCACTAACCTTCCATCTAAGACACTGTGAGATAAAATGCACGTCACTTCCGCTCTGCGGGATTTCTCGCGCGATTGCCAAGATGTCAAGCTAAGCGCGTTACTCGTTCCGTGGTCAGTAAAAATATATAAATTATATGAGCTTATATTGATATTTACATACTGAATATCGATGCTCGACAATATATTTTCGGCATTATTTCAAGGTGGATTTCAATGGTGACAGAATAGGGATACCTGTGGTGGCGCTTTCAGTGTCATCGCTACATGGAGATTGAGGTAATACCTCCATGAACGCGGCGACTGATGAGTGGTACGTGTCCAGGTTGAGAATATTGTTTTCATGTCCGACATTGAGAACACGTATTTCTTGAAGCATGATTCACTTAACGTGGCTAATGTCCAGTACTTGTTACCGTTCGAACGTATCAGTTGTTGTTGAAAATTAAGCGGTAGTTTTGACAACATCGGGATTTCAAAGCTCGTACTGTTGTTTCTAATGCGTCATGAAATTCCCGTAAACTTGTTGCATTGTAATCCGGTGGTGGTTGGGACCATAGAGATTTCATATGTGCATTGATGATTTCTTGGGGTTGACCATATCTATCGTGTAACAAGTCGAATGCGAGTTTGTAGTTCTCGGTAGTGGTTGGAAATCCGTTGATCAATCGTTTGGCTTCACCATCTACGTAGTTTCTGAGGTACGTGAACTTTTGGATATCGGATATATGAGGGTCGTTGTGGACAGCGGCTTTGAAATTATCAATGAATTCAGCCCAAGTGAGTAGATCGCCATAAAAAGTGGGTACATTTGTATTTCTAAATGCGGAAGACGAACCGACTTGCAGTGGGTTTGTTGATCCGGTTGTAGGGCGGCCATGTTGTGATCGAGGGGTGCTTGTTGGATGACTGGTTGTTGAAGTTGAATAGTCTGGAATTCTTCGACAAACATCGAAAGTCGAGCGAAGCGGGCGATTATTTCGACTTCATATGACTCGGTAAATTCGGCGTGGTCTTCATTGTAATAATCAATGACTTGTTGGTCCGCGTTAACTAGCGCTGATAGCCTGTTGTCGACAGCTAATTTCCGTGCAAGTATTTCCCGGTACACGGCGTTTTTGTCATTGGCATCGGGGTACTGCGTGATTAGCTCTTCAATCGGTGTGAGGACGGCTTGTAGTTGTGCCCCTGCTTTGTTCCTCCGTTGAATTAGTTGCGTTGCTCTTGGGATAACGATGATTAACTTGAAAATTGGAATGAATCGTGGATATTCCCTGGAAGTTGAATCAATCGACTCGCAGAATCCTGGTTTCTCGGCACCAATTTTGTGGGGATAGCCAAGAAGATCCACATGTGCGACCGCAACGATCCATCATTTTAAATTTTGTTATAACGAGCACCATCCTGCGTGACAAGGGTCATGCGCCATCCTCCCTGGGGCCGATGGTAGAGAATGAACGAGCGAATTGTGGGAGAAATATTAACTGCGCATGTGCACAAGTAGAGCGCTGCTGGTTGCGCTAAGCATTCTGGGTAATTCCATTAGAAAACGTGTGGGGAAGGTTTTAAATCAATGTATCAAGAAAGAAAGAATGCACCCATTGACTGCCTAAATGAACTTTATTCTCTTAAAAACATACAGATATATAACAAATAGCTAACCTATAATCAGTGAATGGCATCCTTATTCATGGATTTTGTAATTTCTGGACGACAGACGCCTCGCCATGGCATAGGCTCATCAGGCCTTAAGGCCGGATGAGCCAATAACCACCAGTCGGTCATTTCCAATCATGAATAAAAACCCATAATAAATGTCCAGCGTGTGTACCAAGTTTTATTTTTAAAGATCTGGTCCCGAAATGACAGATATGTTTGATTTTAATGAATTTTTGACACTAAAATGGTCATCATCAAATTTAGATTATGATTATACATTCAAAAATATATGAAGTACTTTACTGTAAGTTATCGATGTTGGAAGCTTGAGATATAGCTGCGAGCCGACAGATTGACGGACAGGACACACCCATGCACAGAAGTGAAATTATAAGCCATAGTTTTCTAACTTTGTCCAAACAAGGACCAATGAGGTATTGACATATAGCTTGGGAGAGAGAAGCTACCAACACAAAACACTGTAATTTTGATTCAAGTGAGTCATTTTAACTGAAATTGCTACAATTAGTAATGACCAAGAAAATTTACCTGGCCAAACTGTATTATATACTTCCCTGGCACACATGTTTTTGAAAGATTAGTGGGGAAAAAATCAGAGAATTTTTCTTCCTGGCCTACTTGATGGTAAATATTATTATATGCATGCTCGCAAGAAGATAGAGTCTCCACCCATGATAGGCCCTCTTCCTTGCTGAGGTCATTGAATTGGATAAATTGTATGCGGTACTTTATTGTCCGATGAGTACGTTTGATTCAAATTTACAAATTAGTATGAATAGATTCATTAACTGAGAAAAAATACTGTTAGGGAGTGACACTGACAAACAAGAATTGTTACCCTCAATCATAACAATTAACATTATTAAGCTTTTCAGTTACTTCTGATGACTCTTTGGACAATATACGATGAAGAAACATCTTCAAATAAAAAAATATATTTATATGTGACATTGTTAAAATCACAAGGATTACCAGTCATATAAAAGAGGTCAACGTGGACAATGTCCATAACATCTTTGCCTAGTATTGGTTACAGTGAAGTTTTGTTGTCAAATTGTAGATGTTGCTTCCCATGATAATGCGATTTGTTTAAGTGTTTCTGTATCTCATTTTTACTAGTTCCTCCAAATGATTACGCAATTTTCGATATATGGCAAATGCTCCAGCACCTTTCATGGATACATAATAATGCTCGATTATTTTTTCCATCTAGTGTAATGCACTTTTCAATTTTTCTTGTAGGTGGACAAAACACCTCTTCAGCTTTGTAATGTTGGTAATCTTATGTACACTGATCTTCGGCTTGCTCCGAAGATCTTTGGAAACATTTCCGTCTTAACTTTTTTTACTCAAGATATCCATCATTATATTGAGCTGTTCCCTAGTAGGTCACCCATTGTTTTCAAGGGCAAGGAATTTTGCAGTCGGAATAAAGGTGAAAAAAATAAATATACATTTAGCTTTCATGCTCCATAAACCTGTCAGTATTTTCAGGACGTTGCACTGTTTGTGGTTATATTGGAGATATTGTTTAGTATTTACACAAATTAATATTAATAACAGCTCTTCTTTTCTTTCCTGGGTAGTTAGTGTTGCAGTTGTCTGTCTTTTTTTGGTCTGCATTATTTGTTGGGTTTTATTCATTGTTGCTATAGCTACTGACTCTAAATCTGTTTTATACTTACCATCATCTCTTGAATCTGGGAGTGGATCAGCTACTTATATATATGCAATCACCAAACATGGAGCCAGTTCAAAGGTAAACATTAATCAACCTCACCCTGATGCAGTACCTACACGTCAACCTCCAGCCATTCCAACTGTTACTAAATCATAACAACAAAATAACTACATGGCTACAGCTACACCACAGCATACCCCTGCATCCATGTACATTAATGGTAACCTAAGTTGCTAGCTGGAGTGGTCAACCAAGAACGACTGCAGTAAGTGGCATGTTAAACCCAACCAGTGTAGTAGTCTCCAGTGGGTGTGCCTAATAGGTCTTATATTAATGGTCCTCAAGTGGGCATCCGGTAGTTTGCCTAGTGGTCAGCCTATTTATGGTACTCCATCATACCAAACCCCGTCTGTACAGCACTATGTTACCCAGTATGCTCCTGAACATCACCATTTCAGTATGATCATCACACCAGCTCTGAAATATACCTTTGTTCACTGGTGGTCCAGATTCCAAGATTTCGGATACAAGATGCTTAGTATTTGTTGAATGCTGGAGCAATGCCAGAAAATATACAATTCATGACCATTGTCCGCAATTTGGGTGGAGAGGCCAGGAAGTTGATATTGAACTTGCATGCTGATGATCAGACTGCCGAATATGGTGGTGCTCAGTGTACCCCAGATCCCATGGCTGACTTTTACACGCGTTGCCAACGCCCCAATGAACAAGCTTGTTCTTATGCCATAGCTTTAGAAGCAGCGTTTAATCAAGTAGGATAGAATAGTGGCCGCAAAATGCATAACCGTGACTACCGTCGAACCATCAGCTAATTAAGGGTTTGCATGATGACAATTTATACCCAATGCAACCATGGTGTATGGAGTTTCAGGGATGTGCAAAAGCAGCTGAAACGCCTAGCCCATGAGAAAAAGAGAACTGTTGTACCACCTAAACCAGGCAAAGCACAAAGTCATCCAGCAGTTATTCCCAGCACTGGTTATACTACTGTGAAAACTGACATGAGTAAAAAAGATGGCTCAAATCTGAAATTACTGAGTTAGTGAAGCAGATTGCAAGTGGTCAAGCAGAGCAAGCCAACAAGATGCAAAGTATGGAGCAGAGAATTGATGCAATGACATCCAGACTGACAGACAACACACCACGTCCTGTTAATAATCATCAACATTTTAATGGTAACCGCCAACGTCACCAAAATAATGGTCCAATTGTTTGTTTCAAATGTGGGAAAGAAGGCCACATCAGTACTGGGTGCTCTGCTGACATGAAAGATGGTGCTGAAAAACAAAATCATTCAAACAACTAGAACCCGTGGCTGGAGGGCATGTCACGGATGGCCACATCAAAGGTAGCCCTGTAGCTATGTGCACCAGTCTAACTTGCAGCTTGAACCGGAAAGTGAGTCTACTACGACTTATACTTCAGAGAAAGTTGACTTACAGTTAATTGGTCCACCAAATGAAGACATTGTTGTGGTTGATAGTGTTTCTTGTTGCGCCCTGATTGACACTGGGTCCCAAATTACTTCAATAGCTGAGTGCTTGGTCTTTCAGCATCCATAACCTTGTCATCAAACATTGAAACCTAGTAGTCCCATATTTAGGTGTTATTTCTCTCAGTAGGGTGCCTGCTTTTTTTGTAAAGGATACTGATTACAGGAGAAAGGTTCCCCTGCTTGTAGGTACAAATGTAATTGGGCAAGTCGCACACATTTCAGAAATTCTAAGGTGAAGGAGGAGTCAGAAGTCTGGTATGGTGCATATAAAGAGGCAGAATCTGCTGAACTTGGTGGTAGAGATGGTTGAATTGGGCCTATATAATGGGTGTCGTTCTTATACTATTCAACCTGGAACTGAAGCACATATTTCTGGTCATGCACCACGCAAAGGTGGCCATCAGCCATATATAGACTGTCGACAGTCCCTCTGGCCTTACGTGTGTGTGTGTGTGTTTTTTATTATTAATATTAATCAAACGCCGTAGGCGTTTGCGAAATGTCGAAGGCATTTCAAGCGAGGGCCGTAAGGCTCGAGAGACTGTTATAGCCTGCTGCGCCACCACTCGCCACTGTAGAGAAATTCTCCTGTAGCGTACCATCATGATTGACAGGCAGAGTGATGTCATAAAAATGCTAACCAATCACAAGTCACGCAGTCCCAGGTCAACAGGAAGTAAAAAAAATTGAGCCACCAGACGACGCAATAGTTTATAAACTTCGTTCAGTGCACTGCTTTGAAGATGGCTTGTGACGATGCAGTTTCGCTGGCGTTGAAGAAACTTGGGTATGAAAGTATTCGACCAATCCAGCGACAAGTCATTGATGGCTATTTGCAGAAGAAAGATGTTTTTCTCACAGCGCCGACTGGCAGTGGCAAGTCGCTGACTTATGAAATGGCGCCATTCCTGCTGGACAGTATCGGTGACTTTGCCGACGAACCATCATCCATTATTTTGATTGTATCGCCACTGGTCGCCCTGATGCAAGAACAGGTAGCCTGACTCACAAAAATCGGGGTAAAAGCATCATCTTTATGTTCGAGCGATAGTTTAGTGAAACAGGGTCTTCTAGACGGGAAATTCAACTTGGTGTTTGGCAGCCCGGAAGCTTACCTTGGAAAGTGCCGTCGAATGCTCCTGTCAGACGTTTATAGACAACAAACTCGAGCGATATTTATCGACGAGAGTCATTGTATAAAGAAATGGTGAGTATTGTATTCGGTGTTTTGTCGCATTTTTAGATGACTACGGTTTATATTTACAATCCCAGTGAATGTACTACTCTTGTGAAAATACACGGATGTTTGATTTCCGCTCAGACGACTCATCGTCTGTCATGAGATTTCCGGTACGATCGCATTGTAAATAGATACTGGATTGTTTCCTTCAGGGTATTATTCATTTTGGTTTACCTAAAAGCTACCCATTATTGAATAACGACTGTTAAATTATGTTGGTTTGTTTTAAGTTTATTCGAGAACAAGAAAAAAAAGAGACTATAATGCCATGTTGTTTTTCCACAGCATGGTTATTTTTTTTTAAATTTAACTGTCAAGTACTTCTATGTTTTTTTTCCTATGTGTCGATTTGGCGGCCTCTTTACAAATTAGTGACGAGAACAATTTTCTTTTCAGCAAAATTTAATTCCAGCGAAAATCATATTCCCTAAACTAGAGTATTTTACCGTATAATTTTTAATTATCTGGTTCTTAGATTACTTTGCTTGTTTCTTCATACTACTATTTGCTCTCCCTTGAGGACTGTGGTGAGGTTCAATAAAGTAGCTTCAGGGTGTATTATACATTTAAAAAACAGCATGGGCCATGCAGGCAATGTTACAATTTATTATTACACACTTTATTTGAATTTTGATGGGATAATGTATTAATTTTTTTCTCACCAAACCAGGGGTAAAGATAAGGGAGACGGTGCAACTGTGTTTAGAAGTTTTTATGGAAGACTGGGAGAGATGCGATCCTTTCTTCGTTCTAATGTTCCGGTCATCACACTGACAGCCACAGCAACCAAAGAAACTCAGAAAGTCATTATTGAAGACCTGTGTATGAAGGACTGTTTAATTGTTTCTGAAGTACCGAACAAAAAGAACATTCGATACTCAGTAGTAAATATGAAACATGATAATGTACCAGTTATGTTTAAATGGTTACTTTTAGATTTGGAGGAGCATGGCAGAGAGTGTAATAGAATGATAATATTTTGCAGAAAAAGGCGCCACTGCTCAGATTTGTATGAAATGTTCAAAAATTACTTGGGTGACAAAGCATATGACAAGAGTGTGTCACATTTTAATAGATTGTTTGGGATGTTTCACTCAAAGACAAATGAGAGTGTGAAACAGCACATCATATCTTCCTTTCAGAACCCCAATGGTGTTGTGAGAGTTCTATTCACAACTATAGCATTTGGCATGGGCATGGATGTTAAGTGTGTCCACCAGATTATTCATCTTGGTCCATCCAATGATATAGATGAATATATGCAGGAAACTGGTAGAGCTGGCAGGGATGCCAGTGTCATGGCCAGTGTGGTTTTGGTGAAATATCCAGGTTCTTTGCGAAGCTCTCGTATTAGCAAGTTAATGAAAGGTTATTGCAGAAATGTCTCTTCCTGTCGTAGGAAGTTCATACTTGCTGAGTTTCAGGATAATCCAAAATCCAGTGCTATTTTGCATACCTGTTGTGATATATGTTCTTTAAAATGTAGATGCTTGTGCGCTTGTGATGACAAAGAATGTTTCTGTGAATTTGCTTGTTTGTCACCAGATGACTACTTTTCAAAAGCAGAGACCAACTTACAAAAGGTTGTTGTTGATGAAAAGAGTGAGTGTTCTGGCAAGTTCATAGATAGCGCTCCTGTTCGTTTGGTGACAAACATTCAGCGAAAGGCACTAGAAACATACCTTTTTGAATACAGGAGTACTTTGCTGAAATGTAGGAATGAGAATGAAATATTTGTTGGGGCGGATATTGTTACAGGTTTTTCAAGAGCTTTAATATCTCAAGTTGTCAAATATGTGCAATTCATTGAGAACAAGGATGTACTTCAATCAAATTTCTGTTTCTTCTCACCGGTTCATGTAAATAGAGTATGGGACATTGTTTTAGAGGTGCTTGAAGCATCTGATTCTGATTTACAGAGTGATGTCTCAGAGTTTGAAGGATCAGAACAGAATGTGTTATCACATGATATTTTTATTGACAGTGATGATAGTGATACAGTCCTTGCTTACCAACGTAGCAGAATGAGAATCTTGTCATCAGACAGTGATGACACAGAGTAAAAAATTATCATTCAATTTTTATTTTGTAATACAATATCTTACCTCTTTAAAGGGCCTTAAGCTGAGTTTGGTGAGCACTTTTTCATATTTTTGTTATGGTTCAGCCGTTAGCTTATATTGTACTTGTGGCGTCCTTATGAAATTTGGCCAGTTACAAAAAAATCCAGCTGTACATGTTTTTCAGTACAGCCTTGGGGAAAATCTTTTTTGTTCAAACAAAAATTCACTGTAATAACTGTAGTATTTTGGCATGCGCTGACTTTAGTTCTGTGTCACTCCACCGATCACGATTTGATAGTTCCTGTTGATCAATCTAGAGTTTACTTAAAAGGAAGTCAAATAGCGTAATGTATACAGTAAAAAATACTAATTTTGTTCTAAAACAAAATATTCACCACCGTTTATTTCCGATTTGAGGCAAGATGGTACAAATACATCCACGAATTGGTGCAAATCAATGATATGTTTGCCATGGCGGAACCGTGAAAACATGTACAGTAGGATTGTACCCGGCCATAGTTCATAAGGACATCATTAGTACAGTATAAATTAACAACCGAATCATAGGAAAAATACTCTGCTAATTGCTTTGTTTTTTTATGATCAACATGATTTGAGTAACATCATTTTTAACATTCCACTATTTGAAAGAAATGGATAAATATGACACACAAATGAGTCATATGTATGACAAATTGTTTTGATCCATTTTTTGCTACTATTCAGTTTTAAATGTGGAGAAACCAGAATTTTGGCAGGGATCCTGAATGTATTGATAAAAATAATAAACCACATTTACTGTTAGAAATACATTTTGAAAACACAAATTCACAGAAATACATTTTGAAAACATTTTAGAAATGATGGTGTATTAAACTCAGTATTTACAAAGGCATGTATGTCAAAGTTCATAACATTTTAAGACTATTTTTGTCAGTGCCATACCTTCTTAAGTTAAAACAATTTGTTACTTATGAGATATTGGTTGTCATATGTACATGTATACCACTGATAGTATTTTTGTTGTTATTTTATGAAAAGTATCATGTAAATAAAGAATATTGAACATTTGATTTGGCAATTGATAGTGGTATTGTTATGCAGAATGGTCATAATTCTGCCCCAAAATCCTGGGAAAAACCCTGATATGCATACATCACATCAAAAAATACCCCCTCCCAGTATAGAACCCAGACTGTTGACAGTCCTCTGACCTTGCGTGCAAATGCCTACAGCGTTTGATTGAAGGCCCCTGGGGCAATATGGATAAACTTGGGCATTTTGGACCAGTTTTAGAATGCTTCCTTTGATACTGCATTCGTTGATAATCAAAAATATTTTATTTATCATGACATAAAAATCCATTTTCGGTAGCAATCTTGGAAGTATTAGTTGAGCAAATAAATTAACCAAAAAAGGTTAGAAAGGGCTCCTGTGTATTTGGACCAAAGGTTGAACATTTAAAAATTTATTGGTCATAAATGTTCGCGTACTATCAGTTTGATTTACCTATACGTATTGGCAATTCCTTCAGTACATGTGCACTCGATTGTCTTTGCCCAAGAAATAATTTTAAGATCGCTACCAAAAGTGGACTTTTATTTCACGATAAAGCGTATATAGTTAATACCCCAGACCTGGAGGCCAGTTTACCGCTATCGCTTTTACCGGTCCTCCAGTGACAAATCAGATCAAAATCACTCTGTTTAAAAAATGAACATGGCTATCTGATTGGTTGAACGGCAAAATGATGTCATTCAAATGCCCACACGGAGAGCGTGAAAAAGAACACAACGAGTATAAATGTTATTCCAGAGAACGCTACAACATTCGAAACAAGTACCAAATAAGGTATTCTGACGTCTTGATGCTAGTAAATTTCATTGGCTCTAGCGAACAGTACAAAGGTCATATGAATTCAAATCATTTGTGGGCGGAAATAGTTTTTTTTACAGTAGGCGGTTTTGATCTGATTTGTCACTGGAGGACCGGTAAAAGCGATAGCGATAAACTGGCCTTCAGGGCTGGGGTAATATAGTAACCAACATGTCCATAACTTGTCCTTGCATCTTAGCGAGTATTGGCTATACACACATACATTTTACATTGTGTAATAATGTTTGCCAGAAAATTGTTTGAGGCTATTGCTCATCCATGTCCTGAACAACTCAATGTCCAATGAATCCAATAGATTTGGTGAAAAATGAGGAAAAGCTCTGTATGATCTTCCAGGTATATTGTCATACAGCTTAGCATCTGTAAATTGTTTCACAAGTGTGAGGATATCTTCTGATGTATCTTTCCTGGTATGTCTACCCGATGGGAGTCTGCGTTTTGTGTCCTTATCATATCTAGTGACGACACATTCAGTCGCTTTAACACTCAAACTGACGCGGCTGATTGTTTTCTGAGTAATCTCACCTCTATAGCTTGTGATGTCATTTTTGAAGACTTTGTTTTCATGTTCAACATCAAGATCCATTGGGTGATTGGAATCTGTCTTCCCTTGAAAATTCACAAACCTATTCCAAGTAAGCCTATGGGCAAGGCGTGGTGTTAATAAACACATGGTGTGAGCCAACAACTCTAACGTTGCATACGCATATTTCGGACAGTTTGATATTTTATAAAGTCTTAGGACTCTTTCACCATCTCCCATATGGATTGCATCGCAGTGGTTTCGTCTGAACATACATAGTACCAATGCACTGTGAGTATAATTGTACACATAGTCATTGTTCACTTGGACTGTAGAACTGGTATGTGCAGCAACAGACCTTGATTCATCTGAAGCAGAAATGAATTCCTGATGTTGTCTCTCATGTTTTTCTAGGTTTTTTGGTCATACAAACACTCTTTGGCAAAAGCGACAAATTAATTGGTTACTCCTAGGACCAAAACCATCATCCAGTGTTGGTACTTGGAAAATGATATGCTTGTCAACATACTTCCTTGCCTCTGATAACAAATAATTGCACTTTTCAGCTTCATCATCTTCAGGACCTAGAATATACAGTAATAAAGAAATGTAAATACTGTAATTGTAATATTAGAAATAACTGTATACTCGCTAAGGCCAAGACAAAATATCAATTTGATTCTGCCTGGCTCATCTTTTTCAAGAAAATATTGAAAACCTAAAATTAATTAAGATTTGTTATTATTTTGATTGGAAAGATATAGGCTAAATAACATTTTATTTTGACACAATATTTTTATAATCGCGTCAGAATTTGTTTTGGCCTCACAGAACATTATAAATTAATTAACCCTGGTATAATTGGCTCCTGTGTGCGAAGCACATCGTGAGCCTTTGTGGTTAAGATGTCTGTGTGCGTGTGTCTGTCTGCGTGTCTGTGTGTATGTCTGTGTGTATGTCTGTTCCATGAAAATCTCAAGAACCGTCCATGATATTTCAATGAAATTTGGTACACATTAGTTTTTAGGCCAATCTGTTTACGTTAAATATGTAAATTATCTAATTTGCATACCGTTTTTTACTAAATTGAGATTATCTCGTGAACTATTTAATGGATTCCGATCAAATTTGATAGGCATATACATTGATGTAATGTGCATGCCATACCACTATTGAGTAATTTGCATATGTAAATTAGGTAATTTGCATAATATTTTTTCACTAAATGTTGATTATCTCATGAACAACTCAACGGAATTGAATCAAATTTGATAGGCATTTATATTGATGTTATCTGTATGTCATACTACTATTTGAGTAATTTGCATATTATTTGTTAACTTAATTGGGATTATCTAATGAACAACTCAACGGATTTGAATCAAATTTGCTAGGGATATACATTGATGCAATCTACATGCAAAGTTACTATTGTGGATAATATTTCTTGATAACCAAATAATTTTTGACTGTTCAACCTTTGGTCCAAATACACGGGAGCCCTTTCTAAGCTTTCTTTGATTTTCTGTATGATTTTACAGATGGTGAATCCTATATAATATTTTTGCAGAGTATGTATATGCTTCAAATTGTGAGCAATATAATAACAAAAATGTCTTCTGCAATTTTTGAACAGATGTTCAAGATGAAGTTCACCCAGCCCCAACAAACTTGTATTTTAGTTGGAAAAGGTACTAAGCAATGACACAAATACTATGATTGTTACCTGCATATAAATTTGCAGTTGGATTGTCCTGCACATTTTTCATTTTGAAATGATGAAGGGCACCTGTCAACAAATAAGCATCTGTGAACTTATCCAATAACTCAGAATTTGCATAGTAATCGTGATGTGGATCTTTGCTGACATTCTTTGCATCTATGGCATTTCGAGCAGCAAACAATGTACCAATGTCGGCAGAAGAGGTGGTGTTATAGAGATGGCACCAAATCACCTGAAGTGAAAAACATATGCATAAATATCAGTGTTCTCCCCAGGCATGCATTTTCTCTCTAATTGTTTATTAATTTCCATTGAGCATAATGTTGGATAGAAAAGACAAAATTTTAAACACTTTATTCGTACAATACTGCACAAGTGTAGGTCAAATGATAAGTTTCTGCTGTATTTGTAGATCTGTGACATACATTTGTTTTTATCTAGGATGGTAAATATTAAAACAGTATAAATGCTAATGCCTGTGAATCATCCTAACAAGTTTGATTTGATGACAACAAATCAGAAAGATGAGACACAGGGACACTTGTCTTAAAAGGAAAAACACTCAGCTTTAGAAAAATACAACATTTGACATACCTTTTCAGTTTTGTTCTTCATTTCTTTCATATACTGATGTGGGATATACACCGGCAAGTTCCTACTATATACACTCGGTTTGGGTATATACTTTGCCCACGAATGAGCAACAAAGAAAGCAAATTCTTCTGCCAGTTGATCATTGTCTTCTAGACTAGGCATGAATTTAAGGAAAGGAGTTGCATTTACATCAGCAGTTGCAGCATCATTTGGTAAATGGTTGCCGGATATCCTGTTTTTGTATGCAAGCATATTGTACATATGATGATCCTTGTTTTGATTACTTTTTGTCATTTGACGAACTTTACTCCTGCAGTCCACATTGTCACTAGTCAATGAATAACCAGGGTGCATATGCTCCTGGAGTTTCTTCAACTCAACTTTAAGGAATTCAAGCTCGAGCATTTGGTCTGGTGTACAAAGTAGTCGTTCAACAGGCATTGTGAGACGAAGATCCGACATCCTCTCCAGCAGATTCTTCTCTTGTACCATTTCTCTTTCTATAGCAGACTTCCACTCAGTTATGTCAACTGCATAATCTTCACCAAACTTGTCAAACATCTTATTGGTACTGCTATGTGCCATGCAAAGATACTGTGATGAGAGACGATTCATTGCTGTCTTCTTTGCACCTCCTTTTTTCAAAATCACACTATTCAGCTTTCTTGTGATATTTAATTCATCATTGAAAATTGAAATGATATGCGCTGACATCATACATGGCACCAAGGCATCCCCTTTCTTATCAATGTTTCTGTTCTGTGATGGATTATGTACTGCAGATTCCAGGAACATTAAGAAAACTAGAGCCCTGACTTGTAGTTCTTCAAGTAACCCTTTCCATGTGAAATCAGTAACACTATCCGTGTTGATTTCACGTAACACAGATGGTTTGTTTATTGATGACAAACCAGCCATTTCCTTGGTAATATTGCAGCACATTTGCCTGTAGATTGCATTTGCTAATTCACCTTTTTTCAGACATTCCTGTGCAATGCTATCATATGAAGTGAAGAGAAACTTTTTGATCAACAATTTGAATTCTTCTTTTGGTGTATAATTTCTAGTGCCTGCATTAGGAAACCCAATAGTGACCTGTTAAAGAAAAGAAAAGAAATTTTAGATGCCATCAGATGTCTTCAAAAACTGTAAGCTATTACAGTGTATTTGTGTTAGTTTCAAATAACAGTAGTTGAGTGCACAAGAAATCTTGTTTTTTAAAAACTATAAACTATATACTAGTTGTACATTGACAGGTAAAAAAAACTATCATACCCGTCTTATTGGATACCAAAATAATTTTCTGTCATTTACAATAGCTTGCCAATAATTATCATAATCATAAAATAAGAAATAGAAATCACTGGCCAGTATGTTTTTGCCAATGGAGTGCATACAAACGTTTCATTAAAACCCATTGATATACATTGCCTGGACCATTTCAAGTAGTGCACCATTCATTCATTATTATCGACAAATTTACATTTTAGTTTTTTAATGAATAAACAGAAAATTGTTGTTTATAGCAGTGATTCATTTAATAGTTGAAGAGAAAAAAAGAGGGGGGTATCTGCTATGCACACATAAATTAACAGGAAACAAATATAATACAAAAATGACTGAATATATATTTAACAGGCAGAGCTCCAGAAGGAGTACCTACACTTTATGCAAGTTTTTTTTAAATTATGCTAATTTATTCATGACGTAGCAGTTTCTGTGCTCATGAATATTCATTAATTTGTGGGTCAATACATTTTAAAAGGGGCGATATATTATTTTTGGGGGAAGAGTTAGAAAGGGGGATTAGCAATCCTTAGGGGGTCAATACAAAAGAAGGGACGCATTTGGAGAGCAGCCATGCTCCTCGTGTCTGTTGTTGCACGTGACCTACAGCTGTCAACTGTGTTCGTTCTTCGACGACTTGGACTGGCTTCCATGTGGGGTAGTATTCTTGTGTTCTGTTTTCCTGACTTGAGTTTTTGAATCCGCTGTTTATGATTTTAACGTCTTTGATGTCTTTTGTAGGAGTGTCCAATCCGTGATTCGAACTTGCGATCTTTGAGTTCCCAGCGACTGTCTTGTCCACTGTACCACGAGTGTCTTCACACAGGAGTTAGGATTTAAGTCCTATTCATAGGAGCACTGTCTTCACTAGCATTCAAAAATCTAACTAAACATACTGGATTCGAACCAGCGATCTCTCACATTGCTGACATTGCTGAAATCAACTGAGCTATGTGAGTAGTCATGCAAATTAAATAATTTGTTGTCATATTTAGCTTTATTTCCAAATGGTGTTTGCGAGAAAAAGATGGGCAGGCAAGGGAATTGAACCCAGGTCCTCCTGATCACTATGTAGAGAACTGACCCACAAGACCACAATGGATTGACTGGATGTGTTTGCATTTGATAAGACTATATAGTGTGTATATATATAGAAATACAACATATTTCTATTATTGAGTTACAATTGTCCAAAAAATTGCCAATTTTGTGTTTTTACTTGTGTAAACTATATGCATGCCATAACCCGTTAGTGTACATCTTGCCAATTGGGTGTTTGCCATTTGCGTTGCCCATACCTGACCCGACCCTAACCCTAATGCCAAGACACGTTCCTGTTAATAATTCCGTTGCCCATACCTGACCCAACCCTAACCCTAATGCCAAGACACGTTCCTGTTTATAATTGCTCAATAATGATACTCTGTTGTGCACTGTCTGCTGGTAAGTTGCATTGATGTCAACTGATTAAACAAGTCGCGTTTAAGTAATTTCCACTATTAACAAGTGGTTAAATTGTGACAATAAATGTGTGGACAAATATTTGAGATTAATTTTGGTGTAGACAACTCTCGTTTAATTATTTTACACCATTACAAGTGTTAAATTGAGAGAATAAATGTTTCAACAAATATTTAATACTTAGTTTGATGTAAACATTTGATTAATTCCCACAATTACAGGTTGTTAAATTGAAAGAATAAATGTGCGGACAAATATTTTAGACTTATTTTGGTGTAGACATCTCTCGTTTGATTAATTCCCACAATTACATGTTGTTAAATTGAGAGAATAAATGTGCGGACAAATATTTTAGACTTATTTTGGTGTAGACAGCTCTCGTTTAATTATTTTACACCATTACAAGTTGTTAAATTGAGAGAATAAATGTATGGACAAATATTTTAGACTTATTTTGGTGTAGACAGCTCTCGTTTAATTATTTTACACCATTACAAGTTGTTAAATTGAGAGAATATGTGTGCGGACAAATATTTTAGACTTATTTTGGTGTAGAAAAGTCGCATTTAATTTACTTCCACAACTTACAAATTGTTAAATTGAGAGAATAAATGTGTGGACACATATTTTAGACTTATTTTGGTGTAGACAACTCTCATTTAATAATTTTACACCATTACAAGTTGTTAAATTGAGAGAATAAATGTATGGACAAGTATTTGAAACTTATTTTGGTGTAGACAACTCTCATTTGATTAATTCCAACAATTACAAGTTCTTAAATTGACAGAATGAATGTATGGACAAATATTGACCATTATATTTGTGATTAAATACCTGTTGTTTAATTAATTTCCACCTCTACAAGGTTGAGAGAATAAATGTGTCGACAAATATTTGATAATTATTTAGGTGTAAGAACTCGTGTTTGACCAACTTCCACTATTGCAAGTTGTTAAAATAATGAAATAAATATACTGGTTATCATTGGATATTTGATTCAATTGTGAAACTTTCTAACAACATGTTAACTGCTGGCTTCGAACCCTCAATCAACAATTCCGCAGACACAGTATAAATTCAACAACACCACAGAAGATATTCGTCTGTTGCCTGAATTGTTTTCGTAATATAGGGAACGCCATCGACACTTTAACAAAACTTACCTTGACTTGGGTCTTGTTTATCTCTTGTCACAATCTGGAAACTGTTGAACAAATTGCGCGTCGTCCAGTTTAAGACGTTAGTTATTTTATTATTTATTCATTCAGTTTTGTATGGTGGAGTTTTGTGAGGTTTATTAATTTTTTTTTGTGATGTTCTTTGTTTACTTGTTTACGGTTTGAGAGATTTCAGTTCATTTGATTTACGTTTTTACGGTAGCTCTGAGCGGGACTCGAACCCACTGTCTTTTCAAGCTAATTTTGTTTTATTTTGATGGCACGCTTGTGTACCACGCCAAGACGTTGGTCGTTAAGTGGTGTTCATTTTTCCATGGAACTATAAACCCCAGGAAGAACAACGAAACTAAGAGGATT
Organism: Saccoglossus kowalevskii; assembly: GCF_978046115.1. Taxonomy (NCBI): domain Eukaryota; kingdom Metazoa; phylum Hemichordata; class Enteropneusta; family Harrimaniidae; genus Saccoglossus; species Saccoglossus kowalevskii. The sequence goes on along the minus strand of NC_140656.1, from coordinate 18,688,636 downwards.
AAAAAAACCTTTGTCTTAGTTTATCTTACAGTGCTTTCGCTTTTGTTTCCACGACATTATTCATACTCCATGTTAGTTGCCGCCGATACGCCCGTTTCAACCGCTTTGCTGGAAACGGAAAACTTGAAAAAAAAATTTCATATCTGCGCAGTAAAATATTTCGTTCACTACGCATGCGCAAACAAGTCGGTCTGCAGGGTGACCTTCAGTGTACCGGAAATCATGCAACGGGTCGGAGTTTTAGCGAGTTTTCATAATTTTTAATGTCGTTTTTAGATTACTTCTTGTTTTTTTCAACCCTCGAAAAAATAAGGTTGCGAAAGTTTGCGAAATATGGGGTTTGGTGAGCTGTTTGTTGTTGAGATATCCCGACTAATTCCGTGTTTCCCTTCGATCGCCAGAAGTGGCAATGTGTTTTTTTTCCCCGTTGAATGTCGATCATTTATCAGTGTTTTTGTCTTGGCGCCATTGTTTTTTTATGCTATAACCGGAACAACTCGGTCACGTGATCTCCCGGAGTCGTCCGATTGACTCCGAAAATGACCGATAGTCGGAGATAAACGTTCATTTGCGTAAATCGGCTTATTTTTTAATGCGACAAAATAAACAGTCAAAATAAACATTCGACATCGCGGCAACTATCATAGTTCAAAGGAAACGAAGTGGTTGTTCTTCCTGGGGTTTATAGTTCCATGATTTTTCTAACTACTCCAGTGTTCCGATGAGTTGAACGGAAAAGCCAAAACGATTGCTGGTTTCTGATTGCTTCGGTTCTGGTGAGTGTGTATCTAGTGTGATTCGAACCCATGTCGTTTGTATTGGGCGTTTTTTTATTTCCCATGTTGGCTACGCCGTAATATGCAACCACTTCCCCGTTTTATTGTGATTTTGAGTGTTTAATGATGTCTTCCTCATCCGTCACGCCATGACCCAGTTTCAACCACACGGCCATTTTGCAACACAGTTCGTGACCCTCGGCGTCACCCGACTGACTATATGAGCGTTCTGTTCAACTGTTAAGCTAGGATTTATTACCGTTATTATCATTATATTGTCACGTGATTTGTTTTACCTTATGTGTAATCTTTATTGTAATTTGTATATACCAATTCGTATATACCGAGGAAACGACCCCGATTGAAGGTCATGTATTTTATGACGTCACCAATTCGTGTGTAGGTACTGCTTCTAGATCTGTGGCATTTAACATTAAATTAATAATTTAAATAATGGATATCAATTACGTAATCGCTTTACTCACCGTGACATCGTAATTTGGTAGGATGTTGCTAAACTGAGCAGATGTTACACGCGGGTTGTCACCATTTGAAACTTCGGCTAGGACGGCTGTATCATCAATCATCACCAGAGAGCGTTTTGACTACTTTAGTTGTTCCTGGTTGCGTAATCGTTTCGTCACTTCGACTCTAGACCTGGACAACAGTTTATTTTTCGTCGATGTGTACAACTTCCGCCATTCTGTCAATTTATTGACGACAGTCTGCACCTTATCAGCACAAGATCGGCAAGAAACATCAGTGTTCAGATGTCGGTCAATTTCCTCTCCTATCACCACCTCAATGTTGTTACATACGACGGTTTTCGACGAGCCTTTAAATAACTTTCGCCGACATTCTGCATCCTTTTTTACCAGAGAATTCTCTTCCGCATAGAATACAAATTAGCTCCTTGGATCGGGGGGGGGGGGGGAATGCACAATTTACTCACTACTTTCGTCGGAGTTTTACTGGGCGAAATGTTGTCGTACATCATGAGACACCAACGCACTCTTCCTTTGTTTAAAATTAGATAACTCGCGTTCGCAACTTGTAGTTCTGGATAATACTTGGCAGAAAACGATCTATACTCGGCGAGACGATCAAAGTCATGCGTGACATAAAAAAAAACCGCGATTTGACCTTTGCATAACAGTTTAACTCCGCCCATATGCAAATTATTACTACGTCATCGAGATGCATGCATAATTAATAGCAAGGCCAGTCCTGCAGGCTATAACAGTCTCTCGGGCCTTACGGCCCTCGCCTGAAATGCCTTCGGCATTTCGCAAACGCCTACGGCGTTTGATTAATATTAATAATAAAAAAAACACACACACGTAAGGCCAGAGGGACTGTCGACAGTCTACCTGAAACAGTTGGAGATGATTTCGCAACACCCCCAACCACCGTGCCCCAACTCAACACGATACAGTTTCAGGTAAGCGTAATAATATTGGCGGTATACTTTCATCTTATACTATCGCAATATATGCTGTTATTTCTTTGATTTACGAACTGTTTTTAGTGTTCCCCAGAACTTGAAAATGTCGTGTTACTAAAAATAGACATGAAGGAACATCCTCACACACTTGTCACAGGGATCACGGACAGGCAATTACGACAGCACTTTCGTTCAACGATTTCAATCAGTGAATTTTGTTGACTTTGATTGTTTAATCTTGAATCAATGCCTATAATAAACAATTTGAAAGCATCTTCATATTCGTTAAGCAAAAAACTTTCTTCAACGAAATCTGACCTTAGTCCATGCATAGACCTAAAAAATGAGACTTGACTCACTTCGATGCTATTGCTATCGTCACTTCTGCTGACTATGTGCTCAATAGATTAAACTTCACGGATTTATCGGGCGGTTGCTGAACGTGAATATTTAAGTACATATGATCGGACGTTCTCGGATAAGTTCGGCCATTTCCGTAAAACAATTCTAAAAATAGCAGACTTCCTCAGTTCATCAGGTTGTTCAGGCAGCACTAATTCCTTGGATAAACATAACTTTATAAATAGAATTGTGACAGTGCATTTTCCAGAAAATTGTGCGTTGTGGATAATTTGCATACTAATTAACATAATATACAGTTATATTTTTTTAAATGAACACTGTATACAGTGAAACACTTTAGCTAATTAAAATGGGATATATTGCCAAAAATATATTACATATGTAGTTGTTAATATTGTTAATTGGTTACAGTTATATACAATTCAAATATGTCGTATCTGTATTTTCCTATTCAAAATTAAGGTTAATTGTGCATGCTAAACAATTAAACTGTTCTCCTGACTTAATCTGCAAGACAAATAACTGATTATGAAAATGTGTTACTGGTCTCTGGTGTGTTTTACCGATAAACTTTGTTGTCTAGTCTTCCACAGTCAATGATGGAGGTCAGTCATGGATGTAATCGTACTTTACTTGTATTTTTCCCAATAATTCTAGTCTAGTGCATTGTCATGTTTATTTGCTTTCTTCTTTTGAATGCAACAAACTAACGAAACTATAGTGAGAATAGAGCAATTGTGGTATTATTACAGATGTGTTGCGTTAGCAATCGATAATATGAGCTACCAACACAAATCAAATCAATGCAACAAATGTCAAAATAAATCAGCAATTGACAGTTTGGCTATGATATTCTGTTATTGTCACTTACTTTGGCATGTTGTAGAAGAGGTCAAGCTTCTATTCAACTAAATTTTAGTGTCAGTGGGCAACATTTTTATGAAAAAATAGAATTTACCATAATTTACTAAAATGTTAGTTATGTTTTATTTATTTTCTGAATATTATTTTCAGATCAAATAAACAATGATACACTCCAAGGACAACTCCCAGTTAGAAGAAAACTCCATAAACTGGTAAGAAAACAATCTCTACGAGCACTATTTCAATTTCATCTAATTTACAGACAAAAATTAGATTTCTCTGCTACATGTACATAAAATTTCTCCATATATTTCTTGAAAAAAATAAGACAAGATATAAATTAAAAACTCAGTGTAATAATTACCGGGGTAGATCATGAGTTCCTAAGTTTCATAAAAAAAATACCCACTACTTGCCATTGTATTTTCTATTTTATTATACATAATAAACATTATGAAACATTTATTTAAACATACTTAAAACTTATGTATTATTTTTTTAGTTTTGTGCTTGAATAGCTGAATCATTACTGTTATTTCAAATGTCATGTGATATTTTGTGTAATTTTGAATACTTGAATTATTTCCAGATCTAATGGATATCAGTGAAAAGAAATCTGTTTCAATCCGATGGTAAGAATACAATCTGTACAACCTTACTTAATTTGTTCAACATTCACCCCATACAAAGCAATTACAGATTTTATTGTTTATTTATTTATAGTATTAAAGTTCTATTTTTTACTACTTTATTATATTGTCATTTATTTCATTACATATCTGAATTCGCCATAGATAGCGTCTTCCAGAGAGGCTAACTGTATCTCAGTGGCCAGCACACAAACCTACAAAGTAGGTATTGCATAGTATTTGCATTCAGGGTCACTTTGGCACGTTCTAGACTGTGAGGGTTTTATGTGTGCAACGTCAATGCTCTCCGAAATTGGGCTGTTGATCATGACCACCCTCCCTTGGCCAGATAACAAGTCATGTTATTATTTAAATGGCATATATCTGTTATTGCGTTTCGTGGACCACATATGATAACACAGAAAATATTTTGTTGAAATCAAAAAACAGTTGCCACTTAAATTGTCATAAATTGGCCATTTACCAGCTAATAACTTGTATACATAAATAAGTTCTATTCACAGTTTATTGCAAACTCTGCTATCAGGGAAGACACTCCAATAAACGGAATAAACAAGCCCGCATCTGTGGCGAGAGTCTGTAGCAAGCTCCGCCCACTGTAACCATGGCACGATTGTCGACAGCCTTTGACTCGCCGCCAAATGTCTCCGTTTGCCAGGACGCAAGATCTAATCAAATAGCAAACCAATCACTACCCGAGTCGGCCTTGCTGAGAACGTTTCCAGCCAATCAGTACAATGGTGAGCAGTTGCAAAGACAATACTTTTCTTGATTTGCGTGCCGACGGGCGTCAATAAAATTTCTTGCGCTGGTCGGCTGCATCGATCAACTTTCTTTAGTGTAGCCTTCGTGGTTGGCGCAAGGCAACATATGGTAATTAACATCAAAGCAAATAGACAATCAGACGGCTTGAAAACTTTATTGTATGTCTAGGGTTCTCTTTGGCGCTGAACCATGCATTGTAACTCGGCTCTCTCCAGCGGAGACTATTACGCCACATACCAGCGTTACCCCCCAGGTGGATTTTCCGAGGGAGAATCAACTTTAACGTACTAGGTGAAATTTTTTTCGAAAAAAATTAATGTACTTGGATTATAATATGATAACATCCAGATTGACTCAATAGTAAAAAGTTGTGGCCATATTTCGCCAACTTAAATGCTGCACATTGTTTAGCATTAAGCATCGTTATCTTGGTGAATTGTTTTTAAAGAATATATATATATATTCTAAAAATACATATATTTAAAATTCAAATTATATACTTATTTACTCAATTTTATTTACTAATTTGTTTATATATCAAATTCATTTGTATATTATTATCTGTATATATGTTTTATAGTGAAATAAACTTAATTCATTCATTCAATATGATAATACACAAATACAGCATCAGAGAATGCATGAAATGAATTGAACTTCAAACTGTCAAAACAACTAGAATTCTTATAAAACAATTGTATTATCACTTGTTTTATTTATAAATACATTAACTGCTGAGAGACCTTATTGTTTAATAAAGTCATTAACTGGAAACTGGGTAAAAAAGTAACATGTTAAATACATAAATACTAGCAGTAAATATCAAATAATCACAACTAACACGTTGAAAACAATTAATAATAATGAATACTGCGTTTCTTTCATGTACTACCATGTACTACAAATTGAATTGATTAGCTGGAATTTAACAAGCCTCTGTGTGTATTTAATCTTATACTCCAATAGAGCAAGTACAATAACCATATATTTAGCATATTGAAGTAATGTAGAAGTATGCATGCTTCCACCCCAATAAACAAACTTTCAAATATTGAGATTATTAAACTTGTAAAATCATTCAGGAGTGCCCAGTGATGGACAATTAAAATGTTAGTACTGTGGTGAACTAATTTGTGTGGAAACTTCAGTTCTGCAGATTGTTTGATTTTCGCAAGAAATTGTTTTAAATCCTTATGCACCCACTACAAATACCATACACAAACTTTAGTTGTCCAGCCCCGAGACCAGACAAAAAAATTAGACCAAATAATTAAGCAAATTCAACATTTTATTTATGTCTGGTTCATTTTCACGTTGAATGAAAATGCCTCTCATTGTTATTAAAATTTCTGTTATGTCCACCATTTCTTCAAGTTAATGTCAAACAAACAAATCCAATGATATGAGAAACAGATTTATTCATGTCAATGTCTTTAAAGTCTTCATACAAGAAAACATAAAATGCCACAAAATTCTCAATATTCTTGGATATTGGCAATGTGTAGCAGTGTAGCAAATTTCCAATAGCATTTATATTCTACTGGTCAGAAGATGATCATGACAATTTAAAATAGTAATTTGAAATACATTGTCAAAATCATGGAATAAAGGACATATGATATATGGGCCACAGGAACTCGTGATATAAGAATGTTGGTGCAGGTTGGCACACAGCTAAACACAATCACATGATATATACATTATATGTATCACTAGGCAATTGAGAAATTTAAGTAGCATTTCATAACTCAACATGTTAAAAATAAATGATGCATTGCCTTCTCAAGCAACTGTTACACAATGAAGATGAATTAGAACAGACTTGCTGAAAATTATAATTCTGATAAAAATGACAGAAATATGGAGACTGACTAATTGTGTTCAGCAAATATGTCACAAAATAGCGCATGACCCCAAACAATGGTACTGTATTCAGAAGACTTCATTTTGCCTGCCACCAAACTTAAAGGGCGACAGTCGTCGCGCCGCGTTCTGTTCGATATGGGACTCATAACGACGTATACAACGCGTGTGAAATGCATTGTTTATTTACATGAAATTCGAACACGCGCTGTGCGACGACCACCGCGCTTTAAATGTATGCAGTGGTTAATAAGGTCATGGAAAGAATTTAAATTACAATGAAAACAAGTTGTGTGAAAATAGTGTGAAAAGTGATGTGCTCTTGATGTCAATTAGAGCTATGAATAATTGAGCTTAAAATCATGAATATACATTCAATATATATAAATATTGCGTAAATTGCTTTTAATAGTATTTCCTCATCAATTTGGGTGGCAATCGCCTTGTCTTACTCGGAGGTATCACTGGTTTTTGAGAACACAATACAATACAATAATGCTTTTTCTTTTGCCAGCAGACTTTGATGGAGAATTCATGATGTTAAAGTGTGAAAACAATAACATCAGTATTTTTATTATTAAATAATACACATTCTGGATCAAAATGCAGTATTTCTGTCGAGGGAACATTAGTTTACCTTTGGAGATTTTTTATTTGAGGGAAGTCTGCACATTTTTGTTTTCCGGCTAGTTATCTGGGTCGGTAGCGCCATTTTCCCCATTTTGTTCCACAGTTGGACCTGCAGCCATTGGCGGATTTAGATGGGGCCGAGGGGGCCGCGGCCCCCTATTTTTAACAATCAACATGGCTTCGCGCCATCGGCGCTCGCGAACTTGGGCCAACTTATCGCCGCCCCCCCCCCCCCCCATTCCAGAATCCTAGATTTATTTTGCGGCGTTAGGGTGCGGCTAAATAAAGATGATGTGTATATAATTTACAGACGTTCCGCCCCAAAACGTCCATGTATTGACGCTGTGAAACTTTCAAGTCCGCAAATGTTATTCAACTTGTACATTATAGATTCAATCTTGCCAAGAAGTAATATACTTTTATTGTTAAATTTGTGTTGGATTCATAATAAGTTCGAATTGTAGTACCAACAGTAAATTCTGCTTTACGTGACTGTTATACACGGAACTGTAGACTGTCGACAGTCCTTTCCAAGACATTCGAACGCCGGTGGCGTTTTATTGGGAATGCGAACCACTTCACGCGAGGGACTTTAGTCCGAGAGACTTTCACCGTCTGCAGGTTTCTAGTTGATATGAATAATTCATAGTTGATGTAGACGTCACGAAATAAATTATATTAACATAATGTATGCAAATTTATTCTGAATGACGCCATGAATGCGTTGGTTGTTTACGTCAAGATTTGTTCAGTTTGTTACATGATATCAAAAACTGTTGTGGAAATTTCGCGTAAGTCGTGGGCGACCGTTGTAGCCGGCGATCCCCTTTTCGCGACTATTCATTTGCATATGAAATTACCCGGATCTGGTATGAAATCTTACCAGTGAATTGCAGCACCGGACAGTCGGTCGTGCCCACAGTCAGCTGGCGCACGTGATAATAAAATAAATGCGATATTTACCATATGGAGCCGCCATCTTGAATGACGCATAAAACTAAATAAGAGAAAAGTTGTGAAACGCGTTTTTCAGATTCCTACAAATCAGGACAAAAATACGGTCCGTTGGGATCATATTAAGCCAACCGATAACAAAATTGGGCCTAACTCGTCGTTTTTGTGTGGAAAAATCCCTTGCATACGAACACCTAATTACGCGAAGAACCTAGAACACTTTCCTGGGGGTATTTAAAACTAAATATTGGCATTTCGGCTCAGCAGCCAATCAGCGACGACCTAACGCTTAGATGATAATTTCAGTTTCAAATACCCCGGCTTAGTAAATACAACACGAGGATTATTCTCTTTTTAACTATCAACTTTTCTTTTTTTACAGGCAGCTGTTGTGCTGTAAACATTCTTCAATTTCGCAAGAAGCAATTTGCAGAATTTTGTAGCAGCGGTGGAAGAAAGTACAATAGGCAACATTTGGTAAGACTAAGTACATTAGCTACATGTTAGGCGCTGAGTTTAAGATATAAGGATATATGTTATTTGTTTCTGCTACGTCAATACGTTCCATTATAAGTTCATCTTCAGACTGTCTCCTAGTTGTTCCTAGATCGAGATTAACTGCCTTTGGAGACAGACCATTCGCTGTTTTTGCATGAGAAGAAAATGAAAACGAATGTGCTGCCAAATTATGTTAGAAACATTTCTCTATTTAATACTAAATTTGAAACGTCGTCATTTATATAATCCCATTGTTTATTTAGTTATGATTAATAAATGCGAAAATTGTTTTGGTACAAGTTCTTAATATGTTTTCGACTGTTAAAGGCACAATATAAGTGAATCAGTTATTATTAGTATTCTTTGGTTGTAGATACATTCTACAGAGCACTAGAGGAGAAGGTTAATTAATTTCGAAAATGCTTTTCAGTAGAATTTTCCTATTCAAGCTCAGAGGGCTTTCATGAAACACAGAGCACAGGGTATTTGTTATACATCGAAGTGTTCAAAGGAAAGATCCAATTTCACCATTTCTGTTTGTCATTAAGATTAGATTTTTTTCAATCAAGCTCCACGGAGAACGTAAATGGAATCGAAATTGGAAGAAGTCCCTTGTGCTGAGAGTATTGGAGACGTATTATATATTAGCCTTTCAAACAAGAAGCTTGGCAACTAATATGTGACTGCTATTTGAGATGTACAACGCTGACCTTGTAAAACGCTGGCATCATGAATTCAAACATGGCCGGAAGTCTGTGGAAACAGCTCCCAGACCTCTTCTGTCATTGATGAGGCATCTGTCCGTCAAGTTGAGGCAGCCATTTTGGAAGATTACTGTTCGCCAAATATCCTAAGAGATCAAGATTAGTACAGGGTCTGTGGAAACTATCATTCATGAGCAATTTGCATATGCGTAAGTTGTTTGACAGATAGATTCCCAGGTTGCTCACACCTTTCCTGAAGCAATAACACGTCGAGTGCTGAGGATGAATTTGGAGATGTGCCAAGAAGATGAGTCAAAGTTATTCAAAAGACTGATTACACTCGTTGAAACTTAGGTCCATCACTATGATCCAGAAACCAAAGCCAAGTCAATGCAGTGGAAGCACTTGGACTCACCACGTCCAAAGAAGGCAAGGGTGCAGCTCTCCGCTGGCAAGGTCATGCTCACAGTCTTCTGGGACCAGGACGAAGTAGTGATGACAGATTTCCTGACAAAGGGTACCACAATTACAGGAACCTATTACGCTATCTAAAGAAGCTATCTAAATCAAGAGGTTCCTATGTAGAGAAAGACTAATAACTGTGCCAAGTTTCATTAATCTCCTGTCAGGGAAATGGGTCAGGGGCATTACCTATTGAACGCCCCGAGGGTATACATGAACCAAATGTCAATATGATGATTATTCAAATTTGGCAATTAATATGCTCGAATCTCAATTCAAAATTATACAAGTCTTATTGGAATGCATTAATTATTGTCTTGGTGTATTTACTTTGTGTACCAAGTTTCTTTGGAATACTTGAGATATTATAAGAGAAACTGTAATGTCACAGACCATCAATGCACCAAGTTTCATTGAAATGTGATTAGAACTTGAGTTATAGATGGACAATCCAAAAAAATATATATTATGCAAATTAGGTTATTAATGTGTACATATTTAAACCAAACCAAAACTAAACAAGACTGCTTATTGAAGTGTAATAATTAGTACTTGCATAATAAAGCAGAAAAACCAAAATTTACTGATTATGTAAATGAGGCAATTAATATGCACATATTTTTAGCGAACATTAATCTAATCTGCGCATGCGCATTAGCCCAAAACATCTATGCATTGAGTTTCATCCAAAACAAACATACGGTTTAGTTTTTTTCTGTACTTCATAATGTGATATTAAATATACAATTTGGTATTGTCATACTGGCCCAATTTATCACTGGAAGTGATATCTCATGTCAAGGACGTCAAATATAGATATCACTCCTGTACCATCTGAAGGAAATCTGGCTTCAATATTACTGATTAAATTGTTTAACACCATTTACCATGTTTTTAGGTTTTCGTCCCATGAGAATACTGTTTATTTGTTAGGTCAGTTTTTCAACTGAGCAGTAATCAATGATCCATCACATATCTGTTTTATCTGGTCTAATGATGTTGCGATATCAATATTGATGTCATCTTTTTGGAAAATTATGTTGAGGTGCGCGAGAACTGGAATAATATGCATTAAATCAAAGACTGCTTAGAAGATATTGGATTGTATTGAAGGCATGAAGTACACAGAAAGCATTTATTAGTTTCATTGACATTTGATGAATGGTACTCTGGAGCACCTATACATTGGTTAATTTATGCAAATTAGGTAATTAGTGAGCACAATTGTTAACCCTTAACTGACCATGTATGCGGCTTATCCCTGGGCATATATGTACCAAGTTTCATTGAGTCTGATGTGTGGTTGAGATATATAAACTGTTTGGAGAGCGTAATAAAAAGCGAACCATTTCATCACTTCATGGATTTCCTTCGCCTTCAGTTGTGGACATTCAAGCATTTGTTCGACCTCTTTAAGATGAGATCCTGAATTGTTCATGTTTTGGACATCGAGTTACGAAAACATCTTACCACGCCCACTTTTGAGAAACCACGCCCAAATTGTAACTCGATGTTCAATTAACAATTCCTGTATGCATAAACACATCATAAAATTCCATTCATTGCCCATTCATTAGTTTTTTAATGGTGCCAACATGAATGAATTGCGCAAATAGTGCAATCGTACGCGTACGTCTTGGAGAAAACTGCCATAACAGAACGTTTGAAAAATAAAACATTCAACTTTATTACAAAAAACTCAAATTGGGCTTCTCAATATTCAATTACGTAATTATTGCAATTGACATTCAAAACTACTATTTGAACAAAATTACTAAAATACTCTTTAAAACAACTGTTTTAGAAGAAACTAGTTTTGGCAGTCCAGACATGATTGATTCATTCTTTATCTACAATATAGTTGAGTTCTGTGACGACTCAATATCCTAACCTGAGAAATTATTTTAGAAATTAAATCCACTCCATGGTATACAACTGATTCTCAAATTTCAGCGATCCTAGGAAAAATGTTTCACTGCTTCTAATGTTAGCGGTTTGTACGAAGGCTTACGTAACAAATCTAAGACGAGACTAATGCTGTAATCTGGTGACCATCTAGAGAACGCTTGATGGGTTACTGCTATGAATAAAACATGAATCAGTTCCTAATTAACGCCAGTGTAAGTACACACTACTGGCCCAAGTCTAGCTATGTATCCATGTGGCGGGTGAGAGATCTTCAGTATAAAATAAATACTAAAACAATAAAAAATCGGCTTCTATGGAATAGTGATCCCTAATTTATCTGCCTGCCACTGACTACTCAATATCATATCCGTAAAATTTAATAGTGAGCCTGGCGATATAATAATAAAGATTAATCTTTAATATCCAAATGGAATAAATAAACTACAAAAACAAAGGAAAGGCAATAATTTGGATGAAAGGAACTGTAAATAGCTTAAATAGCTAATTCTTTGACTAGTAACATTAAATAAAATTTGTACATATCTCTTAACTAATGGACAATACTAAAACAGATAAACGACGGCATAAACAGCATTATAGTGAAATGCAAGAACGCCAGTTAGTATTGTCTTAGGGAGAGAGTTCCACGAGGTTTATTTTGAGTGTATTTTTGAATTTGTTCTTGCTCTCTGCTCTTAAGGAATCTGCAAGATTATTCCAATCAGAGGGCCAGCATAAGTTGTTGCAAATGTCCCCATAGAAGTGTTCATTTTTGGTACAACAAGGTTCCCCCGATATTGTGTTGATATTGTGATGGATATACTTTACATTGTACATAAACGTGGAGTGTGGAGTTTTTTCATGGATAAGCTCATAAATGAAATTGGGAAGGAGAAATTGTCGAACATGCTAAAAAAAGTCCTCCAATAAAGCCGGGAGATGGAGAGTAAGTGAGGAACGGGTACTACCCAGAAATCCACAGCCCTGAAAACACGTCTACCGATAATTCAAAAATGTTGTGGTGGTACATCTTCACTTTCGCAGCACGCTGACCTCGACCCGTCCACCTCCATAGATGCGACTACACTCACAGCTACTACTATTCTTCCACCACCTCTATGACTCAACTGCCGGTGCTAGGTGCCATGTCTCTGTGAAGGGGATAACTGCTGCTCTAGTATCTGCAACAAGATATTACATTTATGCATATTAGTGAGGTCACATGACCATATATGGTCATTTGATTATTAGTCATATCTTTTGTCCACTACCTTAAATATAGCATTGGTTGCATGTCCATATCTTTTATAGTGCTAGAAGTATTGAAGATATGAAATGCAGTTATAGGGATTGTTGTCATCTACTATTTTTTCTTAAAGGAAATTGCATTAAAACACAAATTTTGAGTGGCAACTCCATATTATGTATTGCCCATTCAGCAGTATTCGAGGTTCAGACCATTAATTAGATTTCCATAAACGACAATGTTAGCGTTTTGGTGAATTTCTCCTAAAAAAAGAGGCTACAAAGATCAAAATATTGTTTCAATTTGTTGAAACCACATGTTTGTAATAAATTCTATCCAGAAAAACAGATGTTCACCAGCTCAATCTCCTGAAATATGGATGTAAAATAAACAGACAGATTTGCCAGGTATTCAACCGTCAATATTCTCAGAAAAGCAGCCAGTTATGAGATGTCTAATCGAGAATTGCCCAGATCCTCAGATCAGCGGTACTTGTCAATACACAGACAGTTGACGTAACAGACGTACATAGCGTTTCAGGCGCAAAAGAAGCCCATTGGCTTACAACAATCATGCGATTTTTAAGCTGCAAACGCTGATTGGCTAATTGGTAGTAGGGGACATGCAGTCTATCCTGATTCCTTCCCATGATGCAATGCTTCACTGCACAATAAGAAACATTAAAAAAAAAAAACATTAAAAAATATTCTTTCCCTGAACGGCTGAGTTGTGTGAAGAGAACATGAGATTTAGTTGTGTGTTTAATGGCCACTAAAATGACTGTTCAATTGTTATTCAATACGAATTATGCAAATGAAAATTATGCAAACCTATCAAATTGAGAATAGGCAGTTTCCATTTTTCATGATTTTCACAGGGTAGATTGCGCTGGTACAGTAGGTAACTCATGCCAAATGCCAGGTCGATTAAAACATCACGAGTAATTTTCTCTTTAATTACAAAATTCAAGATGGCCGCCGGACTAATAACAAAATCTGAAAAGTCACTTTGAAGATATACACTCAGAATTGGAAACATTGGAAGTCCAAAAAACCCTAAAAATTGTGAAATTGGACACTTCCTCGTTTTACAATATCAAAGATGACTACCTAACCATGAGAGTTATCACTTTTTGTTTGCTTCTGAATAGACTGGCAAAGTCGGGACTTTTTTTTTTGTTTTACAAAAAAATATATAATTAATTGTCAATTTAGCCTTTTTAACGTGGTCGCAAAAACTAGCATGTCTGCGAAAGAAATCCCGACTGGATGCATCACTCCGGTCATTATGCTAATTAAAAGTTGCTGACTAGCATTGACAACGAATCAGAATGCAGCTATATACATCATATCATATCTATGTTAATGTACGTGACCTTTCACTTCTGAGGTCCCGGCGATATTGAACGACTACATATATACATTGGACATTTAAATGGACTTGTTTTCAGTGAACATGGATGAAAGTATCATCTTTGCACTTAGGAAGTTAAAATAGCCATCTCTACAATCGAATCGAATCAAACTTTAAAAGGTCATGTTGACTTTCACACACACCCACTCATGAATAATCAATGCATCATGAATAATTAATAGCAGTCAAATGCCCGCAGATGCGTCCAGTCGGGATTTCTTTAGCGGTCAGATTAGTTTTCGCGATCACACTAAAAGGACTAAAAGAATAATTAATTATTTCTTGAATTAATTGCAGAATGTCACTTAATAAACTGGAAAGTACTACACTACAACATTATGAGTAATATCGGCCGTGTAGACGTGGGGTGGCCCTGATTTTTGCATTCATCTATCGAGTGCAGCTCCGAGTTATAAACTGAAACACTTCTCGTTAAATCAGAATAGTTGACACCACATGCCGCCCCTTATTCAGCGTGAAGGACAGTGCCCTCAAATAAATGTGTGTAGCATCGACCAATTTACTGACTTGGGAATTCACACAATTTATATCACACCGTGCAGCCCCCTAAGGTCAAACAATCGTTTTTCCGAAGAAAAGAGTATATTAGTATTCACGCAATAAAGACGTCTAGACGTCTATGATTTGTAATTTAAAACATGAAAAAAATGAAAACACAACCATTAAAATGGCGGACACGGCCATGTGGAATTCTGAGTAATTCAGCTAGCTACTTTATAAACAAAATCAGAAGAAATTACCTCTCTGTCCTGGCAATAGGGAGTACTGGACCCCTTAGGTGACCGATTTTATTGACATCTGGTGTGCTAAATTTCTCACCGCGGGCCGAATACTGACATTTAGCCCACTGAATCCAATTTTGGTAAGGTAAGTAAGACGAGTAAAATCATAGAAGGTTTGAATTACAGTAAATAATATACTTAATCAGCTTTACATATGCCAAGCACAAATTTAGTTTCAAATTAATACACAGCCTTTATTATCAATGCTTTTTCTTTGAAATGTTACACACAAACATGTCACCTTTATAAATATTTGCTTGATTATGTGATACGTTTGCTGTTAGTTATCATGAATGTGTTATATTGCAAACGTTTGGCATTTCACTGATTATTTTTCAAGGATATATATATACTTCTCTATAGATTGCAGTTTCAATAATGAAAATATGCATTTTCCGTAAGACTGGTAAGTAAGTCCGTATTATATTTCGCTAACGTCAAGGTTATCTTATGAGTGTACTGCGGAGGGATACATTTATGATGTAAGTCATGTGTGATATTGGGTAAACTATATCTGACTGTACTTTGCTTAATAATAGGCATTTCTATTATGTTGGTCTTTAATTATTAAGTCGATTTTTGAAAACCTCGTATATTTATGTACTAAATAACCTATCCGGCAAATAATCCTGGCAAAAATGTTCTCCTATCTCGACATTTTCCCTATAAATATGCAAATCAAAGACTATATGCCTTTTTTTTATTCCAGCATATGGAAAGAATGTAAGTAAATCTCCATGTTTTGGTATGAAAAATGTCTTCAAGTCTTCAAATCCTGAAAGTTAAATTGAGAAATGTTTCGTATTACTCAAATAGAGAATTTCTAATTTGTATTTAATAAATGAGTATCTTGAGAACTACATATTGAAACTTTTGACCTGGATAAAATGTTCTGCTCGCTAACGTTTGACCACAATAATATGTAAATTATAAACAAATAGTAAAATTAGACAGTCCATATCAGCGACCGAATTTTAACAACGTTTTTTTTCAATGAATTTGACACAGCAGTATAATTACGAAATTATTGGAACATAGTGATTGGCGATGTTTATAATAGTGTTAACGCAAAATTCGACTTGTTGTCAATATAGTAAATTCATGAGGACAGCGTACGGAAATACGAAAGTGGATGATAATAAAAATGATAACAATCCTTTGCATACTTTTTAATCTGTTTCGGAGTGTGTCTATAAAGGTTCTACTTGGTTAGAATCAAATCGGCAACTGTTAACACCGCAAATGATGGAAGTTAGCTATATTAGCGAGTTAATAACGAATGTCCTTCCCTCTTCCTCCATAATCACACACAGAAACTATATATAATGGTTAATACAAGGTTGAAGACTAAGAAGGCGCAAACTGCCATGTCACGACGTGCGTGCGTAGTCACATGACTGCCTGTGTCTGATTAAACAGTAGACTTCTTGCTATGCACGGTGAAATGTCAGACGGTCACGAACACAAAATTATATAGCGAGCACACTTTTTATGATAATATAATCGTGAAATTAACACTCTCGAAATGTCACAAACGTTATGTTTTAGAGAGTGCGACTTTGTATTGTTCGCTAGATCGTAGATCATTTGTCAAGTCTCGAAGCCATGGAATTGTGTCTGACACCAATCATGACGTCATTGCATTCACCATTCCCCTACAAATGCAAGGATAATTGTAAATAATATTACGCCTTGAGTAAAATAAAAAACGATATTCGATACGTGGTTATATCTAAATATAGCGTGGGGTGGTAATTATGAATATGACTGATGAAACTAAATCGATTGATAATATCCCATTTGCGTAATTATTTAAATATCAATTGTCCAATGAACGTTGCCGGATGAACAGCTTAAATCCGTGCCGTCTAATGATACGATTCAGGCAGGGATGAGTATTAGCATTTGTGCTTGCCGCGTGGTCATTGGAACACAGGATTTCAATACTTGCAGTGTAAGTGGTCGCGATCAGACGAAGAACGGCCGTCGCTGGTAGTGAGGAGTTTGTTTGTCGACTGCGTTACTTAGAACCACCCTAACTGTTGAAGTTGCAGGCGCTTCTGATAATTGTTTTCTTCTCATCACCGTTCATCGGGTCAGTCTGCACTCGCCGCCGAATTGGAGTAATCACCGCACACAACATGCCGCTGGTATATGACGAATTGTACTACAATAATTGCACGTCGAACGCTCTTCTCTACAACGAGTCTCGAGATAAGTGTGAATTGTCCATTACAATTTGCGGAATCGGCAACACTACAATGCTCATCTTAGTTATCACTTTCGGCTCCATTGGTTTCCTAGGAAACGCTGCTTTCATTTTCGTTGTCGGCAGAGTTGAATCAATGCGAACCTTGCCAAACTATTATATAATCAATTTGGCGGTTGCTGATGTGCTATGTTTGATTAGCTTTTTGCTACAACCTCTGGTGTACCCGTTTTCATTCGCCGACACAGACACCTTCGTGTTCCTGAGGTCGTTCATGATGGACACTGGTACTTTCACTTCTATTTTAACAGTGGCCATGATTAGTGTT
The DNA here is from genome assembly GCF_978046115.1 of Saccoglossus kowalevskii. Taxonomy (NCBI): domain Eukaryota; kingdom Metazoa; phylum Hemichordata; class Enteropneusta; family Harrimaniidae; genus Saccoglossus; species Saccoglossus kowalevskii. Next base: position 18,670,756 of record NC_140656.1, on the reverse strand, counting down.
GATCGCTATAACGCACTGTGTAGACCAATGCAGCCCAGTGGAGATCATTACAAAGTGCGCGTGCTGGCAATGATCACCATCACTTGGATCGTCGGGCTACTATTGGGGCTCTGCGAGTACCTAGTTGTCACTGTGTTATACGGTCGCATCGCTGCAACAGTAATCATTTCGATATTTGCCTGTGTGACTGTATTTTTCCTGCTTTTTGTGATACTCCTCTATAGTTTGATTGCAAAGGAATTTGCCGTGAAATGTCTGCAAAGAGCATCGGAGGGCGTGGCCCATGCACCGGCGCGACTGAGAGAAGAGCGACAAGTCCTGGGTATTTGTTTAATTATCGTCGTGGTGTTCTTTGTATGCATTGCTCCAAGTGTATACATTCTCTTAATATCAACGATCACATTTTTCTACCCTGATGTAGCTTTCAATAGCGAGTTTGATTACTGCATGATCACTCTTTCCCCAGTCATGATGATTATTAACTTTGCCCTTAACCCGTTTGTGTACAACCTTCCAAGTGGTAATCATCGTATCGCTTTCAGACTGGCATTCTCTCGTCGACTGGCTCAGCAGTACGCGCAGTGCCAATACGCAGCACATCGCTCACGGTCATCCACGAAAAATGTAGAGATTAGTGGCGGAAGTATTGTTCACGTAGATCCTCAACTCGGAATTCAGATGAATATTTTAACATCTCTCTGAACAGTAGGAGTAAAATTGTAGAATGGGATGCCGCTGTTACTTATGCGTACCATTGTATGAAGCAACACAGCTTGCACTCTGATATTATGGGTCTGTTATCATGAGAAGCGTTCGATTGTTTGCAAATTGAAAGAAATACGTAGTAAACGTTGAATTATGCACTTGACTGTTTATTCGACATTAATTGGACTACGCTTTTCTGTTCCGACGCGCGTGCATTCGCCCAGAATCGGCACTGTTCGGGATTATACGAAACAATCGCGAATCCGCAAAAACATGTCGCGAAATTTTCATTTTCATACAATCAAATATTTCTCAGCTTTATTCTTAATTGTAATTATCAAATTTTTGCAACTCTTGTATTTTTTGTAGTCGCCTAAATGTTAATACCGTGTCGTGTGAATGTAATGTATACTATTGTAGTCAGTTGTACTCGGTAAGGTATCATATGAGTTTACGTGAAGAATGAACAGACAGAATAACGTTGTTTAAAACATAGCGTCGTTACAAATGTTGTTTTTTTTAATTCTTTCATACTCGTTTCTTAATTGCGTGCGTTTCAATCAATGTCCGAAGCACAACATATTTAATATATAACACGTTGAAGGCTAGAAATGCTGAGATTTGAATTAGTTTCAACTCTTCGTGAAGATTATTTCCGTGGGGGCAACGTACGTGGGTAAGAATGAGGTCAGTGGCTGATGTGTTTTTTTCACATTTTCATACATATCACTTTCAATGCACTGTAAGATGATGGAGATTTATCTTGTTCTTAGAATTAATTATTGAATAAGTAGTCGTACATTTCAAACAGATTTCAATGTGTTTATATTTGCACTTGCTATGCTATAATTACTCACAAATATTAACGTTTGATTTAATATAGGTCTTTTTTCCATTTTAGTAAAGATCTAGACAATTTGTGTATGTTTTTTTCATGTTTTGGCAATCTTTGGAACGCAACATGAATATTGCGATAATAATAATTAAAGTGGCCTTCGTGTGTTCGTGTGTGTATTTTAGCAATGTTGGTTACTACCCTTCATTGATTTGTTTTTTATTGATGTTTCTTGTTTGTTATAACTAAAAACTTTGACTCAGCGAAAATACGCTATAGTAATTCGATTTACGTGAGAACGAATGATATGCATGTACTGAAAACCAATAAATCGAAAGTATAGATCCACCCACATGTAACGTCGAGCGATCTGTATTAACAAAGTTACGCATATTGCCCCTGGAGAATAACATCCCGTATTTATGTAAAGGTTTCTTGGCGCCGTTAACCACTATACCGTTAGCAAAGTGCAACTACTAGCTAGCTACCCATTATACATTTAGCTTATGTATCGTGGAATATGTAATGTACATGCTAAATAACACAACGTGGACGGCTTTCCCTTGTTTAACCCGAAGACACGAAGTTTTCCGAGAAATGCACGAATCGGATCAAGGATAACACATTATTTCATGCAAACATGTTGTTTAAAGGTTTCCAGCAACTCATTATCCCTTCATGGCGGCTTGTACAATCATGGGAATGGCTTGAATATTTGCATTAATCAACTTCATAGACCAGAAGCTATGCTTACGCATGTGATACTCAGTACAGTACTCGTTATCTGTCAGTAATAAAATGTTCCAACAACATCAATCACCGAAAAGTTTAACTTAATTTCTTCAATTGTTATCCGTACAAAAAATTAACGCTCCAAAAACTTATAATATAGGCGTAATACTGTTTTTGAATGGAAATGATTGGAGTATTCAACTAATATGTTTAATGATGTTGATTGTGTGTGAGGTACATGGAAACATTTGTTGCGGCAACAGTACATTGTTATTGAATATGGCGAAGTATATGACTATGTTGGTGCCGATATCCTCAAGGTCTCATTACAATATTTATGTTTGATTCACTTTCACATTGAAAAGCGTCATTAAACGTATTCAAAAGACCATGCTTTCAAAACTGCCCCGGGCAATACTGTTCCCTAGATAAAGTCTTTTGGTTTGTTTTTGTTTGTTTTTTTGTACGCCGAATGTATGTTCTCCTTTTTTCATGTTAATCACTTTCACCGCCACAGCGTAGATGGTCTTAACATTATAACGATGTCAAAGGTTGCGGGCGCTAATTAGTGATTTTGTCTTCAATATGAAATACTATACACATTTCGCTCTCAAATTTGCAAAAAAGAGCATTTCATCTCGGGAATAATGACCATGCAATTAGCTAGCTAAACAAGCATATAGTATACACATACGCAACACTGGCAATGGGGAATATGAATGTGTGTTCGTTTCAGCATGATTAGTCACAATTATGTAGCATTGTTTCCTAATACTACCCTGTGAGTTCAACAAATACAACAAAAACTACACACGTGTTGATACCACAATCCCAGTTTCTTGTGGCATTGTGGGAATAGCCCTTGCTTTTTTGGAACAACTTGGGCGATAGTTGACCTATCCAAAGGTCTAAGTTGTTCACAGTCTCTTCAATTTCGAATGTGCATGTGCGAACACACTCCCGTACATATGCTGCTTGGTTCAGTGAATGGGTGAAACGAGGAGAGAATCAATAAACATCTTGATGAGTTGAAGCCAGTGTAGGAATAACTGAACCGTACATTCCTGTGAAAGCGCATGATTTATTTTTCTGAAGGACATGAATGAAACTCTCCGATTATTCTGACTCAGGATACGTATCACTACTTTTTCGACATCGTAATGTGTGTAAGTCTGAAGATAAATAATGTGTCAGTATCGACACATTAGTGTATAGAAAGATGAATATAAATTGATAATTAATAATCGATTAGTAAAAGAAATGCTTTATCAAATGAAATGAAATGGTTAATTGTGATTATAAAGGACGCACGTTTTGTATCCATGTATGTGACTTTTCCTATAACCGGTTGGTATTGTTTTATTAAATACTGACGGTTTAATTCTGAATCGCACGTTATGCCATACATTTTTTGTTGTACCAAATATGACTCGGTACACTTCCATTCAAGCCTGAAACAATGTTTGGAACATTGCAGCTATCCACATTAATGTATTGTGTTATCCATAACGTGTTTCATTGATATAGATTTCCTTTAGGGTCGGTCTTTCTGAATATGTTAGAAATAGAATGTCATCATCAATCGTATCGTTGCACATAAATGTGTTACCTTGCAGAATTCACGGTTGGTGTGACGCTAAAGTTGTATGAAATGCACTCGTTTTGATGTAATTGATCAACACTTTCGTTTCACCAATTACTACACATGGCGCCGATGTTGAACACTCCGTCCAACGAGCGGAATATACTCAAAGACGTGACTAAGAGGCCGCACGCTAAACTCGCCAAGAATTACCTAAAGTCTCGACCTTTGTGTCTGCAAATGTATTAAGCTGTCGTGAACACAGTTGTACGTGTTTTATATGCGTTAAGGTAAGAAGTATTTGGTTCAAAAGAAGTGGGTTATATAGCATAGTAAAGTTTAGTTACATGTATGCAATTGGAGTGCAAGAGGTGCGATAGTGTAGAATGACATCGGCCCTCACTTTATACATAGATATTTGTTGCTGTACTTGCCGCCAAGGGTGACATTTAATATAATTCCACGTCGCCAATATGATAGGTTTTCACACACTAGTAATCTAGTAATATTATCAAATCAGAGAAGGTGTCATGAAACTGTTCCCTTATGCATACAGTGTAAGTCCAAAAAAATGGTGGATACACATATATACATATTTGCTATTTGGTTTAATCATTCTGGGGCATATGTTCCAAAAATTAGCCAAATTAGTAAGTCATTAGAGGATCTTTTAATACAGTATTTTTTTCAGATATTCTAAGTTCCTAACATTCTGATCAAATTAAACATAATGAGAATATGCAGCCATAGGCATGTGTGTGTTTGACTTACAATTATGAAGATGATCGTATATAAAAGAAACCATACGGCCTTAAATATAACGATAGAGGAACCAACTTTATTCTCACAATGTTATATTCAAAACAATCGGTGATAAGTTACAAATATATCCAACCTGACGTACGACTTGGGATTGTCTCGAACTTACCTTTTTCGAACGTGATTGCAATTAACGCCACAGAATCAACGTGCATAGATATTTAAATTAGAAAGTTATTATTATTGTCTCTCGCAATATGTGTGTATCTACTTGCGTATTCTGTGGCGTATGTGTGACGGAAACGATTTACACATTAAACGATATAAAACATGGTGTCTGACATGCATCATGTAGACATTGGTGTTTGGGGATGATCGTTAAAATACGAGATGTTTCAAAATTCAAGGTTGTCTGTTTCGATGATTTATTAAAGTATCTATTCTAATCCGGTTCTCATGCTGAAATGTAATTTTTTAAAAGCACTTAGAGATGATTAATTGTGGAAACAAAAAAAGAGTGATGGGTGCGTCGCGAGTTGCGTCGATGGTGTTAGCACTTAAGAGTAACGCGCAATATTTACGGTCGTCCGATAAGATTGCTTCATTTCCTGCATAGAGTACAACTGCGTGTTAGTGTGCATGTAAACAATAAAGCGTTTGTGGTCGTCGCGGGCACGCGTATTTGAACAACACGTTCATACGCGCAGTGTAGCACTGACGTGCCGTCCGTGTATATGTATGTTTTAAGTATATATATATATATATATATATATATATATATATATATATATATATATATATATATATTCAAAACAGCACAGATCATGTGATAATGTACGACACTTGCGCAAAAGCAGCAATCGTAGATTACTTAATTACACGTGTGAGAGCAGGTGTGGAAAATGATATAACGTGTCTTGTCCGACGGTTATTATTCGATTACATTGACCGAAAGAATGCAAGAATCTAATCTGTTAATAGGTACATAAATTGTAATTATAATGCATAAATAAAATGTATACAAGTGGAGGGGGGGAGTAGATTCATGAATTTCATAGTAATATACTGTAAAACATGTCTTTTTCGCGGGCATGTCAATTTAGCGAGAGAACTGATTCGCTAATTCAAGATGTCGATAATGACTTTATTATAAATTAAAAATGGCCAAGGCTTGACAGTTTTTCCTTGTATTTATGGAGGCGATAACTGCGCATTTGTTTTGGCACGCGACAGACAAATATTGTGAAAACAGGAAATCAACAGTGACGAGAGATTCGCTAATATTGCATGTCGCTTTTTCAACATGTTTTACAGTATATTGATATGACTATTCTAATTTGTTTGTTGAACACAAATACGTTGCATGAATCAAATCAGATGAATGTATCGGTTTTGTGTTTTATTATGACATTTTTATAATTATTAATGCATGTATGTATAATAACATTTTTGATTTGTTTGATCTTGAATGCGAGAATGCAGCCTGGAAATATGCTTCAGGAACAGGGCAATGGGCCCTTTCTCCAATAGAAACATTGTTTCAGATGTATCTGTATATAATATAATATACGAGTATCTTGTAAAGACTTGGACATGTGACATATACCGAGGCGACATTATTAGTACAGTTGACCTTATCTACCATTCTGTGATTCGAGCTCGTAATCACGACCATACAACGTAGTTTGCGACATCGTTACCGGTGCATGCTAGCTGACAAGGGGGTTTCCGATTAAGGTAACCAAGATGGCATCGCAGAGTGCATGATTTTTCTGCGGTGTTTAAAAACAGCATCTCATTGCCGATTTTTCGGTAATTTCCAGGGTATTTTTTTTATTTTTAATTAACCGAGTGTTTTATGTTTGTGTATTTTGGCACTGAAAAGTTAGTTATCGATGACAGCAACAACAGTGTTGTTTGTCAATTGCATCACAATTCTTTCAGCACGATAATCATTACATCGAAACGAAAAATGTTTACTTCAGTTTTAAAATGCCGTTGGAGTAAAAATTTGTTTAAACATTTTTTAGTTTTGCCCACAATGCGAAAAAGCTTGAAATCTATGCACCAAGAAAACAAAACAAATTGTGGCCTTGTTTTGCGCGAAAATTAAATCGCCCTATCGACGCTACCTCCTACATGAAAATAAATGAAAAACCAATTTATTTAAGGGTGAAAAAGTTTACTTATCAGTTACAAGTGTATGTTTTGTTTCATTCCGCTTGCATGCTGGAAGCGTCTACGTCTTGTCTGTTTTTGTAGTTTGCTTGTTGATCGCGCTTGAGGTAAGTAAACAGAGAGCCAGGACAGGAAGTCGCACACCGGCTGCTCCGTAACTGGGGCCAGCAATCATTTGCATGTAACATCAACAGTGACTTGTCAATCAAAGAGCAACGCAAACAAACTTTCAGGACTTTTAATCACATACGCGTGCCTCGGTTTCCTATATTTTAAAATTGATTTTTGAGTATGTTCCAACAATGACAATGCTCCGAAATTTTAACACTATCTAGCCAAGACTGTCTGGGTGAGAAAAAGCAAAAAAAAAAAAATAATTCACGAAAAATGCCCACGAACCTGCATCTCTACCTTAAACTAACACATATATCAAATAAACGTATATCATGTTAAGTTGGTAAATTTGTTTGTATCCTAAAACATGTTGGTAAATTGCATAATTGTTTGTTAATGTTCATGTTGTTGTTATTATTATCATTGTTGTTGTTGTTGTTGTCGCTGCTGCAAATTTAAATCTCAATACAATACCAATAAGGTATAGAGATATTGAGAATAAGTCTTCAAAGCATAACGGAGTATAGGGGAAGCAATTATTATACAAGCCTTACATGTTAAAGTAGCAAAAGTGTTTATAACAGTAGATGACATATCAACGTGCCCACGTCTAAACAACCATGTCCAATATCAAAATAAACGACGCCAATCCTATACTAAGCGTGACTAATATATAATAATAATCCATTGCAGTGGTGCTCATTTACGCTTAGTTTCACGGGTAGGTAAGATTTGAGTTTGGTTTTGAAGATGTTCACATTTGGAGCAGAACAGATGTCATTTGGTAATTGATTCCATAAAGACGGTGAGGAATGGGCGAATGACCGGTCACCATAATTCTGGAGATGAGTTCTAGGTACGGCAAGTGTATGTTTCTTACTTGAGCAAAGGGTTCTCTGGTTTTGATTTTTGTAAATTAGGTCCGAAATGTAGGGTGGTGTCAATCCGTGAAGTGACTTGTACGTGAGTAGTAACATTTTAAAGTGTATTCTATAGTGAAGTGGCAGCCAATGTAATTTCCGAAGATTTTTTGGTACGTGTAATTAGACGGGCAGCACAGTTTTGAGCCTTCTGATGCAGGTGTATCTGTGAATTTGGTAAACAAGTAAGGCAATGCCGTAATCCAGTTTAGCGGTTATAATAGAGTGAATGAGTTTAAGACAGGTATGCTCTGATAGATGTTGGCGGATGAGTCATATGTGTCTGATATGCATGTATATGGCATGTACTGATGATATGTTTACTGAACTGAAGTGAATCATCGAAGATGACACCAATGTTGCGAGCTGCTTCAACCGGTTTAACGAGTGTTGGTGCAATGTTGATACCATGCAAGGGGTTTGGAGAGAGGCAAAATTTTGAAAGGATTGGCACTATCTGTTTTACCATCATTTAGATGTTGTTTGTTGTTAACCATCCAAGCCTTGATGTTAGATGCGCAATTTTCGATTTGGGACGTGGCAGCAGAAATGTTATCCTTGGTGAAAGAAAGGTAAAGTTGATTGTCATCAGAGTGTTGGTGAAAATAAAGATTGTGGTGACGAATAATTTGACCAAGTGATTAGATGTAGATTGAGAATAACAGGGAGTCGAGTACTGATCCTCGTGGCACTCCATAATGATAGGATTGTTTCTTTAGATACATGATGATTAATGACAATTGACTGATGTATGTTGGTGCGATATGAAGCTAGACATTACCAGGTGAGATCACATATGCCCATATATATCGGATGTATCTTTTTAATGACCAAGTGTGGTAAAATGCCGTACAAAATGTTATTGTTCTTCAAAGCATGATCCGCCTGTATATTTTTAAAATGTTCATTTCTGTTTATTTGACTTTCACTATTCTCAGTACGTGTATAAGAGAGAACAAGAATATGGTAGCTCAAAAAATATCTCTGAAAGTTCTTGAATCATACCTTAAACGTATCGTGACCTTTGACATGTGACGTCATAAGTGTACTTTAATGAATGCAGCAACTGCGGGACCCATAGCAACATATCCTTGTCAATATCCGAATATTCCCGAGCAGTTCTGTAGATGTGTTTGTGAGTTTTTATCATCTTGGGCGTCATCAAGTCACCGTTTCACATTCACGCGGGATTTGCTGTTTGACGATTAAAATCATTATTCAAATAGTAGCATTAAAATAAGTGCACATCTCTTTGAATTTGAAGGACAACAAACTTCAAACACTACATACTTCCTATTTGTGTTCAGCGCGGAAACAGAATTTAACAACTAGGGCATAACAGAATATATTGTAGCGACGTAACATAATACTAACGACGCAATGTGTCAGGTTTAATCTGAAAACACAAGAATGCTGTAATTGTCAGATTGATTTTTTTGGTCAAGTACTCACAATTGAAAAGGCTTCAGCAAAGTTTTTCCAACTTTAATCATATTATGCACATCCAAACGTCTTTGTGTGTAGTATAGCCACTGCATATAATACTATAACTGAAATATGCCGTGAGTACATGCATTCAACTTCCCAATGTTGAACAAAACTACATACAATGTAAACCTACGCACAGAAATTGACGAACGTTTAGACCAACAACAAAGAATAGATTAAGAAAAACATCGGTATTTGGAGTGAAAACAAATGCACTGCAGTCGTCGAAAAAACATATACTGGGTCGGTTCAATCCCTGAAAACATATACATATATCAAATGGGTTTTTACATAACCAGAGCCGAGTGACATGTTGTTTTAGGCTATTTTTAGATGTTGATGTGATTTAACTGACTGGCGGGCTTTTTCATGAAACAAACATAAATCACTTGAATATTTTATCAACTGTTTTTTTTTTCACTCATACCTGTGCTGATTTTATTCAAACTTTGCATGAACATCGCTCATGGTGGGTTACTGATACGTGTTAGTTTGTTTTGTGGTTTGATTAAAAAAGATCCACAATTGGTTGTGTGATTTTATTCACAATGACCGACTGTGTGTGTTCGAAACGTTGCAGTATGGAATAAAAAAAAACGTTATGTCCTCAGAAATGAGCCATTTGCTTTCAGTATGCCGATTTCAAACCCATGTCTCCTTACACGTTGGTGTACCATTTCCTCAGTATGACTTTTGTCATCCAATTTACCAAACCTACCAACAAGAGTTAAAAAAAACTAAAAATCAAACTTTGAACATATCATCAATAGTTTCTCATGCATGCCTGGCTAGATGTTAATCAAAATTAGAATTGACATCAACCATTGAAGGTTTCTGATACTGGTGTGTTGTTTGAATAAAAGTGGGCGACTGGCGGCCATGTTGGTGTTCTTTCCATGTGTTTACTAACCATTTTTTCGAAGCGTTGACCTATTTAATTGAAAGTTATTTTTGGATTGCCAAAAAATGACATAAATCATTTATCATGAATGCCTGAGCCATTTTTTCAAACTTGGTATGAACATCGCGCATAACGGGTTACTGATACACGTGAGTTTGTGATTTGATTCACACTGGTCGACTGACGGCCATGTTGGTTTTATTTTTATGTATCTTTTACTATTTCGCAGACGTGCTTTACCTGATGTTGAAATAATAATAATGTTTTGTTGTATTATAGTGTCCTTGAAACGTTTCCGTTGTCCCTCATGAGACCGTTTGCCTTTGCAGAGTTCACCATAAAGGTGCTGTTTCGGGATCCTGACATCTACATGCATGGCCCGCCGAGGTGGACCTGATTTTTTCCCATCAGGCTGTATATTGATAAGAGCCCTGCACGATGCAGTTCTTCTGTGTCCGGAATCTTCTATCGCCATTTTATTTTCAGAATTTTGCGTTGGCACTCAAGGTGGAAATGATTCAGTCTCTTGCTATGTCTTCCGTATGCTGTCAAACTTTCTGCACCATAGAGCATGATTGTTAAGACTACAGCATGATCTTAGTCTTCCAGAGCTGGAGCTGGCTTTAGCAATCCTGTTGTTCGCTTCTTCATTAATGACTGCATCATTTGACAGCGTGCTTCCAAGATACTTGAACTTTTGCACAGCTTTAGGTCCAATATATGGTTTATTTGGTGCGGGGCTGGAACATAGCTTCAGTCTTTTTTGTGCTGATTGTTAGTCCAAAGTCATCACAAGAAGATGAAAATTTGTCTACAATAGTTTGCATTTCCTGCTCTTCGTGGATGTTAAGGGAGCAATCATCAGCAAAGAAAAAAATCTTTGGGCACAGTTTCTTTGACTTTCGTTTACAGCCTTAAGACTATAAACATTATTGTTTTGTTACTACAATATATAAGATATATGTTATATTATTTAATAATATATTATTTGAATACTTCATTTATTCTCAATATTACATTCAAATAGACAAAACTGGTCAAGTGTGGTCATGCAAAGCCATGTGTATTGTTATGCTGTACACATCGTGCTGGATTTGTGCATAACATAATTTATATATCTCTAATTAAAGTCACTAAATATTAAAACAATTAACATAACAACATCTTACCTATTACATTATAGTTTGTATGAGCAAATTCAAGACATGTTACAGTGTTATAGCATTTACATGGCCCTGACTTTATATCAGATTTTGAATACCTTTTATCGTGAAATTTCATATTGAAAATATTTTTTTTTAATTCCATATCACGAATTATTGTAGAATAGATTTCTACATTTAAATACCTTTTTCACCTTTTAATTTTCCAAACCAAAAGGTACCAGTATTACATGAATGAGGAGCAGTTTTGTTAACCTTATGTAGCCCATCCACCATTGTGTTTACTCGGGCGCTTAAAAAAAGCTATGAGTTCTGCTAATATTAATACTCGTATTCTAAGAACAGTTGTGAATCCAATTGTAAATAGAAAATATATATCGGCATAAAATTATTTTGACACGTCGTTAGACTATTGTTTAGAATCAACAACTTGCATGTTTAGGGTGGAGATTATGAACATATATAACAGGAAGTTGATAAATAGATTGTTTACTTATTGTATTTAGTAGTGGCAACTTTTCGAGGCTTTAACCGTGAGACACGTCCCTGGTAATCACGTGATTATGCCAACGGCTGCAGCGATTGTTTGATCGCATTTTTACTCAGTCACGCTTTAGTGTTTTGACTTTTAATATAGAGAGTTTGTAACTTTTGTAAGGAAAGAGAATGAGAGAACGGTGCAGCGAGGGGTTACAGTTTGATTTCAGTTGAGAACATATTGTTGTTGTACATATTATTTCCATCCAGATACTGAAATGTAATAAATTACGTGTTGTCCTGCTCAATGTATGTTTTGTCTTCATATTTTAGAAACAATCCGTAAACTTTTAAAGGTACGATGTGTACAAGTCAAAAACAGCAGGGTACTATGAACCATAGAACTTTTGTAAGATGACTATCGCAGTCCTTGGTAATTATTCAATATAACCCAAACCAGGCAATGGTAATAACTAAAAAACGAACCATTCCTGACTAAATAATAAGGACTACGATATACAGCTACCACTGTCTTTATGTTATATTTATTGGTAATAGCAGATTTTAAACATTTCTCTATATATGTCGATATAGCATAATGTACACAGTCAAGTCATTGAAAAACTGGTATATGACCATCAAATAGAAATAAAATCGGTGTATTAATAAGAAGAGACAGAACGGTGGGAAACGTTCGTCAGGAAAAACGACAAATCCGAATAATCTCAGCTCGCAATTAGAAACAATGATTACGATAATACACTATACCCCGAATATACTCCATTATAAAAGCATTAGTATCCGATGTGTTCCTGTGGTAATCTGTTTTTACACTCAGAGGTATCGTATCCAGCCCAGCAGTAAAACACCTTCTTACTATCGCTTGTGTGAAGTGTAATCTTATATAAATGAGTCACGTGAAACTAGTCAAACCACAACTCCGGCGGCAAAAACAATGTCATCAACAGATCCAACACATTTATGCCAGGATAAATATACTTCATCATCGTCGGGCAATGCGGGAAAACATCAGAGGATCCTAATTTGCTATTGGTCATAAGAGTTGTTAGGTTTCAATTGTTGTCGAGCGGACACTAATACACTGTCACTGGTTTAGCGATTACGTTTGAGACACATATAACACGAGACAATTTGTGTGATGACGTAAATTATGAAAGCTACAGAATGAAGCATGACTAATGCGTAATACACCTATGTAACCATGGTATTTTGATCAAAGGACGCGATGATAAAGAGAGATAAAGAGATTTTTGAAGAGCAAAAACAAGTTTCTTCCGCTTTCAATGAGATCTCGATTTCCATTCGTGTCTACGCTATATATCCAAATCCGAAGAGAAAAACATGTCCTATAAATTAATGGTCGTGTTCTACTGATATGCATACATGTTTTTGCATGGCAAGAATTGTGAACTCCTATATGTTTGACGTACAAGCCGCTGTGTCTCATTTTGATGTGGTATGGTTGAAAGAACAATACAATTCAATACTAACCTACTGTGCACTGTGTGTCGCATTAAAATCTCGCGTAGTGTTTCTCGACGTATAACGTGATTACTAATGCAGGGAATCTTCAATAAAACTTAACGAGTCCTGCGTATTCATTTCCAGATAGTAAAAGTGCTCTTCGAATTTCATTGTGGAAACAAAAAAATAGTCCCAACGCTGAAGAACATACAAATGTGATTGAAAAGAACAATACTGAGAAGAACATTAGCTGTACAAATAATGTTTTGAAAATTGAAACATACAGATGAATTAGTCTGTGTAATGCCATGTATCACAACTCATTAGAAATGAGGGGGGATAGAGGTCACCGATTACAAGCAGCTTGATGAACCAGTAAAAAAAGTAAATCACCGTAATACACCGATTAACGTATAGATAGTAAATACCTAATTTGAATGCGGAATAAGAATTGTGTGGTGTTATCTCATCGACTGAAACACATTGCCCGTAAGTCAATTGGTGCTTGTACATCTTGCCCATCCCCCTGGAGTTTTCGTTGGGGTGAAAACATGGACAAAATGGCCCAAACATTTGGGTTTTTCGTAAAAGTTGGCCGAACATCTTAAAATTGGGGGTCCAAAAGATTTACTCGACTGGGCGAATATATCTCCTTCGTTCAAAACAGCGGCGCAAACCTGTGATCTTTAACAATTGAAGTACCCCAGATGTGCATTGAAAGTAATTGGTGTACCAACTAAATCGCCTGTTTACTATCACCATGGAACTGTACTTTTAATTCATCACATTTAATTGGAGAATAAATCGCTATTGTCGTGGGATACAGAGCTTAGACGGGGACATTCGCTTAAAATCACGGGAAAACAATATATTTCTTTCAAATAGTGTTGTTCGCCTCTTGAGATTCAAACGATTCGAAATGCTGCCCGATTGGTTGACCATGCTGTATGGATTGACCAATAAGAAAGCACCCTTTGTACCAGAGCATTCTCAAGATTGCTAATACTTGTATGATACTTGTATTGACGATGTGAGTAAAATAAACGGAACATGCTTTAATAAGCTTTTTGCGTGATGAGAGTTGAAAGCACTGAGTATCGGGAAAAAAATACTGAATGATGTATTGCTGTAGCGCAATTCACAGTGAAATTACCGGCAGAAGTTAGTGGTTTCAGTTTCACATCTGTTTTACGTTGTACAAATCAGCGCCAAATATATGTATTGCTATAGTTGCACTCACTTGATGGATTACATGTAACTTATTTATTCAAACAATCGTGTCTCATTATGACACCTTGCATCTGATGTCGATTGAATTGTTAATCAAAAAACTGAAATATATAAGATTTCTCGTTTCATTATTTATGGAGAGAACTACATCGGCGTAACACTTTCTTGCCACTGGGGTGATTGGGATAACGTCTGGCGAAATATATACCCATGGTGGACGCAACGTTTTTATCATATTGCATCATAAATCACACTCTGTGTATTATTACCTATTAATATTTTAACTTTGAAGTTCCTGTAGCATTCCGTCTTATGTAAATTTGATGTATGTGTATGGCCGTTGGTGATAAGTCAGCTGGTGTAAAGCACAGGGAAACTGTATAACATATAAAACACGTGAAGCACTATAAGCAAACGCGTATGAATACAGGTTACGGGGACAAAGCAGTTGTTCATGATCCGATCCAATGATCATTGCTACCCAAAATGCATGTATTTCTTGAATGCGATAACTGATGTTTTTCGAAGTTGACTTCCAAACTGTTGTTATAAAAGCCAATAGAACAGCTGAACTAAACTATTTGGAAATTCTGTTAAGTATCATGAACACATATAGTAATTATGTTACAAAGGTTACCCGAGATGTGCCGGTATGTATAAAGACCAAAGGACAATTACTACTGTGTCATATTTACGTATGTACGTACATGTATACGCAAATATTTGAGAAAGGTTTCACTAATTTGTTTAATGTCTTTTCACCCTGACCTCAATTCATGGTTGTATGCCTTATCTTTCTCTTGCTGATTAGTATACTTGATAATCATTGAATTTGAATTGTATAGGTACATTGGGATATAATGGTATTTCTGTTATACGTTATTTCGATTATTCCAAAACAAAAGAGCTCAATACAAAGTATATGTAGAGCAGATAAATACGGTAATAGAGGAATTAATACACAACTACATGAATATTGAAACTCGACAGCACTGTTTCGTAAGGTACAAGTACCTCACTCATCAGGAGCTTTATGTTTAATAATTCACTGCACCAACGAGCATACATTATAAACTTCGCAAATTAACGTGTAAAATAAGGAAATATTTGTTTTCATGATATTCGAACGATTATGGCGCTTGAAGCAACATATGTCAACGGTTTGTCAAGACACACATCAAGATCATACGTCATAACAGTCTTGAAATCAGTCCCCTCATCTTAGAAACTTGTGATCTGCATACCGCTCTGCTGACCCGCTTCAATTTATTACATAGTGACCTTGAAGTCAAGAGCACCGGTTACTGTGAAGGTTATCGGAAAATTATATGCAAATTCTGAATTCTGACATTTTTTTTACAGCGCGCGATTCGTCTATGTTTAGTGTATGCCTCACTTTAATAGTCAAGAGCTTGTGAAAACATGCACGTTCAATAAAGTCAAGTTAATTTGTATGTGGTATAATAACCTAAGATCGGTTAAAAACATACATCAGCTGAGGTATTGTCACTGCAAACATGTTAATGACATACCCTTTAGGTTCATTCATATACAAATCCTGGATATATGGCCTCATGTGTTGGATTGCAGAGACTTATTAAAACATTACCGAGTTTTAAGCTGGAGTAAGTACGTACATTTCCCTGAGGGATCAGAATAATCACCCACACACGTCGCACTGAGTGTGGAAGCACCCTCGAGCAGCTGTAAGCGAGAAGAGTTCAACGAGACGTCGGCACGGGGACAACACACTGAGACACCCTGGGCATTGTAGTCACATTTAAATGCGATTTGCATAAGTCTACGTGGAGTTTTAGGCTATCCATGTACATCTTTAGCACGTGCAAAAAAACAGTTCGAGAGTGATGCGGCTTGTATCTACAGAGTATGTGCACGACACAATTATTTCTTCAGGATTGTATCTTTGTATTACAAACAACTAAATGTACTGTTTCATGTTCTAATCTGTGTAACTGACATATCACGTAGATAGCTACTTCATTTCATCCCATGATGTGATATTTATTCAATAGAATTCGTGAGAGTGTACTTCCTAGTACTAGAATATAATTATTTAATTCGCACTATATTACAACAAAGTGAGTTCCACACAGGAAGGGCTTACAGAATATTCCTTTGTTTGTGTTTGTTTATGTATCCGCGACTCGAAACGTCATTGGCATTTCCTCAACAGAGATTGTTTTAAAATAATAATATTCTACGCTACGATTAAATACGCTGCAAACAATGTATGTGTATAAGCAGTGGCACATTTAGGTTTATTTGTTCAACCAACCTCAAGTAACATGTTCTCGTGAGGGGACAAACCCATGACACAAGTACAGACTATACATTGGATAAATAAGACAAAAGTTCATGGCAAGACCCGAGTTATTGGGTGGACCCTGTGGCCGTATTGCCGTCTCCCTTGCATTATATGCCGTCTGAATGACAGTCATTAAATCTCAGACACGTGACTGATTGTAATTGTAATTACACTTCTATTATCATTATTATATTATATGATCATCAAATGCTACTTTCCTTGCTATTCACAAGACAAGACACATTAACATCGTGATAACAACAAACAATATTACAAATTACATGTTATCTTTGATAACAATGTTAAAACGTTCACGCACACAGGGAATATCCGAATGTTGTCTAACATTAATGGGATGGGCAGTTTATTTAAAATATAGTCTCTACATCTAGTGTGTGTATATAACAAAATGTTATAGGAAATATTACTTTCTACACCCTGGCTACTATGCAACTAGTGCACATCTATTTTTCGGACTGCCTTGTGTAAGAAGTTTACTTAAAGCTGCCAGAGATCATATAAATAGTACATGTGTATTGAATTGATCATGCACATTACAATTGCCGCGACAACCGGTCTTGGAGCCTACGACTCTGTGGCCAATCGCGGAAAAGTATTTTTTTTTTTAATCTAAACCGGTTTCATTGCATTCAACTTTATCTCCACTGTCATTTCCATAAATTACACTTTTTACATAAAAACTTAAATCTAGAATCTCAAATTGGCGTTTACTTGGCCGCGATCGGGTATGGACCTCTATGCTGGGGGTTATTTTATCCATATGTTGCGTAGTCTCTTATCATCTCTCCCAGAATAGTTAGGCCAATTCCTACAACTTGAGAAAAAAATAAAAAAATAAATGTTTTACTTCGCCAGGAAAGTGCATTTATCGCGTATTATTGTATATATTTATGGGAGGCATTCGATTCAGCGTAAAAATATGATTTTAAAACCGGAGAGTCGTCACCTGCGCATGCGGCAGACGGCCATAGCGTGTCGTTGTTTACAAACACGCGTCTACCCATGAGCCTTTACGTTTTTACTCAATTCCCGCGCTAGCGTTTTAAATATCTATTTTCATAATTAATTTTATATGTTATCCCGCCAGTACTAAAGTTATCAATTTCACAGGGTTTCAAAAACTCGCCATGCCTCTAAAATTACCGGAACGTAGCGTCAGCGAAGCCCATGTAGCGAAGTACAAGAAAAAAATGGTACGTTTATTCACGTGGACTCCAACTCGTTGTCAGAAACATTAAACAGTATTTTAATAATAGTCTTCAGTGCATGTGTGACCAGGGGAAGTTTACTTATCGGATTCATTGAATTCCGCACTTAAAGTTGATAACAAATCATTTTTCGATTTCTACCAACATTCGCAAACGAATTTTATTGGCACATGCATGCACACATGCGACAAAGTATCATGCCTTCTCGTACCAACGGTACTCGTTGTATGGGCTTCGCTAATGTTACATCCTGGTAACTTTTACCTTGTAAGTTTATGATATTTTGTAATCAACTCCCCATCAATTACTTGTAATACTGCAAGTGTATTGCCGACGCTTAGTTGCCAACGCCCTCTATTGACCGTACGCGACACGTTTGTGACCTTTGACCGAAAACCAAAACACCGATGAGTTTTCGCTGAATGATGTACTTTCATGTTTTGGCGGCCGTGTTTGCCCTAACGATATTTGCGCAAATTGATTGTATGATTGGACCAAGGTTCGAGATCTTGTTGTGATTTTAGGACATTATTCAACCCCACAATCAGTAGTCTATTTTAATTTTATTTGGCATTCGTTTTAAATCTTCTACCGGTCATTGCGTGGTCAGTGATATGGATGCATTTGTTGTGAGAAAACGCACTACTCAAGACGTACCCGACACGCCGTCAAAACAGCATAGGACTGGGGAACGCAGTGTCAGTACACTTGAATCTGATACAAAATGCGGAGAGAAAGATGGTCGGAAAGTGTCATACGAGTCTCGGCGAGAACACAACCGTGTCCACGCTGATGAGAACGATGAAACGAAAAAAATCGGAAAAAATCAGTTGGAGCACCACCGTATATATGGCAACGAAGATGATCCAGGCGAAGCATCGTCTCCATTAACGGAAACAAAATTGCATTGGAAAAAAATTGAGGGCGAAAACTTGGACTGCGATTATGTACAGCTATATACGAGGGCGGAGGCAGATGAACTGATTCAGCGTTGTGAACGGCAACTGGATTACAACACTGGCAAACAAGCCCAGGTTCACATTTTCGGAAAATGGCATACTATTTCAAGGAAACAGGTACTAGTAAAATGTATTGCTGAATTTTATTTGTTTATTTATCTATTTTTTCATCTATTGTTCGTATTTTCTTCTGTAAATAATGTATTCACACCAGTCAGAATAACTCTTTGAATAAAACATGGAGATAATCTTATCTATTTAAAATATAGAATTCAGTTCAAGGTAACGTATGATTCTTAGTCATCTAAGGTTTCATATATTTTATAATTTATGATATCATATATATGCTTGGTATCACTGTATGATTTATATGCATATGTGTTATAATGAACTCTTTTTTTGGGGGTGTAGTATTCTGCATTGTGGAGGTCGTAACCTTTGCCCTCTCTACCCATGATGCATTGTACCTTTAGAGTTAGCAACCCAGTAATGGCTGCCCCCCCCCCCACTCAATGTAAAATACTGTAAAATGATTTATTTTAGCTAGAATTATTAATTTTCGCCAAAACGAGTTTTTGTATGGTTTTGACGAGTTGAATGTAAAATATAGGAAAAAATGTATATTCGCTAGATTTTATTTTCACTGAATCATTCCTTCAATAAAAATAGCGAAAATTAATTCCAAGCAAAAATGAAGTATTTTACAGTTACTGCAGTTGAAGTTAATCTGTGTGTATCATTCACATCTAATTGGTATATTATAGTGGGGGGCATACATTAGTTTGTTATATTGGGTTTTCTATGAGGGGGGGGGGCATATATTTGTGTTCATTATATAAGGAAATTCATTATAAAGAGATTCCAATGTATGTATATATAAAATATGCCACTTTTATGATGCAGTCACATGATGCAAACTTACTTTCTTTGTGGTTTGAACACATGTCAGTCAAAATTGCTCATGCCGAAATAATGTTAATGTTTCGACCATGAGCGTGTTCTATCATCACCACAGAGTGTGCTCTATCATCACCACAGAGTGTGTTCTATCATCACCACAGAGTGTGCTCTATCATCACCAGAGTGTGCACTATCATCACCACAGAGTGTGCTCTATCATCACCATAGAGTGTGTTCTATCATCACCACAGAGTGTGCTCTATCATCACCACAGAGTGTGCACTATTATCACCACAGAGTGTGTTCTATCATCACCACAGAGTGTGCTCTATCATCACCAGAGTGTGCTCTATCATCACCAGAGTGTGCTCTATCATCACCACAGAGTGTGCTCTGTCATCACCACAGAGTGTGCTCTATCATCACCACAGAGTGTGCTCTATCAACACCAGCGTGTGCTCTATAATCAACAGTGTGCTCTATAATCACCAGAGTGTGTTCTACCATCACCACAGAGTGTGCTCTATAATCACCACAGAGTGTGCACTATCATCACCACAAAGTGTGTTCTATCATCACCACTGAGTGTGCTCTATAATCACCAGAGTGTGCACTATCAACACCACAGAGTGTGCTCTATCATCACCAAAGCGTGTGTTCTATCATGACCACAGAGTGTGCTCTATCTTCACCACAAAGTGTGCACTATCATCACCACAAAGTGTGTTGTATCATCACCACAGAGTCTGCTCTATCATCACCAGAGTGTGCTCTATAATCACCAGAGTGTGCTCTATCATCACCACAGAGTGTGCTCTATCATTACCACAGAGTGTGCTCTATCATCACCACAGAGTGTGTTCTATCATCACCACAGAGTCTGTTCTATCATCACCACAAAGTGTGCTCTATCATCACCAGTGCTCTATCATCACCACAGAGTGTGCTCTATCATCACCACAGAGTGTGTTCTATCATCACCACAGAGTGTGCTCTATCATGACCATAGAGTGTGTTCTATCATCACCACAAGAGTGTTCTATCATCACCACAGAGTATTCTATCATCACCACAGAGTGTCCTATCATCACCACAGAGTGTGTTCTATCATCACCACAGAGTGTGCTCTATGATCGCCACAGGGTGTGCTCAATTAGAGTATCCCCAATAATGTGAGGAACTTAATCCAGAAATATTAGAACTTGATAGCAAATTCCACTATAAGCAAGATGACACAGTGATTTATTAGCCAGAATTTTTTCTTCTTTTTTTTGCTTGCTGTACAATGTCCTGTTAAAAAAATTCCATTATCCATTACTAACAATTTTTTCAGTATATTGTAATAATTGTGCACTATCAACACCACAGAGTGTGCTCTATCATCACCACAAAGTGTGTTCTATAATCACCAGAGTGTGTTTTATCATCACCACAGAGTGTGCTCTATAATCACCACAAAGTGTGCACTATCATCACCACAAAGTGTGTTCTATCATCACCACAGAGTGTGTTCTATCATCACCACAGAGTGTGCTCTATCATCACCAGAGTGTGCTCTATCATCACCAGAGTGTGCTCTATCATCACCACAGAGTGTGCTCTGTCATCACCACAGAGTGTGCTCTATCATCACCACAGAGTGTGCTCTATCAACACCAGCGTGTGCTCTATAATCAACAGTGTGCTCTATAATCACCAGAGTGTGTTCTACCATCACCACAGAGTGTGCTCTATAATCACCACAGAGTGTGCACTATCATCACCACAAAGTGTGTTCTATCATCACCACTGAGTGTGCTCTATAATCACCAGAGTGTGCACTATCAACACCACAGAGTGTGCTCTATCATCACCAAAGCGTGTGTTCTATCATGACCACAGAGTGTGCTCTATCTTCACCACAAAGTGTGCACTATCATCACCACAAAGTGTGTTGTATCATCACCACAGAGTCTGCTCTATCATCACCAGAGTGTGCTCTATAATCACCAGAGTGTGCTCTATCATCACCACAGAGTGTGCTCTATCATTACCACAGAGTGTGCTCTATCATCACCACAGAGTGTGTTCTATCATCACCACAGAGTCTGTTCTATCATCACCACAAAGTGTGCTCTATCATCACCAGTGCTCTATCATCACCACAGAGTGTGCTCTATCATCACCACAGAGTGTGTTCTATCATCACCACAGAGTGTGCTCTATCATGACCATAGAGTGTGTTCTATCATCACCACAAGAGTGTTCTATCATCACCACAGAGTATTCTATCATCACCACAGAGTGTCCTATCATCACCACAGAGTGTGTTCTATCATCACCACAGAGTGTGCTCTATGATCGCCACAGGGTGTGCTCAATTAGAGTATCCCCAATAATGTGAGGAACTTAATCCAGAAATATTAGAACTTGATAGCAAATTCCACTATAAGCAAGATGACACAGTGATTTATTAGCCAGAATTTTTTCTTCTTTTTTTTGCTTGCTGTACAATGTCCTGTTAAAAAAATTCCATTATCCATTACTAACAATTTTTTCAGTATATTGTAATAATTGTGCACTATCAACACCACAGAGTGTGCTCTATCATCACCACAAAGTGTGTTCTATAATCACCAGAGTGTGTTTTATCATCACCACAGAGTGTGCTCTATAATCACCACAAAGTGTGCACTATCATCACCACAAAGTGTGTTCTATCATCACCACAGAGTGTGTTCTATCATCACCACAGAGTGTGCTCTATCATCACCAGAGTGTGCTCTATCATCATCAGAGTGTGCTCTATCATCACCACAGAGTGTGCTCTGTCATCACCACAGAGTGTGCTCTATCATCACCACAGAGTGTGCTCTATCAACACCAGCGTGTGCTCTATAATCACCAGAGTGTGTTCTACCATCACCACAAAGTGTGTTCTATCATCACCACAGAGTGTGCTCTATAATCACCAGAGTGTGCACTATCAACACCACAGAGTGTGGTCTATCATCACCAAAGCGTGTGTTCTATCATGACCACAGAGTGTGCTCTATCTTCACCACAAAGTGTGCACTATCATCACCACAAAGTGTGTTGTATCATCACCACAGAGTCTGCTCTATCATCACCAGAGTGTGCTCTATAATCACCAGAGTGTGCTCTATCATCACCACAGAGTGTGCTCTATCATCACCACAGAGTGTGTTCTATCATCACCACAGAGTCTGTTCTATCATCACCACAAAGTGTGCTCTATCATCACCAGTGCTCTATCATCACCACAGAGTGTGCTCTATCATCACCACAGAGTGTGTTCTATCATCACCACAGAGTGTGCTCTATCATGACCATAGAGTGTGTTCTATCATCACCACAAGAGTGTTCTATCATCACCACAGAGTATTCTATCATCACCACAGAGTGTCCTATCATCACCACAGAGTGTGTTCTATCATCACCACAGAGTGTGCTCTATGATCGCCACAGGGTGTGCTCAATTAGAGTATCCCCAATAATGTGAGGAACTTAATCCAGAAATATTAGAACTTGATAGCAAATTCCACTATAAGCAAGATGACACAGTGATTTATTAGCCAGAATTTTTTCTTCTTTTTTTTGCTTGCTGTACAATGTCCTGTTAAAAAAATTCCATTATCCATTACTAACAATTTTTTCAGTATATTGTAATAATTGTGCACTATCAACACCACAGAGTGTGCTCTATCATCCCCACAAAGTGTGTTCTATAATCACCAGAGTGTGTTTTATCATCACCACAGAGTGTGCTCTATAATCACCACAAAGTGTGCACTATCATCACCACAAAGTGTGTTCTATCATCACCACAGAGTGTGTTCTATCATCACCACAGAGTGTGCTCTATCATCACCAGAGTGTGCTCTATCATCACCAGAGTGTGCACTATCATCACCACAGAGTGTGCTCTATCATCACCATAGAGTGTGTTCTATCATCACCACAGAGTGTGCTCTATCATCACCACAGAGTGTGCACTATTATCACCACAGAGTGTGTTCTATCATCACCACAGAGTGTGCTCTATCATCACCAGAGTGTGCTCTATCATCACCAGAGTGTGCTCTATCATCACCACAGAGTGTGCTCTG
Organism: Saccoglossus kowalevskii; assembly: GCF_978046115.1. Classification (NCBI taxonomy): domain Eukaryota; kingdom Metazoa; phylum Hemichordata; class Enteropneusta; family Harrimaniidae; genus Saccoglossus; species Saccoglossus kowalevskii. The sequence continues at coordinate 18,646,664 of NC_140656.1, read as the reverse complement.
TCATCACCACAGAGTGTGCTCTATCATCACCACAGAGTGTGCTCTATCAACACCAGCGTGTGCTCTATAATCAACAGTGTGCTCTATAATCACCAGAGTGTGTTCTACCATCACCACAGAGTGTGCTCTATAATCACCACAGAGTGTGCACTATCATCACCACAAAGTGTGTTCTATCATCACCACTGAGTGTGCTCTATAATCACCAGAGTGTGCACTATCAACACCACAGAGTGTGCTCTATCATCACCAAAGCGTGTGTTCTATCATGACCACAGTGTGCTCTATCTTCACCACAAAGTGTGCACTATCATCACCACAAAGTGTGTTGTATCATCACCACAGAGTCTGCTCTATCATCACCAGAGTGTGCTCTATAATCACCAGAGTGTGCTCTATCATCACCACAGAGTGTGCTCTATCATTACCACAGAGTGTGCTCTATCATTACCACAGAGTGTGCTCTATCATCACCACAGAGTGTGTTCTATCATCACCACAGAGTCTGTTCTATCATCACCACAAAGTGTGCTCTATCATCACCAGTGCTCTATCATCACCACAGAGTGTGCTCTATCATCACCACAGAGTGTGTTCTATCATCACCACAGAGTGTGCTCTATCATGACCATAGAGTGTGTTCTATCATCACCACAAGAGTGTTCTATCATCACCACAGAGTATTCTATCATCACCACAGAGTGTCCTATCATCACCACAGAGTGTGTTCTATCATCACCACAGAGTGTGCTCTATGATCGCCACAGGGTGTGCTCAATTAGAGTATCCCCAATAATGTGAGGAACTTAATCCAGAAATATTAGAACTTGATAGCAAATTCCACTATAAGCAAGATGACACAGTGATTTATTAGCCAGAATTTTTTCTTCTTTTTTTTGCTTGCTGTACAATGTCCTGTTAAAAAAATTCCATTATCCATTACTAACAATTTTTTCAGTATATTGTAATAATTGTGCACTATCAACACCACAGAGTGTGCTCTATCATCACCACAAAGTGTGTTCTATAATCACCAGAGTGTGTTTTATCATCACCACAGAGTGTGCTCTATAATCACCACAAAGTGTGCACTATCATCACCACAAAGTGTGTTCTATCATCACCACAGAGTGTGTTCTATCATCACCACAGAGTGTGCTCTATCATCACCAGAGTGTGCTCTATCATCATCAGAGTGTGCTCTATCATCACCACAGAGTGTGCTCTGTCATCACCACAGAGTGTGCTCTATCATCACCACAGAGTGTGCTCTATCAACACCAGCGTGTGCTCTATAATCACCAGAGTGTGTTCTACCATCACCACAAAGTGTGTTCTATCATCACCACAGAGTGTGCTCTATAATCACCAGAGTGTGCACTATCAACACCACAGAGTGTGGTCTATCATCACCAAAGCGTGTGTTCTATCATGACCACAGAGTGTGCTCTATCTTCACCACAAAGTGTGCACTATCATCACCACAAAGTGTGTTGTATCATCACCACAGAGTCTGCTCTATCATCACCAGAGTGTGCTCTATAATCACCAGAGTGTGCTCTATCATCACCACAGAGTGTGCTCTATCATCACCACAGAGTGTGTTCTATCATCACCACAGAGTGTGCTCTATCATCACCACAGAGTGTGCTCTATCATCACCACAGAGTGTGCTCTATCATCACCACAAAGTGTTCTATAATCACCAGTGTGTGCTCTATAATCACCAGTGTGCTCTATAATCACCAGAGTGTGTTCTATCCTCACCACAGAGTGTGCTCTATAATCACCAGAGTGTGCTCTATAATCACCAGAGTGTGCACTATCATCACCACAAAGTATGTTCTATCATCACCACAGAGTGTGTTCTATCATCACCACAGAGTGTGCTCTATCATCACCACAGAGTGTGCTCTATCATCACCACAGAGTGTTCTATCATCACCACAGAGTGTGTTCTATCATCACCACAGAGTGTGTTCTATCATCACCACAGAGTGTGCTCTATCATCACCACAGAGTGTGCTCTATCATCACCACAGAGTGTGTTCTATCATCACCACAGAGCGTGCTCTATCGTCACCACAGAGTGTTCTATCATCACCACAGTGTGGGCTCTATCATGACCACAGAGTGTGTTCTATTATCACCACAGAGTGTTCTATCATCACCACAGAGTGTGCTCTATCATGACCACAGAGTGTGTTCTATCATCACCACAGAGTGTTCTATCATCACCACAGAGTATTCTATCATCACCACAGAGTGTCCTATCATCACCACAGAGTGTGTTCTATCATCACCACAGAGTGTGCTCTATGATCACCACAGGGTGTGCTCAATTAGAGTATCCCCAATAATGTGAGGAACTTAATCCAGACATATTAGAACTTGATAGCAAATTCCACTATAAGCAAGATGACACAGTGTTTTATTAGCCAGAATTTTTCTTCTTTTTTTTTGCTTGCTGTACTATGTCCTGTTAAAAAAAATTCCATTATCCATTACTAACAATTTTTTCAGTATATTGCAATAATTGTGAATAAATCAGAGCATTTTCTTTATTACAGGTAGCTCATGGTGACACTGGGTTGACGTACACTTTTTCAAACAATCGTATCCCAGCTAGACCATGGACGCCGCTACTCACTGAAATACGGGATAATATTTCACGTCTCACAGGACATGAATTTAATTTTGTTTTGATAAATAGGTGAGGACTTTATATACAATGACAGCACTGTAATTGAAGAATAAATTGATGCAATAGACATTCTCGTGAGTCAAGTAAACATAAAAACATCTAATTTAGCATTAGCATCTAATCATCAAATTAAGCAAATTTCTACTATCACAATGTCAACAGTAGTTGAATTCGATTTTAAATAGGAACAAAGATTTTATGTCAAAAATAACTAACTGGATCACGCAAGTTATTGTTTGTAATCAAGCTATTATTAGTTACTTTGAGTTTAATGTAATTGCTGCCCTCTAGTGATGAGGCATAGCATTGCTGTTGTTTAAAACTGTGCTATATTTTGTAATTGACTAACAACAAGCAAGACAAAACAAATTGTTACCGTGATTGTCACTCTTTTGGCTTTTCTCATTTTTCTTCCTGGGCCACATTGAATAAAAGAAAAATATGTCAGTTTGTTCTGCTTTGATGAAAGTTTATAGTGTATTTTATTTTGTAATATTCAGTTGGTGGTTGGCTTGTGTCATGTTAAGTTTATTTTTTATTTGGGCTTTGAATATTTTGGAGTAATAATATCACAGATAAAACAGAGTTACAGTGTATTGCCTAGGTTTTGGTAATTTTTAAAGCTGATTTTTAAATTTAACATGCAGTGGTAAATTTGGTTGGCTACACAGCACGATTCACATGCGAGTGTTCCATGGATGTAACTAAAGACGTTAGAAATTGCTCTTGCTTGAAGTGAATTAATATTCCATTTCCAACCATTTCTGTCTCAGATGTGTTCATGCTACTGTATTAAAAACTAATGATACATCAATTTTAAATTCAAACTGCTGTTAGCATACAAAATAATACAAGCTAACAATAGTGATATCCACAGTATCAGATACTACACACTGTGTGCATGCGTTTCAAGTTTCAATTCATTTGAACACGGTATTGTTATGATTTAGATATTAACAATCTGAAGAATCCAGTATTATGCAAATTGACTAATTATTATTCACAAACTGATATCGGATATTCATCTGCACAGCATGTACATTTGGCCAACTGCTGCAAATATATCCAAAAAATATCTCCTGCAACAGGTTAATTGTTGTGCAAATTTGCTAAGCCAAAAAAGACACACACATAAAGCCATATTTTAAATATATTAAAATTTTTATTTGTTTCTCAGGTACAAAGATGGTAATGATCACATTGGTGCACACAGAGATGATGAAGATGACTTGGTATCTAAGGCGCCTATTGCATCTCTCTCCTTGGGCCAACCAAGGGACTTTGTCTTTCGGCACGCTGACAGCCGAGGAAAATCAGCATCTCGTCAGATAAGCCCAGTGACAGTTGAACTTCAACATGGAAGTTTACTGTTGATGAATTATCCCACCAACACTTATTGGTACCATTCTCTACCGAAAAGGAAGAGGGTGGCTTTCCTGCGGATAAACATGACATTCAGACAGATGGTGGTTAAGCAAATAGTCTGACTGTCTGGGCTAGTGGATTATACACTCTGTTTACTATAATGTACTATCAGGTTTTTTGTTCCAAAGAATTGATAACAAAACATTAAAAACAATGTTTATTACAGGATCTAGATGGTTTGATATAATGGTTGGCCATTTGAAACACTGAGAAGAGATGGTAATATGGAAAAATCGTTAAAAAAACAATCCTCAGAGTTTAATGTTTTTCCTAGTGTTACAAATACATATTAAAAAACAAATACCGTAAAATCTGTATTAGAAGCCGCATCCCTAATAGAAGTCGCACCCATTCTTTCTGAACAATTGAGAACCAAAAATTCACCATTTCACATATGTGTAGATGCTCTAATAAAAGCCACATCCCTTCCATTGCATTGTGCCATTTTAATAGAAGCCGCGGTTTCTAATACAGATTTTACAGTATATTAAAATTTAGATATTTCAGATGTAATGTCCTCTCTATCATTATCGGCCAACACTGTTTCACCGACAAGATGAGATCCACTTTCAATCACATTATTCTGCTGTAAACTGCATGGTTCATTACTCGGATATGCAAAATATGAGGTGATTGTTGTATGTCAATTTATAACAATATTTAAATATGGTTATTAAAGGACAGTGGTCATCAAACAGTCTGTGTTTGAATTTCATGTAAACAAATCAACCATAATATTTACGTGACGAAAAATGTGAACCATGATTTCTGAAAATTGTTTACTTTACAGTCTTTCAACCCAAACTGTCATGGGGAAATTTTTTCCACCTATATTTGCTCTAACAGTACCCATGTGCTTATGTAAATGACACAGGTGTGGCTATGGTGAAAATAAAATAATTTTAATTAACCTGCATATGAATATATTTTTAGTGCACATCTATTAGAGATGCACTTCTATTAGAGGAATTACGGTACCTGATGTCACATTTGCACATCAATTTTTTTTTTTTAATCTTATTTAATTTTATTATTTTTTTAAACCCATTTCCATATCAGAGTCAATTATGTTTTGAATTTGATACAATTAATGTGATCTTATTGATGACGGCTATGCAGCTGTCAAGGCTTTTGGAGCATTTTGCTTGGATTTTATTTTCACTGATTTTTCATGAGTTTAATGTGAAATATAGGAAAAAAAGTATATTCCTGGATTTTATTTTCACGGAATTATCCTTTCAGCGAAAATAGCGAAAATAAATTCCAAGCGAAAATAAAGTATTCTATAGTATTTTAGATCATGAACATGAATAATCTTGACCTTGACCGAAATACCAGTACTGTTGTCTGACTTTCATCAATCAAATGATGTTATCGAGTTGCAGGTCATTCTCCAAGCCTTGACTGATTTTCCCTGTTGTTGGTGTGGTTGAGGGTCAAGAATCGGTGTGTTCAGTTGATACTTCGAGAATGGTTGCAGATATGATGGTGGCCATTTTGTATTTTCATTTTCTAAATGCAATTTTTTATACATTCTCGCCGATTCTCAGTGTTGACTGTCATTATCAAACATACGATGATGACAAGATGTACTTATATGTATGTATTATATCTAGTATCATAGTTTATAGTAGCCATTTCAGTATGTGATTTCAAATATTAAAAATGTTAAATTATAATGACTAATGCTCATATCGTGGTACCACAATTTGTTTGTTTATACATGTTGATGCCTGTATGTAAATATACATTTATTTGCTTTGATACTTTTTATACACAAAATGTTTCAAAATGTCAGTTCTTGTGCAAAAGTTAAGGTCTCATGCCACTAATTAACCAATGGCTGCTCAATTTAAATGCCCAGCAAGAACCAATGAAATTTTTTAAATATTATTTTTCTCAGGTGCTCCCTGTTTGAGGGCGTAATCACCTGGGTCAGAGGTGAGACCAACATGTGGTCTTTTGTTTACTACTTAGCGGCTGTGTACCTGTGGGTTTATTCTGTGTGTTAATGGATGTTCTAATCTTGGTGTTTTTCCAGTGATTTCTCTTGGTGCAATCAAAATACAGTAGGTGTGTCTTGTTTACCTGAGATTTGCAAGAGTTTGAGCTGGCCAACATGTTAGTTTTTTTCATATGGTTGATTACTGGCATGTTGATTTCCCATTTTTGAGCCATGTTTTCAACTTTCTTCTTCATTTTCATATAGCAATCTCGTCATATGTTAACATTGTCGTCTATGGAAATTCAATTAGTGGTATGAGCCCTTAAGAAGTATGTCTTACTGACATTAAGCTGTTATAAAAATATTAACCTCAACACTTGGTGGCGCTATATCTATTTCAGTCCATGTTGCAGTTGATGCACACTGGCAGTCTGCCTTGTAGTTTTATCGGAATAATGTATGTGTAATATTATTAAATAATTAAAAATTCAAATCGTGTTTATCTTCATTCAATCTACCCACTTTTATCACCAATATCGGTGTAGCTATTTACAGTTCATTTTCACTGACATTTAATTTCACTATTTTGATGTTTTAAGCAAACTAACTGGGTTTTAAATTCACGAAATTGGCAGGGAATCGATGAGATTTACTCTCATTTTTTACTCCCATGTGCGAAGCACATAATGGGAGTCTTTGCAGTTAGTGTGTCTGTGTGGGTGTATGTGTGTATGTGTGTCCGACTGTTCCACTGCTATCTCAAGAACCATACATCGGTTTTTGATGAAACCTGATACATAGATGCTCTGAACATATGCGCAGATTTGATTAGTTTTTGGTAAAAATCCGTGCATATTAATTACCTAATTTGCATGATAATTAGCTATTTTTTTAGTGGTTCCTTGACTGTTCCACTGATATCTAAACAACCACTCATTGGATTTTGATGAAACTTGGTACCGGTACATAGATGCTCTGAACTAATGCTAGGTTTTGATTAGATTTTGGTAATAATCCGTGGATACTAATTACCTAATTTGCATAATGATTAGTCAATTTTCGGTTTTTCCACTGATATCTCAAGTACTAATCATCACATTTCAATGAAACTTGGTACATAGATGTCATATGACACTGCACAGACCTGATAGTTTTTATGGTAACATCAGTACATATAATTACCTAATTTGCATAATTAATTAATTTCAGATTTTGATATAAGTAGTGAGCATTACATTTCAATGAAACTTGGTACTTACATACTCAAGGACTATGCAGAGATTGATTGTTTCGGTTAAATATTTGTGCATATTAATCACCTAATTTGCATAATTAGTTAATTTTCAGCTTTTCCATGGGTATCTCAAGTACAAATCATCGCATTTCAATGAAACTTTGTACATAGATTCTTTAGGACTATGCAGAGACCTGATTAGTTTTAGGGTAAATAATTGTGCATATTAATTACCTAATTTGCATAATTAATTTTCAGCTTTTCTACTGATATCTAAAGTACTAATCATCACATTTCAATGAATCTAGAATTATGTAGAGACCCAATTAATTTTTAGGTAAATATTTGTGCATATTAATCACCTAATTTGCATAATTAACCAATTTCCAACCTTCAAACTCATATCTCAGGTACTAATCATCACATATCAATGAATGTTTGTACATGGATGCTGTAGGACAATAGACAGACCTCGATAATTGTGGGTTAAAATCTGTACATATTAATTACCTAATTTGCATAATTTACCAATTTTAAGCTTTCACACTGATATCTAAAGTACTAATTATTCCATTTCAATGAAACTTAGTACAAAGATGCTCAAGGACAATGTACAAACCTAATTAGTTTGGGGTAAAAATCTGTTCATATTTATTCCCTAATTAGCGTAATAATTCATAATTTTTTGGTTCTAATCACATTTCAATCAAACTTGGTACATAGATTTTCTATTACATTGCGCAGACCTCATTAGTTTTACACTAAAATCTGTTCATATTAATTTTCTGATTTGCATAATTAGTTTCCAGCTAAGTAATTCCGAATTATATTTAATGTGTCTCCAATACTCTCAGCACATGGGAGTTCTTTCTAGACTTTCTTTGATTTACATTTTGTGGATTTTTTAGTGATTTTTACTTATCAGCAAGATTAAAAACCAGCTAAATACATAATATATAAATAAATAAGTTTATTCTCCTTATTATAACCAATACAATAATAGAATCAAAAACTAAATACAATGCAAGAACATAAATGAGAATAGGATCGGAAAATAGCCGTCAAGTGACTGCTAGCCTAGTCCGTTCCCATCTTCTTAAATAGTCATAATGATTTATTATTAGGGCTTGTCAAAGAAATGGCGAAAAGAAAATATATATATATAAAGTCTTAACTCCTGATGAGTGAGGTACTCCATGTACCTTACGAAACAGTACTGTAGAGTGAACTTTACACATGTAGTCGTGTCTTAATTTAATTTAATGTCCACGTATGTAAATCTGCTCTACAAACTCATCGTTTAGTATCGAGCACTCTCACCTGGAATAATCGACTACCTTCCTATATATATATATATATATATATATATATATATATATATATATATATAGATATATATATATATATATATATATATAGATATATATATATATATATAGATATATATCTATATAGATATAGATATATAGATATATAGATATATCTATATAGATATAGATATAGATATATAGATATAGATATATCTATATAGATATAGATATATATATATATATATAGATATATATATAGATAGATATATATAGATAGATATATTTTATGTACAAGAAAACACTAAGTATACAAAAGATACTTTTTGTATTCTTTTTTAAATACGTTTCTCGACTGTATAGATCTAATATGAGTCGGAATTTTGTTCCATATTTTCGGGCCAATATATTTTATAGAAAATTGAAATTCTTAACTTTGGAGAGAGAAAGATTGCATTTGTAGTTGTGTCTTGTGTTATAATTATGTTCAATCTGAGGGAAGTAGTTGTGGAAAATTGGTGGTAATCTATCACTGTCTTTACAGTACTTTAAATAATCATAAAGTGAGCACAACTTTCTTGAAACCCATATTAGGTTGACTATATAATACAGAGATCCAGAAAACTTGAATATATTTCAATGTTAAGCGATTTAAACCTCGGCTTTTTTTTTATTTATGAATATGATAGCACTGATTGTTTTCTGAAATTATAATCATTACTTGCACATTTGTCATAATTTCCTTGAAAATCGAGACAAATTTGAGGGCTGAGAAAAAAAAAAACATTCACTGCATTTGAACCAACACTACCCGTCTCACCTCACCATACCCATGATTGTTCATGTGTTGTGTATGTGTTTACATTTGTTAACAGTAATTAATTAAAAAATGTTTCCTCTGCAATGTTATTATTTTCAAATTCTGCCTCCCCTCTGTGATGATGAATAATACAGGTGCAGCCAGCGAACATTAAATTGAAATAGTCAATTATCTGGAACAAAATTTATTTTATGAGCCTTTTGAAGTATGCTAATTAATACAAAGGAAAGGGGGAAATTAAAAGCTGTTCATAAGCTACCCTCTACCTGAAGAAAAACAAATTGTCTTCCTCTGCTGCTGACCAAATTCATCTTTCCCCTGCCTTCATTAAAAAAAAAACACTTTTTTTTGCCTACTCCCCTACCGCCAACTTTGACCAAATTCATCTTTCCCCTCCCCTCATTAAAAAACACTGATTGGTGGCGTAATTCATCAAGTCATTGGCTTCTATGCGCTTCTTGAATACATTAATCACTCAGCAGATCAGTTATTGATAGCACACGGCTGCCCACATTTAGCAGATATTATTTCCTCCAATGCATTTTCGACAAGTCGACACGGCGGAGCTGTTCATATTACTGATTGTCCGCCGTCGTCCGTTGTCGTTGTCAACTGGTAAAAAGTGATATTTTCGAAAACAGCACATCCGATTGCTTTGATACTATATATATTGTTCATTTTCTAATGACATCTTCAGTTCTTTAATTGAAATGTGCTAACAGCAAAGCTATCTCAGCCGACAGACTGCTTGTTTTATTATACCCTGCCCTAAAGGCTGTTTTGCCCACCCTGCGATATTTGTTTATGTAAGTACCCTGCACAAAAGTTTCCCTGTACTTGCATTTTTTTTAGAAATATGCCCTGCCCACTGGGATACTGATATTTCTCGCCCCCTACAAAAAATAAGAAAAAATCCCCTACCCTCAACAAAAAATCCCTTGGAACAGCTTTTCCGATGAACAGCTCTATTGGCTGCACCTGATGATAATAATTCGTGACGAATATGTAAAGTCGATAATAGCTTGAATTGAGGGGAACTGTCATTAGATTGCGTCGGTAATTAAACCTTTTGACATTGAGGTGGAGCATGTAGTTCTACCAAAACAAAAGTTATTATCGTGTGTGTAGTCAGTTGAAACATGGAATGTATGAAATTGACGACCTGTTCTATCGTTATCTTGGGACTACACGGTAATATGAGAATAACGATCTATTTATCTTTAAAAGTGACAACTTTGACAACATCTGGTATTAATTGTGTGTTCAGCATTGGCTTAAAGCGGGAGGGTCGTCGCCTGCGCACGTGCGGGAATTGAGACCCAAGCGACGATAACAACACACGCTAAAAACGCAAAGGCTCATGGTTATACTTGCTTGTTTGTAAACAATGACACGCTATGGCCGTCTGACGCATGCTCAGGTGACGACTCCCCCGCTTTAATGTTAGGAACAGAATGAGTCATTGTCATTGTGATTGGCTAAATTAAAGTTAGTAGGCGGGGCTTAATGTTAATGACTTCCAAAACGCATCAAGTCATAAGTACATGCTTGTGACCGAAATAAACCTGTCTACCAAGGAGCTAACGCTGATGGTCTGCCTACCAAAGAGCTGACTGTCCATGAAGATAAAGTCATTGCATAATTAAAGTGCAGTGGTCGTCGCTACACGCATGTGCGACATTTGTGTTGATAAACAATGATTTCCCCACAACCCAATGCGTTATTTTAATGGAAATCATGAGCACGAGTTTTGACTACTTCTATCCATTCCAATCACCAAAGAAATTGCCTTTAAAGCTTAGTAACGTCTCCGTTTATACTCGTTGGTATTTCCAACAGTCAAAGTTGCCAGCTTTGTTTCTATGACTCCATATCTTGCGCATGTGTGGCGCGACGACCACCGTCCTTTAAATGCACGTCGTCCGTTTCACTATATAAGGGGTCGACGATTTGAAATCATGAGGAGTGACTGGAAGATTTGTTGAAACAAATTGAAAGATAGACACATGAGACAGAAAAAAATGCATGCGATTTGTTGCGTGAACAATTGTTTAAGATTTAATAAAAATAAAAATGTATAGATAAGAGACCCCAAAAAAAAACTTCAACCCAACCTCCACGATTTCAAGTGTATGACCCCCTAACGAAAAATATTAAATTATAACGAATGTTATTAAAATATATCGTTATAATCCACGACGTAATAATTCCCGATTTGTTGAATTTGATATTTTTATTTCCAGTCGAACTTATGGTTTGGCTCCCGTCCTTCCGTTCATCGCACGCTAAAATCAAACAATCAACATTTGAACATGACAGACATTACAGACCGATTTCATGACTGGTAAATATTTCGTTGTTTTTTACATTGTGTTATCACTTTTCAAGCATGTTTATCGTTTATTTATTGTGCCGTTACCATGGTTAACGACACAATAAATTAAACTTTGATTTCAAACGTTAAATACACGTTACAATGACTTTTGTTTCAAGCGTACTCCATCTCAGTATAGCTGTGTTAAAAAGGTACAAGCATTCTGATATTTTGTATACACCAATCGAATACGTGAGTCTCGCTCGGTCAGTTTTAATTGTTTGTATGTGTGTGGGCTACCTTCTGAAAAACAATCTATATAGAAATAATCTAAAGAGCGTCATTACCGAGGTATATCACTAGTCTAGTATGTGTATTGTTGGCATTTGTCACAATGGGTCTGTTAGCCAATCACATTACAATTTTCATGACGTCGATATACTAATAGTTCGAGCTGTCGTACACAACTACTTGAAATGTAAACCTTTACGCGAATGATTATTCATGCAAATCGCTGACTGTATTATGATTATTATTTTGACGATTATAGGCATTGTTTTGCATATGCTCTGTCATCAAATTGTATTTAAACGGCAGTTGGAGCCTTGACCTCGTTATATTGGTCGGCTTAGTACTAAGAAAGCCACTTCATGCGTAGAGTCATTTAAAACCCGGAGATATCGCAGATCAGGAGTACTAAGCGAAAAAGTTGTAAGACTGTACATCAAAAACAAGACCATAGCTCACTAGAATGACAACCCCGGATATGACATCATTTGCCATTAATAAAGTTAACGGAAGTGACCATGATTGGCTTAATGTTGAGAAGATGGTGGTGATGACGATGAGTCATTACTATGTGATTGGTTAGTGCATTTTTCGAGGGTAAGGTTTATGACTTTCAAATGTATAAATCCTTAATGCTTTGGCTGGTAGTTCAATAAACGAGGTTTCAGCCACTATTCCGCTCGTAGGCGAAATTCGGCTGAATTGATTTAGTGTATAGTTATATACTAGTATTGGAATGAACGGGTTTTATCCCCCGAGGTAGAGTGGAGTCAATAGGGAGTCCGTTCCCGGGTATCTAGGTGGCGCGACAACAAAAGAACGAACTTTCAATATTTCACTGTATGTCCTATTATGGGAATGGTCATTTCGAAATACATGTATTGTGTTTGGAATGATTTGGGCAGACGCTCAGACTGGCTAAGTTAAAGGGCGGTGGTCGTCGTGCCGCGTCCTGTTCGATATGGGACTCACGGCGACGTGTACAATGCGTGTAAAATACATTGTTTGTTTACTTGAAATTCGAGCACGCGCTGCGCGACGACCACCGCCTTTAATATAAATACATGGTATATAATGGACACCAAGAAATGTATCCTGAAATTTCCAATTTGGAATTTTCCTTCGCTGTTTTTGAAATGTGTTTAGTGTGTTAGATAAATATAGAAGTTCAACTCATTAAAATGCATTCCCCCAAAATGAAAAAGATACAACTAAAATGTGTGTAGATTGGCTGCGATTTTTCTTCATCTTCGATATAAAGAAAAGAAGACGACCTATCTGTAGTATATTCTAAAATAATGGCGTCGAAAATAAAACAGTGACAGCGTGGATGCATTAGTTGCAGAAATAATCCCCTTTCCGGTTTTTAAATGAAAAAGTATAATTATATCGAAAGTTTACTTAAGATAAAACTTTCATTTCCCGCCTCCACCGTTGAGAAACAGTCAACCGTGACTTTTATATTTGTCTCTGGGCTCTGGAGATAAGGTTGTGCGTAGCGGTCATGATGCGGTGATCTATAGTCCCTTTGTTGGGGGACTGTGGATGAACATTAAAAAGGTCAACGACACTCTCGTGACCCCTAGAATGCGTATTATAAACCACAAAAGAACAGGTGGTGCGTAAATGATTCTGAACAAGTCGCTTTGGGGATCTCTATAAAAGGGGCTAAACACACCATAGTCATGTTGAATTCGGTGCCATTGTTACGTTCAATTAGCTGTCATATAAAAGACGTATAGAATGGTTCGCCGATTTTCAGTATGCGTAGATGTACCTTTAACAATTTTCCTAGCATCGGTCAGATGTAGTGTGTACTTTTAATGTCATGTTTTTATTGTTTGTGGAATAAATTGAATGAAATATTTTGTTTACTGAGGACTGTGATTACCAACTATCACCGTGTTCTATGTATAAAATCGGTCCAGCTGTTGTTTTCAATGTACACTGGCAATGAATAGATAAATGAATGAGTGGAGTTTTTCTCGCAGTTTGACATGATTTGGGTAATACCCGGTATTTTCATGGTCTTCTTGGTGTCAAATATATCATTTCTTCGGGAGCTGTGTATGTTATGATACGACAACCGATCTGGTGGTATGCAAATTGGTGCATTTTGGCTGAAACTTTAATTTGTAAAAATGCATGACTTGTTCAAGTTTAAATAGATGACCAACATCTCTATAGTTTTTGTTTGATATCAAGTTAAATCTTGTTAAAAAACAGCGAGATATGATTCATCGTACTATTACAAGCACATTGGTTCAATAATGTTTTGTATTGTTTCTATTCCAGTATCGGTGTATTAATGAGTGTAGTATAATTCATTACCGCAAACTGACGTCACGCTTTTCAACGCGGTGAAACACAAGTCGCTAATTTATTTCACTGTGTGGCAAACGTGTGCATTCAAATGTTGCAATTTGCACATAGATAATGTGCTTGCATTGTAGAATGATCGAAATGAACATGATTTCCGCGAATAGTTATTTAGGACTACGATTACCAAATATTATTTTCAATATATCATACTTATCAGTCCTAGCAGTGTTTATTTATTTATAAACTACTATTATGATTTCCGCGAGAGTATCTTTCTAGTAGCCACACGGCTACCAAGGCCAGAATCCACTCAGCTCTATTGGAATGTAAACAATGAATGTAAACAAACCAAGTCTAAGTAGAGATTTGTATTTACATTCTTAAAACCTCAATAACTCGTTCATTTTTTTATTGAGGAGATCGTGAGCTACGTACACATATAAAATATGCATTTAGAACATTGTTCAAAAATTCATAGGGAAATGTTCGCATGAAAAATGAGATTTAAAAACGATACCAGTTTTTTCAGAACACAAATTTTCTCACAAATGCAATGGAAATATGCGGCCACAGTCAAGTTGTTAGAATATTTATTTGTGAACATGTGTATCAAATTTTAATTCTGTATAATTCCTACAACGGTTAGGTCAATATAGAGCGCAAATCATGTAATGTAAAAGCAACATAGTATTTCAAAGATACAACAAAATTATCGATAATTGTAAATTATAGCACATGAATTATGACACATTGATTTTGTTCACCCATCTCGTGTCTTTGCCTTCCAATCACACAGATGAGAGGTGCATATTTGTTCTATTGTCCTATCAGCATTTAGAAAGTGAAATTAAAAGTCCAATTGAATGTACATTAATGCTGCTTTTCAAGATGTTTCAGTGTGTGCTTTCTGAATTTGTATTCTTATTGTATTCTTATTCTTAACAAGTTTGATTGTTCCTTGGCCAGTGCTAACTGTTGTTCTTCACCGTGTGTGAACGCATTTTAGTCTAGCCCGGGCCGATATGCAAACGTATGAGATATTTAAAAATCTTAGCCCATAAATACACAACCCTTACAATGGTATATTGTAGGGTCTATGCATGGATGTATAAACAGATCTATTTATACATCAATGATCTATGGTAAAACCATGGAGGTGAAACTTAACGGCGATACACAAGACTCGACTGTATTACTAGCGTATGAACGAGTGTGCTTCATAAGATTGGTCACGTATATAGTAGCTCTATCATTTGACCATGGTGAACCAGCAAATTATGTCAGTCATTGTTGCATGCAAAATATTGCCATATCATTAATAACTAAAAAGTATAGTACTATTATTAATGGATTCGGACGAATAATCACAAATCCAGAGTTAGGAACATATATCGGCAGCTGCCATGCCCATCACATGGCAAAATAAATAAGTTACATGGTTGGCCTGGACGTGTTGCTTGGGTTTTGATTTCCACTACATACTTCGTGAACGAGCATGGCCGTAACTACATTTACTTTATATCTTAGTATGCTGAATATTAGTATATGTGTGTATTTTAATTTGACGTGTTTCTTTGAAGCGGGAGGCTCGTCAGCTGCGCACGCGCGTGAATTGAGTCCCAAGCGACGATAACAACACACGCTAAAAACGCAAAGAATCACGGGTAGACGCTTGTTTGTAAACAATTACACGCTATGGCCATCTGACGCATGTGCAGGTGACGACTCCCCCGCTTTAATATGAGAAGTTGAGGGTCTATGACACTGTGATTCATATATTACTGATAAAATTTATTAAAAACAGCTTCCCTCAAAGACAGCAACACCTTATTTCATATTGCCTTTTTTTTTAAAAATCTTATTACTTATTAGTGCTGTAACTTGTGTACTGCATTTTATTTTATTTGTTTTGTAATAATTGTTTGTGTATTGCAATGACATTTGTTAGTGAGTGTTTTTCTTTGCCACGTAGCCATTTTAATTTCGTTCGCCTTTTTTTAATAAATTGAAATACAGTCAGGGTACGCTCACATTTATCAAGTGTTGGGATTATCACGCAGTACCATATTTCACGCCTGCTGTCTGCTTGTATTCACCAGGCTTTCATTTTCATGAACATAAATATTTTATTTTTTTAATAGAAATGTCTAAAAAACAAACAAATTTGAAACATTGTGGACACAGACTAGACTCTAAAATCCCACGTGGGCAGTGAGAGTGAAAAACAATACTGGCATCAAATGATGATTAAAAAAAACATTCATAATTAGTAGTATACCATTCTGACAATATCGACCTTCGGGTCACGTGACAATCGCTTGCTTTCTTATTAAAGATTTTGTTTGAGGCAACGACGACCCCTAGGGTCGACGCCTTGACCCACATTTTCCTCGCACTACCTTGACCCCTGACCCCCCAACAGTCACAGGTATTGCGTTCTCTTGTTGCCTATAACGAGAACTCTGTATTCTGGAGTGTACGCTGTTTTACCACGGCACACAGTATAAGAAAAAGATCATTGGGTACGTACTACAACGCGATTAATCGACGCAAATGATCGCATAAGTCGCCGGGAGTGAGTCGGGCTTGTTACTGAGTTGAAGATCCGCATACTATTGTGACGGGAAAATCGTCCAGTATATGCATACTATGTTATTCACGTTTCATATTTTTTTTATAGATTAATAGTTAATTGATTTGTGACGTTAAATTATTTTTGATGATTTGACCATAAATTTATTCCCAAGGATCGCCATAATGTTCAGTTGATCAACATTTCTAATTTAATAATTCTCACGTGTTATTATTATTATTTTGCATGAAATCGTACATTATTACCAATAGTGCGTTACTTATCGTCGTGTCACGCTAGGTTTTCAAAGCTTGTGTAATGTACCTCTGATTATACTGATTATTTTGTTCCTTTCATGACATGTTTTCGAATATCTATGCGCATTGTTGTGGGTATGATTCATTTCAGGGAGATGACGACGATGATGACGGTATTAATAGCCTGGCGTTTGTGTGTGTGTGTGTTTTTACGACACTGTGCTGTAGTCCATATCATTATCCGTTGCGCAGTTTTATTTTGAAATTCTAGTCAGTTGTTGACAGCAGTGGCCTTGGTCATTTATAGTACTCTTAGCCGGATCTCATTTTCTTCGAATGTGCCGAAAATAATAAAAGCATTCAGTTGATCGTGATCACAGCTGGCTTGGCCTGTGCGTTTGTGAAGATCTAAATCAATTTTTCGCTGATGTATTCAGTAGGCATTGTGGGGTTTTTTGCTATAGCAAGTGCGCCATCGCATGCCTGACATTAGGAAGGGATGCCCCTGTGAATTGTGGGTGAAGGCCTGAATCGCTGTTGGGAGAAATAGATTTGCCGTGTCGATTCGAAGTTTCGATTGAGTTTCTGGTTATTTTATGGTGTTCAATAAACTGTCATCGGCAAGATACAGCCATATATCATAGATTGAACTAAAACCGCCACGTCTGCAGTGGACGGTGAATGAAAAAGGCTCGAAAACTTGCGCCGGGCAGTAGGAATCTGTAAGTGTGGGAAATCATTCATTCACGATAACGACCCACTAACATAGCCAAATGCCTCTGGACTAAATGTTGCCTGCTATGGCATATTTTCCTATCTTCTAAACGGCCTTTTGATATATTATACTTTAGAAATCAAACATTTATGAAAGAAAAATATATTTTAATCGTTGAATGTCATTTTTATTATACGCGAAATGATAATTAAAATGTTATGATCACGTATCAATTCTCCCAACCTAAGCAAAGATGCACCCGTGCTCCCTATAACCGGTGCACTCCTTTCTCAAGGCCTTGTCCCTTGCGTTACAATAATGTAGGACACAGATATTTTGGGCGTTTTAATAATGAACAGCGCGATGTCGTGATTATGGCATCAAATTTATATTATCAGAAATAAAAAGGTTGAGCAATACTGTATAAATTTAATAAAATATGGAAATATCGCCGCGATGATTGCGTGATGCACTCATGCTCGAACTCGGCAAGTTGATATTCTTGCGCCATTACCAAAAATTGGTGTGTTTTGGTGCCTGGAGATCAGGCCGAATTCAGTGTTTTGACCTGATATTTTACCCTCTAATTTATCCCCATATGCAGTATTGACAGTAGAAGTATCTTCCCGGGACCCTATAGAGCCGCTATGACTGTCTGATCTCTGATTTAACCGTGAAGACCATACGCTGCATGGCATGTAACGTAGCTAACGGCTGCCATGAACCACAGACAACCGAGGAAGAGCAGAGCCAATACCGGCAGGTAAGGAAAATAAAACCGATACATTTAGGGTGGTTTGGGCGTACTATGCATTTCTAATGTGTCCACTAGATGTCCAGGTATAATATAATATTTAGCTCGAGCTTGTACGGCACGCGGTTTGCGCGCATTCAGTTGTTTAATCTGCCGGTATTTTCTCATGTTACACACGCACGGAGAAAACCAACATGGTGGACACTGTGGTCGGGGGAATTTACAACTGTTGCAATCGTGATTTTATTCATTTGGAGCCCACTTTCCGACGATTTATCGGGTGATATTTTAATACAAGGTCTCGAATGGATCCGGTAAGCGAGCCTGGTAGGTCTGTAGGATAAAAATAATAAAAGCCGACCAGTGTCACCAAACAGGAAGTAAAAGCAGGTGTTGGGAAATTGATACATTCTTGCGCGACTCGCTGGCCACTTAGTTGTTCGGTCATCATTTCGCCGGTCACATGTGACCTAACATTAAAACGTTTACTGCAATTGTGTTGCTGTTTGTCCTATTGTTATCAGTGGAATTATTAACTCTCCCCCACACAGTATTCATTTCAACTCGTATTATAGGCAGAGTAGTCTATGAAAAAAAATCAGAACATGAAAATGACTCCCCCTTTTTTTTTATAATCCTGTTTCGTTCGGTTCATTGCTGCTGCCACGGCGGGGTGGTGGTGTTGATATATATATATATATATATCTATATAGATAAAACAAATCCTTTTTTTTCACTAGTAGTTAGTTCACCCAACAACAACAGCGATTGACCGAAATAATCATGTCCCATGAGTATGACTGGAATTTCAATAATAACCGTAATGTTGGGGCATGAGAGTCAAGTATCAACATGTACTTATCTATTCTTAAGAATTACTGACCTTGACACAAATTCACCTTGTTCATTTCAAGAAATGGGTGCACCCAACTGAGGAAAAAATACAACTCGTACATGTATTTTTGAAAACAGTAAGACACAAAAAATTCATGGAGGATGTGGCCTTTAGATGTCCCTATCATGACCTCCTTTGTGTTTTTCAGAGAAGTCATTTCAGTTTCATCCAGGAAATGATGTTCATATTAATGTACCAATCAGCGTACAGTCAACGGCTCTAACGAGAAATCAAGAAAACCTGCATATTTCACTGTTCAGGAGATCGCAAAACCAACCTTTTTTTTTTGCAACTTACATCAATGGATATCATACCAGTAGCACTGATTGTATGCTAAATCTATAATGATTATTTGCATGTATGTATGCATTTCCTTGAAAATCTCATCAAATTAGAGTGCAAAGAAGAACATGTAACCCCTCTCCCCACAATGCTCTTTGTGAAATGAATTCTAACTTTGATGTTTTGTTTCATGTTTTGTTTAGGAGCGGTCGTGGTGGTATGACCAAGGGGCCTGGGCCACAAGCTGTAGTCAGTGTAAGTATATTCTTGAACACATGGTTTGTGTTGTCAAGTGGAAATCATGATATGACATACTTTTCTCGGTGGTGTTATTAACAACAACAACAGCAGCAGCAGAAGCAGATCTATATCTGGAACAAATACTAAGTTAATCTGAAGTATCCTAGATAAATGACAAGCAACCCATCAAATCAGTGGTGTGCTGAGGTTGTTAATTTGTATGCTGTTCTTATGATTCAGTGAGTGTTGTCGTTTAGGTTTGTGTGATACCCTCAGTTTATCCCACGTGTGCGTTTTCGATAACATATGACAATTGTATGCTGTGGTACAAGTGACCTGCACCTGTGGGTACATGTAAGATTAAGATTGTCTGTATAAAATGTTGTATATATTTCATTGCATGGCTTGAACTTCATGTATGCATTGAAGGCAATTATCTTGATACCGTATGATTGTTGCCTCAGTGCCCTTCCATATTCCCCCCATTTTATTTTTATAGTGTCAAGAGAATTTTATCGATTTTGGCTTTGAAAATAGCTGCTCTCACAATTCCCATGTTTAAGTTGTTGTGTACATTACATGTCTGTATGTCTTAAATCACATGCTCTTTTAAAAAAAACAAATTGAAATCAGTTTGATCGTTGTTGCAGTTTGGACAGCTTCATGATTCACATCTTAAAATTGGATATTTATTCCCTCACCATTGGGATTATTAAGCCCAGTCGATCATACATTTGCATGAAACAAAAAATTCTATTGGCGAGTGGTGAGGACCGTCATGTGATAATGTAAGAAATATTGTAAAAACAAACATGGGCCTCTATTGAAGGTGATTGCGTTTGGATTACGTTATATGTCTAGGTAACTTATCTATGTGTGAAGTGCCTTCAATTTGCTCACATTACATTGATATTTGGTGAAATGAGCATGATTACTTGTACTTGCGTAGATATTTATTTTGGGACTCCTCCTGCATCGACGCTCTTAAGTTCAAAATATCCCACACCGGATAATTCTGGCCACTTTCATTGCCTGTTTTTACCACTGTCTGTCAATGCTTGTACTTTACTGACTTTACTGAATTTTCCCATTGTATTTTACTAAGAATGTTTTCTATTTTTATTAACATCTTCAGGAGTTAATATGTACTCACTAATATTACTCAGATTTAATGATATATACTGGGAACTGTTTTATTTTCATTGATTTTTTTTTTTTTTTGGGATGATCATTTTCTCCGCTAATTTGAAAACATTAAGTTAAGACAAAATTTTCTGAAAGTCTTATGTTACTTAAAAATAAATAAAAATAAAATGTTTATGACTACAAAATTTCACTGACCTTTTATCTCTCCGGAGATTACATCTGCTTGCAGTATGCAGATTGACTTGTACATTATTCACTGTTCTCCATCATGTTGAATGCTTGCTAGACACCGTGCATAGTAGAAATCATGTTACCACACTCTCCTGCATCATGATTAAAGCACAGCTTAGTGTCTACATACTTTGTTCTTTGTTGCAAGTGAGTTCCTCTGCTGGCACTGAAATGAAATACTAACTTCAGTCGGTTAATACACACTTTGCAGTAGACAATGACTTAATGTACAGTACAGTACAGTACTGTGTGTACATGGTACAGTCGTAACATTTGAATTTAATACTGATAATTTTAATGATGAAAATAAACAAATTTACGAAAATATAAAAGCGCACGTACAAATCTAGTAGTTTTCACATTGAGAGAGAAAAACTTGTACCATTGCAATATTTTCTGTTTAAAGTGTCAGAAAGTGACTGATTACCTCTTGACCCGCCCTCGTTTATAGACTGTGATCCTTCTTCCAGTGATGGCGCTGTAGTACACAACTTTTGACCTGAATACTGCATTCGTGGTGTGTCTGCATTGATTGTCGTAATGAACAAGTCGTCAGATAATAATACTTATTTATTAATTGAGATGCGTTTTTGTTGTTGTCTTTTTCACTGTTCATTTACAACCCATAACAACAACAACAGCGATTGACCGAAATAATCATGTCCCATGAATATGACTGGAATTTCAATAATAACTGTAATGTTGGGGCATGAGAGTCAAGTATCAACATGTACTTATCTATTCTTAAGAATTACTGACCTTGACACAAATTCACCTTGTTCATTTCAAGAAAAGGGTGCACCCAACTGAGGAAAAAATACAACTCATACATGTATTTTTGAAAACAGTACGACACAAAAAATTCATGGAGAATGTGGCCTTCAGATGTCCCTATCATGACCTCCTTTGTGTTTTTCAAAGAAGTCATTTCAGTTTCATCCAGGAAATGTTGTTCATATTAATGTACCAATTAGCGTACAGTCAACGGCTCTAACGAGAAATCAATATAATAATACTTAGTTATTAATTGAGATGCGTTTTTTTTTTTTTTTTTTGTCTTTTTCACTTTATTGTGATTTTAAATTTGAAAAATAGAACTCGATATAAACTTGTATTTTGCTAGTACTGTTATATCTGCTTTAATTTGGTGGTAGATAAATATTCATGAATTTGTGTGATAGGGAAAATATTTTAGCAGTGAAGATGTGTGGGACATTTTGTTTGTTTGGACGCTCTCAAATAATCATCAAACCACTGGGATTGACAACAGTGAAAATATAACTGTACTTGGCCTAAGTTGTAGTTCATGCAGCATCATCGCACGAATACGAATATCAGGCTTTCTTTATTCTCATAAAACAGTTAACATAGGACTATGTTGTGGTTTGGTTTTTGTGTTTAGATAATCTTTTGTGCTACAGAGCCTTGTAAAATGAATGAGACTCTGTGCATTGGCTGCCATATCTGATTATTCTGAATGAGTTAATTTTACCAAAACACTGGCAGCCAAATCTGATAGTCTATTTAATATATATTTTAGCGTGATAATAATAATTCAAAAAGTATGGATGCTTTGGGTTCAATTTTTATAATAATAATAATAATAGGTGTTAACATTCGTGGGATAGTACATGTAATATGAATATAATTATGCAAATTTTTATTCAAATATGCCGCCATGCTTGATTATTATTCTGTAGAGAAGCGATAAAATATTATGGGATACATTCAATATGAACTGAAATGGTATAACGTGCTAAGTAAAACTATTAGTATTTGGTAGGGCTAAATATTTTCAGGTCACTGACCCGCTCGCATATTTGTGCTAATTAATTTTGCAACACCTGCCGATTTCGACGTCAGTCTAATCAGTTAGCGCTGACGTTTTCTCCGGGCTCTCCACGCAGGCAGTCTGTGTCTGGCTGTTAAAATGTGTCATAACAACAACTGGGAGTCCGTATGAGGTATTATATAAGCTTGGCTGTTGGCGCTCATTTGAGATTGAGGTCTATCGTGTAATTAGCATTCGTAGAATGTAGTCTGGATTTTTGAAGGCCACGATGAGTAAGGGAATGAATTTATTTCAATCAACTCAAGTTTGCCGTCACAGCGTACATCATTTGTGAATAATAAAAGAGTGGGTATGACTCGCTTGTATTGTGATGTTTTTTTCAAACAACTCGTTCATCATCCTGATTATAGTGACATTGTTTCTGATTTTTGTTTTCAGAATTTTGATGGTATTTATAGTAGTCCACGTTTTACCTACGTTTTAGCTGCCATAACGGTAAGTGGATATTGTGCAAACATTTGCCTTTCACAGACAGCTTATATTTTGCTGTATTGTTCCCTTGTGGGAATATATAATGCAAATGTATAAAAATAAATATATATATATCACATATTTGATATAAGTGTACCACATATATTGATATATATATTTTTTTTATTATGGTATTTTATTTTGGTATTGCATCATCTTATTAAATGTGGATAGAAATGAAATTATGATCTAATCTACAAAATAATCGTCATTTTAAAGACAAGAATATCACTCCCAGCTGTTTCTTGCAATTGATAAGCTTTCCACTTGAATAGTGTGAATTTGCATGGAGAGAACATGAATTTATCTGTGCACATGCTGCCTGCCTTTCTCTGTCTCTCTGAATTGTGTTAATAATTCTATATTCATCATGTTTTGCAAAATAAATTGAATAATTTTAATATTTATTTTATTTAGTCGATTTCAACAAGCAAAATTTAAGCTTTTATTTATTTAATTATTTACACATTTCTCAGTGTGCTGACATGTCGTATTTCATACTCCCTCAAACCTCAGTTACGCGTAGTAGCTTTAGGAGGAATGTTCAATCTTTCTTGACCATTTTATAACCCCCGGTCTGTTATTTGTCATGCCAGGGCTGTGTAGTTCAAGTACAAGTAAAAAATGGAGGCACATATGAGGGCATCTTTCGGACAGCCTCACCAAAGGTGAGTTCCTCTCTGTTGTAAATATTTGGCAGTGTTTGAAAGCGATTTATTTCAGTATGAGTACAGATCTTGTACAGGAAGCGATTTTACACAGTGTTCTGTCAGCGTGACCCCTGACCCAGTTTGTATTAACACGCGTGGAACATGTTACGTGTGATGCTGTTGAATTACTGATTTTAAAGTTGAGACTGATCTTTTACGATCAGTCATTCTATATTTTATATGTACATTGTATGTGATTTAAAATGAGTCTTCGTGGTTGTTTCTACAAATGCCATGATTATCTCCCAGTTTGTTTTGACTGGGAGTTATAAATAAAGATACGATTCAAATCAAATATAACCTTAAACAGAAGTACACGATTCTCTTTTTTGGTCAATTTACTCCAAACTTTGCTGTAAAAGGTAAAACTTGTTGATTGGGATTTTTCAATGACATTCTCCATTGTGTGAACCAGTGATAGATCTGTCCCCGTTAATGTCAACACCGCATCCTCCTTAGCTTAGTGTGCAAGATTGTATGGTTAGCGTAACAATGGAGCATCCTACATTAAATGGTTACGGTATTCCGCCGCTATTGTCTGTCTTGGGAATTTATGTCCCAAGTCATCCTCTAGATTTGCTGTTTAATGTTACAGGTCACGTTGCCTGAGGGTGCCATCAGTGAATCATGGTTACCATGTAGTTCATCATGATCACTGTTCGCTGGGTTTGACACTGAGCTGTGAAAGTCTTGCTCTTACTCAGCATTGCCAGACCGGTATTTCTAGAACACTTTCAGCAATACTGCCCTCTAACTTTACGGTATTTGCAGTATCCAATTTGAAAATGCCCTACTGTTTGCCCGGAAATTGTGGCTGAATATAAACCCCTGGATTTCCACAAATTGATATACTGTAAAATACTTTATTTTGGCTATTTTCGCTGATGGAATGATTCAGTGAAAACAAAATCCAGCAAATGTACCTTTTTTCCTATATTTTACATTCAGCTTGTCAAAATTCAGTGAAAAACACCCAAAAAATCTTTTCAGCGAAAATTAATTCCAGCTAAAATAAAGTATTCTACAGTACTCTTGATTCTAAGTTGCATATTATAAATTTGTAGGATTTTACACTGGGTTGTTGATTTACTGTTTTCTGGCTACGTCACATGGATTCAATGTGCGTCACTGAAATATCATAAATGGCTTATTGGGCATGCTGGTTGGTTGAAAGATGTAATTAGACATGACTACTGTAAAAGATTTCATTTTTCACTGGTACCGTATTTGCTCTATTTGTAGCACATGTGCTTGCATAAATTACCTAAACAGGTGTCTTTAATTTTTAGAATAAATAATATGTTAATGATCCAATATAAAACAAATGAGATTTTTGGTTAGGGTGCATTTCTATGAATTTGCTATTAAACTTGATCTCTGTTTGTGGAATTTGTCTTTTCTATTTTCCATTGAATTTAAATCATAAAAGTCAAGTGTTAATCTATGTTATCTATTTAATGACATTTGCCGTGAATCCATTGCCTGTTCTCACTAGCAAACTTGTTGAGAAATGAGGTAAAGTTAAAACTTGGCATGAGCCAAAACCTGTGTGGGAAATGAGTTGAGTCTGCATGTGCCCATGCAGTTTGTGCACATCTCGGTTCGCTTTAGAACTCTCTGATGCAACTGGGCATGTGCCACCTTTTGTGTGTCAGGATGCATTTAATGGTAATAAAACTGACAACCAGCAAATATGATTATTGAAATTACTGGTATATAAGAATTTTACAGTCTTGTATACATATGTCTATATATGTTTCTGTTTTAAAATTATAGAGACCAAGCGGAATTCTACTTTCATTGCTTTCAATCAAAAGTTGTGTTTTAACATTGATTTTAAATGAACATTTGTCAACAGAAAGTATATGTTATACTTCCCGTGATTATGCCAATACAGTTCTCTATTTGATATGAACATGGCATCATTAATTCTAACACAAATATTGAAAAATAACTCAATCTTAATTCGGATCATATTCGCCTGTGAGAACACTGCTCGTGTGAACTTGTCCATGGAAATGTTCAATGTAATAATTGTTTAACTTGGACGTTTTTGAATTTTTGATGTGGTAAATATGCTCAAATTCAAAATATCAAAATGGTGGAATTAAATCTGATTGAGAATTAATTAATTCTTTTAACTGTACCATGTGACCAAGCTACATGACATGGGCTAATATTAACATGCTTTCCCCAGAACTTGTAAATTAATTGTCTTGAATTTTCTTTTCAGGCTGACTTTGTGCTGGAAATGGCCCACAAGCTGGAGGAGACGGCTCACCGAGACCAGTCACCGGCTGTACCTTCTCGAGATAGAGTTATAGATAAATTAATTTTAAAATCCCAAGATATAGTTTCATTGAACACATTTGATGTTGACTTGGATTATGCAGCAAAAGGTTAGTCCACCGATGTCTTTGTATTTTGTAAGTTCTGGCTTCGGTAGTGCTCGCTGCGGGTTCCTATATTCTATGACGTAAAGCGACACAGCCACCTTATTGGATACGTTTCATGCGACATATTGTAAATCGCTTTACTTTTAGTAGAGACCTCATTTTTGAGTCGGTGAAAGTCGTACAATTTTGTAGCAATAAAAATTTCTCTGGGGTCTTATGACACAAACTGTCAGCAACTTCTGTGAAATGTTGTCTTTTTGAATGCCTTCAAATCGTCTAATTGCGAAAATGTGTGACTTTTTTGGATCAATACATGTGGCCTATTTTAATGCATACTGCATGGCTGTGGCATCTTTAATGGGTTTAATCTCTGACATTTGTCAAAAAAACTTCACAAGTTTGACTAAATCACGAAATAAAGATACAGTTTATCTGAGCTTCGCTGTCCATGCTCTGTTGTATTTCAGTGTTTTGAGTTTCTACCTGTAGATTTGAATCCATGCATGCTTTCCATATTTAAACTGATGGACAGAGCATATTTTACTTGCATGTGTAATATAAAATAACAGATCATCAATGCAATAAGTTTGTTGTAAAGGTGCATGAGACCCTTGAACAGTTCATGGATTCTTGGCCACTAGTCTGCTTATTGCATTTCAATAAAAAACTGCAGTAAAATGGAAAATCTGTTGTGTATCAGTTTTGCTCTATCAGAAGTGCATCTCTAATAGAAGTGCACAAAAATGAGTGTATTTCTGATCATTAAATGCCATTAACCCTTAAGACGCGATGTACGAGAATACTCGTAATAGCACATCTGAATCCTACAGCGAAGTACGAGAATAATCGTAATCGACCCTCTGAGAAATGGCGTTGTTTTGAATGACGTATATGTGGAGTACATCATCAATAAAGGCGAAAAACGTATGAAATAAACTTTGACCTGTGTATATGTGTGTGTTATTCTTACCTCAACCGGGGATTCCCTGCCCAATATGCAAATTGCATGTACAAATTCCATAGCTCGACCGCTAACTTTGAATGTTTGACTAGCAACGCAATCAAAATGGTGACGCCAAAATTTGCATTTCAATGACCCTGAAATACAAGCTGTATGGGATGAGATATTTGCCAATTCTGATTCTGAATACGAATTTGAAGGTTTTACTGCAGAAGAGATCGATTTTGGTGATATTCCGAATGATTATACTGAGTGGGAGATTGAAAATTCTGGAGTGGAAGTTGCCGACGATACTCGTCTTGGCTGGTCATCGAAAGCAAGTGGCGATGACATTTTGGTACCGCCGTTCACCGGTGTTCCGGGACTCAATGTTCAATTGCCGGAAAACGCAACCGCATTAGATTTTGTCAAGTTATTTCTTAAAGATGAGGACATTATCAGCATTGTTGAGCAGACAAATTCTTACGCAAATGGTCATCTTGCACGCAACGATGAAAACTTGGAACCGCACTCCAGACTCTGGAAGTGGAAGAATGTAAACATAGATGAGATGAAGATTTTTTTGCCATGACAATCGCTATGTCGATGCTCCATAAGAACGATCTTGATGATTATTGGAGCCTAAATCCGATAATTTCGACGCCTTTTTATCGTAGCATGATGCCAAGGGATAGATTCGAGCTCATTTTAAAATTTCTGCACTTCAATGATAATGCTGCCTACGTCGTTCGCGGTGAAGCCGGATATGACCCTCTTTTCAAAATCCGACCTCTGTATGACACCATAACATGCAGTTTGTCGGAAGTTTATACGTGTGAGCAGTGTATCAGTCTTGATGAAGGAATGGTGCCATGGAGAGGGAATATTCACTTCAGGCAGTACATTCCAAGTAAACCAGATCGTTTTGGTTTGAAATCATACATTGTGTCAGAATCATCAAGTGGGTACACTTCTGTTTTTGATATATATACTGGGAAAAATTACACTCCTAACCCCGATACAATAGAAAGTGAAAATGAAGGCCATACTTTCAATGTAGTAATGGGGCTGATGAGAAAAGGTACATTATGTAGTTTGCTGAACAAGGGATACAAACTGTACACGGACAATTACTACACCATCTAAAAGCTGAAGATACAATGTTAGTTGGTACAGCTAGAATGAATAGAAAAGAAATGCCTGCAGCCCTGAAATTGCCATTGCGACAAGGTGAAGTCATTTATCGTCAGAGAAATGGAGTCTTGGCGATGAAATGGAAAGACATCAGTACACATGCCAATTTGGAAATTTGTTGGCCTATCCAGGGGATCCGGAGAACCAATTGTGAAGCCTTTGTGTGTTGTTGATTACAACAAAAATATGGGAGGTGTGGATCTTTCAGACCAGATGATCAGATCGTACACAATGCATCGCCGACGTTCAAAGTGGTATATCAAGCTTTTTTTCCACATGATAGCTCTTGTCACTAATGCCTACATCCTTCACAGGAAGTTCAGTGCCAAGAAGCTAACTCATGCTAAATTTCGTTTATCCATTGTTCATGATCTTGTTTCTAGTGCAACCACTGCACCCATCCCAGCACCGAAAGGGCGAAGATCAGTTGGTCAGCCACTAAGACGACTCGAAGAACGCCACTTCCCCTCACCCATCCCTGCTTTCCCTGGTAGTAAAAAACAAAACCCAACTCGCCAGTGTGTAGTTCACAGAGCCTACTACAAAAAGCATCAAGATGGAAAGCGTCCACAAGAGAGTCGCGTGTGGTGCCGCAAGTGTGAAGTCGCCTTATGTACATACCCATGCTTTGAGATTTATCACAGCTGACGTCACTTTGATGCAGTTGATCCAACAGATTTCCATTTTGATACCTAATTCGTTACTCACTTAGTATTGTGTGCATCTGTGGTCTGAAATTTTATTGAATAATTTCTATTTTGAAATTTTGTCTTGACTTACCTGCAATTCTCTAATTTTCACTACTGCATGCTGAAGCTCATTAGCTTGTTTATTATATATACACATATTTGAAAACACAAGCAACTACTACAAATAAATTGATCTAGTTGCAATTGTAAATAAATAATTGTCCGTGAATGCTTTTCACAGCTTTCGTAAACAAAATGGAGATTTTCCCCCTAAATTGCAATGTATTGAATGCTTACAGCTTTTGCATTCAAATGTGTTTTTCATCAAACAGCTGTTGTTGGTGCTAATGGATATGCTAATGATATGCAAATTTATTTATTACAATGCAATTTTTGTTATCAAAATATCACATTCTTCATACAATATATTTACAGTTTTGTTCAATATTTTATATATTTTACTTCCATGAGTTTTTTTTCGTGGACATTTACATAATTTCTGTCTTAATTTTTTTTTACCAAAAACAATCATTATTACATCAAAATAAAGTCCCAAATTTGTGTAAATTACATCAATGCATACTTTCAGAATATCAACAAATTCCTCAGATAAATGATAGCCATCTGAATTATAAATATTAAATAATAGAATAATAATATTTTTATTTAAATTTTACTAAAACTGTTGTTTTTATACCCAAAATGTATACCACAAAATCTATAAGTGGTCATAACAATACAATATTATGAAAGATTGTTTTTTCTAGATATGTTTACATATCACATTATTGACTTTTGCGTGGCAAATAAAAAAGTTACGATTATTGAATCCACAGTGACTGCCTGTCTTATTTTTTTTGAAAAGAATGCAGTGGGGGGAACGTTATGGTCAGATAAATTGAAGCATGTTAAGGGTTACGGTAATTAAATGCATGCTGCTACTATTTGAGCAAAGATGTGTAATCATATTAAAAAAGGAATGCTCTTCTTAATTAGAGCAAATACAATATTGGGATTAGCACTGTCATGTAGCGACAACAGAAACTGCAGTCGCATGCCATTGACAGTTTATTTGTGTTTTGTTCACAGAAGGAACCTTTGCTACGGATTCCATGATTAGCAGTAAAGTAAATGGACAAGTAACAGAACGTGATCTGACTCCCTGGGTGGGCGAAGTGCAAAGTGAGGAGGGCTCACTGGAAAATGAAGCTGTAAGTCTGGGCCACATGAATATATGTACATTGCATGGCGAATTTTATACGTGTATAGAGTTGTGATTGTTTTCCGGTGCTTTTGTCGCTGTAGCTGCTCTTGACATGATTTCTAGTAATAGTCAGATTACATTTATGGATATGGATGCTGTACATATTGAATGCTATATTTACATTTGTCTATTTCTGGTTATCTCAAGGCTATGGTCGCACAAGAGTTTTGCTCATCAGTTGGAAGAGATAATATTTTTACAGCTGCGTGTGTGCGTGCGTGCGTGCGTGCGTGCGTGTGTGTTTGTTTGTTTGCGTTTGCTCTCTTAAATGTAATCATTGTGCAGTTGGGGTGGGTGGGATAGGGTTGTTGCTACTATGGTATATCATTTTTGATGTACCAGTGTTCTAACCAGACACTGTTCAGTTGGTCTTAATCCAACAATGGATTAATCGACACAGATGGTAGACTAGCTTTACATGGATGGGTACCTGTTGACAATGACAATGCTGAACTAGGCCAAGGTTAATTATTAGTCTTTATATACACCTGCAAAACTCATTCATCATTTGTGCACTGGTATCATTTTTTTTTTCAATTTGATTTTGATCGCAGTCCAACGGCTGGGACGTCAATGATATGTTACGCACTAATGCTGAGAAGTTTAACGTCACTAGCACATTTGACGAGGATATGGGACAGTACACCACAAGGCTGGAGAAGAAAGACACAAAGGAATACAAAGACAGGGAGGAGTCTGCTCAGAAACTAGCCAATGAAATAGAATCTAGTCCGTCGTACAAGCAGAGGCTTCAAAAAGAGGTAGAAGACGGCACGGAAGAGGATAAATACAGTGCTGTACAACGACCTGGATTTGACAGCATGAATAATCGGAGTAATACTCCACCAATGCACGGAGGAGGTGGTGGTCCTGGAGGCCAAAGGTGAGATTTAGATAGTTTAAGAACATCTGGTATCCCAGGCTTTATTGAGACACGTTTTGTAATTCTCTGAATTCATCTAAATATGTATTATCTGCAGAATCATTTTCACATGTTTAGTAACATGAGTCATGAACCAAAATGAGTTGTCACGGTGTTCTCGAAATATGTTCTGATTTATGTTTTATTTGGACAAAGTAAAATCAAGAGACTGCTTGCGACAAGAAGGGGTTCAAATTGTGGTCAAGACCGAATTACAAATTGTTCATACTAAAATCCTGTTGTGGAAAAATTGATTACCGTGTTTTAGTTCACTTAGTGTAACAAGATTACTCAAGCGCCTGTCTTCTCATCCAAAATGAGTCCCCCCAACTCACCTTAAAATTTGTTTTCCACTGCAAAATTGTATATGGAGGCTAAGCAGATTCCATGTGCAATCTTGTGTTAGGAGATATCAATTGCATCTCCTGACATTTATATTCATTTATAACATAGTGTACGCTTCGTTTCTAGGTATGTTCCACCACAAATGCGAAATCGTGATATGGCGCACAGTCCTCGTGTGTCAACCTCCCCACAAGACGTTCGTGTGGCAGGGTATGGCTCATCTCACGGTCCTCCTCGTGGGGGTTCTCACGGATCTCCTCATGATCCTCGTAGCTCATATACACCAAGACGACCAATGCAGCCAGGTGTGAGGCAACCGTCTGCACCCAGAGAATCTCATTCTGTTAAAGAAAATGTACATACTAATCTTAACGGTGGAGGTAAGTGTATTTCTCTACTCTGACTTGAAAATCTGTCATCTTCATTTATTTGTAAGTACCTTATTTGTAAGTTTTCTTATGCTGATCGTTTTGAGACTAAAACATGTGAGCTTATATGGTGACCTGATAGTTGTAGGTTTGACTTCTGTGGTTGACACTTGGCCTGTCTTGTGTGTTGTTTCTGTTCTCAGTGCAAAATACTCAATCACAGTGTCTGTTTTGTAATCATAATTATTCGGGCCCCTTTTAAATAAATATCCCTTCACTAATTGTGTAATAATTGTGTAAACTTGCTTTTCTCCTACAGTTGAAAGGGGTGACAGAAAACCACCTGAAGTTGGTGCACCCGCACCGCCATCAGCATACCAAGACAGGAGAAAACTTAGTGATGTTGTTAGAGGAGCGCCACCCGATCCAAAACCTCCCAGTCAGCCCGCACAAAATGTCGCCAACAATAGTAGTAGTATTAGTAACAGTCCAACTGTAGCTGCCTCTACACCAAATCCTGACCAACCTCAGCAACTGCCGTTGACATCCCCGCCACAACAAGATAGTAATAGTTCTGTAGTTAGCCCAGTTGAAAAGAAACCAACTGCTCATGGTAAGCCAAAATGTAAGTCTGTTAGCTTATGGAATTAATGGGAACAGGCTTGTTTCCAACCCCATAAAATACATCACAGTATGCAAATTTCTGTTTGTGAACCGAAAATTAGGAATTTAGCAGTTCCGTTAATTTAAGGTTACTTCGCACACAGCTGTTCATGAAATATTGGGCCGCTAATTGTGGTGGCTAATCACCAAATGAAACATAATTTTGTCAAACAGCAATGGCCCCGATGTGAACAAAGTTTAAGCTAACAGAAGTCAGTGAAATGTTTTCTGAGCATAATACAAACTGGTAGTGTTTTTTATGAATGCCTGTATACTTGGATGCTATTTGATAAATCCATGATGTCTATGAATATGATAGTAACTAATCGTCACATGTATGCGTTGTTTTCCAGCTCGTAATGGTCTTGAAGATTTGAAGAAATTTAGTTCACAATTTATAGTAAGTTTGAAATTTATTGGTTAACAAAACAGACATTAGTTATTTATTCCAAAACTATGTTCATTAACATCTCCATTTCACATTCCTAAATATAGTAACTGGATTTTGACTAAAAATATGCAAATACATGTAAGTGCCCCTTAGAAGTGAATTTTACACTATGTTTATTATGCCTATTATCTAAAAGATCAGATTTATTAGGCCAGACTTTTATTATCCCTTGTTTCGTGAACCCGCCGAATGAACAGAAGCCAAAAATAAAATAAAAATATAATTTTATTTCAGCGTAATTCTCGCGCACGCCGACTTGTAAGCGCAAAAAAATATTATTTTTATCTGCAGTTTTCATATTTCAAAAACCACTTGTTTGTGAGGAATTTGTCACGTTTCAAGTTTTCCCATGGGCTTAAAAAATATGCAGAGCATTATATTGCAACACCAATAGTAAAAAATTGATTTTGAAAGTGGTTGGTATGGAAACTAGCCTAATATTGCAATTAATATGGGCAATCAATAAAATCTACCTGTATAATAACAAAATGTATGGTAATTTTGAAATGATTTCATTTCCACTGATTCATTTCTTCAGTGAAAATAGCGAAATGAATTCTAAGTGAAAATTGACAGTACCGCACTTCCCCCGAGTATAAGCCCACCCCTCTGTTTTTAGACATTTTACGAGTTGAGGCATCCCCGAGTATAGGCCCAGGGTGTTTTTACTGGACGTCGACGACATTTATTATAATATGCATGTAATAAGTGTATTTCATTGCATAAAAATCATGATTGGTACAGTAGTTTGGTTGCAGCTTTTACGAGAAAACTCTTTAATTTCATAGTGCATGGCGAACGTATGGAACATAGTCAGCACCTTTTCTATTCTGTTATTTACTCAGGATGAACTCCGATGTTTCAATACTGAAATAATCAATATTTTTTTTGAGTAGTAGTCGAGCAAACTATTCTTTGACATGACTTGTTGACGGCCGTGAAAGGTTTAAGTACTTCCCCCACCCTCAGTTTACCTTTCGAAAATTGTGAATCAACAGCTTTTAAGAAATATATCGCTTTTTTTATCGAAATCAGTGTTAACAGATCGAATTTTAACATCGCTGTAATTCACTTCCGCATTGCGTTGAAAAAATTACTTCGACTGAAAGACGTGACCTGTTAGGTCGAATGAAGTTGTTCAGGTCAAATCATGATGAGAAACACCATTACGGAAATAGCTTTGTATCGAGAGTTTGTACAACGAAGATAATGATAAAGATCTTGCCTTCGACCGTTTTCCCACAGATCCTACCCATTTTTGCACTGTAAATTCAGACGGTATGTAAACCGTATTGTAATAAAATGTGTGTATTTTTATGAACATGTTTGTTTCTTCATTGTAAAAATTGTCGTGGAAATCATGACTACTCGTATTTGTTTCTCAAAAAGATGTAATATTTCTCAGAGACCGGCGCTGTGAACAAAAAAATGTAGTTTGGATAATTTTTCGAGGTTGGGAAGATGGTCACCATTTTAAACCCACCAAAAAATATTTTGTTTAAGGTGGACCTCGAGTATAAGCCCACCCCCTAATTTTACATGTTCAGGCCTAGGCTTATACTCTGGGAAGTACGATAGTACATTTGATAGGTGTAAATCTTGTCTCTCCGTCTTTGATTAAAAAGTTAATTTTTCTCTTTTTGCTCCAGTTACAAGGTGAGAAAGGTAGAGAGGTAGAAAGAGATGCTGCAAAAGACAATCCAGAATGCAAGCCCACTCCTGATACAAGTAGCCCAACTACTGTTGCCACAGAGACGACTGCAACTACGACAAAGGAGACTTGTACGAGTACTACCCCAACACCAACTAGTAATCCTGACGAAAATCAAAAACCTGATGAGTAAGTCTAATTTCAAACAATCGTAAGTTTATCATGGAAGGGCCAGTGTTGTATATACCGTATTAGCTCTGCATCGGTTTGTTAGGTCAGTATTTTGAAATTGATAATAAGACTAATTTTAGATTGGTATATTTCTAATCTGATTGATGTATCCACTGTAAATTGCCTTTTAATTATGATCACCAGTGCACGTTACTTCAAAATACATTAATTGTCAGTGTTCTCCCCAGACTCTAAGCCAAGCATCGCGGCTAATTTACATAACAATACATCTTATTTGCATAATTTTGTTTGCATAATAATTAGTTTCCCCAACAAACATTATAACTGAAATAAAGAAGAGATACATATCTCATATATTTTTTATCATTTACATTCATTGTGTTTTATGTGTGCATCAAGTCAAATACAGTTTGAAATAGAACAGGAAAGAAATGGAAATACTTATAGCCAGTCAGTAAATATATTGTTTATCCGTGGAGGTAACTGGTTCATCATTATTTTGTGTACAAGTAGTCAGTTTTAGTGCCAATGTTACTGTCATTTG
The DNA here is from genome assembly GCF_978046115.1 of Saccoglossus kowalevskii. Classification (NCBI taxonomy): domain Eukaryota; kingdom Metazoa; phylum Hemichordata; class Enteropneusta; family Harrimaniidae; genus Saccoglossus; species Saccoglossus kowalevskii. Next base: position 18,610,561 of record NC_140656.1, on the reverse strand, counting down.
TTTGTTAAATTTGCTAAATCTGTATAAAGAAATTAATAAATCAATAATGACATTTTTTTTTCTATAACGGCATTTCAAAACTAAAGTCAGCGATTTTTCATTGATCTATCTATTATTTGTGTAACGCTACGATCACCGTAACATTGTCAGCTGACGGCATTGCGTTGAACGCTGCTGTTGCGATCATCGGTCCCTGACGTTTTTGTTTAAAAATACACAAACTTAGAATTTTTGCTTAATTAAAACGATTCATTGATGTTGTTTTTAAACATCGCGGAAAAACATGCACTCTGCGCCGCCATTTTTGTTACCTCAATCAAAATCTCCGTTGTAACCCAGCATGCATCGGTTGTGATGTCACTACATGCGTTACGTCGCCTTAGGGTGGCGTTCCTCGGTAATGACGCACTATGAATGAGGTATTTCTAGAGGTCAGGGTTCGTTTTTTCCTCGTCCGTCTCGTCTGCAGTTGAATAATTTTTACTTCGATTTATTTACAGCTTTTTTTTTCCGATGCGACTTAATTTCACTTGTTTTTTTAATTCTTGGTAATTAGTGTCACTGGCGATGAAGTAGTAAAAACGCAATTAATCGCAGTGCAGCAACTCGGGATAGACCATCCCGACGCAATTGGCAAATTATTACTACCCTAGTATTTTGGGTTTGCCAGCTCCGCACCCTTGATAGACTTGGTAACTTCTTGTAGACTTCCGTTTTTATCACTGTTTTTGTAAGGCTAACTATGTACAAAGGCGGGATTACCTTTCGATCAATACATGTTATTGTTTTAAAGATGTGCTAGACGAGGCTGACACTTGTAAACAATACAACGTGAATAAGCATCGCGGGCAGGATTTCAAGGATCGCGGGCGAAACAAAAGCGACGCGGCTGTTTGTCTAAGCGACGCGGGCCCGCAGTCCTTGAAAGGCCTGGGGAGAACACTGATTGTTAATCAATAAAGTGAATAAATTCACTTTTTCTTTGTTTTTCTTGACACGGATTAAGAATTTATTTATTTTTTCATTACAGCCCCCCTAAGAAGTCTACCCTTAATCCAAATGCTAAAGAGTTCAAGTTTAATCCACAAGCAAAGCCGTTTGCCCCTGTAAGTATTCTTTCGCTGCTTTCACGTTTTGGCTGCTATTAAGACATTACTCACTTGATTCTAATGACTGCCACTAGAGGGTGTCCTAACACACACTGTATTAGACATGTCGCAAAGACCATCCCCCCATCATTCATGTACCGTATTACCCCGGGCACGCGCCCCTCCCCGGGCAAGCGCCCTACCCTTGTTTTCACAAAAGTTACATGTTGGGGACATCCTCGGTTAAACGCCCAGGGTGATTCTTTAGCCAAGAACGGGGTCAACAATAAAGTTTTATTTGTCAAAAACGAACGCGTTTGATTTATTTAAATAGTGTGTTTGTCACGGCAGTTCTCTTTTTGGAGTGTGTGGTGGCCCTGAAAAGGGCCGTTTTGTTTGTGTTTTTACGTAAAAACTCAATGGAACTTAACAGCGTAAGATGAACCACGCAGCATGTGGCGCATACGTTCTGCTTTCTCTTCATTCACGATGAATCCAATATTTCAATAATCCATACTTTGGTGAGTGGTTTGAAGCACTTAGCTTTGGTTTCAAAACGTAGCACTTCGCTGACTGTGAATCCATAACAGGAGCACATTCCAGAGGGGGTGAAACGGAAGAGCCAAACTTAACGCGTAAAAATAGAACGTGTATTTTGACCTCTATGTGGCCAACCAATGGCTGGACACGATACGTTTGCGGTCGTTGCTAAAGAGCCCTGCGTCCATCGCCTCGTGATGCTCTTCCCTTTCACCCCCTTCGGAATGTTCTACTTTCGCAGCCTAATCGCAGGTTTTTCGAAAAACGTCAAAAAACACAAGAATTAGTAGAAATGTTCCTATTTTGGGCGGATTATTGATAGAAAATAATGTCTTTATTACAAAAATGCTGAAAAACCGTGAGTTTTTGCCTTAGTTTTTTTTTTATCGGGGAAATACTGCGAACTCGGCAAATTTGGTTGCACAACTTCCCTCCATCATATACACCCAGCGACACCAATGCCAGCTGACTGAACGGGAGCTAGCACTTTTGAGACATCACGTCGTAAACTTGCTACTTTTTTTCCATCCTTCATCACAACTATGGCATTACGGTCATGTGGATTATTTTTCTGTCGTTGAAGAAAAAACATTTTGCCGACCTCAAGTCCATTACGATAACCATAATGAGACATGCCGACGGTGGGTGAACTTGTTGCATCAGAATTTTGTCATGTGTGTGGGTTCGTGAATAAATCATGTTAATGACGTCGACCAGAGTTTATTTTCAGTCTGTTTTTTATGTATCGCCATTTGGATATGTTTATGTATTCATAATAGTTTGTAAACATTTCACATCAGTAATAAAAGGTTTATTTGTTTCATAACCCTGTCTGCTATTCTTCAGTAATTATGATGCAATGTATCAATAAATTATGCTAATGAGGTCATCGCCATCTTGGATTAAGCGGTAGTTTTTCCCGGCCGTTTCGACTTGCACTGATCACGGTTACTAAAAAAGTAACCGTGCATTGATTACAATACTTACCATACTTTGTAGCCAATTTCAGTGAGTAATACAACTTCATTCGCTGACATAAAACAAGTTTTATTCTTGAAATTCAACCCTGTGTCGACCTTAGTGTTCCCACAGTTCTTGACAGAGTGCTCACGTTTATTGAAACCTCGCATAAATCAAGAAATAAGTACGTGTACAAAGTGTACGAAAGCATTCCTTTATTTGACCTTATCATACGATCACAAAAACAACTTTTTTAAATCTTTTTTGGGGTGGTCCTCGGGTAAGCGCCCACCCCCAATTTTTCCCGATTTTGTATGTTCAGGCCCCTGGGCGCGTGCCCGGGGTAATACGGTACTAGTATGTTAGATAACAAATGAGTGAAATTCTTCCATGATGGCTTGTAATCTGTAACTTTGTAAATTTGTTTGTGTTTTGGGGGATGAGGTTTTTTTAACTTTTGTATATAATGTGTGCTTTTCGATAGAAGGCTAGTGTGCCGAAGACACCAACTCCTCCGAGACAACAGCAGCCCAGTCCTGTTATAATGCCACCCCAGGCTGTCATGCAAGTTCCACATTCGATGTCTTACACTGGACAGCCTGTGATTTCCAACATACAGGGTTCATATGTCGTGGCTTCACCGCACACTCAGATGCAACACATGATTGGGTCAGGTGGAGTGCCTCAGGTGCCACAAAAAGCTGCCTACCCTCAAAAAAGAGGTGAGATTTTTACTATCAGTATTTGAGATAAAGTGTCTCACTGTCTCTGAAACCAAAATCATTTTATTGTATTTCACATACAAGATAAATCATGATGTACTCTGTGCTAACCCCTTTTCCACTTTGCTGATCTGATAAATTCTGAAAACTCTGGAACACTTGTATCACTCTTGCTGCAGTTAGTTTTGTAAATGAATAATTGTAAAATATAGAAATTAATAGAAATATTTTAAATATTAACTGTTCAATTTTAGATATAGCTCCCATAAACACTTCTAAAAAAATAGTTTTAAAAAAACAGTAAATGTTTTAAAATACAAAATTATTACAAAATACAAATTAAATATCGATGATTACAAAAACATTTGTTGTCAGAAAGCAACATTTTCATCAAAACACAATTACATGAACCAAAACCAAACCAAGACCAAAATTTATAAAAATGACTTTACCATGTCAAGTTGCGTTTGTATAAATCACACTCTAATCAGAAGCAAACTCGGCAATTATCGGACTCACAAATAACTGATTCATTGTTTTTTACTTTCGCCAGCTCCCATGATGCCACAACAGCGCCCACAGCCACCTCATGTGGACATTAGTCAAAGTGGGCACATTATGCCAGCATCTGCAGCGGCTGGACAGCCTATAATGGCACCCATGCACTATTCCCAGGCCCAGTTTGTGCATTATCCCACGCAACACACCCAAGCGATGATGGGACAGCATGTTATGCAACAACCAGTCCACTATCAACATATGACGCAGTACCCTCAAAAGGTAACTTGTTTTTTTCTCTCAGTTTTATCTTTCTATCTAAACCTTTTTTAACACCAGACTTTCATGCCCCAATTTGTGTGCATTCTTTTCTTATATTCTTCAACATTTCTTGAAATGAATCTTAATTTTGAAGCCAACAGACAAATTTTGAGTAAATTTTAAGTTTATAGTCCCAGTTCAGGCGCAGGTCTTTTTCAACATTTTCATCCAAAACTACCTCTCCCTACAGCACTGACAAAGCAACTGAGCATGCTCAGAATAAATAATTAGCTTAGATTTTAATGCTCAGGTTTTTAGTGATGTCATGACCTTGATCTGAATCAGTGACAGATGGTTTGTACCATTACCAATCTCAGTGGAAAATATTGAGGGGTGTCGGGGCTACATTTTGATGGGAATTATAGTGGTGATAATGAAACAAACCCAGGTCCTGGTAATATTACAAAGACCTGAATTAACAAAGAAGGCAAGTTGTTATTAAAGGTACATCAAGGTTTACTCAGATTTATGAATGCAGTTTCTTGAGCATGTATGAGACGTAGTTTGTTTGCACTTGTCTACTCTGCAATTTTGGACCCGAGTCAATGAAAAGTACATATTAATTCAATTGTTTGCAGTTGTTCAATGTATTATTTTAACATGAGTATTTTATAATTAAATAATGGGGACTGTGACATTCATGTATTGTTACTTAAAACATTTGGCTATTTTTGTCCTAATCTTCTGAAGGAAAGTGCGCACTATAAACATGACTATTTTGTAAATTTGTGATGAAAAGAGGGAATTGGTGGTGAAAAGGTTATTTAAACATTAAACATAAATTCTCAAGGGGGGGTTTGTTCAACAAATTATGCGCAGTGACACTCCTTGTAAATACCTAATGAATTGCTGCTCATTTGCATTTCTAGCCTATGTACAGAATACAGGGTGCCTTGCAGAGTTCTCCTCATCCTCAAGCTCAGCATACCTATCAAATGTCGCCACAAGATGTACAGGCATCAGCAACCCACGTATTGAGTAAGTTGAACCAATATTTGTTCTGGGTCGATAGTGCCCTGGGAAGGTGACTCAGCTTTTGTTTCATGATAAATTTTCCTTGAATATAATAGACAAATATTATAATGATATATTGAACTGATGGACATCTTTTTAGTGGCATTTGCATATATATTGTTACTCTGATGGAATACTTTAATCATAGAATTGAACAAACATTCAAATAAAACTGTTCCTATTTTCACGAGAATTCAACGTCATTTCTGAAATTTCTTGTTATTGACTCGTATTACCTTGTTGTATTTCCAGTGTGCCCTTCTATTTACTACTGTCATTTTTTCCAGTGTCTCCTCAAGGCCCGACGATACCTCAGCCCATGCCACATCCCCAAGCACAGCATCAGCACCAAGCCCATCAACAGCAGCACCCTCAGCCACAGCCACACATGCATCACGGCCATGTTCAGCAGCCTCACACCCCTCCCTTACAGGGTCAGCAACAAGGTCAGACGCAGCAGCAGACCCAGATGGCTGGACAACAACAGCTGCAGCAGCAGCAACACGTGCATCAAGCACCGAGCCCAGTCCACCAAGTACCCCATTCAGGACAGCCACCGACTCAGAACACGCATATACCCCAACAGCCCTCTCATCAGATCATCTACCAGAACCCGCACCAGATGCCCCCACAGCCTTTGGCTCAGTCCCCGCAAGGCATGCACGCACAACCCCAGCCGACACTCTCACAAGCACAAGCACAACCTCACCAAATGCAACAGGTTCCTGTAGTGTCTCATCCCCCCAACCCTCACATCACTACTGTCACTCCGGTTCACCCACATCCTTACCCTCACACGCACCAGCAGCCTCCTCCCATGCAGCAGCAACAGCCGGTGATGGTGATTCCCCAGGCCCCCCACCCTCACGGGTCACAGGCTGCTGCAACTGCTGCCGCTCATGCTGGTGGCACTGCAGGTGTTGTAGTATCTAACGCTCCAGCTGCCATGTCTGCTCCTTACTTGCAAGGTGAGTTTTTATTTTTCATTGATGTATTTTGAAAATAATAATACCTGGTTTTCTCTGTGCTGGCAACAAATTCATGGACATTTGACCAATTAACGTTGTTAAGTTTGGTCCAATTGATTTTATCTCCTTACTAGAGGTCAGCATGATATTTACTTGTCAATTAGTCGTGTCAAGTTCAAATGTCAGCTACTGCCAATCCCCATCCCTCTCTCTCACTTTCTTCTCTTGTTCATGCATTGTTCACCAATATGTCGATACGTAAAATTTAGCATTTGGGTGATCATGGAAACGTAACACTGCAAGCCAATACAGTCAAGTGATTGGTACATATGTATTTTTTTTCTGTTTATTCTATTTTTCCAGTCGATGGTAAGGTTATGGTGCTAACGGAAAGCAATGCTTATTACAGTGCTGCACCACAACGAATGAATTCTCCAGGTGAAAAAAAAACCCGATGAATTTCACTTTGAGCTCATTTTAACCATAGATTCACCATTTTTTGTCTTGCTGTTATCACACGTAGACTGTAGTTGTCGTCTAATCTTGGGTAGTAGCTTGGAGATACATTTAGTAAATTCTTTTTCATGTTATTCTAACTTCTACTAATCTTTGGGTTTGCTTGGTATGAAGGAGTGATGGTGATTTTATTGCCTGTATTTGCTACAACACACACACCTTTTCTATGTTGCTATATCTTGATTTGATTACTATGGGACTTTCTAGCTTGTATCTTATGATCTTTAAAGCACATGAGCAACCTGGCGAGTGTCAAACTTCAAATTCCACTTCCCAGACTCCCCAAATAGTAGACAGTAGGGCCCAATTTCATAGTACATGGGCAAGACAAGCTCCAATTCAGGGTAAATGAATTGTCAGTTCTTATTGGGATTTGCTGAAAAGAAATGGCAATCCCTGGTAGTGAATTTTGTATTCATCAATTTGACCCCTTCCCTTGTATTAGTCAAAAGTTTTGTTTTATTTGCAATGAACATATGTAAATTCAGTGAGACCTGTCTGACACACTTGGAACCAGGAACCTGTTCACCCTATTTCCAGTCTCCATTGAACTTGTTTGTTATGGAAAACCCTTACTGTCACAGCCATATTATTTTGAACGACAAAACAGTGCCATTGCCAGCTCAGTTGCTGACTGGTATGCTATGATCACTTGGAGATCACTTTTCTGCGTGTCATAATGCTCATAAATTAGCGCATTTAGCCGAACGACACACCCTCATAAAAGTGGTGAGAACTAACCTTTTCTAATGATATAACAATCTTGGGACTCATAAAGCAAGCCAGTCGACAACTTTGCTGTTTTGTTGTTCGGAGCAATGTGCCGATAAGAGTAAGCCAAACTCGTTTCTAATAGTGTTCTCAGTCTTGGTTTTCAGTTTAATCAGGTTTCACTGCAAAGTGGACAAGAGAGACTAAACGCTATTTGAGGGTCTAGAACTTGTGAGTCTCTCGCTCAAAATATCTTGGCGGCTGTTTGCGTCTTAAATTCTATTGGTGATTTGACATAAGTGCTGTCATTCTCTATAGATGTTTAGTGTCTAAAGAAGTTTGTCATTGGCTAGGAAAAACATTGTTGTATTAGCAGCCATTGCTAAAACTATTTTAAACCGACAATAATGTAATTCTCTACGTTGAGGCTTCTCTAAAAAATTAAACAGCTAAATGTTTTTAATGGCTGAACAATCTACCTACTGTTATCGAATTCTGTACAAGTACAAGAAGAGAATTTCACTAAATTTCGCAAAATGTTATCCACTTCACTCTCTCACTCAATATTGTGTTAACTTACTGCATTGATCATTGCACGTTGATAAGGTCGCTTTGGTGGTTGATGCTTGTTTCCACTAATAACACACTTTATTACTACATTGTTGTCTTGGAATGGATTTCATTGGCTGCTCAGTTTTTGTATACGACCAGACACGTATTGGAAATTGGTATACATAGTGCTGAATAAACTTGACCATTGTTTGTAATTTTCATCGGTTTCTATAGTTACTTGTTTTCCCAACAAATTTCTGAATCCAAGATGGTCAAAGCCATGGTACACGAAAAACTGGGCAACACTTATTACCTTCACTGGATTTTACGTCACTGCTTTCGTTCTTGTGTATTAAAATAATGTCACACAGACACATCCTTCCATGTACATGTATTATGTTTTTAGTATTACTGCATTCATGGTTCTTCATGACTGTGCAGCTTGTTACTACACTCTATTTGGTTCATCCCAGTGTTGAATCTTGGTATATTATGATGTTATCTTGGGGACATGAAGTGTATGTACAAAGATGACATAGCGAGAGGCTACTGTTCAATTTCTGGCGGAGGTCGAAGCCACTGCATACTTTGCGGTGTTCTCTCATAATAACCTTGAGTGTTCTCTCCAGGATAACGACAGCATGAGAGAGACCACTATGCTTGAATGACACCATCAGGCTGAAAATCATTACGGCCGTGCTTGATTTCTGCACCCCTTTCTGTATTGTCTATGATTTCCACAGCTATTGTTCTATTGTACTCGTGCTAGCTGTATCCTAGAACAGCTAAATGTTGATATATATTAGTATAGATAACACCTTATTAACATGCGATTTCGTAGCTCCTTGATATCAATCATCACTGTGGTGTTATCTGTTAATCAATGGCAACCCCCAAACATTATATTAATTTATTTACATATTCATTTATTGGCCAACCATTTTTAGATCATGGAGGTAAAAGACGGGAGTTGTTAAAACTGATTTAAGTTCAAAGGTTCCATGATTATTTCTGCCCTTTACTCAGTAATTATGTTTGCTTGTTGATCTAGCAGCAAACAGCAACTTATCTACAGATAAGGCGAATTAACTCAAAATTAAAAAAAAATAAAAATTGAAAACAGTTCCAAGTTTCCGGAGTACTCCAGAAGAACATAGTTTGTCACCATTGCAAAGATCGTAAAGTAGGCTTCAATTTAAACTACAACATAAGTGGGCCAATTTGGTGTAACTTTGCGAATACAGCAGTTGAAATAACCTACGGAAAAACAACATATCTTATGGTACTGATAGATCGGCTGATTTTGAAAATTCAAACCTGAATAACATTGGCATTCTTTCTAGATGCATTGTGCCAGTAAAACACTGCATAGCAACCGAGAAAAAAAAAAGACCCATCCATGGTTATGAGGACAGTGAACGTTAAGAGTCTGAAATGATCATGGGTATCAAAGGACATTTAAACAGAAAAGATAAGAGGATTAACTCGACTAGAAAGAAAGGGTAACCCCTTCTGTCTTTTACCTCCATGCTTAGATATACCAGTGCAACACTATCAGATGGTCGACTCAGCTATACTGAAACACACTACATTTTGTACATTGCATAATAAAAAACATGGGTTTTAAAAACAACCACTTTACAAACAATATCTGAATCACTCATCCATAGAATTATAAATGTAACTCGTGAATCTGCCCACTATGGTTTGCACCTGTTGTTATTCTTTAATCGTGTAAGACAATACTGTAAACCACTTTGAAAGAGACAAATGTTCAGAAGTCTGTGACGATCCTGGATTTTGTAGTAATGACATTTTCTATGACATGGAATGTCAGTAACTTTTGCGAAATTTTGTCTTGACAATTACCATCATATTCTCAAATCGTGACAATTGTTTAAAATTAATTGTTTCATCCATGGTCTGTGTGTATTAGGGAAATTTCCAGGATCACTTAAGGCGTGTTGCTGAATCTGTTTGATACAGATAGATAGATCTGCCTCACTTGCTAAACGTCTTGTTAGGTCTGGATGGATACAATCTGCTAATACTCCTTACTGATCAGGGATTGCTCAGAAACCATGTTACTTTCTTAAGTAGCAGTCACTCTCTCCAACCTGTTTGGTCAAAACTCTGGACCCTTTTTTTTGTTTTTCAGCTTGCTTTGTTTTTATTAACCGTATGCATTGTCTTGATTCGCAGGTCCTCCCACTCACCAGCAACAAGTGCATCCAACCTATCAGCAGGGCAATTAGAAAAATGATAGAGCATGAAAGGTGAGTGTTTATCTCTGTACTTTGCTAGATAATAAGTTTGCTTGGTTGCTTGAAAATGGCATTAACTGTGCCTAGAAATGATGCTAGTGATATCTCACCATGGTCAGTTATTGACTGTAAATTTGATTGGTTGAATGAAAGTGCCATCAACTATGCCTAGGTGTGATGCTAGTAATATCTCACCATGGTCAATTATTGACTGTAAATTTGATTGGTTGAATGAATGTGCCATCAACTATGCCTAGGTGTGATGCTAGTATAGTCTCACCATGGTCAGTTATTGACTGTAAATTTGATTGATTGAATGAAAGTGTCATCAACTATGCCTAGGTATGATGCTAGTAATATCTCACCATGGTCAGTTATTGACTGTAAATTTGATTGATTGAATGAAAGTGTCATCAACTATGCCTAGGTATGATGCTAGTAATATCTCACCATGGTCAGTTATTGACTGTAAATTTGATTGGTTGAATGAAAGTGCCATCAACTATGCCTTGGTGTGATGCTAGTAATATATCACCATGGTCAGTTATTGACTGTGAATTTGATTGGTTGAATGAAAATGCCATCAACTATGCCTAGGTAATACGCTAGTAATATCTCACCATGGTCAGTTATTGATTGTAAATTTGATTGGTTGAATGAAAGTAGCATTAACATAATCACAGGAGATCATGTGGTTATAGGGTAAGCATCATGTACATTATTGGAACTGTCCAGTAAGTATTTTATTTCTTGACACACAGCTGATAATAGTATGCTGTTTGGTAATAAGAAATTTATAATGAGTGTAATGCCACATTTATTCTAGCCTGGATGTTGTTATTGACCTTAACATATCTCTTTTTTCCTAGGAGGAAAAAAGAATGAAGTTCACATGAAGATTATGACAGACAAATTCAAGACTGACAAAAAAAAAATCTTCTAAAATATATTTAAAATTATGATTTGAACCCTGATTTCGCTGGTTTTCTGCTTCAACTGTAGGTGCTTGGTGTAGAAGTAGAATTAGGTTTCATTAGATTGTCTCCATAGTAACGGAAATAGACTCGCCATGTGAAGCTTTTAACGTTGTTGCAGCAAAGATATTGGAGAGAGCACAATGAAAGGGCCGACGTATTTATCAAGTCAAGTTAAAAAAAAAACATTGCGCAGGAATGTAAAAATGCATTCAAGTAAAACAATTTTTGTTGTGTGCAGTGCTACAGAAAATAGACGAAGCTTTCACCGCATCATGGATGAATAAATAGTAGGAAGCGCCCTGTCTATCGGATCATGTGCAAACAAAAAAATCATTTGGAAGTCTGCTGATACTTTCGTGTAATTTCTCTGCCGTGCATTGCCACTGACGTCAGCAATGGCTGAAAACCAGGCACGCTGGTTCTTGCTGTCTTTTTATTGGAGAGTTGTCCATCTCCGCGTCCTCTTCGTCATTGGGATTTAACTGCGACAAGGTCTTCTTTCCCAAGATTTGTAATTCTGCATAAGTAATTATAAACTCTGAAATCTTGGGAATGATTCTGATTTGTCTGCAGACATGCCACCAGATGAAGTCATGAAAAGCCGAATATCATGCCTCGTGTCTTTTTTTTTTTTTTGTGTGTGGGGGAAAACAAAATCAGGCATATAGTGTGAACTGCCTGAAGTGCTCATTAGTAGTATGCGGAATAAAACAAAAGGACAAACATTTAATTTTACGGACGTTGAGTGTATGAGTCATCTTTGTGTGTTACTTCATAGATTATATCACCTTAAAACGCTGCCTGGCATGACTGGTGTATAGGTCATACGAACACCCCCCCCCCCCCCCACGAGTTTCTGTAATATTATTGATTTCATGTTTGGGATTCATGAAAAGCAATTGATTCACATATTGTTATATCAATTCTCAGTACCTCGATTACAAAATGCACAAGTCTTTGGAAGGTTTCCTCTGTGTTTTGCGCATTGCATCATGGGGGAAAAGGTTGACATTTGCATAACTCAAGCGAAAAACTGATCAACATTCTTTCGAGTGTGTTTTATCAGATATCAATTTGTAAGAGGTTGTCCAAAATATGTTGAAATATTTTAGGTAAGTGCAAATGTCAATCTTATTATAACTTTGAGTTCCACTCAGAGATAAAAATAAGCTAACCATAGTATTAAGACATAATGAAAGTTGCATATTAAGTTAACCAATTTTAAGTGGACAGAAAAATAAATGGGAGCGATCTGAACTTGGTCCCATGACTGAACCAACACATGAAAATAAAACAAATATATTTTCCTCAAAAAATAACTGTACATGAGCAAATAGATCCCCTTTCCAATTCTCGGCCAAATGAGGGTAGTACAATTTATATTTCTAACATTACTGGTATGTTTTGAGGTTTAATTATTGGCCAACCAGTATTCCATAAATTTTGATGAGTTGATGTGTTCCAGTGACGTGTAAAAATATACAACATAAGTTTAAATAGAGATGACACATTTAACGTCAAAAAGAATGGGAGACATGACTCTACTTCTATAATGGCTGAACTGACGGTTCATTGCATTTTATTTTGCCATTCAGTGCAAAACATTGTGTATTCAATGTACTGAGAATTCAATTTGTATTTCCTGATCAAATATTATGGGTTCTATCGGACATCATTGCGTGTAGCAGTGTATGGATCATAGCTGCTTGGATGCATAAATATGAAATTGGGCAATATATAGTAATTGATGTCCCAAGTAAATATTAAAAATAAGTAGACATTTCGGGCAATGGCTCTTCTTCACGAGCAATCTCAAGTTTGGTGAAGATGGCTCAAATAAGTATAAGCAGTTTATAGGAAAACTTGTAAATACAAAACGTATTCACTAAAAGATTCTACAGTTGAGCATATCTATACACACACGCTAAGTGGGCGAGCAAAGGGAATGAGTTAAATAGTTTAATTCTATGGTTCCAATGTGGAATAAAGTTTCCTCTATGCTTCTGAGCTGATTCTCCTTGACAACGTGTATACAAGAAATAGTTTTATGCCCCTTAGATTTAAAAAATAAAGTGAAACTAGAGAAAAATTATTTTCTCATGTAATGTGTGGCGGATTTTAAGCAAGACGATATTCTAGTCAAAGCACTGGGGAACCAAAGTACAAGTTGCTCACATTTAATTCATAGAAAAAACAGTTACGAAAGTGGTTTATGGTATTTCATCAAGTTGGAAGCCTATCCTTAGACCTACCGTAAAATCTGTATTAGAAGCCGCATTCCCTAATACAAGTCGCTCCCATGCTTTTTGAATAATGAACTGAAAATAAGGTAAGTAAAAAATAACATGGGAGGGGGGTGGGTGTAGCTCATTTAATTCTCTCTTCATGGCTGTATGACTAATCTTGTTGGGATGAAATGTTGAAAACCAGGGAAAGTGGTGAACAGTTGTAGTGGTAATACAATAGAAGTTTTGTATATATACAGTTTAGAGGAGTCACTAATGTTAAATGGAAGTCACTTAAAATCTGTTTCTGTGAACAGGTTATTTTACTCTGTTTAACCATACTTTCCTTGCACCAAATCGCTAGTAAGATATCGATTGAATACGCCATTAGAGGTAAATGTAATCAAATGTCGTACAAGAAATAAAACGTGTGGGCCGAAACCTAATATTTGTGTGTCCCTCTGCACACACCTATATCTTGGACATGCCTGGACCAAACCGCATTACCTTAAGTGGATGTGCCGCCCTCTGGATGTGTGTTTTTTCAGCCATCTGGTCTTAAATGGGATCCAACTATTTCAGGGATTTGGTCTAAAATGGGCTCTATAATGGCTCAATGTCAAATGGGCATGGGTCTAAAAAGGGGTTTATTCATCCAAATGTTTTTATGTTGTGCGTGTCCCTTTTAACATTTAATTGAGTTCAGTTATCTATAGTTTTGATGGAATGTACCCAGAATGCATGCATAATTGGTTTAATACAAAGTATGCGCATTATTAAGATAATTTAGGTATACTTTTAATATGCCAATACTGTACTTTGGTCTAAGATGGGGTATCCATTTTTGGTCTAAAATGGGCTCTGGGTTTTGCTGTGTGAGCTACACACCTATACCATATCTGCAGCCAGGACCCCCACCCCCCCCCCCACGCATGTACATCACGTGTTTCTGAATAAATGTGATCGTATATTCGCTTTTATAGTCCAATTCGAGATGGCCATTTTAAAATTTGTGCAAACCCCACCATCACTTAATATATAATTTGCACCAGGCATTGACTGACAAACGTGAAAATAGTTCCGCTTTTAAAAAAAAAATACACCTCAAATATCAAAGCAATCGGCTTGTAGTGTTCAAGGAGAATTCAAAAATATCATTTTTTTTTTATTACAAAAATATTTGCCAAAAAGAGAATTGACGATATAGGCATGAAATCGATTAGAGGTCCATCAAGAAGTTGGAAATAGTATTTATCAAAAATTACAAAAATATCCACCAAAAATAGAAGAGTACTTGAGCTGGAAGTTTTCAAGAATTCAAAAATGCAATTGTTGATTAACAAACAATCACCTATATAAACAGCTCAGCCGTTAGCTATGACAGGGATGATAACAAAAATGTATAAATTTATTTACCCAGTCAAACTTAAATTTGCTTTTTTAAATTTAATATTGTTTGTTTTGACCAGTGCAGGAATTTGTCTAGCCAGTGTTAAATAAAATATTCTATTCTAATATGAAATATCACTGATCCAGTAGAACAAGCGTCCTGACGGTCGAAATAGGTCCGCTAGAACAAGTCAGTAAAGTGGCATTGTGGTTGTAATATTCATAGTCATTTAGAGAACATTGCAGTTGAGTTACAGTTGCTTGCAGTTGCAATTATTAACTTTTATAGTGTTCATAAGGATAGTGCATTTTATTGGACAAACATTGAGTGTGCAAAAACCCGAAATAAAGTCGAGGAAAAAAAAGTAGGTTTTTGAAAATTGTGATCTTGTTTTTGAAATGTTATCCTTCCTAATAACGTTATACGCAAGTCCAAATGCTTTCATATTTCCAGCAAATGATACGTGGGGTGGTCCCTCTGTCAGATTTGTTAAATTGGTGTCAAAATATGCAAATTTGTATTTTTACTTAAGGTTTCAGACTAGTTCTTCAAAAGAACATTTTTTTTTACCAAAAATGACAAAAAATATTCACTAAAAATCCAAATTTGCCAAATCTGACAGGACCACCTCGCGTATCATTGCTGGAAATATGAAAGCATTTGGATTTGCGGTTTTGGACTAGTTGACGAAAATAACATTTTTTACCAAAAATCCAAATTTCCGTATTTTGACACGAATTTAAAAAATCTGACAAACCACCCCAAGTACCTTTTACAAATATAAATGTAATTGGTCAAGTACTTTTGAAGAAGTTGTTTAAAAGAAAACTTCACACGGGTCACCCCCCTTACCAACAGCTCCGCTGGGTCTGCGATGACAGCAGAGCTAAAAATGTGGTAAGATTTCATATTCATCTGGTCATGCAAAGTTGACAATTTACCTTTGAGAGAGGCATAAATCTACAATAGTCAATAAAGAGTGATAAATCACATTGTGAGCAAACATTCAATCAAAATCCAACAAATAACTTTTTTTTATTTCTTAACATCAAATGATTGAATTGTACAGAGAACTGATTAGTTAATACATCAATTCTTCTACACTGAATCCAGCTGTTAGAAAAGTGATTCTTAAAGCATGGTGGTCATCTTGCCATGTCCTGTTAGATATGGGACTTGTAGTGACACAAGATGTGTAAAAAAAATACATTGTTTACACAAATTTGGGTCACTCGCTATGTGATAACTATTGGCTTTTAATTCATAGATTTGCTGACAAGTTGCATCATTTATCTACTTCTTTGACATACGGATTATCTGGATATGTAGTTGTCTATCAATAAATTACAGTTATGCTATATTCAGGATAAGTTGAATAACATTGCTTTCACCATCTACATCAGAGTGACTTGAGTAAAAGGCTTATTACATCTTTTTGATTCTAAGAAATTACACCACAATGTAATATTGAAAAATTAAAATGAGCAATACATGAAATTACAAAATATTTTTTTTCTCTTGGTTATACTTTTCTATATTAACCCTTTAAAACAATTTGTTATTCTATGGACACTCAAATTCAAGATCAACATTTATGGTTTTCATATTGAAACAAAAACTGATCAAATCCTGTAGCCATTATAGGACGTTTGACAGTTGAGTTCAAAATTAACAAAATGCAGAAAATGTTGCATGAAAATGTTGGCAGGGGGGATTAATGGCATTAAAAAGGTTAATCTAAACCAGATTTGGAATAGTTGACATAAATGATGAATAATGAGCAATATCTGGAATTTACAAAATAGCAATGTTTCTCATGGTTGTACACTTCGTTATTTTTTTTATTACAAGTGTAGAAAAAAGCCTTGCACTTTTTCTATGATAGAAGGACTATGATTTTATGAAAAAGTTTATGAACTTTCAAAGGCAATGTGGATATCAAGAATCATGTTCAAAACAAAACTGACATAGTAAAATAACTGTCAAAAATTGTATTCTGCTTACTGGAAAGGAATCCACATTGATTTGACACCCTTTTATGCATGTGGTGTCTACGCACCCAAGAAACCCAAAACGGGGTTTTTCATTATTCATAAATGTTCTGATGAAATACACTTCTAATACTTGAAAATACAATCACTGTTCAAAATAAAAAAAATTAAATATCACATGGTACAATATTGCAGGCAATTACAAGTAAAGAACATATGCATAGGGACCTTGCCAGCACCATGGCATATATAATATCCATAATTTCATGAGGGATGCCTACATGAAACATACAAATATTCCACACCTTTATCTCATTTATGTCTTCACCAATCCTGTTCAAACTTCACACATACATCATACAGCTTTATTTACATATTCATTTGGGGCAGGACTAATTACGAAATCTAATTTAGTGTTAAGAATGCATCCAAATTATTGTTTATGCCATTATGAAACTAGTCCTTAGTTATAGTCGTACATAGACAAATTTTGTTAAAACTTGGTACACACATTTAAACAACGCAATATCTTTACTTTGCATTGCTAAAGTGAGTACAAATGTCCTGAATCAATGCAGTAATATATCTAAACATTCTGCAGAAAAATACTGGTTAAAATTTAGATGAGAACAATTATGACCAAAATGGACATGAACAAGTCATCACAATTGCATAAAAAAATAATTTCAATGTTCCTCAAATAATATTACATATACTATATTAATCTCAATGTACCTTGTAGAATGATACAACATGAATTGTAAAAATGTTCTGAAATAATAGTGCAGTAATGTATAATCAAAATAAAACACTAATGAGATATGAAAAAGACTACACTTTATCCTCATAATGAAAACATTAGTTAACTACACTCGTCTGATTGACATATTCTGGTGAGCATAATACTAACATCTAGTTCCTATTATCAGTAGTATAAATGTCTTCATTCTCATTTCTAAATCTAACAAACGTCAAATTTCACCCCATATATTGAAATTTGAACTTGACATTTATAATGGCAACTGATAAAATTCCCAAATTTGAAGATTGTTATTGTAACAAAAAGAAAATGTTGAGTGAAATTAAACCAATATACTGAAAAACTTAGCCAGGATTTCAGACTTATTCATATAATATTCAAGTTTGAAAGAAATTAGGTAAAATTGTTTGAGTTATTGTATCCACAAGAAAAATGACAACAACAATCAGGATAGATATTTCCCCCCTCGTATCTTGCCCTTCATCTACGATGATATGAACAAAGTTCTCCTACCCTAAATATTACACAACAGAATATAATCTGGTCAGAATAAAAGAAATTTGATTTAAGAAGGGAGTTTCTGACAATGTTCTTCACAACACCACCATATTTTATCACCGCATGGGACAGGATATAGCGCTCCAAATCTTTCATTTTCATCAACCTTATTAAGAAACTGTGAAAATTGTCGTCGCTTGTATTGGGACATGTCTGATTTTAAGTCAATAACTCGGGTTGGTTCTTGTTCTTTCATGGCATCAGCTAGGTCGGGACAGGTTTCTTTGAAATCTTTCAAAAATGCTTCCAAAAGTTGTGATGATTCGTCAGCTGCAATTGCAACTGCTCCCACCACTGGTTTAGCTTCCACTGACACCAATGAAGTTGCCAACGGTAACAACTTTGCAATTAATCGTACGACTCTCACTATGTGTTTCCCATACTTTTTGATGAATGGTTTTACATTATGAATCCTATAGCCTGGTGAGCTTAAGAAATGAGGCTTACCGTAATTCTCGCAAAGTAAATGGACTGCATAGCCATCACGAAGATACGAATAAATTTGGAATTTGAACCTGCCCCATAAAGACTGATTTCCTGAATTGATTGGTAAAACAACAAACATGCTTGGACATTCTATGTCTTTCAATGCCATTGCATTAAAATAACTAGGATTTGCAACTTTAGGTTGGTTAACTCCAACACAACGCAATAAATCATTGTGATACTTAAACCTATGTTCTTGAAATGATTGACAGATATAATGTCCATAAGACTCTGTCATATAACCTGGGTCATACTTACTATCCACGAGACAAAATGAACAGGCCAGGAAACGCTTCGAATTCAAAGCTTGATACATTGAATCCTTTATCGCACTGTCAATCATGGATTTGAATGTAGGAACAGTGCAACAAGGATGGTCACCTCTTACCGTTAAAACTATACAATTCAAATGATAGATCAGCTCAAACCGAACATGGCAGACATCTTTAGATTTGTCAGCTCTGTTACACTTGTCGCATGGATTGAAAGGAATAGATGCCAGAAAAACTATATTGTTACGTGTAACAAAAGACTCCCTCATAATTCCGTTACCGATAACATTTACTATGATATCACAGAACAGCAAAGGTGGTAAACTTTGAAATTTATACATATAGCTGATTTGCTTTTCTCCAGCACCTGGCAATAGTGCCCAGGTTTTGCAGCATGGCTCTCCGATTTTTAATTTTGCCGGTAAAAGCCAACTCTTCATTTCTGCCTCTTTGGCAGTTGATGCACACTGAATCGAAATACAGATTTTCATTTTAATAAATAGAGACATCAATGAATCACGATCTTTACTATCAATATTCTTCCATGCAACTGATAGTTCCTCTTTTGTAAGAATCCCTTCAGATGCTGTTTCTCTCGTATTGAATGATATCAGTTTTCGCAGTTGGTTTGCTAACCATTGTGGGCTGAGTACAACGACTGTGCCATCAGAATTTGACCTACTTTGGTATCTGTACACTATATCTCCCTGACTACATAGGAACTGAGTGACATTATAGATTGATGTAATACCTACGTTTGATGCAATTTTTTCATACTCATGAAATTCTAGTACTGGGATGATTCTTTTACTTCTGAGTGAATGCAATTCATTACGAAAGAGCTGCCATTTCTCTGGAATCTCAGGATAAATAACATTTATAATATCAAATGCAGTTTTACTGATAGATTTCTTCAGATGGGTAATGCATGCATTTTTTCCTTTTACCTGCTTAGGAAAATTCTTAGTACCAGATACTTCATAATAACCAGTTATATGAGGAACTATCAAACCTGAGTTATCAATTCTGTTATACCTTTCTGACGTGACAGATACAAATGTTTTCCGGGGAGTCACTTTAACATATCCAGCAAGTCCTTCAAAGTCAGGGAAAATGTCAAACAAGTCGGAGTCAGAGTCAAAGTCAGAGTCAGCACATGCTACTGTTTTTTGGGAAGTCACTTCAACATACCCAGCATATCCATTGTACTTGCTTTCCCTCTCCTGATCACTAACAGACTGACATACTAAGCAATTTTCCAAATGACTGTGTGCATGGTATTTAGTATGATGCCTGCGAGCCTTATTTAACAACTCACGAAACTGATACCATATATTATCCAACATATCCGGAATTAGCTTATCATCATCTGCATGAGTACCTACCAGTATGCATCGTGAATGTGGAGCAAACAAATGAATTGTTTCAAGCCAGAGTGATGCGCGGCCAAGCAGACTGTCAGATGTTAGAAAACTTTCTGCACCAAAAATACTGAGATCGAAAACAACAAGACAACTTGCATCATCTGTCATGAATAATGAGTGAGATTCCAAGAAGTCAACATCACCAGCAAAATCAAAAATATTCAACTTGCATTTATTTTTCAGCTCAATCTCTGAAACCTCAATTCCATCAGTTTTCTCAACCTTTTTTATTGTACCATCCAAGGCCTTTACAAGAGTGGTCTTACCGACACCTTCATGGCCGACTAGTATTAGTTTAACTCTGTCATTAGGAATCATACTCTCATCATAGAAATCTTTCAAATAAGATAATATAGCATTCTTCCCCTTTTGTAAGATTTCCCTTGGTACATTACTGATAGGGTTTCTTTTAACATTGAAATGATTATATTCAGCCACTGCACTAAGAGATGGTGGTAGGCGTTTTATATTATTATTTTCAATATCAAACTCTAACAACCCCTGAATCTGGCCAATATTCTCTGGTAGGCGTGTGACTCTACTCTCAATAATATACAGAGAAGAAATCTGTTTACATTTTATCTCAAAATCACACATTGAAGTATCAGCTTTCATAAACTTACACTTGCGTATGCAAAGGGCTTGGATTGGATGAGGGATGTCAATATGCCATGGTGCTTGCAGATTTAAATCAACACATGCTAACATTTTGGCATTTGGTAATAACATTACTTTGTTCGTACTAAATGATGCAACTTTTATAAGTATTAAGCTTCTACTAACTGTTAATCCTTTGATCACTCCAATATAGATGTTACCTAAGATGAAGCTTTTTATCTTTCGATTTCTGAATAATTCAGTAGTCTTCTGAAATGCTTGTTGATTATTCATGATAAACACTGATGCATCCCAGCCATTATCATATCGAGCTTGAAGTTCTTTCTTGTTGATATCAGATATTTCACTTTGGTCAACTCTCTCATCCTTCTCAAATACTACTTTCTGAAGAACGAAATCTTCAAAGAATTCCTAGAAAATGCATAAATGAATAAAATAATGTAACTTATTTTCACATATTGTATCATTTATTGTCTTGTCATGAACATGTCAGATGACTTATAAAAGGTCATGTCCTCAGTCACTTCACTGTTTCAGATGCATAATGAGAAAGGAATATCAAATCAATCAGTGCAGCTGTTTTCAAGATGAGAAGATTGAAGTTATTAATGCTTAAAGAATTAATCACATCAATCTGACAGTGGTCCATCTATGTTACATACATATACAAGCAGCCTGTCGGCTGAGATAGCTCCGCTGTTAGCAATGCACATTGCAATTAAAGAACAGAACTATGTATAGTATCGAAGAAATCAGACTTGCTGTTTTTAACAAGAATTCAAAAATATCACTTTTCACCAAAAATCATCAAAATTAGATAATTGAAGATATCACCACGAAATGAACAAATCTGAGAGAGGTCCACATGTAGTACATATATGTATAATATCTAAGCAATTGGACTTGCAGTTTTTTACAAGTCAAAAATATCCCTTTTTACCAAAAATTACAAAAATATTCATCAAAATTAGAGAATTGAAAATATCATTAAAACTTAATTAAATTAAAACAAATTAAACTCACTTCTTCACTTTGACTTCTTAAGGTTTTAGAAAACAATTCAAATGGTGTATCAGCATCCTGTAGAGAGAGATATTATTATATCACATCTTGTTATGCATATTATATATAATTGGTAAAAAGTTGTACATACAATAAGGATATAGTGCATACAGTAGATGAATGATGTATCTAAAACTGCTACATATATTTCACATTGTTTACCTGCTATACAGAGGGATAAATCAGTCACCAGCACCCGATTCAGAGTGGTCTGAAGACAATCTGTTATGCAAATACTGATCAGAGAACTCTAAGCTAACTTCCATGCATTTTATTTGTCATCAGATCATGTGCTGACAGCAGGGTACTGTAGTAATTACTAATAAGTGTGACGTAAACTAGAGTGATTGACGGCTTCTAGCCAGTCTACTTGTTTATTACAGTATTTATCCGGGTAAGCGCCCATTCCCGGGCAAACCCCCCCCCCCCCAATTTTGATACAATAAAGAAGTGTTCGCCGCTGTTTACATTTATTTTTCAAGAATCTTCATCAGAATCATAACAGGCAGCAAGTCTACAAAAAATGTACATTAAAGGGAAAACGATAGTTCCGTTTTTGAAATGTCGTGGCTCTGAAAATGGACGTTTGGTTTGTGTTTCCTTAGAAACTATTCAGGCAAATCAAGCATCATCATCAATGAAACCGATATTGCAGTATTGTAGCAACCCGTACCTGGGACAGTGGTTGAAAGCATGTTGTTTTGGCATATAAAATATTTGCTAGCAGCTTGTGAATCCATAACTGGGACCAGCCAAAGACTTCCAACAAAAAATTCTTCCTATTTCAAGCCCACCGCGATATCTATAATGAGACATTCCAACCAAGGGAACTTGCTGTATGGTAACTTTCACCATGATTGATGAGCGCCTAGTCTGATAACAAAGCTATATTGATTGGACCTCTATGATGAAACACTAGTAGTGATGTCATTCTTAGCCAATCAGTAAAGCAGATGCTTAAAGGTCACAAATAATTGCCAGATGGTAAACAAGAGGCTGAAGAGCATCGTGTGAGTCGTATTCCGTGACCCTATTTTTCGTTTTATTCTGATTAGACGTGAATTAAAAGTGCCAAGCTGACAGACAGTGAAATCAGCGGGTTAAATGTGCTAAGTCCAAATTGTGTGGAACGACATCGTGAACTTCAAGACGAAGCTGTAGGGATTTTGTTCGATCGCGACAGTGACACCGACTTAAACTTGGAGCAATGAACGTACAAATAGAGATCTGAGATGTTTTTTTTCAAACAACTATGAACTTTCGTAATTTTACTGTGTAAATTATATGTATGGCTGTTGATCTGGTATTTGTCAAAACCGGAAATAATTTTACGCATTTAACCCCTGACATTTTAATTCATTTTTAATTCTCGCGTATTGGGAGTGTTTGTCGACAGGGAAATTCTAATTCAATGATTCTTCACTGTCGATTTTTATTATTTCTGGTTTAATTGTCACATTCTAAGCAATAAAATAATTCTTGTTACACTTCTAATGCTGCATATTGTTCATTTATTTCCGTTGTATGTCTTCATTTGACATTGTATTTCCTGTCACAGTTCAATCTGCATGTTGTCAATTTTCGCGGATTTTCGTGTTTTTTTTTTGTGGAGGGGGATGTCCGGGCAAACGTCTCTACCCTCATATTTGGACAATTTTCCATGTTCAGGACCCTGGGCGCTTACACAAATAAATAAGGTAGTCACTGCCAGACAGCTGCACATTGCATAGCGCTACTGTGCTTGGGCACAGGAAGATGGAATGAAAGGTGTTGTACACCTGGTGGGTGATACCAGTATAACCTATTTTGTCCAAGTTCAACAAATATTCAACAGTGTGTCTAATTGGCAGTGACTAAGTGACTGGAAGCAGTCACTCTAGTTTACTTTAGTGTCACATGAATCAAAAATGAATAATGACAGGTATTATTTCACTTACTGAGTTCACAGCGTATAAATTAGAACCTACATTTATCAGAACTTTTGCTACAGATATATTCCCTTTACTGAATGCCATGTGCAGTGCTGTATTACCATGCTGAAAGGAAAAAAAAACTCAAATGAGTCGGCCGATTTGAATCAAAACATTAAACAAACAAGTCATTGTCAATGACACGTCCCCGTTCCGTTCATATTTGAGTGACATATACATTCAAAGCAGATCATGACCGAAATGCACCTGCATATGTACAACACATTGTGCTAAATCTGAACAAAATCCATCCATGCATGACTGAGATCCGGTTCTGGAATTGTGAAAATACGTGATTTTGATGCATTTTCGGCCTTAAAATGGCCATCATTCCGCTATTGTTAAGCAGATCATGAAACAAATGCACATATCTAATTGTGACATGATGTACCATGTGTGTGTGAAGTTTGAACTTGATCAATCCAGACATGTCTTGGATACGGATCCAGAACTGAATTCTTTAACAAAATGGCCGCCAGTCGGCCATTTCGAACTTGATCCGAAAAAAAAAGACGTGCATCAAGGTCCTATTATGTTTAATGTATGTACCAAATTTGAACAAAATCCATCCATGCATAACTGAGATACGGGTCCGGAATGGTGAAAATGTGCGATTTCAATGCATTTTCGGCCTTAAAGCGGCCCCCATTTGGCTATCGTTAATGAGATCATGAAACAAATGCACATACATATTTGTGACATGATGTACCTTGTGTGTGTGAAGTTTGAACTTGATCAATCCAGACATGTCTCGGATACGGATCCAGAACTGAATTCTTTAAAACAAAATGGCCGCCAGTCGGCTATTTCGAACTTAATCCGAAAAAAAAAATGACGTGCATCAAGGTCCTATTATGTTTAATGTATGTACCAAATTTGAATGAAATCCGTCCATGCATAACTGAGATCTGGGTCCGGAATGGTGAAAATGTGCGATTTCAATGCATTTTCGGCCTTAAAGCGGCCCCCATTTGGCTATCGTTAATGAGATCATGAAACAAATGCACATACATATTTGTGACATGATGTACCTTGTGTGTGTGAAGTTTGAACTTGATCAATCCAGACATGTCTCGGATACGGATCCAGAACTGAATTCTTTAAAACAAAATGGCCGCCAGTCGGCTATTTCGAACTTGATCCGAAAAAAGAAATGACGTGCATCAAGGTCCTATTATGTTTAATGTATGTACCAAATTTGAATGAAATCCGTCCATGCATAACTGAGATCCGGGTCCGGAATGGTGAAAATGTGCGATTTCAATGCATTTTCGGCCTTAAAGTGGCCGCCATTTGGCTATCGTTAATGAGATCATGAAACAAATGCACATACATATTTGTGACATGATGTACCTTGTGTGTGTGAAGTTTGAACTCTATCAATCCAAGCATGTCTCAGATACGGATCCAGAACTGAATTCTTTAAAACAAAATGGCCGCCAGTCGACTATTTCGAACTTGATCCGAAAAAAGAAATGACGTGCATCAAGGTCCTATTATGTTTAATGTATGTACCAAATTTGAATGAAATCCGTCCATGCATAACTGAGATCCGGGTCCGGAATGGTGAAAATGTGCGATTTCAATGCATTTTCGGCCTTAAAGTGGCCGCCATTTGGCTATCGTTAATGAGATCATGAAACAAATGCACATACATATTTGTGACACGATGTACCTTGTGTGTGTGAAGTTTGAACTCTATCAATCCAAGCATGTCTCAGATACGGATCCAGAACTGAATTCTTTAAAACAAAATGGCCGCCAGTCGGCCATTTCGAACCCGATCCCCAAAAAAAAATGACGTGCATCAAGGTCCTATTATGTTTAATGTATGTACCAAATTTGAACAAAATCCGTCCATGCATAACTGAGATCCGGGTCCGGAATGGTGAAAATGTGCGATTTTGATGCATTTTCGGCCTTAAAATGGCCGCTATTCGGCTATCGTTAATCGGATCATGAAAAAAATGCATGTGCATATGTCCCATATAATGTGTGATGTATGAGTGAAGTTTGAACTTAATCGGTCCATGCATGTTCGAGATACAGGTGATCACGGACGCACGGACGCACACAGGGCAAAACATAAGTCCCCGTTTTCGGACTGCGTCCGAACGGGGACTAATTACTAGTAAATGATGTATAACTTAGTAAAGTTTGATTGCAATCAGTCAATGTACATGTCAGTATGGCTCTAGTACAGCATTTGCAGTCAGTCATTTTGAATCCCATCTGAAAAAAATTATGGTCCTGTTATATATATATGTACATTGTATGTACCAAAATGGACAATAGCTGTCCATGTATAACCAAGATCTGAGTAAAACAAATAAATGGCCAAACGTGTGATTGATCAGGGCATGTCAGAGAAATTGCTCCAAAACAGTATTTGTTGAATCCGATAAAAGAATGATGTGTACCAAGTTTGAACGAAATCCATCATTACACAACCAAGATCTGGTTCCGAAATGACAGAAATGCTTGATTTTAATTAATTTTAAACATAAAATGACCACCATTTAGCGATCCTGAAAAAGATCATGAAACAAATAGATGTGCATGCATTACGAGCTGTATGATGTACGTGTAAAGTTTGAATGTTTCGACCCAGGCAAGTTGGAGATGGAGGAGAGTACACACAATATCGTCGTTTTTGGACTGCATCCTGAATGGAAACTAAAAATGATATTATATTATGTAGTCTTGGTTGGCACATTGATTGCATTTCCTAACAATGAATATAGTTAACAAGCGTCCATGAAATGTTGCCTGGGAGGTACATTTTTGTACATGGTTTATGTCACAGGACATGCATGGTACCTTCATATGTCAATTTTTTTTTTTCATGGGTTATGTTTATGTCAGTCATAGCATGTCTGAGAAATTACTCCAGACATAGACAGATTGAACTCAAAACTGACAAGGACTAATAATCTACAAAATAGTGATGGGTGAATTATGCTTTTGGTTCAATATGATACATGGTTACATGGTCTTTCATATAACTTATCCACATTTGCATATTTTATCTGGTGGCACGAGAAGAAGATGTCTTCGAAAATATCAAACAGGGTCCATAGCACCAAGAGCCAAATGATTTTCCAGACCTTTTTTCAAACTTTCTTGCATTTTCTCAGGACATTTTGACCCTTAATTCAGGCCAACATGGTAGAAGGGCAGGCACGGGGGTAGCAATCACTGCTGACACTTTTTGGAACTGGGGTAGAAACACTTTAAAAAACAAGCAGCCTGTCGGCTGAGATAGCTCCGTTGTTAGCAATACACATTTCAATTAAAGCAAGAAGTCGAAAATATCACTTTTTACCAAAAATATGCACCAAAATTAGAGAATTGAAGACATCATCACGAAATGAACAAATCTGAGAGAAGTCCACATGTAGTGCCTATATATGTAATATCAAAGCAATTGGACTTGCGGTTCTTAACAAGAAGTCGAAAATATCACTTTTGACCAAAAATGACAAAAATATTCACCAAAATTAGAGAATTGAAGACACCAGCCTGAAATGAACAAATCTGAGAGAGGTCCACATGTAGTACCTATATATGTAATATCAAAGCAATTGGACTTGCGGTTCTTAACAAGAAGTCGAAAATATCACTTTTGACCAAAAATGACAAAAATATTCACCAAAATTAGAGAATTGAAGACACCAGCCTGAAATGAACAAATCTGAGAGAGGTCCACATGTAGTACCTATATATGTAATATCAAAGCAATTGGACTTGGGGTTTTTAACAAGAAGTTGAAAATATCACTTTTCACCGAAAATGACAAAAAAATTCACCAAAATTAGAGAATTGAAGATATCATCATGAAATGAACAAATCTAAGAGAGGTCTACCCAAGGTACATATACACCAAGTATCAAAGCATTCAGGCTTGTAGCTTTCAAGAAGAAGTCGAAAAAGTAAAACATTGACACAGACGACGACGAACAATCACTCATATGATAAGCTCTGGTCGACAAAGTTGACAGCGGAGCTAAAAACCAACCACATTCAGAGGTTTATTTTCAAACACTTCAAACACCACGTGCGCCAAATACAATTATTTTGTTTCATTTTATTAGTAACGAAAGTATATTCTAAAAGAAGTTTCAAATAACGAACACAACTGTAGCAAATGATCGTGGTAGCGCGATCCGGTCATGCTTTTTACAATTGTTGATTATTACCGAGTAATGAATATAATAACGTACAAAAAATGAATTCGTTGAATTATAATGAAATGCAAATAAGTTTCAACTTATTTCATCGTAAGCAAATGATTCCGATCGCATTTTCAACACTTGATGCTGTAGAAATGAATATCCGCTATGTTTTGACCTGAAATGGTGTTCTTTGACCAGCAGGTCAAATCGATAATTAACCAATGAAAACGATGGATGATGCCAACGTGTTCAAATTACCATAGCTTGTTTAAATATGTTAATGTTATTGAACGCAGCACAGGGGAGATTTGCCGATGTTGTACGATCTTTTTGCTGGGATTTTGATGGGAAAGAAGTATGATTTGTTTTTAAATAAAAATATTAGTTGTTTTCTAAAGATAAACTGAGCATTTGAAGAATAATTTAACATTGTTTACAGCGATAACAGCTCATTGTTGAAACAAAGCTAACCCATTCACGCTAGTTGCAATAAACATCAATACACTTGAATAGGCGTCAATGACTACCGTGAAACTTTTAGCCATCAGAAATGATTAAAAATAACACCTTAAAAACCAGCCAAAAAATCACCCTTGTATTTGAATGCTGAAGTGAAGTTTTGTCACCTTCCACAAAATCAAGCTGCATAATTGTTTCTCCAAAACAAAATGTCAATCACAACATGCAGCAAATGTGAGCTTATGTCCATTTCAGTCATATTTAACCAAAAATAATTTTGAACAATTGTAAACAAATTTGAAAAAAGTGACATCAAAATTTTGGTGGGAAAATGATGGTCTTCAAAACTTTAATGAATGAATAAAAATGTATTACATGTATAGAAGACTTACCTTATCCTGGATATTCAGATCTGCTTTACTTTCTACCAACAATCTAGCAATCTCCACTGTGCCCTGCTCTGCACTCCAATGTAGTGCAGTCTTTCCATGCTGAATATTAAGAGGAATGAAATCATAAACAAACAAACCACATTCAGAGGTTTATTTTCAAACACTTCAGCACTCAGTTTGATTCTTTCTATGAAAAAGAAATGCATATATTGACATTACTATGTGAATGCTGAAGTCAAGTTTTGTCACCTTCCACAAAATCAAGCTGCATAATTGTTTCTCCAAAAACAAATTCCAACATTTTGATCATGGCTTGCAGCAAATGTGAGATTATGTCCATGTGGTTCAAAATAAACAAAAGAATTATAATAAAACAACAACAAATTTGCAAAAAGTGACATCAAAATTTTGGCGGGGAAATTACGGTATCCAAAATGTTAATGAATGAATATTAATTATTACATTACATGTATAGAAGACTTACCCTAGTATCCTGGATATTCAGATCTGCTTTACTTTCTACCAACAATCTAGCAATCTCCACTCTGCCATCCAGTGCACTCAAATGTAGTGCAGTCTGTCCATCCTGAATATTAAGAGGAATGAAATCATAAACAAACAAACCACATTCAGAGGTTTATTTTCAAACACTTCAGCACTCAGTTTGATTATTTCTATGAAAAAGAAATGCATATATTGACATTACTATGTGAATGCTGAAGTGAAGTTTTGTCACCTTCCACAAAATCAAGCTGCACAATTGTTTCTCCAAAACAAAAAGTCAATCACAACATGCAGCAAATGTGAGCTTATGTCCATTTCAGTCATATTTAACCAAAAATAATTTTGAACAATTGTAAACAAATTTGAAAAAAGTGACATCAAAATGTTGGCGGGAAAATGATGGTCTTCAAAATGTTAATGAATGAATAAAAATGTATTACATGTATAGAAGACTTACCCAAGTATCCTTGATATTCAGATCTGCTTTACTTTCTACCAACAATCTAGCAATCTCCACTGTGTCATACTGTGCACTCAAATGTAGTGCAGTCTTTCCACCCTGAATATTAAGAGGAATGAAATCATAAACAAACAAACCACTTTCAGAGGTTTATTTTCAAACACTTCAGCACTCAGTTTGATTCTTTCTATGAAAAAGAAATGCATATATTGACATTACCATTTAAATCCTGAAGTCACATTTTATCACCTTCCACAAAATCAAGCTGCATAATTGTTTCTCCAAAAACAAATTCCAACATTTTGATCATGGCTTGTAGCAAATGTGAGATTATGTCCATGTGGTTCAAAATAAACAAAAGAATTATAATAAAACAACAACAAATTTGCAAAAAGTTACAACATTTTGGCGGGAAAATGATGGCATTCAAAATGTTAATGAATGAATATAAATTATTACATGTATAGAAGACTTACCAAAGTATCCTGGATATCCAGATCTGCTTTACTTTCTACCAACAATCTAGCAATCTCCACTGTGTCATACTTTGCACTCCAATGTAGTGCAGTCCTTCCATCCTGAATATTAAAAGGAATGAAATCATAAACAAAGACGTTTATTTTCAAACACTTCAGCACTCAGTTTGATGCTTTCTATGAAAAGGAAAGACATATATTGACATTATCATTTGAGCGCCAAACTCAGATTTTGTTATTTTCCACAAAATCGAGCTGTATGATTGTTTTTCAAAAAATTAAATTCAATCACAACCTGCAGCAAATGTGAGATTATCTTCATTTTGTTCAAAATGAACAAAGGAATTCTAAACAAATTACAGATAAATGTTTCATCCAAAATTTGGCGGGAAAAATGATGGCGTTCAAATGAGTAATGAATCAATATTACCGTAGGTGCAACAAACCCAAAATCAGCCATTTCGTCAGGTAAATGTCGTGATAGTTTGCAACATTACCAACAATCTGGATGGTTACACTAATTTCCAATCAGTTTTGAAAACACAGACAGTGCTGCACATGTTATTTTGGCATTTTTCTATCATGCACAACCTAACCACCCAGTCATTCAGATCGCAAAACAGAAATGCACTGACTGGAAGGCCGACTTATAGAGGTATGCAGAGATGTTGCGCCCAGTTTAGCACATGTATAGAAGACTTACCTCATGCTAGATATCAAGAGTTGATTTATTAAAATCTACCAACAATCTAGCAACGTCTACTATGTACAACACTAATGAGCCCAGTCGTTTCTACGCATGAGTATGATCAGAATTAAATCATAAACAAACAAACCACGTTCAAAAATCTATTTCCCAACACTAGAGGGCGCATTTCCAAATATGATGAAAAAATGTAAACACTGCTCATCCTGTACGTGTAACACAAAATGAGATTGTCGGTCATATACAGAACCAGAGTAAACATAACCAGTATATGTTTGAGTTGTATAATAGTCTTGTTTTTCGTTACAAGTGAATGTGAGTAGTTAAGGTCGTATTATAGGGACGACCATGAGGGCGCTGTTCATACTCGGATGCGATGACGTCATACGTTCATACTCGGATGCGATGACGTCATACGGAGAGGGATGACGTCACAATGGGAGGCCGTGCATAGCTTAGCATAAATAATGACGTCACAATGGGAATTCATGCATGAATTAGCATAAATGAGCGTCCATGGCCGTAAAGGGGATAATTTGAATGAGGATGACGTCACAATGGGATATTTTAATACATTTGCATAAATTACCATCAATTTTTTGTAATTATTTTGTTTAATTATTTTTAATTATTTTTAATTATTTTTTTAATTGGACAGGTGTGGACGAAAGATTTGTCATGAGGATGACGTCACAATGGGATATTGTGAATACATTTGCATACATAAAATTGATGTGAATACGAGGTCGTGTCGAGGTCATCGTGAATACATTTGCATAAATTACCATCATTTTTTTTAATTATTTTTTTTTAATTATTTTTAATTATTTTTAATTATTTTTTTTAATTGGACAGGCGTGGACGAAAGATTTTTCAGAATGTGTCATAGAGGGCGCTCTCTCTCTCACACACACACACTAATAAATACACGGCATTTTTGAAAACTAACGGAGTTTATTGCACAAAAGAAGTAAACAAGAATGAAATATTGACATGGAGTATACATTCATGGCGTGGTTGAGTATTTTTTTTAACGCCACGAAAAAAACATACGATGTGAGTAAGGAAAATAGTTGCGTAGCGTATAAATGTTTAGCATGATTAAATATTTCTTAACACCTGAAAAATACGTACATACATGTAAATGTGCGGCGTTGTTAAATTCATTTTTCACGTCACGAGAAATACGAGTACATAAACGATTCGATTAAATACACGGAAGAGTGAAAAGTCAATAATTATACAGTAAACAGTGAACAATAAAAATAATTCATTCTATATATATACATATGTTGTTCATCGTTTATATTTTCTTACCTCATATTTGCATTGTTTTGTTTGAGTAAATTATTTTTAACGACACGAAAAAATACGAGTACATAAACGATTCGATTAAAAACACAAAAAAGGGAAACGTCAATAATAGTAAACAGTGAACAATAAATAATAATTCATTCTATATATACATGTTCATTTTTACATTTCTTACATCCTTTCAATGAGTCAAGCAGTCTGTACATTTTTTTTATTCCATCGCTCCAATCAGAATCGCTCATCTGTCGTAGAAGAAAAAAAGAGAGAGAGAGAATAATATTAAAAACCAATAGTCACCCCGTAAAACTGCGGTAATAAACCCCGCTAAAATGCAAAGTATGCAAAATCGGTTGATCGACGTACAGTTTGTTTTTTTCAAAAATGGTGGACTACGGTACGATGAGTTAAAATATATAATTACCTGATCGTTTCACAGAATAACTTTTGACATACATAATCATCACACGGAATGAGTTTACGGTGTAACGTAGCGATTTTCGTTTTTCCCTTGGCGAAGAAGATATGTCCTCGCCTTCTTGCCGAAGATTCAAAGGCGGTAAACCAAGTTTGACCTTCTGTGAAAGGTCATCTCATGGATATCTACACAACGAGTCATACACGACGTATTGGCTACACATTGCTTGAAATCAAAGTATTTGATGATTGTAGATCCACGTACGAGAAATCTCTTAAATTCTGTGACATGACTACCGTACGAGTCAAAATAGTCTTCGTGGTAAGGTATTTCAGACAGAAAGTGGCCCAATGCGTTCCACCCGCGAATATCAACGGTGTTTGATACGAGCGATGTGTATTATTCCGAAGCACTGTCCGCGAATGCCAGTTTGAACTCAATCACAAGATTAAGTGTGAGCGCATAGGATTATTTATAAATCGTTCGTCATAAATGTTCCTAATGTGAAATAGACCTCCCACGTAGATGATAAACAACAGATGTTGGTGTATTTGTATATTTATGTTATCTAAAACATGAACACTCGCAAACAGCCTGAGGGATAGGGTTTCAAGTTGAAAGCATTACCCCTATACCTGCGTGTATGGGATAATGATAACAGGACTGGAAACACGGGGTCAACTTGATTCGGTCAACGTGAATCAGTATGGTTCTTGTCCATCACCAATTCACTTTTCTGAAAAGGCACACCCCCACAGAGTGTAATGGCATTCCACAGCTACCATCCAAGTGCTACAATTGATTTACTCATTACAGTAGCGTTAATTTGGATTAGCGTTAATTTGGATTAGCGCTTCCTTCTCATCACTTTTCTCATCACAGTTCCGTCTTGCGTAGTTATATAGTGTCTTCACATACGCGCTAAAGATTCCTGACCTGACACCATTCAGTTACTCTGATCGTTTTTGTATCATTTTTGAAGGTTTATTTTACAACGACTGGAAAACCGACTGAAAATCAAGACTATTCAGTTCATTCTCTTCACTAATGAAATGGCAGTACTCAGCAAACTATATATATCATTCGTCGTTTTTTTTAAACATGATTTCGAATATCCACGATTTCGAAATTCTAGAAGAGGCAAGAACGAACGTTACATTTGAATGGTCAAATGACAAGGGGCTGACCCCGCTTGAATGCGCAACAGAATGTATTAAATACAACCATATTCAATATTTCGCTTTTTTAGTGTTGACCCATTTAAACGACAGAACCAGTCTCGAAACACTGAAAGCCATAGCGGATGCTTCAAAAAACGAATTTCTCTTCCAATGGCTCGAAACCAAATTAAATGAAGCACTATGATTCTTCACAAATTACGATGACATCCTTCACAGCCTGGCAAAAGAAATCACTCAACTAACCTCACCACCAGATTCGAATTTCCACGATCAACGATCAACGACGAAAAAAATTAACCATTGAGGTAACAGGCTTCGCTACAGAGAAACAATGGAAGTTACTAGCTCGCCAAATTGAATACTTTGAAACGGGACATCTAGCCGATCATCATCGAGACATCGACTCAGAGACTGTACGCCTCAGCAAAACAACCGATTGATGAATTCGTGGACTCAAATTCTAACAAGAACAATCCTGACATAATACTTAAACTACGCTCCTTGCAAGAACATGTGGACATGAACACGACATTTCTACCCACAAGATGAAGGACATAATTTTAGTATATCTGTTAATTACTTTACGATTGGAAACTGTCGATAGAACACATTTTTATGAATGAATTGGTTTTCCGATTTGAAAATCATTGAGTAGGTATTCATGCATTAATTAATTAATAATGATCAGTCCATTGAATTTGTGTCTCACCCAAAAAAAAATCAGAACAGCATTACTAGACATCTCCATATTATCCAAATTTCGAAATTATACATATTTTAATATTAAATTTACTATTTTTTTACCATCAAACTACTGAATCACTGTACATATAATATACTATACGTATACCATTGACAAATTCAGACTCCGCTTATAAATTATACTCGATTATGTTTTTACCAATCATTACCCCGCCCATCATTCATGATTCGATTGACCACGTTCTGAATAATTCGTACACACAGATAAACGGATTTTTGCGATATACATGTACTTCTTGTTTTCACTCCAAAACTTACTGCTTATTTGATCCCTCAATCAAAAGCTGTTTTACTTGGGATTGACCAAGAGTGTATTTCCACGTTAAACTGATGTGACGACATGTCGGTCATCAACGATTTCATAAAGGGTGACTGTCGAAAAGTGGGACACCAATAATTTAAAATAATTAGTTATACTGGAGAGAATGGATGACATTGTTTAATATTATAGAGATGTTGCGTAGTTCGTTCTTTGACGGTAAGCACGTACGCATACCATACACGTTGTATGCTAATTCATGTTAAATAAAATGCGCTAAGTTTTGATTATTCCCAAGATGTACAGAGAGCACTCGCTTATCCATTAGACAGATTCCACTATACAATTACATGTATAATATCCTGACCGCATTGTTTACACTCTCGTAAATCGACTGTTTGACGTGACTGGGGCACCGGTGGACGAGGAATGCGTGCGTGCACATTACATTTCGTCAACACTTTCATTCATAATAGTATCACTTGCAATATGGCGTAATATCAATCGACGATCCTCAAAATACTGTATGTATGTATGCACGTTGTAGTTCGAATGATTAGATATTTCTTTTATTTTGCCATTTTTGTCGATTCTTTCATTATGAACAGTGTTGACTTGCTCTCGAAATAAATACTTTTACACCGATGTTACTGTTTGTAATGTTTATAAGTGTATACGTGAAAGATATTCGCCTTTGAAATAATAATTGAAGACACAACTATATAGTCTTCAAATCAGCTGGGTGTTATTATTGAAGTAACGCACGACGCGTGATATTGTTGTAATGGGGTCTGATCGCGTTCCATAACTCCTGAATAATGCCATGAATCAAATTGTCCTAACAACATGGTAAACACGGGTCAGCAATAAGTAGCTATTTTATCGGTGAGGAAAGATCTGCTTCTTGATTGCGATTATGATTATGTCTAATATAATGTATAATAATCTATTACTCTACGTACACAACTTGAAGTGGGCTTTTCAATTCAACTCACTGCGGCCGTACACAACATGGCTAGTTCCCCCTTCGAAAGAGTGCGTGCGTGTGTTGCAACGCTATCTGTGACCACTGAGCTTTTCAAATATTTACAAAGCACGATGTGATAACTGGGGTGGTAAACTGACCATGATGTCAATATCCAACCATCTAATTTGCCCAATAACAATTAAAATTGAAACCGTATTCATGCGTGGGATCTTGGTTGGAAATACAACGAAGTAACAAAAAACCAGCAAAGTGTAACAATAATAAAATCACAAACAAGTGAATGTAAAGCAAAAAAAAAAAAAAAAAAAATATTTGGTGTTTGGTTTAGGCATTTGGCATTTTAGGATTTTTTTTTCTTATCGTGCCCTGAATCAGATGTGGACGAATGTTCCTAGCTCAATGATTGTTTTGTCATTTTAACTTTTTAGTATACCTGTTAGGAGTTCATCATCTCTTCTAAAGTTGATTTTATTGTATTTAATATTTTAATCATGATTTTTTTTTTGTTTCTTATTGTATAGATTACAAATGAGAAGATATTTTTTTTCGTTCTCAATTTTCTAGTTGTCACAAACTGAGCAAATTCAGTCTTCAGCTATAAGATTATATACAATAAAGTAACAAAAATAAGCAATGTGTAACAATAATAAAATCACAAACATTTGAATGTAAAGAAAAACAAAATTATTTTGTGGTTGGTTTAGGCATCTGGTATTTTAGTTTTTTTCTTGTCGTAACCTGAAACAGATGTAGACGAATTTTCCTAGCTCAATGATTATTTTGTCATTTTAACTTCTTAGTATATCTGTTAGGTGTTCATCGTCCGTCCTAAAGTTGATTTTATTGTATTTAATATTTTAATCATGATTATTTCGTTCCTCCAAGTATAGATTACAATTGAGAAGTTGTTTTTCGTTCTCAATTTTCTAGTTGTCACAAACTGGGCAAATTTAGTCTTCAGCTATAAAGTTATTATATCTACCCCCTTTCCATTTGAAGGGTATGAGCCTTTATTCCGAGTTTCGCCTTAGCGCAGCACTATGTTTTAGATTTTTTATTGTGGTGAGATATTTTTTATATGCAAATTCTGTTTTAATTTTCTGTAGGTTCGTAACTTGTTTTTATGATGTGTACTTTTATTTGCATCATGTAATGTTTCTGTGCTATGAATTTCTAAAGGATTGTTCGAATTACCTGTCAATGTTTCAATGATTTTCTTTTTTGTCATCCTGAGATTTATGTGTATTCCAAAATATTTTTTTTCCATAGTCAAATTGTCTAAAATCTGATTCATGTCTTTTACAAGGATATTTTCTCAACTCTAGCAGGCTTGCCAAATTTCTTGGTTTGCTATTTACTTTGATTCATGTCTTTTACCCAGTTGTCTTTTCCCTTTTCGTCAATATGTATTCCAAGTTTGTGAGCTTCGTGAACTAGCGAGTTTGAGTTAGAATTATTTATTTTGATCCAATATTTCAATCTAGTTGCTATGGGAGAGGATATTTTCCCAACTCTAGCAGGCTAGCGAAATTTCTTGCTTTGCTATTTAATTTTAGAAGGTATTTGCAGTAATATATTTTCATTTTTTTTTTCCATTGGTCTTTTGATTGGAAAAACAAAACAAAAACAAAATGTATACTTTCTATATACTCAATTTCAATTACTCAGTTTTTAATCTATTCTTTTTGATTATTTACTCATTAGTAGATTTCCCCTTCTTTGTGTAATAAACTCCGTTAGTTTTCAAAATGACATGTATTTATTAGAGTGTGCGTGTGTGTGTGTGTGTGAGCGCCATCTACGATACATTCTGAAAATCTTTCGTCCACGCCTGTCCAATTAAAAAATAAATAAAACATCCAATTAAAAAATAATAAAAAAAAAAATTAAATTGATGGTAATTTATGCAAATGTATTCACGATGACCTCGACACGACCTCGTATTCACATCAATTTTATGTATGCAAATGTATTCACAATATCCCATTGTGACGTCATCCTCATTCAAATGAACCCTTTACATCCATTTATGCTAATTTATGCACGAAATCCCATTTTGACGTCATCATTATGCTAATCTATGCTTACATCCATTTATGCTAATTCATGCACGAAATCCTATTGTGACGTCATCATTTATGCTAATCTATGCTTCCAAGTATGACGTCATCGCATCCCAATATGAACAGCGCCCTCATGGTCGTACCGAGGTGGAAGCATAGATTAGCATAAATGATGACGTCACAATAGGATTTCGTGCATAAATTAGCATAAATGGATGTAAGCATAGATTAGCATAATGATGACGTCAAAATGGGATTTCGTGCATAAATTAGCATAAATGGATGTAAAGGGTTCATTTGAATGAGGATGACGTCACAATGGGATATTGTGAATACATTTGCATACATAAAATTGATGTGAATACGAGGTCGTGTCGAGGTCATCGTGAATACATTTGCATAAATTACCATCAATTTAATTTTTTTTTTTATTATTTTTTAATTGGATGTTTTATTTATTTTTTAATTGGACAGGCGTGGACGAAAGATTTTCAGAATGTATCGTAGATGTCGCTCACACACACACACACACGCACACTCTAATAAATACATGTCATTTTGAAAACTAACGGAGTTTATTACACAAAGAAGGGGAAATCTACTAATGAGTAAATAATCAAAAAGAATAGATTAAAAACTGAGTAATTGAAATTGAGTATATAGAAAGTATACATTTTGTTTTTGTTTTGTTTTTCCAATCAAAAGACCAATGGAAAAAAAAAATGAAAATATATTACTGCAAATACCTTCTAAAATTAAATAGCAAAGCAAGAAATTTCGCTAGCCTGCTAGAGTTGGGAAAATATCCTCTCCCATAGCAACTAGATTGAAATATTGGATCAAAATAAATAATTCTAACTCAAACTCGCTAGTTCACGAAGCTCACAAACTTGGAATACATATTGACGAAAAGGGAAAAGACAACTGGGTAAAAGACATGAATCAAAGTAAATAGCAAACCAAGAAATTTGGCAAGCCTGCTAGAGTTGAGAAAATATCCTTGTAAAAGACATGAATCAGATTTTAGACAATTTGACTATGGAAAAAAAATATTTTGGAATACACATAAATCTCAGGATGACAAAAAAGAAAATCATTGAAACATTGACAGGTAATTCGAACAATCCTTTAGAAATTCATAGCACAGAAACATTACATGATGCAAATAAAAGTACACATCATAAAAACAAGTTACGAACCTACAGAAAATTAAAACAGAATTTGCATATAAAAAATATCTCACCACAATAAAAAATCTAAAACATAGTGCTGCGCTAAGGCGAAACTCGGAATAAAGGCTCATACCCTTCAAATGGAAAGGGGGTAGATATAATAACTTTATAGCTGAAGACTAAATTTGCCCAGTTTGTGACAACTAGAAAATTGAGAACGAAAAACAACTTCTCAATTGTAATCTATACTTGGAGGAACGAAATAATCATGATTAAAATATTAAATACAATAAAATCAACTTTAGGACGGACGATGAACACCTAACAGATATACTAAGAAGTTAAAATGACAAAATAATCATTGAGCTAGGAAAATTCGTCTACATCTGTTTCAGGTTACGACAAGAAAAAAACTAAAATACCAGATGCCTAAACCAACCACAAAATAATTTTGTTTTTCTTTACATTCAAATGTTTGTGATTTTATTATTGTTACACATTGCTTATTTTTGTTACTTTATTGTATATAATCTTATAGCTGAAGACTGAATTTGCTCAGTTTGTGACAACTAGAAAATTGAGAACGAAAAAAAATATCTTCTCATTTGTAATCTATACAATAAGAAACAAAAAAAAAATCATGATTAAAATATTAAATACAATAAAATCAACTTTAGAAGAGATGATGAACACCTAACAGGTATACTAAAAAGTTAAAATGACAAAACAATCATTGAGCTAGGAACATTCGTCCACATCTGATTCAGGGCACGATAAGAAAAAAAAATCCTAAAATGCCAAATGCCTAAACCAAACACCAAATATTTTTTTTTTTTTTTTTTTGCTTTACATTCACTTGTTTGTGATTTTATTATTGTTACACTTTGCTGGTTTTTTGTTACTTCGTTGTATTTCCAACCAAGATCCCACGCATGAATACGGTTTCAATTTTAATTGTTATTGGGCAAATTAGATGGTTGGATATTGACATCATGGTCAGTTTACCACCCCAGTTATCACATCGTGCTTTGTAAATATTTGAAAAGCTCAGTGGTCACAGATAGCGTTGCAACACACGCACGCACTCTTTCGAAGGGGGAACTAGCCATGTTGTGTACGGCCGCAGTGAGTTGAATTGAAAAGCCCACTTCAAGTTGTGTACGTAGAGTAATAGATTATTATACATTATATTAGACATAATCATAATCGCAATCAAGAAGCAGATCTTTCCTCACCGATAAAATAGCTACTTATTGCTGACCCGTGTTTACCATGTTGTTAGGACAATTTGATTCATGGCATTATTCAGGAGTTATGGAACGCGATCAGACCCCATTACAACAATATCACGCGTCGTGCGTTACTTCAATAATAACACCCAGCTGATTTGAAGACTATATAGTTGTGTCTTCAATTATTATTTCAAAGGCGAATATCTTTCACGTATACACTTATAAACATTACAAACAGTAACATCGGTGTAAAAGTATTTATTTCGAGAGCAAGTCAACACTGTTCATAATGAAAGAATCGACAAAAATGGCAAAATAAAAGAAATATCTAATCATTCGAACTACAACGTGCATACATACATACAGTATTTTGAGGATCGTCGATTGATATTACGCCATATTGCAAGTGATACTATTATGAATGAAAGTGTTGACGAAATGTAATGTGCACGCACGCATTCCTCGTCCACCGGTGCCCCAGTCACGTCAAACAGTCGATTTACGAGAGTGTAAACAATGCGGTCAGGATATTATACATGTAATTGTATAGTGGAATCTGTCTAATGGATAAGCGAGTGCTCTCTGTACATCTTGGGAATAATCAAAACTTAGCGCATTTTATTTAACATGAATTAGCATACAACGTGTATGGTATGCGTACGTGCTTACCGTCAAAGAACGAACTACGCAACATCTCTATAATATTAAACAATGTCATCCATTCTCTCCAGTATAACTAATTATTTTAAATTATTGGTGTCCCACTTTTCGACAGTCACCCTTTATGAAATCGTTGATGACCGACATGTCGTCACATCAGTTTAACGTGGAAATACACTCTTGGTCAATCCCAAGTAAAACAGCTTTTGATTGAGGGATCAAATAAGCAGTAAGTTTTGGAGTGAAAACAAGAAGTACATGTATATCGCAAAAATCCGTTTATCTGTGTGTACGAATTATTCAGAACGTGGTCAATCGAATCATGAATGATGGGCGGGGTAATGATTGGTAAAAACATAATCGAGTATAATTTATAAGCGGAGTCTGAATTTGTCAATGGTATACGTATAGTATATTATATGTACAGTGATTCAGTAGTTTGATGGTAAAAAAATAGTAAATTTAATATTAAAATATGTATAATTTCGAAATTTGGATAATATGGAGATGTCTAGTAATGCTGTTCTGATTTTTTTTTGGGTGAGACACAAATTCAATGGACTGATCATTATTAATTAATTAATGCATGAATACCTACTCAATGATTTTCAAATCGGAAAACCAATTCATTCATAAAAATGTGTTCTATCGACAGTTTCCAATCGTAAAGTAATTAACAGATATACTAAAATTATGTCCTTCATCTTGTGGGTAGAAATGTCGTGTTCATGTCCACATGTTCTTGCAAGGAGCGTAGTTTAAGTATTATGTCAGGATTGTTCTTGTTAGAATTTGAGTCCACGAATTCATCAATCGGTTGTTTTGCTGAGGCGTACAGTCTCTGAGTCGATGTCTCGATGATGATCGGCTAGATGTCCCGTTTCAAAGTATTCAATTTGGCGAGCTAGTAACTTCCATTGTTTCTCTGTAGCGAAGCCTGTTACCTCAATGGTTAATTTTTTTCGTCGTTGATCGTTGATCGTGGAAATTCGAATCTGGTGGTGAGGTTAGTTGAGTGATTTCTTTTGCCAGGCTGTGAAGGATGTCATCGTAATTTGTGAAGAATCATAGTGCTTCATTTAATTTGGTTTCGAGCCATTGGAAGAGAAATTCGTTTTTTGAAGCATCCGCTATGGCTTTCAGTGTTTCGAGACTGGTTCTGTCGTTTAAATGGGTCAACACTAAAAAAGCGAAATATTGAATATGGTTGTATTTAATACATTCTGTTGCGCATTCAAGCGGGGTCAGCCCCTTGTCATTTGACCATTCAAATGTAACGTTCGTTCTTGCCTCTTCTAGAATTTCGAAATCGTGGATATTCGAAATCATGTTTAAAAAAAACGACGAATGATAGTTTGCTGAGTACTGCCATTTCATTAGTGAAGAGAATGAACTGAATAGTCTTGATTTTCAGTCGGTTTTCCAGTCGTTGTAAAATAAACCTTCAAAAATGATACAAAAACGATCAGAGTAACTGAATGGTGTCAGGTCAGGAATCTTTAGCGCGTATGTGAAGACACTATATAACTACGCAAGACGGAACTGTGATGAGAAAAGTGATGAGAAGGAAGCGCTAATCCAAATTAACGCTAATCCAAATTAACGCTACTGTAATGAGTAAATCAATTGTAGCACTTGGATGGTAGCTGTGGAATGCCATTACACTCTGTGGGGGTGTGCCTTTTCAGAAAAGTGAATTGGTGATGGACAAGAACCATACTGATTCACGTTGACCGAATCAAGTTGACCCCGTGTTTCCAGTCCTGTTATCATTATCCCATACACGCAGGTATAGGGGTAATGCTTTCAACTTGAAACCCTATCCCTCAGGCTGTTTGCGAGTGTTCATGTTTTAGATAACATAAATATACAAATACACCAACATCTGTTGTTTATCATCTACGTGGGAGGTCTATTTCACATTAGGAACATTTATGACGAACGATTTATAAATAATCCTATGCGCTCACACTTAATCTTGTGATTGAGTTCAAACTGGCATTCGCGGACAGTGCTTCGGAATAATACACATCGCTCGTATCAAACACCGTTGATATTCGCGGGTGGAACGCATTGGGCCACTTTCTGTCTGAAATACCTTACCACGAAGACTATTTTGACTCGTACGGTAGTCATGTCACAGAATTTAAGAGATTTCTCGTACGTGGATCTACAATCATCAAATACTTTGATTTCAAGCAATGTGTAGCCAATACGTCGTGTATGACTCGTTGTGTAGATATCCATGAGATGACCTTTCACAGAAGGTCAAACTTGGTTTACCGCCTTTGAATCTTCGGCAAGAAGGCGAGGACATATCTTCTTCGCCAAGGGAAAAACGAAAATCGCTACGTTACACCGTAAACTCATTCCGTGTGATGATTATGTATGTCAAAAGTTATTCTGTGAAACGATCAGGTAATTATATATTTTAACTCATCGTACCGTAGTCCACCATTTTTGAAAAAAACAAACTGTACGTCGATCAACCGATTTTGCATACTTTGCATTTTAGCGGGGTTTATTACCGCAGTTTTACGGGGTGACTATTGGTTTTTAATATTATTCTCTCTCTCTCTTTTTTTCTTCTACGACAGATGAGCGATTCTGATTGGAGCGATGGAATAAAAAAAATGTACAGACTGCTTGACTCATTGAAAGGATGTAAGAAATGTAAAAATGAACATGTATATATAGAATGAATTATTATTTATTGTTCACTGTTTACTATTATTGACGTTTCCCTTTTTTGTGTTTTTAATCGAATCGTTTATGTACTCGTATTTTTTCGTGTCGTTAAAAATAATTTACTCAAACAAAACAATGCAAATATGAGGTAAGAAAATATAAACGATGAACAACATATGTATATATATAGAATGAATTATTTTTATTGTTCACTGTTTACTGTATAATTATTGACTTTTCACTCTTCCGTGTATTTAATCGAATCGTTTATGTACTCGTATTTCTCGTGACGTGAAAAATGAATTTAACAACGCCGCACATTTACATGTATGTACGTATTTTTCAGGTGTTAAGAAATATTTAATCATGCTAAACATTTATACGCTACGCAACTATTTTCCTTACTCACATCGTATGTTTTTTTCGTGGCGTTAAAAAAAATACTCAACCACGCCATGAATGTATACTCCATGTCAATATTTCATTCTTGTTTACTTCTTTTGTGCAATAAACTCCGTTAGTTTTCAAAAATGCCGTGTATTTATTAGTGTGTGTGTGTGAGAGAGAGAGCGCCCTCTATGACACATTCTGAAAAATCTTTCGTCCACGCCTGTCCAATTAAAAAAAATAATTAAAAATAATTAAAAATAATTAAAAAAAAATAATTAAAAAAAATGATGGTAATTTATGCAAATGTATTCACGATGACCTCGACACGACCTCGTATTCACATCAATTTTATGTATGCAAATGTATTCACAATATCCCATTGTGACGTCATCCTCATGACAAATCTTTCGTCCACACCTGTCCAATTAAAAAAATAATTAAAAATAATTAAAAATAATTAAACAAAATAATTACAAAAAATTGATGGTAATTTATGCAAATGTATTAAAATATCCCATTGTGACGTCATCCTCATTCAAATTATCCCCTTTACGGCCATGGACGCTCATTTATGCTAATTCATGCATGAATTCCCATTGTGACGTCATTATTTATGCTAAGCTATGCACGGCCTCCCATTGTGACGTC
Source organism: Saccoglossus kowalevskii (assembly GCF_978046115.1). Taxonomy (NCBI): domain Eukaryota; kingdom Metazoa; phylum Hemichordata; class Enteropneusta; family Harrimaniidae; genus Saccoglossus; species Saccoglossus kowalevskii. The sequence continues at coordinate 18,565,730 of NC_140656.1, read as the reverse complement.
ATCCCTCTCCGTATGACGTCATCGCATCCGAGTATGAACGTATGACGTCATCGCATCCGAGTATGAACAGCGCCCTCATGGTCGTCCCTATAATACGACCTTAACTACTAATGTGGTTCAACATTCTATACAATAATCAGGGATTTCTTGTTTTCTTTTTTGTACTTAAAAACAGCTTTTCAATTTTTGGTTGTCTATAAAATGTGGAACCAGAACTACGTAACTGGAATATTAAATATTACTAGGTTTAGATCTTAGGTTGAACATACGTTAATTTTAATGCCAAGACATGTTTAATTAAATTTAACTCGAGTTTAGGTTCAACTACATTGAATTTAAGTTATTTTAACGTTGGAATTCAATTAAATTGCACTCCTTTTTAGGATCTCAGTTTAATTAGGTTGAATCGAATTGTAATTAATTTACACTCCCAATTGCGTTCGTGACTACAAGGGATCAATCATTTTTAAGTATGGGTGTGCGATTGGAAATCTTTTTTTCACTGATCAATGAAAACACACCTGAATCATGGGAAAAATACAGTGTTAATGCACTAGTACTACGACAAAAAATATGCATGATTTCACAGACATTAATGCAACTTTTAGTAGTGACCTTTCAAAGACAGTAACTATATGTCAAGTAAAAATGCAGAATATTTAAATGCACCACAAATCTATCTTCTGATTGAAAAGTTCTATAATACAGATAACGAAGAACAAATCAAAAGAAAGAGTACCCCGTTTTTTCCATGAAAACTTATTTCTACGTAGCATTAAACGCCAAATAAAACTGATGTTCATAACCTAAACAGTTACCCCAACATTTTCGTTGGGCAACCAACTATTCACAAGTTTAATAAACTCAGAATTCTAGGAAATAGCCTGTTCAAAAGTGCGTTAACTTCATCCATCCTAATACGGTTTAAGTTTAATTTCTGAAAAACCAAATATGCACAAAAATAAAAAAAATAGCATACATTTGGAGAGAGAAATATTGAGAGCAACAGCAGTCTTGGATAACATTTAGCTCTAAATGTCTAGTGGTCAATTCCTAAAAGAAGTATTCTTCGAACATTGGATACTGCACGCGTATCATTTCACAAACAAAGTGCTTCCCTAAATCCCTTCTTGCCGCTAAAAAAAGTTACAAATAAACCGAACATTAGAAAGTTGCAATATAAATGAAAACAAATGTTAAATACTCTTGTTTATTACTGCATTTGATGAACAAACTGAATTAAAATGTCTTGCAAAATAAAAAAAATGTAGATTTTGCATTACACACAACATTATTTTTTCGATGACACTAATACGCATGTGCAGTGATTGTTATTGTACACACGAGGACAATTAGTGCATGCACGTATTGGAGAATTTCACGAACAACTTTTTTTTCAGTTCGTGATTAGTCATAATATGTATTCAACATACAGTTTCTAACAGAAATCCTAACAATTACAAGTTGTCATCTTATAGTGCATTTAAAGTGAATACGATATCAACGAAGTGCTTATCCGATGTGACTAAATCACTTACCCTGTCCTGTTCATCAATACGACCAGCTGCGACATAATTTTTAATGTTGTCCAGATTTCCACCCTCAACAATCTTCCAATGAAAAAGAAATTACATTACTTTTTTTGAATCAGTGAATACCAACAACCCCAAAACGAAATGTCGGCTTGTTGACGAATATAAACTGCTAATACAAAATAAAGAAAGAAGTTATTTAATTTTAGAAACTATCATATATAATATATGTTATTATGTTAACACAAAATTGGCTCAGAATCCATTAAAACACATATTATATCCGATAATAATGGAAATATGATAAACATGCATATAATCGATTTTTTAATTCGGTTATTGACTCAAATCATCTCGAAAACGCAATAGCACTGAAATTATGTGTGTACGTGTGACTGAAGTTCATGTGTTCAAATCCAGGACGACTTAAATTTATGGGATGCAATAGTTGGCACAGATGATTCTTCCTCACTATTCTCTTTCATAATTCTGTAAAAAAAACTGAATTGTTCATACCATAACCAGTTAACCCACCAAAAGGCCGTTATTACATAACAAGGCATTTATCATCGATTGACCCCTTAACACGTCATTAGTTTGTAACCGTAAAGCAATGTCATTAGTAGTTAACATCTAAATCAAAAAGTTATTCTTCTGTAAGTATGTGATACCATTACTAGTAATCCCCCTTAAAAGTTACATAGCATTTAACATTGCAAGTAAAACATCAAAAAGAACTCAATTTGGTTGAAAAAAAACCTTTATTTGCCATTATGCTCAAGAGGTCAGTATTCTGTAACAGTTTTGTGGGTTTATTTCTTATTGTCAGAAGTGCGTGTCTGTTTAATTTGACCATATACCTATCTGACTCTATGACATCTGCATAACAATGAGTCTCTACTTTTCCGAAAAGATAATTTCAAAGTCCTGGCGGAAGACCGTGTGAGAAAATTACTCGCATGTGAACATTAGTGGACAGACTATATCTGATGCGCTGCAACCACCAAACCAGGATAAAAACTGATTAAATTAAGATTGTTGTGAGATTATTTCGTTATATTTTTCGCCTCTAATCGCAGCATTCCCACGTGATCAACCAATGAATACAAATACTACAGTAAACACCATGTGTGGCTACGCTCCGCTTAGGTATTACTTGTAGTAATGCCAAATATAACAAATAAAAATAAGAATAAATATAATTAAGTAAATCCCACAAAAAATCACATTCTTATCAGATAAAAATGTTTCAAAATAATAACGTTATGACAAACATGGCTTATATCGATAGTTATTAGTCGTGTTCAGACGACACAAAGGTCGGGTAGCCTGACAAGGTCGGTGCTCCAAACGCAATGCAGTTAGTGGAGTCTGATGTTGTTCGGTCTGAGAGAGTGGCGCTCACGCCTACATGTCAGACTAAAAGGTAGGCTAATTGTATAAGTTTGCATATCGGCTAAAATAAACTCGTAAACAAAATAAACTCGTAAAAATGTAATTCGAAGAATTCAGCATCTCCTGCGAAACTGTTTGTGACGTTTTTTACGAACGAAAAATTGCCAGTCGGTCAAAAGAAAAAAGGGATCCTCGTATCTACTTTCTGGACAAAATCAAAACATGCACCGTTAAGAACATATACAAATAAAACAACTACCACTTCGTGACTCGTTCTCTGAATAACTTTATATCGATACCATATCCACTGTTGTAGGACAACTACGAGAGTAACCGGACTACATGCTTTATGAAGATGATGGTTATCATAGGAATGATGTTGATTAATAAGCTGACATGGAAATATATCTGAACTGCCTTTGATTATAATAAACGTGAATTTATATGTTAATTACGTACTGTAATTGAGCAGAACAGTCTTTTCTCGTTATTGAAATGTATGCGATGTGAATCGCTAACAAAGACTCGTAATTTTTAGGTTTCTTTTCGCTCTTTTCAAGAAATGTGTTTTAATTACTATGTGTGCATATCTTTATTATTGCAATGTTAACTCTCCTTTAAACTTGCGAATAAAAAAATCGAACAAATCTTTAGTATTAAGCCCCACGAAAAAAAATTTAAAAAATAAAACTAGCATGGCCGCCAGTTGGCAAACACAATGATGTGCATCAGTACATGTGTCGCATCCATACCAAGTTAAAATAAAATCTGTCAATGCATGTTTTAGAAACAGTTGATGACATGTTTATATTTTGTAATTTTTTTTCATGAAAATCACAGTCAATCGGTTAAATTTCACAGGGTTACCATGCAATTGTCTTCAATGACAAAAATGGCCAATAGTACAAGGTCTAAATAATTTTTCAATACCGGTAATATCGTACCTTTTCTGTTATTTTGATATTCTCAATTCTGTGATAATGTTTTTTAACTAAAAGAAAATACTATCAACTATAGATGGACAAGAATGTAATTGCTAGAGAAGATAGCATTAATAGACAAACTTTCTTAGTAGTTAGTAGTGTAATTTTAGCTGCTACTGTTTATCATGTTTGCGTATACATTGTACTGTCTTTGTACTAGTCACTTAATTAGGGTTTTGTCTGTTTATCGTTGTTTAATAAAGTATAACATAAATGTAAAATTCTTTTTTGTGCTACGATAGAAACAAACTTAATCTGTGTTTTAATGTTACAGGCGTAACAGAAGTCACCAATCGAAAAACAAAAAAACAATCATCGCTTATATATATTAAGTACGGCTATCACATAATTACGTTGTCATACGAGTATTTACATATTCCCAATAAATATTGACACAATGTGAACAACACATGCATCTCAGATTGCAGCCAGTCAAGAATGTGAAATATTACCTCTTTTATGCTTCGAAACGCTTGTCGCACACGTGTATCATCCATACTGTGTCTTTGTTCCTGATTAAGGAGTCCACTGAAAATAAGAAAAGATTTCAGAAGTGACAACGATTGCTGAAATAACTCCATTAGATTTATCGTAGCTTGAAAGTTTTAAATCATCTTTGCTTGCTTGTGATTTCCGGACATTTACCTGTGCCCAAAGGTTACATCGTAATTGAAAATAACTCAATGTCAAGATCACGAGATGCACTTGTCAATGTGCCGTTGTCTTTATTGGTGTCCGTGCCGGTGCACTGAACTGAAACTTATCATGCTACTAGGAATAATGGAAGTCTGAAACACTGAATTTACCATATAATTTACTCAGTTTATTATTCTCCCAGTATGTATAATTATGCAGATTGCAGGGCCGATATGAGCAAACCTTTCATTTCACTTTGGTGTTTCTCTTCATTTATAAACTAGGCTAATTCACTGGTATTGATAACACCAATCACATATAGTGTTCTATACATGTGCTTAGCCCAGGCGCTTAGCTTAAACCTCTCACATCAATGACGCATAACATTATGTGTATGTGATAGCTTCAGTACATTACCACGTGGTTATGAATCGTATTTTAATACCTTTACCACAACTGGACACTTTTTAAACCATGTTCATCCCTTGGTAGTTAAACCATTGCAGTTTTAGTCTTATAGAATATATTGATATTTTATTAAAATTGTATAGTTACTCTTTTTACTGAAAATGGGAACACAAAACAAGAAACATAGTTACGAGTACTTGATTTTAGCAGAAATTAAATGGGCGGTCGTCGCGCTACGCATGCGCGAGATATGAGTCTCGTATAAAAGGTGGCGACTTTGACTGTTCCACAGATCAACAAGTACAAACTGAGACGTTACGTAATTACATAGGTGATTGGGAGGTATGGAAGGAGTCAGCGGTGGTAATTAGTGCAAGTAGCGCCCAAATTAAAAACTCATACTTGTGATTTTCATTATAGAAGAGCGCATTGCATTATGGGAAATCAATGTTTATTAATACAAATCTCGCACATGCGCGGCGCGATGACTTCCGCCCTTTAAACATCCTTAACACACATGTTCGCCTACCTTTGGACCGAGTGATTACCCCGCTAATTCCAACCACAATGAAAAGTATGCCTTCGCGTTCGCAGGCTGAATGGATGACAAACTCTGGGTAGATTTTAAAAACACAAATCAGAATCGTAAACTGAACATTCAGCATTCGAAATTACAGACACTTATACGAACATATAAACGTAAAACCTGAGATTCAAACTTGCAGCCCGGCAAATGCGCCTCATTTCTGATGCATTCCCATAACAGAATAATGCACTGTCTCCCAACAAAGACAGCATGTAGTGAAAGCACAAACAACTTGAGATTCTGTACACAAATAAATCATAATATGATTGCACTCGGAAATCGTAGACCATTGCTGAATATTGCAACATGAAAAATTTGCCAAAAAACTGAAACAAGGACAGACAAGAACAATTAAACAGGCATTTTATGAAACTGGCGAAAAATGTTTTGAGCTGTCGAAGTATTTCGCGAAAAATAAAACAAAGGGTAACACCATACGAAGCAGTCAGGCCAATGTCTTGTTGATATCCGAAACTTGGAACCTCTAACAGAACGGTTATTTCCTGCACGCCTACCAGTATTACATAACTACCATTTGCAGCTCATTGCAGTCTGACACTTATTCACTGTACCCCTTCCTTTTTCCAGACTGTCTAGAAAGTTATACAAAAAATTTTATCCCTTAGAAAACACAAGTCTTTGCCGTACGATCGAAAGAAAAATGTCCACATAGTAGTAACCAACATCGTTCTGGCGTTCCTAAAAAAAAAGTTTTTAAAAAACGAACACTGCATTGTTTAGTAGCAAATAATCACGGTAGCGCAATCCGACCATGCTACGTTTCACAATTATTATTATTACTTGGTAGTGATTATTAATAAGGTACAAAAAGGAAACTCGTTGAATTGTTTTGAAATACAAGTAAATTTCAATTTAGTTTCATCGTAAGCGAATGATTCCGGTCGCATGCAAATGCTCGACGCATTATCGGCCAAATCGCTAATCAGCCAGTCAAAATACTAGGTGATGCCAACGTGTTCAAATTACCAAAACGAAGGAGATTTGCCGATGTTCCAGCTCGATCTTTTACCTCTGGTTTTGATGGGAAGACGGCACTTTTTTTTTTTGAAATCAAAACATTAGTTGTTTTCGATGATAAACTGACCATTTGAAGACTAATTTAACATTTTTATGGCGATAACAGCTCATTGTGGAAGCGAAGCCTTACACATTCAGGCTAACCACAATAAACATCGTACTCTTGAATAGGCGTCAATGACTACGCTAAAATTCGTAAGATTGTGGGTCAGGAGTGAGTGTTGTGTTGTTTTCAATTGGGTTTTGTGTTTTACATTCCAACAGGAATTTATTGCGCTTTTGGACTCATCGCGAAATTAAAACCACGCGAATGATTTCTACTTCTACATTCAATTTATTGCAATGGATATCCGACAGCCCGTAACCTAATGTTATTGAAATTGTTTACTGTCTTACATCGTCATGTCCCAGTGTTACCGATGATTAGACTATGGAGGGGGTTAGACATAGACAAACTACGTAACGATAATGCTGTTTGTAAACCAACAAGCTTTGTAGATTGAATAAACATCTAGGGGATTTACATTTTCGGTTACTCAAACTGTGATTGACAGGAATTTTGCATACATTAGCCACCATTTTAAACTCGTGATTTTCACTGGTCGCGGCACGTTTCGACCGAAAATAACAACATTTATATATCAAAAGCACAACCAGACGAGTGCAATCGCTAGCGTACAAATTCATGCCCCCGTGGATATGTATTTGGAACCACAGCTTGATCTCCAAACATCGTAAATGGCATATTTCACGGAGCTCCCGCCACGCTGTTAGCTGCTTGGTTCGGATTAGCATACTAATACGGTGGCCATCTTGACCCTTATTTATAGTATCGGTTCCCTTTTAAGACTTTAAACAAAATGGCTGATACAGTGACGCGAAAGCAAAACGATAAAATTTACTCTAATAAGCCCCTAAATCGCTTACAACCGTCATAAGTACGCACAGTAGTATACTATAAATTTATTTGGTTGTATTTTTTATAATATAATGTATTTTAAAATAATGACTTAGGGGTTAGAATTTTCGTCACTTTTTCTTCCGGGACCCAAGCTACTCGCTCACAATTCCTGCAAATAAGCCCCTCTATAACTTCCACTTCCGCATACTTGTGTAATAGCGAGCATAGTGTTAACTGTCCGTCATGGAGCTTTTTTGACCGTTTTTTCTTAACCGCCCTCAGCGCTGAAATTGGGGCAGGGGACCAGACTAATTGCGTCTAGTGTAAGAAATATTTCTTACACCAGATACCAGCCGATACCCCCCCCCCCTCATAGAGACTGCGTACTACAGTTGAATATAGTTCCTGGGCTCCCTGTGGGCAAACACGGGGATTTCGCTATAGTTTTCCTATTTTCAGCGGTTTTCGTCGTGAATGTGTACAATGTCAGTGGATTTGTACAACGTCAGCAATGTGAGAGATCGCTGGTTCGAATCCAGTACGGTTAGTACGATTTTTGAATGCTAGTGAGAAAATCCTATCACTTGTGTGAAGACACTCGTGGTACAGTGGACAAGGCAGTGCGCTGGGAACTCAAAAATTTCAAGTTCGACTCCTACAAAAGACATGAAAAACGTTAAAAACATAAACACAATAATACTACCTTATGGTCGAAGCCGACGAATTGTCGAAGTACGAACACAGTTGGCATTCTATAAGATATATTGAAGATAATATTTGGTAATCGTAGTCCTAAATAACTATTAAAAATAGCTAGACGTTTCGAGCAATGGCTCTTTATCGATAGCATAGAAGCAAGTGCTATCGATAAAGAGCCATTGCTCGAAACGTCTAGCTATTTTTAATAGTTATTTAGGACTACGATTACCAAATATTATCTTCAATATATCATACTTATCAGTCCGAGCAGCGTTTATTTATTTATAAACTACTATTGGCATTCTTTAAGAATGTTCTAATTAATGAATATTCACGAGCACAGAAACTGCACGTCATGAATAAATTAGCATAATTTTAAAAAGTGTAGGTACCTCTTCTGGAACCCAGCCCCTGGAGAGTACAGGGGTTGGTTACGCGCTGCCTCCAAGCCGGAACACTGGCGCAATCTGTCTGCGACAGGGATATGTGGTTCGGCGGTTGTATATCGGGATGATCTCTCCCCCGCCGAGGTGAGTCTTTTCTAAAATAAATTCATTTTTGTACGTTCTGAGTTTATTCCTTCTGTTATTATTTTGGTTATTATCAGCCCATATGGTAATAATTTATATATTTTTTCAATTTCCAAACTTAATTTCTTGATTTCTCTGTCATTTAGTATATTTGTTGTTCGTTAATTTGTGGTTGGTTTATTTCGGTTAACAGTGTAGTAATGACACTGTACCATTCACTGTTTACCGTAATTGTGAATTACATAACGACAATTGATCAAAACAAAATAAAACAAGTAAATTAAGAACATACAGAGAAATAAAACTCAATTTTACTTTTGAAACACGGAAGTTTCGGCAACATATATATTTTATATCTTATCGTTCATGTCCTTGGTGTTGTTTATATTTATAAGATAATTAAAATGTCACATCAAAAAAAATCACATCGAAGTTCTTGGATGTATACGAAAGTGAAAATAAAATATGAAAGTTACAGCCAAAGTTACGTCCGAATATTCATCACGTCAAAAATACACTATTAATATTACCTGCCAAAGTATGTGAGTAACAACTAGTTTTATTCAATACCGTGATTGACAGCCGACGCGTAATCTACTAATTCGGCAAGAACAATAAAACACACCTTTAACAATAAAATGTAAGTGAGAAGTAGCGAATGGTGGAATGCTCAAAAGAAATTGAAATGCAAGTTATATGCGAGTATTTATCTCCGAGTACAGTGAAACTATATTGTGTAACAAACACAATAACTGGCAGTCGACGCCATCTGTTGCCAATAATTCATAGCATTCATCATCAGTGAACTTGGACGTTACCCATTGGAGACTTTTATCGGAAAACAAATGATAAAATATTTTAATCGTGTACAAAACTTGTCAACTTGAAATCCATTATGAAAACAAGGTTTCCAAGAAAACAAAGAAATTAATAGTAATTTGTACACTAAATATATAGATTTCCTTTTGAATAACATCAACCAGTCTAACCTGGTCGACAGCAATGAAAATCTAACAGCAAGGACAAATTAACAAAAATATACAAGCATCATTTATATCAACTTGGAAATGTGAATTACATAACGACAATCGATCAAAACAAAATTAAAAAATAAAATAAAATAAGAACATACAGAGAATTAAAAAACAATTTTGCTTTTGAAACTTACCTTGTTACCCTGCAAAATATTGAGATGCGCGAAAATTTAACTAAATTCCGCCTCAGTGACCACAATTTGAAAATTGAGACTGGTAGATACAAAGAAATACCCCTTGCTAATAGATTATGCAACCTTTGTGATCAGAACGAAGGAGAAGATGAGTATTACCTAACGATGATGTCATGCAAAAGATAAACCCCCGAAAGAAATGTCTTATTTGAAATGGCAAAAACCAAAATCCAAAAAATTGCCACCAAAGACACAACTCATATAGTCTTGCTATAAACAGCAGTGGTATAACACTCCCTGTAGCAAAGCGTTTTGAAATAACACAGAAACCCCAGTGATAATTTTCTTTAACAGTTAAGTTTTTGCATTTTATTTTCTATTTTTTATAGTAAAATAATTTAGTCTTATATCTTTTCTCTGTAATGTATTAGCTTAGCTTAGCTTGTTTTATTTTATTTTATTTTATTTTATTTTATTTTATTTTATTTTATTTTATTTTATTTTATTTTATTTTATTTTATTTTATTTTATTTTATTTTATTTTATTTTATTTTATTTTATTTTATTTATTTCTTCTTTTTAACCTTTTATTTTTTCTCAATCATTTGTAACCATTGCCAATCCCTCCGGAGAATGTGTTAATAAAATTATGTATAAGCATACAAATAGAAATAAACTGTACACGTAACGTACAAGTTATTAGTTGATAAATACAAATACACCGTAGTACACGTAACGTACAAGTTATTAGTTAATACATACAAATACACCGTAGTACCCGTAACGTACAAGTTATTCCTTAATAAATACAAATACACCGCACACGCAACGTACAAGTTATTAGTTAATAAATACAAATACACCGTAGTACACGTAACGTACAAGTTATTAGTTAATACATACAAATACACCGTAGTACCCGTAACGTACAAGTTATTCCTTAATAAATACAAATACACCGCACACGCAACGTACAAGTTATTAGTTAATAAATACAAATACACCGTAGTACACGTAACGTACAAGTTATTAGTTAATACATACAAATACACCGTAGTACACGTAACGTACAAGTTATTCGTTAATAAATACAAATACACCGTAGTACACGTAACGTACAGGTTATTAGTTAATGAATACAAATACACCGTACATGCAACGTAGAGTTATTAGTTAATAAATACAAATACACCGTAGTACACGTAACGTACAAGTTATTAGTTAATACATACAAATACACCGTAGTACCCGTAACGTACAAGTTATTCCTTAATAAATACAAATACACCGCACACGCAACGTACAAGTTATTAGTTAATAAATACAAATACACCGTAGTACACGTAACGTACAAGTTATTAGTTAATACATACAAATACACCGTAGTACCCGTAACGTACAAGTTATTCCTTAATAAATACAAATACACCGCACACGTAACGTACAAGTTATTAGTTAATACATACAAATACACCGTAGTACACGTAACGTACAAGTTATTCGTTAATAAATACAAATACACCGTAGTACCCGTAACGTACAAGTTATTCCTTAATAAATACAAATACACCGCACACGCAACGTACAAGTTATTCGTTAATAAATACAAATACACCGTAGTACACGTAACGTACAAGTTATTAGTTAATACATACAAATACACCGTAGTACCCGTAACGTAGAAGTTATTCCTTAATAAATACAAATACACCGCACACGCAACGTAGAAGTTATTCCTTAATAAATACAAATACACCGCACACGCAACGTACAAGTTATTAGTTAATACATACAAATACACCGTAGTACCCGTAACGTAGAAGTTATTCCTTAATAAATACAAATACACCGCACACGCAACGTAGAAGTTATTCCTTAATAAATACAAATACACCGCACACGCAACGTACAAGTTATTAGTTAATAAATAAAAATACACCGTAGTACACGTAACGTACAAGTTATTCCTTAATAAATACAAATACACCGTACACGCAACGTACAAATTATTCCTTAATGAATACAAATACACCGTACATGCAATGAAGAGTTATTAATTAATAAATACAAATACACCGTACATGCAACGTAGAGTTCTTAGTTAATAAATAAAAATACGCCGTACACGTAACGTAGAAGTTATTCCTTAATAAATACAAATACACCGCACACACAACGTACAAGTTATTAGTTAATAAATACAAATACACCGTAGTACACGTAACGTACAAGTTATTCTTTAATAAATACAAATGCACCGTAGTCCACGTAACGTACAAGTTATTAGTTAATGAATACAAATACACCGTACATGCAATGAAGAGTTATTAATTAATAAATACAAATACACCGTAGTACACGCAACGTACAAAATATTCCTTAATGAATACAAATACACCGTACATGCAATGAAGAGTTATTAGTTAATAAATACAAATACACCGCACACGCAACGTAGAAGTTATTCCTTAATAAATACAAATACACCGCACACGCAACGTACAAGTTATTAGTTAATAAATAAAAATACACCGTAGTACACGTAACGTACAAGTTATTCCTTAATAAATACAAATACACCGTACACGCAACGTACAAATTATTCCTTAATGAATACAAATACACCGTACATGCAATGAAGAGTTATTAATTAATAAATACAAATACACCGTACATGCAACGTAGAGTTATTAGTTAATAAATAAAAATACGCCGTACACGTAACGTAGAAGTTATTCCTTAATAAATACAAATACACCGCACACACAACGTACAAGTTATTAGTTAATAAATACAAATACACCGTAGTACACGTAACGTACAAGTTATTCTTTAATAAATACAAATGCACCGTAGTCCACGTAACGTACAAGTTATTAGTTAATGAATACAAATACACCGTACATGCAATGAAGAGTTATTAGTTAATAAATACAAATACACCGTAGTACACGCAACGTACAAATTATTCCTTAATGAATACAAATACACCGTACATGCAATGAAGAGTTATTAGTTAATAAATACAAATACACCGCACACGCAACGTAGAAGTTATTCCTTAATAAATACAAATACACCGCACACGCAACGTACAAGTTATTAGTTAATAAATAAAAATACACCGTAGTACACGTAACGTACAAGTTATTCCTTAATAAATACAAATACACCGTACACGCAACGTACAAATTATTCCTTAATGAATACAAATACACCGTACATGCAATGAAGAGTTATTAATTAATAAATACAAATACACCGTACATGCAACGTAGAGTTATTAGTTAATAAATAAAAATACGCCGTACACGTAACGTAGAAGTTATTCCTTAATAAATACAAATACACAGCACACACAACGTACAAGTTATTAGTTAATAAATACAAATACACCGTAGTACACGTAACGTACAAGTTATTCGTTAATAAATACAAATGCACCATAGTCCACGTAACGTACAAGTTATTAGTTAATGAATACAAATACACCGTACATGCAATGAAGAGTTATTAGTTAATAAATACAAATACACCGTAGTACACGTAACGTACAAGTTATTAGTTAATACATACAAATACACCGTAGTACACGTAACGTACAAATTATTCCTTAATAGATACAAATACACCGTACACGCAACGTACAGTTATTAGTTAATAAATACAAATACACCGTAGTACACGTAACGTGCAAGTTATTAGTTAATACATACAAATACACCGTAGTACACGTAACGTACAAATTATTCCTTAATACATACAAATACATCGTACACGCAACGTACAATTTATTAGTTAATGAATACAAATACACCGTACATGCAACGTAGAGTTATTAGTTAATAAATAAAAATACGCCGTACACGTAACGTACAAGTTATTAGTTAATAAATAAAAACACACCGTAGTACACGTAATGTACAAGTTATTAGTTAATACATACAAATACACCGTAGTACACGTAACGTACAAGTTATTCCTTAATAAATACAAATACACCGCACACGCAACGTACAAATTATTTCTTAATGAATACAAATACACCGTACATACAATGAAGAGTTATTAGTTAATAAATAAAAATACGCCGTACACGTAACGTACAAGTTATTAGTTAATAAATAAAAACACACCGTAGTACACGTAACGTACAAGTTATTAGTTAATACATACAAATACACCGTAGTACACGTAACGTACAAGTTATTCCTTAATAAATACAAATACACCGTACACGCAACGTACAAATTATTTCTTAATGAATACAAATACACCGTACAAACAATGAAGAGTTATTAGTTAATGAATACAAATACACCGTACATGCAACGTAGAGTTATTAGTTAATAAATAAAAATACGCCGTACACGTAACGTAGAAGTTATTCCTTAATAAATACAAATGCACCGTAGTCCACGTAACGTACAAGTTATTAGTTAATGAATACAAATACACCGTACATGCAATGAAGAGATATTAGTTAATAAATACAAATACACCGTAGTACACGTAACGTACAAGTTATTAGTTAATACATACAAATACATCGTAGTACACGTAACGTACAAATTATTCCTTAATAGATACAAATACACCGTACACGCAACGTACAATTTATTAGTTAATCAATACAAATACACCGTACATGCAACGTAGAGTTATTAGTTAATAAATAAAAATACGCCGTACACGTAACGTAGAAGTTATTCCTTAATAAATACAAATACACCGCACACACAACGTACAAGTTATTAGTTAATAAATACAAATACACCGTAGTACACGTAACGTACAAGTTATTAGTTAATACATACAAATACACCGTAGTACACGTAACGTACACATTATTCCTTAATACATACAAATATACCGTACACGCAACATACAATTTATTAGTTAATAAATAAAAATACACCGTACACGCAACGTACAAATTATTCCTTAATGAATACAAATACACCGTACATGCAACGTAGAGTTATTAGTTAATAAATAAAAATACGCCGTATACGTAACGTAGAAGTTATTCCTCAATAAATACAAATACACCGCACACACAACGTACAAGTTATTGGTTAATAAATACAAATACACCGTGGTACACGTAACGTACAAGTTATTCGTTAATAAATACAAATGCACCGTAGTCCACGTAACGTACAAGTTATTAGTTAATGAATACAAATACACCGTACATGCAATGAAGAGTTATTAGTTAATAAATACAAATACACCGTAGTACACGTAACGTACAAGTTATTAGTTAATACATACAAATACACCGTAGTACACGTAACGTACAAATTATTCCTTAATAGATACAAATACACCGTACACGCAACGTACAATTTATTAGTTAATGAATACAAATACACCGTACATGCAACGTAGAGTTATTAGTTAATAAATAAAAATACGCCGTACACGTAACGTACAAGTTATTAGTTAATACATACAAACACACCGTAGTACACGCAACGTACACGTTATTCGTTAATAAATAAAAATACGCCGTACACGTAACGTACAAGTTATTCCTTAATAAATACAATTACACCGTACATGCAACGTACAAGTTATTAGTTAATAAATACAAATACACCGTACACGTAACGTACAGTTATTAGTTAATAAATACAAGCTCGGTGAAACAAAATAGAGGCGATGTTTGTAAGCATATCGCAAAAGGGTTGAGGTTGTTTCTTTTACTTGTACGGTTATTAACGACAGTTATTAGCCTGGGCACCTACATACTCTGTCATTACAATATACAAATAAGTATGGTGGTGCAAGGTAGTCATAGTTCGTGGTATATAGCAAGGGTGTGAGTAACTAGATACAGTTGGCCGAACCTGCAAAGTAAACCGACAAGACATAGAATATACCGCACGTCGATGTCAATCTCTTGCACACACAAACTTAAAAATTGGCATCACCGTGCCCCCCCCCCCCCAAAATGAGGCGAATGCGAAATGGGACGAATGTGAATTGGGACGAATGTGAATTGGGACGAATTGACTGTGAATCTACACTCGCACCTTTGAACTCGAAGCGTGTGTGACGTCCAAAAGCCCGTTAAAAGAATCCTAAACCAATCGTATGTACCTTTATTTTTTTTGTTCATCGCTGAGTGGCCAGGTTCGAATATTCGGTCATGTTATGAGACTCATTATCGATCTGTGGGTGTCAGGGTTACTTGAATGTATCTCTGGTGTTGTAGAGGGTACAGTGAGAATATCTTTATTACACAACTGAACCGTCAGTGGGTGCTGTATGGTAAGGATACAGATCAGAAAATACAAACACAAATAAACAAAAACAACAACAGTTTCAAAATTACACACTTAGCAAAAAATAAAGGGTACCGGGTATTTATAAAATACGGATTCACAATTAGGTTTTATAAATTGTGTTTTTTTAAGTATTTTGCAAGTGCAGTACTACTATTTAAAAAACAAGTGAATATTAAATTTCGGTTAGCTGTATTACACATTTTTAATTTACAGTCTTCTAAGAGGATATTTCTTTCTTGAGTGAAGAAGCAACAGTCAAGAATGAAATGTTCTTCATCTTCTACAGTACCTGTGTTGCATTTTTATTCAATCTCAATTCTTTGGAACTAAGTCGAAACTTGGTAACTATTCTTCTTAGATTGAAGTTCTGTTAAATGTCCTTCAAATTCATATTCTATTTTAAACAAATTAACGTTCCTAATTTGTTTCCTGAATTTCCGTTTGTTGGGACATGACTAAGTTGCTAATTCCATGTTTGTATATGTTTATTTTTTAATTTTTCTTTGAACAATTTTGTTAATTCAGTGATGTTTCCCACATTGTATATTTTATTTACTTCAGATAAGTCAGCATACCCAAGAATTGTTTTAACATGTTTTATCCAGCTTGAGTTTGAAAATACTGTTTCTTTAAGTGATAGTTATAGTTATACGGGGGGTGTGCTGTTCTGGGTGTCAGTCACACTGATATTTCATTCGTATAATATACCATATTCGTCATAAAGTAAATATGAGTTGTTTAAAAATATCGAGCACTGCAGACAAAACTCAGCAAATTCTACAGTTTAACGCCCTCACGGAAGTATGCTGAACACATACTTTATATATGATGATGTGCTACTATCAGTCTTCGTATAACGTAGAGGGCGCTATGACTGTCACTTGAGGATTACTACTTAGTAAATCGTGGTAGGTCAGATAACAGATTGAGTATTATTAACTTTAACAGTGCTAAGATGTATAAATCATTACTTAGTTTGTGTATATGCCATTTTCTTCAAATATTTATAAATAAAAACTATATTCAGAGCGTCGTCAAAACAAAGTACAGTATCTCTCGGAATAGTCTGGTAAAATTTCTTTTTTTATGCTAAACGACAAAGCCATGGAGGACACTTTTATTGAAAAACCTGGAGTCTACCGCACAAAACAAATTACAAAACGTAAATCTAGTCTGTAATTCAACGGGGCATTTTCTCGTACTAAAATAAAATCTCGAAATTAAAAAGGGTTTCCATTTTCACACTGATTTGGTGACAAGGCACAAACATGCATGTATAAAGGTCTGGTTTTGAAAACAACTCCATTTTTTGTGGAATCTCTTAACACTCTCCCAGTGTAGGTGAGCCAGGGTGGAAGAGTGTAAGTTAATATGCACATCGTTCACCACTTGTCAACAAAATATGCAATGTGGGGAATTTCGGAGAATAATAATTTGATATGACCAGGCACAATCGGGTTGTCAATTTCGTTGAGATTTTTCCGTTGCCATGGGATGTTTGCTTACTAATCAAGTTTTAGGTTTTTATGGACGTAAATATGGCTAATTGTATTTTAAGATGCTCCTAAAAACTATCACGATTTTATACAAGTGTGATTGAAAACGAGGCAGCAGTATTTCTCTACGCATGCGTTGTTAGCAGATCACGAATTGTGCGTTTCTTGCTGTGTTGGTACCCTACTTCGACGAATTTATCTGAAAACCAAGACAGGAACTGGTTCTATGTAATCATTGTTGAATCACTATGGTATCCTAACGGTTTGAGGCTTCTGATGCAGCAATCTAGCCCTCGAGTTCTATTCCGTGGTGTGATTGTCGCTGGTGTGAAAGAGCATCGTACGATCAGTGAATGGGCACATCAAAAAAGCAGGAAGTGATGTGACGAATGCCCGAAGCTCGCGAAAACACTCGGATTTATTACGGCTGTGTACAGCGGAAAGTGACACCAATGACTTGAAAACAACATAGGTCGTACTAGTAATTTAAATTACCGGATTTTGACTACCGTTGCTTTGACCGCCATCTGAACGTGGGGATCCATCTGGGAATCCATCGTTATTATAATCACGAACTTCATCTCCATATTGCACTGTTTACTGTGATGCAAAATGGAAGTTGCCATGAACCACGATGAGGAAAATGACAGGCTAGACACGGTCAGTACCGTAGACAGCGATGATGACTATAACAGTGTGTATAATGGGAGTATACGAGGTAGTATGAGCTCGTTGGTTGGGCCAAGACCTCCCGATCGATTCGGATTCATGGGTGGTAAACAGTACACCGAAAAGGGGTGAGTATAAACTTCTATGGTGACGAATCTACTGTCTTCTTCTTTTAGTATATGCAGCTTGTCCGCTGGTTGTTAACCACAACTTGTTTTGATCACATTTTTGGTTGTTTTTATATTGGTTGGTTTCAAACCCTGTCTTCGAAAACCACTTTCGTGTTGTATCATGTTTACAGGCTGGTGGTCTGAGACTTGCACCCGTCTGTCTCACAGTTAGGTTCACATTGCCACGTCCACTGCTAAAATCACACAAAAACTGAAGCCTCTACATTCTTGGTATCCCTTCACTTCTTGCCACACCTGGTAATAAAGTGCATTGCCCTTTCACTTTTGAGTGACATTGTTATGTAAATTATGTTAAAGTCGAACTAGGTCATGGGGACATCAAGGTCTTAGGTTCAACATATTTACTAGTCTGCATTGGCCTGAGTCTAAAATTTGATATCCATTCATAACAACTGCATACTGAGTGGATGCAATATCCTATTTAGTGTTCTCTGTGAGTTAGCCCAATGCTTACAACTCCAGGGGGTTGAAAATACGACAGTCTGACCGAGGTCCGGGACCTGCTGTCGTAATGTTTCTGGTGAGCTGCTGTGATAATGTGTCTAGTTGCACAAGATGGTGAAAAAAAATTGCAAAATATTACTTAATTTAAAATTGTATATATATAATCATTGAAATGATGGTAGACATAATAAATACTAGTAAACAGGTATTTTGTTACAAGTGTGTGTGTGTGTGCTCTGATTATAGTGTGAACTTTTTTAATGGCCATGGTCATCCAGCAAGGACATGATATACCGGGTACATACATCACATCCTTGCCCGGTGACTCTTTTTAAACAGGATCCTTTATTTGATGAAACAGAATGCATATGATATACATGTAAGCAATAAAGGTATTATGAGGATATCAACTCTCATCCCTTGTTTGTAAAGCTGGTTATTATCTAACACAAGTGACATCATGGGCTAGTAATATTTAGTGAACTGGACATGAGTGCATTACTGACCCAGTAGAATTCCTTATAGAATGAGTTTGTAGAACATGTCATGGTAGTTCCGCATCGAACCACGATTTAAGAAGAAAAAAATTTCAGATTATAAAATTGCCATGATTGGGTCAGTATAGTTAGTACACATTACAGCCCATAATGCCTTGAGTATCAACCAGCTTTCTGATTAAGTGATCAATATCAAGTAATAACCCTAGTCCTGACATAACCATGTCAAAAAGACACAGAAATCTTACTATCGGTACTTATGTTAATTAGCCATGAGGTCTGACACATGGCTTTCTGAAATCCTCCATGGATTGCCAAAATGAATGGAAAAAAAAAACGGCTTCAGCATGTGATGATCACACATTCTGAGTTATATATTACATTTTCCAATATCAGCAAAAATATTAAATTTTTTCAAAATTAAACTTTCAGTTGAAGTTGTTGTCGTTACCATCTGGGTAAATTGTTATCCAGTGTGAAATTCTTTTTATCACAACGATAAAAATGATACTCTTTAATACGCATATAATATAACTGCCTTTACAGTGGGTTGGTTTTTTTAGGAAATTCCCATAATCTCTTCTAGCATGTTAAATACAGTGGCAAATTTTAGACCCATAAAAAGAGTTACTGGTTCTTAAAACTGTGATCATTTCCTGTCTTCCTAAGTTGATGCTCTTCTTCAGTGGATCAGTGCAGCTGTATTGCCTGTCAGATACTGTATATGCACTAATTATTCACTGGGTTTTAATTTTCGCAAATTTTCACTAATAAGTAAAACCTGCTAAATTAAAACCCCATGAACATGTAAAACAAGATTGAACTCATTGTTTCGCTGGCAAATCCGTGAACTTAAAACCTAACGAAATTGCTCAAAATATCAAAAGAGTGAAAATAAATGATTTTACAGTATTTGATTGCCTGGAATTAAAATATCATATTGTAAAACAATTTTTGTCTGCCCATGAGCTTTTGTGTGGAACTCAATTCCCGTGCATGCACAGGTGACAACCCCTCTGCTTTAATATCGTGAGAGACAGATTTTCAGAAAATCATGCTATTTTTGAATTCAAATTATCAAATCGTTGAATCTTTTTATAGTGATTAGAATAGCAATTTCTGTAGAACAAGGAATTAATACAGTACGGTATATTTTCTGCTTCTTTAAATTGTTGTAAAAATGATGATTCAAGAAACCTTCACAAACGTTACTGTGACTCCATGTTTCCAAGTCCTGGAAAAGCGCTTCAACTCACAAGAGATGATTTCAGGTCAGGTTATATTTAATATTTGTATCGGTGAACTTTTCACTCATCAAATTATCCAATCTTATTGGTTTATAATAGATTCAATATTTTGGTATATTTAGTTCATACATGGAACTGGTTTCCTTCAAGACAGATCAGGAATTTAAACTCAATTTAACTGTACTATAAAATGCCTTATTTTAGGTGGAATTAATTTTTGCTGAAAAGAGTGTTTTGTATGTTTTTGAGTTTATTTTTACTGATTTTTGATGAGTTGAATGGAAAATAGAGGAAAACAAGTGTATTCGCTGGATTTTATTTTCTCTGAATCATCCCTGCAGCGAAAATGAATTCTATTTCACAGTATAAGTGAGTCATAGGTTCTTTTTGTCTTGATGAAATGCAGTGAAGTGTCTTATTTCATTAGGCATAATTATTCCCTTTTAGATCTAAGAAATTTTTTTTCTCACAAAAGAAAATCACAAAATGCCATCACAAAGAATCGCACATAAACCTAAATTTAGAATATTAAATTAGGTAAATATCGATGATAATAATGTACTTCTTCCAGAGCATAAGAAGACGAAGACTTGCTGACTTGTGGTTGACTGACTATTTATAGAAATTGATTTATTCAACATGTGGAAACACCATATGGTGCTTTTAGATTGTCTCCTTTTATTCCACTCTTAGTTTCACCTCTGAATATATACTGCTGTGTAGGCAATCTAGTATTACGTCTTTTTAAATGGGATTACATTACCGATGGTTACTTTTATATATAGTACAAAGTTTTTACAGATTTGTAGTTATTAGTTTCGCATGAATTATTTTACAACCTGAAAATATGTTAATTATTCTCTGACTTTCTATTTCCTGGATGAAGTGAAATCATGTTTAATTAGATGTTTGTTGAATGTTAAATTTCATTAGAACCTTTTGCTTTGCTGACCAATCAGTGAAATTTGAAACGTGTTGATTGTGCTCAAAATATACCGGGTATACCAATGAAAATTAACGCTTTTACAGTAATAAAATACTAAGTAATACATGTAATTGCATCATATTAGCCATGTTCACACTGGTGAACTCGATCCGTACTGGGTTAGAGGTATTCTTTGATGTTTGTTATAGATATTATTAATCATGGCGCATTCATGGCATATGCTGATCACTGTTGGTCAAGTAACATTCTCCCCCCAACAATGGAAATAAATCCCCTGATAAGAAAAAGAACAGAAATTTTCAGGAACTTGGCATCATTTTGGAAGTTGACTAATGTCAATTATAGAAAATTACTAAAAGTCGGTTGATTTTTAGCTCCGCTGTCGACTTTGTCGAGCGGAGCTTATCATAAGAGTGATTATCCGTCATCGTCGTCCGTGTCAATGTTTTACTTTTTCGACTTCTTCTTGAAAACTACAAGCCTGAATGCTTTGATACTTGGTGTATATGTACCTTGGGTAGATCTCTCTCAGATTAGTTCATTTCATGATGATATCTTCAATTCTCTAATTTTGATGAATATTTTTGTCATTTTTGGTAAAAAGTGATATTTTCGACTTATTGTTAAAAACCGCAAGTCCAATTGCTTTTATATTACATATGTAGGTACTATATGTGGACCTCTCTCAGATTTGTTCATTTTGTAATGATATCTTTAAATTCTCGAATTTTTGTGAATATTTTTGTCATTTTTGGTAAAAAGTGATATTTTCGACTTCTTGTTAAAAATCGCAAGTCCAATTGCTTTGATATTACATATATAGGTACTACATGTAGACCTCTCTCAGATTTGTTCATTTTGTGATGATATCTTTAATTCTCGAATTTTGGTGAATATTTTTGTCATTTTTGGTAAAAAGTGATATTTTCGACTTCTTGTTAAAAACCGCAAGTCCAATTGCTTTGATATTACATATATAGGTACTACATGTAGACCTCTCTCAGATTTGTTCATTTTGTGATGATATCTTTAATTCTCGAATTTTGGTGAATATTTTTGTCATTTTTGGTAAAAAGTGATATTTTCGACTTCTTGTTAAAAACCGCAAGTCCAATTGCTTTGATATTATGTATATAGGTACTATATGTGGACCTCTCTCAGATTTGTTCATTTTGTGGTGATATCTTTAATTCTCTAATTTTGGTGAATATTTTTGTCATTTTTGGTAAAAAGTGATATTTCCGACTTCTTGTTGAAAACCGCAAGTTCAATTGCTTTTATAATACATATATAGGTACTACATGTGGACCTCTTTCAGATTTGTTAATTTTGTTGTGAAATCTTCAATTATTTAATTTTGATGATTATTTTTGTCATTTTTGGTGAAAAGTTATATTTTTGACTTCTTGTTGAAAACCGCAAGTCCGATTGCTTTTATATTACATATATATGTACTACGTGTGGACTTCTTTCAGATTTGTCCCGTTGCTTTTTATATATATATATTGTTCATTTTCTAATGATATCTTCAGTTCTTTAAGTGTAATGTGCATTGCTAACAGCGGAGCTATCTCAGCCGAGAGGCTGCTTGTTTATGAAAATTAATGTGAAATTGTCCTATTACTGCAAAACATAACTTCAGCAATTAGAATTCATCCTAAACACTATAATTTTATGAATGACAACATCACTGATGATATCACATTGTTTTCAAGATCATTTGACCATTTTTACGTAACAATAATTTCAATCACCATATACATGTACATTGTATGCTGGGTTTCGGTTTCGGTACCGGTAATGCTGAATGCGTTTCAATACAACAAAAGTCGGCACAAGTGGAGTTTGATCTTGGCTTGCTAAGCGGGCCGATTGAGATACACAAAATCTGGGCGTGTGCTGACTTGGTTATCCGACTATTCCCACATAAGTTATGGCATGTGCCGAGATTCAAATGCAATTTGCTAGCGAGAATGGCGCTACTGTGTTAAAAAAAAAAAATAATTCTCATTTTGGGTTTATTTTAACTTAGTAATCAATAATTACTATTAAAATACATTTGTCCGAGAAATCAATATATAATTCATTCAACCATTACAACATCATACAGACATATTTTGCGATAGTCTTGTAATAAACTCATGCGATATATTGTTGCTTTAAAAATTATTTTCAACAGAATTATTTTCACAGTCGTGATTGACAAACATGCGTTGTATATTTCATGTGGAACCACATTGAACACAACACGCGCATTTCATCAAGTGAAACCAAGTTCCATGAATATGTGTAATTCGAAATTTCTCCCGAGGGTCTAAAAAGTCACAGCAACTTTTGTTTGTTGAAGCAGCTTTTGAACTTTGTTAAATCATGATAAAGTGTCACATGTCTTTAGAGCATTTTTACATATTGCATATGTTCATGTACGTTTGTACAGTTACGTGTAGTTAGGAAATGTTTCTAATCTGTTTCGAGAAATCATGCGCCGATTGCCAAATACATACTGTTTGTCAATTGTTGACAGCATCTGTCTCATCAATTTGAGAAAATGTCATTTTGATTTGCTTGAAACATACAAAAATTCTGCACTGAATCTTGGGGCTGCATGTTATCGCTGCAGCTATCTTGACAGACTTACAGACACACATGGCTTTTGACCCAGCATTCAAGGTCACAGATTAAATAATAATGGGCTTAAGATATGTACAAGTAGTCAGTCAGTCAGTAACCTATAAATTGTAAATGTGACATGCTATGATGATGTCATCATGTTAGGGCTCTTTAGAGGTCCTCTTGCAGGTGTTTTGGAACTGCTTTCTTTGTAATGTACGTAATGAAATTAATTATATTATAAGACGGTTCTTGCTGTCAACTTCCCAAGATAGAAGCCGTACTTGTAATACCTCTGGGTGTTTTCGTGTCACTGTTATTGTCAGGTCGTGTGATAAATGTATTTGAGTTACGATAATATTAGGCATTCATTCTATTTTGATCTATGGCAATGTTATTGATACATGTCAAATCTAATTAATTAATTTCGCCAGTAATAGTGCTTGACTTACCAGAAATCTATTGGATGCTGGTTCACGCAGAAACTTTTGACCTGAACAACCACCCAGATGGCCAGACATTTAGGATTTTACATTTGAGCCAATTAATTTAATGTGTCTTGGCATTAGGATTACAGTAAAGGGTTCGGTAGGTATACTGTATATCAACCTTAAACGCTAAACCTAACGATAAGACACATATTTCTTCAAATGGAATTTATTCTTAATTTGACCTAATTTTAAATCCTAAATTTTCAAATTTCAAATCTCTTTCTAAGGATAGCCACTCGGACTATGTTTAATTGAATATAAAAAAAATGACATGGTTCATGCATGTAATAGTAATATTTTATTGCATTTTTAGTAAAAGAACATTTTCATCAGTTGTTAGCAATAAATATATGGGTAACAAAAACTAAAAAGTAATACATACGTACAAGTAATATCAAAAGAAAAATTATGCTGTTACAGAATTTCCAATGTTTTTGATCATTTTCTCATCTCTATTTTTTAGGTAGATACATGTATATAAGTTTCTGGAATGAATTGGTGATTTTAGCTGGGAATCGTGACAAACATTTTGTTTTTCATATTGAATTATAAATAGAGGTGTCCAGCTGTTACTAAGACTGCATGACATACAGATGTGACATTACACATGTACATGTAGGTTCAATGCTGGTCATTTTTGTTAGCTAGCACAGAGCACTGAATAGAATATTATAATGTTGTGCTGAGGTCTGTCTGTGTGTCCGTATGTTTGTGTGACGTACACATGTAGGTCCCATGCTGGTCATTTTTGTTAGCTAGCACAGAGCACTGAATAGAGTATTTTAATGTTGTGCTGTGGTCTGTCTGTGTGTCTGTATGTTTGTGTGACGTTACACATGTAGGTCCCTTGCTGGTCATTTTCGTTAGCTAGCTCAGAACACTGAATAGAGTATTATAATGTTGTGCTGTGGTCTGTCTGTGTGTCTGTATGTTTTTGTATTTGTATTTATTTATTTGGCATAGATCAGTGTTCTCCCCAAAGCGTTTTAGCGTAGCGGGGCCGCTACTCCATTATTTATGCCGCTACTCTGAGAGATTGCCCGCTACTCTGTGGCATTTCCTGTTACTCTTTGTTTTAGCTTGTTAATACACGTGCGAATCTGTTAGTCAGCGTCATCAGCGTCCGGTACTGTGAGCCAAATCAGGTGTGAATGGAAACATGTCAGTGATTACGCAAAGACAATGGACTAATACAGCTTCGTACTTCGACAATAAACACTTTCGCCCTATTTAATTGGGGTAATAGCGAGTATTTTCTCAGTAGCATATTTGGCTGGAAGAAGCAACGATGTCAAACAGCAGAAATATTACGTTGTGGTTCCGCGTAGAACGCCCTGCTGGGCCCCTGGTTGCGAGCGATAAACCCACCAGCAACGCGGTCACCGGTACCCCTGTCGGCAGTATTACTAAACGTGTCCAAGATGATGTTACAACGAAAAGTGCAAAAAAATAAACTCTAGATTTGATGCACAATGGACAACAAAATATACGTGGCTGAGAGAAACATCCGATGGCAAAGGTAAAAAAAGTATTTATTTGTAGCGTTTTACTTGGAAGCGAGTTTTGACCTAGTTTAGTAAATTTTTGTATGGCTTCATTTTTTGCCGATCGTCGAAACATTTTTTTGGAAACGACCTTCTTTCTGGAAGTTCAAAAATTGTTGGCTACGATTTATCAAAGTAACTAATACTAGTATTGTGTTTTGAAATAGTTGGGTAAAGTTTATCGTGGCAATTTTTAGGTTTAGCGACTTTTCAAAATGGCGGCAATTTGTTTATTTTCATGTTGATCGTGACGATATTTGTTAAATACAAGTATTGATTCGCTCCTATTTCTTATCTTTTAGGAATGCTGTGACACATATGTGGAAAATTCAACTTAAAAACATCCAGAAATAGTTCTTTGGTATGGAATTCTATGCCATGTATAACTATTACGAAATATGCTATCGATAAACACGCACACTCGGAGATGCACAAGAAGGCCATGTCATTTAATAGAAGTGGGAAGCAAAGAAAATCACGGCGTTCTCAAAAGCTGCAGATCACTGGGCTTCCATGAAAGTCCGAAAAATCAACATTACATAGAAATCACACAGCAGCAGATTCATTTAATCTTCTACATAAATTTGTTAAAAAATAGACACATTTTCATCCATGCAAGCCTGTCATTATTGTTTTCTTTATCTTCAGACAAATGCTAATGATATGTAAATTATATGCAAATTAGCCGCCACTCTGATACATTTTTCTGGGGAGAACACTGTAGATTACTTGTAGTACAAAGAATTAAAAACATACGACAAGAGAGAGAGAGAGAGAGAGTACATTGCGAAATAATGAATATTAAAAAATAAAATAAAATAAAATGAGCTGTGATGTTGATGTTACACATGTAGGTCCCATGCTGGTCATTTTTGTTATGTAGCACAGAGCACAGAATTGAAATTGAACTATGATAAATAATTGAACTATGATGGTATAATTGGTGTGAACATCAAGAAACAATTAATTTACAAACTCTCGTGGGAATACTTTGGGGAATCTGTATTTTGCAATTTGGGTAAAGATGGCTGATGGCTTGACATATATCTTAATTATTTTTAAATATGTATCAGCTGTGTTTAAGAAATGTACATGAATGGAATTAATAATTATCACATTGTTAATTGTGTGATTGACTTAGCAATATGATAACAAATACAGACATGTAAACATGGCCTTGTATAATGTTCATTCACAGCAGTACCTCTCTGTAATCTCACAGGAATATTATAATTCAGATGCAAAATACTGAGTTGTGTGACACTTTCATCTCATAAAATACTGTACTGAAGTGTAGTGTCTACTCACTTCCATGGGAACTAGCGCCAAGCACTTGTTTTGAGTTCTTGAGTTGCTAGGCTACCGTGTGTAATATTTGTCTGGGTGATGGGGTAGTTTTACTTCTCCTACTCACAATTATGAATATTCAATTTTTTTTTTTCTTTACAAGACTACCTTTAATTCTATTGAAGACATTAAAATTAATTGTATTTGAATAATGGTTAAAATGACCTTAAACAGAAAAAATATCTGCTTACAATGTATAACAAGAATGCTGAAACCTGTGAAACACACCTGTGAATTTAGTAGCAATTTGCATAAGTTTGTAAAATTATTCAGAGATAAAAATTTATTACTGGCTAGTGTTTTTGTTGTAGGAGGGGCTACTGTGTAAATCTA
This sequence comes from Saccoglossus kowalevskii, assembly GCF_978046115.1. Taxonomy (NCBI): domain Eukaryota; kingdom Metazoa; phylum Hemichordata; class Enteropneusta; family Harrimaniidae; genus Saccoglossus; species Saccoglossus kowalevskii. The sequence goes on along the minus strand of NC_140656.1, from coordinate 18,537,743 downwards.
ACATTAACAAATAGGCTACGATTGTTTATTTGGGAGATCATAAACAATGATAATTATGTAAAAAAAAAAAACGAGACTGGAATTTGAATACATGTAATCCAGAGTGACAGCCTAGGTTGACCCTTAGTGGAAGTGTTATTTTATTCACTGCTAAGATATATTCTGTCTGTTCTCCCGATAGAACATGTTTTACACGACAATTTCAACATGGTTACATACATTCATAAATACAACTATGTGTATTTCACCTTGCTTCAGTACTCGTAAGTAACGAGAATTGGGAAAATCACAGACAAAACTATGTGAACTTTACTAGAACCTAGTCTATAAGCATCTGTGTGGATTGTCAAAATTGCTTTCTCTCTATTGTAGTGAGAATTTTTTTTAAATTTTGCCTAAAATTATTCGTTTTAGCTGGCTGTTTTGAATTTTGAGAAAACAATTTATAGTACCTGAAAATTAATTGTACCTATATGTATTTTGCTTATTTTTCAATCAAAAACGGTCGCTAAAGTAAGGTTTATTGCTATTGGAAAATTGTGTTGTTTTCAATGTACTCCTGATTTGTTATTCACTTTTTGCAGTTTATTTGATGACATCTTCCATTCAGACGAATATTTAAAATTTAATTATCTCTCGCAAAATCAAAGTTCATTTTAATCTCCCCAAAGCTTGTCTTCTCGCAAAACGTTATCAGAAAAATCCATAAATTAAAAGTTAAATCTCATAAAATTTATAATTTTAAAAATTCATTATTTCAATATTTCAATTTTTTTTTTTAATAAACCTATTTCTTGAAAAATCGCTGGCTTGTCTGCTGTTATTGCCTTTCGTCGAATGCCTTCATACTATCACTTCTATACTAAAACATCTCTGTACATTTCAGCTGCCAACTGTTTTAATAACCAGCCCCGTATTTCATGATGTTCCAATATTTCACATCAAGTTTTCAGTCTGGTGATTAGCTAAATTTTAAATATTCGTCTGAATGGAAGATCCATTCAGACGAATATTTAAAATTTAGTAGTACATAAATCCTATAGTCCATCCTCAAAAAATTATTTTGCCCTGATTATTAAATGTATTTATCTTAAACTACTACCCATGAAATTAACCTGCCCTCCTTAGCACATCATATAAAAACAAAGTTATCACCCGTCTGGTCTCCTAGCAACTGGAGAATCTAAATCTAATTTTTTAGACTCCCCACTACAATGATGAAACATTTGAAATTGAATATGAAAAACAACTTGTATTAATACTGTATGCAGATGAAGTGACATCACTTGTGTGCTGTTTCAGAAATCTACAGCTGTGTACTTAATATTTAACAATGTTGTGTTTATTTCTATCTTGCATATTTAATTCAAATAAATACCATGCTAATCTCTAGATTCATGTTTAGTTAGGAGATTTCTCAGAAGTATGAATCTATACATGTATACATGTACTTTTGTTTTTTTAATACTCCGTATGTATTAGGAATGGTTTCAATATTGTAATATTATTCATTATTATAGTAATTATTCACACAATTGTGTGATTTATAATTCATGTCGTGTACCATTCTGTGATGAGATTACCCAGGGTAATTGTCTCAGTCTATGACCTTTCACCCCAATTACAGATGGGTTTGATTGGTAATTAATATCATAGACTGTTCGTTTTAGCTCTTGTGAAACAAACACACTTGATGCTTATACGATATATATTTATAAATACCGGTATATAATTTATTTCTTTATTTGCTCTACACTCTATAATCAGCTGCAGGAGTCAGGAGAGACAACAGTGACATTCAATGACCGGAACTGTCGCCTGGCACAAAAACATTTAAAAAAAAAAAAAAAAAAATATAATCAGCTGCTTGTCAATTACATTTCATTAATTTAATGTTTTATAGCAGCTTATAATACATTTTTTTTTGCTCAAGATAAAACTATTTTTCCCCAGAATAATTCATGATTTAAAATTACTACCGTATTAATTAATCATCGGCCATGAAAGCATCATACTGTAAAATACCTAATTTTTGCTTGTTATTTATTTTCGCTATTTTCGCTGAAGGAATGATTCATTGAAAATAAAATCCAGAAAGTATACCTTTATTCCTATGTTTCAACTCATCAAAAATCAGTAAAATTAAACTTCATACAAAATACTCAAAAAGTATTTTCAGCGAAAATTAATTTCAGCTAAAATTATTTCAGTAAATATTTCACAGTAGTTTATTATAGTCAAACCTAAATGCCGTTAAAGATCACAGTAAAGATCACATTTACTGCATTTTTTCTATTAGTAGCACATGTGCTTTTGTAAATAACAGAGATGTGTCTTATAGTCTATGATAAGTCGTACATGTAGTTCAAGAACAAAATATACAATCAATGTTTTCGGTTCACGTGTGCTTTATATTGAAGATACGCTTCTGATAGAGCAAGTACGATAATTAATGTTGTCAGTTAACTTTTTAATTGTAATTCATTTTTATTGGACTGTAATATATACATGTATATGTATATGTGTAATCGTGGGAGATGCCGTAATTGACCAATCTCTATCAAAATCCACATTGATGTCCTTCTTTAACCCTAACACCAGTTATCTCTCTGTGCATCTGAGATTGGATTGACTCTGTTATCGTTCTGTATTAATTATTGTATTTTACCAAATAATTAGTATCACACCTGCTGTAGCTGTAGTAGCTGCTAATGCCAGATTGGAAGCTGTTCTATTGAAATCTCTTGTTGAGCTGCAAGGATGCAATGCCTGTAGCCTTTAAAAGTCACCCATGCTGTTTTAAGTCCCACATGCTATGTAGTTAGTAAATGATGACCTTCTACATGCATGAAGGGCCATTAATTGATCCCTGGGATGAAACCTTGAGTGAATACAAGTGTGAAGGTGATGGTAGTTTGTTGAATTCATTGATTGCTGCGTTTGTCCATTCATTAGTATATTGAGATTCAGCCAGTATCCATCCATCCATCCATCCATCCATCCATCCGTCCATCCCTTCCTCTCCCTCCATTCATCCATCCATTCATCCATCCGTTCATTCATTCATTCATTCATTCATTCATTCATTCATTCATTCATTCATTCATTCATCCATCCATCCACCCACCCATCCATCCATCCATCCATCCCTTCCTATCCCTCCATCCATCCATTCATCCATCCGTTCATCCGTTCATTCATTCATTCATTCATTCATTCATTCATTCATCCATCCATCCATCCATCCATCCATCCATCCCTTCCTCTCCCTCCATTCATCCATTCATTCATTCATTCATCCATCTATCCATCCCTCCATTTTTTCATCCCTCAACTTCCTGGATACAAACAATAACTTTAAAGTCATAAAACCAACAAATATTGATTGATACGGTAAATCTAGAAATAATTACAATAAGATAATGTGATGAAAAGATTTTGTGAAATTCATTGCGAGGTTTCACTTCAACTTAATTTGTTCAAAATTTTTTCCTGACTCATTGAAATTATCTCTCGCAAAATCAAAGTTCATTTTAATCTCCCCAAAGCTTGTCTTCTCGCAAAAGTTATCAGAAAAATCAATAAATTAAAAGTTAAATCTCATAAAATTTTTAATTTTAAAAATTCATTATTTCAATATTTAAATTTTTTTTTTAAATAAACCTATTTCTTGAAAAACTGCTGGCTTGTCTGCTGTTATTGCCTTTCGTCAAATGCCTTCATACTGTCACTTCCATACTAAAACATCTCTGTACATTTCAGCTGCCAACTGTTTTAATAACCAGCCCCATATTTCATGATGTTCCAATATTTCACATCAAGTTTTCAGTCTGGTGATTAGCTAAACTTCATACGTTTCACACGTTTCTGTACATTAAATGGTTGACCTCAACCTTTTCACCACCTGTTCCCTCTTTTCATCGCAAATAAAAAAAAAAAAATAGCCCCGTTTAAAGTATGCACTTTCCTTCAGAAGATTGGAACAAAAAATAGCCTAATTTTTTTAGTAAAAACTGCAAATTGATTCAAATAGTGTCTGTTGGCTCCAAAATTAGGGTTCATTATCAGAAATATTGAAGAATATAAGAAAATAAGTGCAGAAAAATGCTTACAATATAGTCTGGTGGTGAAAAGGTTAATAATCAACCCCATACATCACGGTGGTCCAATATTTCACATCAAGTTTTCCTTCTGGTGATTAGCTCATCTTTCCTGTACATTAAACGGTTGACCTTAACTGACATCAAAAGTGATTGAACTCTTATGGTCATTTACATCATTACCCCATTAACTATCCTATCCAGGGTTCAATATTCACTGAGGCCACTGCCATGGAATCCTTACCTGCAACTCTCTATCATTAACCTTTGAAAAAAAAGTCAAACATAGCTCATCCACAATTTCATTTTTAATGTATTTTTTTTTTTAATTTTATGTCTTAAGAAAAAAAAAAGTAAAATGCTGTCAATGAAGCATCTTAGTTGTCGTGCAGTGCATTGTGGGATATATACGTGTCCCATGCAATGAACAATGCATATCAAATCCATAGTTTGTTTATATAATGTTACACTTAAAGCGGAGGGTCGTCACCTGCGCACGCGCGAGATTTGAGTCCCAAGCGACGATAACAACACACGCTAAAAATGTAAAGGCTCATGGGTTGGCGCTTGTTTGTAAACAGTGACACGCTATGGCTATCTGACGCAAGCACAGGTGACGACTCCCCCGCTTTAATATTGTGGGTGAACAAACAGTAAAACAGTTTTAATTGTGTGGTGAAAACAAAGTCTAAAGAAACTAAGCAACAGTGATACTTCACCGCTCGGATTTGCATGATTTCATTTCATGTCAGTAATTTTGATTGATTTCAATGACCTTTACCTTCCAAGGTGGTGTGTTTTTATGTTCAGCATAGATATTGATATTGATTAAATCATAAATCACTTGTCATGATATTAATACACATAATGTGATGGCACTGTGCAAATATTGACACTAGTACAATGTAACAAACTACGCGTCCCACTATGAAAGGTGAATGTACTATTGAAGATAGAAATCTACTCATGAAACAAAAAATTCATAATTTGTTCAAATTTCAGTAACTGGTATATGTAAGAATTTAAAGTAAAAAATTGTTGGAGGTCAACAAACTATTGTCAAGAAAATGTCAGTATTACCTGGTAATACAGCCATGGCAACCATTTTTAAACCCTTTTCTAGTGTCCGTCGGATGAATGATTTAAAATTAGATTTTTAAAGATTTGGGTCAAATTTGGTACGGAGACGAAGTTGAATGTTGTCTTCAGTTATTTATGAACAGAGGACCATTTTTGACAACATTTATAATAAAAACTTGTATGTATAGTTTGTGTGTTATTTAATGCACATTTATAATACAAGTGTACTTATGTCAAAAATTGCACATTATATGCCGAATCACAGAAATTGTCTTAATATTTTGACTATAGGCACTCACCTCTATCATTTACAAAATCACACGTACCTATAAAAGCATACATACAGTATCTGTATCTCTGCAAAAATCACAAGGTTTCAAATTTGAATTTTGTGTTCTTTAATACTAAAAACTACTTGTTTCACTGGTGATGTGGTTGGGGAAAATGGAGATATAATGGGTCATATTGAAATATACATGTACATACATTGTATTTTTAGAAACCAACACTCAATCTTCCTCCTCCAATCTCTTCCTGATGTCTACCTGCTTGATTCCAATGATTGTCAAGGAAACAATTTGTTGCCGAACATAATCAGTCAATCTTGATAATTGGACGAGGTCATGCATGATTTAGCTTGAACCGAGCGTTTAGACGAATACAGCGTGTAAGAGTATCCGCATGAATATATATATATGGCTATAAACTTTGATACTTCTCAGCATTGTTTACATATGTAAATTACTTCTTCGTTCGATGAAGCGATGCTGCGTGATGCCACGTTGTCGCCATAATGAGACCACAATGAAGAGAAGCAATAACCGCCTCAACTTTTTAATGTTGCGACATTGATGCCATATTAATGCGATGCTGAAGCGAAGCTGACGCTGAAGTGAGACTTAAGCTTATACAATAACTACTGTATTATCATCTATATTTTGTTAAGCCAATGAAATTTGGCAACAATTACATCCCGATAGTTTAATAATAGACAAGTTATAACACCATCTGTTGGTTTCCATGCATGAATAGGAGGTTGATTTTTAGGTTGCGGAATGTATTGGCTCGTTGCGCTATCAGGGAGAAATCAACCCTTCTACACAGACTAAGCTGGAACGTTTTTACACCAGATGGCGTAAGTTTCTAAGATAAGTCAAAACTTGTCTATTGTTCTTTGGTGTTTTTTCTTTGATGCAAAATGTCTCGTTTTCCCATGATGCAATGCATGAAGCAGTTAAAATGTTACAAAAATACTACAGTTATCCTTGACAGATGAAACGTGACAAATAATTTAATATAATATTACTACAGGTATGTGCTCGTATAACATATAATTTTAATATTGTTATGTTAATAGTGTTCTATAGGGTAAAATCATTACCAGCAAATCCTATATACCAGCATTTGTAGAACAAAGTTTGAAATTTTCTAAATTTAGATGAAACCATCTGCTAAATTGTACTTAATTCACCCTTCGTGAGTTCTGTGCACACCATTCGTTTGAGACAATTACCATGCATTTGATACATCTTTCGGTATTCCCAGTATATTCATTGTAAAGAGTTATGCAGACTTAGTCTGAAACCGAAAATCAACATTTGAAAATGTCATCAACGCTTTCTCAGGCATGCCTTAGCCAATTTTGTTCAAGCATCACTCATGTTATGTTAGCTGATGCACATCATTTTTTTTTAATTTGATTCAAAATGGCCAACTTGTTGGTAGCCTTGTTGGTTTTATTGACTCCCATGTGCAAAGCACACAATTTGAGTTTTTGTGTTTTTGCTGTCAACGTTATGAGACTTTCATTTAACTGTACACCTACTAAGTGATGACAGACCTGCCAAGTCACGACCCCACCATTTCATAATTAATATTAATATTTAATCAAATTTAAGTTAAGTTTGGGTAGTTTAAGGTTAGTAAAGGGGGAAGATAAAGGTATTGATCAACTAATTTGCAATTTTCAGCTTTCACACTGATATCTCAAGTACTAATCATCACATTTCAATGAAACTTGGTACGTAGATGCTCTCTAGGACAATGCACATACATGATTAGTTTTGGGTTGAAATATGTGCATATTAATTACCTAATTTACATAATTAACAAATGTTCAGCTTTTACATTGATACATGTATCTCAAGTACTAATCTATTCCAATAGAACTTGGTACATAGATGGTCTGCGACACTGTGTAGACCTTATTAGTTTTAAACTCAAATATGTGCATATTAATTACCTGACTTGCATAATAATTAGTTAGTGTTCAGCTTACAAGTAAATTTTGAATTAATTGTGTCTCCAATACTCTCAGCACATGGGAGTTCTTTCTAAGCTTTCTTTGCATTTCATTTGTCCTTGACCATTTCTCTACAGTGCATGGATTAAATCAAAGTCATTTTAGTGCTTCTGAGAAATTTGAACTTGACTGAAGTCAATTTAGTGTTTTTCTCATCTAATCATTAAAAGTTTGATTGTACCCATTACTTTATCTCTGCTACCCAGTGCTGGTATCTGTACGCACTCAGTGTGGTATACTATCTGAGTGACGTCCGTATCGCTGGTACTTGTATCTGTGCGATGTATTCTTGTACTCGGCCACCATGGATAGCATCACACTGGGCTCTGTAGCTGGAAGATCTGTTGAAATTCCACCATAAATTGATAACTTCCACCACTGATGTAATAAAAACAGATGGGTCTGTCTGTTAAATAGAGTATCATGATTTACAGTTTTCAAGATCCTAGTCTAATCAGGATAACCTAAAACTGCTCCTGTATATACATTATTTTACGAAATGTACATGACACATGCCGCTTTATAACATAATATAAAAATATTACTGTCAAGTTAATATGTTTGTTGATTTGAATATAAATGTACAATGTAGTTCATTTCGCAATACTACTTGTTTGTATCAAACCATATTCTACTGTGGACTCTGTGATGTTTACACTAGCTTCTGTTATCTTTGTAAACAAGAAAAACATGTGACCCACGTCTAACACAATGCAGTGCGATGGCTGTGGTGTTTAAAAAATGAAAAAAAAACAACCCTAAAAAAAAAAAAATAACTTGTACTGTATATGGAAGATAACACTTTGACAAATAAGTTCTCCTGAAAGTTACTCTTTCTCCTTTTACTTGAAAATATTACTGAATAAAATTGTAAATCCCATGTCACCAGATGCAAACTTGAATAAAAAAGATCTCATCAAAAAGGTTCTTTCCGAAATTTTCATCCATTCATTCATTTTTCTTTCTCACCCTTACAAGATATCTTAGACCAAACTGAGGGAATTGAGAAGCCATTAATCTTGGTCCAAATATCAACTAAACAAATGATTATTTTTGTTACATTACTGATTTAATATGGTGATAAGGCAAGGGGTGACTCACTTTCGTCATTAGCGTTCTGCTCAGTTGTGTCCCGCAGGAAGTACATACTGAATGTTTTTTTTGGTAATTCCCAGCAGGTATTAATTAATTAATAAATTAATAATTTCTTAATTTTTTTGAAAAAAAACAATCAAATGACTCTACGCACCTAAAATTCTTGATCTGTGGTATTGTATTTTACAAGTATTTCCTGAATTCTGTGACGTATCCTTCCACATGCACTATATAACTCTTAATTTTGAGTATAATTAGAATTCATTGGTCAGTCACTTCATTGTAAGATCGTTTAAAATTGAAAACTACTGGAATAGCTGTCAGTTTGCAATTTCCTGTTGTTAATGTACATTATTCTTTTTACCGCCAGACTTTCTCATCCAAATTATTCTGATTTTTTCCCTTCAGTATTTCTGCAAATGAGCCCCGAGAAAATTTGAGTCAATTTTCAGTTTTTACGCAAACAATTTGCCTATTTTTGTCACAATCTTCTGAAAGAAACTGCAGACTATATTTTGTGAATGTGTGATGAAAAGAGGGAACTGATGGTGAAAAGGTTAAAACCCAGGAACGGTAAAATTGTGTCAGTAATTGCAAAATTAACCTGTTAATTTTGAAGTGGGAAATATAATTTCCATTTCGTCTAAAAATTATTGAAGAAATATAAAAATAACATGGCTGACAAAATTTTTTATGTTGTTTTTAACAAAAAATTATGTTTATTCGGTCATATCTCCCAATGAAAATAAAATGCCATTGATGTGATTCCCGTGGGAATATCTATTTATTGCTCACAGTTTGGTCTTTATGTCTGTGAATTTATCCTTTGTCTGTTTTTTAATTACAACTAAAAGAATGGAATGAAAATTAAATTTTCATGGTTGACTTTGTTGTTTACAGTTACAGTCAAACTCACAGTTGTGGTACTGTGTTTTGAAGGATTTCCACTGTAATCAATCAATTCACTAAATTCTTTAAAAAAAAATCCATACATTCACGGAATAATTGGATATTATTGATAATTAAATTGAGAAAACGCAATTTTTGAAAGTATGGTGGGAATTCATCATCATCATCGGTAACTATAATCACCTTTCATAAAAATAAAAACGGTTAACATAATTGTTTTCTCTTTATTCCATAATATTTTGATTAAAATCTATAGCTAATAGGAAATCATTTTCATTTCGTTCGAAATTATTCAAAAAATTGTACGAAAATAGCAAAAATTCGGGAAAATGTTGCCTCTAAATTTTGGCGGGAAAAATCATGGCAATACAGTTTAATACTCTAAAATAAATATTTTGCTGTGTACATGTATTATGCTGTTGTATAACCCTGAACTGTATGACACTTATCTAGGGCACTTACATGTTGTAAACATATCATTTGCAGATAATCTCAACAAATTCCATTATGACATTCCGCCATCTTATATAACTGGGTACCCTCTGATGAAAGAGATACATGTATTGTATTTAGATATTCGGTATATATCGGGTGTGATCAATGTCTGGTGTCAGAAATCTGTTCAAGTAATATTACCGCAAAAAATGTTTGTGGTACATGTATTATTACAAAGTACAAGAGACACATTGTGATACGTTGACTCAAGGTCTACATGACATTACATAATGGCATTTATTGAAAGCAGATACTGTAAAATATTTTATTTTTCACTTGGAATTTATTTTTTGCTGAAGGAATGATTCAGTAAAAGCAAAATCGAATAAATATTTCTTTTTTCCTATTGTCTTACATAAAACTCATCAAAATCATACAAAACACCCCAAAAATGAAATTCAGCAGTTAATCCCAGTTAAAATAAAGTATTTTACTGTATATAGTGGATATTTCATAAGTGATGTAATTTTTTATTCATTCCGAGCCTTTGGTGAAGAACAAACAGAAGGCTGCTACTCAAGTTTATTAAGTCTGATATTGTAAAGTCATGAATTTGATGTCCTGTTTATCGCATGTATCAATTTTGCAGCTTATAAATGCTAAAACAGTGATTGTAATTTGTTAGCGCATATTCAAAGCATCATACAGCGTTCTGGCTCATTTGCATAAATGGACTATCGCCAGTTTATTCGATTACGAATAAGAAATCATCAACATATTTATGGAGAATGCATTTGTAACATAATTATTAATTTTGAATTCAAACTACAGCCGTTCTACAACCCGTGAAAAATCGCTACTAGACTTGATGCATGGTGAAGTTAACATAATATGATATGGTCATGTCACATGCTCATATATGGTCATATCACATGCTCATATATGGTCATATCACATGCTCATATATGGTCATATCACATGCTCATATATGGTCATATCACATGCTCATATATGGTCATATCACATGCTCATATATGGTCACATCACATGCTCATATATGGTCACATCACATGCTCATATATGGTCACATCACATGCTCATATATGGTCATATCACATGCTCATATATGGTCATATCACATGCTCATATATGGTCACATCACATGCTCGTATGTGGCCATATCACATGCTCATATATGGTCATATCACATGCTCATATGGTCACACCACATGCTCATATATGGCCATATCACATGCTCATATATGGTCACATCACATGCTCATATATGGTCACATCACATGCTCATATATGGTCACATCACATGCTCATATATGGTCACATCACATGCTCATATATGGTCATATCACATGCTCATATATGGTCATATCACATGCTCATATATGGTCATATCACATGCTCATATATGGTCATATCACATTCTCATATATGGTCATATCACATGCTCATATATGGTCACATCACATGCCCATATATGGTCACATCACATGCTCAGTGATATTAATACAAAGCTATAGCTTGCAAAGGGAAAACAAATCAAACAAAAATTTCTTCCTGCCAATTTAATGCATACACCTTCACCAACCCAAACATTAGTATAAATATACAAGAATTGATTTCACCTTTAATAGATTTGGACATTCTTACGTGAAATAAATAATCATAAAATAATAATCTATACTCCAACATCGTGGTTGTCTGTCCATCTATTCGTCGCCTTTCTGTCCATCTATTTGTCATCTTTCTGTCTGTAACGTTCAACCACCTTTATATGAATTTAAGCATTTGACATTTTTTAATTACCCGGTACAACAAAAAATGCTTTGTTTATGGTCAATGTGCGTGCCGTTTGTTCAAGTTTATGACTGTGTTTATGGTTTCTGCAAAAATAACGTCAAAATGAAAGAAAAAATGTCAACGCAACATTTTTTCAAAATCACAGGACCATGAACAAATCGTATTTTATCTGCAAAATTGTGTTTTCAATATTTTTTTTCTAAATATAGACATTGTACATGTGATGTCTAGCCTCGTACTTTGTACATCATGGTGATTTGAATCGTGGCGTTCTGAATTTTCTGAATTGACATTTGACTTTAATTTCAACTCTGATATTTTAATATATTCGTAATGCGATATATGTGACATAAAACCTGCGTGTTAACGTGATTGAAGTGTGGATCATTATCAGCTGGAACCAGTGTTTGTTTACAGCGTTCACAAGATCTTCTATGTTCACCTTTTGAGTTCAGGCAGGTCGTTGAACTCATTCCCTTTTAGCAACCTTTACATGTGATGTATGTCTGTTGTAGAAATACCTTGCCCCCAGGATGTTATGAAGTTATGCAAGATCTGTTATTGTGGTTTGTGGTTTGTCTTCTTGTGGTGTAGATATCATTTCACTCTGTATAATTGTGGATCATCTAACTCAAAGACTTGAGAAGTATCATGATTTATACCCAGTGGGACATTTAAGAAATTTGCTTTTTTTGAATTCCCCCAAAGACATTATAAAAGCCCTGTTTCCTGTGGATCATAGTATAAATTTCATGTTTCAATTTTAATTTGCGGGTCAATCGTACTGATGAAGTATTGGTTTCAAGTGGTGTGATTTTGTGAACTATTTGCATCCGAACTACTGTCCCAGAAGCTTAAAATTAAATTAATCAGTTCTGAATAATGCATGCACAATGTATATCACTCCTGTATACCAGTAATCAAATTAGATTTCTATTTTTTCGTACTTATAATTTATTAACAATTCCTGGAGGCATGCATGAAGTGCTACTTTATGTGAAGGCAAGCTATAAATGTAATGGGTTTTCATTTGTCTGAGTTGCCATGGTTTTATAAGAGATGGTAGTTTGTAAGAAGCGAGTGTGTGTTATTTGTGGCAGCACTTATTAAGATCTTATCTTTAGGCTTTGTCATGATGTCTTTTATTTAAATACCTATATGAATATAATTATTATAATTGTTGAATATTAATTTAGTGCATTGGGAGTTATGTAGCTGAGAAGGACCTATATACATATATAATATACATAAAAATACATTTTATCAAGTACATGTATGACAACGGTACAGCGCAAATATCATAGTAGATGGCAATGCAAACAGTCGTGTTCTTGCATTGTAGTAATCTTATATTGCATCTTTCCGAACCAATCGATTGGTGTTTGATGATGCGCACAACTGGGCAAGATAGTAGAAGTTTTTCACTATGAACTTGTTATTCTATGCTAAATTATCATTCCTTATTTGGGATTCAATTTCCTTATGTGATAAGATCTCCTGTATAATCGTGGAGTTAAAATAGCCATAATCATTCTTTATTAGGAGTTCAAACTTCTTAACAAGGTAGGTTGTAGTTACCTTGTTCAAGGCCGCATAATTATGGAGTTAAAATATGCACAATCATTTTTATTTGGAATTCAAATCTCCCAATATGGTAAAATGTAGTTACCTTATTCAAGGCCGCATAATTATGAAGTTAAAATATGCACAATCATTTTTATTTGAAATTCAAATCTCCCAATATGGTAAGATGTAGTTACCTTATTCAAGACCACATAATTATGGAGTTAATATATGCACAATCATTTTTATTTGAAATTCAAATTTCCCAATATGATAGGATGTAGTTACCTTATTCAAGGCCACATAATTATGAAGTTAAAATATGCACAATCATTTTTATTTGGAATTCAAATTTCCCAATATGGTAGGATGTAGTTACCTTATTCAAGGCCGCATAATTATGAAGTTAAAATATGCACAATCATTTTTATTTGGAATTCAAATTTCCCAATATGGTAAGATGTAGTTACCTTATTCAAGGCCGCATAATTATGAAGTTAAAATATGCACAATCATTTTTATTTGGAATTCAAATCTCCCAATATGGTAAGATGTAGTTACCTTATTCAAGGCCGCATAATTATGAAGTTAAAATATGCACAATCATTTTTATTTGGAATTCAAATTTCCCAATATGGTAAGATGTAGTTACTTTATTCAAAGCCGCATAATTATGAAGTTAAAATATGCACAATCATTTTTATTTGGAATTCAAATTTCCCAATATGGTAAGATGTAGTTACCTTATTCAAGGCCGCATAATTATGAAGTTAAAATATGCACAATCATTTTTATTTGGTATTCAAATTTCCCAATATGGTAGGATGTAGTTACCTTATTCAAGGCCACATAATTATGAAGTTAAAATATGCACAATCATTTTTATTTGAAATTCAAATTTCCCAATATGATAGGATGTAGTTACCTTATTCAAGGCCGCATAATTATGGAGTTAAAATATGCACAATCATTTTTATTTGGAATTCAAATTTCCCAATATGGTAAGATGTAGTTACCTTATTCAAGGCCGCATAATTATGGAGTTAAAATATGCACAATCATTTTTATTTGGAATTCAAATCTCCCAATATGGTAGGATGTAGTTACCTTATTCAAGGCCGCATAATTATGGAGTTAAAATACGCACACTCATTTTTATTTGAAATTCAAATCTCCCAATATGGTAAGATGTAGTTACCTTATTCAAGGCCGCATAATTATGAAGTTAAAATATGCACAATCATTTTTCTTTGGAATTCAAATTTCCCAATATGGTAAGATGTAGTTACCTTATTCAAGGCTGCATAATTATGAAGTTAAAATATGCACAATCATTTTTATTTGGAATTCAAATTTCCCAATATGATAAGATGTAGTTACCTTATTCAAGGCCACATAATTATCGAGTTAAAATATGCACAATCATTTTTATTTGGAATTCAAATTTCCCAATATGGTAAGATGTAGTTACCTTATTCAAGGCCGCATAATTATGAAGTTAAAATATGCACAATCATTTTTATTTGGAATTCCAATTGCCCAATATGGTAGGATGTAGTTACCTTATTCAAGGCCACATAATTGTGGAGTTAAAATATGCACAATCATTTTTATTTGGAATTCAAATTTCCCAATATGGTAAGATGTAGTTACCTTATTCAAGGCCACATAATTATGGAGTTAAAATATGCACAATCATTTTTATTTGGAATTCAAATTTCCCAATATGGTAGGATGTAGTTACCTTATTCAAGGCCGCATAATTATGAAGTTAAAATATGCACAATCATTTTTATTTGAAATTCAAATTTCCCAATATGGTAAGATGTAGTTACCTTATTCAAGGCCGCATAATTATGAAGTTAAAATATGCACAATCATTTTTATTTGGAATTCAAATCTCCCAATATGGTAAGATGTAGTTACCTTATTCAAGGCCGCATAATTATGAAGTTAAAATATGCACAATCATTTTTATTTGGAATTCAAATTTCCCAATATGGTAAGATGTAGTTACCTTATTCAAGGCCGCATAATTATGAAGTTAAAATATGCACAATCATTTTTATTTGGAATTCAAATTTCCCAATATGGTAAGATGTAGTTACCTTATTCAAGGCCGCATAATTATGAAGTTAAAATATGCACAATCATTTTTATTTGGAATTCAAATTTCCCAATATGGTAAGATGTAGTTACCTTATTCAAGGCCGCATAATTATGAAGTTAAAATATGCACAATCATTTTTATTTGAAATTCAAATTTCCCAATATGGTAAGATGTAGTTACCTTATTCAAGGCCGCATAATTATGAAGTTAAAATATGCACAATCATTTTTATTTGGAATTCAAATCTCCCAATATGGTAAGATGTAGTTACCTTATTCAAGGCCGCATAATTATGAAGTTAAAATATGCACAATCATTTTTATTTGGAATTCAAATTTCCCAATATGGTAAGATGTAGTTACCTTATTCAAGGCCGCATAATTATGAAGTTAAAATATGCACAATCATTTTTATTTGGAATTCAAATTTCCCAATATGGTAGGATCTAGTTACCTTATTCAAGGCCACATAATTATGGAGTTATAATATGCACAATCATTTTTATTTGAAATTCAAATTTCCCAATATGGTAAGATGTAGTTACCTTATTCAAGGCCGCATAATTATGAAGTTAAAATATGCACAATCATTTTTATTTGGAATTCAAATCTCCCAATATGGTAAGATGTAGTTACCTTATTCAAGGCCGCATAATTATGAAGTTAAAATATGCACAATCATTTTTATTTGGAATTCAAATTTCCCAATATGGTAAGATGTAGTTACCTTATTCAAGGCCGCATAATTATGAAGTTAAAATATGCACAATCATTTTTATTTGGAATTCAAATTTCCCAATATGGTAGGATCTAGTTACCTTATTCAAGGCCACATAATTATGGAGTTATAATATGCACAATCATTTTTATTTGAAATTCAAATTTCCCAATATGATAGGATGTAGTTACCTTATTCAAGGCCGCATAATTATGAAGTTAAAATATGCACAATCATTTTTATTTGAAATTCAAATTTCCCAATATGGTAGGATGTAGTTACCTTATTCAAGGCCGCATAATTATGAAGTTAAAATATGCACAATCATTTTTATTTGGAATTCCAATTTCCCAATATGGTAAGATGTAGGTACCTTATTCATGGTCGTATAATTATGGAGTTAAAATATGCACAATCATTTTTATTTGGAATTCCAATTTCCCAATATGGTAAGATGTAGGTACCTTATTCAAGGCCGCATAATTATGGAGTTAAAATATGCACAATCATTTTTATTTGGAATTCAAATCTCCCAATATGGTAGGATGTAGTTACCTTATTCAAGGCCGCATAATTATGGAGTTAAAATATGCACAATCATTTTTATTTGGAATTCCAATTGCCCAATATGGTAGGATGTAGTTACCTTATTCAAGGCCGCATAATTATGGAGTTAAAATATGCACAATCATTTTTATTTGGAATTCAAATCTCCCAATATGGTAGGATGTAGTTACCTTATTCAAGGCCGCATAATTATGAAGTTAAAATATGCACAATCATTTTTATTTGAAATTCAAATTTCCCAATATGGTAGGATGTAGTTACCTTATTCAAGGCCGCATAATTATGAAGTTAAAATATGCACAATCATTTTTATTTGGAATTCCAATTTCCCAATATGGTAAGATGTAGGTACCTTATTCATGGTCGTATAATTATGGAGTTAAAATAAGCACAATCATTTTTATTTGGAATTCAAATTTCCCAATATGATAGGATGTAGTTACCTTATTCAAGGCCGCATAATTATGAAGTTAAAATATGCACAATCATTTTTATTTGAAATTCAAATTTCCCAATATGGTAGGATGTAGTTACCTTATTCAAGGCCGCATAATTATGAAGTTAAAATATGCACAATCATTTTTATTTGGAATTCAAATTTCCCAATATGGTAAGATGTAGTTATTCAAGGCCGCATCATTATGAAGTTAAAATATGCACAATCATTTTTATTTGGAATTCAAATTTCCCAATATGGTAGGATCTAGTTACCTTATTCAAGGCCACATAATTATGGAGTTATAATATGCACAATCATTTTTATTTGAAATTCAAATTTCCCAATATGGTAAGATGTAGTTACCTTATTCAAGGCCGCATAATTATGAAGTTAAAATATGCACAATCATTTTTATTTGGAATGCAAATCTCCCAATATGGTAAGATGTAGTTACCTTATTCAAGGCCGCATAATTATGAAGTTAAAATATGCACAATCATTTTTATTTGGAATTCAAATTTCCCAATATGGTAAGATGTAGTTACCTTATTCAAGGCCGCATAATTATGAAGTTAAAATATGCACAATCATTTTTATTTGGAATTCAAATTTCCCAATATGGTAGGATCTAGTTACCTTATTCAAGGCCACATAATTATGGAGTTATAATATGCACAATCATTTTTATTTGAAATTCAAATTTCCCAATATGATAGGATGTAGTTACCTTATTCAAGGCCGCATAATTATGAAGTTAAAATATGCACAATCATTTTTATTTGAAATTCAAATTTCCCAATATGGTAGGATGTAGTTACCTTATTCAAGGCCGCATAATTATGAAGTTAAAATATGCACAATCATTTTTATTTGGAATTCCAATTTCCCAATATGGTAAGATGTAGGTACCTTATTCATGGTCGTATAATTATGGAGTTAAAATATGCACAATCATTTTTATTTGGAATTCCAATTTCCCAATATGGTAAGATGTAGGTACCTTATTCAAGGCCGCATAATTATGGAGTTAAAATATGCACAATCATTTTTATTTGGAATTCAAATCTCCCAATATGGTAGGATGTAGTTACCTTATTCAAGGCCGCATAATTATGGAGTTAAAATATGCACAATCATTTTTATTTGGAATTCCAATTGCCCAATATGGTAGGATGTAGTTACCTTATTCAAGGCCGCATAATTATGGAGTTAAAATATGCACAATCATTTTTATTTGGAATTCAAATCTCCCAATATGGTAGGATGTAGTTACCTTATTCAAGGCCGCATAATTATGAAGTTAAAATATGCACAATCATTTTTATTTGAAATTCAAATTTCCCAATATGGTAGGATGTAGTTACCTTATTCAAGGCCGCATAATTATGAAGTTAAAATATGCACAATCATTTTTATTTGGAATTCCAATTTCCCAATATGGTAAGATGTAGGTACCTTATTCATGGTCGTATAATTATGGAGTTAAAATAAGCACAATCATTTTTATTTGGAATTCAAATTTCCCAATATGATAGGATGTAGTTACCTTATTCAAGGCCGCATAATTATGAAGTTAAAATATGCACAATCATTTTTATTTCAAATTCAAATTTCCCAATATGGTAGGATGTAGTTACCTTATTCAAGGCCGCATAATTATGAAGTTAAAATATGCACAATCATTTTTATTTGGAATTCAAATTTCCCAATATGGTAAGATGTAGTTATTCAAGGCCGCATCATTATGAAGTTAAAATATGCACAATCGTTTTTATTTGGAATTCAAATTTCTCAATATGGTAAGATGTAGTTACCTTGTTCAAGGCCGCATAATTATGGAGTTAAATTATGCACAATCGTTTTTATTTGGAATTCAAATTTCCCAATATGGTAGAATGTAGTTACCTTGTTCAAGGCCGCATAATTATGGAGTTAAATTATGCACAATCGTTTTTATTTGGAATTCAAATTTCCCAATATGATAGGATGTAGTTACCTTATTCAAGGCCGCATAATTATGGAGTTAAATTATGCACAATCGTTTTTATTTGGAATTCAAATTTCCCAATATGGTAGAATGTAGTTACCTTGTTCAAGGCCGCATAATTATGGAGTTAAATTATGCACAATCGTTTTTATTTGGAATTCAAATTTCCCAATATGATAGGATGTAGTTACCTTATTCAAGGCCGCATAATTATGGAGTTAAATTATGCACAATCATTTTTATTTGAAATTCAAATTTCCAAATATGGTAAGATGTAGTTACCTTGTTCAAGGCCGCATAATTATGGAGTTAAATTATGCACAATCGTTTTTATTTGGAATTCAAATTTCCCAATATGGTAAGATGTAGTTACCTTGTTCAAGGCCGCATAATTATGGAGTTAAATTATGCACAATCGCTTTTATTTGGAATTCAAATTTCCCAATATGGTAAGATGTAGTTACCTTGTTCAAGGCCGCATAATTATGGAGTTAAATTATGCACAATCGTTTTTATTTGGAATTCAAATTTCCCAATATGGTAAGATGTAGTTACCTTGTTCAAGGCCGCATAATTATGGAGTTAAATTATGCACAATCGCTTTTATTTGGAATTCAAATTTCCCAATATGGTAAGATGTAATTACCTTATTCAAGGCCACATAATTATGGAGTTAAATTATGCACAATCGTTTTTATTTGGAATTCAAATTTCCCAATATGGTAAGATGTAGTTACCTTGTTCAAGGCCGCATAATTATGGAGTTAAAATATGCACAATCATTTTTATTTGGAATTCCAATTGCCCAATATGGTAGAATGTAGGTACTGGTACCTTATCAATACTTACAGAGTTTAAATTTTCTCCTTCTGTTTACACTATTTTAGGCATGGTACAATAATTTAATGTTAATAATTTTATAAATAGTGTGAATTCCCAAGAGTATGTTATGTGTAACCGAAATGATTCCTCATCTTTTCTTTCAGCGTAATATATTTTTAATTACGTAAGCCATAAATGTTACATGTGTTTTAATGGAAGGTATTTGCATAGACACGGGCCGTAACTACGCATTTTAAAACTACAATTTGGTCAATTTTGATGATGCTTATAAATAACAGGAGTTTATCCAATCCAATTAGTATTGTATTTTTAAAATTTATTGATAGTGCTTGAATTTTTTAACAACTTACACTTGTGAAAAATATGCATGCTTTTAAAATAAATCACTAATGACAAATTAGAATGGCCCCCCCCCTCTCCATCTTTCTATAAACATATATTTTTGTGTGTGTTTACTTTGCGCTTGTGATATTAATAATGGATGACCTCAATTGACCCAAATTTGATTGGCCTGTTCTTTATGCGATAATTTAAACTGCATGTTTTTCTCAAAAACCTGGGAATCAATTTGTCTAATTACCGCTCAGCATGTACGGTTCAACTATGGTGACCTTTCAGCGTAAATTGTTCTCACTTTGCTTTGACTTATTTGTCGCAGCTTCAAAAACATGTTTTGTTCGTTTGAGTAACATAAAAGGTAGTTAATAGTTTTCATGCAGCGTTGACATGTATTAAGCACAATCAACCATATCTAGAGCTTTTTCAAAAGCAGTGTTTTGTTGATATCCTGGGGGGATTGTGATCATCTGAATTTCTGCTTCTGAGAACTCTTGATTTTACATTGAAAATAGCTGAGATGTGAACCACTTAATTTTCGCTTATAGAAATGTAAATGATTTGATGGCATTTATGAAGAAAAATCTATCTGTGTGATAGGGCCACAGTAACATTTTTACTTCTATAGAAAATTTCATGATGATTTTCACTAACTCACAAATTTTGCATAAATTTGCCAAATTAAAGTAGTTTTCAGTATTAAAATTATTTCTGTGATACAGATATTAATTTTTAAACTTCTAATTTTGTCATATATGGATTCGTTTATAATAGTTCAAAATATTAAAGGGCCAGTGGCTGAATGATCTGCATATTTTGCCAATTTTTTTTCCTGGATGGATGGATGGATGGATGGATAGATGAATTTTTGTTTAGTACTATCATCTTTCTTCTGTAATTTTGAATGTTGCTGTTGCCCCTGCAAGAGTGTAGAGAGCGGTTCTTGTAATGCAGTACACGTTTGTATTTCATGTGAACAATCAATATATTGATTTCGCCCGTATCGAATGTGACGCACCACAACATCAATTGCCATTTAAGATGACATCTATCGGTAATTTATACAAATGAATATTCTGCGCTTCTTTTTCCAAGACTCGGTTTGTTTACTTCTTGATAAAATGGACAACTTCTGAATACATGTATGATGATGTAAAAATAATTGGATTATTGACATACAGACGAGAATAAATGTCAATTGTTATGTTTTTGTGAGAATGACATCTGGAGATCTATGATATGAGATTGTTGATAGTACGTACCGCTGATATGTACATGTGATATAAGTTGTGTCAATTTCTATCTCAGAATTCTTTGCGTTCTATACATAGTTCCTCGTACAATTTTTTTCTATCGAATGTATAGCATTGTACTGGATCTGTGGGGGTGGATGCTGCTGGAAATTACCATAACATCTTACCCAGATATGACTGGCATGCTTGTACATGTATATACTGGATTTACTTATAGTTAAAGTGGAAACAATGCTCTTCCAACCTTGATAGTACATTGTTTTCACCAAGGACACTGCACTGACCCCAATAGGTTAAATGTTGATGGCCGTTGTGATATGCAGGGGATACCTCTGTTTGTTTATTTATTTATTTATTAAATGTATCTTCAACTCTTCTTTGCTTTCCTGGTTTCCTAGTCATTAACCTGTATGTAGCTATCTGTAGCTTTGGTATAACAACTCTGCCACTCACTCACCCACCCACCCTATAGCCATATACTCTCTTTCATTCTGTCAATTTTTTTATTATGTTATTTTAATCCTACCTCCTGCGGATGCTTACTTTGAAGTCTAAAACTCAGAAGAGAGTAATTGTTATCTCGTCGAATGCCATAATTTTTCCTGCTTAAACTCTATTTTTATGTACTTTTCTATAAATTTTTTTTTTGTAAATTTAGAACCAAATGGACATCATTTTCTGTTGGCTTTATGTTATATTCAAAATTTTGGAAGAAGTCTGTGAAATATGTAACATTGTATTTTGCACATGGTGACGAAAATTGACTTTAATGGCAATTATATAAGTTGATTGTACCATCTAAATTTGTTTTATTTCTGTTTTGATTCCAGGGATATTGAGATACCGGTTGAAGTCCTACGAAAAAGAGAATCGAAATGGTTAGAAATGCTGGACAATTGGGATTATTGGATGGGAAAGAAATTTAAAAAGGTAAGTAAAAACATACTTTGACATAGAGGGCACTTTATGGAGATCAGATGACTGCAGTGCATTTTAAGTGGTACTTCACAGTACCTACTACTTGTACAGCGGTGTATTATTATGCATACATTGCAGTTCCCGGTTTGATTGTCAGCGTATTTATGCCTTCATACTCGCCAGATGTTTGGCATTTGGATATCCATTCAGTATCAGGTAGCAGTTTGATCTACACGGTCTGTCCTCCCGGCGGTGAGAAAAAAAAAGGACTCCATTCTACCCTACAAGAATGACATGCAGTTAGTGGGGAGTTTAAAGCTATTGGAACATGTGTACACTATCTTTGTCAAATTACCAAGGAAAAGCTAGAACTTATGGTTTTATTGCAATCGCATTGCTCATATTCAATTAAAAAAACGAACTAAAAAACAGTGAAATCTGTTGATATTATGTTTGACTGAGTCTATCACATGGTATCTGCATGTATTATCGGTAATTCAGGTTCTGTCAGCATCTGAGTAAAATTGTTAAACTGATTCAGGAAATACTTGACGTCTGAGGATTGCATGTGTCAGACTAAATGCTTTCTGTCATTTTTTTTCTGATGTCAGCCAACATTAAATTGTGATTTAATTTTGATTTTAACATTCTATGGCTGTACATGACTTACTTTGTCCCATCTCTGATTGCAATATGTAAATATATTGTAATGTATACCTCTTAGAATGTAGCTCCATAACTCATTCCATGTGGATACCATTGAGCTGTGTTCAATGCCCGAGAGACATATTCTACTCCATAGAGCTTGTAGGCTGTACCTTAGAACTGTATGCTGCGTCACAGAGCCGTATGCTGCGACACAGAGCCTTGTGCTGCACCATACTGCGCTTTTAAGCATGAAGGCTGCACCATAGAACTGTATTCTGCACCATACACGTGCAGGCTGTATCATGGGAATGAAGGCTGCACTAAAGAGCTGTATGTCTGTGCGAAATTGAAAAATCAGATTTTTCACTTATCAAGCTTGTCTGAGAAACCTTCACCTAAAAAAAAACACACCTACCTATTTAAAGCTTTGTAACGTCTCAGTTTGTACTCGTTGATATGCTCAACAGTCAAAGTCGTCATCTTGGATTATATGAGACCCATATATCTCGTGCATGGGTGGCGGCGAGACTACTGCCTTTTAAGTAATATTCACACAAACACAGTTCTTAACAGTAACCTATTCAGTAGTCCCAGACATGCAGATGTTAAGCTTGGACATGTTAATGTTAGTGTTGTATTACAATGTTGAGCAATTTGTATAGCATCCTATTTTCATAGGTGTAATGTATGAGGAGAGTTTGCTCCAAAGTTAAAATTGTCTGCAATTTATCCAAAAACTCACAAAGAATGAAAAATAATTGGTGTTTCATAGTGGAATGGTAAGAGTATTGTAATATTCTGGAACCATGTCTCAGTTCTTTTTCAATACTAAATTGTTAATAATTTGTCAAATTCTACAGGTGAAACAAAGATGCCGTAAAGGTATCCCAATATCGCTCCGGGCCCGAGCCTGGCAGTACTTGTCTGGAAGCAAGAAAATGATGGAACGAAACAAAGGAAAATTTGATGTAAGTAATTATCCTGAAACCATTGTCGACCTCTTTATTTCTGCAAGATACATACTTTTTGTGAATTTCGTCATTCTGTGAAAATCACAAAAGTTTATAAGAGTGAACATTTCTCATGGGTCCTATGTCACCAAATGTCAGTGTATTTTGCCAAATTTGGTCTTTGAGATGACGTAAAATTCTCAAAATTCCTAGGAGCGAAAGTAAAGCAGTTTTTCGCTAAAATTTCAAACAATCGTCACTTCCAAATGAATGCAACAGTCTGCTATGATGTAACAGACTACTGATTAGACACACCACATTGGTATGAGCCTTAATAGGCTCTGAATTTATTGCAAATAATTGTTGTACCGGTAGATGTCTTATTTTCAATTCTAAATGTCATTTTTCTCATCAATTAAATAAACGATACAATATATGTGAAGAAATGTGTCATTCCTGTCATTTTTCTTGTGTTTTTTAAAATGAATGTACTATGAAACTTTTATTTAAAACTAACAAGACCCTTCTTACTCTTTTGAAGGAAATTGACGCCATGCCAGGTGACCCAAGATGGGTCGATGACATCCAAAAAGACCTAGATCGTCAATTTCCATGGCACGAGATGTTTGCAGAGCGCGGTGGGTATGGGCAACAAGATTTATTTAGGGTACTCAAAGCATATAGCATTCACAATACTCGGGACGGTTATTGTCAAGCAATGGCTCCTATTGCGGCCACGCTACTTATGCATATGCCAGCTGAGGTAAGTACATCAATAATATTACAATGACCCTTGCGGTTAGATCCAAGCAAAAACCATGACTTATCAGGGATCGCGACTTACCAAGAGGCCTCGTGAAAGTAGGGTTTATGTATTGAAATAGATAAAAAGCAGATATACTCATATGATTTTTAGCTCCGCTGTCGACTTTGTCGAGCGGAGCTTATCATATGAGTGATTGTCCGTCATCCGCCGTCGTTCGTCGCCTGTGTCAATGTTTTACTTTTTCGACTTCTTCTTGAAAACTACAAGCCTGAATGCTTTGATACTTGGTGTATTTGTACCTTGGGTACCCCTCTCTCAGATTTGCTCATTTCATGATCATATCTTCTATTCTCTAATTTTGGTGAATATTTTTGTCATTTTTGGTAAAAAGTGATATTTTCGACTTCTTGTTAAAAACCGCAAGTCCAATTGCTTTGATATTACATATATAGGTACTACATGTGGATCTCTCTCAGATTTGTTCATTTTGTAATGATATCTTTAGTTCTCTAATTTTGGTGAATATTTTTGTCATTTTTGGTAAAAAGTGATATTTTCGACCTTTTGTTAAAAACCGCAAGTCCAATTGCTTTGATATTACATATATAGGTACTACATGTGGACCTCTCTCAGATTTGTTCATTTTGTGTTGATATCTTTAATTCTCTAATTTTGGTGAATACTTTTGTCATTTTTGGTAAAAAGTGATATTTTCAACTTTTTGTTAAAAACCGCAAGTCCAATTGCTTTGATATTACATATATAGGTACTACATGTGGACCTCTCTCAGATTTGTTCATTTTGTAATGATATCTTTAGTTCTCTAATTTTGGTGAATATTTTTGTCATTTTTGGTAAAAAGTGATATTTTCGACCTTTTGTTAAAAACCGCAAGTCCAATTGCTTTGATATTACATATATAGGTACTACATGTGGACCTCTCTCAGATTTGTTCATTTTGTAATGATATCTTTAATTCTCTAATTTTGGTGAATACTTTTGTCATTTTTGGTAAAAAGTGATATTTTCAACTTCTTGTTAAAAACCGCAAGTCCAATTGCTTTGATATTACATATATAAGTACCGGGTACTACATGTGGACCTCTCTCAGATTTGTTCATTTTGTAATGATATCTTTAATTCTCTAATTTTGGTGAATATTTTTGTCATTTTTGGTAAAAAGTGATATTTTCGACTTCTTGTTAAAAACCTCAAGTCCAATTGCTTTGATATTACATATATAGGTACTACATGTGGACCACTCTCAAATTTGTTCATTTTGTAATGATATCTTTAATTCTCTAATTTTGGTGAATATTTTTGTAATTTTTGGTAAAAAGTGATATTTTCGACTTCTTGTTAAAAACGACAAGTCCAATTGCTTTGATATTATTACATATATACATGTAGGTACTACATGTGGACCTCTCTCAGATTTGTTCATTTTGTAATGATATCTTTAATTATCTAATTTTGGTGAATATTTTTGTCATTTTTGGTAAAAAGTGATATTCTTGTTAAAAACCACAATCATTTATGGTGAAAAATGACATTTTTGAATTCTTGTTGAAGACAGCAAGTCCCATTGCATTGATACTATGCATATTGTTCATTTTCTAATGATATCGTCTGTTCTTTAATTGAAATGTGCATTGCTAACAGCGGAGCTACATGTATCTCAGCCGAGAGGCTGCTTGTTTTTTGTACCAATAGTACGTTCTATTTATTGAAAAACATCAATGCGTTCATGTCCGCAGATCATGTTTCACCTTGGATAGAGATTTCGTGAATAATATTCATTATTATGTTTGTTTTTCCTGTATAATATATCTATTAAATCAACCTGCAACGCATGCATTTAAAACCAATATTCAATAAATGTTACATGTTTAACACGTACATGTATTGTGGTATTAAATAAACTTAATACAATAGGGCGAGGAGCAAAACCTATCTGTTTAGCTCGCTGTTGAGTTTCTCGAGCGGAGCTTATCGTGTGAGTGTTTGTCCGTCGTCATCCGTGTTAACTTTTTACTTTTTAACTCCGCTGTCGACTTTGTCGAGCGAAGCTTATCATATGAGTGATTTTTCAGCATCCGTGTCAACTTTTTACTCTTTCGACTTCTTCTTGAAAACTGCTATTCTTATTGCTTTGATACTTTGGGCAAACCCCTCTTAGATTTTTTCATTTCGTGATTATATCTTCAATTGTCTAATTTTAAAGAATATTTTTGTCATTTTTGGGAAAAAGTGATATTTTCGACTTCTTGTTAAAAACCGCAAGTCCAATTGCTTTGATATTACATATATAGGTACTACATGTGGAACTCTCTCAGATTTGTTCATTTTTCAACTTAAATTTTTTCTTTAATTGAAATGTGCATTGCTACCACCTGATCTGGTTGTTTTTTTTTATATGCAAAGTGATCCTTGATGCAGAACACCTCTCATGTTCAACTGTTATTGTCAACGAGCTCAGTTCGTACATGTCTATGTATTGCCTGTAATATGTATTACATGTATTATGACCGTTGCATGCTATAATACCGGTAGCAGATAAAAATTACTGTCATTAGCAATGATTACTTTTTTGTATTGCAGCAAGCATTCTGGACGTTGGTATGCATATGTGACAATTACTTAGTGGATTATTTTAGTCCGGGTTTGGAAGCTGTACAAGTAGACGGAGACGTCTTATTTGCTTTACTGAAAAAAGTCCTTCCATATACTTACAAACACTTGGTGAGTTTGGAATAATATGTGTGTGCAATGTACGATGTTGTTTCCTTGGCGATTTTTATAAGATTGACATATTTACTGCAGGTTGATTCACCGGATGGTATCCAATTAGTAGCACATGTAAAAGACAGACATCTATCTTTGGTTAAAATAATTAGTATTATTATACATCTGTCATTGTAACGCTGTCAAAATTACAGCATTTTTCATCCTATCTTATAAGGAAATAAAAATTCCAAATATGGAATGATTACGTGCGTAACAACAAACATCACTGCCACTAGGGTTTGACCAGACTCCACACAAAGAAGTTTGTTGATTCTGTTCTAATCAGTTTGGATTTCGGCATTCCCATGATGTATCCTTGGAAGGCAAAGATGTCTAATAATAAGACTATTACGAGGATACCTCAAAGTATGCACTCAAACAGTACATCATCGCATCGATCTCCGCTGCGCATCGGTCGTTACTCCCGCTGTACTGTCTTAGTGCATACTTTGAGGTATCCTTGTAATAATCCCACTATTATACATTCAACTAGTCAACAAATTTTAAAAACATTTTGAACCTTCAAAAAAGAAACATTGTTTTTATATAGTTTCACAAGGAATAACTATTAAAAACATTGACTATTTTGACATGCCAGGAACAAAAACATCACAAAATAGTACGCCGTCACATCAACCTCTGCTCTGCATCGTTACTCTCGCGGTACTGTTTTCATGCATACATTTACTTTGAGGTATCCTCGTAATAACCTAATATTAAAATGATCCAGCATACAATATAGAGTGTAATTTTTATTTTAGTTTATGTGTTTTTTTTTAGTGATGCGATTATAATACAATACAATATGGTATAATAGCAAATACGGTTCCTTATAATTCCATGGCACACGTACAGTCTCAGTATTAATGGCTTTCTTTTTTTAAATATTGAATAATAAATGTACCACATTACTAATCTTTTCTTGTTTGCCTACGATGTTGACCCTGCTTTTAAATATTGTATTTGCATCGTTTTGGATTGTGAATGATATTTTTGTGTTTGTTTTTTTTGCCAGAAAAAATGCCGAGTTGAACCCATCCTCTACATGACAGAATGGTTCATGTGCCTGTTTTCAAGAACACTACCATGGGCCTCCG
Organism: Saccoglossus kowalevskii; assembly: GCF_978046115.1. Taxonomy (NCBI): domain Eukaryota; kingdom Metazoa; phylum Hemichordata; class Enteropneusta; family Harrimaniidae; genus Saccoglossus; species Saccoglossus kowalevskii. The sequence continues at coordinate 18,509,026 of NC_140656.1, read as the reverse complement.
TACTCCGAGTCTGGGATATGATTTTCTGCGAAGGCGAGTGATGAATGTTTAACGGTTTTCGACAACAGAAATGTTCTCAAATATTTCAGTGGAGTTTGAAAAGAAAACTTCCATGACTCGCTTTGATTCTTGTACTTCATAGAAACACGCTACATTTTCACTGAAATACATTTGGTAATTTTCACTAATTTATACAAAACTTATTGTATTTTGTGGCTGCACAAATTAAAGTTCAGTGGATGCATAATCTGAACGTAAGGGCATCAATTCTCGTTTTTAAACATTTACAATTTTGTTGTGCCTAAATTGTCGCTCATCAGAATTTCCGTCAACTTTGTGACAGAGACTATAAATTGGTTACTTAAACTCGGTTTTATGTCCGAATTTAAAATGACATTCCAAAAATGGTTTTCATTTTGATATTTAGTATTCAGATCATTAATTATAATACCAAGTTTAGGGAGTCCAAATTACTGACATTTATATGTTGTTGAATATTACAGGTGTAAAAGTAATGTTTCGTATAGCTCTAGTGATATTCAGATACACCCTTGGCAGGTCAGATCAGATGGCTCAGTGTCCCGGACTTTATGAAATATTAGATAAACTCAGAAATATTCCAGAGGAAGTGACGGAGGAGGAGTTTCTCGTAAGAGAGGTGAGGTGACCAATGTGTAAAGCAAGCTTACTGATATTAAATATTTCTTTTTCCATAGTTTACAGGCTTCCTTCCCCTCATCAGGTTTGAATTTGAATATTATCTGGTAACTGGTGGTTGTACACAGATCAGTTATATCCACTTCAATCTGATTTTGTTTCAATTCATTGGTTTAAAATGTCTACCACTGATTTCATCCCATTTAACAACATGTATGCTTAAAGCATACTCGCTACAATTTAAATGAACTATCCTAATGTGTATGTGTAAATATATTCCCCTGCAAACCTTATCCAAAGTATAAGCTCCCCCAAAATTGAGTGAATCTCGGCAAGTGGATTGCTCTCTGTCTTACACTCACCCAGGGTACAGTTCACTTTCTGTTTCTGGTTAGAATTTCAACTTAGGAACTGCTTATGACGAGACCATGCAACAACTGCTGGTGAACAGTGAAAATATATAAGGGGTTACATTATATAGCGATTTTTTTTTTTTGAAGTTAGATCAGTGGTGTTTCTCAGTAATATTAGGGATACACTTGGTTGTAAGTTCTTGTAATTTGTTTTCCCTTACCTTGTTCTCTTTTACTTTATAGTCATTAAAACTGAGAGTGAATGAGAGAGATATGGTACGGGAGCATCAGTTACATAGAGCGAAAAGGCGAGCTAACCAAAGCCGATTAGATGGACGCACTGCTGCGAAAGCCAATTCTGATGGACGAAGCGGAGCTCATAATTTGGAAAAGATAGATGGGCAAAAAAGTGGTAGTAAACCTAAATCAGATGGACAAAGTGGAGCACGTAGTTTTGAGAGGTTAGATGGTAGAAGTGGGGCACATGCATTTGCGAGGTCTGCCAGCCAAGATGGCGCGTACGGTGTGCTTGGAAGCCCGAGTAGCACAGCAAGCTCTGACTCTTCAAGGTACGAGAGTAGGAGCCGAGAATTCTTAGCAGAAAATGATATCGGCATGCCAGACGTTAGCTAGTATTTATTATGTGTAGTGCTTGCGTTACGAGTGCACATGCTTAAGAGACAAATCAGTACATATTCGCTGGACGTATTTTAATTAATATCGAGAGAATGGTGTCGATGGATATATTACATATGTGGCAATGATGTAAATTACATATGTATGTTTTATTTACATATACATATCAAAGGAATATGACAATATACTTTAAATGGAATAAATATTCAGTGGGAGTGGGGAGGCCACTTTTTAATACTGGGGATCTTAGCTTCGGATTAACGAAGCTGCTGAAATTATGTTTTCTTCGAAGTTGTACTTCAAATTGTTATATTGTATTTCTACTTTCACAAAATAGTTGATTAGTATCGGAGTTGTTCATTTTATGATCCATGTTACAAATTTAACGTGCGTCTAAAATTACTGGTCTTATCTCAGTTTAAGGTAAATGTTTTTCTTTTCTCGGAATGGTCGATTCAAATGTAAATTTTGATATTGAGCTTAAAGTCTTGATAAGTGATTGGACTGGACTATTTGGTGAGGACATTAAGCGAGTCACGTGCAAATGAGACTTATCATAAATCTGTGTTAACATATTTTTTTTTTTCTACCATCATAAGTTTGAAGGGTTATGACAGTGATGCTTCTAAACATCGGCCAATTTTCATCCACTGCAAGATCCCGCATTATGTGTGAAATCGAACGTAAAAGCTGGACAAGCAAATGTTGTTGTGACATCAAAATCATCGCATGGGATTCAAACATACAAAACTATTTTTTATGTATAATTGGATGATATCTCAATGCCTTATTCCTCTCTGAAAGATGGACATTTTGACGTTGATCTTTAAAACTGAGAAACTCAAGTTCAGAATCCAATCAATCCATTTTCGTGGCAGATGTTCTGTTTGCATCTTTCACTCAGTTGTACATTAGTTGTATGATATCATGTCCATTTCCCAAGCGCTGACACAGACCTGCGGGTATTGCATTGATGTTACACCTATTGATGTCAATGGTACTGTTAGTCCACTTTATATGTGACCTGGTGAAAATGCAACAATTGCAGTTTTGGCCTTAAATCCGAACATTAATGCAGTATTCTATCGCCAAAACGATAAATATTAATGTTTCTGCAATATCGTCACATTTTTTTGTTTATCAGAACTTTTTGAAAAAAGAAAAACTTCTTTTTTTAATGATAAATCTCAAATGTGATGTCAATTTCGGAATAAAAAATAACCAGCGTGCCAATTTTAGAAAACAAACTGACCAGAAATATTTCTTGATAATAAATCACTTTTCTGCTTGTAAATATATCTGTTATTGCTTTACCTAATTTATTATTAATATAATTGTCAGTCTAACGTTGCATTTTGATTTAAGATAGTTTTGATGTTCTGAATCTTAAATTGTTGTATGGTAAACGAAAAACACGTCGTCTCAAATTTTTGCTCATATTGAAGTGCTTCTCTTGCTTGTTTTCATGAGTTGTTTTATTCGAGAACATAAAGAAGGAATGTATCGACTTTCAATTACTCGTATCTTGTTAAGTGTGCCCTCTATGTTTGTTCAAGTCTCCCCTGTAGAGGGAGCACTTGCTGTGAAACCAAAATATCATTTTAGATTTTTGACTAACATGAAAGAGTTGAAGCAGTCTTAATCATTAATAATGTAAAGTAGAATGCAATTGATTAATATGTGCAATTAACTGAGCCTAAATACCTCATAACCATGACAATCCACAATCTACTTATTATCCATAAGTTTAAAATCACTTGCATGCCATGCATTGCTTGCTGGCTCGTTACCAAACTAATATTGTCACTGCAAATTACAAAGACTTATTTGCATATCTCTGCTTCTAACTCCAACCAAGTTATGCTAGGGATGCTGTATTTTCTCAGCTCCATAGTGAGGCTGTGAAGTATAACTGCACATTTTCTGTTTTGATCTCCAGACTTTTTTTCCCCCCTCTCTTCCTCTGTAATTTTGCTACAAATAAAAACAAGTGGAGGATATTACACCACTGCCAATACCCGTTTATTTGACTGTACTGTGTTGGCCAGGGCAACCCTAAATTCTGTGTTTCTTGCAAGTTATTTTAGAAATTATATAAACCAACATACAGACATCAACCGTATTCCAGCCCTTGCAAAATGAAAGTTAGATAGATGTGTTTTCGTATCAAGTATATCTTTTGTGTTCATGTCTCTCTCTATCTGGTCAGTTCTAACAACATTACGAAGGCTAAATGCCACTTGTATTTTTTTTTAAATTTTCAAACGTCTGTTTTGCTCAAGAAGACTGTGCTTAGGTCTTAATTCCCGGTTATTTTTATTTTTAAAATTGCAGACGTGATTCCCTACCATGTCCCTCTCTCTGTCTGTTTAATTCGTTTATTGGAACTTCATGTCTATGTATATATTTATATGTATATGCTTATTTTCTCACTGCAATTTCTTTATTGGCCATTTACAGCGAGAGTATCATGCCAAGACGAACCAATTTCAAAATGTAATCAAAATTTGTGTATTTATTAACAATTTATAATTATTTAATAACAAATGTGAAATATAATTATTTTTTTTTTTCAATTTTATCATTTCCATTGAATATACCTACATCTATGCATGCTGTCTATATTCACAGAATAAAAAACATTTTCACCAACATCTGTCTTCGCTGGATACTATACGAAGTTTTTTTTTTTCACAGAACTTTTCAGCGTGTAGAGGTGTTTTTACATGAAAGAATTGTACACTAGTTGAGTGAAATATTATATGTCACTATAGAACCGTTTATTTGTCCCGTGGCAACTAATATCGTGATGTATTATATATTCCAATGTGCACATTGTACACCATTTGACGTATGGAGCGCCCTCAGTCAACTATTAAGAGAAATTAAACACAGAGGGCGTCCTGTATGAAATGGCTGCTGATTATCGCTTTTATGTTTCTGGAACAAAAGTAGTCTTAAAGTAGTAGAAGTTGTATTTTTTACTGTATTAATTGTCTTTTTTTTTATTTGTGATGTGCAATACTTGTAAGAGCCATGTCCTGGTGAATTTCAGCACCATAGATTTTCTTTTTGGAGAATTGCATTTTTATATAGCTGCACTCTTGTGTCGAGATTTAGCTCATCTTTTATCTCTTTGTTTTTATTATAATTTTTTTTTGAGTACCTGAAATAAATGAGGGTTTACTATTTCCTGTTTTGTTTTTGTATTTTTCATTGCTGTGAACTGAAAAATGATTATTTTTCATTGCTGTGAACTGAAAAATGATTGTCTTTGAAGCCCTCCCCCCCCTCCCCTCCCCATTACAACTGCAGAATCTCCTATTCTGTTCAATGGTTGATCGATTGCTACATCAAAGACAAAAACATAATGATTGACAACTGGACATACACTAAGAATGGGGATGTAGATGAGCACGGCTTGTTGGTGTGACCTCTGATTCTTTGCTTCTGGAGTACTCTAGTGATTGGTCCACAAGGCGACTGTGTCAGCAATAAATGTCATCAGATTGTCACAAAATGATAATGACAAGAAGAGTACTGTTTGTGCTTGATCAGTTGATAAAAATTGCAGCATATGATGCATGCTTTACCATACTGGTTCTGATGGCCTTTTTGATGTTGCTCGCATTGTACAAAAGGGGTTTTCCTTTCTTTATGGGTCGCAGTATAGAATGTCAGTTAATTCGTGTGATACAAGAAAAGGGACTTGGTTGACATTGTGTAATACTGTCAGTGGTTTGAATACAAACAGGGTGGGGTTGGGATGAAGTGCGCAGATTTCTAAGAGTTTTGTCTAAAAAACCAAACTGCAATCTGAGGAGGAGGAGCTTGCAAGCATGAATGGGGATCATTAAGGAGAACAGTTCTGGGCTTGTAGTCAACCCGTTTACACAGCCATGGGTGTATATCTGTAAAGACAATAATAAGGAAGTCTGTCCTGGACTCTTTATCATAGAGCTACCCTGGGCATTGTATTGAGTGACATTGTTTTCTGAAGACCACCTTCAATAATGAAAAAAGAGGTAATGTATAAGGTTGTTCCGACTTTTCTGACGTTGCATCTCTTGATAGTGCTGTTTCACAGAGATTCCTGTCACATACACCAATCTATTGGTTTCGAGTAGAGCTCAAAGAGATCTGCTGCTTCCAAGGTGAGATTTGCAACTTGTTTTTTTTGTATCTGTCTGAGAGAAAGTGTTGGTGTTGTTGATTCTATTGATTTGCTTATCATATTGTATTTGTGTTGTGCATGCCAAGTCAGGATCTCATAAGCTGGGAGATTGTGAAACAGTGACAGGTAGGAAATGGTGTGATGCATTATAAGACCATTTGCCTTTTTTACTTTGATGGAAAATTACTATTACTATAGAATCATCTACCAAATGACATTCGTACAGCACCACATGTTCACACATTAAAATCCAGGTTATAAATCCTATTTCATCAAGCATTTATGTGAAGTGTGAGCGTCATTGGGCATCATTTGATGAATATCAGGCGCTATATAAACTATATAAATAGTATTATTATTATTATTATTATTATTATTATTATTATTATTATCACATTCCTATGGCCGAATCTTACGTCAGTGCTGACTATGTACACATCACGTGTAGCATTGTCGGAGATATCGTTTGCTGTGAGACATTGTGTTCGCCCGCAGCGACCAAAGTGAATATAATTTGGTAAGCGATCAACCCTGTAATTGCGCATCTGAACAGAGGTAAGGGAAACAGTTTCTTAAGGCCCCTTCACCCCTGACCTAAACACTAAGCCTAACACCCCAGCAAAATGTGATTCAATATGCCCCTCCAAATAACTACACGTGACCCGGAGAGGGGTATATACAATTGAAATGAGGGGGTTAAGGGAGGGACAGGATTTGAATTAGAGTTACGGGGTAAGGGGGCCCCAAGGAACTCTCACCTTGAAATATCTAATGTGCTCTAAAATCTCCACAACACAATTTGATTCTAGCGCAAAACTAGCCCACCCGATGCCACAGTGTAATTGTGAAGTACTAGTATATGCAGTCAATGTTGACATTTAGTATGGAAAAGTAGAGGTGACGTCATGGTTTATTCGGGGCATTTTTTGGTTAAGGCAGGCTTGCAATCATTATGATATTAGCTCAACAATGGTATCAAACTTGATTACAAGGAAATATATTTAGAAATGCGAAAAAACTTTTAAAAAAGGGGGGCGCGACTTATACGATAGAAGTTTTACGTATCTCATACATAATGTATCCCATAAGAGTGTGGCGATGCATGTAATAAGACTAATTGATCTCTTTTCTGTAATCACTTTATTACAGTGTAATTTACTGTTACTGTACATTTAATAGTCACTGTTATCTAATACGTTTTCCAGCATTTGGCGTAGGTGATTTGCAAGTTGTTTGCCGTATACTTCCTAAGATATATTAGTTTATAATATTATCTAATATATAATATAAATGTAAACATTTACTAACTTACATATTCTGTATATTATCTTGGATTTGTGCAACACGTGGGGCCGGAGAGATCATGGTATTTGGTGCGTACGTACACACATAAATCGCACTTCGTATCAAAGTGTTGATTATACCAGACGTAATCAGAAACCCGCCACGAGTAAACAATTTGAATGGCGAGTATTCTATATGATGTTAACAAACAAAAACACTACAAAGCTAGAAGAAGCTATTTACGGGAAATATACATCGTGTGAAATGAGCAATCATATAAGAACGACGACAACCCCAGGGTTCTCCAAATACTAAGTATACCGTAGACGAAAATGGCGGCCAAGATTCTACGAATGGGGGGGGGGGGGAAGTACGAGGCATGTTTTGGGCCCTCAAATGTTTATTTCATGTATGTCATCGCGTCCACTGTTTCAAATACAATGGTTATATAGATCAGGTAGAAAGTGGACGCGATGACGGGAAGAATGTAACACAATTTGGGAAACAAAAACAAGTCTCGTGGCGTTCTCGCGCTCAACGAGAACTCGACGGCCACTTGCGTTTAAGCTGTTAAACACAACGTGTTTTATTTTGATATATAATATTATGGTTATTATACATTGATCGCGTAAATGAATTGCGTTGCGCGACTGTGACTAAAATTATATTATTATATACAATATATATATTGAAAAAAATCCTTATTGTACTACAACCAGGGACACAATAGCGTTTGTTTGTCGTGCATACCGCCAAGAGTGTTGCAGTGCTTGTTTTGTCTGCGTCATTTGAGGTTGTAACAAAACACAAAGACGTTGTTAGGTATGAAATGCGTCCCCATGTGCATACAATGAACACGCCATTCTGTCCTCGGTTGTAGCTGGATAGTCATGAGTGCCATGAGTGTTTGTTTATATCTATTAATTCGCAGAAAGATTCTAAAGTAATCGTCAAGTAGATGCATCAGATGCAGTCCCACTATTGCGCCGTCTCCTGCAAGAAAACAAAACGATTGTGCGAGATAAAATAACAGTATAAAAGAATCGTTGACCCACGTGACGTGCGTATAGTTTTCAGGGCTATTAACAATAATGTGTTTGAAAGAAAACGAATCTGTGCGTAGATTATATTCAACAATTATTCAAATCGTTACATCGGTGATCTTGACATTTTACAGATTTTGATTGAATGTATAACTAGAAATTGTATATCGAACTTACAGAGAGCGGACGTCCAGTTGTATCAACAGACAGGGCAAACGCCACGAAACCAGTTATCAGCGATAAGGCAGCATACAGGCATAGCGTCGCTATGTGTGAGAATTCTATCAACACCTGGAAAGACAAACGTCGCGTCAGGGATCGGTAACTCGATAATGGGAAACAACATCGTAGGATGCAACAAGTGAAGAGTGATGTAATTTTCAACTAGATATTTATAGTAAATGTATAATCACATATATTCTTCGTTTATCAACGGGTCGTGTGTACGCGCTCATGGGTAAAATGACGATTTATTTTTATGTTTTCTGGGCGTGGCACCGAACTAAATCGCTGAACATTTGACATTTGCTTCGCATGAGAATGGTAGTAAAGGCATGGCGGTCGGTATGGGTCTCGTGCGGACTATACATCGCGTATAAAATACCGTGTTCGTTTACATGAAATTCGATTGTGTCAGTGAAGAAACGAGAGCACGAGGAACACATTCATGGGAAACTGCACAGGGTGTCTTATTATCATATTTTATCCTCCATAAACCAGAGAATTTAATATCTAATGAATATCTAAACGCAACATCAAACCTGCTAAAAACACGGTGCATGTTTCTCCCAGTACAGTATTGCATTAGTTTGTGGAACAACGTTACTGCAAATACTAAAACTAGTCCTGTGAGTTTTAGTTCACCCATAATTACATAGATTATCGTCCCGTATCACAAGTCGGTCGCACGCACATCAATCGCCGTGCAATAACCCCCCCCCCCCCCGGCAACCTGCATGCCTTACCTGACTGACATAGGGCGTGGTCATAGCGCCCACTTTGGCGAATGTCACACAAAGTAACAACCCCGAGCTTCGTATGGTGGTCGGGTAGACTTCACTGGTGTACGTGTATAGGATACTGATAGACGCTGAGCTCAACGTGCGAGCGAAGAAACTAAACGCCGTGAACCACTTCCTGTCGGGTGAAGGAGAGCCTAAATTATTTAGTGCTACATCATATCATAGCATCGGAGTTTAAAATGAATTTTTACGGCATCCTGAACACGGACACGAAACTTACAACAAAGCGAACACCCGGAAATGCGCAAACAACGCGTGTGAAATGTTACCTGTCTTCTTACCTGTCATCTATTAACAACAGTAGGTAGAACACTGAACTGAGAACGCAAGAGGCGGCCAGGCTTCCACGCCGACCAAGAAAATAGTGGGCAATAACAGTCACAATAATGGCTGTACCGAAGCAAAACAAAATCTATATTAAAATTAAATTAGGTAAACGGAATATAAAAACGTTTCTAGAAAAGCTTTGACAACCACGGTTATATATCCTTCAATTCGGAGAAGCCAATTTCATAATGTAATGATACTGACGAAGTACGAGGTACAAGTATCCTTGCATTGTTTGAAAACATGTTTATAAGAAAGGCATTAGTTGAAGCAAACCATTTCATATATGTCACGACGTTACGTGACGTGTAAAAGTTTTTTTATCACTACTTGCAAATAGTTACGAGTAATAGTTTATGTTGAAATTAAATAATAATATTTCTCGTAATTGTATTTTGGTAGCGATAAAATATACACAAATAATATCACACAGTGCTTTGTTTACTCCGTGGTAACGTGAGGTAAATCACGTTAACACAAATATCACAATAAAGTGCATCTAACTATAATGCATTTTCCCGTTTCTGCCCTCACTACAAGAGTCTGCGACATTCTTACAGTCTAAATACTGTATGATCTCGTGAACAGTAGATTTAATCAACCTCCTGTATTATTGACTTGACTGAACGAAAGAGTGCATGCGCAATGTGCTCACCTGCTGATTCTCCTAATGTTGTCCATATCACTGTCAGATAGTCGTCCCTTGTGAGGGGTTTGCATTTACAATTGATATCAGATTCAGGGATTTCGTCTTCTTGTAACATAGACGGTATCAACAATATTAGACCATAGTATGTGAAGGCCACACCAAACCTGTAAACACCGGGAACGAACAATCACGTCAATATGAATATATATATAATATAAAACATGTCTTTTTCGCGAGCATGTCATTTTAGCGAATTTGGCGAGAGAACTGATTAGCAAATTCAAGATGTTGCTAATGTCTTTATTGTAAATTCAAAATCGCCAAGGCTTGGAACATAAAAATTTGGGGCGCTTCCTAATTAAACTTGGCAGTTTTCCTTGTTTTTATGGAGGTGATAACTGCCCACTTGTTTTGGCACACAACAGACAAGTATTGTGAAAGCATGAAATCAACAATGGCAAGAGAGATTCGCTAAATCAACATTTCGATATTACGTCATTTTACCGCAATTCGCTAAAATTGCATGTCGCTTTTTCAACATGTTTTACAGCAATTCCTTTCATTTTGAAAAACAGCAACAACTACAACATGCAGTTTGCAAGGAATGGCTTATTTGTATTTTAAACTGTTTTGTTTAATATGATAACAGAATAACGAACTTGAAGCCTTATATTTGTGAGTGAGTGTGTGTGTGTGTGTTTAAATGGCGGACATTTATAGTAAGTGCTCTACTTTTCTCGATATTGCCAATCATTTCCAGCACTGCTTTGATTGCAAAAACAAGTCTAAAACTTGGATTTTAGTTGGGTATTCGACTTTCTTGCGGTATGTGTAAAAGAGCTAAATTTGTTTTTCAAATGTTCACATTGTCGTTTATATGTAGTGACACTTGTGGCATGGATACTACATAGAGTATTAAATATAACTCTTCTTTAATTGAAAACAACTTGACCAATCACAACGGGTCAACAGGCGCTAATACACTCAATGAAATCATATGACCGAATAAAGCGCACGGGTCTTACCGGGTAAATATTTTATAAACATTTTATAAATTTGCATTAAAAAAATACCATGCTTTCATGAAATGTATTGTAATAAATAATTTTGTCACGCATTTGTTGTTGTTGTTGTTGTTGTTGTAAATATAGGTTCGAAAATCAGCAAAAGAGGACCGGAAATGTATTGGAAATGTACATTATTTATACTACATGTTTTTATATAATTATTCATATTATGTATATTATTATAGAACGCAACCCCTGAGGCCGATTTACTGCGTTGGCTTGCCTTAAACTTCATCAAACATGCCATATATTTGAGTGTCGAATGTCTCTCAACCTTACATAGTATCACAGACAGAGATGGAAACCGTTTTTTTAAAACTCACCATAGAATCATTAACATAATGGTCAATCGTCGGTAACTTTTAGATACGAAGTGTTTCAAGCTTCCTCGTTCTGTCTACATGAGCAAAAAGGGAATATTAAGATTGTTATGACGGTTATTGGATATTTTTTCTTCCATTAATTTGAGCAAACGTTTGGAGGTTTTTTTGTTACTTACTGACGGAAATGGGGAAAAAATTGGAACTTCTGGAATTGAGCAATGGAAAAACTATAAAATTAAAAATGTTAAAATGGGGTTCTTGGAAGCAAGAACCGCCCGCCATTTCTTGGCTGCCAATACTGCCCACTATAAGTTTCGTCCCACCAAACAGAGCAATGTCACCACTACAGTACCTTATCGGAAATTGAAATTGGCTCCAAGTTTCCAGGTGGTAGTGGACGCCCGTTTTCCACAGACAGCCATTCAAGTATTCGCCGAGCTTGTTTATGGTCGCCAACTGCCATACAGTACCGCGGTGATTCAGGCAGGTAAAACTGAAATATACACGGTGTATGAATCAACGTGACTGTCCGTACTCTAACACTTCATACACTGTTTACACGAGAAAACGTGTTTATTTACAGTTCGTAATAAAGGAATGTTTGGTTGTGAAGTTATTCGTCATTTTAATTAAGTAAACCTCTCAAAAACTTTTTTTTTAATCGTCACAATAGTGACATTGTGAAGAGTCTTCCAGTCAATTATTTACTGAAGCACTTCGTCGCTAGAGGGCGCGACTAGAATGTATTCGAGGTATTAGTACGTTCAGTCTTACCAGTAATCCAAGAGCAGCAATGATAAACGGGAAACTTGATATAACGAGTAACCATCTCCAACCCAGCGTTGGCATTACCACGTAGTCTAATACAGCTTGTAACAAAGCACCTGTACTGTAACTTGCCTATATATGAAGAACACAGGTCAGGTGATTAAAGCGACATAGTCACTGTTGGCTGGTTCCCGCCTCAAGTGTCATGGCGAACCAAGCCACAAGAGGCCGGTAACTAGTAACGAATCCGGCATACTAATTGATCCATCACTTTCTCGTTGCTTGTTATATTTCCCTTGGTTACCTGACGTCAGCGCTTACGCTCGTGACCGTTCAGGGGTTTCCTTTTACTTTCGAAAGTTGGGCGAATAAAAAAACCCTGTTTCTTTTGTTATAAATTTGCACAGAAACGGCGAAGAATCTCAGAAACATCTCAAATATGTAAGTCTAAGCATGTAGAATGTATGAGCATGGCTTTATTGTAGCATGGACGTACTCAGCCAAGATGAAAGTACGTCTGCCTATTCATAAATTTAAGATGAGTACAATAGAAAGACAATGCAGCGTCCATCTCTAGTACGTCCATGATTGTAGTATTACAGACACGTTTACGCAGATAACAACACCCGCTAAAACGCAAAGGCTCATGGGTAGACACTTGTTTGTAATCAATGACACGCTACGGCCAACTGACGCATGTGCACGTGAACAACACACTTATCCTATACATGTACTTGGAATCCAATCCATTTCCCGCTAACATAGTGACGAAAAAACAAACAAACAAACAAACTAAAACTGCTCACCCAAAATACAAGTAACACATTCCCACGGTATTCTATGGGAATAAACTCTGTGATATAAGCGAATCCAAGAGGGATGCCGCCCATGGCAACCCCAAGCAAAAACCGAAGTATCAGATACCACGTATAACTCGTCACAAGCGACGACAAGAGGCCGTAATATCCACCCAGAGAGAGAGCCAGTATCGCTGTCTGCAAACGAAAAAAAAAAAGAATTATTTTCATATTATTTATTATTATTAACCGTGTCAATGGCATCGACAGATTGAATGTATGTTTTTTCCCACACCAATTATTAAATTTTAATTAGGCACTGTACTCACCGGCCTTCTTCCATATACATCTGCTAGTTGTCCCCATATCACACTTGAAACGAATAATCCCAAAAATAATACCTGAAAATGATAGAAGGTGTAATTGAAACGTGCGTTTGTTTTTTTGTAGTTACACTCGCACAGAACCACGCCGCTAGCTAGAGCTCTCGTCGCTTTGAACTATACGGTCAACGCGATGATCGATAACAATTGTACTGGACTTACTGTGGTGTTTGCAGCAACTTGCGTGTCTTCTAGTCTCCATAGACACTGTAACGCTGATGAGACTGGTGGAATGAGAACTAACTCAAAAGCTTCAGCCACCTGGAAATAATCAGTAATAAAGTCACGAATGCATCTAAATTGTAGTTTGCTAATTGACCAATAATGAAATAATATGGACTGTCATATATTATGTGCATTTGTGCAGTTCGTCGTTTCCCCACGCGCATCATACTTTATTGGCAAGCTCACAATGATTATGCTATGTTCGCTTATAATAGTAAGCGATATTATTCATATGCGCCACAGAATAAAACATATGAATAAATGACCTAAATGATCATGTGTACATTTAATGGGGGTGCCGAGATATGTCGGTCACTGCCTGAAATGCTTCTTATCAAAATTGACTTCCATTCTGCCTGGGTGACGGAATTCAGTCTATTTCACTCACGCGTACTTGTTTTAGGACGGTAAAGCATTAATGTCCCACACCGCTTGCAAAATATATCTTACAAGGCGCATGCATTGCTTGTAAAATACTTTGATTGATTGATTGATTGATTGCCAACGCAACGCATGTGTGCTACGAGACGACGATGGCGCTTTAAAATATTTGATAGTCGTTAATAGTACTCAATGATCTGCCATAAATGTGAGCAGGATACGTGATGTAATATTGACCAAACTAGCATCGGATAACTAGAAAATGTTACTGTCAAATGATAACAGGCTAAAATTCCCGGGCAAAAGACTCGGCTCAACGAATGTTTGGAATAAATAAGATTGAACAAAAAGTTGTCATTCTAGAAAAATGGGGTATAATTTAATATGAACGTGTTCTAAAAGCGTTGAAATGCAACACAGTTTCTTAATATCGGGTCACAGAAACAAAAAAACGTTTACTTACAAAAGCCATGCCAGCAATAATAATCGCAAGAATATGAAATTTTCCGAAGCCGATCTTCTCTAAAGCATCTTCAATTGAGTAGGTGTCTTTGTTCAGTAGCTGGTCAAAAAGCTCATGTTTGTCTTCTCGTGTGACGTCTTCCTCTGTCAAAGTGAACACCACCACACGTATTTAAATGAACAGTGAAGCGTAGTGGCTAGGGACACCGTGACGGTTTGTCACAGTGACGAATGAGGGATCATGATTGTAGTAGTAATTTGTAACCATTTGAATGCCATACTTTCTCCCGGTCAAAATTTTAACATTTTCGTTTTTATGATTTTTTTTTTTCAAAATTTCTGTATTAATTATAGACCAGATTGAAATAATTTCTAATTAGCTACATAATTTGATAAAAATCTTTGAAAAAAAATATGGAAACAAAAATTGTAGCTTTTTTGTAAAATGTGACGAAAGTTGACTCCAAACAGATTATTTTTGAACGCATGCGCAATACCCCATAAATTCGTTTCGTATCCGACTCCTCACACTTGGAACAAGCTTAGGAGCAATATTTTGGCTCGTTCACACACGCGTTCAATGTGTTCGTGTTATATGTTTGTCCCGCTGTGCTATAATACTATTATAAAGAACCCGCTTTTGGCTGATATTTCGAAAATATACTTTTTTTTAAAAAAAGTATCGGCAATATGTTGCTGTAGTATCAATCTGTGTACATCAAGTGGAATCCTGGTAATATTTGGACGAGACATAGAACCGTATTAGACAGCTAAGTGTTCACAGGAATCAACGTCCCTGTGCTACTTAAAATGAATCCAAAATATAAGTATATATAAGTCGCGCCCTCCAGCGACGAAGTGCTCTGATGACGTAAATAAATGTAAAGAACGCCGATCACAGTGTTGATATTGTTTGGATCTACGGTTGTTCTTCAAAAAAAATGGCTTACAGAGATTCGCTAAATTTGAAACGATGAACGACTACACAATCAGAGTTATCTATTTCAAAGTCACGTTGACGTCATGCTAGCATTTTGTCACTAGAGGGCGTGACCTATTGGAAATGGTGAACACAACATTTCGAATGATAATCATGTTTTGTCGGTGATACATACATTTGCCAGAAACTGCGATGGATGCCTGTCGATTTGTGCGAAAATTACTCGTCCTGCTTTTTCCGTATCACCTTACGTAACTCAAGTTAAATTAGAGTTTTTTTTTCAAATTAATATACGAATAGATATTGTCACCAATATGCGCGTTTGCCCGCCCACGTAATCGTGTACAGATATTGGTATACATCCTCTAAATAAAAATGGCCGCTCCATTGTATCAGTATAAATGAATGTATTATGCCTCTCAGTCTGCCTTGGACGGAAAAAAACAAACAAACGATATTTCTGCTATAATTTTCAATGAGCGAAGGTTGTCAAAAGTGACAATGATTGTCTGTGAACTGAGAGTAACCAGCGTACACAGCGCATTGGATTTGGGCTATCACTCATATATGTTGTCTCACCTGAAAAGCGGTCATGTTGTTTACTGCTGGTAAATAACTCCATGATCCCCTCCCGTCTGAGTCATACGTTTCCCGGTCGTCTTTGAACCCGGGTGGTATTTTCGTGTAGGAGATGTCATCAGAACGACATAGCGATTCGATACACCTGTGCCATCACTGCTTGATCTATTTCGAACGTTTTTGTTATGACGTCACATCACAGTATTTGAAGGGATTATAAGTAGTAACGGTAGTAAGACCACCAAAATACCACGAGGATAATCATTCGTTTGATACAGAAGTAATCATATACTATGTGCGGAATGGATAATTTCGGTAATTTATTTCATACACATTCTGTGAGTTATACGTAGACTAAAGTTGAAGGTACTAGATGATAGCCTGGTTCATGTTTCTTGTCAGTGAGGCGCCCTCTAGAGGCGAGAACCAAGCTAATTTTTATGAATAAATTTGTGATTTACTCATAACATTTAATGATGAAAAACTATTGGTTCTTCGCCATGTGATGATTTTTCATCATGGTCGACTGTCTCAAATTACTGGAAATGCGTAGTCACACATAATAGACGACTTTCCCGGAAGTCGAAGAACCGCCTTTTCGCATGCGCGCGCATGCGAAATTGGGGTGTAACGTAAACTTGCACGCGTGATATTGTGCTCCTGGGTGTACCAATCGACGTAATAAAAATAAAATTCTTTTCTATCGACTATCAGTAAACTGACATGGTTGTATTTTCCGCCATGACAAGGCAGGAGTATTTTTGCACCCCAGTTTTGCTACTTCCGGGAAAGTGGTCTATCACATAGTCGTCAAAACCCAGGCCGAAGTTCAACAACTGAGGGCGGTGTTCATCAAATGTTAGCGTCGGTTGAGCCCGCATTCCCAAGGGCGTATCCAACAACTGGAAGACAATGTCGCTACACTTTGTTGTGTAACAGCATTCGTTAAAAAATATAATAAAGTATTTAGTGTTTTCAATAGGATAAAATACGGTTATGACTCAGTATTTTTCAAGATGCTTAAAACTGGTCATATGAAAGGACATTTACCGCTAGTAGGCACAGAGACGGTACGATACGTTTTTGTAGCATTTAATTATTAGAAAATATAACAATTATTACAGTTAATCATTTCAATCAACGTCACATTCGATTGTTTGTCTGTCTGTACGACAACTTACCCAACGAACAAACAAAACAAATCAATTAAATAAAAGAAGAGTTACAGCGAAACAACATCTACAGAACAGCCTGAGAGCGAAAGGGAATTTAAATATAGAAACACGCATTTTGTGTAACTCATTGTTTAGACCGTAGCAGCGACGAAGGCTGGAATTTATATACACCTGAGCCACTGAGGATTCGAACGATCGGTTCATCAGCGCAAGTTCTGTGTACTGTAAAATACTTTATTTTAGCTCGAATTAATTTTCACTGAAAAGACGTTTTGGGTGTTTTGTATGAAATTTATTTTCACTGATTTTGAAGTTGAATGTAAAATATGGGGGGAAAAAGGTATATTCGCTGGATTTTATTTTTAACCGAATCATTCCTTCAGCGAAAATAGCGAAAATTAATTCCAAGCGAAAATAAAGTATTTTACAGTAAGCAATTAATATGCCTTCAATGTAACGCGTTAGTTGGTTGATGCATGATAAGCCACAGAGCGTTCAATAATCGCTTTTGTGTAGTTTTAAGTTTTTCTGAGTGAGACCAACTATTTAGCAATATTTTGCATTATATCTGGTTTCTTGTGATGGTTTACAACCCACAACAGTGTGGGTAGTGATGTGAATCCACTCCGAAGCGTATACTTATCGAGGCAACGAATAACACTTTGAGTAAAAGACCATCGCGGGACATAGTACGAAGCGAAACCAAACGCTACCGATCCCATTGAATACAGTAACTCAGACTAAGACTTAATGCAATAGTACGTGCAATCGTCCCGTAACAAGAAACACATATTCCATTTGGCTGACGCAATAAGCAACGTCTTGTATTCCAATACAGATCCACAAGTCCATGATTGGAGAAAAGATGAAAATGGAATTAGTCAGGGTATTCCACATTAATGTGCCACAGAATCCACGGTAATCGCAAGTTCGTTGTCTTCTTCGCTATCATTTAACGAAGGAGCCAGATTATTGTGAATTCTATCGGGAAGAGCGTCTTCATTGGCACTAATTGGCTCCCTGCCTTGAGATACATGTTCGTTATTTCTCAGCTGGTCGTCCCCTAGTTCATAATACGTCTCTCTCGTGAGTATCACGGCTGGTGTAGGGTCTGGCAGTTCGTCAATAGAAGTCATTGATTCGTACGAACGTAAAACCATATCATTATCTACCGTTGCTTCTTGATCTGTAGTCTCGTGTCGGTTGTTCATCTTTTCCCCAGATCTCAAGTAGGCGTCTCGCCGGATTCGCCGCTTCCTGTTCAAAGAAAACAGTATGAGTAGGTTGATATTCTAGAGTCAGTACGCCTCTGGGAGTGTCACGTGATAAATATGTCCAAGTACGTCACCCTTGTCAACCATTCTCGTTCGCAGCTAGTTGTGACGTCACTAAAATCAGCAATACGACTTGGTAGACTTATGGTTAAATTAAATACTGCGCTTTTGTAAAATACTAGTATTCAAGATGCGGTGACTGTAAAAGCAGTCAACCAACTGGCAACGAGCTCATTGCTGCCGATGAAATGAAGCAGAATATAGCACACAGAAACCCGCAAACGTTCTATATCGCATGCTTTAAATCTAAACTGACGCCGGTTTTTGCTATTTCATCATGTAGCGCTACCGTCACGGTGCGGCGGTGGATATCGTCAATTAAAGGGGCGATATCTTCGCTAATGAATATGAATGAATGATGAAGCCCGAATTAACCACTCAAAAAAAAACACTAAAAAAACAAAGTCACTTACCTTACACAGTAAATAAAGACTGTAACCACAATTCCAATCACGATGCCAATAACCATGGAGAGGGCTATGGCAGTAACAACAGCCGCTAAGAATAATCGGGAAAATAATTAACGACTAAATATTACACGAACAAACGTTGAACAATTTTGGGATTTTAAAATGTAGAATTAAAAACTAATCACAATATTTCAATTAAGAATTGCGTTGACACAATTTTGGACTTTCGGACAACTTATTTCAAAGTACGTTTCAGTCAACAGTGTAATTTCATCAAGTTAGTGGCCTACATTGTCACTTATTTGCCGATACACATATTTACAAAAAATCTCAGATGAACGTGCTACTGGGTGTACCGAATAAAGCCTTATATACATATATTTGAAAACATGTTAAAGCGGGAGATTCGTCACCTGCGCATGCGTCAGATGTTCATAGCGTGTCATTGTTTACAAACAATCGTCTACCCATGAGCCTTTGCGTTTTAGTGGACTCAATTCCTGCGCGTGCGCAGGTGACGGCCCTCCCGCTTTAAACTAGTTGAGCAATATATTTCTGTCAGCGTTGATTTTGGAAGCAAATAACAACCGTTGTGCACTGAGTAGTATGTCAGGTTACTATGGTGACAACGCTGTACTTACCGTCAAGTCCCTCGTCGTCCTTTGGCAGCCTAGGCAGTGAATCACCGTCCTGTTCTGTCGTTGATATCAGAAAACCGTTTCCCGACAAGTTAATTTCTATGTGGAAACATAAATTAACAATTATCAGTCTCATTGTCATACTACTATTACGTTTATTTTCTCTCAAGTAATTTGCCCAGACGATATCGATGGCGTCTCTGTAGTAGTGGCTTTATGGGTACAAAAGTAACTACTGGAGGGCGCGATTTTGGCACGTAACATTGTTTGGGCGTGAATTAACGCAGCATGTTTACCTTGGTGACAATTTTTCCCAGTCCAGCCTTGCATACAATCACACAAATAGCCAGTATGCGCGTTGCTACACGAACCATACACACATGGATCGGACGCACAACTATTGTCAATATCTATAAATATAATAAAACCGGTGTGGTAATTTCAAAGTTTCAACAGATTTTGCCGTGACGCATATCTTTGTTTTTACGACGGGTAACAACATTATTTCACAACAAACGTAATCGCGATATCCGTGATTGAAAAAGACGTGTGTATGTGTATTGTGTGTGGAGAGGGGGGGGGGTCTACCAACCTATTTCACAATTGACTCCAATAAACCCTACTGTACACGTACAAACGAACTGTGGGGTGTTTGGGTCCTGGTAACAAGTAGCGCCATTTAAACATGGTTGATCTTCGCATCTTGTCTCATCTACAAACATAAACGTAATATAAAAGAATTACACCAGGAAGATAACAACAACAACCACAACAATGCCAACAATGATGCAACCGCTACTTCTACCACCAAAAAACAAAACAAAAAAAAAACAAACAAAAAAAAACAGTCCTAACATTACAAAATACTAGTAGGCAAGTATACGGTGCTATATTTACTTGGCTAGTGGGCGAACATTTAAGACCCACATCAAAATGAATTGGATATTGAAGAATGCTGCTATGACAACACGAGTCGCTGAAATCATCAAGAAAGTACAATGATGAAGTACATGGAAACAAAGCACTTTAGCACACAAAGCCAAGTTTATTTCACACGTCATATTGAAAATATCTGGAAATGTATTACATGAAGATTCGAAAAAACTTACATAGTTCACACAGCATGCCACCGTAGCCTTCTTCACACGTACACACAATCATGTCACCCGATTGTACACACGCACCACCATTCTGACACGGCTCACTACTGCACAGATTAGGCACTACAGAAGGTTAACACAGCAGTATTCTAAACAGAAAGCTATTTCGTGCGTTATAAAATATGGTATTCGTGGCATGATTCTAAGGTAACCAGTATTGGTAGGTGCATGAAGGTTTGGGATTGGAGTTACAGCGACACAGTAGATGCATTGCATTTAAAGTGAAAAGAGATAATGAACCAGTGCCCCGATTTCGTTATATTACATATGTTTAACGTGATATCACGAATAGCATAAAGAACATATCATTTTAAATAAATGTGTTATCGCAGTATTGTGGCTAAATGACGCATGACTCCAGCAGCAAGTCTCATAAATACTCACTTTCACAGAACTCTCCATGGTAATGGATTTAAGTGAAAAGAGACAATGAACCAGTGCCCCGATTTCGTTATATTACATATGTTTAACGCGATATCACGAATAACATAAAGGACATGTCATTTTAAATAAATGTGTTATCGCAGTATTGTGGCTAAATGACACAAGACTCCAGCAGCAAGTCTTATAAATACTCACTTTCACAGAATTCTCCATGGTAACCGTGAGGGCAGGTGCACGTCTCGGCGATGCCGTCTCCTCCACATACACCGCCATTCAGACAAGGTTGAACACCACACAAGTCTGTCGAT
Organism: Saccoglossus kowalevskii; assembly: GCF_978046115.1. Lineage (NCBI taxonomy): Eukaryota > Metazoa > Hemichordata > Enteropneusta > Harrimaniidae > Saccoglossus > Saccoglossus kowalevskii. The sequence continues at coordinate 18,487,547 of NC_140656.1, read as the reverse complement.
CTAGCTGTCAAAAACAACCAAACAATCAACACACAATACATCTAAAAGTCGCGCCCCCAGCGGCGAAGCACCCATTTGACTTAAAACGGCAAAAAACAAAGGCTATTCACAGCGCCGAAAGTGTTTGGGTAGGTTGTCGTCCTTCAATACAAAATGGCTATATTGTAAATAACGAACAACACAGTCAAAGACAGTTCTCGTTTTGAATGGAAACGCGTTCATGCATATACGTCATTTTGGCGTCACAAGAGCACTTGTCGCTAGAGGGCGCGACGTACAGAACATAGGTATTTAGGTTATGTTTTAGTGCAGCAATAAAGCGCAGTGCGTCTGTTTCATATTTTCACTAACATTAACGATGAGATTATATTGATAATCATGAATCTAAGAAGAGCGGGTTACCTTTTCGGGCTGTTGATATTTTCTCCATTAGTGATGACGTCACTGTAAACCAACTTGTAGAATTTCTGTTAATTAAAACTCTGGGTAAACGGAAGAGGAAAATGGTCAATTGAGTAAAGAAGTGTTTCAAACCAGGCGAATAAAATCAAGTACACCCTGCTTACTACTTACATTATTTCTAAATTGTCGAATACAGGTGTGACCGATTTCCATCGTAGTTTAAGGCGAGTCTTGTTACTATTTTCCTTATTGCGTATATTGTAGAGTATGGCAGTATCAGACGGTGATGCACAGCTTGCAGTTTTGATATCCTTCCGCGCATCGTCCAATAAAGTCCACCCACCAATTGCAGTTAATTTGTCGAGAGGGCGCACTTGAAGTTCCAACGACGTCCAATTTTTCGAGAATACGTGAATCTCAACTGTTGAAGAAATAAATTGCAAATGGGTTGTGTTATTCCAACGCTGACGACTACACCGTCGCAACTAACGTCGTGTCAAATATATGTCACGAGAGCATCGCCGTGACGAGAGTATGACGTGGGACAATATGGACGTGAACGCGCCTTTCTTATAAGTTGCACCCTCTATCCACGAATAGCTTTTATGACGTAAACCTGTATATTTTATTGATGAGCGGTCATTCGTTAAAAACAACTAGCGAACGACTTCAAAGTGTTATCTATTTCAATGGTACGCCCATCCACACTATTTTGACATCACAGAAGTATTTCGTCGCTAGGGGGCGGGACTAATAGTATTGAATGAATTAAAAGATCGCCATATTCTAATTTGCAGTTTATCCCACTCACTGATTCCGGTGGATACTGAACAACCTCACAATGTTATGGCAATGATCCTTAGTAATATAGTTATTATCGGCTACGTCAACAATACACAAGAATCGCCACTATTGAGTGGTGGTGAGGTAAAAGAATGTTCTTTAGAGCCTCTGTTCAGACTATATTAGAAAGGCACTGCCCGAAGACCGATCTTATGGATTCCAGACATGTTTCGTAATACGACAAGGGTTACACTGAGTCACTATACACCGTACAAGGCTAGCATACAATTACTCAAAACATAGTACGTCTTCGTGTACAGACAATTGCGAACGAGAAGTCTATATCGACTACGCCCACGACTGAGGAAACTGTAAACGCAAACATTGTTGGGTGTCACTGAAAAGATACACTGCTGTAGTCGGAGAACGTTCACTGACGTCACCCTAAACGAAAGGGTCGTGTCAGTTGCTGTCCACACCTTTCGTATTATGTTGAATCGTCTGCATACCTTTATACACTTTAGTAACTGTGCTGAACGATGCGGTATTGTCTGTAGCTTTTTAATTGAACTCTGCATAATTACATGATAACAAGAAAAGTGGATCACTGATACTATGGTGTATGCGGTATGAATTTGGATACGTGAAATAGACACAGGTGTCTTCTTTGACGCTGGCCATTATCTCTCCGACACTTTTGCAACCCGTGCGAACATCAGGTCAGCTGGGGTCAGGGACGCTGATTCATGGTTCTTTTCAAACGGTCACGCAAACGTAAACGAGTATGTTGCACACAATTGGACACTTTGCCTATTCTATTGTGTTAGGGGGCAATGCAGAATACAGTGTAGATGTGGATGGTGACAGTAACTCAAAGTTGAACTCAAGTAAACATTTGCATGTACAATAACAATAACCCTGATCGCTAGATGACGAAATGACACTATTATTAGTACAACACACTAAAATGATTACGGATGCTATTGTGATCTATGCGATGCGGACAAAGAATAAAAACTCACCTGTTAGAGCAACGTTACCCCCTCTTACATTCTCAACCCAGATTTCAACACCACTCGCCTTCTCCCATTCAGCGATTTTATGATTCAAATAATCATCTGTGGGACGCCGTAGCTGACAAATAGACGGCGGCGTATCTCGCATGTTCGGTCCAGTCTTCAAGGACCGTGAAAACAGAAGTAGTTGGAGCAACACGACCAGCTTCGCCGCTAACATGAAGGATGTCGCCATCTTGTATTTTAGGACCCGACTCGCAGTACGAGATGCACATTTCAGTCGTCTCGCCCACTCCCACTCCCATTGTCACCGGCGACCTTCTTTTGTTATTTTAATGACAGTCCAGTCAAGCGAGTTATTGTAGTTCAAACTTATATTTATCGACATGCCTGAATTCTTAAAGAAACATACTGGGTTAGCGCAAATACTTGGTTAGCGTATCAGATACATTTCACCCAATTCGCGTAGTGATAAACTATCATGCGTTTTTTTATGTTAATTTTGTACATTCCTGCAGTTAGGAATTGATCAGCCATTTGCAACATGTCATTTACGATTTTAAATTTCATTGCAATCCTATATGGAGTTGCGATTTAATTAGAATTTAATTAACCTCATATAAATTACAATAGAAATGCAAATTAATTACAATTTAAAAATATGTTTGGTGAAACTCAACTTTAAGTTTATATAAATGTAATTCAGCGGGTTCTGGCAATAGCATAAAGGGATAGGTGGGTTAGGTGGGTATACTGTTTAACAACCTATACCATAAACCTAATGCTAAGACGTGTATTTCTTTAAATGTACGCAATATTCTGGGTTTTATAGACAACCGAGTTTTCGCTTTATTTGAATTACTTTCGCAAATCAATACAGAAAATTGCAAGTCGCAGTTTAGTGTAGGTCACTGGAATTGTGTACATGTCAGGTGCATTGAACACGTTTATGTCACACATATAGATGGGATCGTCATCCCAAATAGAACTAGATATACTACACTTCTCAATACAATAATCGACTGCGACAGTACCCTCTTGTAACGAGTTCTCTATCCGCTGAACACTACCGTACGACCCTAAAAGGTAAAGTGGCACGTACTTATCAGGGTCAAAATGACACCAGTCTGTCGCCGGCGAATGAGTATTAATTTTACCAATACATGATTAAAACTCAAATATTATGTTAAACCAGCTAGACAGAATAATTTTATTTGAATATGTACTGGTGAGACAGTCTCAGCGTTCGAGTGCTATATACACATGTGGTTACTTTGACGTATTTTTTGGACTCGCTTGAATCATATGATTCTACAACTATCTCATTGTCCCGTGGGCTTTAACCTAAATAGTTTATAGCGCGGAGCCTAGTCAGTGTCAAGATAGGTAGCTCTAAATATGCCAACTATTTCTGGTACACATTCCAAAATGTGCGCAAAATGGTTCAGTGAGTCTCGCTACTGGGTTGAGTAATGGAGAATTCGACCCTAATTAAAGACTGTGTTACACTGGTATTAATTAAACAAAACACCTTTATGCATTTTAGCTAATTAGGATATTGTCGGAGCTCCGTTTGTGAATGGAAACAGTACTGTCATTTGCCTCGCCCTACTACCAGAGGTTCATGAATTATTAATGTGATTTGAATATCTATACAATCGTTATGTTAACCACTTTCACTAACAACAGTGCAGGGTGGTGTCCAACGTACTAGTGATACTATTTGCACCGTGACCCGAGTGATCAAGATGGCGTTGCACAATCCATACACCTTTCTCGTATTATCGACGACACTGCTTACTGTTGTATTCGTCACGATGGTTCGAAGCCGATCGACGGGGGCTCCGTCGTCGGCTTGTATCACTATGATGCCGGGGCATAATCTAGCGCCACAAGATCCAGCGACGGTTCCGTACAGGATAACAACCATTGTGACGGCATACACGCCCGGACAACCACTATCAGGTAAGGCAATGTTTATATATATATATATATATGTATATACACACATGGGCGAGGACGTCGTCATTTTGAATGGATGATTGTTGTCTAATATGGCTTATGTTGATTGGCGTGCGATGATAAGATATCACGCGTGCTGGCGGTTCTGCACCGCGGACCAACCCATACATACGTTTAATATCCGACATACAACAACCTGTGGAATCAACGTATCAATATATATATCCCCTATAACAGTATATATCCATATTACATGTCATTCCATAGACAACATACTGGGCGATTTTGTTAATGGATAGTCGCAGTTCAGAAATAAAAGTGATGACACAGTAATTATCAACGACGTTACCACCAGTTGAATTTAATATAAGGGCGTAATAGACGCGACGATGATTCCCACGCGATGAAAGTGCGAGCCCATATCTACTTATAACTATATACCAGTTGGGTTTATTCGTTGTATTCATGGAACCACGTTTCCAACGTAAAAAAAACATCGCAACAGTTCGCGCTGAAGTGTTAATGGTATATGTTGAGCGATGATACCCCTTAGCGTTGTGCTTAATGTTATCATGTGTACGCCCGAAACACGAAGCGAGTGTTAACAGCCTGAGTGTTTCACGCTGTACACAATTTACTCCGCTTAGCCTTGGACACGGTACCAGTCCCAGACTTCCTGCTGTTTTACGTTCCACATAATGTTTGAAATTAATTCACACTATTATTAATTTATTCCTTCGGTACTAAATGTTATTGTTTTCACATTTTCGAAATTAAACAAAGCTTCCTGCAAACTATTAAGTCATAAATTTGTATAAATCGCATGACATTGTTTTTATTATGTAGAATCATGAATCTATAGTTTTATGATAACATGAAAGGAATTCCCTTTTCGTGTGTTACAGTGCCGTATTTGTAAAAAATTGACCTAATATTTTTCAGAAATCGCTCTTTTTTAGAACAATTCCATATAAAACAATGTTACAGAAACATTGCATTTTTTGTTGTTGTAAATGGTAACACTATTTTTAAAAAATCGCTTTGTTTGGACAATTCCATATAAAACAATGCTGTAGAAACATTGTATTTTTTGTGTTAATGGTAACAAAAATATTATATCATTCACGATATATCATTCAATGACACCAGTCTATCTAAGATACTAGTATAGCATAGGAACTAATGGTAAAATAATACTTTAAAATGGCCGCTATTCACTAAAATTTTCTTGAAAAATAGGCTGGTGACCCCCACTTTTTTTGAAGTCAATAACATTATATAATTTTTTTGAAAAAACAACAACAATTAATAACTATAACATATTTAGTGCGTTTCTCTTTAAAGAAAAAAACACAATATATGCATAGCATATGTTCACTGTGATTTTTTCTAACAACTAAGTTAATTCCCCCACGGTCCAAGCAGTGTTGATAGCCGGGTCTATAAATAACCTCATCGAATGAGTTAATTCAGTATAATGACAACGTCTCTATTGACACGGTTAGCGAACAATGGTGCACCAACCTTCAAATACCTTCACAGTGATGAACCAATTCTAGGAGGTCACGGGATGGCACATGCGTTGTTGTCCGTTCTTCATTTGACAATATTATATCGTCGGACGAACACACCAGTGGTCGTTGTTAGTGAGCGAGACGTTTCAAGAGTACTTATAGATTGATGAGTCTATTATTCAACAACGGAATATGTTTGTTTTTCTGTGATATCACTCCTGAGTCCCGAAGTATATGTAGTTTGTGCACGCACAACACGATCTTTTGAAAATAGTACACCTAATGGAAATGAAAAAGGAAGAGTGTCGCCCTAGGTTAAAACATACCTGTCACCAAGAATACTGCTATTATTGGAAGATACGGATATTCTAACAGAATACTGCTCGTTCTCATAAGTCTATGTTCAGTTAAAGCGAACCTCAATGCGGCCTTAATTTATAGTTGTGTATATTCTAAAGTGTATTTGAAATAAAATTGCAGTGGTTTAATTTTGTTTTAATTATAATTAATTTATTGTAGCTTAGCATTTGAAATGCTTACAATTAAACCCAAATAAGACCATTCATTGGGGTGGTAAATAACGAACGAGCATATTTAACATCCGGGTACTTATCAAAGCTATGACGTTTTACTATCTGAGCACCTTCGTATTGTACATAACCATGCGTTCATGTTGCCCAGCATTGTGTAGTACTAGTATAAACTTTTAGAACTTGGGTTAAAACAATATGCGTTTGAACTACAGTATTCTAACAATGGAAGCCCAATTGCGTTAAAGTACCGTACTTCCCCGACCATAAGCCCCTCCTCGAGTATAAGCCCATCCCTCTATTTTTTGACATTTATCGAGTGGAGGGTATTTGCGATTATAACATGTAACATAACATGTGACATTGTCACATTGTCGCCACAGCTTGGTATGAGACGCATTTCAATAAAACCTTTCATATGTTAGCATAGTATATAATAACTATAATAACCGCTTTATGTATCGATGTGGCAGACCTCGACGCAATTCGCTTTGGTTTCTATGGAAACCAAACTTGTATAATTCATCGTAAATGAAAAAGAAGTACTATGGACAATTGCAGGAATAACTTTATCATCATTCATCTTCTTGATTGTAACTGTTCGGTAATTCCGTGACAGATCTGAACAAAGTGATACAATTAATGGAACTTTCTCGTTATGAAACACCCCCTTTCATGTCGCGTTAACCTGTCCATATTTAGAATTAACATTTCCTAATATGGTAGGTTGCAGATACACTGTCTGATATCGCACAATTACGGCACGCAATGACACAGTGACTGCCGTGTCGTATAATAATAATAATAATAATAATAATAATAATAATAATAATAATAATAATAATAATAATAATAATAATAATAATAATAATAATAATAATAATAATAATAATAATAATAACATCTTTAACTGAAAAATATACAGCGCCCAAGTATTGACTAGAGTGACCACCACGGCATTGTAGATATACTGTATGTGACACAGGTTTATTATATCAGTGAATAACTTTGTCGAAACGGAAAAGTACTGTGAACGATACCAAGACGTGCCCACAACTATAAACTTAACTGTGTAATTTGGCACGAGTTAAACCTAAACTCGATAGAATTGACTTAGACAGACACCACTTTCCAATTCGGAAAAAAACGACCTAATAATATTCGTTGAACCACAGTGTGGTATGATATATTCATGACAGATAAAACAGGAAATGAAATATGTGACATGTCGCGTTGTAATCAAGTCAATCATATCCCAACAGGTAGTGTTATGTATGACTATGTCGCGCATAACACTATGCATGCTTGGATATCACTGGTACATTTCACTCGCCGAGTTAAAGCAGGGGAGCCGTCACCTGCGCATGCGTCAGATGGTCATAGCGTGTCATTGTTTACAAACAAGCGTCTACCCATGAGCCTTTTAGTTTTTAGCATGTGTTGTTGTCGCCTGGGACTCAATTCCCGCGCGTGCGCGGGTGACGACCCTCCCGCTTTAAGATATATACATCCAAGACGATGATATGGGCTCTAGAACACTCACATGGAAACAATAGCAACCTTTGTTTTCTAGATTCAACTCACAGGTAAAAACTGTCACATGGTCTTTTTAGTAACTGCTGTATTACAGGGTCAATGCTTATGTGAAACTTGGAGTTGTTCTCTCCAATCATGGATTGTATTATAGTACCTTCCATGAATAAAGTCTATTGTCATGTAAAATACTAAACTGTTGGTTCATGTCTGTGTCTACTTCAATACAATGCCGTTGTTTTTTTGTATATTATTACACAACACATTTAATAAATGTTAGGGTTTTTGTTTTATTTCACCCGTGAACCAAAATCACTAGTAGTCAAATGTGAGACAATTTATAGCGAGGTGTCGCCATCTGCGCATGCGCGGGAATTGAGTACCAAGCTAAAAAAGCAAAGGTTCATAGACGCTAAGGCCGTTTGCCGCAAGCGTAGGTGACGACTGCCTTCTTTGAATGATAAGTAAGGTGATATTAAAGTTTACCAATGCGATTTGTTCAGTATTATCATTTTCTATGCAGTGTGCGTAGAATTTAAAGCGTTACTCATTCAGTGACAGCACAGGTCAAAGTTACGCAGATGTCATGTATATTAATCTGTTGTTATATATTTGAGATGAGATCTCGCGGTGTTGTGGTGTATCGTTCATATGCACACTGGATTGTATGTTTGTTTATTACTTGTGGGCTCCCGTTGTTTTATGTGTATTCATCTCATCACTCGACTGTATACCAATACAGGGCGATAGATTATAATAGCTGTTCGGTGAACAAGACTCCTCTTAGTTGTTTCTGAAAATAGAAAAGAATTACGAGTAACGTAACATTTGTTCTTCTCAAACAACAGTGACAATCGATGGCACATTTGCCGGCCTGCTTCTCCAAGCCCGCCAAGTTGGCCAGACTACACCGATGGGAACGTGGTTTTACACCTCGTCGCCGTACATACAATTCGTGACTTGTATATCGTCTTCCGATTCCGCCACGCACTCGTCCATCGATTTGAAAACGAACCCAGTACTCACGTGGCTACCTCCCAATACAGCAATCGGTGACATTGAGTTTGTGTAAGTCATGTCCAGTGTTCTTATACATATATTATTTACGAATTTCCCCACATGGGGTTCACACCGTATGTAGGAGAAATAATTGAATATGCAGGTTGGAGTGATGGAGGTAACAGCATGTGACGATTAGTGATGTCCTTCACACAAAGGACCCTCCAGTTTGTGCATCAATTTCCTCACGTTGAAAAGTGGACCCCCTACTTTTATCATATTAGTAACGTGGAATGTCACATATGTAAAAATAAAAGTTTGAGTGGAATTCTGCTAAAAAAACTTGGGCGGAGCAATAAGAATCTAATGGTCATTATCTAAAGGCGGCATGTGCGAGGTGACGGATGAAAGTTAATCACGTATGTTCTTCTTTCAGCGCCACCGTAGCACAGAGTTTCTCGTCATTCTGGATGAACGTGAAATCGCCGATATTATCTCCAATCTCGACAGGTACAGTATGAGTACAATGTGTGGGTGGTTCCATGTTATGCATGTACTTCTGAGACATGACTTTCTTTTGTTTTTATTCCTTTCACCGTATAACGGATGCAGAGAGTGCGCCCTCTAACAAGACTGGTTTTGTGGGAATTCGGTGAATCAAAATGTAATTCCCCCAAATCAAGTTCAGTCGGCTTGTTGATGCTGGGAAGGTCGGTATAGGTGATTTGAAGCAAAAAAAAAGTTGTGACTCTGATTTCTTTTGTATTTACACTTATTTTGTTTATAAAATATGAATTTCATTTAAAAAAAATAAAAATTCAATACTATAGTATAATGTGTTCTAAGATCAATTAGCATAAATTAGGAGCACATCGAGTTGCATCACAGCAAATCTCTGTGCGTCAGTGGCGCATAATTTCGGCTTAGAGGGCGCACTGACGGGACTTGTCGAGACGTGAAGTTATGTGGCGATACATTGGCTGACGTATCGTTTTTTTCTCTTTATAGCGATTGCTTCTTCTTTATAAAAAAAATCTTGTTATACAGATGTTTTTCTAAATTACCACGGTTTTTACTGTTACTCCGATTTGTATTAACGACAGTGTGCAGAAAACAGAAACCGAATTTCCTTATATTATATTATATTATTATTATTATTATTATTATTATTACAATGACCAGATGACATTCTTTTATTTACCGCATTCTAAGATTTGTAGTACTTATATTCTTCTAGACCCCTGTTCACCGAATCCGTGCCTGAACGGTGGGGTGTGTGATCTCTACGGTTCGGGATATTCGTGCACGTGCGACAGTGCGTGGGTGGGAGCAAACTGTGAAACAAGCACAACAGGTAAGTTTCACAAGGTAGGCTCGTCTGTGAGCCATGCGAATGCAACTTTTTTACGGTATTTCAAATCAAATTTTTACCCACCATAAAATGATGTGATCAACACATATTTAAAGGTCGATTTTTAAATTGAATGACCTACTCAAAATGTCACGTGATACCGAAACTCACACATCGTCTATTTGGAAATACCTGTTTTTGGTTCTGATACTAAACGTGACCTCATCCTCATGAGAACTGTACATGACATTCTCGGCTGCTGTGCAGGAGGCAATACTTGATACAACGCACCGATCGTATCGACGACAATTGCGTTTACACGAGGCAACCCACCTTCTTTGGCTGCTTTAGGTTGTTGCCTGACTCATATTATACCACGAGTATTATACTCCCGATAACTCGTAAGGCAAGACATATGCTACTTGGAGCGTTGTCACTTCAATTGTCTCGGGTATTACCGGCCGTAAGGCTTGGCGTCTGTAACAGTGTAGTTTATTTCTCCGCAGCCATCTGTACGCCGAATCCTTGCCTAAATGGTGGTATCTGTACGGCACGTGACAGTACCTATGTATGCGGATGTCCCATTGGATATACCGGACAAAACTGTGGGACATATGTCGGTAAGTCACGCACGTTCTCTCCTATTATACGCCAGGGCCGAGCGTGCTTTTGTTTTTTATTACGTGACTTTTGGAACAAATTTAAATTATGGTATGCACGGTTGGCTGTATGAGCTATCGCCAAACTACGTATCCCTCCAGTTATAGCCTAGCAACGTCACTCTCCAGATGTAGTCTAGCAACGTCAATTTTCAGTTATATAGTCTAGCTACCACGCTCTCAATTAGCCTCGATTGAACTGAAACATTTTCAGGGATATACTCAAAGTTCAATATTCGCATACTAAACCCGATATTTTACGAGAACGCGTGTTCCGCCGTTTTTTTGAAGAGCGCAATGATAACGGGGTCCTGTCCGAGGATGAAACTCATCAGTCCCTTGACAACGCCTATTACATTGTTTTCTCTCGTGCGAACATTTAAAGCGGGGGAGTCGTCACCTGCGCATGTGTCAGATGACAATAGCGTGTCATTGTTTATAAACAAGCGTCTGCCCATAAGCCTTTGCGTTTTAAACGTTTGTTGTTATCATCGCCTGAGACTCAATTCCCGCGCGTGCGCAGGTGACGACCCTCCCGCTTTAAGTAATACTAACTTCTGTGATGTTATTGTTCAACAGGGACAGCCTGCCAGCCTAATCCGTGCGAAAACGGTGGCACTTGTTACCAATTGGGGGATACGTTTCAGTGTTCCTGTTTTCCGGGCTTTGGTGGAACTACCTGCTCAGGTAGATATACTCTCCTACTATACGATGCATTGTCTTTGTTGACATTCACATTTACAGTACGAAATATAAATAACAAAGTTTTATTTGGTGGCAAATATTACAATTACTGCTTTGTATGTATGTATCCAAAGATACAACTGAACACCCGGGCCAACCTTCTATTTTCGTAGTGATATAATCTAGCGAATGTTCGATAACTATTAACTTACGTGATTTTTTTTGTAGTCCACGATCCCTGCGAACCGAACCCTTGCGGCCATGGCGGCACGTGTACCGTCACACACAGCGGACTAGGATTCCAGTGCACATGTCACATCGGTTACGTCGGAGATACCTGCCTAGGTATGGCACACCGTTACCGCTAAACCTAACACTTTACAATTCTCGTATTCTAGGACACACGACAGCACCGTACTAATTGAACACCCTTCGTTTCTTTCAGTGCACCCCATCTTTTTACTAATATACTATTTGTCCAATATCAGTGACAGCCGTTATGCGGGCCGTAACTACCCGACCACGTTGTGCGTAGTGCTCATATCACATACTGTAAAGGGATTAATTATTCACTGTGTTTTAATTTTGCTTATTTCGCTGACTGGAAAATGCGCTAAATTAAAACCCAGCGAATATGTAAAATTTAGCATAGAACACATTATCTAAATGATAAAACCGTGAATTTAAAACCCACCGAATATGCCTGAAATGGTAAATCAGCGAAATTTAAACCCAGTGAAAATTAGTCATTTTACAGTACCTTTTTAGTAGGGCGTATTGCGTAGGCACAACTGTAAATTAAGAATGCACACTATCGTATAAATAATGCTAGATTGGTCATAATTAATGAGTGGTATTATTCAGTACAGTATAAAGTATAAATGCACTTGCGGTTTTGCCTTTCTTAACGCCATGCATTGATAATTGTTCTGAATAACACATCTCTCCAACGCACACAATTAAATCACAATTTACCTCCTCTGACGTAACTGTACTAAAACCATTGAAGTTAACTCGTAAACACTTCCATGTAGGTACTAAACTCTTTATACACCTTTTTTTGCCATTTACAAGCTCTGGTAACGAAGCTGGATATTCGAACCTCAGTAGACCATAACGTGCTCGTGTCCGAGATCTCGCTGAGAACGCCGTGAGAACGCTGGGACTTTCGTTTTTGCTTCAACGAGATCTTGGTGGCCATATGCATTCTATGGTCTATTTGCTCGAGTACCCAGAATTATTTCACCTCCCGTAATTCTCTGACCTAACCAGTGGTCACGTTTTCATATCTTGAATATCTGAAGAATAACGATAAGTTGTTTCCGATCTAGATACCCCATGTAACCCCAATCCGTGTCACAACAATGGCATATGCATGTCGACAGATGATTACTTTTCCTGTGATTGTCCACCTGGCTACAGTGGTATACTTTGCTCTTTCCGTGAGTTCATTTATTTGGGTCGTTATTTATCTGAGAAAGATTGATATGTTTTTAACTTGTTTTTTTTTCTTTATTATACATCGCTTACTAATAATGCATTGATTTATATACGTACTAATTGCATGGAATGTTCTAGTTCTAGTACGAACCTCGAAGAAATCAGTACGACGTCTCTATTGGAAATTAATCCTGGAACGTTGTTTACATATAATAATTTTACTTTAGAGAAGTATGTATTTGTGTGTATAACTACGTACACTGTATCGATACGATATCGATGTCTTCAAATGGTGAAATGACAACGACTGTAAACCAGAGTGTGTAAACTAAGCGTTGAAGTTCTATGTTTTTGTATCGCACTTGGAAAATGGTCCTACATAATCTGGTTTCATCTAAACTTTGTAACCACACTAAGAAAGAATGACAATGAAAATATGGGAAATGCTGAAACGATTTTTTTTAATCTCTCCCGTAATTTCTATTGATCAGCTTCTTACCCCTGTTTTTACGGGAATTCACTTCTATCATACCAACCACTATGATTCCCCATTATGTGGCTGTTAGCTTAAAACTCGCGGCGCCATTCTTCAAGATAAACTTACCAAGTTGTACACTCGGACCTACTAATTATGATGATCTCTTTGTAAGGCTTCCCCGGTTCACTTTAACGATATTTTCTCTGTTTACAGTCGACCCGTGCAGTAGCAACCCTTGTCTGAACGGGGCAACTTGTTTCAATTCTCACAACAACCAAAATTACCTGTGTTTTTGTGCAGAAGGTTATGTAGGAGATACTTGCAATACCGGTAGGTATGGTTTAGAATTGCTAAGGTGGTACAAAATGCACATATTAAATCTGTTCGTTTGTTTATCCACTCTTTCCTCGATGTAGTCGTATGTGATTTATAAATGGAGAATATTTACTTTTTATTTTTTAGCACCATGTATGCCTAACCCCTGTATGTACGGCGGTACGTGTACTGTACAGGAACTGAGCTACCAATGTAGTTGCCCAACCGGTTACTCTGGAACAACCTGTCAAACCAGTAAGTACAAACTGTCAACAATTGAATCTGGCATGGACTGGTACACACATCGCTCTTTTTACTGCAAACGCACTGTCATGACAACGTAATATCTGTAAGCAAATCACATTCCTAGTGGCACGACAAGCTATACTATAAATACTGCAATTTTTAATGACTTCTTTACTATTTCCACTCTATTGAATATTGTTATTAGGTATGTCACCTCTTTAGATCACTGTTCACTCGTTGTTAAATGCATGCTGCATGATTATTGTTAAAACTCTTCACTTCAGCGTTGTGCACCCCGAACCCATGCCTCAATAATGGGACATGTTTTCTTATCAATGGGACCAGCTTTGAGTGTCTATGTCCTATCGAGTACGTAGGCGAACTTTGCAGCGAAGGTATAGTTGCTTGCGTTCTATGTCATCTTTATGCATCTTTATATTTTCATTATGTGTCCATCTGGTGCAACGGACAGCCTTGTCCCAATGGAATATGTCTGATAAACGGCACGTCCTTCGCATAACAGACTTTGTTGCGAATGTGTTCTTTTCAACCGAGAATTATGCTCAACCAATTTCGTCAGAGATACCTAATCTATTTCAGTCACCATTTTTATGATTCTGTAACATGTATTTCGATGTGTCTCTGTTACCCACTCTCTAGCCCCGTGTCAACCGAACCCGTGTCTAAATGGAGGCGCATGCTCGATACAAGCTGGTGGTACATTCCAATGTATATGTGTCCAGGGATACACGGGTACATTCTGTGAAACGACGCCCGTTAGTAAGTATTTTTTTTATTCATCAATGGTTTTTCAAGTCCACAGTGATTCCGTAATACTAGTACATCTTTTCAGTAAGTTACGCCCTCTAGCGACGAAGCGTTTCTGTGACGTCATGAGTGTAAGTTACTGTATGTCGTTCAAGCAAACAGATAACTATTTGGTTGGATAGTCGTTCGTTGTTTAAAACATAACACGTCTTGAGACACATATTTTATTGACGGACGACATACCGAGGCAATTTCGACTCTGTAACGCAAACATTCGCCACGAGAGGTCGCTATGGATGGAAACTGCGTGTTTTGCATGCAAATCTCACATGACAGAAATTTCCCTTCGTTTTCATTAACAATTGCAGCTGTGTAGCTGTGCCGAGCATATACTACTGTTCTCTCGTATGCTGCTAATCTGCTGTTGCTCGGAAGGACGTTGGTTGTTTAAAATGTTAGCGTCAGAGAGTCATTAACTTTCAACCTTCCGAGCCAATGCTGATGAACTCTTCATTCGAGCATGTTTTTGCCTCGGTCGATTAAATAAAAAATTTATTGTCATCACGTTTCCCTTCATTTTCAGGCTGTATCATTTCAAAAATGTTAAGCATTTCCTGCTGCGAACCATTCTACTGGATGTCGGACATCAATAACCCAACATATTTCTTTTTTTTTTTTTACTTCAGATCCTTGTAGTCCAAATCCATGCAATAATGGCGGAACATGTTATTTTAATGGCGGCGTTAATGGTTACTTCTGTTCCTGTCCTGCGGGTTATATTGGAACAAATTGTGAAACAGGTACAGTCAAATATTCGTTATATGCAAAACATAATAATAATAATAACTTCAGCTTTCAGTGCCTCAAAATTACCCCCCCCCCTATTACTCACTGTCAATGAGATAGCATGGCTCTATGTAGTTGACGCTACGTGTTTTTTTCCAGCTCCGTGTTCATCAAACCCATGTCAAAATTCGGGAACCTGCACTGTGGAGTTTAATGGTTATCGATGCACGTGTGTGGCTGGCTACTTTGGCACAAACTGTCAAACATGTAAGTTATAAGCCTAGCTTTTTGTCGTATAAATTGCAGATAAGATATTTGCAGCTTCTAAGATAATGATCGAAAACCTAATACTTCCAAGTACAGTGAAGAACATACACATCAAAAATATTTATATTTTATTGAATAACAGTATTCACTCATGTTTTCCCCCACAGCTCCGTGTACTCCAAATAACTGTCAAAATGGTGGCACATGCCGCGTGACTCCCACGGGAACATATTTATGCGAGTGCGCAGAAGGTTACCTTGGAGACCATTGCGAAAATTTTAGTAAGTGTCTCACATTTCTTCAATGTCGTTTCATTCACCATGAACCAGGAAGCCATTTTTAAACATGGCACCCTCTATCACGTACCAAGCAACCTGTCGTTTAATTGCGTAAAACACTACAAAATATTCCAAAAATGTTTATGGAAGTGTATCTATTGTTTAAATCGTTTATTTGAAGAACAGACTACTAACTTTAGAACTGCGTCTGCAACGTTATATTGTCATTCATAGGTCCATGCATTCCGAATCCTTGCAATGGAGGCACGTGTTATGTGAATCTCGACACGTTCTACTGTGTGTGTCCTACGGGGTACGTGGGACTGACGTGTGAAACAGGTAATCGCTGTAATATTCCCTAAACCTACATTATATTCAGTCTTCATCTATACCTAATCTCTGACATTAGTGTATATGTTATGTTTATAAACCTTCACTTCACACTCGATAAAAGGTGTAGTTATTTTTTTTTCTTTAAGCAAATTTAGCGTAGGTATTGCATAGGCACTATTGTAAAATAAATTGTGTTCATTAAATTGTGTGCACACTGATTTGGGTAAATAAATATACCCTGCATGTTTCTCACGTAATAATTCACTGTCGCACGTTGCATGCTTAATGTCAAAACTTTTCACTTCAGCGCCGTGCATCCCAAACCCGTGCTTCAATAACGGGACATGTGCCCTTGCTGGTTGGACCAGTTTTGATTGCACCTGTCTATTTGGGTACGCAGGCGAACTCTGTAGCGAAGGTATGCTTCCTTGTATATAGACTGTGTCAGTTTCTTGCAGTATATTGAGTCCACTTCGTGTATACTAACTGCTAGTTCTCGTACATATTATAGTATAAATGATTTAGTATGCACTTATCTTTAGTAAATGAATTTAGTCGGCATGCAACTTATGTTAACTTAAAATGCCGTTCACTGTACTGTCACATGATGCACATGCTTAATGTTAAACTTTGCACTTTAGCTCTATGTGCACCAAACCCCTGTCTCAATAATGGAATCTGTGTAGTAGACGGCACGTCCTTCACATGTTATTGTGCTGCTGGCTACGCTGGCTACTTCTGTAGCGAAGGTATTCCTTATCTTCTTACCTATTATAAAGTTAACCTTACGTTTTAAATGTTAATTTTTTTATATACTTTCCTTCTAGTAAACGGGTCGTTGTTTCCTGCCCCCCACACTTTCCTCATTGTATTGTTTCGTTGCATTTTGTTTTTTGTTCTCCAGCTCTGTGCATGCCTAACCCGTGTGTCAACGGCGGTACTTGTACACCATCGGGGGGTACTTACCAATGTACTTGTCTGCCAGGCTACACTGGATTCGATTGTTCTAGTCAAAGTAAGAGTAATTTCATAATTATCTACCATTATTTCTAACCCCTATGATATCTCTCAAATGAACTTCACAGGAATTTGCGATCCTAATCCGTGCGAGAATGGCGGTGTCTGTATCTCAACTGAAAACTCATACTCGTGTATGTGCCAAAGTCAGTACGTTGGCATACGATGCGAAACAGGTAGAATCCGGTTTATATGGAATGTTGGCATGAATATCAAACCATCTTCAACTGCGCATGGCGTTAATAAGTTGCGTGTAACTTAGAGCCGAAAAGGCAAAGCATGGTTAATGCATTGTCACTTTGCATGATACCTACATATAGACTTAAGTAAATAGTTTGTTTATTATTTGTAATTGTATTAAGGTAGTAGTTTTCAGTTTTGTAGCTGCAGTATACAATCACGGAATAATTGGCATGGGAAAATTACTTGTAATGGATTCTTGTCCATGTTTTTTGTTTTTGTTTCTTTAAAAAGTGAAAGCACATGAATAGTACTTCTTTAGAAACGCATTTCCACCATTGTCACCAGCCTGGGTAAATTTCAAGTTCGTCTAAATCACTCTTTGACGACAAATAATGGTATAAAATTAATACATTCCGCATTTGAATGCAAAACAGAACATACATTACACTACATCCAAGAAAAAACTTGATATAAGATGAAGAGATCTATAAATTAATATTTATAAATAATGGTGATCGTTGATTAGGCAATCTGTATAATTAAACTAGCTACATCATTAACAGTATGGACTAGTAGACAACTAGCTTTGTAATTCTACACATTAACCTGAATGAAATACGTTGACAGAATATATTTTTTTTTTGCAAATTCAGTTCATAGTAACTGTGCACTCGTACATCGATTAGGCACATACATATATTGAAGGCAGCAATGCACGTTTTATTTTTTTTATTTCAGCTGCATGTTCTTCTGACCCTTGCCAAAACGCTGGTATATGTATCGACATTGGCTCAGACATGTCCACATATCAATGTATATGTGTCGATGGATACTGGGGACTGGATTGCTCCCAATCTAGTAAGATTCGCATCCCAACTCGACTACTTAAATTGCACTTCCTGTATGGCTGTCCAACACACTTAATTTGAATATTTACCGTATTTTTGGGTATTTTTGCGTATTTAAGTATTTATCAAATCCTCGCCAATATATAGTATAAATAATAGACCGCGGTAAAATGAATCTTATGTGATAACCAAAATAATTTTTGTTTTATAAAATTTGTATAATTTGTTTGTAATAATATTCGAAACACGTAACGATAATAGAAGCGGTTGTTTACAAAATACATTTTTCTATGGTAAATAGGTTGTTCCACCAATCCGTGCATGAATGGCGGTACTTGCTTTTTAGTAACTAATTCGTACTTATGTATGTGTAGCGGCGGTTACTTTGGAATCAACTGTACCGATACCAGTAAGAAAATGTTTATTCTACAAATTACTAACATCCGTTTTCGTTTTTTTTATGTCGCTGAAATATTAGTTCACTGTAAAATGCGAGTAGAAGACTTCAAATCATTACCTGCTTTAGATATCGTTATAACTAAGTGAATAGTACATTCATATGCACCATGGCAGAACATTTTAACTACATACATATGTAATAAGACAGAAAATGGCAAATGACCAATGAATTCCTAGAGCAAAGCCCTAAATTAATAACAAGCAACGTATTGTGTTCACATCTCTCTAGGTTGCTCTTCCAATCCCTGCCAGAACGGTGGTTCTTGTGCCGCGGACGCTTCTGGGTACACGTGTTTTTGTACTGTCGGTTACACAGGATTGGACTGCAGTGAACCGAGTAAGACCCCCTCTCCCACCCATTACAGAGCAATCTGCCGAGCAATTGTCTAACGCGGTCTCGTCATGCATGAGCTTTTGGTGAGGGATAACGCTTTTGCATGGCCTACTCATACATCATTACATTATAGCGCATGCGTTTAACGTGAAACTCGCTCTCATGATACTAACAATAAAGCCTCCCTGCAGCTCCGTGTTTACCCAGTCCGTGTCTCAACGGCGGCACGTGTTATATCTACGGGACTATGTATAACTGCGCATGTCCCGAAGGCTATTCTGGAACCACGTGCGAAAAAAGTAAGACTATAGCATATTAATATACGTTTTGTTTACAGGTGGCTCATTAACATATGGTATTACAAATGCAATAATACTGATAATGTCACGCGCGTATGTAAATGTTCTATTAAATGCATTTGTCTAATAATAATATGTTAAAATTGTGTATATGTTAACATTGTACGTCGAATTGTTAGAATGGCTTCAGCTGGCTTCATTCATTCATTCATTCATTTGTCCATTCACCCATCCATCCATCCGATTCAGACATGCAATTGAATTTAAAAATTGATCTAATGTTAAACTCGCATTTTCACTTATGTATAGTATTACTAATCACTCGATTGGAGCCTACTCGTGTGTCTTTGATTTTTAACATGGTTTTGTTTTCAATATTATGAAGAATCATAGCAATGGTTTGTGTTTGGATAACTATTATGCCAATAGTGATCGAGGCGTTTTCATATTCAAATTGACTTAATTGATTCCACCATTCGCGCCGTGAATCTATCATAATATGTATGTATTAAACACTTGCTTCGAAATTTACAGCTCCGTGTCAACCGAATCCTTGTAGTAATGGCGGTACATGTACGATCAGTGGGAGCAACTTCATCTGCCAGTGCAACGTGGGATATATAGGGACCACCTGCAATACGGGTAAGAAGTACATCATTTGCTTCATCATTAATGGGCATATGTTTTTTTTTGTAAAATGCACTGTTACAATGTTCCTTCAATAGCTTTAAAACTGTTCAGATGCCCGATGTAAGTAATGTTATTGTATG
Organism: Saccoglossus kowalevskii; assembly: GCF_978046115.1. Lineage (NCBI taxonomy): Eukaryota > Metazoa > Hemichordata > Enteropneusta > Harrimaniidae > Saccoglossus > Saccoglossus kowalevskii. The sequence continues at coordinate 18,467,293 of NC_140656.1, read as the reverse complement.
TGATTCAGAAAGTTACCATAATCTAAATAACATTTACGTCACCAGAGGGCGCACATTTATGCACGAGTTAATGTGCCTGGTGCGTGCTTGACGAAGCCAGGACTTACATTAACTGCTCATATATTTGTTATGTAGCTCCATGTCTATCGAATCCGTGTCAAAATGGAGGCGCCTGTAGCGTGAGTAGTAATGGATTCACGTGCACCTGCCCCGAGGGATATGCTGGCATTTACTGTGAAACTAGAGGTGAGACGATAGTTTGTTTGGCAACTTTAAAACCTCAGAAATAGACTTTCTTCATTTCAGTGGAAGACTTATGAAATGTACTGGTATCCTTCGTTTAGTGGCTGTGATTATCGCCAACTTTGTGCCATTCATAGAAATGTGTACTAAATTAAATTGTCATTTTGTGTAACCACCTGATAAGTTATTTTAGAATATCAATATTTTCACGAAAATATCTGTACAGTCACGTATTGTGAACAATTTAGATTTGAAACTCATCTTGTGCGTTTAAATTTAGGCATCTGAAAAATACTAAACTTAACAGTTTGGGAGGGGGAAGGTTTCATCTTCCATCCAATTGCATACAGCATACTACTATCAGGGGTAAATTCTTCTCCTCGGGGTTCTCCACACTTGTAAGGGGGGAATCTCGTCTCGTCTCTATGTCTCGTCCCCTTGAGGTACGGGATCGGGAAAGTCACTTAAGCTTTACAGTCAAATAAGACACAAACAGCGAAATACGTTTCAACTCTCGTCTTAGCCGATCAGTCGAGCACTCTATAAGACACAGCGCCCTGGGGAAAAATCCCCAAGACTATCGCCAGGCTGACCCAAGACTAGCCCAAGACTGGACTGCCTCAAGGCTCGCCCCAAGTCTCTCCAGGACTGGACTTAGACTGCGTCTATCGTGGAGTACTCGCCAAGAACAACTCAAACTCTCTTTATTCATTTTCAAAACACTAACCAATTACAAAACAGTGAAAAGACTCTAGGGCGTAACCTTCAATCATAAAGCCAATCACACTAAGTACTGAATACGTCATATCTTTTGATTAATCGTTCACTACATTAATAATTACGAATACCAACTGTCAGAATTAGTAGTCAGAATAGCGACGGTTATCTCGTAATTAGTTCCAAATCACTGAGCCAAGTTCCGTCCAAAACTTCAAATAAGCCTAAACGATGACAGACATAACACAGCAATTCGCTAATAATCAGCTAATTAAGTCGATTAACAGATACGCGAAAACAAATTCATGACACTACCAACTCCCAGCTGGCAGTCCAAGATATGTATTACTATAACAAATCCTCACCCAAAGGATCTGGTGGCAGGTATCATTTGAATACATGACAAAGGGTAGTTAGTTTTCAAATTTAATATTTCTAATGCTAATATTTAATATTTGTTAACATTAACAATTAACACAATTTCTCCACACCAACCTGAAGCAATATCGAGATAGTTTTTAGGTCTTATATTTACGTTCTCACGTTATATCACACCATTGTAGCGTATCTTAAGTGCCCATCCGTTAAGTGTCTATACTATTTGCTTGCAGTTACTTGCTCAGCTGGTTATTGTTATAACGGTGGAACGTGCTCCCTCACAACGAACGGAGCCTACTTGTGTAGTTGTCTTTCTGGATTTAGCGGAGACCGTTGCGACATAGGTGAGCCTATATTTAGCTTAATGTACATTAGGCCTTGTTCTAATTAAAATGAATCAGCACTGCCGGTCAAATAACGAATTAGATTTGTGAAAAACAGTTTTTTGAATTTATTTTTCAGTTGACCCATGTATGAGCAATCCCTGTATTAACGGAGCTACTTGTACTTCACTCAATAACGTGCTTTCCTGTCAGTGTGTACTCGGATTCAGAGGACCGTTATGTGAGCTAGGTAAGTATGATCTCTTGTGATTTAGACAGGATAAGATGAGAATTATTTATATAATGGTTCGTGCTTTAACAGCAAATTTCCTTTTGATTTCACAGTCGACTACTGCGCAAGTGGACCATGCTTGAATGATGGAACTTGCTCCAATAGTGGAAGTTCATATTTCTGTTCTTGTATCTCCGGTTTCTATGGTGAAACATGCAGTTTAGGTAAGTTCAGTGTATATGGAAACAAAAGTTAGATTTGTACTATTATTCACAGTCAGTACGAATTACCAATGTGATTTGTTTCTCTATGCATTGTATTATGGGTTATTATGGGTATGACGCAACATGTAACTATGGCATACAAGGCAGACCTAATCAACGCGACATGAGTTGATAGGAGTGACTTCATACGATTTATTCGCATGATATGAAAATGCAACAAAATAATGGTCAGGCTTATTGGGACACCAATGAAATACAAACGAGTTTGAATATAAAAAATATATATATTTACAATAAATTGTACATGGCTCAATCCCACCCACAACCCGTACATTGACCCAACATACCCAATGATTGGTGGATTACATCGCGCCGACCAGTGTCTATTATGTGACGTCTTTTCCTTCGTGTTGCAATCGTTTGACAAAGAGTGGTATCGTTGCGTATAAGTGGTGTCACGCCCTCCTATAGCATGACACATAAGACATGATGTATGAAACGGAGTGTCGGCTATTGTGTACTTGATTTGGAGATGAACGTATTATTGGCTGTGTGATACGCATTACCTAACACAGCCGAGTGTCGGTGTTGTCACAAAACTGATGTCTTTTATATTATTAATCCCATTATAGTTTTCCCGTGTGACAACGACCCATGTCAAAATGGCGGCACATGTTACACTGCGTCTGAGAATGGAAACCTGATTGCGAGATGTCTATGTGCAAATGGATATATAGGCGACTATTGTGAAACAAGTAAGTGATGATCACAATCAACTTAGCGGCCATGCTGGAACTGTTCCCTTTTAAATAAATCAATAAGGACAGAAAACACTTGCTTTTTCATTGATTACTGTAAAATGACTAATTTTCACTGGGTTTAAATTTCACTGATTTACCATTTCAGGCATATTCAGTGGGTTTTAAATTCACGGTTTCGTCATTTAGATAATGTGTTCTATGCTAAATTTTACATATTCACTGTGTTTTAATTTAGCGCATTTATCCAGTCAGCGAAATAAGCTAAATTAAAACCCAGTGAATAATTACCCCCTTTACAGTATGTAAAGGCGCTTATCAATTACCGCGCAACGCATCACAATTACCGCCAACAGTAAATAACGCCTGAGATAGTTGGCTACTAATGCTGTCCACAAAACACAGTCTGAATGTTGATTTCTCGAGATATTTATCATTGGTTCCTATGTTAAAATGGTTACTTATAAGTACTTATAATTGACAAGACTTTAAAAGATGGAATACTCGTCCTTTATGGTGCGTGTTCATAGTAGTAAGCACATACACAAATTAGTCGCGTGTTGTACATGTACGCAACGCTATTTTGTCCGTTGTTACACCTGTGTGTGTTACATTAGAAATTGAAAGCACGAGCGTTGAATATTAAGGGGTGCTTTATTACTCGTCTGTGCGACAGAGCGTGACAGAAGTATTTGTCAGAGCGTGACAGCAGTATTTATCTTATAATCTGCAAATTTGTCTTAGATTCTGCTAAGCGCCATCTGTGGCGACTTTTGGGTGTGAGTATTATGCACGTGATCTCATTTCCAAATGGCAACCAAACTCAGACGTAACAAAGACACAACCTAGAAGACGCATGATTTGAAGAAAAAAAAATGTTCAAATCTAGGAAACGAAAAGTTAATTACTGAAAAATCGGAATGTTTTGAAGAATCTTGCTTTTTCCCATGTTTGTATAACGACTCTATAGACAACTTTTCCCGAAGTAGCAAGAGTGGGGTGCAAAAATACTCCTGCATTGTCAGCATTTTATCTTTGTGACGTTGATTGGTACACTCAGAAGCACAATATCACGCGTGCAAATTTACGTTACACCCAAAACGACATGCGCGCGCACGTGAAACACCGTATCTCCGACTTTCAGGAAAGTCGTCTACTAGTATCCCACCAGTCATTACTCCGCACACGCTTCCACACTGATCGGGTCGCTGTAGTAAAGCGTACAGCAACTCCAATCGTAGATAAAATAAATTTAATTCACTGTCTAAAACATGCATCAATTAAACTCTGTATTCTGTTACGCCGTTGTATACTGTTTCTGTGCATCCAAATAAGTTGGTCCGTCTTCCCTCGCGTTCCTGTGCACGTCGCCGCTTCAAAATTAGAACGAAACATGTCAGCCGTAGAAATTTTGCGTTCGTAAATAGCGGCTTAACAATGATCACCGACTGATGACGCCCCTTAGCCCATGCTAAGGACTGGCCGTCCCAGTGCGTTGTATAGCCGAAATGCCAATATGTGAGATAAGCCTAAATCAGCTTAAATCTTTGCCCGTACTTCGTGTAGCATGAACGCTACTTACTAGTATATCACCATTATCATCACAGGTTACGATGCATGTAGTAATCGGCCATGTTTAAATAATGGCGACTGCATTGTTGTTACGTCGTCACCAGGCTTCCAATGCATTTGTAAAGACTACTTCACGGGAGCCCTGTGCGATGTCGGTAAGTAAATGGATTACTGTATTAACAATACACTTTTACAGTATTTTAATGTGGACGGTGTCCCACAACTGTAATGAGCCATTGAATCGGGAACGCCATTGCTTACACCATGGTCTTCCCTTGAGTCGTTTGTGTAATTCTACATTGAATTAGAACTTTACGTAGATACCACTATTTCTTAACTGTTTTCAATTAATGATGCTATTATTTTTTTTTTCGAACAAAGCGCCACCTTGTTACAGTAATCCATGCCAGAACGGGGCTACATGCGTGAATGTGGATGACAAATTCGTCTGTGCCTGCGTCACACCGTTCAGTGGGACACTGTGCGAAACCGGTAAGCGTGCACAATATTTACTTCCGGGATTATATCCGATTATTAATATGTTGATTATTCAATAGATATTTGCATCTATGCTCGATACATGATGTTTACTTTTTAAATGTTTCATGCATATATGTATATTGCGTTGCGTAACTATTCAAAACATAACCCAGGTTGTACATTTTGTTACTTGATACAGGAAATGCATGCAGCAGCATCCCGTGCAAGAACGGAGCTACGTGCGCGAACTATCTTAGCGACGATTACACGTGTAGTTGTTCGAGTGGATGGGCGGGAAAAGATTGCAATACACGTAAGTCATGATAAAGCAACATTCAGAAGGAATTGACATGGTACCATTAACTGTATATATCGATGCAAATACACATCTGGGACGATAATCAGACCCACAGTGGTGCATTGTCCTCTAAGATTCGTAGAAGATGTATTCACATGAGACTGGGCTTTAAAACGCTGACCTTTTTTATTCACAGCTACCACGTTCTGTGTGAACAACCCTTGCCAGAATGGAGGTAACTGTATCGATATCGCTGGCGGATTTCAGTGTGATTGCACTGATGAATGGAGAGGTCAATATTGCGAACTCCGTAAGTACAAGCTGTCCATATAATCTCAGAAAAACAAACGCATATTCATCAAATAAAGGCATTATCCCACTAATTTTGACAAGACAATTCAGAAATTTATATTAAGATTGATTCATAACGAAATTTATTTCCTATTTCATAATTACCGATTACACAAGAATATTACAGAAAAAGATAATTTGCTATATTCTCTATATATTTGCCTTTTATTTGTCTTGAATTAAGACTGAAAGAAGCTGAATGAAATTACAAACTAAGTAGTGTGTTCAACAACTCATGTATGAACAATAACTTTAATAAATATGATTTTACTTGGTAAAAATACTGCATTTTTTCCGCAAAAAAAAACAAAAAAACGAAATAATTTCACAAGCGAAAACAGAAAGTCTTTATCACAGTGTTATACGCTATTAAAAACAACCCACACAATTACACTTACCATAACGCTAGAGGAAAATTGATATACCGAAAATACGATTTCTGTTTTATCAAGGCGTTGACCCATGTGATAGTGGCCCATGTGAGAACAGCGGTACTTGTGTCAGCGGTAACACATACTATACATGCCAATGTATGATCGGATTTACTGGGGACAATTGCGAAGAAGGTATGTACTCATTCGTCCGAATAACCACGGACAACGTTACTTGGTAAACATAACCGAGATACGTCACGGCAACTGAATCAACTTCCACTTAGTATATATACCATGCATTTTATTGTGCAATAAATTGTTATTACATCAACACACTGTTGTAATTTTGTCTTTTCAGTCGTCAACGGCTGTGCGGACAATCCCTGTGTAAATGGACAGTGTAGTAATGTTGGCACCGGTTATCTTTGCCAGTGTAATAGTGGATGGACAGGTGCCAATTGTGACACAGGTAAGTTGCATTTAATACATATTTAATGGTTTTAGGTTTGATAACGCGAATACATAAAGGCTTAATACATGTTATCTATGCTAATTAAAATCATGCTCGTCTTTTCACGTAAGCAGTTACCGTAAATAGGTAACATCGTATATATTCACGTTATTGTGAAAAGTGTTTTGATGTTTCGAAACCTTTCACTTAGGTAACCGGGATTCGATTGTTCTCCACGTTGGACTCACAAAAAACACACATAAGCTCAATTCGTGTCACCTTCGATTCTCCGACTGACTCGTGCTCTCCTCCCGAGACAGCTTCAAATCACTTTATTAACTTGTCAACCATTAGCCAATTACAATAGTGTATAAGAGACTTTGAGGCTTTGCCTCCAAACAAACAGCCAATCACACGAAAGTTTTACACATCATAATACAATTGATTAATCGTCACTATATTAGGAAAATCACTATCATAATGTCAACGTTAGTTTATTTTTATGGGTGCTAATAGTCTTGCAATAACATTCCACAGTTGACATTAATATACATCATTAGTTCTGGACTACGACCAAGGTACCGCATAAGCTTGAAATCGCAAGCTCATGAGAACGTGTCGACTGATCTCAACCAGTCCTGTCATCTGGCCTCACCATTTAACCTTTATCAGTAGATGTCATGTCAACCACCATTAAGCCGAAATATAAATCATGATATTATAATGTTATTTTATAGTGCCACCAATTTTTACTTCTGGTAGGAATTATCGGTCTCAAATAACTATTTATTATTCTTTGTTTACATATTGTAAACTTGTTTATTATATCTTGCCTACGTTTCCTGATTTAACTGTTTATTGAAATTATATTCTACCAATCCTTATCCCCATTTGCATGATACAGATATCAACGAATGTGCAAGTTCCCCGTGTTTGCACGGTGGCACGTGCAACGATGGCGTCAATGAATTCCAGTGCGTTTGTCAGGATGGATACAGCGGTACAACGTGTGCAATTGGTACGTAAATGTTGAAAGAATCAACGTAACACGACATTTGTTTTCTATGTATATTTTATTACTTATTCAGGTTACACGAGTATTTGCATAACAATTATTAAAACGAATATTCCTGTTTCTGACCGCTGGTATATACGTGTTCTAAAATGCCTAGTAAAATATTCAAGTTTATATTTCAAACATTAATTTAATTATTTTTTTTTATTCCATAATTTCGATCAACTGAGGAATTTCTCAAAAAGACAAAACATATATTTTAACAAATGCACACCAGCAGAATTATGGCAGATCTGTCATCTACGATTGAAGATTATGCAAATTCCATCAAAGCATTCCACAAAAACGGCAGGTAGAACGTATAAACCATTTACCTCTTTTGCATGATACAGATATCAACGAATGTGCAAGTTCCCCGTGTTTGCACGGTGGTACGTGCAACGATGGCGTCAATGAATTCCAGTGCGTTTGTCAGGATGGATACAGCGGTTCAACTTGTGCAATTGGTAGGTTAATTGCGACCCTGGAAGTGGTATTTGTAATGTAAAACACAATAAGTTGTTGCAAGACCTTTTAAAACTCCGTTTCTACAAAGTATTAACATATATAACCAATATCGCAATCTCAATTATTAAAAAAGCTCACTAATAGGGCCTGAATAGAGCTGTATCAAGAGATTATTTCTGGAAAAAAAATTTAACCTGGCGCAATTCCCACATTATTGTGTTTTGCATAGGATATGGTAAATATATCTTGGTTGAAAGCAGTTTGTAATTATCAAGTTTTCTAGAACAAATTTCAATTTTAAGTTGGGTATATTAAGTTGATGTTTATTAACTCTTTGATAATTTATTCAATTCTTCTACAAAATACTGAAATCCACGGTTTCGTAAATATAAGCAAGAAGAGAAACATTTTTTTTTAGAATTGATGAATTCCAATTGATCTAATAAAGCAGTACTGAGGGAGCATCATTTTTGTAAACAAAAAATATTGGTTACATCTAACTAAACTGACAAAATCCAAGATTGTTTAACATGTATATATATATTGACGTACAACATTGGAAACTGTAATGTACATGGACAACAAAAATGAAATGTATTATATTTTATTGTAATTTATATATTAATAGCTAGGGGGTTGGATGAAGTAATTTTGTGTGTGTGATGAAATTCGGACACATCGGACAAAATGTCAAACGTCGATGTGACAGTATGCGTTGTTTAGTTGAGTATATAACTAAAAAAACAACAACACAGGATTTAACAATCTGGATGTATACACATGCTCTGCATGTAACTTGAAAAACTTGGTTTTCAAGAAAAAAATGTCAAGGTCATAGTATGTGTTGTGGGTATGAATGATCGCAATATAACTCCAAACGACATTCAAATAAGTCATCCATTTTACATTAGATACCGACGAGTGCTCAAGTTACCCATGTTTGAATGGTGGGAGGTGTATTGACGAAGTTAACGGATATCGTTGTGATTGTCCTTCTGGATATAGTGGGACCCACTGTGATTATGGTATGCCTATTAAATGGCGGTCTCAGAATTAATATTAACACCACTTTGCGCCTGCTAATACACGAAATATAGAATAAAATGTATTCCATGTAAATTGCAATTCTTAAGGTAGAAGCCTAGTCGTAATATTTGACAAACATTGGTCATAAATCGCATGACAATGTTCATTATTTTATTATGTGCAATCATGAAGCTAATGTCCTACGGTACAATGAAATCGCATTATTACAGTTAAGCTTTTTGAGAAACGTGTCCTAATATTTCTTGAAAATTGGCATTTTAGAACAATATTAAGAAAAATTGCAATTTTTGACACTTTTTAAACCCCAGATTTTTTAAATAATTCAGAAAAACAAAAAGTACCCCATCATTAACAATATATGATTTTTTCAGCCTATGTCACAAGGGTAGATTTTTTGATATTGCATAAAATCTCTGCCATAGGAATCTGTGGTAAAAGTGTTATAATAGTGTCAAAGTGGCAACTTCCCACTAAAATACAACTATCAATTTCTCGAAAAAGGCTGGTGATCCACAACTTGTTTTAGGCCAATATCATTATTTTGTCTTGGAGTACAGTTAATTGCAAAATGAATAAATTTTGAATATTTTAATTTATGAGTAGGGGTCTACCTTAAGTATTGTTTAAATTGAAAACATGCTCTATGCACTATATCTGACAATTGTACTTAAACCTGATTTACACAATCTAAATTCTAAGCACTTCATCTAGTTACAGTATGATAATAATGTATAGATCTCAAACATTCTATAATACAAGAGGTAGAGCTAGACATTTCAATTTGGTAAATGGTGATTTCTAAATAATGTGTAACTTTATTTTAGTATTGATAACTCAGACATGCACTCTTAGTTTCACACGTTATTTGAAAACAGCGCCACAATTTTGAGATGCAATGCTCTGTAATTTATGTATCGTACATAGGAGGCGAATGTGCAGTGAACCCATGCCAGAACGGCGGCGTATGCAGTGTCGGCCAAGACAACTCCCCCATATGCAACTGTCCAGATCAATTCACCGGTACTTTTTGTGACGAAAGTAAGAACAACCACGTTCATTCTTGTAATTTTAACAGTGGTTGTTCACTGATTATCGCCGTGTTGTCCTGACGATGTAGGAGCGTCCAGGATTTTCTAAAATGTACTAACCCGTTTTCATTACTATACTAACTTGCATTTAATATTGCAGCAGTGTTTCTGCTCAGTGTTTTTTTGCAGGAACTAAAATGCTTGCCGTTTTTGTTAACGCATAATTCCTACTTAACACATCTGAAAGACAATTGCAGAATGTTATATCAGCTAACCAATATTTCAATGTTCTTATAGGAGTGGATCCATGCGATTCCAACCCTTGTTTGAACGCCGGACAGTGTTCCGCGCTTACGGCTGGGTACTTCTGTACGTGCACTGCTCTATGGACCGGGGATCATTGTCAAACAGGTAATACCATACTATGACTTTAGTGTATTTTTCCCCAACTGAAACAAAGATTAGTGGTAAACTGGCAATATCATGAATGAGTTATTACCAGTGTTTACTCGGCGATGTTTAAGGTGGCTGATTTATATATTTCATCGCGGTGTCTTTCTTACCAATTCTTAATGTTTTTCTAGCAAACCCCTGTGGCAGCACTCCGTGTCTAAATAACGGGCAGTGTGTTAATACAGCAAACCAAGGTAGTGGCTACCTATGTTCGTGTTCGGACGGATTCCAAGGACCGAACTGTGAAGACGGTAAGCACGTTTCTTTCACGTATATCTGTATCATTTTCTTCAATATTTCACTCATATTTGAGAGACTTGTTTCGAAATTTGTTCAGGGAAGTAGGTAGTATCACTCGACCACTTTCAAAATAGTACATTTTGTTTTTTTGAAATTAAATCATTGGTTCTACAGAGATTACGGCTAATTGTCCAGACTCATTGAACGATGTTTGTGAGAATGGTGGAGTGTGTTTCATGAACGACCTGAATACCCTTGGGTATGTTTGCACATGTCTGTCTGGCTTCTACGGTGTCAACTGTGAGATTGGTAAGTATATATTTTAATATTATTGTAATTGAATGAATTAATAAATGAATGTTTTTAGGCACACACCATATCCACGAATTTAAATATATCAATGAAGAAACCAATTGCATCAAAATGTTATATATATGAGAGAGCCTGGAATAAGTACACGCATTGATGTCATGAATTTCAAGAGTGCATTTATATATGCGCTTTATATTGTATAGTATGTTATACCAGAGGTACATTACTTGGGGTTTGCAACTACGGTGACATGATACCAAGATCCCGTCACAATCTCGCTCTCGCATAAGTGTTCCAACTCAGAAAAATGCAAATGCGCGTGCCCGAGGTAACTAGGATACTGGGATGTCCAGGTGGATCAAAATAGCTGCCCACGTTATAACGGATTACGAGAACTATATTTTCAGTACATTTTGATGTATTCCTTTTTTCACTATGATAGTGGCAAGAAAAGTTTTATTTTTTCATTACAAACCTTGAATATTGATATATGTCATGTCAGAAGGTCGTAGCCTCAGTCTTGCTATCAACGAGAAGAGACTTGAATGGGATCTTGACATGATGTCACCATACAGTACTATGCGAGTTGCAAACCCCAAGTAATGTACCTCTGATTATACTAATATAACATTATTTACTACAAACTATGGTGACCTCTGATTTCTATGTCTAGATTCCGGTTGGTGTGTTGACAATGGACCATGCATAAACGGAGATTGCAGGCGAACCAGTGGCGGGGAAGTGTGTGTATGTCCTGATGGGTATACCGGTGAACACTGTGAAATAGGTTAGTTGAAATGAGTGAATAAGATTCTATATTTGACAGGCCCGACGATTACACTATGTAACACTGAATGACACAAAAAGTTTGTAATCTACAATTTGAAAATGTACTCGTTCCTAAAGCACATACGAATTCACAGAGAGTTAGGCCTCAAGTGCTTGTAATATTATATTACTAGACGTTTTTTTTTTATAAACTTATCAAGATAACGGATGAGTGGTCTCTGTCATATTATTAAACGCCACGATTGTACATTTCAGAAATGACATTATGTAGGCCCGGACCCTGCCAGAATGGCGGAGTATGTGTGATCTCTGGCGAGAAAGAAATATGCGTCTGCCGATCTGGTTACGAGGGGACTAACTGCGAAACATGTGAGTACTAATAGCTGATAGGTTCATCGATGCTTCGCATATTTCTATTTGTAAAGCTTTTAGTACTTAACGCACTTGATAGAACTGAACTGGGTACACGTTACAAATATGATATGATTTAATTTATTCACAAGAATGTATAGTAAACACTCGGCTCAATCACTAGTACACACTGTCACAATGAACACGGCGATAATCGCCAAACATTTTCTTTCTCACTTGTACACTACTTCTGCTGTGATATATTGGAAACGACATGCGCAATAACCGTATTTATCTCATATATAGTAGCTCAGTGTAACACTATGTAATACAAATTCCGGTAATCAGATTGGTTCATAAACTTGGTTCATTGAACTTTTGACATCGTGACTTACGATTACAAAATATCTCGATATTGGTGGTTTTAAATTTCTTGATTTTTTTTGCCTATAGAATCTGCAAAATGGATAAACAGGGCATCAAAATCGTGACCGTACAATATCATACTTAATGAACTCTTGTAGTAATTTACCGTTAGTCCTCGCCGATAGGCTAATAAATATGTTTATTGAATATGATATTCTAGGCTAATTTATAAGATCTGCTATACACATCACCGATGTGTGTGAGTATGTCTGCACAATAAAATTCGGTCACATAAAAATATGCAAAAACACAAATGTCGTGGCAATATATTTGCAGAAGTATTTTTTGGTGTTTAGTAGTTTTATTCCAATTTCACTCTGTGTTAAGCGGTAATCGCTATGCCTATCTCACTCACTATATATTCTCTCTTCTCTGCACAGTGATTACAGCTGCTGGCAACCAAATAGTGGCGTGGACAACTAGCACTCTATTCAGCGTATTGCTCACCATATGTATATCTCTTTGAAACAGTATTAACTTTTTATTTTGCATAAAAAACAATTATGTTAACTTAAATCAAATTTCAAACAAGTTACTTTTAAAATGTGCATTATATAAAACAGATGATTAGCTTAGTCTCAAAATGTTCGTCTCTTTGTTAGATTTAACTGATCCAATTAACACTTTCTCGATTACATAAACCAGTTACACCTGTATTATGTTGGAATTTAGTTCAGCTTGATACAATCTATTATATATGCATCTGTAATATATTTTTATATTTACATTTTTGAATTCAACTATGCAATACATTTCTTCACCTTCTATGACAATATGAGGTTATTATGAGAATAGCTCAAAGTATGCACACAAACAGTATAGCTGGAGTATCAACCGATGCGCGGCGTATTGTCCGAGTGCATACTTTGAGCTATTCTCGTAATAACCTTATTATTATACATTATACATCATACATACATCATGGGAATGTCGAAATCCAAACAGTTTAGAACAGAATCAGCGAACACCTTTGTGTGAAGTCCGGTCAAATCCTGATGGCAGCCATGTTTGTTTTTATTATTAGAGGACGCTTACGCGAGTAATCATTCCATATTTGGAATTTGCATTTTCTTATATGGTAGGATGAAAATACCCCGTAAAATACCGCAAAATTACGGCACGCTGTATCTTATGCCATTACGGTGATAGATGTATAATATTTAACAATTATCAACATCTGTTATAAGCTATAGATGAACAAATATTTAAAAAATCAAACAAACAAACTATAATTAAATTTGAGTTGTTCTCTGGAGAAACCTTATATTGTTTCACTAAAAACGATTACTGCATATTACTCATACAAACTTATTTCTTTCAAGACCAAATAATGTTGGTAATATTTATTATTATTATACATCTGTCACCGTAACCTAAAGTTACAGCGTGTTGTGATTTTGCGGTATTGCACTGGGTATTTTCATTCTACCATATTAGAAAACGCGAATTCCAAATATGGAGCGAGTACGCGCGTAAGCGTCCTCTAATAATAATAAAAAAACACATGGCTGCCCCCTTCACAGGATTGACTGGACACCTAACAGAGAAGTTTGCTAAATCTGTTCTGAACGTTTTGGATTTCGGCATTCCAATGATGTATTCCCGGGAGTTAAAGATGCTCAATAATAAGGTTATGATGAGATACTGCAAAATATGCACTCAGGCAGTACGCGGTCGCATCGGTCGACACTATCGCTGTACTGTCTTCGTTCATATTCGTAATAACCTCATAGTATACATAATTAATATCTTAAGGTATTTACATCTCGTTTACTCGTTTTAAAATATCAGTACTGCTTTGAGTAATATCAGTTGCTTCGAGCTTACGAATAATGTATACCTAATTATTTAAGAGTTATATCACCAATGGAACACATGATAAAATTACCCGAATTTGTCACTTATGTTTGCTTGCATATGCATCTTTCCCATGTGCTCTTCGAAATCAAATGAAGTAATCTGAATATGCCCATCTCCCACGAAACAGCGATTCATTTGTCATATTGGTCATTGCAATTATAAATTTCTAAGAATTATAATTCATAGGGGAAATGCATACGTTATCTTACGGAGGTTGAAGTAAACATGACATTTGGGTAAACGTTTGGAGTTCAATTTTTTTCATATTTTCATACTACCATGTGTATTGACAAATTGACAAACGTGTTGCCTGGATACACACTGTGGTTATATAAACAATGTCATAAGGAATTTGAATTTGGGGTTTAAGAAAATTTGTCATGGTTACACATTACCAAAAATAACAAAAATCACCACACAATGACAGTAGGCAAGGAAATTATTGTTTGTTTATTGATGGTTAACACTATTAACGTTTCGTAAGGGTTTCAGCGGTAAAACACACGGTTATTTGAAATATATTCAATCAAATACCTTGTATGTGCAGTCGAATTTATGAGGCGTGATGAATTATGCTATGTAATTGCCATTCTTTGCATTATTTCTGTTTTGTGATAATGGAGCCAATCTTTTACAACAATTTTTTTTTATTGCTATCCGAATGTTAAAACTATTTATTTTATGCAGTCATGTAAGCATGACTCAGCATTTTTTAGAATTTTTAAAACTGAAATGTAAATTCATTATACATCTCGTGTTGCATACACTTATGCAGTACGCGTGGACGTCTTTTTGTGAAACCATGGTGTGTTTATAACAAACTTATTCGATTTTTTATTTGAAATATTTTATTGTAACAGACACAAAAATAAACTTTTTTTAACAATTTAAAACACAGAGGGGTTTGCCGAGTCAGTTGTATATCTATGGTGATAATACACAGTCGCTTAAGGATGCCAAGTTTAATTATGTACGAGAAACAGCATACTCATCGATTTGTGTCCATTGATAATGTCAGAATAGTCTGATATGCTTATTATAGGAACATTTTGTTTTACGCACGCGCAGTGAGCACTTCTTGACCGTTTGTTGTACAAGCTGAAAGTTGGAACGCTGGCCCTTCACGTACACCTAGGGTACGCCTTGTACAGTAACACCTATGATGCATATGAAACATAGCAGTGAATTAAAAAAAAATACAAATAGAGTTTTGACGACTTGTGTATTCACACGATTCAAGACTATTCTGTATTTGGTTATATATAATTCTGTCAATGTTGTAAGGCAGCTAATAATATACCGTATAACTAATTATTTCACATGAATTATGTTTGTCTGATCAATGTCTGATTGTTATTGAAACCAAAAAACACGTATTCATACATTGATTATATTTTATAATAGTTTTTGTGTTACATAACTCATTGTGTCAATATGTGTGGATATATTTGTGTTTTGACTTGGGGTAAACGCTCATACAAAATACAAATACTTCAAAGTACAACATACAAACAAAATTTAGGTTCAATTATACAGTAGCTATATATATATTGCGTCTATTATATTTAAAATCAATGATATATATTATAATGACTTATGATAATACGCAATGAATGTTTCAAGAGAAGCACACCCTCGCGCTTTGTGGGCGATTTAAAGCGACCCCATTCCTCGTGCGTCAATGGATTTCTATCCAATAGCGTCAACGGACGCAGCGGGTGATTGGGAGTATTCCAATGCCTGAACAGAAATGGTTGGGATTATAGTCGCATGCAAACCTGTTAAACGCACGTATTAAACGTTTTGAGAATATAAGCAATAACACTTCGAAAAGCTGTTAGAGACGAACACCAACCAGTTTTTACAAACTCGCTAATTGCATTAGGATTTCCAGAATTTATTTTTACGATTTTGATTTTGATTATATTGTCATATTCTCTGGATGGGTTCTTGGAATGTAGCAGAGCGGGTATTTTTTTTTAAATTGGGGCACATATTTTCCCACCGAGAGTAATTCCCATAGAATACAGTTGAAAAAAGGAGTACACTGAATATGTTATTGAAATCGACAAAAGTCACCCTTTTTTCTTACGTATGTGTGCAATATTAACAATTAACTAATTAGGTAATTAACATAATTAATTAGGTAATTAACATGAGCATTTGCAGTCAACTGTCAAATTATAGTTGAACAATTGGTACTGTTACCTTCATATTAATTATTAACAACTTATACTTATTCGTTACAGAATAACTGTTAAAAATTATATTCACATGTCACTCACATTGAATAAGTAGAAGCGAGACTAATTACATACCTGCTTGGCTAGTGTGCTTGATATTAACATGGTAACCATTAGATTCGCACTAACGTTGTGTTACATGCCACGCTCATTACGCGCATAATACTGCGTCTATTTCTACGCTGTATATGTTAATGTGCACTCCATAAAAGTAAACTCAGTATGTGTATGTAGCCGATAACTGCTGAAAGGTAAGTTTGAATCTTGTATCGTAACGTATGGAGTGGTGAACTACAATATTATTTGCAATATGTACTGTAGTTTAGTATTAATATTAGTAATCAGCGAATCTGTATACCTACACGTAATATTAGTCGCAATAGCAGAAACTATTATATAACAAATTTAAAACTGACCCCTTGAATCGTACCCTTATTATAACATATTATATTTTTGTCAGATACTCTCTGCTCAACGAACCCCTGTCTTAATGGTGGTCTTTGTCAGGAAGATGTGAATATAAATGCAGGATATTTGTGCCAGTGCTTTGGAGGATACACGGGGCTGAACTGTGAAATCGGTTAGTAGCGTCTGGTCTGTAGTCTCTTGAGTGCATAGTTTTTTCTCAGCTATATGATTCATTGATTTGACCAAATTCGCGGTGTTGACATTTCCTTTGTCAAAATGACTGGTTACGCGCGATACTCAGAAATCATCGAAATTATAAAAATTATAAAGTGACCGAACTAAATTGATCATAAATGTTTGTTTTGAGCAGTTTACAATTTGTATGCTATGTAAGTTACATATGACTTTCACAAAAAAAAATGAGAATTTTTAATACTAGTATAAGTAATTATTCATGGAACGAAATTGATCAAACATTTTGAGCAGTTTTGAACAGTTTACAATTTGTATGCTAAAAATGATTTGTAGTGTAATGGAGTTACATATGACTGTCACAAAAAAAATTCTATATATATGAGAATTTATATAATAGTATATGTTATTCATGGAATAATATGTTAACATGGATTACTATGAAAAATGTTTCAAAATAGTCACTTTTGGGAATATTTTCAATATGTTTTCTTGAAAATACATCTCTTTTTCTACTTAAAAACTTTAAATATCAATGACTTGCTCGTATGTGAAAAATTACACAAAATTTGTACTATGTTTTTATGGTAGCGAAATGTGTGTATTTATACCAAAATATACACAATGAATGTGTTGTAAATTCTACCATATTTTTCTGTATTTTGTTCACAGGATCTCCTTGCGGAAGCCAGCCATGTCTTAATGGAGGTTCTTGCTTCGATATTCCAGACTTACCAACAGGATACCTGTGTCAGTGCCTGGATCAATATTCAGGTTCAAACTGCGAACTGAGTATGTATTATTCATTGTAGTGGTTCGATTTGCAGTCATGGGAGTTACCAAAGCGAAACATCATTGGCATCACTATTAATTCTAGTCCAGTCAATAGCAGCTACATTGAATTTTTCATAACATTTACTATATACCCTTTCAAATTTGATGGTATCACAGTCGGAATATCTAATAATATACCAACCGCTTCCTTAATTTTAGCGAATCCATGTCGCAATAACCCTTGCATGAATGGCGGTCAATGCTACGACGATCCAGCCAATACTCTTGGATATACATGTCAGTGTACGAATGCGTTTTCAGGCAGCAATTGCGAAAATTGTAAGTACGAAGTACTCTATAGATTATATAAAATACTAGTATGTCGTGTTATACTATTATAAATGTGTTGAAATGTGTATTATATTTCTTGCTTTAAAATTGCTTAATTCATCTTTTCAGACAATCCTTGTGGTGTTCAACCTTGTCAAAACGGCGGAAGTTGCATCATTAACACCGAACTTCCAAGTGGATATTACTGCGATTGCATGTTGGGATTCTCCGGAATTAATTGTGCTCAAGGTAAAATAAAGTGCATATTCCATACAGTTTATTTTATAATTGATTAACATAAAAATATCTTTCTAAAAATGTAATACTGCAGTCTTTTACAGTCATGGTATGGACTGATTACTAATACATTACGTGTATTTTCAGGAAATGCATGTGTTACGCAGCCATGTCTAAATGGCGGAGAATGTATTAACGATCCCGCTGAGGTTGGTGGTTACGTATGTCAATGTCCGAAGAGTTTCACCGGAATTAACTGTGAAAGATGTATGTACCAGACACGTATGTTAGTGTACGTGTCTCCTTACACGTCCGTTTACTTTCCATTTACTAATAAATTGTTATATTAAATTAAAATCGTTTGTAATAAGTGGTTTGGTTTGAATAGTTGTGCAATGCAGTCATGTTATGTTGTATTGTTCGCAGCAAATCCCTGTGGAACACAACCTTGTCAAAATGGTGGCATATGCTACGAAGATTTTAACCAAGCGTCTGGTTATTCCTGTCAATGCTCGAATGGCTTTATTGGTACAAATTGTGCCGTGGGTGAGTCGTAGTAATACAATATTCGGGCAGAGTCTTTCAGTTTGTTTTGAACGTTTGAAACAGAACAGCAATGGGCATGCATTTTCTAAAAGTTACAAGACGTTGTAGTAATTCTAGTGTTTGATCCAAAACAAACAAAACAAAAAAGTTTGATGATAATTCAAACAATTTCTGTAATATTCTGATTTTGCTAGTTGATCCATGCGGTACGTTGCCATGCCAAAATGGGGGACAGTGCATCACTTCAACGACTATACCTGGGGAATATTTCTGTCAGTGTCCACAGGAATATACGGGCACCAATTGCGAACAAGGTATGCTTTTAAAGACTTGTTTAAAACTTAAAACTATGTCTTATTATTAAACCATACGGTGTTGAGGTTCACGCATTATCGGAAAACGTCTCTTTTACGCATCATATCTAGCTAAGGAAGGTGTGATTGTTGACCTCTTCTTTGCCAAAAAATACACAATCAGCACGAATTGCGTGCAATTAATATATTGATATATATTCATAATTTTTTTTTGAATTTCAAAAGCGAATCCGTGTAGCGACAGACCTTGCCAAAATGGTGGACAATGCTTTAATACTCCGGATCAACCCGAGGGGTACCTTTGCCAGTGTATTAGTGGGTTTGAAGGAAGAAATTGTGAACAAGGTGAGTAAAGCCGGGTGTATAATTGATTATAGGTTAGATATTTGTTTAATGTTTAAATAGATTGCATGTCTCGCATTTTGTTTTGTGTGAGACGAAACAACAAGTGAAAACTGTCTTGGCAATCTTACAGAATATATATATATACCTCGATATATTACGATAGACGTAATCGTTTATTTTTTTTATCAGCTGATAGATGTGAGCTGAATCCTTGTTTAAATAATGGCCTGTGTTATGAAGATTCTTCGAAGATCGAGGGATACGTATGCCAGTGTCTAGACTCCTTCACGGGGACTAACTGCGAGATTTGTGAGTAAATTCAATGTTTATAATCCCTATTTGTATTTGTTTCTCCGTTGTATTTTACTTGATCTATATATGTTAATTAATGGTGTGTATTATAAAACATGTGATCTTAAGCAATACTAATCAATAATTTAAATATTGGTGGTGTTAACTGAACAAACAATTGAAAAAGCACAGAAGCAAAATAAAATTGAATTTCGAAAGCCATAACAGCAAAGAATCAATAACATTTTCCAGTCATACTTATTGAACTGAGAAGCTTTCAGACTAAGTGAAATCCACACAATGAATGAATTCACAAAACCCCAAATAAGTCCAAGTGTTCTGAAAAAAACACCTCAACACGGATCATTATAAAACTTGGTATGTGTGTGATGATCATATACTTTCAGTAGACCCAATATGTAAATTGCATGCTCATTTGCATATTTGCATATATTACAAAGTGGTATATGGTATCCTTGTTTTCTTAGACTGAAACTACTCATGCATATTCCACAAATGACACATGTACTTCTATTTAGCTTTAACCAGATACGTTAGTTGGTACACCACAGTTTTCCGATCAAAACAGTGACATCTACTCTCTCCTAAAACAATTCCGGGGGATGTGTCATCACTAGCGAATTCCTTTTTTGAAACTGTTGAGTTGATTCATTCCATGCCCTTTTATACATTATATGACATAACCTTGCAACACGTCAATCAAAACGCATTGTATACATCACATGACGTCCATGTCGGAACAGAAACGTACTGCAACGACAGTGGTGGTTTTAAATATTGTGACATTTCACTTTAAGATGACAGGCGTAATTATATATATTTGTTCTTCAGGGAACCCGTGTGGTCCATATCCTTGTCAAAACGATGGAACTTGTTACAGGACTACCAGTCTACAAAGAGGATATATCTGCCAATGTTCATCAGTGTATACGGGGACCAACTGCGAGGAACGTGAGTCATTCGAGCCTTTATACCGCCGCTCTCAGTAAATGAACCGTAATATAACTACGTGTAATGATAGATAGATAGACTACTAGCATTGTTTGACTGCCTATCATCTCAATATTTATTATTATACGACTTTGACAGCCAATCATATTCACGTTTTTGTGGAGCGATATTGAAGTGAATTCACGGGTCGGGATGGCAATATCAACTAAATATCCAATTATCAAGTTTTAAAAAAGTTACATGGCTCGTGATACCGCCAAGTAAAAAAATGCGGTGTTCTGATCAGCTGAATCCTGTCATTCCTATCAAATTCCTTCACATCATGAATTGATCCCTGTCGTTGCTTTTCAGCTAACCCATGCGGTAGCCAACCTTGTCTGAATGGTGGAAGATGTAACAGTGACACGAATAATCCAAATGTATACACGTGTGAATGTCCTAGCAGTTACACTGGAACATTCTGTGAAATCGGTGAGAGCAGGCTGGCTAGTTTCGATACATTGAAGTAACCTCCGTGACTATAGCAAAGTTTAACCCTTATCCTTCCAGACCAATGTACTTTTACATTGAATTGTGGGTTAAACACACGTTGTGCTTGTATATATCTGTTTTGATGATACATTCGCCCTAACTATCATATTGATTACAATGAAGTTTACCAAACTGTATCCATTATTATTCCTAGCAAATCCGTGTGGATCGCAGCCCTGCATGCATGGTGGTGACTGTATTGTCGATATTAGCCAGTCTATCGGATACAGTTGTCAGTGTCAAACTGGATATTCAGGAACGACATGTGATCAGTGTAAGTGTGAATAAGATAATTTTGTTGAATACCAAACAGACATTTGATTGTTTGTTTCATATTTAATTTGTTAACGCTTCACACCTGCCGTAGGCGTATATTTCACATTTCTCCCGTAAAATGAAAGTGCGCCACTTACGACAATATAGAAAATATTTGATGAAGCACGGCGACTTACTCTTTAAGGGTGTCTGTTGCTTGTAATCATTTGTTGTTACTGAGAACAATAATTCCCTCTGTAAAAAAATACTAAATAGGTATAAAGGCTTAATTTAATGATTTTTTTTCAAAAGTTGTATATTACTAATCCAATCTTCTTCAATCTATGTTGTTGCAGTGGATCCCTGCGGCTTCGAACCTTGTGAGAATGGGGGCAACTGCTACCCTGTACCAAACCAACCCGGTACATACGTTTGCCAGTGTTTACAGGGCTTTATCGGGACTCATTGCGACACAGGTGTGTATATAAATAACTAACTAAAGACAACAATACAGCGCTACCACGTACATAACATTTCTCTTGCTGCACCACTTTTGTGACCAATCAAATTGTTTGTTTTTAACACGTGACAGAGGATCCATGCGCAAGAGAACTATGCCAAAATGGTGGACAGTGTAACAGCGACCCGACTCTGCTGGACGGATTTTATTGCGTCTGTCCACTGGGTTATTCAGGGACATACTGCGAAAATTGTAAGTTACACATCTTGTTATATTTACGCGTATTTCGTCGTACCTGACCTTTACAAAATTTGCGATTACATCTACTCAAAACATTATTGTTATTCTTTCATTCACACAGCTTTTCTGACGTGTCCGGATTATTTGAACATGGTTTGTGAAAACGGTGGCGTTTGCTTTATGAATTCCGACATGGAGATGGGTTATGTTTGTACTTGTCCGATGGGATTCAACGGTTATAACTGCGAAATCGGTAGGACATATATTTATACATTTGTAATATATTTAGTTATAAATTAGGAATAAAAGTGATGATTCCATCAAATTCCGTCACAATCATCCAAAACATAATTTTTTGTTATCTTGTAGATTTAAATATGTGCGAAAATTCTGGACCTTGCGAACGAGGCCAGTGTCGTAAGACGTCATCGGGGCCTGTTTGCGTATGCCCCGATGGATGGGCTGGAGACAAATGCGAACAAAGTAAGTAGGCTTCGGCCACCCTTGCTGCGCTTGCTATAAAATACAATAGCGACTGTAACATCTGCATCATGTGCCCCGTCACGACGGATTAAGCAGTGCCAGAGTAGGTGTGAACGTGAGACACGTGCGCATAAAATACATTAAAATACAATTCACGAAAATATTTTCTTGAGTGATCGCTTACTTCCTGTACTTATATGCTTCTCTTTTCTAATGACAAAGTCGTTCACACTACAGCGTGCATACTATTAATTCATAATAACGTTCCTAAACTATTTCATTTTTTTTGGCTACAGAGCTTGACCTGTGTGGGGAAGGTGCATGCTTTAATGACGGACGATGCATCGTGGTTGGTGAACAGGAGGTGTGTGCATGCTCCGGTGGTTATGGCGGAAGTCGATGCGATACACGTATGTACATTTCATATCGTCCTAGGGGTTGTCCATTTGAAATCATGAAAGAGGCTGGAAGATTTGTTTGAAAATAATTGCAAGCAAGAGTCACCGAGAGAAAAAAAAGCATATCAGGTTTGCAGAGAAAAAATCAGGAAAAAAATGAAAATGTAGGCAAGACACCACGGAAACATGCGCTGGTTACCCCCATGATGATTTCAAATGATTGACCCTTATATACCTTACATGCAAATGGCCGCCAAGATCTCGTTGAGGGCGAGAGAGCCACGAGACTTGTTTTTGTTCTTCAAATAGTGTCCCGTCACTGTTCCTCTGAACTCTGTGACCCCGCTATTTGGAACAGTAAACGCGATGAATGGGGAGAACGGAGCATTATTCGAGAGAGCGAAACAAGTCTAGTGGCTCAGGCTCTCAACGAGATCTCGGCGGCCATTTAAGTCTATTGTAAACTGCCGTACAAACTATTCAAGCCCACGACATAATATTATTTGACACAACTCTATAGTATTAGCTTCTCACATGTTGTATTAATGCATTTTATGTTTTTCTTTTCGCAGTGGTGGCTGCTGGCTGTGTACATGTTACGTCATCAGTTATGTTTATATTATTCGTATCGATATTTTTATTATCAATTTTCATGCATAATTGGTAGAAAAAACAAATGCATTGCAAACATTGTAAATATTTTTTCATACACCATCTCATTACTGTAACCACTTTCAACAGGTGTAGCATCATGTACTTGTGGTGATAGCGCCCTCAAGCATTCATAAATAAATAGCGTGCTACGGCTCATACCGCTAATCAGATACCCACAGACGACAATGTTTGCGTTTGGATTAATTTCACACACAAAAATAAGAGAACAAAAAGGTCTACAAATATCAAAATATTGTTCTAATTTGCAGAAACCCGCGTTTATGTTCTTACAAAAAAACAAAACAAAAATACAGCCAGCTCAAACTCCTACAAAATGGATATTAACAAAACACACCATTTTTTAAAACTTTTCAACCTTTGTCTAAGCAGCTGTCTGTCAGGTCCACAAATCACCGCTACTTGTCGATATCAGCTTTGTTGAACTGTTGTTATTTGCATAGAGGCGAGGGACATAAACAACTTGCGACAAATCGTATATTATCGGTCACAAATTGTAATACTAGTATTTTATTTAATACATGTATTTTATCGTTAGTTTCTTTCCTGAAATTAAAAATAACATACTAAGCTTGGAGTCGTCAATACATTTACGTTCATAACGACAGATTGTCAACATTTTCACACAATCGTATGGTAAATGAATATAACTAGTTTGGGAGCATTAGAAACGGCGAAGTTCGCAGTATTCGACTTTAGAACGATGAAGTCCTTAAGGTAGAGATACAGGTTCATGGGCACTTGGGAGTGAAATTTTTTTTTTTGCTTTTTATTATCCAAAAAGTCTTGGCTATAGAAATTGTTGGCTTGGCTGTTGAAATTTTGTAGAATTGTGAATAGTGGAACATACTCAAAAAACGATTTTAAAATATAGATAACAGGTGCAAGCATTATCTCTTTTGAATGCTTAGCAAGATTTAGCAAGGCTGTACATAAATAAAAAAAAAAACATGGTGAAAAAAATAAATGACGGGATTTCCATATTATGCACTGTATTTTTCTTTTTACAAAACGATAATACATTTAAATTTGAAACTGTAACAGCCATCTTAATTATGAGCATTAGCAAACTTCTTACTGAGTGAATTGTTATGCAAATTAGCAATTATCTCAGCCTCTTTTTAGAACTTTAAAAAAATAGCTTCTAGACGCTTTGACCTTTTGTTTTGAAATTTTCATAAATGACTGACAATGTGTTTATCTTCAAAACGCCGTCGGGACATTGTTTTTAGTTGAATAGTGTTACAGCAATCGTACAGACAACTAGCCTGGGTGTTAATTTATGCATAAACTTGAAGTAGTGAAATTTGAGCTGCTGCCCTACAAAATTGACAACTGGTAGACAGTTTTCAAGACGGCAGTTTCTTCATAGTAAACAGTTGTACCCATAAACCAATTTTGACAGGAAACAGAGTCATGGTTTAGAAGCTAATTTTTTTTTAATCACTTTTGACCAACAAAGCACATTTTTGTGCGTATTTCAAACTACAGTGTCTATAAAAATAAAATGCTAACAAAACTTTAAAATTCATACAATAAGCTTTCCGAAAATATATAGTTTTGTGGACAATGGAGGTCATCTTGGTTTCCTAATTAACTAATTAAAATGCCTGTCAGGTAAACTGCATCTCTACCTTAATAGCGATTTTGAAAGTATTGTGTATTGACGGATACATACGGACTCGCGATATCTCATAAATCTATTCTATATTGTTTAGTCGGCAAGAGAGCTATTTTTTTAGATTTAAAACGGGCAAGTAGTTATTTTTTGACATTTTCAAAAGGATCTCATTTTTGAAAATTCAGAAATAAAATCTGTGTTGATCATATAATAGGAATGCATGTAATGTGTGATATGATCAATTTTATCATGATTTCTGATGTTTAAACCACTTTAAGAGATGAGTTTTCTTTGAATATTTGTTTAAAGGGTTTAGTTTTTTTGCAAAATTTGTCCTAAAAAGATGTCTTTTTTTTAGGGATTATATAATATTACGCGATTTGTTTGCAAAAACAAAGGCGATTGCGATTTCAACTTATAATTATCCTATGGGAATCACGAGAATACTCACACGTGATACTTGATAATAACATTAATAACATTTCTGGAATAACAAATAGAAATATATATTATTTGCACTAAGATGAGTCACAAATCAGACATACATAGTCAAATTTGTATACATTGTTTATAATTGTGGGTTATAAAATCATTGTGTTATGTGTTTTATATTCAATAATTTTTTGTACATTTTGGAAATTTCATAGGTTATTCAATTAGTCGTATATATTGCTATGTATATTTCTCTGCTTAATTATTAACATGTCGATATCTCAGATTCGGTGTTTCTAAATGTAGTAAAAAGATCTCGTCCCGACCATGTGACAAGATTTGTGTGATTTTGTTATGTTACAAATGATACCGGTTTTGAAACATATTCCAATGAAAGGAGAAACCTTTATTCAGTCGCTGTGCCAATTTAATGCTTGCATTTTTTTTTATATTAATGGTCAAACTCTGTCTCTATGTCACGTATCGTGAAATTGTATTATTTGTACTTATTGCATTAACAACATTAATGAATCTCTGAAATTGAGTAGTTTATTATCGATATTAAATACATCAGATATTCTTACAGCTTACAGACAATTCTGTTTGCAAGATTCATATATTTATTCAATGTATTTATGATTTTGTGTATAACGTTTATAAAGTACAGTCAATTAAATTATCACTTTAGTCCCGAACACTCGTGCGTTTTAAAGTGAATTTTGTAATTTATGATATATTTCAATATATTCACATTCTAATGATTGGAAATATAGTACATTGAGAAATGTGTAGATATGTTCAAATGAAAATTACCCATATATGTGGTATATAAAATGTACTATGTTTTTATGTCTGTTGAAATGCAAATACTTTTCACAAATAAAATAAAGCAAAATATAAGTTTCTTGTTTTCTTAATTTCAAGAGTTCCTATACGCATAAAATGCATTCATAGCGTGTCGGTGTCAATACGGCCATGTGGCTTCATTCATCTATTTAAGGCAAATACCCGACTGCAAAGAGACAACGTGCGTTATTTTTTATTATTTCAAAAGATCGTTTTAATATTTTCGACGAGTATTAAATCGAACTTATTAATAGTGGAATAATCTAATTTATTTGCATATAAAATACTGACTTCTATATCTTGTGTAAATATTGAATAGTTGAAATAACTGCTCGTTACACTCGCTAAATAATAACATGTTCTGAAATAGTACCGTTAATTTGCCGGAGTATATCAACCAGCATCAAAATAGTTTTCAAGCAAATCACACTGTGAACGTATTTTAATGATTCAAAAACTTCAAGTTCTTGTCTGAGTCCGTTGCAAAATTAGTGTACATGCATAGGTACCGGCATATCCTGCAGTACATGTCAATAGCGTTCGCTCCATTATTAATGGTACGTAATATATGGCATGGTTGAAAGAAACGGAACATGGCCACTCTCGTATTCTATTCTTATGTAAATGATTCTAAATATAAAAAAAAATGAGCAGTATGACTGGGCATGCTCACTATGACGTCAGCGACGGACCAGAGTGATGATACTGTAATCAACATCATCGTACGACGAAGCACACGGAGTGCTAGAGGACGGATTCACGGCGATTGTTAACGTCAAGTGCGCACCAGGACCATGGAACCATCATGATTGCAAACACGGAAGGCATAGCGCTTGTGATACTGTCTGTTATCGTGCGGGTACACCTGCAAGGTTAGTTCATTACGTCAACACGCATATGCAGAAATATTTCCCGAGATTCAAAAAAGCCAGAACTTCCAAGAATTAGAAACACGGCAGCGAATCGTACGCATGTACACATATACTTTCAATGTTCGATTAATATGTGCTCTAATGCAGTACAAAACCTGTTGTTCACGGACATATAAACGTACGCTTTACCGCACATGCGCAGAACGCTCATGTCCGCTCATTATTTATTTATCATACCATTGTGTTGTGGAAGCTGCGAACGCATCCGGATAAATATTCCGTATATCGCGTTATAAAACCGAATCCACATTTCGGCGCATTATAAAATAAGTAACCTTTGATATGACTAGTCGTCTTATTACCGTTCGCAACAATAATAGTATCGGCATAACCACACACGTGACAAAATAGTTACTATTAATAGAAAGTCAGATGTCAACTTAATCTTTTCTGCAATCTATTTACTTTGACAACATGTGTGCACGATCGGGTTAATTTCTAGACTGTCGACAGTCCCTCTGGCCTTACGTGTGTGTGTTTTGTTTATTAATATTAATATTAATATTAATCAAACGCCGTAGGCGTTTGCGAAATGCCGAAGGCATTTCAAGCGAGGGCCGTAAGGCCCGAGAGACTGTTATAGCCTGCTGCGCCACCACTCGCCACTGTAGAGAAATTCTCCTGTAGCGTACCATCATGATTGACAGGCAGAGTGATGTCATAAAAATGCTAACCAATCACAAGTCATACGACGGTTTTCGACGAGCCTTTAAATAACTTTCGCCGACATTCTGCATCCTTTTTACCAGAGAATTCTCTTCCGCATAGAATACAAATTAGCTCCTTGGATCGGGGGGGAAATGCACAATTTACTCACTACTTTCGTCGGAGTTTCACTGGGCGAAATGTTGTCGTACATCATGAGACACCAACGCACTCTTCCTTTGTTTAAAATTAGATAACTCGCGTTCGCAACTTGTAGTTCTGGATAATACTTGGCAGAAAACGATCTATACTCGGCGAGACGATTAAAGTCATGCGTGACAAAAAAAACCCCGCGATTTGACCTTTGCATAACAGTTTAACTCCGCCCATATGCAAATTATTACTACGTCATCGAGATGCATGCATAATTAATAGCAAGGCCAGTCCTGCAGGCTATAACAGTCTCTCGGGCCTTACGGCCCTCGCTTGAAATGCCTACGCAAACGTCTACGGCGTTTGATTAATATTAATAATAAAACACACACACACACACACACACGTAAGGCCAGAGGGACTGTCGACAGTCTAGTTAATTTCTCGCGAATCAAATTACTTTACGATTGTCTACCGTGAGTATGGCGACACTATGGGATTTGTAGGTGAGGGAGACCATGGAGGTAGTCTTTTCTGCCTACATGGGGAGACTGAGGAATTCGTAGCTGTAACAGACATAATGCTCATAAACCATTTCCAAATGTTTTTATAGGCGTGCATAACCCGGGGGAATAGTGAGAAGGAAATTTTCTACACAAATATTGGCAACGCATTGTTATTGTCTATCGATTTACTTTATGTCGGGAAATTACGTCATCTCAATCGTAAATATTGCGTTAAGTGCAACAGATATTTACGTCAACACTTCTGCGACTGGCAGACGACACACGAGGGAAACGTCGTCATTTTACCGCCATTTTTCGCAATTATCAAAAATATCTGGTAGATTTTTTGCACATTTTATTTTATTATTTTTATTTATTAAGATATGCGGTATGTTTAAAGGGGAGCAGAGGTGTGGCTTTTGACACTCTGTACATGAAATTTGAGATCTATGAATGAATTCTGTCGATAAAAACAATTTGTATGTGCTGCGAAATGCCCTAAATATCGGGTATAAAACGGGCTGTGAAGCAGACGACAAACTTCCGCTTTTCCTGGTGTCATTTCGCCTCTAGAGGGCCAGTCAAATGACGTCATCAGTGAACACTGATAATTGAAGCCATTCATGCTAGTACGCCAATCCCATAGAAATGCTACTATGAAAGAACTTGTTAACTGACTACTTAAAAGTTGAAACATGGCGAAATGTTGTGTTATGAATGCCATAACGATTCATGTTAAGTTTCTCTAAATTCCAAATAAAAAATCACGTTGTTGGTTGCGAGAAAACGGCAGAAGAACTAACCTGAAAATGAAGACACGTACAGCGCTCTAGCTATAGTAAACAGTGAGTAAATAAATATTGTTTGAGTTAAAAAAATAAATTAGAAATACGCTAATATCATTACAGTAATCATTTCACCCAACTTCCCACTTTTAATCGACCGCTTATCGCTTAATTTCCGACCGCACTGTATTTTCCGACCGGAAAACAACCGCATTTTTATCGTAATTTTTCTCTCACCGACCCATTGAAAACACCGACCGGTCGCCCAAACACTGGTCATTGGCAGAGTAGTGATCGAAATAGTGGTTTTGAGTGATACAGTTTGGGGATACAACGGGTACTAACTATTATTAAATTCCGAACTACTCTTCAAATCTATACCACATTGTATCATTCGCGGAGGAAACTTCACCTGTGTCCAATATTAAATAACTGACTTTGCGTAATTATTATGAAACCGATATATTACAATGTTGAAATTTTTAGAGCCGGTACAACATTGTAAACAAATTTGCGTAATTAGAAAAGCAGCGCACTAAGTAAACGACCTCAAAATATACAAGTTTCCGTACAACACCGTCAGAACTAATAACAATTTTACAAGATCGACGCGCGGAGCATGAAAGAAAATGATTGCTAAGACAACGCGCCTGTTCAGTGCGTGACTTGGGGGTCAAACTTCGGTTAACACACACTTGATGTCAGCATCGCCGCGCAGTAAGTTACGCAATGAAAGTACTTAAAATTCAATTGCATCCTAAAATGATGTCGTTGATCACTCAGTCTTTTGCAAAATATTATAACTAGTTTCCAAGCTTTTGATGCAGCCAGATTTATTTAACTTTGTGGAAATATAATCTTTTTAATTTCTCAGTCATTTCTGGGCGACCTGCGGCTGTTTGTTTCCTACTCGCTCCTAAGCTAGCGATTGGTGAGAATGGTTATTAATATATTACACAATACACTTGTAAATCGGACAGTCATACCGCAATTGTACTGAAACATTTTGGGGGCAGTAAGTAACGTCAGAATATTGTTTAAAATAAAATATTCCATCCCAATTAAATCTAGGTCAAAGGGTCAAAGTGCGTGCATATAATTATAGATGGTTAAAAACTAAATATATTTGAATGTTTGACGGCTATTCAACGTTTGTGCAAACAAGAATAAAAAAGGTAGTGTATACAATAGCGATATGACTGAGATATCATGGCATTTGTTTACAATATTGTACCGACTCTAGTATTTGACACAGATGAAGTTGTTCGCGAACGATACAGAGTGGTATAGATTTGAAGAGCCGTTCAGAATTTATAATAGTTAACACTTGTTGTATATCCCCAAACATTTTGACTACTCCTGTGCCGGTGACCAGTGTTTGGGTGAGCGGTCGGTGTTTTCAATATACGAGCGAGAGAAAAAAAAACGGTAACAATGTGGTCGTTTTCCGGTCGGAAAATACAGTGCGGTCGGAAATTAAGCGATCGTTTAAAATCTGGGAAGTTGGGCAAAATGAGTACTGTGGTTCAAGTGATATTAGCATATTTCTCATTTAGTTTTAACTCGTACAATATTTATTCACTCACTGTTTACTATAGCTAGAGCGCTGTACGTGTCTTCATTTTCAGGTTAGTTCTTCTGCCGTTTTCTCGCAACCAACAACGTGATTTTTTATTTGGGATTTCGAGAAACTTAACATGAATCGTTATGGCATTCATGCGCACAACATTTCGCCATGTTTCAACTTTTAAGTAGTCAGTTAACAAGGTCTTTCATAGTAGCATTTCTATGGGATTGGCGTACTAGCATGAATGGCTTCAATTACTAGTATCATTGTTCACTGATGACGTCATTTGACTGGCCCTCTAGAGGCGAAATGACACCAGGAAAAGCGGAAGTTTGTCGTCTGCTTCACAGCCCTTTTTATACCCGATGTTTAGGGCATTTCGCAGCACATACAAGTTATTTTTATCGACAGAATCCATTCATAGATCTCAGATTTCATGTACAGAGTGTCAAAAGCCACACCTCTGCTCCCCTTTAATGTATGCACGCGAGTAGATATTTTGGTGGGGAGATGGATGATAAAGGGGGCCTTTGGGATATTTTTTGATTATTTCGAGAAAAAAACACACACATGACCAATCAAGTAATCGCAGACGTAATTAATCGTGCCCGGTCACGTTGAGAGAAATGGTATAATGCGAAATACGAAATGATTTACGTCGGAAAGTGTCTTCACAGCTTATTGAATGAAATTGTCACAGATTCCCGTATTCAATGATTTTAACATTCTTCTCACGTCCACTTCTCTCCACGTAATATGCAGACGACTAAAAACAGCTGCATTAACTCGCCATCGTTATAGCAACTCGAGTCGTCAAGGAACGAAATGCGGTTGACCTGAAATCATCAGTAGAGTGATGACTATTAAAAAAAAGAAATATCGCCACTCTGTGTTGTGTTCGATATGGATCCAACGCGACAAATGCAACTCGTGTAAAAAAAATTATTTACACAAAAATCACGCCGGCTTGACAACCACGGCGTTCCTACTATTTGTAGTGTACATCACGCACAGTAGTTTACTGTATTTAGTATATAAGTATTGGGTGTTAAGATCCAAAATTTAGATCCTCTGAAACTACATTACGTAACACTTTGGTGACACGTGCATCAATCAGTTACGGAGAAAGTTTTGGGTAAATCTATCACTTATTGTTATTATATTTGATAAATATACCAGCTTTTCAATTGCCTGAATACGTCATTCTAATTGGCTGAGAACGGTTTATAATTATGCAAGCCATTGTTAAATAGCCGGTGTACTATGTTTTTTTTTTCATGTTTTAGAAGTAGGCCTCAATGAAAATAACATACAGTAGGGGTAAATTCTGTTGTCGACTAAAATCGACAAAAAATATTTTGCGCTTCGGATATAATGAAGAACTATGCGACACTAGGATATTTCAAGTTTGAAAGAGATGCATGGAAAAAATAATGTTTCAGAACGATTGCGGTTTGTAGTGGCTCACACTGAACCCGAAAGTGTTGTTTCGAAACATAATCGTTCGTTCATATGAAATTATGTCAAGACAATTACACATATACATTTGTATCAACGTCGCCGTTAAGAAGAAACTACACGAATAAACCGTACAATCCCCGATATACGAGTGCGAATGTGTGCCACCACCGGCTCAGTGGATCTATAATCGCTATATGCTAGTATTTCCCGAGTTCATTTCCTCCAACCACGGTTGTTGATAGTAGAACGGGTCAGTTTCTGTATCACATTTAAACATCGTTGACCAATCATCTGCCTGCGGCGATGGCTATTTTCTTATATATAACGCTTACTACTCACACAACATACTACATATAGATATTTATTATAATGACAAAGTCTCACATAAAACAACGAAAAAAAAAGAGATACAACACGTAGAATTGTTAATATATGTCAAATTGTCCATATCTCGTGAAAAAGATTCACAAGTCCACCAACAAATATCGACTTTTCCAGCTTACTATACTATTTGCATTGGTTTCTATGTAAAATTTACTTCGAATCTACAAATTAAATGAACACCTGACTGTCATTGACCTCAAGGATACAATACCACAATTGCTAGCACGCTTTTTCGTGTGTACAAGGTATTTATATATTTATTCAGTTACTAATATCGGTTTCTGTACGTACAAAAACTGTCACAGCTGAATCAGATATCATTTCTCATAGACTCAGTGTTGTGTAGAACCACTTGAACGGGCTGATCGTTTTCGGATCGATTGCTCGTCTGATGTTATCGAGGCGTGTCCTTTTTCGGACCATGTCTCCACTTTTGTATTGCATTAAATTATTTGTTTAGCCCTTTCCATTAAGAAGATGCGGACCCAATAAAAGCTTATATTTTCTCTCATATATACTAATTAATGTGGGTTCATTTCCTCTAATACTATTAATTTGGAAACGGAATATGTACAAAATGTTGTCGCCGGACAATTTGTCCGAATAATAGGGCCCTGAACAATCGCATGATGGTGAAAGTATTAATCACATCTTGAAATCGCGAAAAGTTACACGGATTGAAACGTTTATGCATTAAGGAATGACTTTATTTTAATTTAGTGAAAATAAAATCCAGTGAATATACCTTTTTTTCCTTTTTTTTTTTTTTTTTTACATTTTACGTTAAAAATCAATGTAAATAACTTCCATACAAACACCAAAAAAAATCTTTTCGGTAAAAATTAATTCCAGCTAAAATAAATTATTTTACAGTACTTAGTAAGTTTACAGAGTGATATTTCACCGTAATACTTGAATACAAAGAAATGTTATATCCCACAATACGAGTACATTGCATGTACGCTCAGCAACATGCCCCGGCCGTCAGTTCAAAATTTTAGTTCGACACGGACACACATTATAAGCGAAAAACTGAAAATGGTGTACCGTAATGAACGAAAAAAAAAGACTTGTCCAATAGAAGTCACACAAATTACAGCTTAGACGATTCGTGGAAAGTAAATACAAAACATTGTTCGTTACAGGTTGTTTCTCTATAACTTGTCAAAATGGAGGCACCTGTATATTAGCTCACAACAGCTATGGCTATGTGTGCCAGTGTACTGAGTCATACCATGGACAAAACTGTGAAACCCTATTAATCGGTAAGTGCCTTACTATAGCACGTGACATGAAAAAGAAGTGATACACTTTATCCATAAGACTCGCCCTCTGGTGGCGAGGCGTTCCGTTGTCGCAGATGGATAACAACAATGTGGTTTAGAACGAGTAATATGTGTGGTTATGTTGTCGTTTGTGTTTTTGGCTATATAATAAATGTCCCCCCAAACTAGGGGATGAGTACATGAGTACTTAGCCACTTGATCACGGTAACCGTGACTTGACAGAAGTGTTTTGTCGCCGGAATATTATCAAACAAAAAGTCAAGTTTGACGAACGAACGAATGTGAAATCACGCATAGTAAGAAACGTATGACTAACAATCAAGTTTGCTCCCTTCACAAATTAGATCGCGATTGCGGAGGCACTTACTACCAACCCACCGGGACGGTCGTTTCGCCCAACTACCCCTACTACTACGAAAATCGTATGACCTGTTATTATTTCATCAAAGTGCCCAGTACTGTTGGTCAGCAGGAAGTACTTCTGACGTTCACTGTATTCCGCGTGGAACTGAACAAAGACTTTGTGTTTATTGGCGCCGGGCCTACGGCGGATATTAATGCTGCTGGCGCCTCTGTTTTGTCTGGGACAACTCTACCGGCACCAATCGCAATTAACAGCGATCAAGTATGGATTATATTTTACGCCGACTCGAGTACCAATGACATTGGCTGGATACTCACATATGTTTCTGGTGAGCATGTATTTATTACAAATTATATAAGATTTGAAATAAGTCTCCTGTTTTATGACTCTTTCCATGTGCACGAAACCATCCAACTGTTAGAGTGTATTGTATAATTTGTCCTAACGCGGGGAGTCGT
Source organism: Saccoglossus kowalevskii (assembly GCF_978046115.1). Taxonomy (NCBI): domain Eukaryota; kingdom Metazoa; phylum Hemichordata; class Enteropneusta; family Harrimaniidae; genus Saccoglossus; species Saccoglossus kowalevskii. The sequence goes on along the minus strand of NC_140656.1, from coordinate 18,431,733 downwards.
CACCTGCGCATGCGTCAGATGGGCATAGCGTGTCATAGTTTACAAACAAGCGTCTACCCATGAGCCTTTGCATTTTTAGCGTGTGTTGTCATCGTCGCTTGGGATTCAATTCCCGCGCGTGCGCAGGTGACGACCCTCCCACTTTAACTTATTGCTCTAGTGATGCAACTATTAACTAGAAGAACTACAGATATTCAATAAAACCCACACATTCTTGATATTTCTATGAGGGTTACATAACAAAAATGAATAATAAGAAAAATACCAGGGCTTGTTTCCATGGGAAAAAATCAATATGTATGTGACCAAATAAGGTTTATAATTTGAAAAAAAGTAATTTAGAAAGTCATTAACGTGTGGGGAAAACATTTATAATAACATATTCAATCTGACTAACGTATCGACGCATCTAAAAAATGGACAAAATATCACAGATGCTCTAACTACACTTTTGTGAGAGACTGGGTTTATTTTTATTCCAGGAAGCCCATGCAATAGCAATCCCTGTATGAATGGTGGGACGTGTCATAATTTCTACACCTTTTATTCATGTGAGTGTTCACCGCAGTGGACGGGCTCCAACTGTAATATTGGTAAGTTATTCCAGCTTCGATACACCAATAGTATATGCATGGGGTGATGTAATGCATGGCCCACTACGATGAATAATACTATTTGGATGCGACTCTGTCCCGTTGACAGCGATGATACCCACTTTATCTCCTACATGTTATATATTATTATACATCTGTCACCATAACGCCTTAAGTTACAGCGTGCCGTAATATTGTGGTATGTTACGAGGTATATTAATCCTACCATATTAGGAAATGCGAATTCCAAATATGAAATGATTATGCGCGTAAGAGTTCTCTAATAATAAAAACAAACATGGCTGCCATCAGAGTTTGACCGGACTCCAAGTTCGCTGATTCTGTTCTAAACATTTTGGATTTCGGCATCCCCAATGGTGTATCCTTGGCGGGATACCTCAAAGTATGCACTCAGACAGTGCATACTTTGAGGCATCCTCGTAATAACCTCATATTATTAGCACTACTACAATTATTTTTTTAAAATTATATTTAATAAAACCAACACTCTATTTGCTTACAATCAGCGGAAGAGGAGATACGCCTTGAAGTGCATGTATTAAAGTTAAGAGAAGCGAATTTCTTTTTTTAAACTTTTTTTTTTTCAAAAATTGATAAAACTGTTACTTTAGACCTTGATACATTATCCCAACTTTTCAAAAGATCGAAATTTTTGGAAAGACGCTGTTCAAATTAGTTTTTTTTGTAAACGCTGACACAAATAACTACAACTGCCATTGCGTGGATATTTGCACAATGGTTATCTTTGGAACGGTTTATTATAACATCTTATCTGTATACTCTATTGTTGACGATTCTGATATAACGGGTGTTAAGCTTCCCGTCGCAAACTATGCGTGTTCATCTAACGTCCATTGTCAGCACTATTAATGGTACTTAATTATTGTCCTGTTTTGAGAGCCAAGAGTTCCCCCGCCTTCTTAGGAATTTATGTCATTTTATCTCGTATATGATTGTAGTTTCATTTTCCAATTATTTTTTCTCGAATGTTCTTATTATTGCGAATTCCTTCGGAGTGCTTGTGTAAGCAACACTTCATGTACATATTCGCAAGTATTAGATTAAACGATACATTGTATCGCTTACATGCACTGTACTATTATACTATAATGAACATGCATAACGATGCAATTGCAATATTTCATGTGGCAGCTGTCTCCGTAGCATGGTTGGGGTTGTTACATAAGTAGCTTACACAGCTAGTATCCATATCACAATTGTCATTACTAAAAACACATAGATAATTTGAATTATTTTTTGGTATGTTTGTTGTGATGTGCAGAGAATTTATGTTGGTCTACTAAGTCAGACATTATTAAACTTTGCAGTAGTACATACTTTCCGGCGGATAATATACAACAAATCTACATATTCAGCTTGTTGGGAGAATGCAATAACGGACACATTACCATTGAGTTAACTGTGTTTAAAGGGTGGTGGTCGTCGCGCTGCGCATGTGCGACATTTGTGTTGATAAACATTGATTTTCCCGTAATCAAAATCGGTTGACCTTGGGCGCGACTTTCACTGAATACCGTCGGCGACTCCTTCGATACATTCAAATCACCTAAAGATTACCAAATTAAAGCTTGGAAACGTCTCAGTTTGTACTCGTTGATCTGCGCAATAGTCAAAGTCGCCATCTTTGTTTATATGAGACCCATATATCATATACCGCCCTTTAACATCTGTGGTTTCGTTTTGTGAGTGGAGTTTTTTTTACAGGGAGAACGATTGTTTCACCATAGACCTTAGAAAAGGTCGCTATAGCTGAGTTGCGAGTTGTTGACCCAAACGATGTTGTTGGGAAGTTTTGTACACCCAGCAGTGCGTGTATTTGAATTTTCATTAGAGAGTACTTTATTAATTCAACACGTGTTGCATATTACATATTATAAATAACATTTATTGAACTTTTCTACGTCTTCCTATGTAATTTCGTTTTACAGTTAACAGTTCACCTTGTGCGAGCAGTCCTTGTGTTAATGGCGGAACATGTTTTGTAGTTGATAATAATATTATCTGTAATTGCATGGTAGGATTCGTTGGCAATTATTGTGAATTTGGTAATAGTAATATTATTAATAATATTAACATTTGTATGGGGAAATAAGGTTGAAAATGTCTGTCTGTAATACATATACTCGATAACTCAAAATGTTGTTACAGTACAAGATTTATCCGGTGTTCCTTGACGTATTTAAGAAGTATGTGATAGGTCCTCAATATAATGGTTTTTTACAGTCGGTGGTAATTATCGTTTTGTAGCTATCCTGGACTAATTTGGACAATTTAATGTTTTGACCTAATAAGGAAAACCCAGCAACAATGTAAATGTATAAAAATATATATGTAAGAAATGTATTACATTCAGAACATTTTGATATTTTTGTGAAACTTTCAATAATACGATCGTTATCTAAGATCTATACAGTATGTACACTGTGACCATTTTCCGAGATCCCGCGTTAGACGTCAAAACATCGCGCGAGATTCGACAAACGCTTAATAATGCACTATACACATTTGTTGATGGTCAATTTTGCTGAAGTAATTGCATCTCAGTGCCATATTCTCCGCTGAAAGCTTGGCATTCGGGCATTGAACTATAAAAAGGGAAATTCAAGTTCAAAATAAAATCATTCGATTGTTGCAGCAGACGTTCTGTCCGCTTTCATCACACATTACACGAGATCTCGCATGGGGGAAAATCACCTATTAACACCACACTTTACCTACTCTTCCAATCTGCATGTCAGTGACACATCGCACATTGTATGTGCGTTGATGATTGTCAGAAAATCCCCAATTATATTTGTTTGCAAGTCATATTCCAACAGTAGTGACAGTTATCTTGGCATTAAACGTGTCCCAACTCGTCGTTTTGCAGAGATTATTGCGTTTCCATGTGACAGTAATCCATGTACAAATGGAGGGGCGTGTCACAACTTTGCTGATTTATACTACACGTGCCAGTGTCCGGATGACTGGATTGGTACAAACTGTGAGATTGGTACGTTGCAGAGAAAAATACAATATGACACATACCACAATTCCTCCTTCCCAGTTCCCTCAGGCAGATTTAGTTGGAGACCGTCTTGAAACAAAATATATTTCTGGCGAACACAGATATACACGAACAATACCTAAATCCGATTTGAAACCCCGTTTCAATTTTATTATTATTGAAAGTAAAATTGTGAAAGTAACGAATATTGGACTGTCAAGTGTTTACATCTGATACGTAAATTGTCACCTAGATCAATCAATTGCCCATGTAATATATTATTATAGTCTGTTCTTTCGTATACGATGTTTCACTACAATAAATTTCAATATTTGAAGATAAAGTCTTGAGCGAAGAATCAGCATTTTTTCAGGATTATTGATTCTGTAGCTGTTTATGTAGACACATTAATAGATACGCATATAAATAAGAAATAACAAATACTAGTATACACTTACTGCACCTGGTGTATTGTATCATAATCACTTCGTTGATATACACAACTAATAATCAGTGATTCTGTCAGTATTTCTTAAAATCGGTTATTACATAATAAACCCTAATTGATTGTTATCATAATTAACGTAGCTTTCAGGGCCTGTGACAGCTCGCCTTGTCAAAACGGTGGCACGTGCGTCCACAGTAGTGGGAGATACCTGTGTAGCTGTCCCAGTGATTGGACCGGAAATGTGTGCGAATTGTTGGGTACGTGGTGTAATTGAAGAAGACTATCTTGTTATTTTCACACGCTTCTTTGGTGCTCTGGGATTTTTTCTTGTTTCTGGTTGTTGTTTCCTAAAAGGCTCTGGTTTGGTGTTATTTTACTAGTAAGTAGATTGGGCTAGATTGAACAGGTTCTCTTTACTGGAAGTTACTCGTTCTAAAACTTAAACTTTTTTAATAGTTGGAAGAAAGTTAATTTGCTTCTCGGGCTCCCTCTGTTATATATTTAGCTTTTCTATACCAATATTTTCAAATAACTGTACTCTCTTTTTTTTTATCTGTATTCTATTGTCTGCTTACGCACAAAAGGAAAACACGTGGTTTAATTATCACGTTTGTTTAATTCTGCGACGTCTGCAGAAAATTAATCTTCGCATGAATACATGCATTTTAATGTTCACTTATAGCATCTTGAAAATATACTTTGTGTTATGGTATATGTGAGATTTAATGTAAACAAATCACCTTATTTTTGTTATATGTATCTTACAGCCGTCAATCCGTGTAACTCCTTTCCCTGCATAAATGGAGGAACATGTGACTGGTTGATCAGTAGTAACGTTTACACTTGCTCCTGTCCGCCATCTTGGACAGGTAGTTACTGCGAAATAGGTAAGTCGTGAAAAAATATACCAGCTCTCCGTTTGGTGTAGCAAGATATTGTGCACAAAACGATATTAGCATGTGAGTTAGATTGGTAACTTTAATGACAGGATGTAAGGGGTTTTGGTGCATAAAATGAAGCGAATCAAAATTCAATTACGCAGTTATTGTACTCGCTTTTCAGTCCCCACATTGTATAATATGATACTTCATTTACATTGATTTACATTTATGGCTCCTTACAGTTTTCTTATTCATATCCGGTTTACTCTTTTAATGACTTGTGATTTATGACACTAATAGAACATGTTATTCACTTACTGAGAAGCTATTATGGACCAAGACGTTTCTCAGATACATACGGTATATTGCTATCATGATAGACTGTGTTGTTCCAATAGTAAATACACAGAATATGTAGCCAACACTTTACCCATCCATTCATACCACACATGGCTGTTTTCTTACTACTGCGTTACCTTAATATGGATGTGATCAAGGAATATTGGAGTACTTGAATCCGTGCACCAGTAATCCTTGCCGAAACGGAGGACTTTGTGAAAATGTGAACGGAAACATTCTCTTATATTCGTGCACCTGTCTAACAGGCTGGGATGGAATTTTATGCGAAGAAGGTAGCTAATGTCTTCGTCATTGATGCTGTTTTCGATGGAACCCACCCCCTTTTCCTGTATGAATGCATGTCATAATTCTCACAGTATTCATTATAATCGAAAATGCAGAAGCCTGAAATAGAATGTATGAGTATTTGAAAATGTAAAATCAATTCGAACTATTCACTATCCACATTTGCCCGATTTGCATATGTTTTACGCTACAAAAAAGGACTCGATACCAGTATATGTAGGATACCCCAATGAAATATACATAAGTGATTTTTGATCAATTTCTCTCTGTTTTTATCATCTTTACATCGCAGCTGTAAATCCTTGCATTTACACCCCCTGCCAAAACGGCGGCGAATGTCAGGCCACCGAGTCAACTTATACCTGTGTGTGTGGCATGTACTATACAGGGACCAATTGCGAAATCGGTAGTATAACCCAGCACGATTTGCGATATGTCGTTCATTCAAACATTCTTCCACCTAACCAGGAGTCGCATGCTGCCTTGCACCAATTGTGGATTTGACTTCAGAGTGTGATTGAACTTTGAACAATGGATGCTTCTTATTGACAACCTCTAATGTGTGTGATTGGAACAGATTGCAGTGATTTTGCTGTTATTTATTGAGGATTCCCATACGTATTATGAATGACCTGATATGAACACACGTGCACTACATAATCACCTTTTCACTTGACTCGCTCTGTTCCATTAGCTCTCTTACGCTCTATCGTAAACCCATGTGACAGTAATCCCTGTCAACATGGCGCTACTTGCGAAAACGTGAACAATGACATTAGATTCTACAGCTGTTACTGCCTACCTCCTTGGACAGGTCCATTGTGTCAAATTATGACAGGTATATAGAAGACATTCATTGGTATAATTAATGTTTCGTCGACCAGATATTGGCCTCTTCTTCACAAAGAGCAGTGACATTATTGTAACACTGCCGTTACCCCCTTGGTTCATACGTTTGCAATTTATACTCAATTCAATATAGTTTACATAAGTTACATATATCAGATATAACGAGTTAACTTATTTACATATTTGAAGACCAATGTAAACATATACATGTGAAAAATAAAATTCATATTTTGTATTTAAACATGATCCTTGAATTCATTTACATGTACACTACTCATATTTATTATATCAATTAACATCATCTGAAACATGTAATTATCTTCTACAGCAAATCTATGTGGCGAAAACCCTTGCAATAATGGAGGTATTTGCTCCGATTTTGGCACTTATTATTTGTGTACGTGTCCATATGGTTTTACTGGAACACACTGTGAATCAGGTATGCACAGTACAGTCACATCTGTGTTTTGTTTTGTATTTTTTGAAACGGTAGTGGCGTAGTGGAGTGCGTGCTTGATTACATCGCAATGCCCTTTTATTTGCTGTCGTTCCGAGTTCAAATCTCGACTTCAAATCTCGTGTTGCCTGTTTATACGCTTGTAAATGTGCCTGTGGTTTATATCCTATCGAAATGTCAGAATGTGGCAATTTGTCTTACGGTAATATATCTTAAGAATCCAAAAACGATTTGAACGCAGTCACATGTAGAATATATATTTAGTTTATAACATTTCTGTGGTTTCTCTTCACAGATGTGAACCCGTGCTACAGCCTTCCTTGTATGTATGGAGGAACTTGTTTGAACCTCATTACCACGTATTTATGTACTTGTATGGATGCATTCTTTGGTCAAAACTGTGAAATATGTAAGTCATGGCTAAAGCGGGGGAGTCGTCACCTGCGCATGCGTCAGAAGGCCATAGCGTGTGATTGTTTACAAACAGTCGTCTACCCATGAGCCTTTGCGTTCTTAGCGTGTGTTGTTATCGTCGCTTGGGACTTAATTCCCGCGCGTGCGCAGGTGACGACCCCCCTGCTTTAAATGTGCCAGCCTTAGTGTACAATTAAAACATGACAGGCATGTATATTTAATATTTTCCAGTGATACTATGTTTAACATGATCTCTTTGACAAATAATGTCATAAATTTACATGACAGATAGTATTTGACTAAAAACCAACAAATGAAAAACAGTTTCACTTGTCACATTGATACGAAGTCACAAGCTGAGCATTGAAACGTGAACTTGTGTGACTTACTCGGGAATTTAAAAAAACAAACACGCAAAAATAATAGTCTGTTCATTTCCGACAGCAAATCCGTGTTATTCAAGTCCCTGTCAGAATGGTGGAACATGCAGCAACAGCGAGACTGGCCACTTCTTTGTATGCACGTGCATGCCGGGGTGGACGGGAATAACATGCGCAGAGTGTGAGTATGACGTCAGCAATATAGGCTCGAATACATGTACTAGAAGATATGCGTTAATGAATAGTCTATAAATGGTATTAGTTTTATTACGCGTGAGTGAAAACAAGCAGATCGGGATTATGCAAATTCTAGAACCTGTTCGAATTTCATATTGACGTCAAATATATTAACCAAAGCCCAAATTAATCAACCCTAGAACATATTTCATCTTAGGGTTAACCCTTCTTTAAAGCCTGTTCATACTGTTCAATCCTAATCTGGGCCAACGTAAATTCTTCTGGCACGAACCATGACATCGTATTCGTTATATACACACACTACAGCTTACGATCCGTGTAACAGCAATCCGTGTGCAAACGGCGCCTGCTATCATCAAATGAATTATTCCTCATTTTACTGTCTATGCTACTCTGGATGGACTGGGACAACGTGTACCGAACGTAAGTACACTAGAGACTTGTCACTCGTATGTAATGGTTTTAAAACGGATTTCATGATATGTCTTTACACGGATGAAATTTAATTTATTTTGTTTTTATTCGTTTTTGGTACCTATATAGAATATCCGCACTGCATCCTTGTTTAATAATTCAATAAGGCTGTAGATTACCAATAATGGGTCATTGATGTATGTACAGCTGAATCAATCATATAATAATACAAGTTTATTTAATTATTAATTAGGTGTCGATCCATGTGCTAGCAATCCATGCCTCAATAATGCAGTCTGCAATTCTGCAGAAGATGCCTTTACGTGTACCTGTACGCGCATTTTTACTGGCACCTATTGTGAAACCAGTAAGTGTCATTCTGTAATTTTCAAATTCCGCTTTTTGTTCACTTTTTTGCTCAATTTAATATGGTTTATATGGCCGAGGTATAACCCATCAATCACTTAGAATATATTTAACTTCATTAGGTGTTTACATATAATTTCTCGAAATATTTGTTTATTGTAGGACTTGATCTATGTAATCCAAATCCCTGTGGCAATGGTGCATGTGCCCAGGTTATCGATGGGTATCAATGCGTATGTAATCCTGGATATGTGGGAACAAACTGCGAAACGTGTAAGTAATGCTTATTTGAAAAGCAATATAAATGACGCATTTTAAACCTATGTATCCTGCATAGTGGAAATTTGATTTCCCCCCTGCCCCGATGCCATGTTGTTTCCTGGCAAGTAAGTGGAACTTTGCTATCACAATGACTTAGGACTTCAATTAATTTCGCTCAGATCAACCTGTTGCGGCAAGACGTCGACATACTTCAGAATGTATTCATATGTATGGTATGTATTCTTTCGTAGACATTGACCCGTGTTCGTTGCCTTCGCCATGCTTGAATGGGGGAGTGTGTGAAAGCAATGGAAATACGTATACGTGTAACTGTTTAGATGGCTGGCTTGGTGACCAATGCCAAATACGTGAGTAACAATTTCTCGAAATTCCTATCCTCCTCTTCTTTAAACTTTATGTTGTTATGATCACACTTGTTATATTAACTACAATAACTAGTAGTAATTACATTAACAATATTTGCAACTAGTACAAATAAGTCGTATATATAAATATATATTTTAGATATTAGAAGAATAACAGTTGTTTGAGCCCCCCCCCCAAAAAAAAACACGGTGGCATTGTGTTGCTTTGTGGAGTAAATTAGGGTTACGTATCTCTAAAGATTTGTCGTGCTCTGTGTTTGTAGTGTATATTATTTCCTTTATTTAGTTGACGCGTGTTTCAGCGGTCCGTGTGTTAATGGACAATGTTTGACTCAGACGAGTAACGAGGCTACTACAACATACATCTGTGACTGCAATGCAGGGTATATGGGTTTCTACTGTGACATAGGTAGGTTTACACACACGGATTTTTCAGTGACATAACGTATCACATGTTGTTCCATTTCATTCAGCTCTGTACACTTGCAGTAGTGACGTGTGTCTGAATAACATCTTTGAGTCTGAACTGAACTGTAGAAGCTCGTGAATGAATGTCAAGATGGGCAAATGATTCATCGTTGAACCATTTTTGTATGTGTATGTGTATGTGTATGTGTATGTGTATGTGTATGTGTATGTGTATGTGTACTTTTGTCTCCTCATTCACATACACTGTCCGAATAGCAGATGAACAGAACAACGCTATTTCACCATGTTACTTATACGTTTCGTGTCACTTGTCTGCGCTTTTAGATGCATTAGTTTATTGTTATTGTTTTAAAAATTGTCTTTAGTTGATGCCAGCTCACCTAATGTTTGCTTGCACGGTGGAACTTGTGTAGTAGAAAGAAGTAAGGCGTGCTTTGCGATCAGCCAGTAATAGTACACGCTATATTAGTACATGTGTGATGTTCGATATGAACCGATGTGTACTTTTAAATATTCGGTTTTCAATTCATATAAATACATGCATCTATCATTACAACGCCGAGGTTCTATCCGTTCGTCCGCACTGCTCAGTAGTCGTGTTTGCTTATCAAATAATTTAATTTGTGTTCTTGTCCTCCTGCTGTTTAGTTGATCCTTGTGCACCCAGTCCATGTTTACACGGCGGGGTATGCGTAGTTGCTGGCAGCAATTCCTACAACTGTGACTGTATACGTGACTGGAAAGGCATTCATTGCGAGCAGCCAGGTAGATTTAGTTATTGTAACGTTGGTGGCGTGGTGATGGGTTATCCATAATGATATTTATAAATTATTGGGATAACACCGCAAAGAAAAACAAAAGAATTAGCTCTAGCTTATGAGGAAAAATGAAGAAGCATTTATTACAACTACTTTTGTGTTTAAATGTCAGCGACACTCAGGGGGCTTCTACGCGAGGAAGCTGGCGTCGGGTAAGCTTGCGTATGTCTGATTGTTTTGATATTTACGAAATGGATCGCTACCGTCAAGCTCTCGTAATAAAACAACTTGAAGATCCGTGAAATATCTGTGTCTGCATGCTATAAGTAAGGGAAAATTTCAAGGGAGGTTTCAGAGAGAGTTCAATGTCAAATCTAGTTAATTATTTCATCGTGTTGTACGCATATCAGCTATAGATCCATGTACATCCAATCCATGCCAAAATGGCGGCACCTGTACCAGTATCGATGACTCCATCAGTTGCCTGTGTGTTCTGGGCTGGACCGGTCAGTTGTGCACAGAAGGTAGAGTATCTCTACGTTTTTAAAGTGTTTCATTAACATCTAATACAATAACACGCATGTGCATTTGATAGTTCGGGGTTTTATTTACGTCAGTTGATGTTCATCTGTTCTTCGCACTCAGTGGTCAACCCCTGCATTCCGGATCCTTGTCAAGGCGGCGGTACCTGTATCCCGTCGACGTCGCTTGAAACTACAATTTGCATCTGTCCTGATGGACGAGGTGGTCTTACGTGCGAACAAAGTAAGTCTTCCTTCCATGCCTGCCATAAGTGTCACGCCGTCCCAGTGTTGCGTAAATTCAGAACATCGACCATGTCATAGCAAATTCGACTGTTGTCAATATCTAGCCTAAGAACTTGACAAGTTAGATTCGTATTTATTTGTCTCCTTGTAAAGGAGGGTATGAATTTTTCTTGAAAAGATTCCTCACATGTGCATTATATATACAACATGTTAGCTATTGCATAACCCCGGAAGTAATAACGATACGGCCATGTTTTGTATTTGTGGTGGCACTGCATGATCATTGTATCCTATTAAACGGCGGGATCGTCGCGCCGCGCATGTGCGGCATTTGTGTTGATAAACATTTATGTTCCCATAATCCATAGTGTGTTCTTCCAATGGAAATCAAGATTATGTGTTTTGACCAAGGCGCAATGTGTACTAATTACCGTCGCTGACTCCTTCGATACCTTCCAATCACCAAAGTAATTACATTAGTTAAAGCTTAGTAACGTCTCAGTTTAAACTCGATGGTCTGCGCAACAGTCAAAGTCGCCAGTTGAGTCCCGCATTTCATGCATGCGTGACGCGACGACCACCGCCCTTTAAGGTGGCGGGGGGGGGGGTCGTCACCTGCGCGCGCGCGGGAATTGAGTTCCAAGCGATGATAACAACACGCGCTAAAAACGCAAAAGCTCGTGGCTGGACGCTTGTTTGTAAATAATGACACGCTATGGCCATCTGACGCATGCGCAGGTGACAACTCCCCGCTTTAAATAGTAAACGCACCTGATTTTGATAACAATTCAGTACAATAGCGACACTAATATTTAACTATGAAGCCCGTGACTGTATTACCAGTGAAATATGTATTGACGTTTCAGTTTAATATATTCCTCAAACACTTACTCTTTCCACAGTTGTATATCCATGCGACAGCAGCCCATGCTTGAATGGCGCCACCTGTGCCACGTTTGCGAATTACTACGTTTGTATGTGTTCCCATGGTTGGACCGGTCAAAATTGTGAAACAGGTACATGATAATTAATACCAGCAATTATGTTTACATTTCTGCCAACAATTAATAAGACGTGGCGGGGCTAACGAAACAGATTCACCAATGCAATGTGTACGTATTTTTTAAAAATAGATTACAACCCGTGTACCCTTGATCTATGTCGAAATGGTGGAACATGCCTCGCTCAATTCAACGTTGCATCGTGCCAGTGTTTGACAGGGTGGTCCGGGGTGCATTGTCAAATTGGTGAGTGAAATGAACACATGTATACATCGTATATACATATAATTGCCCAACCATCATGGCACTGTCCTGTGATAAGATACTATCTAATTATTTTGTTTTTATCTTTATGCTTAGCCTAATAGATAGAATTATTATACATCTGTCTCTGTAACGCCGTAAGTTACAGCGTGACGTAATTTTGCGTTATTTCACTGGGTATGTTCATCTTACCGGGCCATATAAGGGAACGCGAATTCCAAATATGGAACGATTACGCGCGTAACGTCCTCTATTAATAAAAAACAAACATGGCTACCCCCAGCGTTTGACCGGCCCCCACACAAAGAAGTTCACTAAATCTGTTCTAAATCTGTTTGACATTCCCATGATGTATAATAATAAGGTTATTACGAGGCTACTGCAAAGTATGCACTCAGACAGTACGCAGTCGCGTCGCATCGACCTCCGCTGCGCGTCGGTTAATACTCCCGCTGTACTGTCTTCGTGCACATTTAATCTTTGCAGAATCCTCGTAATAACCTCATAGTCACAGTAGTCTGATATAATGTGCCATGGAGCCGCATATACGAAAAATAATTGAATATTTACTTTCATCAATTAACTTTACTCGTCCCATATAATATATGAATAAAAACAAATACTTTCCAAAATAAGAACTTGTATAATTCACCGGATATCATTGCAATTTGACGAGACATATTGTGCCAACAGTAAAAGCTACAAATAACGTTATATATCACTATATCAATTAATTATTCATTCGTGTACTCGTTCGAGTCGGAGAAGCGCAAACAATATTTGACAATAAAATTATATTTTCAGTGGATCTATGCAGTAGCGATCCGTGTAAAAACGGCGGTGGTTGCGTGAATTACCAAACACACTACGACTGTGAGTGCACAACACAATGGAAAGGAGACAACTGTGATATTCGTAAGTACACATGATTTTGTTTGAATAAACATTATAGTAAGTTGGAATTTGTGTTTTAAAAATAAGTAATAATATTACACTAAGTCCCTAAACGAAGATGTTCATACAAATTATCGAGTCATTTATCTTGTTTTCCCAGCTGTGAACCCATGTTCTGTAAACCCTTGTTACCATGGTGGCACATGTTACGTGACGTCAGAGTATAGTTACTACTGCCAGTGTACACCGGAATATACGGGCACAAGATGCGATACAGGTAGTTTATCGAATTTGTGTCAATGGCCGCCGATGTTGAATGAATTGTAATTGTTTTGATGATCAAGCTTCAGAATAGTATTTGTTGTTCTAAACTTTCCATACTGTTAACACCGTGATACTTATCGCTAATATGATTGCATCACTTTACCGCCATATCGTTATTTATTAGTCTCGTAAAAGCTGTTATAATCACTGAATTGTTTTCCCATACAAATGGCCGCCGAGATCTCCTTGAGATTGAGAGCCACGTGACTTCATTTTGCCCTTCAAATCAATCCCACCATCGCGTCCACTGTTCGCGCCCTCTAGAGTTGTCATTGCGTTTTTGAGGTGATGAATATTCCAACGAGTAGCATGAATTGTAAAATGCCAACCAACGAGAAAGGCAGCATTTGATCTGACCTGGTTTACACAACTACAACGCATGCACGATCTGACGCGTAGAACCCTTCGCGCAGGCGCACGTTTACTTTCCTCTTTTGGAAGTATTCTACTCCTAAGTTCCATAACGTCACTGCGTATCATGACTAATTTTAGCAATGAATACGCCACAGAATAGACTGATGTTTGACAAAGATATATATAATTGCGGCGGCTGTGCAAGTCTGAGGTTCAGTGGACGTGAAGACGTGGGAGAATGAAACATTATGGGCAAAAACAAGTTGTGTGGCTCTGAACATAATAAATAATGGATTTGAGGCACCGCAAAATCAATAGAGCTTTGTAAAAAAAAAAAAATCACAAAAAGTTCATTTGAGCTCCTGTTCGATTTAGTTTAGTTTTATTGCTCCATCAAATAAATATGTAAATGTATGAGTCGTTTGGCTATATACCTTGAAGTTTTGTGAAATTGTAAGTGAATATTTTTGTTGAACTTCTAAGCCACCTTTCTCTCAGATCGTGACAAATGTATCAGTGATCCTTGTCAAAATGGCGGCGAGTGCTATACGTTTGAATCCTACTATCTCTGCATTTGCCAATCAGGATTCACAGGAACTAACTGTGAGACTGGTGAGTTCATTGACCTTAGAGGCGTAGTCAGTATAAAAGACTTAAAGCGGGAGGGTCGTCACTTGCGCACGCGTGGGAATTGAGTCCCAAGCGACGATAACAACACACGCTAAATACGCTCAGGCTCACGGGTAGACGCTTGTTTGTAAACAATGAAACGCTATGGCCATCTGACGCATACGCAGATGACGACTCCCCCGCTTTAAGTATCTATGATCGCAATTTTACGACACTGGTTTTGTTATTGCCTGGCGATACTTCACTTTTTCTTCAATCGTTCAGTCTCTTATTTTCAGCTGTGTACAGCGATCCATGTGACAGCAACCCTTGCCAAAACGAAGGTGTATGTCGCACATTGTCCATGTTCTACACCTGCCATTGTCTTGTTGGCTGGACTGGTGTCAACTGCGAACTTAGAGACGGAGGTAAGTTCTCGTTTGAAATCGATATTTACTCGGTTGTCTGGCTTCGGGGAAAATAACTTACAACCATGACAGAGCTAAATCTTATACCTTTTGGTCCTTGAACAGAAAATCCCTGTAACGCTTTACCGTGTCAAAATGGAGGCCAGTGCTTCTCATCTGATGACGCGTATCCGGACTACACCTGTGTCTGCGCGCAAGGATGGATGGGAAAAAACTGCGATCAAGGTGATACATCGTTTTACTTTAAAAAAATGAAATTATGGGGATGCAGCATTTGTATGTTGTATGTACGTATCCATATTGTATTGTATTGATTTTCTAATTATACATTTACAGTGGAGTCAGGGTTATGCAGTATATGGAACCCTTGCCGTAACGGTGGCGTATGTTATCACACCAGCATCGACTACGTGTGTCAGTGTACTGAACAGTGGACAGGCAAAAACTGCGATGAGCGTAAGTCACAAATGAGAACAACTTGTAGGCATAACAACGTGATTACCAGTGTATTCCCATTAGCGTATAGAGGGCGCTGGACGACATTACTAAAAAACGAGAGCTGACCACCTGTTCATGCATTCTGATGCGCCCTTAATCCGGGGGGGGGGGGAATTATCAGTGACGATTTTTGATAATAATCACATTACTATAAAGGCCGCACTATAATCTATCAGCACGGATTAATCGAGTTGCTAATGCGAACAGAGAGAGTGCAATTCACTAAATTTCAGCTCACTAAAATATTTTGTGACTGGTTACGTTGCCATTTTTTTATTTTTGAATTAAATAAAATTAATATCATAATTAATTACTTAAAATTAATAAATTTGACCTTCTTCCATTAGCTTCCAATGCATGTGACGGCAATCCCTGCGAAAATGGCGGCGAATGTTTTCTCCAGTCAGGTGGATACTACTGCAGATGCGCAGACGGATGGATTGGTTTGACATGCGCAGTAGCTATAGGTAAGCGTTTTTCAAATTTTTATTGGATAATGAATGTAAACTACGTCATTAAATTTCAATTTTATTACCTAGAGAGTATTTTATATTCTCCATTTTTATTTACAGCTGTAGACCCATGCTTCAGTAGTCCATGCTTCAACGATGCAACATGCTTCGACCAATCAGGCGGATATTTCTGCGCATGCCCCGATGGGTTTACAGGCGAGACGTGTGCCTCAGGTACGACAGATCACTTACTCGGGTTTTTATTTAACACTTCTCATCAATAGTGATGACGTATTTCACGGACAAAGCTTTTTTTCAAAATGTATGTCATAATAATTTAGTTATGCTTTTCTGTGCGTGAGATGACGTCAACGCGTTTGGCTTTAAATAAATAGTGTCTGCTCCTACTTTATGTGCAATTTTGAAATATTTTATGTAAAATCAACATTTTAATAATTTTAAAATAGAAAAATAACTGACTTTGTATTTGTATCACGAATGTATCATAATCCGTAGTATTAGTATGGATTAGACAACACTCATTTAAGACGAGTTTTTCCGTGCACGGATTTGTATTAAAATATATGTTTGTTCCGATTGTAGCCGTGTACGTTAACAGAGAACGTATAGTTCAAAGGTTACACTGATATTCTACGTGGATGAATAGGTTTGGAATTGGAAAACCAATTTCACGAGAATAATTTTTTAACAACAATTAGCATCAATAAATGATATCAAATATATGTATGATATTTCACTTGAGCTCAACAGGCAATGAACGGAAATCGCAAGATTGGTATCGATGAAAAGACAAAGCAAGCTAGCTACCCCAACAAACAATATGGCGTATCCCTAACTACAAAAGCTTAAAGCGAATAAAATAGACTACTCACCTCGAGACGATGGGTAAACTAATATTTATAAAAAAAAATGGTTGTAATGCTTAACAAAGCTGTCATGTTCTCATATTTAATGTTGACAGACATAGACGAATGCTCCAGCAACCCGTGCCAAAATGGCGGCACTTGTCTCGATCAGAGGAACGGTTACACGTGCACGTGTCAGGAAGGATTCATTGGAGACTCGTGCGAATCAGGTGTAGTACACAGATACATTTGTGATCGATTTGAGTTTTGTGACCGATTTCCGCCATCGAATATATTTAGTTATCAATTATTCCACACTTCTTGCCATTGTTTTGATAAAATTCGTCTTTTCTTTTAAAATAGACACTCATCTAAAATCATTTTGAACTAGAACAATCATGCTGTTATATTTTCGACTTATCTCTATATTGATAAATGCCATGCGTTTTCCATCTGTACATACTATGACGCAGACAAAAGAAAACAGGTCAAGTGAACGCACTTACCTAACAATGCACAATAATGAGGAGCGATTTATAACATACTGCCTCATTTTTGCAGATTCAGCTGCGGCTGTTTCAAGTAGTACTACCTTTAAAGCCCCTACGTCCATGCTGCTAGTTCTCGTCTTATATACATTAAAACAGTGGAGGTAACATCAGGTTCTTCACGTGACAACATATCACCGACTTGCCATTCCACGCGTTTTTTTTATAATCTACTATAATTTGTGTTATAATTTTAGAAAGCTATGCAAAACATTTAAATTTATCTTTGTTATAAATTGTTGCCTGAACTGTTTGAAGGGCGAAAATATCTTTAAGAATTAAACGGTTGTAGTAATGTTATAAACAGTTCCATATATGATACTTCGTTAGATACATTCCATAGGACAAATAGTGTTAAGATTGGAGGATCATGACTGTTTCAGTTACGAAAAATGAAGCAACAATTGAATGGAAATCTTGTATATTGAAATATAGTCGTGAATATTGTAATCATTATTGCTCCACAACCCATATTCTGATTTAATTTACTTTATTTTATGTCACACATTTCACTATTCAGCGTCAAACTGTCAAATCAATGTATGAACTCCGTCCAATTTACTTATTGCCAACCACCTGCGGGAATCAATATTCATACTGAAAATTAGTTTTTTTTTTCTTTCATGAGAGTATAATTTATTTTATATAACCATATCGCGAGTGTACTGTTGAGCACGACTGTGCTATTTGACATTTCCGTTTCACGGCTGACGTGTTTATTGTACTCGTTGCAACCACGACACTGTCATATATATTCATATACTACCATTAATGTAATGAATAGATCATTGGGTCTAAGCTGTGAAGATCCATATACCAGATTGTTATCTCTGAAATACTAAATTCAAATGTTCCGAACTACACGTGTATTCCATAGAGAGCAAACGCAATGTGTGTATATGTTGATCTTTCTATATATCTTAAGAAGCGATCATCCAATTCGCTGCGGATGGTCGATGGTGTGATCCATAGACCCGGTTAGTTTTTGAGTTCAAATCTGTGTACCTTAATTACCTAATTTGCATTATAGCTAACGCATTAGTTAGTTTATTGTGATTTTCAGTGCTTATATGTGCAAATTAATTGTTAAGAAATTCTTAGTATGTTCATGTTATTCAGGTTGTATTCTTAGAACCACTGATTACATTACATTAGTTTATTGGGTTACATATTTATTTGTTTTTCAGATTCGCACATATTTTGTGAATCGTTTGTCGACTTTGGAACAAAATGTTTTATATTCATAGACAACGATGGATTATGTAATTATGTAATCCTACCTACCGAGCTGTTGCCGATCGCTCAAATATAGTATACAATTAAAATATAAATATTCAAAATTTCAGTTCATTTAATTTTCTTCACAGACTTTACTTTCTGTGTGGCTTTGATATGTGTTACGTGTATATCCGAGACACAATGACACATTCCCTAAATAAAGTAACGCGGTATTACCGAGATGTCCGCGTGCTTTATAAAAATCTATCATTCAACAAACTGAAATGTTAAGTTTAGTGTTCATTGTACTTTTTACAAACATATTTTTACGTCAAAATGTTCCAAACTGTATTGATGAATATTTAATATCTCAAAGTCGTGAAGTTATAATATTATTATTTATTAAATATATGTAATTATCGGTATTTGGTCAATGAAAAACCCATTTGGTGTTTTGGGCAGTCCTCCAAGAGATATATATCTGTTTTACATATTAGTAGCTAAAAACAACAGTTTTTTATTTTAATGACTGAATGTTAGCAAATAGCATTATATATAACTATCTATGTTACTATGATATGTTAATATTTTAATTTGAGAAATAAACAAAATATTACTTTAAGAACACAGTCTTATTGTCTGTCCGTTGGTCGGTCTGTCGGTTTACCTATATCTATACTATTGTGAATAAATATATATCATAAGGTGCAATCGTTGTTTCCAGTATGATTAAAATACGATCCTAGTTTTGGCTTTTATCATTTTTTATTTTATTTTATTTTAAAACAATATTTGAATAAGATCCAAAATGGCGTTTATATGCGGAACAGCGCCGCCACTGTAACAATGTTATGGATAAAGTGCGATTAATTATGCGCACTGGAAATGCTATCGATATTTTTCTCTGATTTTTATTTTAATAAAACTTTTCCTGTGTCATTATTATAGCGACGATCGTCGAAATGTGGAAATACCACTAGATTGCGTCAGGTTTCCAGAGGATGACAAGATGACAATTCACCGGGTGCCCTGGCCGACAAAATGTTCAAATAACAGCTATCGTCACTTTAATATATAGTCATACTAAAATTGATAACATGGTTATTAAGTAATTACTGTCATATATTGTGAATATTATTTGCTTAAAGTCTTGATCAACTTTGGAAAATATTGATTTTATTTTCAATTTATAACCAAAATTTGAATTATTTAATTGTCAAAAACCGAGTTGTATGATTGCTGTAAAACATCGCTTAAAATGCACAAGTCACAACAATAAAAGCTGCCCAAACTCTAAATCTACCTCACGGTAAATACTCAACCAAGCACCATACATTCTCGCTGACGTAGAGTAGCTTGACGATCGTTCATCATGATCGTATTTTCTCCTTCACTCCGGCGACCCGAATACGATCATATGGCAGCCCATTGGCATTACAAATAGCATCATTCAGTTTTCTATTCATGACGAAACAACTATAGCCATTTTGTATTTTCCATCACATTCCCTGATTTTGTTATTCTCCTTGTGTTCACCCGTCACGCGCTTGAAAGTATATATTACCGCTAGAAATATGCGGGTATAGCGTCTTCATGGAAATATACAACGCCCGTGAAATGCACCATAAATAGACTGCTCAACAAGTGAATGCAAATTTATGTCAATAAGGTCATTCACACGCATTATATGAATGTTACAGTGAGATTGTGTCATTTTTTCCTTTTTGTATTGAAGTTTTAAATCAACGCGTACAATCAAAGTACAGTCTTAAATTACTTCCATCGTGGTTGTAAGTCGTATTCGTTATGGCTAAATAAAAAGAGGTATTATGTTAAAAGGTCACACAGCACATATAACGATGGAGGTAATGCAACATTCTCTCAATACGCGACAAAGCAAATATGCATGTTATATATACGACAATTAATTGACAGAGGAGAGATTAAAATGTGTCTATGCACGTCAATGCTGATTCTATTGTGAGAGTAATATTATAATAACATGTTTGTGGAGCTCCGGTGTGTAACAAACACACCTCCATGCTTGTTTGCCCGCCATTTTCTGAGCTAATAATAACTTGTCAGAAGGGAATACAACAATACACACGATCACACTTATATTAAGTACTTCAATTCGATAACACTGCGTTCATATTAAAAAAAATAATTACATGATTTGACCTTAGAAAACTCTATGCTTTGTAATTTGTTGTTACTATGTCGATCAACGGTTTATTAGAATCGGGAATGTCTCCGTATGTTTCGACACCGTGCGCGATGAATTCAAAATCATAAATAATAAAAAAAAACGTGTTTTCAATGCTACAGCGTTGCCGTAGGGTGGTTTTAATTAATTAGTTTGCCTTACAGATGAATTTCGAGCGACAAATATTTGTATACAGTGCATCGCGGTTCGATTCGGCGACACAGGCCTCCAGCTTATCTGGTTTAATTTTAGTATACTGGTACTAGTATAGCAATGATAAAACCAATCGTTATCGATCCTTGCTTAGTTTTCTACCTTGCCACATTCTTCCTGTATCCATGACAACACACGGATACCGTACACTCTGAGTCAATTAACGTTCGATTTTGTTTTTATTTTAATAAACCTGAAATAGCTAGTATTATACTCATTTTACTATGACGTCATCGCTTTTAACCCTGTACACACGTAACATGATACAGTTAAATCGTTCGGCCCTGTAAATCAAGACATATGTTTCGCCTTGCCGTGCGCATTCACATCGCGGGGTTATGATGAATTAAATACAAAAGCTAAAAAAAAAAGACTTCCGTCCGTTCTTATAACTATGCTAATCCGATGGTGATTGCGACGCGGTCCACAGCACAGAATAATTAGAAACTACAATGGAAAAAAATATGATACGTACAACATGATATGAATAGGTATGGCTTCGTGTGGTGTATCTATAAATATATATATACTGTCGGCGTTTGTTATTGGCAGTCTCTTGTACTGTTGTTATTTACGAGCGCTAGGGAGTACTAGTAGTAACGACCCTAGTCATGATAATAAACAACTCGATTTATATTTTCTCGCATTTGTTTATTATATATTTGTTGACGGACTTAAATGCTAGCGGATTCTGATCCAGATTGTATATGGACACAGACATCTGGAAACTATTCCGGAATACTATTATCTGATTCTGAGGAACGGTGAATGGCAGTGTCATCGTTTGAAATAACTACCTGTACGAACTGGCTTACTTCTGGAGGACATCTTCAGAATTTTAAAACAATATACGCTATTCCGTGTGACACCGGGGCTATTTTATGCTAAATTCTACTGTAACATAGGATTGGACATAATATCGAATTCTATTTTTTGCTATATGTGCGATGAACTAGGACATTAATCGCTTATCGGTGATCACACACTTGCGAGTATGAAGTGTATATAATATCCACCTCAGGTCAACGTACGCGCGATGTACCGCGATTGAATATTAATGAGCCAAGCAAAACAGCTGCAGCCAGCCAGCGAGCCAGCCGTTACGGTGTACTCTGCGCGTTACTAGCAACCGGTTGATCGTCAGCCGCCGCTGTTGTGTGTTGTGAGTACTGTTTTAGCATTGACGATGTGAATAACACTAGTCAAAATGGATCTATCTGTCTCAAGGAACGTATACATCGCGGCGTTGTGTGTTTGTTTAGCTCTACTCTGTCACTACATCAACGAGGTGAACGCGCAAGGTAAGCACAGTCACTCGTACACTGATGTACGGTATTACATTAGCATAGTAACAACAACACCCGCCACCATACATCACACACATACACGCGTTTACGCAATTCGGCCATGAGTGTCATTAGTGTGTAATCAAAGCCCGGTACTGTTCCAACCAACCACGCTCACGTTTCACAGTTTAAGAACAGCGAAACGAGCAGTGTTAAAACGTGGAGATACTGGCCATATTGGCCAACAATGAGGTGATTACATACCAGCATGGTGGGTATTTATGGAACGCTGCAATATCATAGCGCATCCAGTATCCCCAACAGATGCTATCTCACCTCTGAACGATACAGTCCGACGTTACAACCGCGTAATACCATAACTACACAAAATGGGGAATAATTATATTTATTTATTTATTTATTCATTCATTCACTTTAACTCATATGCAGCATAGATATTACAATTATGATTTTAGGCGATATCGTTTGTAATATTGCTAACTAATTGAGGAGCATTCAACTACAAATTATAGTTATAATATAAATATTTTTTTAACTCCACAATATTGCGATTATTCCGTTGTATTATATGTTGCATAGTCCGACCTCTGACCTTTTAGGTTGCACAGCCGCAGGTTTTATCTTCTCCCGGTATTTTCGTTCGCGCAGAATAAAGTCAACACAACCAATCAATTATATTATAACGCTTTCATTTTTCATGACACATATGTGTTTTTGTCCAGGGCGTTAGTCAGTTGGAGAAGAGTACATGGGTTGGGTATAATACTGTTGTCGATTCAGCGCTGAATTATTACGTCATAACTGTTAATATTCAATTGTTTCGTCTAAATACGTTACACGTCGTTATATAATACACGTAGTCAAATAGTCAATATTAGACGTCGAATATCGGTGACATACAATTTCAACCATATTCCTTCAAACTATAGATCGTTCTGGATGTTGCTAATATTTGACGCCCAATAATAACTGGTTGTTAGGCATTATACGAATTCCCACAAAAAATCAATACGATAGATAATTATTATCGAATTGTTAAAAATCGACGTTACTGGAAAATAAGTAATATACATGGAATCTGTCCAACAGGCTATGTCGAGCCAGTTATCGCCGATGACAGGATATAATGTATGGATGAAAAGGGGAAGAAGGGAGTTAACATTATGAAACAGACTAACTGTATTGAATTAAGGGGTGATGAATACAATGATGAAAAAAATGGGGGTTTAAAAACTAAATACTTGCTTTTCCAATATTATTACGTTGGTGAATTATTCAATCAATATCGTTGTATTCATAACGTCCGTTTTTTCGGGTCCGCTTAGTGTACTGATTGAAGTTTATGTTTATCGTTATAGTACATCAGTTCATCACATCCTAGTTGTTTCAATGTGTCGAATTCCCAGACGACTCTCGTGGTTCGTGTTGTCAATCAATCTTTACAGAAGTCCCCATTAATAGTGTCGTCTCTCATGACGTTAAGTGGTGGTAACCCATTACGTGTCTGACAATGAATAGAACTCGCTCATTGATATTCACGAACCGAATAACCAATTTATAATAATAGACGTCTCTAATCAGAAGTGCAGAAACATTATCTCTCCGTGATGCCTAATGAAATGTGTTTTCCGTTCAGAAGCATGGAGTCAGGGCGAAGCTACTTAGAAGATTCTGCCTAAGATGCTACCTAACATTTAACAGGCAGACCATCAGACCCATCAGATTAATGACTTACCAAAATCCCCCTTGTACATATGTCTCAACGGGAAATATGTCACTGTGTCGCACTTTGTGGTCACCTGATACGATACCGTCAAAACATAATCAGTATTCACAATATCGTACTGCATGCTATACAGAATAATTTACATTGAATAAAAATATAACATATTTATTGATGATATTGAGAAGTGTCATGCACTATACCTCATGCTTGCACACGATCATGGATGGTGACTTTTTATATATATGTTCACATAAAATGCCTGGGACATACACTAACTACAATTGTATCAAACTGTATTATGTTGTGTGTCTGGTAATTATAAGGCAAAGGGCAAATGCTGAGAGTACCAGGTTTCTATGTTAGTCAAATGTGTGCCGGCACTGATGGTTCGAGACCACCTAACTAAAAAAACACAATTTAAAGGAAGTCTCTTACATCCACCTTGGGTTCCTACACAGATTATCAACATTGACTAACATTACTTTTTTTGCAATCTCAATGTTTTTTATATTTGATTATTTAAAAAAAAAATGCTTGACCTACTGAAAAATGTGACATCGTACGGATACAATTTGATATAGGATCGCAACAATTTATGAGCAATAACAAAATGATGTTAAATGCGTAAAAACCACAAAATCGCGGCCTAGAATGAACTTTGCGCTCCACACATTGCATCGCAAATTCAATATGCACCATGTATTAGTCAGTAGATGGGTCTTTACGAGAGGTGGCGTCGTATATGAATACACGCCCTTATCCGGGAAAGGATATATGTCTATGAAATATGATGAATTAGACATATTGACGCCAGTCACGTACGTCATGTGTTTATTTCACTCACAGGTAGATACGTTTCTCGGAGGTTGAATTCATTTCATTGTTTTTATAGTACAGAGTGAAACGTTTATTATTAAACAGCTCAGATCAGAAAAAAAATCAATTCATATACTAGTATATTGGTGCCTTAAACGAATAAATCTGCGTAGAATGTACTCATTTTATCAGGACGAGCTGTTCAGCAGGACTGCTAATCTTAAAAGCCCCAAAAGGAAATGGCGCATTATGCTGTCATCCTGGTGGTTTTAGATGGTATTGTTTGTTGACTGTATTTTATTCATTTATGTTAGGGCTATACTGCTGCAATCCGTAACCTAAAACATGGCATTTAACCAGACAAAATAAAATAGCTGGGGCTTTGTTGTATATACAATGTTCGCATTATGTACGTTTGAGTAGAATGGAAAATAAAAATACTCTTTTTTTATGATTGTAATGTTTGCTGAAGTAATTTTTGTAGCACCGCAGTTTTGTAGCTGATCAACGCCGAATTTGAAAAAAAAAAATTGGAAAAAACGCACACACACATTTGGGGTGGGAAAACATGAATGTGGAAGAGTGGGATTATATACCCATATGTTCAAATTTGAGAACTAATTGAAACGAGTTGTGTAGTTTGTTGCCACGCCCGACGTATACTTTGTTTACAACGCCATCATGTTGACTCCGCAATCTACAAATACGTACGCGGTGTACGTTTGATATGTACAAATGACAGGGAATATAATATCTACACATAATGTTTGCATGTACCTGTGTTACATTTTTGCTTTACTAATAATTGTACATTCACTGTATGAGTCATACAAGGTGATGACAAAAATAATTATTTCAAATTATGTTAGCACACGCGGGTGTGGCTGAATTTGTAAGCGATATCAACACGGGAATAGAGCCTCTTTTGTGGTGACCTCAATCTGTTACATATGAGGGCGCGAAACGTTATTAATAGTTACTGGTAACTGATCTTCACCGGCATTGTAGTCATGTTCCACTTTTACTGACCTGCTATCGCTCGTTATACTGTCTACTTTTGAATAACGAACAGTTGCTATTTATTTATGAATATTTTATGTTTTAATAAACCGTGTCCATTTCTAGAAATAAGACGCACCGCGTAGTTTTTTTAATTGCAGTTCACGTTAAATCGCTAGTTGAATACTTAGACGTGGAAAAATAAAATAAAACCAATCAATCAGACACCATTTTTTAAAAATCTGTTACCGACTGTATTTTATGGAACATTTATCATTTTCAAATTTGTGTTGCATTGTCAAATGTAACAATAACCTATTTTTGGTATTTCAGGTAACAATCCTTGCAATTCATATCCATGCCAGAACGGGGGAACGTGTTATGTAACTAGCTTCACGCTGGGTACGTACAGATGTCAGTGTGGGTCGCTTCACACCGGGGATAGATGTCAAACTATGATAGGTAAGTAACACATAATAATGATCCACGAATCCGTGTTTTTATGTTGTATCATAAATTGTAATACACGTTTTATACACGAATATGATAATTTATGAGCGCCAATGACTGAATGTAATGACGTTTAACCGCAAATATAATGACGCTTTATTCTCAAAAGCAATACTGTTTTACAGTTTAACGTCGCGTAGGTTGAACAAAACTCGTACATTGCCAACAATACATCAATTCCATAAATTGCGCCCTCCGGTGATGAACGCTTATGTGACGTCAGAATAACGTATATGGGAGACGACAGTGTCCTTCAAATCGAACACCATGTTTAACTGTGTAGTTTTTCGTCAACTATTACATAACAAATATTACAAAAACGTCTTCATTGATTGACAACTACAAATCACAGCGATTCACACGATTAGAACAGCTTTTACTTGACGTCATTCACGTCATAGAAGCGCTTCGTCGCGAGAGGGTGCGATTTACCAGAAGGTTATTTGATCTTCGCTTGTAAAGTTCTCACCAGTATGAGTTTGGGAGAATACTGGTATACTGTATTTGTATGAATACGCCGTTGATGTAATTTGTTGCATTGCATTCCCCCGGTTTAGTAGAAACAGAAACAGCTGTGCATATTCTTACGGATTATATGCTAATTAAAGACATGCGTCGAAATATTTTAGAAAGATAATAATCACTTATATTATTTTGTACGTTGGAGGTTATGTGTGTAGTAAGTAGTTGGATAATTCAGTCTTTATAATTACAAAATGTGACATTACCTACCTTGTAATAATTTACTTAAGGTAGAGATATTGATTCGTGGGCACTTGGGAGTGATTTTTTTTTTTGCTTTTTATTATCCAAAAAGTCTTTGCTATAGACTGTTGAAATTTTGTAGAATTGTGAATAGTGGAACATACTCAAAAAACGATTTTAAAATATAGGTAACAGGTGCAAAATTGTCTCTTTTGAATGCTTAGTAAGATTTACCAAGGCTGTACATAAATAATAAAAAAAAAACATGGTGAAAAAAGAAATGACTGGATCTCCATATTATGCACTGTATTTAACTTTTTACAAAACGATAATACATTCAAATTTGAAACTGTAACAGCCATTTTAATTATGAGCATTAGTAAACTTCTTACTGAGTGAATTGTTATGCAAATTAGCAATTATCTCAGCTTCTTTTTAGTGCACATTCCAGAACTTTAAAAAAAATAGCTCGTAGACGCTTTGACCTTTTGTTTTGAAATTTTCACAAATGATTGACAATGTGTTTTTCTTCAAAACACCGTCAGGGCATTGTTTTAAGTTGAATAGTGTTACAACAATCGTACAGACAACTAACCTGGGTGTTAATTTATGCATAAACTTGAAGTAGTGAAATTGGAGCTGCCGCCCTACAAAATTGATAACTGGTAGACAGTTTTCAAGACGGCACTATTTTCATAGTAAACAGATGTACCCATAAACCAATTTTAACAGGAAACAGAAGCATGGTTTAGAAGCTATTTTTTTTAAATCACTTTTGACCAAAAAAGCACATTTTTGTGCATATTTCAAACTACAGTGTCCATAAAAATAAAATACTAACAAAACTTTAAAATTCATGCATTAAGCTTTCCGAAAATATATATATATATTAGTTATATATATATAACTAATTAAAATACCTGTCAGGTAAACTGCATCTCTACCTTAAGTTATTTTCCACTGGTTTTGTTGTAAATTAAGACGCATATGTTGTAGTGAGAATAGAGGGATTGCTAGCACTGACCTTTAAATGTTCACGAACTTCAACTTGATAAACTGTACAGTTGATTGGATAGAAGTAGTTTCACAAGTGACACAAATAAATGTATTTAATTCGTATAGTAATGTTCACTTGCTCCGAACCTTTGGAAACTTACAAAGGCTAAAATATAACACAATGATCGTAAGTTGTGAGCGTGTTTTCAAGACATCATAAATCATCTGGTACATTTGTACAGCATACAGATAACTATTGGTTTTCCCTATTGCGATTATTTTATAACCATTACTATATTTACAGGATCGAGAATGAATTTGTAACATGGTAATAGTAATTTTTCAGTCAATGCTGGCCGTGACCATTTCACAATCAATGACAAATCAACACACTTGAACGTGAGATGGGTAAAACAAATGTTTGTGCTCGGAGAGGTTGAGGTTGGAAAAAATTGAAAAGACGTCTCGGTTATGTGCGGCTTTATATTACAAACGTGTTTTTGCTAACATCTAAAACTACCAGAATACTCCGAAATAATATAATTCTTAATAACTAAATGATATTGTGTAAAACCACAAACATATTGAGATATTGACGTATTTTGTGTTGTCAAAAGTTAAATCGCATTCATAGACCAATCAATTGCATAATTGGGAGATATATATAGAAATTATAAAACCACTTTGTTACACTGAACTGGTATATGGGATAATATATATGTACAACGGAATGCATTAACTTGGAAGGCAAGCATTCTTTTTTGGAATAACTACCATGCATTAACGCACGACATATATCTTATTAATTACCTACTAGAAATTAATCACTGCAAAGTCAACCAATGCCTGAACGGAGGTCTATGTCAATCAACTACGTTTGGGTACACTTGTTTCTGTCAACCTGGATGGGAGGGACCATTTTGTGGAACCCAGTCAAGTAAGTAGAGTCTTCTAATAGCAGTGAATAGACGGAAACCACCTGGGACTTAGTTTTACTTGCGGTATGGCGGAAGGATATATGTTACGCATACTATTCTCATAACACGTATGGTATGTCCGGGTGAACCAACCATCATCATGCGATATCAAGCACCGCACAAACTCGTTGCTAGGAAAGGTGTATGTCATGCGTGATGTGTTTTATATACTTAGGTATGCACATTTTCGTGATAGTAAATTTGCATACGATGTATAGTAATATTAGCTATTAGTATTGCATTGAATGAGCACGCACGAAGTCGACCTGTTTTTGACCTACATGGCAATATTTATGTAATCATCTGACCTACATAGTCTAAATTGTCCAATAATTATAGCATGCCGGCAAAAGACAGCAATGTCGCGTAATGATTGATACCCTCATTTTCATTATTAGCTATTGCATCATATATATATATATCAAAATATGTAAAAGCAGATTAAATCTTCTCATATGTGACATATACAAATAGTTGAGCCTATATGATAAATGGTATGTACCATATTCCATTGATAGATCACTGAATGCAATGGCAGTGAATGAATTGTTTGTAGATGCGGCGAATATCTTTCTCACGTTACTGGTGGCAACTTTGCAGTTCTTTGTTACCTATTTTATAACATGGCAGATGGACTCCTGTGTTTCCTTTGTAATTCCAAACACGACAAATGTTTTGATATGCGCTGAATGCCTTGGTTGCTAATTTGAAACGTACGGAATTTTACATTTTTTTGGCCTTTACCGGTTAAATAAAAAGATATATAATAGTTATTGTGCTGCATTTAAACAGCGACAGTCAGCGTATGTGCAAATACTGAAATCACGTGTGTGACAATTAACATATGTCTTTGCCATCGCGACGCGCGTTCGGTTATCGCAGCCGTTTTTATATTTATATCTAGAAACAAGACCTATATTGTGCTATCATTGATCACTTTACTGGAGATCTTACTCAAAGTGTTATAGAAATAGCGGAACCCACTGTAATTTAAAGTGACATGTTTGACAGTCCGCCCAATCTCCGATTCGAGCATATATATTACATTGGTGAAATGATATAAGTTTTGAGAAAATAATTGATAATATTACCCAGCATACTGATTATATATGATTTGCTATAGTTGGCATTTATTAAAAAAAAACTATTTATTTATTTATTTATTTATTTATTTATTTATTTATTTATTTATTTATTTATTTATTTATTTATTTATTTATTTATTTATTTATTTATTTATTTATTTATTTATTTATTTATTTGTTTGATTATTCATTTATTTATTTTATTTGCTTGCTTGTTTTTGTTTCTTTGTGTTGTGCTTGCCTTTACTTGTGCGTTTATTTGTTTGCTAGCCATGTTGCTTGTTTATTAAATTGTTTTTATTTGCTTAATAGCTTATTAAAATAATTTATTTGTTTATTCATTTATCACATTCCAACATAAAATTATCACTGCACTTACTCAGGAGGTAATATATGATTTCTTGTTTTAAAACATTTACAACTGAACCTGATGGGTAACAGGTTACCGTATGTTTATTTTATGCTAATATTTAGCTATTGTGGTGTATGACAAAATTTGCATAACTTCTTCTAAACGTGTTAGTATGCATATATGTGAAGGCCTGTAGTTTATTCTTGCAAACAAATAGTGTTATACATCGTTTCGAAGACACACTTATTACATTGTTTAAATGACAAGCGCTACTCGTTTGGGTTTCAAATACGACTTGCGAACACCAATACATTTAGGTCTTCTCGTTTTTAAATTAATTGTTCTATTCACTGCGGAAAACAACAGATAGCTATAGGAATTATACTTGGTATAAATAATGGTCACAGAAACAATAGATCCGTTAGGATTTAATGGAACGCCGTGGATTAATATTAATCTATGGTATTCGTGAGACATTTAATAAACTAAAAAAAAAACTTACCTAATGTATCGGCATAACTTGATTATGAAGATTAATTACATTTGTTAAAGACCAATACTAAAATTTGGAAATTTGGTCACTGGTAGCATAGTGGTTGTCGCATCAGACTCATGATCGGTAGACACAAGTTCAAATCCTACCTTAGGCTGAACATCAAAAGGGTCGACCCCTACCCTGGGTGAGTGTACCACAGACTCAATGGGAAGGCCAATTCCACTGGCCGAGATTCATTCACTAACGAATTCGACTTTGGGGGAACCTTGGTTAAGGTCCGCAGGTGCTTGTGTTCGACCGGGCCAGGTTGACGCCAGGATAGCGCATTACAAATTGCCATTTGACAGAGAGATGGCCACACAACCCTGTCATGTAGTCCCAAACATGACTCCTGTGGCAAAATGCACTCGGTGTCGTCACTAGCACTTGCAATTTGCACATACAAAAAAAAGTCAGGGGAGACAACAGTGACACTGAATGTCCGGAACTGTCGCCTGGCACAAAAAATAATTTAAAAAAAAAAAAAAACGCATTTGAAATTTATATAACGGACTACACGTGATGTGTATGTCAAGCTTACAAAGACGACCATCAATTCGATTCACTAAAACAAATGACGTATTGCGGAAATTGCAGTATGACTTTTTCGAGTCACTTAAACGTTTAGTGGAATTTAAAAAAAATTTTGTGACGTAAACAAATAAAATATCACGACAAGTTTAATTACAGCGTCCTTTGATCATCAATGACTGTCAGGAAATGAGAGTGAACGTTCAGTACCGTAACAAATATGTTACCAATGTGTTCATGTAATTGGCAGGAAATTACTGCGTAAATGTTGGTAGCAGTAGGACGTGAATGGAATGCCGACTGCAATATAAGGAGGCATCGTAATTATTAGGGAAGCGCAACCGAGTGCCTTCAACATAGACTAGTCATAATCACTATATAATAGCTAACATAACAACAGTTAAAGAGATCGCTGGCACGTGAACATTTTGGAATTATCTTCCTTGTTCGTAGCATTTTTGAATTATAGCTTTATAAATGAAAACTAGTGTTGCCATGGGGATTACTCCCCATCCGTGTTAGGCAATACGACGCGTACTAGTAGGTTATTGTGTACGACATAGAATTTAGCCATCAGGCGAAATATTGGTATACTACGACAGGTGTTTTACTATACAATTAAAGCGCCCGTAAACATCTTGATATTAATAAACGTCAATCGCAAGTGAATGTCTGCTTGAAACATATCATTGAAATAACTTTTGTGCTTGACCCAATTGTCAAATTATTTATCAGAATTATCAAATTCGCAATTGTTAAACTTTACTATACTACAGGTTTCTGCAGTCCAAATCCATGTGAGAATGGCGGCGTGTGTTCGCTGACGTCAACAGGTTTCAGTTGCGCATGTCCAACATCTTGGTCAGGTGACCTATGCTCAGTGTACGTGGGTGAGTACACTTCTCGTATTCTTTGTGATCTATAGTAGTGCATATGTAATGAAATTGTTTGCATCTCAATCTGAGTAGCGGCGAATTGGACCCTACACATAAATCAATTCTTCTGTTTGAAGTCCATATATATATACGGACCGTTATTTTGATTACATGTGCCAAATCGTTTTACGCAGATGTTTTACATAATGTTCCCACTTTAAAGCGGGGACTCGTCGTCTGTCATAGCGTGTCATTGTTTACAAACTAGCGTCTAC
Source organism: Saccoglossus kowalevskii (assembly GCF_978046115.1). Taxonomy (NCBI): domain Eukaryota; kingdom Metazoa; phylum Hemichordata; class Enteropneusta; family Harrimaniidae; genus Saccoglossus; species Saccoglossus kowalevskii. Next base: position 18,398,895 of record NC_140656.1, on the reverse strand, counting down.
CCATGAACATTTGCGTTTTTGGCGTGTGTTGTTATCGTCGCTTGGGACTCAATTCCCGCGCGTGCGCAGGTGAAGACCCTCCCGCTTTAAATGTTTCCCGTTTAATTAGCAGCGTATTTATCTACGTTCGCCAACACGCTTTAAAGTGGCAGTGACCTCATAATTACGTTTTATTATCTCATTCGCCATTGCATGTTTTATAAGATTGCGAAGTGAATGTGCATTTTTCACAGCGATTGTGGTTCGTAAAGATGGTTTTCACTTTACCTTACAGGCTCCAGTGCGTGTTTTCCGAATCCATGCATGAATGGCGCCACTTGTCTCGTCACTTTGTCGTCCAGCACGTACGTCTGCAGCTGTACGTCGCTTTATACCGGCGTACTCTGTGAAACGATGATAAGTGAGTATACATAATTGCGCCACCGTCACGCCATGTTCGATTTTGTATACTGCACATTTCTAGTATGTTAGGGTGAAGTTTCACCGTTTAATACACCCTTTTCGATAAATTGCGCTCCTTGGCGGCGAAGTGTTTATGTGACGTAATGTGTGAAGAAAAGTTCTATTCAGCTTACCTTTTTTTTTTTCTGGTTTGTAGTTGTTTGTCAGTAATATTAATGTTTTGAGATTTTATTATACTCTAAATGAAATGTCGCTTTGAACGCATCTACGTCATGAACGCATGACGTCAACGAAACGTTCGTAACGAGAGGGCGTCACTAATAGGAAAGTCGTAATACAGCAAAGTACGTTGTTGTACTTCCCATATTAGGAATAATTGTGTGTTGTATACATTCGTAATCGGTTCAACGATTTTCTGTCTGTTTATTTGTTTGAATACGTCCATTTTTTCTAGACCCGGTGGCCTGTTCCCCAAATCCATGTCGGAATGGAGGTACCTGTTTACTCAGTGGTGCTTCATATCGATGCAGCTGTCCGTCTGGCTACGAGGGCTCCTTCTGTCAAACCGTTATTTGTGAGTGCATATATTATAATGATGTTTTGGAATACTACTATATATTATTTTAGTATTTATATAGAATATGAATGCGTAATAGTCTCAATATTTCAATTACAATAGAACGTGTACAATATGTAGTTATAAAAGAAATAAGGACACTATCTGTGTGTAGGTTAGAATTCCGTGTAGTTCAAGTTCCGTTTATGGCAAAGTTTAGAGTTTAAAACACTTTTCAAATAATAATTTTTAATTTAATATCCAGAATGGTGGTGTATACAAAACTGTCCCGCATGTTCAACGCCCGCTATTGGTGTAGTGAGATAAACGTTCGTTTTGTTTGTTTATTACTACAGTCGCTGTAGCAACCAACTGATCAACTCATAATAGTATAATGCATGGAGCTATTATATAATTACTACCACTTGACATGTAAAATTCACCTTTTCAGCAACAACCCCGTGTAGCTCGAACCCTTGCCAAAATGGCGGAACGTGCAGCGTTTTCAGTACATTATTCCTGTGCTCGTGTGTTACCCCATACGTTGGGGAATACTGCGAAATCATGGGTGAGTTAAAACTTCTTTTTGCATGGGGTTCAGAATTGGAAAGGTACAATGCTTCTTACTGATTGTTAAAGATGTTGCAGAACGAAATAATAGACTTAAAATTGTACAGAATTACGAATAATTTCATTAGAAACGTGGCCTTTACTCCTGAACATTGTGTTAGCTAAATCGTTCGCCATCTTCTTTATGTGGAACCCGTATGTTTGCGTCGGCAGTTATGTATTTATTACACATTAGCTGATTATTGTGGTCATTGGCTTCTTGCCCTATCACGTTTCGAGTTTTTGTCGACATTTAATTGTTTTCGATGTATTTTTGTTTCATTCTTAGCCTCGAACGTCTGCTACCCCAATCCTTGTCAAAATGGCGGTACATGCTCAATCAGCGGATCGTCAACGTATTTGTGTTCTTGCTCCTCTTCGTACACGGGAAATAACTGTCAAACCTATTTAGGTGAGAACGTCAACCTTTCTCATGTCGCGTTCTCTAGCGACGTAGCTTAGCTTTGACGCAAAAATGATGTAGCTGGGTATGTTTGGATGTGTAGTCGAGCAAATCTTTAAAAAATGTATATTATTGACGAACGACCGCAAAACAAAATGGACGCTGTGAACGGCGTTCCGTGCACCCATTGCGTCACAGAAGAGCTTCGTCATTAGAGGGCGAAATAATGGTATATTGATAGATTGATTTCAGTAACAGACTTGTAATACGTCAAAGCGCGATAGTCGTCGCGCTGCGCATGTTCGACATTTGTGTTGATAAACATTGATTTTCCCACAATCCAATGCGCTGTTCAAATGGAAATCACAAGTATGAGGTTTGACCTGTGCGGGACTTGCACTGATTACCGCTGGTGACTCCTTCGATACCTTCCAATTACATGCAAATTACCTAATTCAAGCTTTGAATTGTGTCAGTTCCACAGTCAGCTGGCGCACACGTGATAATAAAATAAATACGATATCTACTATATGGGGGCCGCCATCTTGAATGACGCATAAAACTAAATAAGAGACTAAAAACTAAATAAAACTAAATAATAGTTTTATGCGTCATTCAAGATGGCGGCCCCCATATAGTAAATATCGTATTTATTTTATTATCACGTGTGCGCCAGCTGACTGTGGTCAGTTCGTACTCGTTGATCTGCGCAACAGTCAAAGTCGACATCTTTGTTTATATGAGACCCATATATCTCGCACATGCGCAGCGCGACGACTACCGCGCTTTAAGTAACACGGTCAGAGTACTGACCCCTATCGCAGAAAGAATATCAAGTAAATATTATTCAATATAACGTAGTACACTGATTATTATTCTTTTACATGATTATTTCGCTGGAAATTGAACCCATATATACAACAAAACATCTTTTGTGGTGTTTGATTTGGGATTGATACGCTCAAAAATTAACTTCCTCTGTATTCTTGTTTCATTTTCAGGCACGAATGCCTGCAATCCCAGTCCGTGTCTAAATGGCGGAATGTGCTCGATTAGCGGAACATCGTATTCATGTTCGTGCCCATCTCCGTACTCGGGAAATACCTGCGAAACATTTCTAGGTGAGAACGTTAATTGCAATTTACGTATTCAGTTCGTGCATAATATATTAACTAGTTCCCCCAAAACATCTATAATTTAACTCTGCGAAAATTAAAGATGATTAATAAATATCTCCCTTGTGATCAACTCATTTTATGAAGTAAAATCTAAGTATGGAAGACCTGCTAGACAGTTTTTTAGCAAATTAAAAACAATTAGTCATCTAGGCTTCTATCACATCACGATATTGTAGTTCGTGTTTATGCACCTACTATGTATCTATATATCATTACTGTAATTCAATACTTCACTTAATTTATTTATTTATTTATTTATATAAAAGTAATTTTTTTTGTAAACCCAAATATAAGTTTTAAAAACATTTGTGATTTTAAGCAATAATATGCCACCCCTGTGAATCGACAATGCGAGTAATTACGTGCCCTGTATGGTTTCCATAATTAACAATAACACTTTTTGCCGTGGGTTGGGCTCTCATCAATGATACATTCACGTTCCTCAAAAACTAAATAACACTCCGAATGCATGATGGTCGGTCGACAAAGAAACCACATCCGCTCACATCCGAGTGGGGTTTCTCAATATTGATGACGTGCAGAAGGTTGCGAAAGTGACGCTTTCATTCCACACTCCAATAACATGGAAAGGCAATTTAAAAAATACCATTATTCAATGTAGGTATTTTAGTAATCATTAATATGGAAGCATATCACCGGGAAATTCAGTACGTCAGGCTATACTTATCAATTACGACACACAGACGCCTTTCATATGCCAGACTGATTTCAAATTGGTTGATTGGTTAATGTGTTAAGTAATTGACTCGAATAGTGAACTCACGATATTCGCTCACTAGCGCTAGTGGCTAGTATTTATAGTTCACCAGCGGCTCGTATTTATAGTTGTGTGCGCACCTTTAGTGGCGCTGTGCATGACGGGTCGTCCGCCATTGTTGTTGCTCATCAATAAAGCTGTTTTTTACCGTTCATCGGTGTTTGTATCATAACTGGCGTAGACAGATGGTTTGTTTTGAAATAAACATCGTTTTATCTGTTCACTAATACGCCTACGTGATATCAACCACTGTATAGTGTATGCGATCAGTCTCGTGGTTGGGTTTGTTTGATTTAATTAGGTTGCCCATCTATTCTTATTGTTTTTAAATATTATGCAACTGTTTCGTCAGAGAACGTTGTCGACATATCTATATCTATCTAGATGATGTTGTCTCATGTAAATTGTCCTCGGAAACTTTCAGCACTACGATAAAGACGTTTTCAAAATGTTTGGGGGAAAAATTTATTTTGACAAGTAAATTCAGAAATATATTAAAAATAATTCATAACGAAATGCACTCTATACGCATACCAACGGTAATTTTCACAATTACCGGTTACACAATACTATTGCATACATTGTTTCAAGTTTGTGATAACATATTTAATGTCCCTTACATTTTATTTCAATTTTGTAAAGGTCATAGGATTAAAGCTATCTATGAATGTCGGTAGCACCATCAAGTTATATATTTTTCAGATAATTGCCGCTTTCCGTCTAGTAAAATATCTTTTTTTGGCCATACCCTGTAAATGATGCTTATAGCACATTAATGTTATTTTTCAACAAATAACAATTTTCTTTTAAATTATAAATTGTGAATGCAAACAAACATACCCTAATTCAACAGTTGTGTTTCAACGTGCCGTAGAACGCAGCATTCGAACTCACCACTGCAAGAAGACCCGCCACGTACCGCGTGACACTCACGGCGCGCCACCAAAACAGTAGTAGTCATCACAAACAACATATATCTATGTAGTCTAGGTTCGAATGAACCGACTTGATTAAGATTTGCCTCGGTGGCAAACCCGTTTACCAGAAGTCAAAACCACTGAGTCAAATAAATACATTTTACGTGCAAACTAATCTATTATTTGTTCACAGTGTGTGATCTCAGTCCATGTCTAAACGGTGGAACTTGTCGTCCCAGTGGAACATCGTATTCCTGTACGTGCCCATCGTCATATACTGGTGACCAATGTCAAACACAAACAAGTATGTAATGCACTGGTTGGTACAAAACACAGCACAAGGTAGAACATCACGTCTGAAACATATTACCTTCATCCGAGACGTTAGCCGGAGTGCAACATTATCCGGGACCTTCCAATGGTTATATGCGCATTTACTATTTAACTGTTCACTACATACCGCTATAAGTTTGACATACCAAATATTTTATGCAGTCATTTTAAGGATGAGATCCATCATCGTTTACACTTAAAATCAAATACAGTGTATGTTTCCCAATGAAGATTACATTTCATCATCCACATATTATAAAGTATCTTTTAACATTGTAATTCTGAAGATTCTGAAAATTATATTTATTTTCGAATAAAACAATGGTTTTGTTTGAGTTTTCCAAATATGTTTCACTTAAACGAATTAAGTTTTCATCAAAAGAATATAAAGTAAAAACTGTCAATACAAAATACTATATTACCAAATATGTGTCAGGACAGATGCGAGAATTTCAGATAAATTGGTTAAGGCAATGCTGACCTCTATTATTTTGAATTTTCAGGTCAGAAAGTTCAAAAATGCCGATTTACATATACCATTCATTACATATTGTGCGTTCAAATAACAAAACAAAACAACAGATGCGGGTTATGCCAGTAAGCTTGTTTACATTTGTTGAATGATTGATTAAGTATGCAAATACATAAATCAGGGCATCATAACAATACAATCATTTTTATTTATTTTTAAGTGATTTGGTCGATTTATTTCATGTGTTTCAGTCATATTGGTTTCAAAATGTACACAAACGAACTGAATGTAGATTAAGGAAAGTACAAAAAAATAATGTTATCACAGATGGCATAGAAATATTGGCATCATCCTTAAATCTATATATGTTTTAAGAGCACGAAGAGTTAGCCTTAAAAAATCCCGATTACGTAATAACAGCTGCCATTAACATCTATATACATATACATGTATATATGAATTCGGTGCTTTTTGCACAGACAACATATATTTTTCCAACGCAAACCATTTGATTATGACTTGATTATGAATAATATATGGTGTGTGTCACATGTGGCGCTGAATGTACTCACTCTTTTCGAAACATCTGGCGTTATTTTATGTGAACCATGAGGTCCAGGCCTATATATCATTATTTTACTATGCAGTGTGGCACATTTGTCAACTGTTTGTTTGTTTTGTATGCATTGGCGTGTTGAATTTGTAATTAGTATGTTAGGCATTCCATTATATACTGTAACATGTGATTTTGATTTGTATTAGCTAACAACCCGTGCAGCCAGCATCAATGTCAAAATGGCGCAACGTGCTTACAATTTGGGGATGGTTACAGTTGCCGATGTGCAGACTCGTTCACAGGCACGTTTTGTGAAAACTCAATAAGTAAGTTATATATACCACCTATATCACACATGGGAAACATTATTTGTAATATGCTAACATATGTGGATGTACATTACCGTGGCCGTTGTTTTTAAAACGGAACTTTGATTATTTCTGCTGCAGATAATATTGTTCATATGTGATGTGATGCGGTGCGATATGACTGTGATGCGATTGGCATGCGATATCATTAGTATTAAGTGTAGCGTTATTAACATAATAAATTCATTATCATTTCATAAAATTCATTATCATTTCATATCGTTTCACACATAGTTGTTCTCTTTGTGTGACTACTACCACGAACATTCTTGAACGTTGCTTCTAGCACAGTCGCTGTTCTGATGCGCTAATAATACTTGCGCATCGATGTTTTCTTTTCATACTATCAGCTGATTATTGCGACCCAAACCCATGTCAGAACGGAGGTGCCTGTACATCCATTGATACCGACGGTTTCATTTGCACATGTTTGAGTACGTGGGCCGGTCCCACTTGTAATGGTATGTCGAATAATGATGCACGTGAATAAAAATGATTGACAGCCAGATATTGATCGTGGAGGGTAATTGGTTTCTAGTGATGCATATTATACACCACTTAAAGTTGTCACAGTGTCATACGTAACTGCACGGCACTTGCATGCACATCACAACTCAAATATGGCATCATAGGTTTTGAAGGAAGCTGCATGGCGCTAAAATTATAATTATTAAGTAATATTGTAATGGTGATCAGTATCCAGGAGCTCAGTGTGTTGTGTTTATGATGTATGAATATATGCTAATGTAAAGTGACAGTAGCTGCCATCTTCAATCTCGTTCCCATTAAAAAATAGATGTTATTATCGAGTCTTGTCAACCCAATATTGGTCACTCATTAAAGCATGATCAGATCACAGAGTCGACGCAATGTGTAGTTAACGGCAATGCGTTTTCTGTATTTGCATGCATTTAATTGTTGGTCATCTTGTATAGCATGAACACTATTATACTTGGTATTACAACAAAAAAAGTTTTATTCAAAGGTTTTGCTACTACCCCTTGTCGTCGGTAGGTGTTATAACATTAAAGCGCGGTGGTCGTCGCGCAGCGCGTGTTCGAATTTCATGTAAATAAACAATGTATTTTAAACGCGTGGTATACGTCGCTATCGAACAGTACGCGGCACGACGGCTGCCGCCCTTTAAAGGATATGAAAGGCGGAACTGTGCATTACGTAATACTAAAAGTCTCTAAATCACTAATGTATATTCATATTTAATCCATCTCTTTCACATATATTACGTCGCCTGTAGTGTGAAATGTATTCTTGTTTTCTGATTTATGTGATTCAATATTATTTCTGAATTTCTAGTAACTGCTGCATGTTATCCAAATCCTTGCCTAAACGGGGGTACGTGTTCAGTTAGTGGTACATCTTTTGTGTGCGCCTGCGCAGAACCTTATACCGGCAATACCTGCGCAGAACGTAAGTATCCACTGAAAAATACATTGTCACTGGGATTTAATTTCATCACTTTACATGTTTACATAAATTCATACTAATCAGTTGTACTCCTCAAATACTAATAAAGTGTTCTGGAGTGTAAATGGTTGATTTCATCTTCTTTTCATCGCACATTTGTACACCAATAACCACACATCACATGCAATAACATTTCAATCTATCTATTCGCTTCATGGATTCAGGTCGCCATGGCGACAGAGTATCAAAATATATACATACACCTGAAACACACACATCGTAACAGAGTCGTTTGTTGATATAAATTAACTCACGTTCATCTTAGTATACATTGTCATGTATTGGGTACGTGGCGCCCCCACACAACATAATGTTCTATTTCGCCATACTTGTGGCTTAAGCAATACTCGACATTTCTGTGAATGTACAGTGTCTCGGAGTTACAAATTTGTTAAATTGAACTGCAATATATCGCCCAATTAACACTTTTCAGTCCATTTTGCGCAAATGAACGCCCCTGTACACCGATTTCTCAATAGTGCAAGTACAAATTTCAACGAAACTTGGTACAATACAATGTGATGGGTTCCTGGTACGCGTTGTATGGCTTAGGAATTTTCTATTTTATTATAACTTACTATTTTTTTAATTTTATCTGAAACAGTTAAAGTACATTTTGAATATTGTTTATACATTTTACCACTAAACGGATATCAACTGCATTGCTCAGGGGTGTTAAGTGAACGTGTCCCCAACAACCGCTACAAAGCCCATGGCAACAAATTAAAAGCATGATATTTTATTAAAGTGCAGCTATTCCCATAGGTGAATTTTCATCGTATATCCATTGAATAATTGAATTTCCGACCCCGAAACCCGCTAGGTCGGTTGCCCTGATACCCGACAAAAAAACTCTTGGGTAGACTTCTATCAGATTTGTTAATTTTGTGCCGATATATTCAATTCTCTGTTTTTAGGGAACCTTTATTAATATGCAATTGATCTAGACAATTTGTCTATATTATAAATATGCACAAATGCTGCAAATCAAGATATTTCATTATCTCTAAATATAGTGGGTGTGACGTCACCTGCAGTAGAAAAATAATGATGACCGGAATTCAACTCCCTATTGCAGTTGTAGCTTCCACATCAACTAAACCATGACTTGATGTTTTACTTGAGATACATGTGTGTGTCTATGAACTTGTTATTGATTGTTTTGTCTTTGTTTTCATTCCAGTTACTGCAACGCCGTGTATTTCCAATCCTTGTCTGAATGGAGGCACGTGTTTCACTAGCAGTAATCACGATAGGTTTTTCTGCGCGTGTACAACTGGGTGGACGGGTTCGACCTGTGGCACGTTTGCGAGTAAGCGATAATCGATTTTTCTAATACACGCCCTCTAGCGACAACACACCCCATGACTGTATGTGTGTAAGGTTTTACGAACTTAGGTAGTGTATGGGGAACTTTGATTAGCTTGGCAAATTACACTCACACGTAGAGATGCCAGGTTCGCTCCCTAAAAATACACATTTGTTCATTACACAAAACTTCAACAAAGCTTTAAGGCCTGGCGGAGTAAACATGCAATCAGCCAATTGCTACAGCCGTTGGCACGATTACTTGATTACCATGGATGTGTCTCAAGCCGTTAAAGCATTGCGAAATTGTCACTACTGAATACAATTAGTGAAAAATCTATTTAAAGAATTATTGTGATATACGTTTATAATGTCTACTTCAAACATGCATTCCTAAATAATACTGCATAGTCGTGTGAACCAAATGTGCGTGTGTGGTGTCACGCAGTAAAAAGAACGCCTCATATGACGTCGATATTGTCTTGATGCGTCCGTTTTAAAGATATGTTGTTTTAGAGATTTGCTAAATTCTATACGACGAAAAACTATACGACCACACTCATTTTGGGCGTCATATAAGCAATTCGTCGTTAGAGGGCGCGATTGATAAGAAATCACATAACTAGTTTCCAGTCATACATACCAGTGCTTATGCGTGAACTGCCTTCTTTACGTTCATCCTAATAACTTGTGCACACTCAATGTGATTTCCCCCCGATATAGACCAAACTCCGTGTTCGTCACGTCCATGTGTGAATGGTATGTGCACTAGCACAGGAACTACGGATTACACTTGTCATTGTAGTGAAGGGTGGACAGGAGTCAATTGCGACGTGGAAGCTGGTAAGTTATTCAAGTTGATATGGTAACATAATTATACCCATAATTGCACCACAATAATTGTTCATCAGATTGGCTGATCTTCTTTCGCTTTATGTGTCATTTGGGTGGGCTGGACATAGCTAAGACATTACACTTTGACATTGCAAGATGGGATAACGTTACTTTCCTATGTTGGAGAGTTGACAAGATTTTCTCCGTCACGCAAGTACTAATCAGGTCACTCAAAGTATGACCCTCGTGTCAACAATATTGTGTCATATTGTCACATATAAGACCTAACATGTATTTTTTTAGTTAAAACTAACCAGTATATTATTATTATTATTATTATTATTATTATTATTGTAGCAGTGATTCAAATGTTGCATTACTGGAATTAATTTCATTAATTTTTTTATAAAAATATCACATTTCACCCATTTGTTTCATTTGCATTGAGTTGTATCTGTGTCATCGATGTGCCATACTGATACTAATGTATACTACGAGAATCGAAAATAACACTTCAGTATCTTGGCATTGCTATTACGTAATGTCAATATGTTTGTACGGTAATGTGGCGACAACGTGACATTGCCATGATGATTGATCTTACAGGGACGAATAACCCGTGTAGCAGCAATCCATGCCGGAATGGAGGCATGTGTTTTGCGGAACAACAGCACTCCGGCTTTGTTTGCGTATGTGCTGGGGATTTTGTCGGCCAACGATGTGAAATTAGTAGGTTTAATAATTATATGGCCTATTTGGTAATATGGTGAAGGACCATTATTTACCTGTTTTGTTTCACTTTGGTGTTCTACCTTTAGAAACAAACACCCACTAGTGCACGTGCGTTTTGTGGGCAGTCTGGGGTTGGTCATTATTTCTGTAAAATAGAGTTTGCTAAAGAAACGGCAATTCATATTAATACATTTTAGACTCGATCAGCACATGGAATATAAACGAACTCTGTTTAAGTTTGAAGCGTTGACTATAATATAAATATAAACGCTTTATATAATGACCCATCTCAAACTTTTTATCTACTTCTTCGTGGCGGTGACAAACTACGCATGTCACAAGTACGATTTAAATGAAATTGTATTTCGGAAAACCTGCTGGAATAATAATAACTACGTTTATTTTTCAGTATTCGCTAATGTGTAGCAGACGATGCTATATAAATGCACATTTGTCGCGTATCGCCACCTGCGTATGATTATGTAAATTGTGACTTATTTCACCTCCATTAATGTAATCAATTACGGGTCAATATTACGTATACTACCTTCACTAATTGCTATTTTATTTTATAAGTTCTCCTTTTTTTTAAATTTAGCTTGCTCAATGGTTGCTTGTAATGGATGTCCTAAATCTATTGTTTATAATTTATGTTAAAGCTCGCGCTAAAGTAGAGTGCACACTCGATTAGTATTTAAATAGTTTTATCTTATTTCGACTCCCAGTTGTTGAAGCGTAGGGGGTCGTCACCTACGCATACGTCGGGTGGCCATAGCGTGTCATTGTTTACAAACAAGCGCCTACCCATGAGCCTTTGCGTTCTTAGCGTGTGTTGTTATAATCGCTTGGGACTCAATTCTCGTGCGTGCGCAGATGACGACCCTCCCGCTTTAAGGTGTATGATGTACTTCGTCACGTGGTAACTCGATCAAATTTCCTGTAAACGTATTTCACGTATCACGTGTTTTTGGCTTTTTAATTGTTTAATCTTTTTTCTGAAAATACGAATATGTAAGATTTTATTCTGACACACGAGAATGACGAAATAAGATAAGACGATGGGTGTATATTATCCAAACTTTCCATACAGTCGACGCATGTTAACTCGCTACATATTTGTACCTAGGTCCTACCCATCCTTGTAGTAATTCACCCTGTGAGAACGGAGTGTGTTCAGTAGACGGCGATGGGTACGTGTGTGTCTGTTTCACTGGCTACTCTGGACATCACTGCGAAGTGATAGTGTATCCGTGCAACAGTGCCCCGTGTTTGAACGGTGGTACGTGCCTTAACATCGGGACCACACAGTTCCGGTGCAGCTGCCCATCGACTTTTACTGGTACTATTTGTGATTCGCGTAAGTATACGGCAGCGAACAACTTACCCCATAAGTTGTTAGACTCGATCATTGTAATTGGTCATTACTGTACAAGTTGGATGTACATAAACTAAGTATATCAGTCCGCGCAAAACACGTCATGGTTTTACCTTTTTAGAACGAATGGGAACTACATATTCATAAATTTAGTTTATATGTGAAAGTGTACTTACTAAGTTACTTACCAATTTACACAACATATCACATGAAAAAACTTTGCCATGCAATGGGAGCACGTTTTTTTTCTGGTTCTATCGTGGCATTGATTGGCGTACATCAATAATTCTTAATTATGTGCGACAACTTTCAAAATTAAACATTATCTTGAAAGATTGACAAATAAACTATGACAATAACCTTAATATTCAAATTGTCTAATAACTCCTTAATCGTTCCTTTATTATCAGCGGTGAATCCATGCCTCAGTAGTCCCTGTCAAAATGGCGGTTCTTGTATCAATAGTTTGACTTCATTCGAATGCAGGTGCCCGGCGCGTTGGACAGGCAGTCTTTGCCAAATAGGTAAGGTGTAATTTTATTATCAAAATAACATCTACGTTCTTATCAACACACCAATCGCGTGGCATCCATATATTGCGAGTTCAACCCAATCTAACAGGATTTGTTTGTTTTTTTCTCTATAAACAGAAATAAATGCATGCCAGAGTAATCCGTGTAAAAATGGTGGGATATGCATCAATGGAATCACGTACTACACGTGTGAGTGTGGGCAAGCATGGGCGGGGCAGAATTGCCTAATAGGTATGAAACAGATTATTATCTAATGGTTACTGCATGTAACGAAATTGAATACTAAATGTTATACATTTGTTATCTGTACATAGTTTGAGTTTAATCATTTCTGTTTTTTTGCGGATAACATGTGTTTGTTCAATATTCTAGAAATCAACCCATGCAATAGCAATCCATGTAGGAATAATGGTCTGTGTTTGAATAACTATGATTCGTTCACGTGTTCCTGCCAGTCTTCGTGGACCGGGACATATTGTGAAACAGGTATTGCATGGAGTTATTTTGCTTTGTGTATAGCTAAGTATTCTTAGAGTGCATGAAAGATTCATGGCTATGCATGCGAGATTCGCGGCGTATGCATGCGAGATTCGCGGCGTATGCATGTAAGATTCGCGACGTAAGCATGCGAGATTCCTGGTGTGTGCATGCAAGATTCACGGCGTATGCATGCCAGATTCGCGGCGTAATCATGCGAGATTCGCGGCGTGTGCATCAAGATTCGCGGCGTGTGCACGCGAGATTTACGGATTGTGCATGCGAAATTCGCGGCGCAGGCATGTGAGATTCACGGCCGTGTGCATGCGAGATTCACTGCGTAAGCATGTGAGATTCGCGCCGTAAGCAAGCGAGATTCACGGCGTATGCATGCGAGATTCACGGCGTGTGCATGCAAGATTCACGGCGTATGCATGCGAGATTTAAGGTCAATGCATGCAAGATTCACGGCATGTGCATGCGAGATTCACCGTGACGATGTATGCATGCCTGTAGCATTCACGCCGAATGTTTTGAACTGTTAATCTGTTACTTGTTGCCTTGCAGTATCAATTTGAATGGTTCAATGATTAAGACCATTATGTATGTCCAAATACATTTTTGCCTGTCTAGAATATGGTATATTCTTAGTGTGTCCTGATATTTAACATGTTCACATCCAAACGTAATTCCATCAAGGGAAACTTTCAGGAAAAATATGAACATTTATGAGAGATTCAAGAGTTTTACCCGCAAAATTAACTGGAAGTAAATGCTGTCAATTATGACAATTAAACAGTGCTCTACACTATATTGTAGGCCGATTCCATCAACTTCCATAATACCCACTTCATAAAGGTAATTCTTCTTACATGTGTAAAATAGGGTGACTCCCGGAAGGCAATTTCTACCATGTGCCAAAAGTTGCCTTATCGTTCGTCATGTATACTTTCAGTTTTATTTAAGGGTTGAATCAATAATGGTATAAATAGGGTGGTTTACCCTAAGTAACTAAATCACGCTAAATGAATAAGATGAATATTTTAATAATTCTACATAGCTTATGGGTAATATGGTCTATGTATTTTTTTCTGCACTGATATATATAAAAATCACGACATCAAATTATTGAATCTTCCATCAGAAATCAATCCATGTACGTCCAGTCCCTGTTTAAATGGGGCAGTGTGTATCAATGATGCCGGGAATTACTTGTGCTCTTGCTCGTACGGATACACCGGGACTAGATGCGAGACAGGTAACGAAATTGGTGTTCTGAAATAACTCGTCGATATTTGGTGTTTTAAGGTTTGATTGGCTTTGGAGCATTTGGTAGGTGACGGGTTAGTGGCAACACTGTCTGTTAATGTTTCACAATTATCTATCATTTAGTTTGTACTCATTGATTTTGCTCATGTTTCAGAACTGAACGCGTGTGACAGTTTCCCGTGTCGTAATGGCGGAGCTTGCATCAACTTGATCTCGGATTTCAGATGCATTTGCTTAGCAAATTACGGAGGAACCACGTGCGAAGAAGGTAATCATGCTTTCGCATTAGACAACTATTCACAAATTCCGAGCAATGAAGTTTATCTGTCATCGTTTGTCTGCCATCGCCAATCTTGAAACGAGTGTGCCAGTATATACTCATATGTCTAACAACTATACACTTTCGTGGTCGTTAAGTCAAGCTTTTGGAGAGGTCCGTCGATAACAATTAAATTGGACGATATATAAGTCTGTTCACTTTTCACTTTACTTGCCATACACCACTCAAACTATCACTGTTTTTTTTAATTCATAGTTCTGAATCCGTGTAACAGCAACCCTTGCCAAAACGGAGGCCAGTGTGTCAACCAACAAAACACATTCTACCAGTGTGTATGCGGTCAAGGATATACGGGTACATTTTGTGAAATCAGTAAGTAAAATCTGTTCAACGAGACAGTGTAGATATCATCTTGAAAAAAATAATCATCGAATATGTATCTAATGGTGTAATTTAGACCAGAACTCATCTAAAATAAGATATGGTAAATAAATGCCATGAAGAATTCAAGAAAATATCGTTAAGCGTTGTGTTTCAAGTGGTTCCTAACTGAGGACGTATGCTGTAAATCTATAGAAGATCACTATATAACTGGATGTCAATGTAAATTCACAAACCTTTAATAATCCCTCGTCTTTCAGAGATCAACTACTGCTCCAGTAATCCTTGCTACAACGGTGGTACGTGTAATAACCTCCCAACGAGTTATCGATGTGATTGTTTGCAAGGTTATTCCGGTTTCAACTGCTTCACAGGTGAGTACTCGTGAAGACCAAAGTCAAACAAGACCATCTCGAAAAGCCTGTAAACTCATCCGTTCATATTTATCGTCATTACAATCGGCAACTCACTTTAATTTACCTGCTAATTATTTTGAACTGTTATAATCTGCGAAAGAAAGTAAGTAGTCTGATAGCGACGTAGAACGCAGTCGGTCGGTTCTACCAGTGGGATGTACATTTAATTAGCAACAATTTACGATACGTGCTTATGAAATGATATTATTACTGTTTTTAGCTTAGTATATGTGTGTTTGCATCCCAAGTACACCTGTTCACCATTGTCAATGTCAGTATTGTTGAAATTTATTAGAGATTAACGAATGCGCAAGTTTTCCGTGTCAAAATGACGGGTTATGTCTAGATCGCATTGGTTACTATACTTGCCAATGCGCCACCAACTATCAAGGGACCAACTGTGAACAATGTAAGTGTACGGGTGAGGTGACGGGTGTTAGTTAAGCTATATTGTATTTCTTGTATCCCATAATATCATTTGAGTGAGATAATTAACTGGTATAACATAATTTGAACATATGATCCGTCATTTCAATTAACTTACTTTCTGTCTCACTCTATTCTTTTACAAGATATAAGCCCGTGCACTACCATAACGTGCCTCAACGGCGGAGTATGTATTCCCAATGGGAATTCATATACCTGTCAATGCTCGACTGGATGGAGCGGGCCTCTCTGCCAAACAGGTAAATATTTATATATTGAAAGTGTTATGAAAGTAAAGTTAATATGTGAAACTCCGATCCTGTTGTTCTATATACATGAATATTTTGAAACGTAATATAGGATGGGTTTATATTTATGGAATCTTTCTGCAACTTCCGTTCAAATTTATAGCATTGTTCAGCATGAAATATATTAATAATTCATTTTTGTTTTTTTGTTTTTATGCCCCCATGTTCCAGTAGTATACAATCCACAACTTGTAATAGAGTGACAACAAACGGTCATACGTTTATACGGTTTTGAGCCAACACGCACTGCAACTCTGTCAAGCTTGTAGTACCACTTACTAACTCTCTTCCGTTTTGCTAAATTACCTGGCTTTTTGCCGACATTCACCAAATAACATATCGCATTTTAATTCTACGAACATTAACATACGACCACTTAATGTACCTCATTCAAAATTGGCCGTCCAGGTCTAGTTGGTATTAAGTGATGAACCACGACACTGGTTTGTATCTCCTTATCAATTTCATTCTCTGTTGTCCTTGCGGTCACTAACCAAGTTATTTCGAACAGTAGAAGCGATGGTGGTAGATACTATGGGGCATGGGGTAAAATAAGTAGCCCGGGGTTCCCTGCCTTCCGTAGCGACCACTTGCGAATAAGGTATGCTACTACAATTTCAGAAATAGACGAGTGTGCCAGTAACCCATGCCAGAACGGTGGGGTATGCATCAACCTACTTGGCTACCACCAGTGTGAATGTATGAACAACTACGACGGATATAACTGCCAGATATGTAAGTGGTTATGAAATATTTATGATATATATGTTGTTCGTGG
Organism: Saccoglossus kowalevskii; assembly: GCF_978046115.1. Classification (NCBI taxonomy): domain Eukaryota; kingdom Metazoa; phylum Hemichordata; class Enteropneusta; family Harrimaniidae; genus Saccoglossus; species Saccoglossus kowalevskii. The sequence continues at coordinate 18,381,721 of NC_140656.1, read as the reverse complement.
CCGTGAGTGGCTCTGTTTGTCCCGACACACGTGGATGAAAACCACAGTATGCACAATATTACCAGTATAATAACAGTAAAAATAATTTGGTCGTATTGTTGCAATTTATATTTAACTAATATCATATGATTGGTACATATTGTGTAAATTAGCAATAACGTCAACATATGTGTACTTGTCCTTGTTAACGAGCACACACGTGTCGTAGGAGCACGTATTTAGAGGCGACGCCTTCTAGCATCACTGTGCAGAACATCTTTTATCATCGTAGTACTGAGTGATCCAAATTATATTTTCGTTGTTTTAATATATATTGTTATTTCAGATGTGAACCCATGCAACAGCAATCCGTGTAGTAATGGTGGTACATGCAGTGTATCAAACACCGTTATTGTATGCACGTGTCAGCAGGGCTTCACGGGAACATACTGTCAAAGCAGTAAGTTGAATACATCCATGCATTGTGGTTATTCGGTTACATCGCGTTGTCAAAGCTGACCAACTGTTTGTTTTATCAAACCTGACATGTATTAGAACGGCCAATCAAGTTTTTGTACTAACATGTTTATATAACTGTGTCGCATATCGGTCAATTTATTCACGTCAGCTGTGTCTCAGTTCTGTGTGCGAAGGCGTTGCTGTTGGGTCAGGCGTTGGTTTATGGCATAACCCCGGAAACAAGCTTTCCATTTTGTCTACTGGGTCATTATACCGAAAAAGAATTAAGAGTTTCGGACCCTGTAGAACTTAATCACTATCCGGCAAAACTGAGCGTCGATTTGGATCGTATAAATCCCCAACAAATATTGAAGTTAAACTGTTATTTGTTTAGGATTTTGATGCAGCTAAATTTATAATGATAGTCAATTCTGGCATTGTGATTATCGGCATTGTAACTAAATTGAAATTGTATTGATTAATGTTAATGGCCATTCAAAGGATGCTGCATTATGCAACAGAGATTCGTATCAAGCTCACAAACATGTCAGACATCAGACTGCCATCGTCTCGTTATTACACTGTTCCGTGCAAAATTGTTTTGTACATAAGTCTTTAACGCTTAATTACAAACTACACGCGAGGCCCACTATGTGAACATATAATGTAAAAATCTTTTCTTTCGATAAACATGTCTGTACAATCAGGTCAAGTCGTATTTATTTTATTGTTTTAGTTATGGATGCTTGCTCGTCGAGCCCGTGTCTGAATTTTGCGGAGTGCAATAACTTTGGGATCTACTACACCTGTGATTGCCAATCTGGGTGGACAGGAGACAACTGTCAAACAAGTGAGTCAAACATTTTATCATATGCGTAGACGTTATCACTTCGGTGTGACGTCACACTGTGGTGATATGCATTTCATGAATTCCATATCAGCATACGTGTGTTATGGTTCCAGACTACTTACAGGCAGATTTGCTACTACTGTAAACGCGTTGGAAATATTTTGGAACATGCGCAAAATGTGGGGCATACAATAAAAAATGCATCTGCTGACACTATTGTTATATGTTGTATCGTTTTATGCATTTCTAAGTACCAAGGATTTCCCTTATAAGTATGTAAGCCACCAGTTCGCCGGTAGTTTCATAGGTATGATTCGACTTGTCGTTCTTACAACTCAGCTTTAACAACTGAAGTGACAAATTTAAATCGCACACAAATACGAGTGCACTTGAATGCGTTAAATATTCACAAATCTCTGTCCAATATGGTGAATCCTGAGCTACTATATTGAGTTGGAATGTCTAGCCACTGTGTCTAAGCCTTGTTTGCGCTTTTTGTATATTGCTTTCAGGGCAGAACATGTGCGTTCCGTCACCATGTCTGAATGGTGGTGTGTGTACAACTGGAACCAGCGCTGGTGTATATACTTGTAACTGTCCCTCGAACTGGATCGGTGATCACTGCGAAATTTGTAAGTCCACGGGAGTTTGAGTTGTGTTTATTGAATATATACTACTGAATATAGTATATTACTTGCGATTTGATAACGACCGACACAGCGGTGTAAACTTTAAATTACACTGTAATTGATCAACAAAAACAAACGATAACATTATATTTAAATACTCATATTTACCAACACATTCGTTTGTTGAACATAATACTCAATGATCGACAAACAAAACACGAAATCGAGTTATAGAATTATAGAATTATTTTATTCTCGTCTACACCCAGTCCCACGTGTTACTGTAATCGGCCGGCAGATGAAAAACAGTTGAGTGGTCGGGGACAGCTATCGTCTGACATTATAATCAGTTGTCAACATTCAACTTCAGCCGCTGTAGTTAGTATAAAGACAACATTTCTAACTATTTTTTTTTGCGAAATTTAATATATCTAATTTTGTACTATGTATTGTGTGCTGCAGATTTTCTTGTTATATACTTTTCCAATTCTATGTCACAGATGGTCCAACCAGTTCCTGCAGCAGCAATCCGTGCATGAACGGCGGCACATGTGGCACTACCGGTACTGTGTACACGTGCTCTTGCCCTACTGGGTGGGGTGGAACTAATTGTAATATATATGTTGGTAAGTTTTTTCCCTGTTAACTGAAGTTATCATTTTTGTTGTTTTAAAGTTATTCAATAACTATATCAGTTAATTCGTATATTGTGTAAACTCATAGTTGCTGTTGACAGAATGTAAAGTAAGCAAATGACACCGAATAAACGGGAGGGGAAATACTACGTAGTAAACATGTACAGCGTGCCTGACGCGAGCGCCGGTTCGAGTCACGCACGCATTACGTGTTTACTATAATTTGACGTAGTATTTACCTTGCCGTTTATTCGGTGTCATTTGCTTGCCGTATTTACTTATAATAAGTCAATTATGGAATTTAACTGGGTTACAAACGTTGATTACGTGATATATTCCTGTGCATTTAAACATCTCAATGGGATTCAGTTCGGTCTATCGTGATCGAACTCTTTGGGTTTTAGTTTCATTATCCGATCGTGCTTCGTATTTCCAGCATCTGGGTGCGTGAGTAACACGTGTCTGAACGCGGGCGTATGCTACGTGCAGGAAAATGGTGAACACGTGTGCGTGTGTCAAGATGGGTTCAAAGGCTCGAACTGCGAAACCGGTAAGAAAATATACAATTATACAACATATTACTCTATCGACTGATGACTGTGCTGAATACATCTGATAGTGGTGTAGGTTATAGGAATTCCCAAATGCAGATTTGGCTACAACGTTTTCGAATGTGTATACCATTTACAAACTTATTTGCACATTTATTTACATAAATAAACACACACCCCATTAGTCACAGGCCATCCCTGTTTAAAAAGATGTCAATGAACATGAAATATGGACGATATAAGGCCAATGATATTTACGTAAAATATGTTAACTATTTACCAATTCATGGAATTTATTGAATGCAATACTTGAAAAGCTGTATATAACCCAATGATATTTAAATCTATATTTTGAATATCCCAAATAGTTGCAAATCCAGCAGTGTGCACAGCGGATACCTGTAAACATAATGGCGCCTGCCATGCAGTTGGCGACGAAACGTTGACGTATCTATGTAAATGTTCTCCGGAATGGCGGGGAACCAACTGTGAAATATGTAAGTATTTGTATAATGTTGATGGGTATCATTAAATAGACTTTAGAGGCAGGATACCGTCTTGTTCGATATGAATCTTATGGGACGTGCAAAACACGTTGTTACACGAAATTCGAATGGGCGCTGCGCGACGACTGACTGTTGTGCATTCACATTATTCAAACCTCCTATATCATAACAAGTATATTTGAATATTAAATAAATGTAAGATTTGTAGAGGCTATTATGCTTATTTTTTTACAGCTGTATTGATTCCACCATGCGACTCGAATCCTTGCCAAAATGATGGGACTTGCGCAGAAACGTCGGAGGGATTCTCGTGTATTTGTAGAGAAGGATATGGAGGAACGGCATGCGAAACAGGTAAGCCATTTACATAAATGGGTATGCCATACGAGCGTATATCACCTCCGAGGTGGCAATGGACAACATCTATGAATACACCCTGTCTAATCTAAGTATTTCCAATTTATTGATCAGCACGAGTATACTAGTACTTACAAGGCAGCGCCATCAACTCCACCTCTATGTAAACACTGATAAAACTACATCTGAGCAGCCTACAATATTTCACACAGGTGCCACAATTTGGAACAATATTCCAAAAAAACAAAACATTCGTAGCATCAAATCTTTACAATTCAGGACATTCTACAAAAAATACTTCTTTTTGAAAAATTTATTTTCAACCCCCCAATATGTATAGTTTTTCATTGATATAAGTATTATAATATTGCATTTAGCGACAGTGCCCTCTAATGTTGTTTTGCTGTTTGGACTAGCTCTGCTACTACATTTCCACTGTACATCTAACAGCCAGCTAGTAATCTGTGTCAGTACCTCGTTCGTTCACAGAACGTCGTAATTGTTTTGATCAATACTCGTTCGTCAATGAGATAATTATCATATTCTAAATGACGAGCAAATACTCAATACCGATAACAATTGGCTTATAGACGTCACAGAAGTGCTTCATCTAATAGAAACACAATTCCCGATCACAAGTTAACCTCTGCTCATTTTTTTGCCAACAGACATTAACGAGTGCCTTAGTGATCCATGTCAAAATGGCGGATCTTGTTATGACAAAACATTTGGCTACACGTGCATATGTTCTGACATGTATACAGGTCCTCACTGCGAAGACGGTAAGTATGAATACCACTTTTCTGATAAATAAAGCGGAAGAGTCGTCACCTTCGCATGCGTCAGATGGCCATAGCGTGCCATTGTTTACAAACAAGCGTCTACCCACGAGTCTTTGCGTTTTTAGCATGTGTTGTTTTCATCGCTTGGAACTCAATTTCCGCGCGTGCGCAGGTGACGCCCCTCCCGCTTCAATACGTTGCTTATAGTCAACACGTATATGCACGATTCATGGAATATAATATACTGCTGGATTGTGTTATTAGTTTACTTTCTATAATACATCCCATAATTTAATTTCTCTAGGAATTCTCCATATTGTTATTGATTTTTAATAATTATGTCTCTTTGTACCACGATCGCGTAATCCAGCTTTTGTATACTAGTATTGTGTTTCTGAGTATATCGAAAAATGTTTAAAAAAAACTGTAGAGATGGTCATACTTTGTGCTGATTCCATGATTCATACTCTTTGGCACTGTGACACGACACACTGACGGCATGGAAGGACCGCTCTGTAAAAATGCAGAAACAGTGACAATCTACGCAAGGTATCCATCATTGTTCGTGATCAAATCGATGTATTACAAAAGAATCTGTAACTTTTCTCAATTTATGTCTTTCAGAGTATGCGTATTTATCCGGTTCGCCCATCGCAGTACACTCACCCGGTGTGATGCTAATTAGCTTCATACTAATCACCATATTCCTAAGGTGACACGACTACAATGTACTGTAAAATGACTAATTTTCACTGGGTTTAAATTTCACTGATTTACCATTTCAGGCATATTCAGTGGGTTTTAAATTCACGGTTTTATCATTTAGATAATGTGTTCTATGCTAAATTTTACATATTCACTGTGTTTTAATTTAGCGCATTTTTCCAGTCAGCGAAATAAGCTAAATTAAAACCCAGTGAATAATTACCCCCTTTACAGTACTCAAGATTTGCTCCAGCTGCGAGTAATTGCCAAATATTTATACTTTTTGCACACAACGTTTTTTATTATTAAATTCGATTTTGCACCTTTATTAATTTCCCCGTGTTATACATAAGGCTTGGTTTCCTTATTTCGACGATGAATTTATGCTAGTTGGCGTCCGTCCGTTTATAAGTCTTTCGATTCAGAGGGAGAAACAAAATCGAGATTTTTAGTATTTATAAAATACAGTATACAGTGTTAGCACAAGTCTGTTATTGCAATAGCCTAATCATGTCTATTATAATCTTAGTTCTTATAATCACACACATCTCGTGAAATCATCATACTCTCTTCAACGCAGTATGTCTACATGTGACGTAATATACTATGAATATATTAGGTACTGAACAACTAGTGCTTCCATGTGATTTTAGGTCGAGTTTCATTTAAATATTTGTTTAAAAAATTGTTTCTTTCAAATTAGGGTACGGATATTTTATATTATTGTGTAAATTAAATCTTCTGTAAAACAGATTTAATTGTCTATTGTCCATGTTTGAATTTCCTAAAACCTTTTTTAGGACTTGTATATAAGAGTCTACAATGAAAAGTCAATCTTAAAATCAACTATTTTACAATAGACATTTATCAAAAAATCACAATCATAGATGATACTATCAGATTGTTCATAAATAAAGACTTTTAAAGTTGCTACAATATTATTTCTAATTTACTGTTCGTTATTAAATTATAGAGTTCCACACTTAGTGTAAAAGACATTCTTATGAAAAACGGTCTCCAAATGCGATAAGAAGTTTGTTACCTTACATCTCCCAATATGGGTTTGAATATTTTTAGTTTACTTGAAGGTCGGAATTGAGATCCCCGACACGTTAACGCTGGTATTTTCATTTTTAGCAAGCTTTATAACTGTGTACATCTTATAGGGAAGCGACTGAGCGATAGTTCCATTATTCACGCTACTGATGTCAATGTCATTATAATGAACGAATTTTAATGTACAATTCAACATTTTCTTGTTTTAGTTATTTCTACAGCTACACATTAGGGATCGTCTTACGTTACTCAATGCATTGATAGTAATTGTATAATACTGAATTTAATTGATTTCAAATCACGTTTCTTCGAAATAAGTGCCTTTTTATCGAATCGAATTTTTAAATGTATTTATTGAAATGCATCGTGTAGTTAGTCCTTGGACATTTTCACGTATTATATTGAGATGATGAATAAATCCATATTTTGTACCAACTAACTGGTGTCCTTGATATCATATCAACAGTACTCATTTGTGATATGTTGACTCAGGAACACACAAAACATCAAAGAAACCAGAGAGCTTTCAAACTTAACTTCTTGTTTATTCCGCCATTTTCAGTTACACCAGCCGCACTACTTTTACATATACACTCGGGTGATCAGGTGACGTATAACACCATTACAAAAGTATGTATTCTGGCGCATGCAATAAAGTAGTTCCAAAAACGTCACACCGTTATAATCTTCCATTATGTTCATTACATCATGCATCAGAGTATGATGAGAATAGAACAGAAAGTGGTTCGTGTTATTTGCCCCAGATGTCGCCCCTGGATATACTGGATGAGTATCTTGGTGATGAACGAACAGGTGTCGTGGACCAATTAAAGATTGATACAATTAACTGTGTGACGTCATGCGACTTAAAACCGAGACAGCGTGGTTCTGGGGTTGTTCCTGCTCGAGATCTTGTCCACGCTTTGCGTTACCCAGAAATCTGATGAGCAGATCCACGTACTAGCATAGCTGAACTCTAGGTTTAACATTGACGTCAAACTGGAAAGTGTGGTTGTGGTTGTGGTTGTGGTTGTGGTGGTAGGGTTCGGCGCTTCAATTCGTGAAATCCAGTCGCTGACTACCTAAAATTCACGGGGGCGACGACGATAACTGGTGAGATTCAACCCACGTATGGATAAGTCAGGTACCAAATACTCTACAGTACACATACGCAGGTTAGTCCTGGGCTTTCAGTTATAATTATTCTGTGTTGTTAAGTGTTAACTAGCCAGTTTATTTGTGTAATATTTTACAAGAGTTTACTGGTATGAAATGTCATATTTCTCCCTTGTGTTGCGGGATCATTATCAACATTGCTGTGTTGTCTGCAGTGCGTATTTTTTCAACCCCGCCAACATGCAACATATAAATGTAAAAGATGTAGTAAATAGACAACATATCTTTTATTGCAAAGGCAGAATCATCTTTTATTAACATAAATCATCAGGTAATAAATAAATTCCAGGGTGCAGATAAATTGTCATCATGTTTAATGTGGACTCTTAACACACTGTATTCTGGCATTATTTTAATAATATCATATATAAATGTTTTTACAGCTGCTGCTTCTTTTCCATGTGATAACTGTAGCACAACACCACCACCTTCTGTATGAACTATAGGCTAAAGCTCTGTACAGGATTACCAGTTACTGAGGTAATACAAATAAATATTGAGATATTAGTGTTGTGCAATATATAGATATAATATATAGTAATATAGTTTAATTTTTAATATACTTGACTGTGTAATTTTTTTTAAGTATTGAGTTAGACAAAAAAAATCTGTTTTTGGCAGACTTGCCAACTTCTTGTTTCAAATGAAAAAAAACCCACAAAAAAGCTATTAGAACAGACATGACCAATCAGAAACAGGTCTATTTTTGTTGGCTTTCATTACAATTACAATTTTTTAGCATAAATGTTAAACATTTATAATTATTAATGTTTTTATTTTTTACTATATTAGTATAACTATTTAATATTTTTTAATAGGTTTACAGTTAATAAATTAAATCAGGAGTCATATGACATTAATGCAAGTGAGGTGATATTTGAAGAATTCAAATGTGTGATGAACTAGTGATGTCATTTCTTAAGATACTTCACATTAAACTTGTGTAATCATCGTTGCATATCACCCCTCATGAATATTGAAGTTGTGTAACCTTATAATCCTTTATTTAATGCAAGATGAAACATAATTACCATAAAATTTCAGAAGCGAAGCCTTGCTTTAAGTACTTTGTCAGAGCTTCGCTCATTGTGAATGGGGCATGGACCCACAGGTAAGCCAGCTACCTTCTTTAGGTTTAGTTGTCTTTTTTGGTCAATGACTGTATCATGCATGCAATGAGGCATCATTTTATTTTGCTTAGCCGCAACTTCCTTTCACAATTTCAAGTGTTGATCCTGGATGTGTTTTAGGCAATCAGGACCTGTTATGAAATTGAGCACTGATTTTTTTTCTATTTACAATAAGCTTCTTTCTTGCACTTGTCAACGGGTATGTCAGTATTCCCTTCATGACGGGAAATGACGGATCACATGCCAAGTGCAAGGTGGATGTCGATGGCTGCGGTGATCTAATTTCTGTAGAGGTGCTGGCTAAAGGACGATGTGTGGGTATCTCTGTTGGTGAATTTGAAGTCTCAGACGTGTTGATAGTGCTGGATCCTGAAGGACAGGGTGGTGATAGTTCTATTAGTACAGGTGCTTGTTGTCTGTTGCGTTTTCCCCATAGACGATAGGTAGGGCTCCCAGGCAAATTGTATCCCTCCTCTAAACACTTCTGATATTTTTTTCTGGTGTAGTCAGTGTGTCATACAGGGCCTCTCGCATTATATCATTCGTTGTTGCTCGAGTATTGGTTGGTTGTAGCGCTACTGACTGTGGGTGGTTGGTGGTGATGCAGTTAAGGATCAGTGAATATTGAATCAGGCGGCAGCAACTTCCACTGATTTGTGGCCTGTTCACCGGGAAAATACCACTTCTCACAAATCCATCTGTGGTTATTTTGGGACGGCACTTCGTAAACATGATTGTCTGAAAATCCTGGCAAAGCTTTTTTGTGTGGTTCATGTTCATCATAAAGTAAAGCGACTGGTCTTGCAGGCGGCAGATGCAGACGCAGTGGTTGGCAAACCAAGAACAAAAGGCCTCAGTATCCATCCATCCACTTTTGCAGAAATAAGAAGCTGAACCATCTGTTGATCCTGTCAAAGGATTCCAAGAACGAGTGGCTTCTGGGGAAATACATAAAATGGAGGAAGAACTGACCCTGCAGCATTTACTGCAACCAGAACAGTTATCTGCCCTTTATTTCCAGAGATGATCTATGGTACGTCAATCTTGCGTTTGAATGGTACAAAATCCTTGCCAGTCTTGATCTGCATGGCGAATCAACTCAATTCACACAATTCCAAGAACAAATCCTCGCTCTGCCATTCCAATAATCCAATCCGCTAGTGCTCTTTCTTCTGCAGTGGTCAGGAATTTAGTAGGACCTTTTCCCCCATCTCAACTATCCCAGAAGCTCTGTCATGAAGAGTTTTCGTTTTCACATCCCATTTAAGTGATGCCTGTCTGAATGACATTTTATTTTCTGTGACATCTTTCAATGCAGCCACTAAACGTGCAGATCTGTCCATAGTGTCACAGACAAGGCAACTCTAAACCATAAAATAAAACAAGGCATAAATATAAGTAATGGTATATTTGGTAAATAATTTAAAAACCTCTCCAACTGCAGCTGCAGTCTTTATTATGCGGTAATAACAAAAAATGTTACTATCACCTTAATTGAAGTCATCAACATGCAAAAATTCATTGGCAACAAATCTTAAGATCTGTGATATAAATCTAGAAAAAAATTTCAGTCATAACCATAATTATTTAAATGATATTTAGGTAGAACATTATATACTTGTATTAGTGCATAATAAAACATAAGTGCCTTCCGAGCTAGAACACCAAGAGTTGTCTGAGTGATTGTTTTGTGTGATAGGCAAAATGTATATTCACTATTTACTGAGATGAGTGATAAAGACTTGAGTTGCCATGGTAATACGATGCTTTCCCATTGTTGCAGTTATAGGCAGGTATAGCATTTCCTTTTGTCACAAGATAAATTATACGGTGAGGTACTATGGTGTGGTAGAATCGCCAAACGTAATACAGAAATACAATGGCCAAAATAAAGTACAGTCACCGACCTTGTGGTTGGGTTCTTTACCCCAAAATGCACAATGTAAATAATGTATAGATATATTAATATAGTAATGCCAGGGTAGAACTTCGGGATAGAACACGCACACATGTAACAAACTTGCCCGCACTTCATGAAATACAAGTATATGTGGTCAACGAAATATTTGATACAGGATAATATTTGTAATGTAAATCACAATATTTGACCATAAATAATTAAAGCAACAATGACATTATCATTTAAATGCAAATAATGCCCTAAACAACATAATCAGTACGTAATCTCAAAATACAAGTAAATAACGTGTTACGCTGTCACTTGTAGACTTTTAACACCAATCACTGTACCGTAACAACGGACACAGTAACGTAGAAATAACAATGTGACATCAGAGACGACTTAGCTTTTGTAGTTGACTCAGTTCCGTGCAGTGTTCGTTGTATCGCACGATTTAATGCCTCGATGGTGGTTTGACAATCTCCTAGGAATTTTGTCCCGGTGACGGTTTGACAAATAAGTTGCAGCACGGCTCTGGAGACTCAACGACTTCACCATGTAAAATACTAGAGCTGGTAGAAGCACATGTAGTTGGCCACGGGGTTTCCAACCCAAAATATCAGGAATTGAAAACACACTTCTCAAGATGTTAACTGTGACAGGCGGCAGGGATAAGTGATCCCTTTGTTTCACGCCATGTGACAAGTTAATTTATTCAGAAAGGTTTCATTAGTCACAATAATTCAAGTGTCAAATACAGCGCCATCTCTGGCGAAAATAATTAAAGTTAATTAAACTGTAAAAATATATACCAATTGAGAATTGTTTATTTGCCACAGCCCTCATTTACATATATTGTACATCCTTGTCTATCAGGTTTTCATTCTTACTAATGCGGATATGTTACACTTCCTGCTGTGTGCATTGTAAAGTTTGCAAATTTTTGAATGCCAACTTTTATGGTTCAGAAGTTTATTGCGCATTTTGTGTCCTTTTCAATTGTTTAAAAGCCAAATTTGAAAGAAAAAGAGGAAAAAGATATTTTTAATTTGTGAAATGTGACTTCAGCAATGATTTAGACCATGATCACAATCATCTTAACACACCAAGTGAGAAGCGACTAGTTATCTGGGCAAAAGATTTTGGTTATATCACTTTCATAATAATTACGCAGACTAATTTATTTAATGTTGGACACAGGTGAAGCTACATGATACAAAGTGGTATAGATTTGAAGAGTTCAAAATTTAATAATAGTTGTATTATATAATAATTGTTGTATCCCAAAACTGTATCACTAAAACCACCATTTCGACCACTCCTGTGCCAGTGATCAGTGTTTGAGCCAGCGAGAAGAAAACAAAACTATAAAAATGCGGTAGTTTTCCGGTCGTAGCAGAGATGGGAAGGTGGGCAGAATTTAGCGTATTTCTCGTACAATATTTACTCACTGTTTACTATATATAGCGAGAACGCTGTACGTGTCTTCATTTTCAGGTTAGTTCTATTGCCGATTTCGCGGAGCCAACAACGTTGTTTTCCAAGAAACCTAACATGAATCGTTATGGTATTTATACGCACATCACCTCACCCAGTTTCAACTTTTAAATTGTCAGTTAACAAGGTCTTTTATAGTAGCACTTCTAAAAGATTGACGTACGAGAATGGATGGGTTCAATTATCAGTGTTCACTGATGACGTAATTGACTGGCCTTCTAGAGGCGAAATGACGCCAGGGAAAGAGGACGTTTTATACCCGATATTAAGGGCATTTCGCAGCACATACAAATTCATTCATTCAGAATTCATTCATAGATCTCAAATTTCATGTACAGAGTGACAAAAGCCAGACCTCTGCTCCCCTTTAAAACAATTACGAAGAATCAAACAGAACAGAGACTGTGAATATTATGATTCTCAAGATTCTAGCAAACAAACAAAAAAGTTTCCGATTTCAAAAACAACAATGACAAAGCAACAAGTACTAGTTTATTCAAAGATTTTTCTGAAAAAAATTGTGGTTAAAAAGAAATGTGGTGAGGCCGTAGATGATAATCTTGCTGACATAATCAATGGTCTTTTCCGTGAAGTAATTTCGGATGATGATTTAGAACTAGAATTATAATAGACCAGTAAACTGTCATGGTTTAATGAAAGTCAGAGTAAATCAGTTTGTCTCGGACATTATTCGTGCTCAAACAAAATCTTTGAATAGAAAGTTTCAAACAGTGCAGCAGCTCCCGTTAAAGTGCCTGTGAAATGGCTGCTATTTTCACGCCCAAAATTATCCATTGATACATGAATATTATAAATTTTTATGTTTCTAAGCATAAATTATTTTTTAAGTGAAAATGTGTTTTAAACGCAGTCTACGGCAACTTTATTTTTGTGTATTTTAAAACGAGGCTCCTCATTAGCTTTTCATTTGCATACAGAAATTCCCCTTGTGACGTCAGAAGGGGAAGTCGCTGGGCAGCTTGCATTGCCGATACGTGTAACTAAGGCAAATTTCTTGTGCTGTTTTCTCATCTTTGACTAAATTGTCACTTATGTACTTGTTCGTCGGGGAAGAATGGACCATAATGAACACATAGTATCAAGTTGCATGGGGTTGAGTTAGATGCTAAATATGTTCGTTCTGGTGTAGCGGGTCTCTGTGATCCTCGCCAGGGATCGTCACCGGCGCACATTTGTACACTGTCGCTGGACAAAATCGAGTTTGACGTATGAATTGTCTCGTTATTTAGCAGGTTACTAGGCACGTCACTACACTGTTTTATTTCATCGATCGTCTGAGTAAAACAAAAAAAAACTTTCAAAACTAAAATAAAAAGAGAACATATTTTGACATTCTAAACATTAAACTACTAAAAAAACGACAAATCACAGTTACTAAATAAATGACAGCCGCGTTGAAATAAATTGACATTTTGTTGAAATAGATGAGCGCGTTGGGTTACGACGAGGACAAGTGCGTTAAAGACGGCGTTTAATTGGATAAATTCAGAGTGGATTCGAGTAAGCGTGATCCATTGCGTGATTGTCATAATTATGACATCATATTAAAACTTTATTTGGTGGAAACACATTGACAGCTTAAGCCCGAATTATTATTCCATAAATTATTACGCAGATCAAGCTGCAAGTAAAGGTAACAGAGGTGTGAAATCGACATTCACCGAACAATTCAGAAACTTTCAGCCTGCGAAAATGAAAACAATTAGCATAAGGACTGTGTAATTTCCTGTTTGTCCGACGCTTCGTTTTTCTTGTCACTGTCAAAATTATTGCTACCTTTTACTTAAAACAGACTAAATGGTCTATATAAAACGATAATCAGGATCGCAAAAGGTCAAATCATTTGAAAAACTTGCCCGACGTCTCTCCCTCTACTGAAATCATGGGCTGGTCCTGAATCTATTTCTTTCAAAAGTGTTGCGCCAGGTTGTCGGCGTTTCTCTTTAAATCTAGTTGTTTTTTCATGGACGAGAACAGTTTAAAAAAAAAAGAATCTGAAGTTAAGTGGACACTATATACGACGCTGTAAGGAGAAGGTCCACCCCAACCATTTCTCGTTGCTTTCACGGCGTTCGTCCACTGATGTCGCACCTTCGGATCGATTAGAAACGTGTGAATAATTACACTATGACTATACGTATCACTGCAACTGCCCACAACACAACATCTAAAAACTCTCTCAAAAAAATAAAATAGAAAAAAAAAGAAAAAAAGCCGACCGAAAAATGTATATCGTTTAAAAGTATATTGAATGGCCAGTGTTATTACTTCTTCTCATATTTTGGCATTTGGTGGCGCACTTTCGGCGAGAGTCGGAAATCCGAAAACAGTCGACCGTTTCAGAATAGGTGGACGTGGTTACAACACGAGAAATGATCTAATACGGTGATCTAAAAATTTGCCAAAATAGGCAAGACAAATGCTTCAAATTTAGACTGGGTCAAATTTGGATTTCATAGAACAGGGGGGCGTTGGAATGAACTAGAGACCAATCATCATGTAAATTATTTAGAATTTTTAGCAGCATTTTATGCTTTGAAATCATTATGTGCGTTTTTGTCAAAGGTCCACGTTAAATTGCTATTGGATAATACAATAGCTGTTGCCTACATTAATCACATGGGTGGTGTGAATTTCTGAAAAGTGCAATGACGTAACCAGCTGTTGCTTCAAGAACATTAGAGGGTCAAAAACACAATGGTTTGTTAGTTATGTAAAACCGCATAAAGCTGTGGTTAAGTAGATGGGGTCAGAGGTTATGATCAGGGCTGATAGTTGTATTAAAGCGGGAGAGTCGTCACCTGCGCATGCATCAGATGGCCATAGCGTGTCGATGTTTACAAACAAGCGTCTACCCATGAGCCTTTGCGTTTTTATCGTGTGTTATTGTCGCGCGGGATTCAATTTCCGCGCGTGCGCAGGTGACGACCCCCCCCCCCGCTTTAATACTGTGGAATACTTTATTTTCGCTGGAATTTATTTTCGCTGAAAAGGCTTTTTGGGCGTTTTGCTTGGAATTTATTTTCACTGATTTTTGATGAGATTAATGTAAAATATAGGAAAAAATGTATATTCGCTGGATTTTATTTTCACGGAATCATCCCTTCAGCGAAAATAGCGAAAATAAATTCCAAGCGAAAATAAAGTATTCTACAATACAGTATTTAAACCTCAGTATGTGTGCAGCAGCCACATCAAAAGTTAAAGCCAACTTTCAGAGTGTACTTTTTCCAGGTATTATAAAAAAAACCTGTATTGATAAATAATCTTTTTTCCACTGCTGTATTATTTTAATTCTCATTGAGTAGAAATGTAATAAATTCAATGAATTATGCAGTGTAATCTCACGTGCACATTTGCTTTAAATTCTCATGTGATACCAAAGTGAAGTGATGACGTAATATAATCCAAAAATTAAACAAAACTTAAAGTTTGAAAACTTAATTGTGTAGAGGCTTGTGCATGCACATCTTATGTGACCCCTTAGTTTCGTGATGTCTTCATGGATTCCCAATCAAACTTCAGGTATTGCTTAGTTTTTGTATCTACCGTCAGAGATCTGAATTGTGCATGTACATCTAATCATTGTAAGTGCACATTGTTTGAAACAACAGACTGAATCAGATTTCCAAGTTAAACAACATCTGTAGACTTCAAAGTTCAACTGGTTTTCACAGCGACGGAATATGACCAACACTAACGGTACTACAAAAATGGCGGTACTACTTTTTTGGGAATTTTACTAAGCTAACTCACGAGGGCGCCCTTCGATCTGTTTGACTACTGTAAAGGGGGTAATTATTCACTGGGTTTTAATTTAGCTTATTTCGCTGACTGAAAAATGCGCTAAATTAAAACCCAGTGAATATGTAAAATTTAGCATAGAACACATTATCTAAATCACGAAACCGTGAATTTAAAACCCACTGAATATGCCTGAAATGGTAAATCAGTGAAATTTAAACCCAGTGAAAATTAGTCATTTTACAGTAACTCAACGGACCACACTTCAACTCTCATGACTGCTTATTTTTTAAACAACATAACGATAAAATGGGAAATGTATTCATAGGTATTTACTGACCCCTTGCACAACGCCCAGCGACGAACATTGTACATGTACTCTATATTTGTGTATCCGATATCGTCAGCCGAATAAAAACCACCAGTACCTCCTTACGCGTAGTCCCGATCTTTGTTTTGCAACAAATCATTTTTACATACAGTTCAATAATGAAGGTGAAGGACTGGCACCGATGTTTGTACAAATCACGCAAAATATTGAAAACTACTTATCGTATAGCGTTCACGCACAGCTCCTAAGCACGGGCTAAAAGGTCAAATACTTGTACCTTATGTGAAAATGTGTGTGAACGCTTAGCACAGATTGTTGAGAAAAAAATAACTGACAATGAGATTCTGTGCTACTTCCTGTTATTCTGCAATCTGCGATTTCTGAATTTCAGTTGTTTTATAGCCGTAGAACTAACATGTATACCTTCCTAGCTACTCTACTGTGTAATCATAGTTAACATGACTGAAGATTTTGCATATTCGTAATAAGTTGTGTGCGTT
Source organism: Saccoglossus kowalevskii (assembly GCF_978046115.1). Lineage (NCBI taxonomy): Eukaryota > Metazoa > Hemichordata > Enteropneusta > Harrimaniidae > Saccoglossus > Saccoglossus kowalevskii. Next base: position 18,364,913 of record NC_140656.1, on the reverse strand, counting down.
CCATAGCCCGTGCTAACCACTATTTCTTCTCGTGCGTGAACGTAACGATATGCAAACATACGAGATTATCTTAAATCCTAACCCGTTCTTCGTGTAGCGTGAGCACCTATTATGTACGGGAGAAAACAATGATTTTAAGCCATCCGACTTGCAACACTGAGTAATCCCTATCAACACTTGTTATCCACACATCTTGGTATCGTTTAGGAATTGTGTGGATAGATAGCATATAAATTGGCGTTCACGTGCACACCGTCATGCGCCTTATTCACCTACCGTTGGATTGTTGTTACAGGGCATTGTTAACCCCAAGACCTTGTTCACATGCGTCTTTAATTTGGGCCTATAAACGGAACTCTTTTATCTAATCCGGGCCGAGATCTGATCAAGATTGTTTTCTAGATAGCGGGTTAAAATTTAACTCCGAGCCTAACTCATCGCTTTGCTTCACTTGTGAACAACGCAAATTGAATGAAATAAATCCAAAATTGCAAAATTTATCAGGCCATAAATTGAAAGATTGATAAACATTTTGACAGGAAAAGACTTTAAATCTTTTGACGCTATAGAACACTGTGTACTGTGTCCCACATTGAGACATAAATATACTATGAGTTACGACGTCCTTATAATCTCATTAGAGTTCATTGTTGTCGAATTCCGGCATTGTGAACGACTTGTTGATAGTCATATTATTATTATGTGATGTTAACTTTATGTGGGAAGATACCTGCTTCCAGAGCACGATTTTTTTTCTCGTACACGTGCAGTAGAAACGTACACACGCGCTATCACGTAAAATGTCTGTTGTGCTCTTAGACTATATGCCTTGTTTGTATTCAAATACAAGTAGGATATAGATATATTACTCTGCTAGATCAGGTCACAACCTGTACACACATACTCTGTAGGCTATGTATAAAACAGTCTGCCGATTGGAAAATGCATATTTTATATTAGCAAGTCAAAGCTTTTCAGCATAAAAGCAACTTATACAACTTAAAGCCTGTGCTTTTCAGCCAGCTCATCTCCAGATGAGTCAGTGGTATGTGACACAGATTTAACTGCTTTACTTGGAAGAATGATTGTTTCATACTTATGGAAAGGGGCGTCTGTTATTGCACGAGGGACGAGTTTTTTTATGTAACACATATACTACCGATCGAAGCTGTCATAGGGTTAAATAACCACTTTAAACAGAGCCCTTGTTTGAATTAAAATTGACCACTAGATGACACGAAAAATTGTCCATCTTGTGTTCACAACTTCATATCACTGTACGCTCATCGTGCGTGGAAAACGAGTTGAAAAACGGCGTTGTTTTAACAATTCTCGGGGACGGACATCCGAGCATTTTCACCGCATGGCAACCATCACGGTGAAAACAAAGGCCGAAAACTCTCAGAAAACGGTACTTTGGGATGGTTGTTGGGGTTGGATGGCCCCTCGGAAAAAATGTGTGGGGGGGCGTCCCCCCTCCTAAATCAAGCCGAAACCCTTTGTGTCAGCAGCATTTGCCCCTCAGAATGCAGGAAATATCGTTTCAGAGGGTCTATATTTCAACATGTTTAAAAGGGAGCATGACCTCGGATCCCCTATTAAGGGCGCAAGGTTGGTGAGCAGACAATCTGATTAAAATCTGATGTAGTGTACAGGCTTTAATTATTTTGGCTATAAACTTATTTTAATTTTATTTTTTATTACTTTTGTTATTAATGACTTTTTATTTTATTATTTTACTTTGATTTTGTGATTTTTTTTATTACGCCCTACATACATCTGATCCGACGCCTATGTAAGTCCCGTTCAAATCTCGCGTAAGTAACAGCCAATCACAGACCCTCCTTTTATAAAGGCTGTCGGTTGCTTAGTTTTCAGTGTAGCGATACTCTACGGGCAATCTTTCTGTACATTATATTTTGCCCGCTTGAATAAACCATTAATAGAAAATTGCTAGTATATTTGTATTGACAAAAGAAATTCCACAGCATTTTACAAGTTTTGTCATTACATTGAATATTTTTTTCACTTCCAACAATGTGTACACTTCCTGACACATCTTCGCCAGCCAAGGTTCGTTTATTCAGTCATCGCCTCAATTGTACATCAAACACTGAGCATAATTATCTAGAATGGAAGCAAAACATAAGTAAATCGTAATGATTAGAACACTGTAAACAGCTATAGTAAACAATGCAAACTGATTTTATATTGTATAACGGTCACCGGCCCGAGATGTGTTCCAAATAAAAAATATTTATTCCAGTCCAAATCAGCTCAGTTACTTTAATAAAGAGTTATTGTATAATGTACAAAATGTTGATACATTTTGATGAATATTTACAGCTACGGCTTCAATACCGTAGACGATTTTGGACCGGTCGTCAACAAAACATTACCCGTCTCCAGGGCAAGCGACTGGAAAAAGACACCGATGTTTGGTCGAACTGGTGGAAACAAAATCGTCACTCCTAGAATAACTACGCAAAATAACGATCTAAACTCGAACCATTCGAGCCACAATATAAACATAAAAAAATGACTTTCGTTGCATTTGACAATGATAAACTTACCGAAAAGCCGTGATATTCTCGGTCGCTAACGTCGGTATAATAATCCGCCATTTTATTTGAGTGTGTTTGCCACCTGACTCTGCCCAGTGACGTCAACATGTCCGCTATAGAAGGAGGTCTGTGATTCGTTGACTAAAATAATGGGGCTCGTTGAAATCTCGTTACATAGGCTTCGGGTCAGATGTATGTAGGGCGGAATTAAAAAAATCAAAGTAAAATAATAAAATAAAAAGGCATTAATAACAAAAGTAATACAAAATAAAATTAAAATAAGTTTATAGCCAAAATAATTAAAGCCCGTACACTACATTAGATTTTAATGAGATTGGTGAGCAGACCCCCCCCCCCCTGCAAAATTTCGTGCCGCCTCTGTTGAGCCAGGAAACGCCCTCTCGAATGTCCTATCATCAGAAAGTATTGTAATTGTGTACAGCTCATCGAGAAACAATTGACACACCCTGCAACTACCATACTATCCATTCGCAATAAACAGACGTATAAACTTGGTAACTGCTTGCGGACATAGAACGCTAACAGATTAATATGCATCATGAAAATAAGGTATTATTAAGTTTGGGTTGTTAGTATTTTGTCGGAGCCCGGGCGAACACTGAAGGCTATTTATTCTCAACTATGGCAACATCTTAGCTGATTGAAGCATGTGAATATAAAAATAATTCCCCAGTTTTCCAACGTTCCAGTACACATTCGTCTCGGACTGAACAAGTTGGGAAGAAGTGCAATACGGGTATGTGCCGCCCGACTGGGGTGTTATTTTGTTTAGAAGTAGGTGGCCATTTATCATTTTTTTGGTTTAGAAGTGTGTAGCATTTATTTACTTTTTCACAGGCCCTTATATTCAAAGCCAAATACCGGAAAAAGCTGAATAAAATACATCGCCCGGATGCGCTGACTGGTTGCGAAAGTTGTGAGCTGGGTGTTTTTTCCACTGAAAACACTTGTGTTTAGAAGTGGGTATATAAATAGAAAAAAAATGGTTTAGAAGTGAGTATGGTTTACGAGAGGTGGGCTCCACACCCTTACCCACTTATTGTGGAAGTAGCCCCCCCCCCCCGGGGGGGGGAGGTGAACTCGTCACAGTAGCAAATTGTGGAACATATTCAGTATATTACGACCTGCCAATAAAAAATGTATGTTTGCCTCAAATAAGTAAGTCGAAAGGTTGCGAATTAGAGTATGTCGGTCAGTTCGAGACATTCCTAGGGTGTTGCATATTTGACATAATCCTGGTTGCGTCGTACACTGTTAAACTGGGTCGACCTCGTAAATAACATGAACTACATGACAGAGTGTAAATACCCAGCTGAATTTTTTTTGTAGAGAAGGTGCATTGTTTTGTTTTGTTTCACGTCCGTCTTGATTAGTTCAAGTTTCCGTGATGCTGTACACCACCAGCTTGAAAAAGTTCATTCCGTGATTATGTCCGAGTCCCTTGCTTTAATTAGGAGCGCGGCTTTTGGTTTCGTTGTATTCGTTGCAAAGTTTTCACCGGTTTGTAGCATGGTTCACCTGCTGGTCAATTGTTGAAGCGAGTCTGAGTTGTCCTGAGACAGTTTGCCGATGCACACACCATAGACAGGAAGTTTTCACCATAAAAGGCACGACTGACAATGGAGTCGCGGTATACTACAGATACGGTGACACAGTTTAGAGAATTATCGTTAACTTTGTAAATACTTGACGCACAAACAAGAACAAAACGCCAAATTTGTGAGCTTGCTTTTAAAACCATTTTAAAACATTTAGGACAAAATGGAACAGAAACGTTAGACAAAGAAAGAACAATCCTTTGTTACTTAGAATGTATGCGTTCTTTATTAGAATGCAAACAAATAATCCTATTAAATATGCCTGAACCCAGGGGCTTGAATATTGTAATGTAATAGCACTAAGTACGTCATACAGTTTTAATGTGTACCGGAAAAGTAGTTGTATGAATAGAAAAGTGGGGCGGTATCTACTGTTTGTTCATTTACGATAGGCGGTTTTCAAAAGACATTAGTTTATGCGGTTCACTGTTTTGCATAAGTATCATCACGGGTTAAGCTCATTCGCTTCAACTTACACCTTAACTGAATTCCTCCAAGGTAAGGTTATATATCTATTCATGATACACGCAATGTATGCGTGTGTCCATAGTGTAATTTTCGTACTGAGTGCGAATCGCATTTTGGTTTAAGACGAAGAATAACGATATGACGCCCGAACCCACAGTGTTTGCCATATATGTGTACGATTTGTACCGTTATTTTCGCCGCGGTTTAAATATTCTCACCGCGATGTAAATATTCTAACGGCGGTTTAAATATTCTCATCGCGGTTTAAATATTCTCATCGAGGTGTAAATATTCTCACCGCGGTTTAAATATTCTCACCGTGGTGTAAATATTTTCACCGCGGTGTAAATATTCTAACAGAGGTGTAAATATTTTCACCGTGGTTTAAATATTCTCACCGCGGTGTAAATACTGGTGAAAATATTGAAAATTCAAAATAAAAGCAGAACAATTCTGGAGAAAATTTCGGAAATTTGCGAAAAAGCAGGAAAATACAAGTGAAAATGTCAAAAATTAGAAAAATCGTCAATGGCTCTAACAAGCCACCGTACAGTTGTCTATTTAGTAACTTGTGCTAGTGTCAACTGAAAACGGGTGACGTGGTTCTTTGTTTATTCCTATAATGGCGACGAATGCCAATAAGCCAGCCAGCCAACACTAAGGCAGTCGCCAAGAATGTGTCTAGTACTGAAAGTAATGTGAAAAGCTCGATAGACAGTGTCTGGAAAACTAGACCTGTTTCTAAATCCGGAGTTACTGCCAAATCGGCAGCCGTCTTGGATATGTTAAAAACAATTACAAAGAATCAAACAGAACAGAGACAGAAATTAACAGTCTGTGAATATTATAATTCTCAAGAACCTTAGAATTTAGTCACACAAGTTGAAAATCTAGCAAAGAGACAAAAAAACATCGGAAGTTTCCGATTTCAACAACAATGACAAAGCCAACATGGCGAACAGTGGCAATTTTATCGCTACCACAAGTACTAGTTCATTCAAAGATTTTTCTGAGAAAATTGTGGTTAAAAAGAAATGTGATGAGGCCGTAGATGATGACCTTGCTGACATAACCAATTGTCTTTTCCGTGAAGTAATTTCGGACGAGAAATATGATGATTTAATAAAGAATTATAATAGACCAGTAAACTGTCATGGTTTAATGAAAGTCAGAGTAAATCAGTTTGTCTCGGACATTATTCGCGCTGAAACAAGATCTTTGGATACAAAGTTTCAAACAATACAGCTGCTCTCGTTAATGGTTCAGTCTGTTGGTGTGGTGAAATTGGTAGATACATTAACAAAGTAAGGTAAGGGAGACCAGAACTTACTAGACCTGGGTACATATGCATTGGCATTGCTAGGTCATGCAAACTACTTGCTAAATTTACACAGAAGAGATTTCATGAGAAATGATTTGAAGCATGACTACTAGTATTTTCATTTATGCTACACATCAGTGCCATTTACAGATGTTCTGTGTGGAGATGATGTAACCAAATGAGTTAAAGATATTCAGCAAGTGAACAAGGCAGGAAGCACAATTAGCACATGTAGCACCACCAGAGGCCTTTGATTAAGAAGGCATGAGAGGTGCAAGATTCAGAGGAGGAAGAGGACGTAGCTACAGACGTCAACAATATAGAGGAGCTTTAAAAAAAATATGTACACAACCATACTGCGAGCAAACAAAGTGAAAACATGTACTATTACTAGTGTAAACAAGATTCCAAATCGAGTACAGATGTCTAATATGCAAATGTTGTGCATTGCGCTCTCTGAATCCCCCTTCACTTGTTGGTCGGTCACCATGTGGAGTAGTTGTCTGTCGCTTTTTTGTGAGCCACGGAATCTTCTTGCCAGCAGTCGGTCCTTAAAGCTTGTCTAAGACTATAATTTAAATTCAGTTACAGAGCTGTCGGGCTATATTTTTGCGCCGTAATTGAACGTGCTATGTAAAGGAAATTGGTAAACTCGGAACAATCGGGATCCCGGAGTTGGCTACAAACAACCGCGTGTCAAGCTGGATAACTACCCAATCTGATTAAAATCTGATGTAGTGTACGGGCTTTAATTATTTTGGCTATCAACTTATTTTAATTTTATTTTTATTACTTTTGTTATTAATGCCCTTTTATCTCATTATTTTACTTTGATTTTGATTTTGTGATTTTTTTTAATTCCGGCCTACCTACATCTGATCCGACGCATATGTAACGAGATTTCAACGAGACCCACTATCGACGATTATAGTCAACGAATCACATACCTCCTTCTATAACGCACATGATGACGTCACCGGGTGGCAAACACACTCAAATAAAATGGCGGATTATACCGACGTTAGCGACCGTGAATAACACGGCTTTTCGGTAAGTTTATCATTGTCAAATGCAACGAAAGTCATTTTTATGTTAATATTGTGACTCGAATGGTTTTAGATCGTTATTCCGCATAGTTATTCTGGGAGTGTTGATTTTGTTTCCACCGGTTCGACCGAACACCAGTGTCTTTTTCCAGTCGCCTGCCTTGGAGACGGGTGATGTTTTGTTGACGATCGGGCCAAAATCGTCTACGGTATTGAAGCTGTAAATATTCATCAAATTGTATCAACATTTTGTACATTATACAATAACTCTTTATTAAAGTAATTGAGCTGATTTGGACTGGAATAAAATATTTTTTATTTGGAACACATCGCAATTGATCAGGAAATATTTGTTTGCTCCAATTTTCTGCGTCGATGCCGTGGGCCGGTGACCGTTATACAATTTAAAATCAGTTTGCATTGTTTACTATAGCTGTTTACAGTGTTCTAATTATTACGATTTACTTATTTTTTTGCTTCCATTCTAGATAATTATGCTCAGTGATGTAAAATTGAAGCGATGACTGAATGAATGAACGAACCTTGGCTGGCGAAGATGTATCTGGAAGTGTACACATTTGTTGGAAGTGAAAAAAAATATTCAATGTAATGACAAAAATTGTAAAATGCTGTGGAATTTCTTTTGCAAATAAAAATATACTAGCAATTTTCTATTAATGGTCTATTTAAGTGGGCAAAATATAATGTACAGAAAGATTGCCCGTACACACTGAAAAGTAAGCAACCGACAGCCTGTATAAAAGGGGGTCTGTGATTGGCTGTTACTTATGCGAGATTTGAAGGGGACTTACATAGGCGTCGGATCAGATGTAGGTAGGGCGGAATTAAAAAAAAATCTCAAAATCAAAGTAAAATAATAAAATAAAAGGGCATCAATAACAAATATAATACAAAATGAAATTAAAATAAGTTTATAGCCAAAATAATTAAAGCCCGTACACTACATCAGATTTTAATCAGATTGGATAACTACCTTGCTGCCGCAATTATTGCCAATATATGAAGAGATTATAGTGAACTCTAGTGATTTGTTAATTTTATTTTATTATATTATTGTTAAATGTATCTGTGAACATGTATTGCCTAATTACTATGATCAGCACTCAATCTATTTCTACCGGTGATGTACCTGTGTGCATGATACCGCAATTCAAGTGCTACTGTTTTGCATATTGTTATATAGTAGTTTATTGCCATTATTGTTTGTTCCACTATCGTGTATACGTTACACAGGTGAGAGTGTACCTGAACTATTCGGTGAATTGAGTTGATTGGGTTTGGCCACTCTAATCTAACTTGCTGGTTACCAACAAGGTGAACCTGGTTTTGTTATAATTAGTCGGTACCTTCTCCTTAGGTGACGTGCACTCGGCAGGAATGTGACTGACTTTAGAGTTTATAATTTTGTGTATTATTAATTATCAGACTGATTAATTATTAAATAAGTTGTTGTGAATGATAATAATGTGGTGACCATCATTTGGCATAGCGTACCTTGACCCGGTGTTAATGGCCGGTTACACTAGTAGCTTTGGGGTAAGCTTGTTATTTAATAATCAACAATTTCAAGCAGGCAGACTACTAAAATTTCATGAAATATGAAGTACAATTACAAGTGATGAGACAATACTTGATTTGGTTTGACATGCTCATACTCGCTTTGCTTATGTCCCTGAAAATACACTGTGCCCAAACAGTACTTGTGCTCTAAATCTGAGGAACCATCATTGAAAGGGAAAACCAAACCAAACGCTACTGGATAAATCAGTAATCAAACCATCATTACATTGTTGTGATGAATTTATTTCAACCAATTTTACACGTCCTAAAAAGAATGGCAGTTTTCGAATGATTTTAACTTCGAAACACTGAAACAGGTTTGTTGAGTATCAGCATGTTAAGATGCATACTTTAGAATCAACAGTAAAGCTGATTACCCCTTGCTGTTATATGGCTTCCATCAATTTACGTGATGCATACTATTCTGTGCCTATTGCAGGGGAACACCAGAAATACGTAAAGCTCATGTGGAAAGATACGTTATGTCAGTATACATGTATGCCCGATGTATTGACATGCGCGCCCAGATTGTTTACAAAATTACTAAAACCTGTGTATGTCACACTTAAGAAATTGGGAAATGTCAATATGGGTGTCATTGATGACTCCTTATTGATAGGGGACACAATAGATGAATGTAATAAAAATGTGAATGATAGTTTGAAGCTAGTCACCCAGCTTGGGTTTATTTCCACGCCCAGAAAAATCAGAAACTACTCCAGAACTGTTATTTCTTGGTTTCAAAATTAATTCGCTGAATATGACAGATAAATTAACCAAACCGAAAATAGATTGACATCTGAATGTATTAGCCTACTAAATAAGGACCAAGCCAAAATTTGCACAGTGGCGGAACTAATTGGACTAAGTGTATCTGGTGTAAAATATGTATTTCAAATCTCTGGAGATCGGAAAGTCAAAAGCTTCGAGGACACACAAGGGTAATTTTGATGCCTATATATAGATGTCACACCCATTATGAAAACTGATTTGATACGGTGGTCTAAAATTTTGCCAAAATGGGCAAGACAGATGCTTCAAATTTAGACTGGGTCAAATTTGGATTTCATAGAACGGGGGGACGTTGGAATGAACAAGAGTCCACAAATTATATAAATTATTTAGAATTATTAGCAGCATTTTATGCTTTGAAATCATTATGTGCGTTTTTGTCAAAGGTCCACGTTAAATTGCTATTGGACAATACAACAGCTGTCGCCTACATTAATCACATGGGTGGTGTGAATTTCTAAAAAGTGCAATGACGTAACCTGCTTCAAGAAGATAAGAGGGTCAGAAACACAATGGTTTGTTAGTTATGTAAAACCACATAAAGCTGTGGTTAAAAAGCGAACCTAAATGCGGCCTTAATTTATAGTTGTGTATATTCTAAACTGTATTCGAAATAATATTGCAGTGGTTTAATTTTGTTTTAATTATAACTGTAGCTTGGATAGGCATTTGAAGTGCTTGCCATGTAGTCTGGTTCCCTGCCCCATTTCAACGCTGAGGGCGGTTTTAGAAAAGGGTCAGGTACGGGGTATTACATCCAAGGCGGTTATTGGTAGTTACGTACGGAACATCTGATTCGTCACTGAGACAATTCAACATGGCGGCTTCCATGGACATGGAGTTTGTTATGAAAACAAAGATTGCTTTAGCACATGTAAACGCAAACAGTCATTCATGTTACACATATTTAAGACCAAAGCAAGTTGATTGTTTGAAGGCATCCACTGATAGTGATTGTATAGGCTTGTTGCCTACCGGTTATGGAAAATCACTGATTTTTGAGTGCCTTCCCTACATGTCAGCTTCACACAGTCCCAGGACAGTGATCTTGATCTCGCCATTGAATGCTATTATAGAAGAACAGTCTCGTAGACTCGGCGCAAGGTCAGTGCGGTTAAATCCGGAGTTTGACTGTAGTTTGTCCAGTTTCATTAGTTGTGAGTATTTGTATATACTGTCTCACCCAGAACACATAATGACCAAGAAACTCTTCGCCGTATTTCGTGGCGACATTTGGCAACACAAGGTATCTCATATTGTTGTTGACGAAGCACACTGTGTAGTACAATGGGGAAGTGATTTCCGTCCGGAATATCGAAATCTGAAAGACCTACGGGCATTATTCACAAAAGCACATGTGTTAGCCCTTACAGCCACCGGTACGAAAAGAACACAGCAAGAAATATCATCACATCTTCTGCTTACCAATCCTGTTATTATCGCTGCCAGCATAGATAGACCAAACATAATGTTCCATGTGACAAAAAGACTTCCAAACAACAGAATTGAAGAGTCTTTTAAGGAGATCTTCAAACCACTTATTGATGAATTGCGCAGTAAACAGGAATGTTTTCCACGAACAATTGTTTACTCATCACTTAAATGGTGTGGATTTGCTCACGAATTGTCCTTAATGCCAACTTTTGACAGTGATATAGATGATATATCTGGTCTGGTGGCTCAATTCCATGCCTCATGCACTAACAAGGTAAATTTAAGTTATTTTGTTAACTATAAATACTAACTTGGATATGACTTCTACTGTTTAACGATTGTTTTCCATATTCTGTATGGTATGGTATGTTATTGTTGTTGTTGTATAGTAAATAACAAATTGGTCCTCTGATGGTTTTACCAATAAAAAAATAAAGTGAACATTTCATCAAATATTTATTTGTTAATTGTTATATATATAAATTATTTGTTCCGGGTTTATAAGCAGCTTTGTCTATAACATTTAGGTAAACAATGTGGCTGTTGCCTCATCAAATGACACACTGAAAGATCAGACACGTGATAAGTGTGTGTTCTTTATCAAATTGGTGAATGCAGTTCACTTTACACTTAAGCCAAATTTGTATAAAAGATATAGCGACTGTGCCCCTTTAACTGTATTTGCTATATTAGATGTTTATCTCCAACACAAGAACAGATAAGCCATCAAAATTTGTTGTATACTGTTCTGTATATTAATAATTTGTGCATTTTTTTTACTATAAATGCACCTCTGTCATTTAACTAGCATATGATATTCTGTTACATTACCTTTGCCACAACAATTAACTTGAGCCATTTGGCTATTTCATATCAACTTGCATATTGACAATTTATATATCATACTTTTATCATTAAGCAGATGAAGAAAGAGGTGATCGATGGCATGCAGACCATGAATTGTGGTATCAGATTGTTATTTGCAACTGAGGCATATGGGATGGGTGCAGATCCAAAACAAGTCAGGCGAATTATCCATGCTGGTGTACCAAGAACAATGGAAAGTATGTTAAAATGCATGTAGTTCAGTCTAAATGTAGTACGGTAATGCAATGTTACGCACAAAATTCATGAATTTTCAGAGCGCATTGTACATATTTGACATACAATGTGTAAAACCAAGTTCCTTTATTGTGTGCATGATCTTATTATTATACTGCTTGTAAGTGTTGCCAACATTTTGAATGTTTTATTTGTTTTGATTATTTAATGACCACAAGCAATTGGTTGGTTCAAGAGAATCTGAAGTCCCAATAATCCTGTAATCCTGTCATGAGTGTAGTTATTGGATGACGATGATGGCTAGGAAAGTTATTTTATGATGAAATGCCACAGGTTACATCATAGAATGGATATAACAATTGATGTCAGTCACCCAAGAGAACTCATGAAAATACGCATTTGCTCAATATGAGATATATTACCATGTCATTTACCTATGCATATGCTCTAGTAATACAGCAAATACAGTCCAGTACCATATTGCACTATTTTTGTAACTTGTAGTGAAGCTACTTAAATGTTAAATACAATTCTCATTTGTTCATTAGCATACATTCAGGAAGTTGGCAGATGTGGGAGAGATGGGGAAGAATCTGAGGCTATTTTGTACTACAACGCATCTGACATAGCACACAATGTGAAAGGCATGACTGAGGAAATGAGAAAATACTGTACAACAGATGAATGTCGTAGAGTGTCACTAGCCTCACATTTTGGTCAGGAATTTCCCAAGGACTATATCATTAAACATCAGTGCTGTGACAATTGCAAGCTATTGTGTGACTGTACCATCTGTGATTCTTCAGTTTCATTATCATCAGGCTGTACATCAGATCCTATTGTTGCGGGCTGTTAGCAGCCAGCTGAAACTGATGGCTGTTAGCAGCCATCAGGAGCAGAATCTGATGTACAGTCAGATGCTGATGAAAGTGATTTTGATGATCACAACGCACAGGTAATATGTGATGTGTTATTACAGTATTTTGAAGCTGAAAATAACATCTGTAATGCACCTTCTCCTTCAGTTGTCACAGGATTGACACCATCTTTAGCGGAGAAGATATCTTCAAAATATGCAAGATACTCCAATCGCAAGTTTTTGATTTCTGACTTTTATTTGGAGGATCAATATGTTGATAATATAATTTCTCTTATTTTGCAAGTGTAGAAAGAGGAGAATCTTTATAGTTATGTACCTCAAATTTTCACTGGAAACTGAGGGGAAATGTTATTTGCTCATGTGTTTGCTTCCAGTTGAAAGCATACAAATTAATATATATGTATATATGGGTGCTTCAAGACATGCATATTCAAAACAATAGTGAGACATTTTGTTAGAGCAGGGTTTCATGCTGTAAAAATAAGCATAAATTCTGAAAGTTGATCACTTTGTTGGATGTGTTGATGGAGTACTGTTACGTATATTCAATAAAGTGACCAAAGACTAATTTATCCTTAATATGGCAACTCACTTATTGTTAGCATGTAGTGATACTCTATATATTGTCAATGTATATACTGATCGGGAGCTCAAACAATGGCATGCAACACATTGATAAAACAATACTGTTTTCAACTGGATGTCCAATACTCTTTGACAATGATTTCTAGTTCATGAAAAAAGATGTGTGTTTGTATGATACATTTTATCACACACATCAATTAAGCGCTGTGCCTTAGTGTTCATAATCCCCCTCAGTTTTCAGTGATACACCTTACTTTGACAATATATTTCACCTAAGTTTTGAATCTGTGTGTCTTGAAGTCCTATATATATATATATATATATATCAATTTGTATGCTTGCTCTCAACTGCAATTTAGATTAGGGCTAGACCATTTGATATCCTGGATGCACAGGATTCACAGCAATAAATTCATGGCACATAGACCCCTTTCATAAATCAAGCGCCCTCACTCATTAACCGTTGACCTTAACTCAGAGTGAGGCCAGTAGGTAATGAATGCTTAGCAGTGTGTTTTTACCATAGAGTGTACAGTGCAGACGGTCCTTTTGAAAGCTAATAAACTCCCTTGATTGTGAAATAATTAGTATTTTTATATTTTGTAGAGTTCAAGGATGAGGTTTCCTGTGTATTTAGAGAGGAACTATGCTAGATTTATGAAAGGGGTCTATTGCTTAGATAATCAGAAGGAAAAACTTATGTCACTATCCTGTGAGAGGAGATATGTTTTTGCTTTGATCTACCAGGATATCCTTTATTTAAAAAAAACTGTTCATGGTATTTCCATTAAAATCCTCGGAGCTTATCAGTTTATCAGTTTTGGGAATTAACCAGCTAATTCTCATATGGTTTTTGTTACTTAGTTTGAATTGTCTCATGAGCAACTGAACGTATTTGTACCAAATTTAAGGATAAGACATTATATATTTGCATCTTACTTCTAGACACCTTGACCGATTTGGACCAAATTTGGTGTGATGACAAAGAGTTCCTCAGTGAATGTTATAATGATGTTACTTTTCTGAGAGGGGCATTTTTGAGGGGGCGGAGGGTGGTTTTTATATATTTGAGTTTTACTCCAAGAGTCCTTGACCAATTTTGGTGTTGTGACAGAGTCTCCTAGTGAATGTTATAATGGTGTTACATTTCTGAGAGGGTCAATTTTGAGGGGAGGGGTGTGGGGGTGTGATTTATATATATTTGCGTTTTACTCCAAGACTCCTTGACCAATTTTGGTGTTGTGACAAAGAGTCTCCTAGTGAATGTTATAATGGTGTTACTTTTCTGAGAGAGTCAATTTTGAGGGGAGGGGGTGTGTGATTTTTATATATTTGCGTTTTACTCCAAAACCCCTTGACCGATTTGGACCAAATTTGGTATGATGACAAAGAGTACCCCTGCGGGTGTCCTAATAGCAGTTTTTTTTTGGGGGGGTATGAATTCATTTAACTCCAAGGCCATGTGACCGATTTGAACCAAAATTGGTGTGATGAGTAAGGGTCCCAATCGAATGTTTTAAAGTTTTTAAAGGGACTTATATTTGGAGGGGGAGAAGAGGGTGGTATGATATAGTTTTTTTCAAGACCCCTTGAACTAAATTTGGTGTATTACAGCCCTGTACCAATGCTGCCATAGGTTCGAAACTCGTTGATCGCTGCTTGCAGCTATATTTCAAATGTGTTAAGCTGGTACATTTCACAATACAGCAGAGCTGTATCAACTGATAGACTGCTTGTTTTACAAATGTATATATAATTTGGATATGCCAGCCTGCAGCAATTAATTTCTATACATATGCATATCTAAGTGCTGATACACAGCATACAAGTTGGTAATTCACAAGGACTGTGCTGTGCATGACTTGTTTGTTAATGCAATCAAGTCAACCTCACTCTTGTAACAACTCTTGTGCAATGTGCAATTAGGTTCATGCAACTCTGCACACATTTCTTGATGTCTGTCCAATACGATTGTTCACAATATGTGGGAGCCCTTTTGAAGCTTTCTTTGGGTCGAAAAATACCAATGACACAATTACTAAGTTGATGAGACAGGGATGTTTATTTACAAATATTTTATGTGTTATGTACCAAACTTGCAGTGAAACATGTATATAATAAATGATTATCTTTAACTTAAAAAAAATATTGTGCTGTCTTACTTGCATATGTAATATTCACAGTGGTGGAAAGATGTAACCCTGGAAATTGTCACACTATGAAGCCCACATTTGTAAAATTGCTGATGCATTTAAATCAGTGTCACAGCATTAGTGTCATTTGGGCCAATAACATTTTGATTTTTACATGGCACTCTATGGCTGTGATGCGCATAAATGTTGCAGTTTCTAATTTATAAATCCAGTGAACATGACCACTCACTCATACTTAGATGTACTGTATTTGTTACATTAGAAGCGCATGCTCTTAACTACATGTCAAGGTCTGTCTGGCAAAAATAATTGATACTCTAACACTACAGTATACAAACAATTTAAATTTTGGTTTAGGTGCGCTTCTAATGTAGCAAATACACATATGGTACACAAATTACTTGTAAATTTATTTTCTGAGGTCGAGTATATCATAGAGGAAATTTAGTGCCATTATAAACATTACACTAAATATGTGATATCAGATAAGCATAGGGGTTAAAGACTATTTATGGTGGCATAACATAGCATAGGACCACTAAAACCCTGGAATCTGACTCGCTTGAAGACCTGGAACCCATATTTGTGATGGGGTTTTGCCACACAAAATGTGCTGACCATTATATATAAGATCAAATTCTTTTGAAAAGAGAAATATGAATTGTTTGGATGAACAAATATTCACCAAAATAAGTTATTATAATTAAGTGTCCCCTGGGAATTACATTGTAGTCTATGAATTTGTGACTGACCAAAATGGAGAATGTTTTTGACAATATATTCTCCAAATATACATGTTTGACAGCCCAATTTATAAACCGATTCACAACTCATGCTGCTCAATAAGAGCTATCTCACTCAAATACATTGCATCAAAGCCTTTACTGTAATCAATACTGATCCAAAATATCAATTTTGACCAAAAATGACAAACACATTTACCAAAAATATATGTTTGACAGCCCAATTACTAATCAGGTCCATATGAAAACTGACAAAGCATGTTCAAGACGGCACATTTTCAATAAAAACCAGGATGGCTGCCAGTTGGCAATCTTTGATCCAATTGCGAAAACAATTGTCATGCACATGTATCTTAGTATTTACATGCTCTTCTAAAATACGGTACTTATAATAATAAAAATGTTGCTCTATAAGAAGTGGACCACATGAATCTGGGGGTTGTCGAGAAAAGTACTAAACTGGTCGGCTTCAATTTTGTGCATGTAACTATATTGTAATATACTATTTTTCTAAACACTGCACCCCTCCACAGTTCCCTTTCCAAATTCTACAGACCTTGTCACAGATACCTGATTGACCCCTTAAAAGCACATTCACTTAGTTAAAGGACTAAAGTATCTTTATGGTGGAAATAAATAAACTATAATACAAGTTTAAGTTGTATAATACAAAGACACAGTTTGGCTTAAGTGCACTTCTAATAGAGTCAATACAGTACATATACAGTGTAATACTGTAAACATAGTAGCCATTTCACAAGACATCCCTTCACATCTCATACATTCAATGCAAGATAAATGTACATGTTCACCCAATATTAATTTCCAATCTCAGTAGCAAACTTAACAATGTTACTATGAATCCATGCATACAAATGCTGCCTGTCTAGATTACTTTGTATGGTATTACTAATATGTGCAAATGTTGCATGATATCTTCCTGGTTCACACTGGAATGGCCGGACCCCGTCTAAGATCTTCAATCATTGCAAGTTCATCATCTTGTGCAGATACTGCAGAGTGTTTCTTAGACCTGATAATTACTCTACTTGACCTATCAAAGTTTTCAGCTATATCTGCTATTCCAGCAAGTGCACTTGTAACTTTTTTTATGTTAGTTCCCGTTTTATTGGAGCACATGTGCTTCATATTTTGTTTCACAAGTTTCACAATATACTCCATCTGCCTATCTGCTGGTATGAAAGAATTAATTTGACCCTTGGTATTAACAAATAACCCATAAAACTCCTCATTTGCTTGTTGTTCTGAAAATATACATAACTGGTGCACTAACAAACGCATTATTTCCAGAGCATATTTAGAAAGATTATTATTGGCTTTAAAGATTATCATGGCCATCTTCAATATACGTATGCCCCTATCCCTATCAGGAAGCTTACACAAATCACACATCGATTTGAACAGTAGACCCAATTCCAGTACTGTGTGACCATAATTTTGGACATAATCTTCTGCTACAACTTGTGGTTTTCTTGGTTTCAACAATACTGTGCACATACTGCCATTTGCAAGTTTTACAGTGATAACATTTCCATCATCTGCAATAAACCAAACAGTAACATTACAAAAAGACCTCTACCATAATTAGTCTATGACCAATATTTGTCTGATACAAAGCCCATCCAAAAACTTGACCAGGGTTTCAGCAGATGAGTGGCCTTTCTGTGGCCAAAATTCTATCGTGAATCACTAAGTCACAAACAATTCTTCTTACATTCTCATCACACATTTAGAAAAAATGACCTAATGTAGATATGTCAATACAGTGTATCTAGCCAATTGTGAAGATGAAATCAATGGGATATGCCACATGATATCCATGAATAAATCTGTGTATATGTTTTGAGAATAACCTTGTATATATCACATTAAAATAGTATGCATTCACCATGAATATGATACTGATCTGGTCCAGTAGTTTTTTGAGAATTTAATGCACCATAAGATTGGTGTCAGCACAATCTAAAAAATATTTGCATTTCCCTCAAATGAAGGATTTTCTGAGAGCAATGAACCCATGCATACAGGCAGCGTCAAAGATGACCCAGCACATTGCATTTTGTATTGACAATTTATTGACTTTCTTAGAAGTGCACATAAGTCACACTTCGCATTTATTGTGTCCTAATGATAATGGGTCAGAAGAGAATTTTAGCACTAATGGAGGAGTCATTGTATAGCATATCGCTCATTATTCATAAATATGCAACATTTAAATCGGGTTTTATTTTGGCTCTACACCATTTTTGTAAAATATTGTTCCCTGTCAAGAAACTGAATGTTACTTTACCTAGCACAGTCTCATCCTGCATAGTTATATTCTTCCTTGGCCAAACAAATTGGTCAATAAGTTTCATAAATGTTGTGTACATCCATTCCCGACGATCATCAGCTGAGGCAAGGTTTGGTGGAGGTACATTTCTTGTTTGGATGTCATTTACATCTTCCATCCCGAAGAATTCAAGTAGTGCTTCAGTTATATACGCATCAGTGAAGGAAATGGCAAAATCAGCATCTGCCTCGTAGGCATTCTTCACATCAGCCTTTACACTTCTTCTCATTATACGTTGTTGCTCTGCTCTCATAGTACCCATTTCTTGGATACTGTCTTCCTTATATAGAATCTTGTAAAATAACGCTAGATAGTTCATCTGCATGTGAAAGAATTCAAAAGTAATTGGACTTAAATGACCGAATCTTTCACTGGCAGTTGCTCCCCTAATCCTCAGACGTTTAGCACCAGAAAACCTATCTCTAGTAAGTTGGTCACCACCAATATGAACTGTAACATTATCATCATATGATATCTCAGCTTTGGTGTAAATTTGATTTAGCGTTTCCTCATAAAAGTCCAATATTCGGACTACGTGATTATAGTCTTGTTCATTGCAATTTACTAGGACCGGCAATGGCACTACTTTACTCTTAACTGCAAGTTCTTTACTGAATCGGCCTGTAAGGTGTTGTGGTATTACATCCTTCAAAAACTGAAAACAGGGTAATATACGAACAGCAACCCTTGCTATGTGGACAACATACTCCATCTTCATCTCATGACATTCTGTATTGGTGGTCAGAAACGTTGTATGGTTTGTACATAAATAGTCAATTTGTGGTGCAATGTTATTGAGTTCCTTGAAGTCCAATAACTGTACAACAGCAGCAGAAGCAAAGTCATGGTGCATAACACTGTGGGCATCTGTTCGTTCATCATGGACATTGACTCTGTAATTACAGTTGTCACCCACTAGTCTCAAACGGCTACCATTTCTCACAGCATCAATTAGTTCAGAATTGAAGTGACCGCCAACTTCATCCATGATGGCCTTACTTTGTGTGTAACTAAGGCAAACACCCACTTTCTGTAGTCTATCGAATACCTGCATAACAATAGTATAATAACATTACATGTAGCTACGTAGTATTTGTGATATTTGTATGCAAAATAAATATCTGTAAACACTTTTAACTCTATTAACAGCATTCATACCTCAATATATTGCAGGTGTATTCATTGCAAGAATGCATCAAACTTGAAAGGTTGGTTCACACAGTCAGATTAAGGAGATCAAATCACTCTGTAATGTAGAATACATCAGTTCAGATTGCACATTTTTTTATGGTGCTGAATATTGGTGTTAATTATCCTGATGAAATTCCAAAATCTTGTGAAACAATTGATTGCACTTCATATGGTCAGATTTTGACTTAATACGATATGTTTGATAAGATTAATCTGATTGTGTGAACCAGCTTGTGCACAATATACATTTGGGTAAATAGTTTCTTGTCAAAGCTCCAAAGAAATCCTTCTGGCAAATCTCTCGTAATTATAGGAAAAAAAGGGGATAAAATAAATACTTTGATTAGTGACATATAAGTTAAGTGCTAGTCAAAATTTAGATGGAATTAAAAGGCACAACTGCAAAATGTTATAAATTATACATGTGTGAACCATTCTCTATCCTGCTTGGGGGGGGGGGGGCTTGAACCACAAAGTAGCAGTAGAGATCAGCTATTTTGTTCCTCTTTCAACTTATCCTGACTAGAAATCTTTTTTTCACAAAATGTTAACACATGATAATAAATAGTATTTACCTTCTGGTCTGTTAGATTATCCTGTAATAGCATGGCTATTACCCGCTGAACTCTGCTCAACTCTGCAATTCTACCTTGCATAATTACTCCATATATCATCCCCAGTCGTGGAATCAGAGATCTTAGTTTTTCAAGTAATGTTCTTTTCTCAGGTGCTAACATACATGTCACCAGTAACAGAACAAGCTCAGGAAATTTGGTGACTGCCTCACAAATGACATCATTCCAAGACAATGTCTTAAGACTGTTGTAGTCCTTCTTCATTAGGTAACTTACAAACCCATGTTTTCGATTACCCATATTTGAAGCTGTATGATTTATCTTTTTTGATAACACATGAGTAACATGTGTAGCTACATTTGGGATATCCATTGCAGCATTAGCAAGTGCTTCTGCAGATTTGGTATTCATGGCAGCAGTTAATAAAGTAATATTACTCTTGGTAAGCACACATTGACTTGGTTTAGGGCTTGAACACAAGTCTCGAAGCTCCAGTAAAATATCATCAAATTCTTGACTGGTTTTCTTCGTTGAATCTAATTTAGGCATACCACAACTTGAAGAAATCCTAGAATTATCGCTTAATTTGAAATAATTATGTTCCATTCCTACACGAGTAATATCTTTCTTAATACTGTTGGTTTCTTGTGGTAAAGGAGGAAATATCTGACGTGGTCTGACAGTTTTCGGTGGTTTGGTAGAGCTAGATGGAGTTGGACATTCTTCTGCACATCTTATTTCAACACTGTCAGTGATTTCGGTGATCTTACAACTTGACAAATTGGAGTGTTTCTTAAAGCTTTTTCCTTCAGCAACCAATGGAGATCTCGCACATCGCTTCACATTCGAATTTAGTCTGCTCGAAGTTTGGCATTTCTCTCGAAATTCATTCACCTGACGATCTAGTGTCAACAAATGGCGTTCACAATTCCTACAAATCAAACCCTCAATCACCTCTACTTCGCCATATTTCGACAACAACAACTTCAAGTTATGTTTCCCGGTACCTTCGTGGATTTTTTTTGTTCGTGTCCCCACTGTATTACAAACAAAACACGCTTGAGATGAATTACTTATCTTGACCGGCGTACATGTCACAGTGGAGGCAGCCATTTTGTTTGTTGCGAAGTG
Source organism: Saccoglossus kowalevskii (assembly GCF_978046115.1). Classification (NCBI taxonomy): domain Eukaryota; kingdom Metazoa; phylum Hemichordata; class Enteropneusta; family Harrimaniidae; genus Saccoglossus; species Saccoglossus kowalevskii. The sequence goes on along the minus strand of NC_140656.1, from coordinate 18,343,415 downwards.
ACCATGTGACCATCATGTGACTGTCATCCATTTTGGCCAGAAATCTGACCAAGATGTCGGCCCGTACCTGACCTTGTTTTTCTTTGAGCCCTCAGCGGTGAAAACTTGGGCAGGGAACCAGACTACTTGCCATGGAGGCCATTCATGGAGGGGAATAATTAACGAACGAACATATTCAACATCCGGGCACTTTTCAAAGCTATGACGTTTTAGTATCTGATCGCATTCGTATACGCCATTGTACATAGCCGTTCATGCTGCCAAGCATTGTGTACTATTAGTATAAACTCAACTTTTATATGCACAATGTGCTTTTTAAAACTTGGGTTAGAGCCTTATGCGTTTGAAACACAGTATTCTGAGAGTGAAAGCCCAATTGCGTTAAAGTACCGTACTTCCCCGATCGTAAGCCCCTCCCGAGTATGAAGCCCATCCCTATGTTTTTACTTGGTATTTATTTATTGGTTTTTACTGGGCGTCGACGATATTCTTTAAAATATGCGTGTAAAAGTTGTGTTTCATTTCATAATAATCGTGATTGGCATGTTAGTTTGGTTCATGCTTTTAGTTTTATGAGAAAACTCGCATTAATTTCAAGTTCAGAGTACATGGCGAACGTACACAACGTGATTCGCATCGTTTCCGTCTATTCTGTCATTTACTCAGGATAAACATCGATGTTGCAATTCTGGAGTAATCTATATTTCTTTGAGTAGTAGCCTTCGAAAAGCCAAAAATGTGATCGTCAAGGCGTGTACCTGGTTATTGGGCATGGTTTACTTTGAGACTATCATGAAAGGCCTAGGGTGAACGATGAGACATGTTGGCGACCGAGAAAGGTGTTTAAATTCTTCCTCCACACTCAGTTTACCCACGGTTACTATTAACCGTCGTTTATATCTCGGAAATTGCGAATCGCCAGTTTTTAGGGGAAAAAATCATCTTTTTTTCGTTGCAATCAGTGCTACAGATCGCATTTTAACATTGCGGTAATTCACTTCCGCATTGCGCTAAAAAAATCATCGTCAATAATCGGAAAATTTCATCATTACGACACATCATTTTGATTGGTTAATGAAAGACATGACCTGTTATGTCAAAGTAAGTTGCTCCAGGTCAAATCGTGCTGAAAAACCTCATGGTGGAAAATTGTTTTGCGTCGAGAGTTTGCGTACGATCGAAAACATACCAAAACGAAGATAATGATAAATGCCTTCGTCCACTGTTTCCTCACAGACCCTACCCATTATTTCACCGTAAATTCAGACGGTATGTAAATCGTATTGTAATAAAATGTGTGTGTTTTTTATGAACATGTTTGTTTCTTCATTGTAAGTATCGTTCAAATCAATGACGATTTTTTTTTCAAAAATAAGTATTATTTTCCCGAGCCCGGCGTGGTGAACGAATATTTTTTTTGGATAATTTTTCGTTGTTTGCAAGATGGTTACAGTGTTTAACCCCAAAACAAAATCATTTTTTCTGAGTTGGTCCTCGAGTACAAGCTCATCCCTTACTTTTCCTTTACGTGTTCATGCCCCCGGGCTTATGATCAGGGAAGTACGGTATACTGTGAAGATTCAGATCAGTCCAGTGTGAGTGATGAGAGTATATCGTCGACGATGCCCCTTGTTCGAATGAAAGTTTTATTTCAAATTACACGGAAGTCTGTGAACAATCTGCTTGGTGTTCCTGTGACACTTGTCCCATGATTTGCCAGTGCAGCCCCGTGAATACATGGACGAAAATGTTTCCACCACCACCCTACGAACTCAAGATTGCATACTCCAGCATCCATACTTTGAATAATTTGCACGCCGCACAGTGCAGTACTGGAAACAGCATTTATTAGACAGTTAGACAAAAAACAAAACAAAATGCCTGTCTCGATCAATCGCACATCCATAATGTTTGTATGTTGATATGCTTGTAAATAACATTAACGTAAAAGTCGAAACAACCTAGACTAGAAGTCAATTCACCAGTCCAGCCAGCTATGGCTCCCTAAGTTGCTTATATTTAATCAGATACTATTTCGTCATCATGTTTTGTTACTACCTGTTTATACCACATGAGGGCGTTTTTTATGGCAAGATGGCGCAAACGGAAGTCCTTCGCAGGTTTATGGTTTCTCATATTTAAATCATCATAACTCTGAAGATAATCATTTTTTTAATTTATTTTTTTTCAAATTTATAATCAATATACATAACTTGATAAATACAAACACCAAAATAGGCTCTATTTAGTTCCCCTTTATTAAGGGTACTATAAGTAGATGGGGTCAGAGGTTATGATCAGGGCTGATAGTTGTATTAAAGCGGGGGAGTCGTCACTTGCGCATGCACCAGATGGCCATAGCGTGTCGATGTTTACAAACAAGCGTCTACCCATGAGCCTTTGCGTTTTTACCGTGTGTTATTGTCGCGCGGGACTCAATTTCCGCGCGTGCGCAGGTGATGACCCCCCCCCCCGCTTAAATGTATTTTAACCTCAGTATGTGTGCAGCAGCCACATCGAAAGTTGAAGCCAGCTTTGTACCAACTTTCAGAGTGTACTTTTTCCAGGTATTATGAAAAGCCTGTATTGATAAATAATCTTTTTTCCACTGCTGTGTTATTTTAATTCTCATTGAGTAGAAATGTAATAAATTCAATGAATTATGCAGTGTAATCTCACGTGCACATTTGCTTTAAACTCTCATGTGATCCCAAAGTGAAGTGATGACGTAATAGAATCCAAAAATTAAACAAAACTTAAAGTTTGAAAACTTAATTGTGTAGAGGCTTGTGTGTGCACATATCATGTGACCCCTTAGTTTCGTGATGTCTTCATGGATTCCCAATCAAACTTCAGGTATTGCTTAATTTTTTTATCTACCGTCAGAGATCTGAATTGTGCATGTGCATCTAATCATTGTAAGTGCATATTGTTTGAAACAACAGACTGAATCAGATTTCCAAGTTAAACAACATATGTAGACTTCAAAGTTCAACTGGTTTTCACAGCGACGGAATCTGACCAACACTAACGGTACTACAAAAATGGCGGTACGACTTCTTTGGGAATTTTACTAAGCTAACTCACGAGGGCGCCCTTCGATATGTTTGACTAACTCAACGGACCACACTTCAACTCTCATGACTGCTTATTTTTTAAACAACATAACTATAAAATGGGAAATGTATTCATAGGTATTTACTGACCCCTTGCACAACGCCCAGCGACGAACATTGTACATGTACTCTATATTTGTGTATCCGATATCGTCAGCCGAATAAAAACCACCAGTACCTCCTTACGCGTAGTCCCGATCTTTGTTTTGCAACAAATCATTTTTACATACAGTTCAATAATGAAGGTGAAGGACTGGCACCGATGTTTGTACAAATCACGCAAATTATTGAAAAACTACTTATCGTATAGCGTTCACGCACAGCTCCTAAGCACGGGCTAAAAGGTCAAATACTAGTACCTTATGTGAAAATGTGTGTGAACGCTTAGCACAGATTGTTGAGAAAAAAATAACTGACAATGAGATTCTGTGCTACTTCCTGTTATTCTGCGATTTCTGAATTTCAGTTGTTTTATAGCCGTAGAACTAACATGTATACCTTCCTAGCTACTCTACTGTGTAATCATAGTTAACATGACTGAAGATTTTGCATATTCGCAATAAGTTGTGTGCGTTCCATAGCCCGTGCTAACCACTATTTCTTCTCGTGCGTGAACGTAACGATATGCAAACATACGAGATTATCTTAAATCCTAACCCGTACTTCGTGTAGCGTGAGCACCTATTATGTACGGGAGAAAACATTGATTTTAAGCCATCCGACTTGCAACACTGAGTAATCCCTATCAACACTTGTTATCCACACATCTTGGTATCGTTTAGAAATTGTGTGGATAGATAGCATATAAATTGGCGTTCACGTGCACACCGTCATGCGCCTTATTCACCTACCGTTGGATTGTTGTTACAGTGCATTGTTAACCCCAAGACCTTGTTCACATGCGTCTTTATTTTGGGCCTATAAACGGAACTCTTTTATCTAACCCGGGTCGAGATCTGATCGCGCTTGTTTTCTAGATAGCGGGTTAAAATTTAACTCCGAGCCTAACTCGTCGCTTTGCTTCACTTGTGAACAACGCAAATGGAATGAAATAAATCCCAAATTGCGAAATTTATCAGGCCATAAATTGAAAGATTGGTAAAAACATTTTGACAGGAAAAGACTTTAAATCTTTTGACGCTATAGAACACTGTGTACTGTGTCCCACATTGAGACATAAATATACTATCAGTTACGACGTCCTTATAATCTCATTAAAGTTCATTGTTGTCGAATTTCGGCATTGTGAACGTCATTGTTGTCGAATGTCGGCATTGTGAACGTCTTGTTGACAGTAATATTATTATGTGATGTTAACTTTCTGTGGAATGATACCTGCTTCCAGAGCACGATTTTTTTTTCTCGTACACGTGCTGTAGAAACGTACACACGCGCTATCACGTAAAATGTCCGTTGTGCTCTATATGCCTTGTTTGTATTCATATACTAGTAGAATATAAATATATTACTCTGTGTATACATGTTGTGACCTGATCTAGTATATTCCGTAGGCTATATATATAACAGTCTGCCGATTAGAAAAGACATACTTTATATTAGCAAGTTAAAGCTTTTCAGCAATAAAAGCAACGTGTACAAATCAGGGCTCCAACGAACCCTACTTTGCATAAACTAGTCTATCTTATCAGCCAGCTCACCTCCAGATGAGCAGTGGTATGTGACAAAGATTTACTAGTAATTGCTTTACTTGGAAGAATGATTGTTTTCACACTTATGGAAAGGGGCGTCTGTTATTGCACGAAGGACGAGTTGTTGTTTTTATGTAACACATACACTACCAATCGAAGCTGCCATGGGGTTAAATAACTACATGCGCTTTACGTTAAACAGAGCCCCTGTTTGAATTAAAATTGACCACTAGATGACACGAAAAATTGACCATCTTGTGTTGACAACTTCATATCACTGTACGCTCACCGTGCGTGGAAAACGAGTTGAAAAAATTCTCGGGGACGGACATCCGAGCATTTTCACCGCATGGCAACCATCACGGTGAAAATAAAGGCCGAAAACTCTCAGAAAACGGTACTTTGGGATGGTTGTTGAGACTCCCCTGAACAGTATAACAAGATCAACCCTGCGTGTGTAACGCATATAAATTTGATTTTTCAGGATTACTTCAAAGTTGAGTTTATGTTTTCTCGAATTTTCACCAGCTCTTCGCTCGGCTTTCCGCGTTCCTCAGCAGCGCGCCTAGAGTCCATAGAAATACGTGGTACAGTGTTGCTTATCATCACTGCACACCAGGGGGGGGGGATTGGCACGAGAGGGCGCCATCCGATCTTAATGGAACGTTTCGACGTCAGTCGTCCGTAGCCCATCGTCAAAGCAACAACGTCCCGTTTACAAACAGATGAAATAATGTCAGCAATTTCTTTACAGAAAAATCCTCAACAAAATTTAGAAACATTTCATAGACAAATACAGGCCCCAAAATTATGTCTATTGCAAAACAATTCAACCGACAACCAGTTTGACGCCACAATCATTTCTTGCTGGAGCCCGAGTTCTACGCGTGATTTTATTGCGTTCAAAACTGTTCCATTTCAAACTGCGCATGCACACACACTGTGGTTTCTCGAAATGCATACTAATTAGGTAACTTGTCACTGATAAAAGTCACCGAAAACATTTTGAGCAATTTTGAGCAATAGTACTAGAGTGAAATATAAACGTGCCTCTGCATTCTCCATGAATATCGCAACTTGCTATGATCATGGTAAAGAGAAAATCTGTGCTTACTTTCAACAGTTAGCTGGAGTCCGATCGAAAACGTGTCTCAAAAATTACCTTTACATCATTTTTCCGATTATTTTTTCAGCTCGTAAGAATAGAATCAGTCAATGTAGAACTAACATGTATGCTATCGGAAAGCATTTTGGCACAATTTTACTGAAAAGACGAGTTTTTTTATTGTTCATGAATATTAATTTATGCAAATGAGACGATTATTTCAACCAATCGTGTCATGCAACTCCGCACAGTTCGATACGCGTTACTTATCATCACTGCACAAAGCAGCTTTGCATAGAACTGCATATTCGAATGTGTTCGAACTACAAGACACTTATTAGAACCTGTGTGTTCTATAACTGTTAGACGCGGAGAATCAAAGCCGTTCAAGCTAGAAATAGTATTGAAATATTCACCAGAAAACAAGACGAACGGGGTTGTTAGGAAATCTCTTCGAGTAAATTTAGTGTTTAATATTTATTTCCCCATCTTATGTACATAAACAGAACGCTGTTTTCCCTAGTTTTAGTTTATCACGTGCGCCATTTCACTACAATAACATTACCTTGCAAAACATAGTCCGTGATAAAATGGTTCGTATTTACGTTTCTACTGAAGTCTGACATTAATAAATAGTTTGGATGTCACATAGGTTTTTTTTCCACTTTCTGTAATAAGTTTTCAGATGTAACAACTACAGGAAAATTGTCGTGCGTAGTGAGGTGATTGACCACAAAATTGAAGGCTGCCTGTGGCAGAGGCACTAATGCGTAAAGCGCAAAGGCCTATGGGAAGGAGATTGCCCGGGGATATCACGATTCTCCTTCCCAGAGTTCCTTGCGGTTAGATCACCAAAAGTATCTCTGCCAGCAATCTCCTTCCCAGAGGCCTTTGCGCTTTACGCAACAGTGCCTCTGCCACAGGCAGCCTTCAATTTTGTGGTCAATCACATAGGATTGTGTATAGGAAAAGTAGTTGTATGAATAGAGAACTGGGGCGGTATCTACTGTTTGTTCATTTACTATAGGCGGTTTTCAAAATATGCGGTTCACTGTTTTGCAAAAGTATCATCACGGGTTAAGCTCATTCGCTTCAACTCATATCTTAACTGAATTCCTCCAAGGTAAGGTTATATATCTATTCATGATGCACGCAATGTATGCGTGTGTCCATAGTATAATTTTCGTACTGAGTGCGAATCGCATTTTGGTTTAAGACGAAGAATAACGATATGACGCCCGAACTCACAGTGGATGTTTGCCATATATGTGTACGATTTGCAGCATAGTCCGTGTTGGTGAATTTTTTAGTGAAATTTTCATAATGATTTGACACTCGAGCAGTTCAACCTTATTCTGGTTGAGATGATATAGGACTAGGTGACGAGGTACAACTTGTATGATTATACAGCTTTTACTTTCTCTAACCAGAGTGTATTTAATTATAAATATTGTTACCGATACAGTCGCGCCGTTCACGTTAGAAATATCGGGACCGAGACCGAGTCGGCGCTTACTAAAAAGTCGGCGCGTAACAAAAAATCGATCTCTGCCCAATAAACACTCAACATCGAAACTCATCACGTGCAGAGATTGTGGGCTGGCTGAACGCTCCGAAATCACGTCATTGACAATGAACTTAAGAAATAATATTGACGGTTATGTTGTCCCATGTATGTAAAACTATAGTACTAGTATCTAGCAAATTAGTATTATTATACCTCATGACCATGACAGCCAATCAGATTACCGTATTAGAGGTTAACATGTTTTGTATGTTAACCTCCATCCGGGTACCTTCCTCCTCAATTTACCTGATTTACGTCAATAACTTGTCAGGGGAGCACAAAACGCGGCAATAGTCGTGATTTGATTGGTTTGCCAGGTTTACGTTCACTATATGACTATCTTATTGAAGAGAAAAACTTCAATTTTGTAGCGATTTCGCTAGATTTTTAGTCAAGCTTGTCGTGCGTTCTCCAGTTCGATCTGCGATTTCGTAGTTCGTCAACCTAAATAATCTGAGAGTCGTGGGCTTTGCTGTGTAACGGCATCGTTTTGTTTGATTTTGTTGCGTATTGTGTGTGTTTTGACAGTATATTGACATATTATGTACAGTGTATTTGTTGAAAGAGAATGGTGTTGACATAAACCAATACTCAAGCAGTGTGCAGCTCCGTGTGCAGCTCGTTTCAGTGTTCTACTTGTAATGCGAACTGGAACGCAATGTAGCGTATAGCTGCGCACAGGATGGCGCAGGATGTTGTTGCATCAATTCTTCGCCAGACTGAAGCTGTTGAAATTAAGTTTATCAAAACTACCATGAAAGTAAAAAGGCGTCCATGATAACATTCAATCACTGCTCTTGAACTCTTTCAACTTGTATATTTGTGTTCATACATGCATTCAGCTCTACAGGCGTGACCTGGAAGTTTGCCATGATTGAGTGCCACAATTTCTGTTTTTAGATTTATTCGGTATAATACTAGTAATACAAATGTACACCCCAACAGCGGAGGACATACAGTTTTAGTGTCCTCAGAGCCCATATATTTGTATGTTGTACGTATTCACGCTGTATGAATCAACGTACTAGTAGCGGTTTATAATACCAGCTCCCGCCATGAACAAAAAAAATGTTGAACGTTTTCGTCCACACATCCTAAAAGCAGCAATTGGTTTCTTCTTGCATTGCAATATCGACATAAAAATATACCTGTTCTTCGCCGTTTCTTTGCGCGATGATCAATGTGCAGAAGAGCATACATATTGTCTACCATGCTTCAGACAACAAATTGACGAATGAGGGCGTGATTTCGGTACGAGCTCAGTGGATCCCGATGTGAGTCCCGGCATGAAACGCAACTGCTGGAATCGCTTTGCAAATATGGATTGACATTTTTATGTCACACGCCATGCTGTCCTGCACATGGTCTCAATGGGGTTGATTGTTGCCGAATTCATACATTGTGAGCGTCTTATTTACAGCAAGATTTACGATTATTTTGTGACGTCAACTCACTGAAGCGACAACAATCATTTTTTTTCCTGTATACATTGTTTGTATTCAATTACTAGGGCAGAATAAATATATTTCACTCTGTGTATAAATGGTGTGACCTCATAACATACCCAGTAGGTTTAAAACCACCTGATGAATGAGGAAAAAACATGTATATATTATATTCCATAATAGCAGTAACCTGTCCAAATCAGAGTTCCAACAACGTGTACTTTGTATGAGATATCAGTCGTAATTTATACGTGTTTGTATATCGAAATATCAACGACAATGTTTCCGATGAACGAGATACTCGGTGTTGTCAAAGATCACATCTGTTTTGCACCAATTGTAAGGAATCCAGGAGCAGTTTTCGAAATAAATAGAAAAGCTGCCATTGGAATGCGAGCGATTGGAAAGGGACGGCGCGCTCTGGTGAAACTGTCAAGCTATTAGGGGTTACCTCGGGGGTTACCTCAACCAGTAACGGGTCCACCCTATCGCCAGTATGTACGAGCTGCCTCCAGGAGACTCCGAAACTCGTGGCATGCTTGAACTAATAAGTTTACAAACACAACGGCCCAAAAATAAATACACTGTATTTGCAAACACTTCAACTGCCAAGTGTAGTGTCTGTATTGTTTGTTACTCGCAAACAGAACCGCCCACTTTGCATAATCCAAGCTTTAATGAATGACGTCACCGTTCGTTATCAGCACAGACCGTCACAAAACTCCGTAGCGTGAAAGAAAACGGCCAAAAAACAAAGTTTTTCACAGATATAAATGTCGGTTCATGATTTTTCTCGAAAACAACTTTCAAAGCATTTCATTTACAATTAGCCCATGTAAATTTTGCTGCTAAAACGGGAGTTAACGTTGATTGAAGTTTGAAATCATAAAAGTGCCGATTTCTCGGTGTTCGGTTTTTGCCAATTACCGTTGACCTAATTTTAAATGGCGTTTCAGTGAATAGCGCTACGATGTCCCCGTTTAGCTTTTCTTACTCTTGGATATGTTGGCTTCATATCCGTATTTACATATTTGCAAAATTCTATTGCGTTTTTTCACAAACCTCACGCAAACCACCGGTATACTCTAACTTTAACACCAAAAAACGTGCTTGAAATTTGTGATTTTCGGAAAGAAAAAAAAAACTTAATGCAAAAAATAGAAATACGGATTTAAACTTCATGACCTTTGCTTCAAAACAGTGTAAAGTTTTTGATCGCATGAATGACTGTAGAGATGACAATTAAAATTTAATTCACGTTAGTTAAATTATCAGCCCCGCTGATTTTCAGAATCACGTGACGCTAAAACAAACACAATGTTCACAAAATATTAATAATAGGAAAATACAAGTCAAGAGCTTTCCAAACATATATAGATTGTATGGTTTCTTGTAAAATTTATTCGGATTATAAGTGTTTACATTTCTCATGCAAAAAAACTATCCTGCGAAAGTGTATTTGAAGGCAGAATATATGTCTATGGGGTGAATGTCTTATTATTCAGTAGCTCCCCTAATCTCACGTTTAATGGAAGTCAATGACTAGTGTACGGACACAGGGAGTTGGACAAACTTATGTATTTTAATAAATTATTGAATAATAAAATGTTATATAACTTTTCTTTTACCCTCCCCCTCCTTCCTGGTATCGATTTCAAGTAATCACTGATCTTTGTTTATTCCACTCTTTCCTTCATCACAACTTTGTTACGCGCTAATGTTATATGCAAATTTTAACGCGCGATGTAGACACGCCCTATTATAGTAAAATATCCCAAGGGTTGAATCGCGCCAGGACTTGAAATCGATACCAGGAAGGAGGGGGGGGGGTAAAAGAAAAGTTATATAACATTTTATTATTTAATAATTTATTAAAATACATAAGTTTGTCCAACTCCCTGTGGTACGGACAACGTATCCTCGGGGCGGGGCTACATCAGAAGACGTTCCACGTTGCTAAGACGCGCACCACTGTACCTCGTATTTCTACGGGCTCTGCGCGCGCTGCTGAGGGACGCGGAACGCCGAGCAAAAGCCGGTGAAAATTCGAGAAAACAACTAGAACTCAACTTTGAAGTAATCCTGAACAATCAAACGCAGGGCTAATCTTGTTATACTGTTCAGGGGAGTCTCAACAACCATCCCAAAGTACCGTTTTCTACTAAGAGTTTTCGGACTTTGTTTTCACCGTGATGGTTACCATGCAGTGAATATGCCCGGATGTCCGCCCCCGAGAATACCATATTGAGAACGAATGAGAGGCATCTGCCTTGTCATTTGTATGAATGACCATTGCACCGACTGTTATTACATGAATACGGCGGACGAGTTTTGTTGAACGTCCTCGGTAATGTATACGTGTTATGTGGTTAAATAAATACAAAGATCACAATATCAATCCGCCGAACAATTTATTCAATGTGCCTGTACAGTCACTGTCGGTGAGTGGAAAGTGGGCGGTGCTTCATGTTTACAATGTCCACCAAGCACCATTTAAACTAACAAACAAAACAAGTCGTAGTTTATGTGTTTTACCCAGGCATTCTGGGTTAAACTCACACACTTCAACATACGTCTGAACTGGATATCTCCAAGGTAGGGTTATTTATATAATCGCGATATCTGCATTGTATGCGTATACTCATTTCACGTTCTTCTCATTTAGGGCGAGTTGCTATTGGTAAGACGTGCAGACGTAAGAACCGATTATGGCGCCCGAACCCACGGTGAATGTTTGCCATACTGCATGTGCGTGGCTTGCAACATAGGCTGTTTTAGTGACACGTCTAGTGAAGTTGTCAAAATGATGTACCGTGCGGACACGTTACAGCAGTGGAACCTTAAACTGGTTAAAGTTGAGAGATTATAAGGAAAATTTTGTGGATTGTTACTTGCATGATTAAACAAATTAAAATTTGTCTAATCATGGAATGCATTGAATTAAATTGACATATTGACCCGAACATAATCGCTAAGGTTAATTGTTTTCGAATTCGGGCATTGTGAATTACTTGTTGACAGTAAAGTTTTTTTTTCATGCCGACCTCATGTTACTGCCAAAGTCACTTGGGGCACCTTCCAGTTAAGATTAATTTCGCAAAAAATTTACTTTCTGAATTAAAATAACAATGGATAACAAAAGATAGATTAACATTGTAAACAACATAAACAATAGTGTCCCATGATTCTTTTGTGCAATCCATGGGATTGAGCGGTTCCTCTTTAACGTTGTGATTTGACAACCGTTATCTGAAATATTCGATAGACCGTTTCACTCACTACCCACTTTTAAATCGAACTGTTCGCTAGCGTTATTAGTTTGTGATACTATGAAACCCGATTTTTTAAAAATAGAAGTGTATTATTCGACAGTGTATTAGTAGTCGCGTTTTTATAACTGCACTACATGGACAATGGTCACTTAATTTAAAAATAAAAGCCAAATAATGCTAATCAAAAATATAAGTAATCACCAAAACACTAAAAAAAGATTTGTGGTATCGAGCACATTAACAATGATGTTAAACTACTTATTCATTTAAATACCAGTTAACTATATAGGAAAGTAGGCGATAAAGCATACGAATAAAAGACATAGCAATGGTCAGAGTCGATTGAAAGCTAGTACTAACATTATACTTACCTCAACAGAGACGGCAGCACGACATTTTGCATGGGGGGCGAGATCTGAAATCTAGACCCTCTGAAACGCTATTTCCTGCATTTTGAGGGGCAAATGTTGCTGCCACAAAGGGTTTCAGCTTGATTTTGAAGGAGTGATGCCCCCAACATCTTTTCGTGGGGGGCGACCGTCCCTCTGCTCCCTCCCATGTGCCGCCGCCACCGTGACTGAACACGGTTCTGTACACTTGTTCACAGATATTGTAAATATGAAAAATATTCGCATTATAGCGTTCATATTAAAGAAAATAGCAAGATATGAAATGAAGCAGAGCCTTATGGGTATTCTCAATTTAACTGTGCACAAAGTCCAAAATGACGAGTGGCTAAGCCACTTTAAAATCACCTTCCTAAACTTCTACAATTTATAACACACATAATGTAAAGTACATACCTTCATTCACAATTGTAATTAATTATTTCAATGGCAAAATGTTAGAATGGGTGTATTTGAAGGCTGAATTTTAGTTTTCTGTCGCTATTAAAATGGAAATTTTTATTGATGTTTGAGTTTAACCCCGTGTCCATGGACAGGCAGTGAGACAAAATATTGCATTGTATTGCCATGAACATAACACATTTCCCGTAAGCGTATAAACTGTCGTGATCTTTGGTGGAAAGTAAATTAATGGACATTTTTATAAGTTGTGCACTGATAAAAGGTTCAGTAGAGACATTAAAATATGCAGAATTTATTCATTTTGTAATATAAGGCTATTGATTTAAAAAAAAAAGTTGGGGTCACCAGCCTTATTTTCAAGAAATTGATGGCTGTATTTTAGTGGAAAGTCACCATTTTGCCACTATTATAATGCTTTTACCTTAAGTTCCTATAGCAGAGATACTATGCAATATCTCAAAATCTAGCCGGTGACATAGGCTGAAAAAAATCGTATATTGCTAATGATGGAGTACTTTTTATTGTTCTGAATTCTTTAAAAAATCTAGGTTTCAAAGTGTCAGGAAATGCAATTTTTCTTTATCATTGGAAATGTTCTAAAAATAGCGATTTTCAAGTAATGTTTAGGACACGTTTCCCAAAAATGTAAGACACAAAATAATGATATTTCATTGTACCATGGCATATTAGCTTCATGATTGTACATAATAAACTAATGAACACTGTTATGCGATTTAAAGCGGGAGGGTCGTCTCCAGCGCACGCGCGGGAATTGAGACCCAAGCGATGATAACAACACACGCTAAAAACGCAAAGGCTCATTGGTAAACGCTTGTTTGTAAACAATGACCATCTAACGCATGCGCGGGTAATAACGCATGCGCAGGTGGCAACTCCCGCTTTAATGTAAAATGTTGAATAAAACGCCTGGTTATGTTATTAAACTTATGTTATGTTATGTTATTAAACTTATTTGAACTAACTGTGATTTGTTTCCTGGTACGTTTACAACTCGGGGTTTATTTTCGTCCGTTAACAACCGGGTCAAGATGTTTAGATAGGCGGCTGCTGGAGATTATGTTGTGTTGTAAAACCGCTAGTCGGAAATCAATGCCTGTCTTAATAAGAGTAGGTTGTGGGAAAAAAGTCACCTAATAGTATGGACATTAAGGGATCTCGTGTTTGGGTGTTAAATTTATGTTTTGTTGTTGGTGTTTAGTTTGTCCCCACAATTGTACTTATTTGTTTTGTTTTCATTCTGTTATATTTTCATTTTTTTTTTCGCATGTGAATATATCATGTGGCTTCCAGTTTGTAGGTCAACACGCGTCGGGTTGAATTGGTTCTTGTCTCCTCGCATCACGCGTTTTGTTTTTGTATGGATGGAAATAAAGCAGCCGCTCCGTCTGATTTGGTTCTGCCGAAATTCTTTGGGCATATATTTCATTCTCTCTTCGGAATGTTATCTTCATTAATCTCCGCGCAAACAAAACGAAGATTTTCGTAAGTTGCTGCAATGATCTCGGTTTTCAGGTTGTTTTATATTGGCCTGTTCTTGATCAACGTTGGTGAAATCTTCATTCTGAAAACTGGAACTGGAAATGTCGCTATAAATTGACGCTTGTCGCAAAACGTTTAAATAAATAGGAGCCACCAGAATTACATATATTGACCCAAATCCGCCTACAACTGGCAATATAATTCACGATACGCCCGTGGTTGAAACTTATCTGGTTTGGGGCATTCTCAAGAATCATCAAACGAATTCTTATGTTACATGACCAATCTTTTACTTCATGCTTCACTGCACGTATTGACCCCGTATAAAAACACTCACATTTGATCGCTCGGCTGTGCACTATTAATCGACGTGAAAACTGTGTTTGGGAGCAAGGTGTCGGGTTGGGTTGGGCCGTAGTGAAGTGAAACAAAAGATCATTAGTATTAATGTTTGGTTCATTCCGCAACCAGGTATTCGCACGAGTGACTACGGACATACATGACACTACTCATCCACGCATTCCTAGTTCGAAATGCCATTGAAGCATATACATATTATTTGTAAACTAAAATGTAATGCGATCTCTTATTACAAAGATCATCAAGGACGACAAGCGGTGCAAACGTATGCAATGTGACAGAATATTGAATGCATACACTTACAACGACCAAGGTAACGAATTACAAATGGGACCTTAGTTCCGAGTGCAGACTGGCGCATTCTTTTCTTTTCAAAGTTTAAATTAAATAAAAGTATCGCAAAACGGAGTTGTTAGCGCGAAATCCCCTTTAACCGCGAAATGTGGTTTCGCGTCACGGTCACGGTTCACCCCAAATTTCGAAAAAATATAACTGGACAAGTCTATCCGCAATGTCTATCCGCAATGTGAAAGTGCACAACACTGCAAATGCATGGTCACATGGTCGATAACAGATTTATAAAAAAATACTCCCAAATGCATGCATTTGTCATTAAAATACAAAACAGTTTAAAGCGCCCTGGTCGTCCCGCAGCGCGTGTTCGAATTTCAAGTAAATAAACTATGTATTTTACACGCGTTGTATACGTCGGTGTGAGTCCCATGTCGAACTGGACGAGGCACGACGACTGCCGCCCTTTACTTGGCAAAAATTGTGTATAAAACAAAACTGGGAACAAGTAACGTTGGACGTTCTTATTTCGTAACGAGTTTCGTATGCTGAATGGAAACAGAGATGACCTACTTTAAGTTAGTACTTGTACATTATTCGTCGGGCCAATGCCCGGGTCAATAAAAGGTAACGAACAAAAAATGCGACCTTAGTCCCCAATGTGGAAAATACAAAACACTACGAGTGTAAGGTCTCGCGGGTACTTTCTCGTCGCACACATTCATTGTCGACTCGGATAAAAGATTTAAAAAATTCCCCCCCCCCTCGATGCAGTTAAAGTCATTAAAGTACAAAAGAGTTTAATTAAGATAGCAGGATAGTTTTTTTTGCATGAAAAATGTAAACACCTATAATCCGAATAAATTTTACAAGAAACCATACAATCTATATATGTTTGGAAAGCTCTTGACTTGTATTTTCCTATTATTAATATTTTGTGAACATTGTGTTTGTTTTAGCGTCACGTGATTCTGAAAATCAGCGGGGCTGATAATTTAACTAACGTGAATTAAATTTTAATTGTCATCTCTACAGTCATTCATGCGATCAAAAACTTTACACTGTTTTGAAGCAAAGGTCATGAAGTTTAAATCCGTATTTCTATTTTTTGCATTAAGTTTTTTTTTCTTTCCGAAAATCACAAATTTCAAGCACGTTTTTTGGTGTTAAAGTTAGAGTATACCGGTGGTTTGCGCGAGGTTTGTGAAAAAACGCAATAGAATTTTGCAACTATGTAAATACGGATATGAAGCCAACATATCCAAGAGTAAGAAAAGCTAAACGGGGACATCGTAGCGCTATTCACTGAAACGCCATTTAAAATTAGGTCAACGGTAATTGGCAAAAACCGAACACCAAGAAATCGGCACTTTTATGATTTCAAACTTCAATCAACGTTAACTCCCGTTTTAGCAGCAAAATTTACATGGGCTAATTGTAAATGAAATGCTTTGAAAGTTGTTTTCGAGAAAAATCATGAACCGACATTTATATCTGTGAAAAACTTTGTTTTTTCACGCTATGGAGTTTTGTGACGGTCTGTGCTGATAACGAACGGTGACGTCATTCATTAAAGCTTGGATTATGCAAAGTGGGCGGTTCTGTTTGCGAGTAAAAAACAATACAGACACTACACTTGGCAGTTGAAGTGTTTGCAAATACAGTGTATTTATTTTTGGGCCGTTGTGTTTGTAAACTTATTAGTTCAAGCATGCCACGAGTTTCGGAGTCTCCTGGAGGCAGCTCGTACATACTGGCGATAGGGTGGACCCGTTACTGGTCGAGGTAACCCCCGAGGTAACCCC
Organism: Saccoglossus kowalevskii; assembly: GCF_978046115.1. Lineage (NCBI taxonomy): Eukaryota > Metazoa > Hemichordata > Enteropneusta > Harrimaniidae > Saccoglossus > Saccoglossus kowalevskii. The sequence goes on along the minus strand of NC_140656.1, from coordinate 18,326,496 downwards.
TAATAGCTTGACAGTTTCACCAGAGCGCGCCGTCCCTTTCCAATCGCTCGCATTCCAATGGCAGCTTTTCTATTTATTTCGAAAACTGCTCCCTTTTTTCGGGATGACGGGAAGCTAGGCTGGCTCAGTTTTGATCGAATACAATCAATCTCCTTGCGTGCAAAGAAATTCAAACTGACTGCCTAGACCGTGACGCCTGCGCTCCACTATTGAGATATTGCCTACTTTGCAAAATTGACAAATCTCTTTTTCTAGGGCGCCATTCAACAGTGACATGTCAACGAGTCGAATCTCGCCGTCTTCAAACGATCGGCCGTGACATTCACTCTCACTTTCTTCTTCTACGTCGGAAGGTAACAATATTTTCCTGCGAGATACAGACATCTCTCGAACGTTTTGAACAGGAGTATTACCCACTATATCGAAGTCTGATTCATCGGACTCTCAGTGTCACGGTAACACTTTCTTCGCCCACTTCATGGCTGACACTGGTTTCGACGGGGAAATCCGTTCTGTACGAACCCAGCATCGTCTCTTTCAACATCTTTTTTGACAAGAGTGATCATTCTTTTGACGTTTTTCTTCTTTCTTCCTCGCTTTCTTTTTCTTGAAAATTTTCGCGTGCTTACTATCTCGTCCATAATTAGTGAATGACAACTAAACTAAAGAATTACTGATAACCCTCTCCTTCTTTGCATATTTTGCACATTAATGAAGGAAGCTGCCCTGTTTTTTAATTGGTGTGAATAGAATAATTGTAAAATGTGACACAGTGATGTATGCCGGCATGTAGCATTTCCTGTGCTTTAAAATCAAATCCCGCAAAACAGAGTTTTACCGTCACTTAACAGTAACCTCGGGTCTTATACTTGTAGATGAATCTCTTCAACATTTAATTGTAACCGGACTCATTGTTATCATCTATGAAAACTACCTAGATTTTAGATGATCCTTTATTTTTTACCGAAGTCGTACGAAAAAGTCAACCCTTGCCTTGCGTGAAACACTGGCCCACTATCCGATGTCAAGACGTCGGCCCCCGGGGGGGGGGAACGCTACTATTTCGTTGCCGTGCGTTTTGTTCGCATGAGCACATTAGATAAAACAACCAAGTATTTATCAGACAGATTTATTACATGTAACATAATTTACGAATTTAGAAAAACCTAAGCATGCAAGTATGCCTACTTGGTGAAAACTCCTCTGAAAAATGGATTATATAAACCAGGTCCAAGCATATTATTATCATTGATCAACCTTTACATGTAGTTTGTGGCCTGTTATCAGAATTTTCATGCAATGCATAGCCACCACAGATGGCCGTATTTTATTGTTTGCAACCATATTTTGTAAAAGGGAGCCCCCTTCCAATGTAACTGCATTACTTCTGGACTAAGAAACTAACCCTATGGTCAGACACCTTTCAATGACAAAGCCAAGAAAAGATATTACAGAAATTTATTGTTAGTTTTTATTCTGTTAACATATAATTACATTGAAGTGGTACATTCATGTACTTTTTGTTTATTCAAAATTTGTTGTTTCAAAAGCGATTGTTTTGTCTTTGCTGTACTTCCTGTCTAGAAAGGCAGCAGTGCACATGTCTTATCAGCTGTGTGTAAACTACAAACAGATATCTTATCAGTTGTTTGTAAATAGCAAATAAAGAAAGTGGCCCAACTTAAAACTATTTACCCTCAGTTCAGTTATGTTTGTAAACCATGCATATTAATGAGATGCACTAGTTTGGTGTACACTGGATAAACAAAAACTTGGCCATTTGTTTGCACACAAGAAAAAAATCAGTTTACTTGTACAAGATATTTTTTTTTCAATAAAATAAAAAAATTGTGTATAAAAGGCAGAGAATGAGTAACATTGCATGTTCTTATTTCGTGACGAGTTTCGCCACATATAGTGCAAGCTGATCAGCCGTGATTTTCGTGGTTTCGGCTGAGAGCGTGATGATTAAATTTAATAACATATGTTTGCTTTACATTACTGCACTGCTTTAATTCTATAATTTCTAGTATTTTGAGCAAGGGCAAGGTCCTGTACCGGGACATAGTCGCTCGGTCCCATAGACGTCCATGCATTGAGACAAATAGATCGTCAGGTCCCTGTGGGCCAGAGTTTCGTATGCTGAATGGCAACCGCGTTGACCTAGTTGTACATATTCCGTCGGTTCAATGGAAGGTCACTATTGGCATTATATGTTCTAGTCATAGAATGTGTCGCGATAGCCAAAGTTGGTGACATTGCAGGTAAATATTCGACATAATCAATGATTGATTGTAATTAAGACAGTTTCGTTCGTACGAGATCACTGTTTCCAACGACGATAGTGTTAGGATTAAGAGTTGTGGAACGAGGCTAGTCATTCACAAATCCAATATGGCGCGGCGGTAACGGTTCGGCGGCTGCACGTAGTTTAGGAAGAAAATCATACGTGGTAATGGTAAGTTTCGATTTGCTGCTTTATCGGTAAAATATGTATTGTTAATATATTTTTTTAATAAAACGTTTGTTTATATTCGTCGCCGGCTCAATGGACTGACTGAATTTGATCGTCACTCTGGATCGTCACTCTAATCACAATCGCGTTTATTCTGGGGGCCATGTCATTGTATTGATCATTTGAGGTCATTGAGGAAGCCATGGCAAACTATACACGAAGAATGCGGCTTGAAACTAAAATATCGCTAAATAATTTATATTATTACACGCCAGCTGACTGTGAATGGGGCTATCGATCGATCGACTGACGCGTAGCGGAGGCCCGGGAGGGGTTTTTGAATTCAATCATTGCATGCATACTGCAACAAACAAAAACACGTAATATGTGTTGTTTTCAAACTTATAGTCACGTCTATGCACGCATGAATATAAGGTTATCAAAATCACAATAAAAAATAGGGTATATAAAAAAACAAAAAAAAAAACATAATCTGTGTTATAAGATTTCAGGCTGCGATGGAGTAAGATTTTGGCTGATGGATGCTTCACCATTGGAAGATATGTTTATTTTCTGATTCGTTTAGTAAATATCGTATTCAAGACTCAAATCGATTTATCTTAACAAAAACAAATTGAAATTTTATGCAAATATGGTGAATATGTTTGTCTGTTTTTTTTTTTGGCTAAAATATTTCACAGCATACGCATTTTTGCCGCATATCGTCAACAGAGGGCTTTGTGCAGTAGTGAAATAAATGAAAAACGGCTGGAACGTTTTGGTGGTGCACGCTGACTACAAATATATTTGTTAGGTCTAACGAATGTGCCTTGAATGACCAATGTTCCCTCGATCTCACCTGGATGACTGACGCTTAGATGGCGTATATCATTATGAAGAGCGGGTGTTCGCACAGGCTGTAACATGAATATGAATTCTGTGGGGAAAAATACAGTAAATGTACATGCAGCATTTGCGCAGCTCTGCTCAGAAATAGGGTTGTCATTCGTTGCCGGAAACTGGCCTGACAGAGCAGCAAAAAAATGGTTTTAGGTGGTATTTTGAATGGTGGGGAAATAGGCTTGTACGCAGTTGAGCGAAGTTGTGTGTATGTTTACTGACGAAAAGTTGAATATCTCGTGAATAAAAAAAATTAAAAAACAAACCTGTAAGTTGAATTTCCCTGCAATTATGAAGTTGATTTATCTGGGAGCGTTATAAGCGTTAGTCTAGCTTCACACTTAGATTAATAGAGAACTGAGGCGATTGACCAAGGAAGTGGTTCGGGCACACTTCCTTAACGAGTGTGCTATTACGATTTACAAGATTTACTTGCAACCTAATTTGTGAAACACTATTGTAAATTGGATCTGACTGTCTAATCAATGTACAATGTTTGTGGATGGCGAGGAGATGTTATTTTTTCTCAACTATCGACAAACAACCTGATATCACCCACAGGCAGAACCTCTAACGCCTGAGCTATAGAGAATTCTCATTTATATTTTCAGCAACATCATGGTCCGAATTGCACGGTTTCGCTAAAGCCGGCCATTCAGGGCTCATATCACTAATTGAATTTCCATAGACGACAATGTTAACATATGACGAGATTGCTATATGAAAATGAAGAAGAAAGTTGAAAACATGGCTCAAAAATGGGGAATCAACATGCCAGTAATCAACCATATGAAAAAAACTAACATGTTGGCCAGCTCAAACTCCTGCAAATCTCAGGTAAACAAGACTGTATTTGGATTGCATCAAGAGAAATCACTGGAAAAACACCAAGATTAGAACATCCAAATACACACAGGTACACAGCCGCTAAGTAGTAAACAAAAGACCACATGTTGGTCTCACCTTTGACCCAGTTGATTACGCCCTCAAACAGGAAGCACCTGAGAAAAAAAATGTTTAAAAAATTTCATTGGTTCTTGCAAGGCATTTAAATTGAGGGCTATGAGCAGCCATTGGTTAATTAGTGGCATGAGACCTTAAGAGAAATAAGATTTAATAAAGTTCTTGTTGATCTTATATATGATGGAATATCATTAGACGAGTAATTTCCCATGCAAACAAAATCCCCAAAATTTAAATTCTGGGAGTTATTTATCAAAATCTACCACTTGGTGGCGCCCTATACCCAGACAATTAGTTGTAGAAAGTGTCAACATGCACACTCAGCATAACACCAAATTAGATGGTAGGCAATGAATATAAGCCTGATTATTAGATGCAGTACTCTAAAGTATAATGTTCTTATTCACCATGCCACAAACAAGTACAGACCAACGTTTGGCATGATTAGTGATTTTAATTAATTTCTAGAAATAATACATAGAATTATGACAATTAAAGGTAGTTTATCACTATAATTTAAAAAAAAAATTCTACTGAATCAAAAGTCTCAATTCATCAGCTCATTATTTCTCCAATTAATTAAAAACAAAAAAAACAATTCCACGGTATCTGCATTTAGGCAGGAGACCTGTGACAGACAACCTTTGATATACCAAAACACAACAGTGGTTTGATTTACCATGGCCACACATAGAATTTGCTCAACATAAAAAGCTTAATCAAATCTTATGTGAAAAAAAGTAGTTCAACGAAAAAATTTTATGATTTAAAAAGAAATAAAAATAAAAATATACAAACCAGAAAAGGGTCTAAATATAAATTACTCTTATTACACATCCCTGATCAAATTAAATTCAAATCAACAGCATTTCTGATTATTTTTTTTTTTGGGGGGGGGGTTTACATGCACTGTTCAATAATAAACTCAAGATGGGATTAATTAGCTAACTATTCACCAAAATTCTGAGAAAAGAGCAATAATTGTGAAATTGAAAGAGTTGTAATACTTGGCTAATATACTGACAGTATGCAAATCTCTTGTCAGTGACAAGATACACAACACAATTTTCAGAATTTATTTGAATATTTGGGATTTTGACCTCATTAAACTTTGAATAGGGTACACTAGAAATGGACGCACTACAAATTGTTAAGATTGTCTGCCATAATGTGAAAATAAGACAAAAACCCCATAAAATGGGGTTAAGCATTTTTCTCAGAATTCCTAGAGCCATTGAAATTAGTGGTGACATGAATAATTCATTGATGAATGAATAAAATGAATAAAGTGGTAAAATAAAAATAAAAAAGATTCCCAGTTACTTTGCACTATACCTGCCAAATAAATGGAGCTGATCTCATGAAATGTGTGCTTGAACACACAACCTCATAATTATCAGATCTATGCAAGGTCAGGAGAAGTCAAAACTTATATTAATTAGGTCAAAGTAAACTTTGGTCATGTAAGATGAGATCTCCCCAAAATGACTAAATTCCAGTGAATAGAGCCATAATTATGGTCAAAACAACAACCTCAGGTGGTCCTAGGCAAACTGTTACTTCAGGGCTCATACCACTAATTGAATTTCCATAGACGACAATGTTAACATATGACGAGATTGCTATATGAAAATATATATGAAGAAAGTTGAAAACATGGCTCAAAAATGGGAAATCAACATGCCAATAATGAACCATATGAAAAAAAACTAACATGTTGGCCAGCTCAAACTCTTGCAAATCTCAGGTAAACAAGACACACCTACTGTATTTGGATTGCACCAAGAGAAATCACTGGAAAAACACCAAGATTAGAACATCCAAATACACACAGAATAAACCCACAGGTACACAGCCACTAAGTAGTAAACAAAAGACCACATATTGGTCTCACCTTTTACCCAGGTGATTACGCCCTCAGCGAGCACCTGAGAAAAAAAATATTTAAAAAATGTCTTTGGTGTGTGATGAATTTGTTTGCGAGTATCTGTTGTCCGACTTATTTAGCTGATTACTAGTGAAAGGCTGTGTTATGTCTGTCATCGTTTAGGCTCATGCGAGGTCCTGGACGGAACTCGACTCAGTGTTTTGGAACTAATTACGATATACCGTCGCTATCCGGACTACTAGTTCTGACAGTTGGTATTCGCAGTTAGTAATATAGTGAACGATTAATCAAAAGATATGACGTGTCCAGTACTCAGTATGATTGGCTGTATGTGTGAAGGCCACGCCTTAGAGTCTTTAAACTGCTTTGTAATTGGTTAAGGTTTTGAAAGTGAATAAAAGAGTTTTCAGTTGGTCTTGGCGAGAACACCACGACAGACGCAGTCTTCATTTTGGGGCTAGTCTTGGGTCCGCCTTGCGATAGTCTTGGGGACTTTTCCCCAGGGCGCTGTGTCTGATAGAGTACTCGACTGACTGACTAAAGACAAGAGTTGAAACGTATTTTGTTGTGTGCGTCTATTTGACTGTACAAGTTTAAGTGACATTCCCGATCCCGTACCTCAAGGGGACGCGATAGAGACAAGACGAGATTTCCCCCTGACACGTGTGGAGAACCCCAGGGAGAGTACTCCCCCTCATAGGTTCTTGCGAGGCATTTAAACTGATTGGTTAATTAGTGGCATGAGACCTTCATAACCGGCCCACAAACCCGTGCGTGATCGTGTTAGGATTGAGTCATTAAATTGAGTCATTTGATTGTGCGCGCCAGGAGCTGGCGCCACCAACGTTGCTGTATCATAAATGTGAACGTCCGGGTTCATCACAGATTAAAACAATGGCGATGTGTAGGCTTTGCGCTGATTCACCGATAGTCAAGAACAGAAGGTCTATGTTCGTTGACACGTTTCCAAATTTGTTTATTCCAACGTTGAAAATTGTTTGTGGGCAAGTGAATGAAGACTACGGAATGTCCAAATATTTATGCAATCCGCGTTTTAGTAAACTGACAAAACTGTCTGATCTGATAACATGCCCGATCCAGTTTCGTTGCAACAAACGCATTTCCCTCAGCTGCAGCACAACGCGCTTTCTTTTGATGGTCAGTAAGCTCGTTCACAGAGCATAAAGTTAGCAACATGTTGATTTCTATATGCCAAAACTGTAATCTTACCAATGAGTGATGTGTCGTTTCTGATTGGGTAACTTGAATACAAATGGTATTCTTGGGACGGAGCCACATCACCGAACGTTCTATGTTGCTAAGACGCGCACCCCCGGCGCGCACCACTGTATCAAGGAGTACATTGGCGCTTCATATCGGCGTCCTCTTTACACCGATCTGACACATACCATGCAAGGAGTGCCGGGAGTTTGTTCGAAACTTGGAACATTTCGAAGTCAATCGTCGATCGGCAAGTATTTTACTGATATGATAAATCGTTTATACTAAATCTTGATAAATGAAAATGTTTATATTGTAGAAATAAACTGGCCCCAGAATTGCGTAAATTTGAAATCAGATTACGCTGATAGTTCCTGTTTCGAAAGGCTTTTTACTCGTGATTTTATTGAGTTCAAGGACGTTTTACGCCCCAAAGTGGGCGTGACCACAGGAAGGCACCAGCGAGATTCGAAAGCCAACCGTTCAGTCTAAACCAAAGCAGTTAACCAATTTGCTAGCGAGTTTGCAAATTGGCTGCCCCAATACTTCTGAGACTTGCTGTAAGCTAGTTGAAACCTGAAATTGCGCAAAAAATTGTGAACTTCAAAAATATTTTGTTTGTCGTCTGTTAGATTCTGCTGTCCAAAGATTGAATTATGTATGACATTAATATTTTATTCGCTAAACAATATTTCCCTAAAATATGTGATTAAAAAGCAACTTTAATTGTAAAAGGAAAGCGATCACGTACATCCGGGTCATATAGTATTTATTCTATTGTAGAATCCAAAAATTTAAAATGCAGTCGTGGCAATTTTATTGTTTTTTGTTGCAATTGTGGCTGCAATTGTCGAAGACTGTCATACTCAGGCTCCTGGAGGCACTGGAAACTTATTTAAACCATACTCCCGGTGGGTCTACGTGCAAATTACTTACGCGCAAATGAAATTGGTCCTGCTTTTAAGATTATATCAGTTGCAACTATTGGTAAAAAGTGCTGTTAGGATACGTATGAATACTAATTCCCCATTATAAATAATGGGTCCGATGTAGATTCGTGTACTAAACTCAATATCTTACTCAAGCATCAACGCACACGAGGTCCCGACCTACTGTATTTCAATTATGATGATAATCAAAATATTTAGGCGACCAAATTATTTATTGATTCACGGCGTCTAATTAATAATATCACATCATACCTCTCGCGTCGAGTATAGTGGTTAAAGGGACACCTTCCAGTTAAGCCTAATCTCACAACAAATTTACTTTCTGGATTAAAATAACAATGGATAACAAAAGATAGATTAGCATTGTAAACAACATAAACAATAGTGATTCTTTGGTGCAATCCATGGGATTGAGCGGTTCCCCTTTAAATAACATCCAACTTAAGGTAGCGAGACTATTATTTGTGTTGAAAATTACGATTTTCACTTTTATTTATTAATTGATGAAATGCACTATAAACTTTCATGTGATAAAGTCAACATAACATAGAATGTTATGTAAGTTGGTTAAAATGTAGATTTTCTGAAGGGAAACAAGGCAGCCTCAGTAGTGTTTTCCAAAATCAACAACACAGGTTTAATCTGTGTGCCTATAAGTTTCAAAGATAAACTCAAGACAAAGCAATGTTAGGATGTGTTATCAGTAGCTATCTGACACACAATGAGTGTTTCCAAACATTTGAGTGACCTGTCTCCGCCCCTGTTTGTTTCACAGATTAGTCATTTGCATATGAATGTGTCAGAAACAAGGTCATACAGCCACTGAAAAAAAAATCATTGATTTTGGTGTTTTCATATGCCGAATTTATCCAATTATCGCTATCCTATTCCTTTATTTTGTTGGTTTCCAATAGCCTTACACATTTGGATGTCCCTACACATGTTAAAACAGACCTTGATGGGGAAACAAACTGATTGTGCCGATAAACAAGCTTGAAAATCTTTGCTGTTACTTCATGGACGTTTTCTAGGAGCTTAGGTTTTTCAAAATACAAGGTCTTTAACAAAAAATAACGTATACTTATTGTCGTCGGATTAACACCAAATTTTCACAGCTTTAAGGTGACAGTGAGGGGAACTTGAATGTGTCCAGACAAACTATTTCATCGACTATTTACCAACGAGTTGTGGTTTGAGTTGGGGGCAATGCGACTAAAACAGTAATTGAAATTCAGCACACTATTTTTTAAAACGCGTTGCTTGAATAAAACTGACCAGACACATTCAATTTACCAGACTATTGAACAACTAGGAAAAGTGAAAAAAATACTTCTTATCGCCAGCATAAATGCGTAATTATTTTTTTTACAGAAAAAGTAATTTTTCACCTTTGATTGAGTAACGCGTCGTAGAATGCAGATACCGGCATGCAAAATACACTTGTGAAAAGCTTGAAATCTGGCGATTCTAAAAATATATACTTTCCTGGGTCTATTTGTAGTCATTTAGTCACAATTAGAAGATGAAAACAAGTATGCAAATAATAGTCCCGCTACCTTAATATAGATCGTCAAAATCTTGGGTGTAAATGCACGTTATAACAAATTTAGTATGAATACTATGAGGTTATTACGAGGATACCTCAACGTATGCACGAAGACAGTACAGCGAGAGTATCGACCGACAGGCAGCGGAGGTCGATGCGACGGTGTACTGTCTGAGTGCATACTTTGGTATCATCGTAATAACCTTATTATCATACATCTTTTCCTTCCAAGGATACATCATGGGAGTGCCGAATTTCGAAATGTTTAGAACAGTATCAGCGAACTTCTTTGTGTGGAGTTCGGTCAAACCCTGGTGGTAGCCATGTTTTTTTAGATGACGCTTACGCACGTAATCATTCCATATTTGGAATTCGCATTTCCTAATATAGTACGATAAAATTATTAATATACCGCAAAATTACGGTGACATATGTATAATAATAGTATATATTTCGCGTTATTTGTGCCATTTACACACTCTAATTTTTTTGCAAAACACCCAAAAATACACACGACTCGGAGTCTGTATCTGATGCAAATGTATATTTTTATATGCTCTAATGTACTGTTTATAAGTGCCTGAATAAATATACAACATTTTTTTCATCCATATTTTTGTATCTCGTATTTCCACTGGTAACTTTTAGAGTAAATCACTGATGAGAGAACTAAGTACAATTTTGAGAGGTTTAAACACATCGTACAATAAAATCACTACGAAAACTCTTTCAAAGCAGACATGGGTCGCAATCAAAACGCCATTGAACAATACGAGTATAACAGCACAATACAGTACCTAACAACCTGTTCTTTTAATCCAATAATAAAGCACACGTGCTATTTATTCAGTGGTATGTTCTCTTGAAAATAAGAATTCTATGCACAAGTTGACCCCACACGCCCTTGCAAGCAACTGTTTTACAACAATTGTCAACGTACAATGCTATGAATGATGACGCAGTGTCTCGAAACAGATGCATTTCATGCAACCAATGTTAGAAGTACTCGTACTAATTAGGTTATAATTGGTTTTAATGACCTTTACAATAGACTGACCTACTTCTTGTTCACTGACAATTTTTCCCGAGGTCGAGAAATTGAATGACTTACATTTTAATGTGCAATTTTGCCAACTTCAAAACCTATTGACTCTTAAAAAACACTGCCACAATAATCTTGTTCATAAACTATGGCTACAAAACTGTTAAAGAAGTGTTGACTTAGATGGAGTGACAATTTAGAATAGTTGTTTTCCAAACTTTTTTAAAAACAAAATTGAGTTGTTCCCACAATTGTGACAGCACCGTGCATTGTGACTCCCTTTGTAGTAGAACTTTTCATTTTTTACAGAACAAAGACTGGAATATGTAGATTTGAAAATAATAAAAATATGCAACATGACAATTTAGCTCTCCCAAGCTGCATCTCTTCCTTAATCCAATTGTAATTTACGTTTGATATACCAAGCTCGTACAGTAAACATTCTGATTTCCTTTTGTTTGTCGCTGTTTTTTTATCCCCCTTGTTTTGGGTATATGGTTCATTGTACAGACCAGCCATCTTTTAACAACAGATAGAACAACATTTAACAACAGATAGATTTGAATTGCAAATACGGCATAAAATGGACATTATATTATACCAGTGTGTAACGCCTGTAGGTGCACTTGTGATAGTGTGAGAGGTACTTTTAATGTTGACAAACCGATCTAAAAATACTGATATACGTTTAGACATTCTATACACAACCCAAAGCACACGTTTTAGCACGTTCGATCGACAACATGCAGATAGAAAACAACCAAATTAAACATGAAACATTAAAACAATATTGTTTTGACTGAATTAATAAAGCCTATTAAAAATATCAATATTTCTAACACCTAATTAAATATTCATGCACCTCGGGATGGGCGAATATTTTCAAAGGTCAATCCGTCTATTTCTCATTCTAAACATATCTGTGTTGTGCAAGCGTCTTCTTGCCACATTAAATTAAGTAAAAAAAAATAGACAGTTGTAGTAACTATTTGCATCCTTTTAAATGTAACATACATCAAAAGGTGACGACTTGGATGTAGAGTTGGCACATTGAAAGTGGTTGGTAATTATTAGAATAAAATACATTTGTCTCAAAACACTTTTTATATAACTTATCGCTTAACCTTTTCACTACCGGTTGTCCCTTTTCATCACAAATTCACAAAATAGTCCTGTTTATAGACTGCACTTTCCTTCAGAGGATTTGGACAATTTTTTTTTTAGTGAAAACCGAATATTGATTCAAAAAAGTCCGATGGTGAAAAGATTAACACGCTCGTTACATTCTATCCACCGAGGCTCGGAAGTTAATGATAAGCATTGTAGAAAAGCTTTTGAAGTTATTTTTTCCCTCGGACTTCCCGTTACTTTTGTTAAACGTGATATGGCTTGGTATCTATGATTATGAATGCTAAATAATGTTATTACGACGACGGTTGGTTCCTGTTCGTCTGATAACTGGGACGCACAGAGTATGTGCGTGCGTGTATGCGTGCGTTTGTGCATGCGTGCGTCCGGATCTATATCTTAGACATGCCTTGACTGATTACTATTTACTACTTTATACATGTCTCGAACATATTCTTCTTTTAGAACGCACCCGGGGTTAATGACTTCATGCCTTAGTTACGCCGTAAACACCTTGTGAAAGATTTCACGTGTTTACCTTGATATACAATTATGCCATTATGTACCTAGCCCGACGAGGTCGCGTGAGTTGCGCCCTCCGCGGTGCTCCAAACCCAAGACACTGCTGACAGAACGATGCAATTTGTCGCTTCCACAACGATTGTTGGTCGGTACCAATCAAACTGCTGATACGTCAGATAGTGTGTTTTTTTTTCTTTATTCAGATGGAGTTTGGAATCATCATTTTGAAACAAAAGATTTTTTTCGCAGTCACGCTAGTTTTCGCGAACACGTTAAAAAGGCTAAATTGACAATTAATTATATTTTTTGTAAAACAAAAAAGAATTCCCGACTTTGCCAGTCTAGTCTGAGTTTTATAATTGTACAACACACTGAGACAAACAAAAAACTGAATAAAAAAGTTTCCCCCGCCTCGTGTATTGGTTAAATATATGTATATGCATTTATATTCACTCTCGTTGATGACTTAGTATTCGCTTTCAAGAATGAAATTGTCTTCATTTTCGAGAACGCACTGCAGATTACAAGTAATAAAAGTATTATCAGTGCCTTTGTGTTATGCTACACTGCGTATTCCTTGAGTTAACCGTAGTTACGCCACCATGAACACCTTGCGTGGGAATTATTATTGGAATGTCACGTGTTTACCTTGAGATACAATTGTGCCATTACGTGCCTTGCGAAATGGGGACTGTGTGGTTTCGATATCCAGGTATGGTAATTTTGAAGTTTAGTGATGTTGTTAGTTTTGGCCTTAGTTACGCGGTGAACACTTTGTGTAGGATGTCACGTGTTTACCTTGAGATTCGATAGTGGCATTGTGCTTTACGAAATGGACATTGTATTGTTTCGATAGCCAGGTATGGTAATTTTGAAATTTAATGTTCAGCTGAAGCTGGTAACATGGAATAGCACTATGGGAAACACGTTGTGCGTTGTTGGGTTTCTTGTTTTTCTTTAATTCAGATGGAGTTTGGAATCATTATTTTGAAACAAAACGGACGAGACGATTAGATAAACCGAATGTAATAACAAAACTATTAAGACACTTTCTCATCAAGTATATTACAAACCAAGTAAATAAATGCAATAATAGTAATTATTATTTATTTTTCACTGTAACGCCATAAGTTACAGCGTGCCGTAATTTTGCAGTATTGCGCTGGGTATTTTCATCCTATCATCTGAGAAAACGTGAATTCTAAATATGGATCGATTACGCGCGTAAGCGTTCTCTAATAATAAATAAAAACATGGCTGCCCCAAGGTTTGACCGGACCCCACACAAAGAATTTCGCTTAATGTGTTCTAAATGTTTGGGATTTCGGCATTCTCGTGATGTATCTGTCACAATTGTAAATGAAGTGAGGAGTCGGGTGTGTATTATTCGTTGTGTGGTCAGGATATCGGGAGTGGGATTCTTCGAGTCGGGGAAACTCACTTAGCAGCGGAGGCACAGTGATCGTTGATGTACACCCATTCAATTAGAATTACTAGTATGCACAGAGACAGAAAACACACCCAGATTTGAAGGTTGCTTGAAGTATTTTAGTATATAATCCCACCAAGCTAGTTTGTCCCTACTAAAATTACTACAGGGAATCACAAAACTTGGGGCGTAGGCTCTTGGCAGGCAGTCAGGCAGGTGTTCCCTTGGCAGTGTCTCTTCTGCTTAGCAACCGGGTGTCGCCTTATATCAGCAGACAGACATTCCTTCACAAAAATACATATTTCTTCACAAAAAAAAAAGAGCCGTTGAGACTTTCCCAGTTTTTCCTTGGGTAATAAAGTCACAGCTTTCCCGGTAATAACATTACAAGAATGTATCAAACCTCTCCAAACAAGTGTAATTCTAATTTAGTAAGTCAAATTGAAACAAGTATGGATTGTATCATCTGTGTGTAAACAGGAACCCACAAATGATGTGGAATGTATTTTGGCTTTGTGACAGTTTTACTGCTTCGTGTATACTAGTACTTTGCAGTATCCTTGTATTAACCTCATAAAATCATAACAAGAAACATAATCGGGTTGAAAAAAATGTGAATTATCGAAGAGAAGACCTAGTTGCAACAACAAATTCAAGTCTGAGTCTTATACGCACTGAGACAAACAAAAATCTGAATAAAATTCCCCCCCCCCGAGTATATATATCATGATGTATTTATATGCACCCTCGTTGATGACATAGTATTCGCTTTCAAGCATGAAATTGTTTTCATTTTCGAGAACGCACTGCAGTTTACAAGTATTATCAGTGCAATATAATGCTGAATGCCTTTATGTTACGCTACACTGTCACTGCGTATTCCTTGAGTTAACCGTAGTTACGCCGCCATGAACACCTTGCGTGGAAATCATTGGGACGTCACGTGTTTACCTTGAGATACATTATGTGCCTCACGAAATGGAGATTGTATTGATTCGATAGCCAGGTATGGTAATTTGAGTGTAATGATCTTGTGCGTCTCAAACTGGTAACTGGGTTAGCAATATGAGTAAGTCGTTGCTGTTGTTGGGTTTCTTGTTTTTTCTTCATTACAATGGGGTTTGAAAACATTATTTCGAGTCAAAAATGACGACACGATTAGATATGCAGAATGTTATAACTAAACTATTAAGAGGTACTTTCATATTCAGTATATTATAAACCAAACTGTTACTAGTATTACAAAAACATAAATGCAAGAATAAAAATAACATATATTTAAACATATGTAAATGCACATGGATTGCATGTCCAAGTATAACCTATACAGTTTGCAACTATACTAAAACAAATTAAGTTTCAAAAACAAAATATAAAACCTTCTGTCAGTTCTATAATTTCTCATGAAAAAAATCTTGTTCGTTGAGGCTTGAGCGAATGTACAAATTTGTTACATCGGCAAACCAATTTTACAATAATTAGTTATTATGATTATTATACTTAAACATATCCAGCAATACGCATTTTCACATAAAACTATACAGATATGTACGTGAATATAATTATTGATTCTGACCCATCCTTATCTATTGTGTAAGGGGACGTTCATAATTGTATTCACGTCTAAATTGTCGCTGTTGAATGCCTCCCAACGTGATCCACTGCATCATAATTACCACATCAGACGTTAGGCGATTGATGACATCAAGGGAATTTCTCAGTCAGTTTGAATGGTTGAGGGCCATGACAAAAATCTTGAAGTACACAAAATCGGCATGCGGATTTTCTCAATTTATTAATCCCCGAAATTTAGACTGGAATATTAGAATTAATAAGAAAATGTCACAATTTTAGTATTAACGAGGAGATTCCACACATCTCCGTTTTCAAGTTGTATTTGTATAGACATGGTTAGATTATATATGATAGCAACGTGTTATAGCCAGAGTCGACACCGTGTCAGTCGAAACTATCTCGGACTCGTTTTCAGTTACACTGACAGTTTCATTCGGCAAACTTTGCTTGTTCGTATACTAGTATACAATTACATGTACGTTCACATCACAGATCGGCTTTCACTTTCGCTGACCGTAAGCACACTCGGTGAAAGTCTCGTGTAGACAAACAAATGAGGCAAGCGAATGCAAATCGCGGTGTTTCAAGTCAAACATGTAGTACCTGCCATGTCGTGACGTCAAAAATAGATATTTCGGGAGTCAGTATTGCCACGGTTCTTCTAGTAACCGTGGTAATGCCAAACAGCTACCAGTCTGAATAATACGGCAGTGTTTATATAACGTGCATTGGTCTAAAATGTCGTAGTCGTACTTATAAACCCCTTGCCATATGCATGAATTATCAATCAATATTTAGATCTTTGATCAGTTACGGCTATGAAAGTGAAAACAGCGTGATATTTGATTATCCAGACACAGATACTATTTATAGGCATTTTATGAGATCTGCAATAAGTTTATATGGACTTCTGTTTCTTTGTTTTACGAGTATGCGTATTTGGGTTGTTTCTGATCACGCTTAGTTGAGTTTAACAATGTCCAATGAATCGGATGTTACAATGCCAGTCGGCGTCGCTGATATTCGACGCAAATATACATACAGAATCACCAATACTCACGCGTGGAACTATTTTGTGCGGCGGGATACGCTGCGTAAAGTTACAGTGAAACTATATAACCGGACGTACTATTGATTTCTGTAATTACTTGCTTATATCTCCACAGTCGCCTCACACGTAAAAAGTTGTAACTAGACAGAGTCGACCATGAATGCTGGTGCCGTCGTTTTGCTTGCTTTTATATCACATTCCCTGATGGTGCCTGTCCTATCTAGCGGTAGCGGTAAGTTTTTTTTTTACTTGGTCGATATTTGTCTTGTATGTGAAAGCATGTATGTAATATAGTCTGATATATTAAACTGGGGTACATATCAAATTTTAACGAGATGTACTCTGGGTCAGTGTGTTGTGTATCCTGGATACAGCGTGTCATCGTCCCTCAGGGCGGTGAGCGTGTCTAACACATCGCCGACCAACACAAGTATTGTAACTTCTATTCATAACTCTCAAGCAACGAGTCAGTGGTATACACACATTTGAATGCCAGCTCCGTAAGTCGGTGTTCTCCCCCGGGTTTTGGTCAATGGTGGCAGACAACAACTAGCATATAATTTTTCTATTTTATTCATAATGTTTTTTCGTGCATCTCTTCACAGACTGCTTGTACGCTATATTACATGTAGTTTTATAGTCAATATTATCATGGAGGTGATATTATGAAGTACTCGTCCGCTGTTTGTTGTTCACAAATAGTAACAAAATATGTAGCGGAAGATTCTCGGTTAATTGACAACACTATCAACTCATGGAGGTAATAAGAATTCTTATTACCTCCATGATCAGCAAAACTCTATAAAGTATCCCTGGCCATATTGGAGACTGAAATCAACTATAGAATCTGATAAAATTATTCATATGAACAGATGATGTCATCGATTTCTATGTGTCTTTTGTTCATCTTTACACATTGTGTACGTTGCTATTGGACCTTATCGAACAGGGCGCGGCGCGACGACCACCGCCCTTTAAATGAGGTATTTTTGGCTCAGAGGCCTATAATATCTTATTAATACATATACTGTTATCAGAATTATTGTGACAAACATTTCTCGCATAGTTGGGTCATGTTGCTGGTACATGCATGCTTGGGGGAGTGGATGAATCTACTTGATATAGAAATAAACGAAAAAATAAACTCTCAGGATATGTGGCACTGGTAAATTAGGTCGGTGCCACGTGATTGAGGAATTATGTAATCCTCAGACTAATATATAAACTGAGTGTAAAGTACATGCAGACTCAAATAAACTTAGCATGTGTTTTACTTCCGTTGGTCATTGTTTATGATTTTAAAGAAACAGCGATGACGTGTCTAGTTGCATAGACAATAGTAAAGATGCATGCGGTAATAGTAGCGTTCACGCACAACACCGTGACCGTAGCATGGGCCTAAGAGGTCTAGACAGTTAGACCATGGAGCCATGGTTAGACTAAAAAAAAAACACGTTTGACCGATGTCTCACGCTTACTTTGGTAACTGTTTCAAAAGGTCAATGCAATCATGATGGTCCAGTGGCCGACATCCTATGTGTATCATAAACAGAGTCACCAATCGGCAATTTCTGTTCTGATCGAAAATTCGAAATGCCTGGCGCTAGCGATCGGCGTGAGGAGGTCCCACATTTTACGTCCCTCACTAGGGTACTACGACCACTGATCAAGTTGAAGCTGTCAGATTTTTCTGTAAAATATAGATATTTGGTAATAAGAACAAGAGAGATTCCTCAAACTTTTGAAACTGCAAAGTAAAATGCTCAAAACCACATTGACTATTCGAAACGAAAAAAGTAGTTATTATTAACCGGTCTTCAATAAATGTGCAAATGAGCGGCATTTATCATTTCTCATTATAAGCCGACATGTAAGACGCGTTAGTACACGCCGAATGTTTCTAATCCGTGAAGTAGAACAGTACATGGAATTAATAATATAATAATTTTAGCTCCATGAACAGTAGAAGCCGGCGCACAGGAACGGATTTTCCAAAAGATCGGAGCGTCGACTTCTGGTTATTTTACGTGTTCGCACTGAGCTGATTGATACGAGTGAGGTCGTGGGCTAGTATTTCTCACGAATAGAAAATAAGTGAATGACACCGCCCTGGCGCCCCACGACGCTAGGGCAAAGATGTGGTAATTTTGCGAAGCCGCGCTCTGGCCCTCGTATCATGTTTTATTCATGCTGATTAGGCATTACGTGAGGTACTGTACCACCAAATCCGAGTCCTTTTTTCTATCAGAAGGATTGTGCACCGAGCAAAGTTTGATAAAAAAAAAGGCGGACAATTTCCTCCCGATCTCCTCTGAAGCACAGTCCTGATAGAGGGACTGTGTCTGAAGTAACCCCGTGGGACGAGTAAGCAATATCGGACGAATCGCCCTTCACCGTTACAAGAATGCGTTATTCAGTTACACAGCAGTGCAGTAGATGATTTCTTACAAAACAACCGACAACAAACATTCAGAGCGTGTCAACAACCTACCTGGTAATGCCGCGTGATCAAGGCCGAAAGTAAGAAAAAATGTTTATTAGTTACAAAACAATATGTCATTATTTCCGTTGGTGTAATCATAGACCTTAGAAAGAGAGGGACAGGCCTTTTGATTATAAAATAAAGGCTTTCACGACATCCGGCGTACAACGTGGGTTACTACAGTTATAAACAAATGATCAAGCTAAGGAAGCCGTATGACGTCACTCACAATCACTCGGCCGCGCAGTTTGCAACACGTCTTTCAGTGCTTGTGCTCATTACATTGAATTTTTAATTTCAATACAAGATCCATTTTTTTAAGGTCATTCTAAGGTCTATGGTGTAATCCAGGTGAGTTGTCCGTTTGGATCCCAGGACGATTAGACCCCACGTACGACCGTACGATGTGGCGGCTTACGCCGGTTAAGACGACGGAACAATCTACAGTAAGGCAGAACAAAGATAAAGCACTGTAAATTTATCGGTAGTTAGTTTTTGTTGTTGTATGGTATCCCCCCCCCATTTGGTGCATGTTTCACAACATTGCCAACTTGTTTACACGTTCGCGTGCGTCATTCGAACAGCATTCTGGTCAATAGCACCAACTCATCGTAAAAATCCGACAAGCAACAAGTTGTTGTTGGAGGCCGCTAGTAAATATGTAGTCGACAAATGTACTTTCAATACCTAATGTTTTTGATTAAAGCGCGGTGATCGTCGCACAGCGCGTGTTCATGTAAATAAACAATGTATTTTACACGCGTCGTATATGTCGCTATGAGTCCCATATCGAACAGGACGCGGCACGACGACTGCCACCCTTCAATATACTGCGAGAAAGAGTCGGTCGAATTCGTATGTCATTTGTCGAGTCAAAACACTGTACAAAAGATATTATATAGAGAATACAACAGCATGAAGACCACTGCACATTGTCCCTTGCACCATAACCCACACATACACCCAATATTGTTCGACTACGTTCATTTGCATTCGTATTTCGTGTTTACAAGTTCGTTCCGGGGCCGTAACCATGCCACGGAATTCACCTTGTGAACATACAAATACTAGTACACTGCTTAACGCGGCGCCTTTTTATCTTGTCATTGATAAGAGAGGGTGTGTCTGAACGTATTCGAACAATGCATATGTGAGTGCATTGTATCCACCATAGTTCAATGAACGTTATCCGCCGCGAAAGTATTGTGATACCATACCCCTTATCTCTTTCTAAGGTCTATGGTGATACACACGAATTGTGATTTAGTAACTTGAGCTATGTAGTGCATCCCCTGGGGATGTTCGCAATAGTGTGGGTCATATATCTTCTCCCTTCAAACTAAAACGTGTCGGTGAATGTTCTGAATTCAACTTGGACTTTCACACTGGCACCTAAAATACGATATACGAATAGTTGACGTGTGAGCCCTGGGGGCATAGGTAGTTACTTTTGAACAAAGAAACAATGCGCATTTGAGCGGAGTTTACCTTAGCCAATTACGTTACGCGATTGATGAGTTAATTTGTGTGAAATTTATAATTTATAAAAGCGTGTCGAGTTTCAGCACTACAGATCCTTGGTAGTGTTGATTTTGATCCCCACTGCGCCCCCAAAAACTAAGTGGTCAATTACAATTCCCTACTAATGCTGTTTTTTTGTTTGTTTGCAGACTGGGGATATGAAGATGCGAACGGTGAGTTGATTGAACCCCTGACAATTAATTTAGTCGCCCAAGTCACATTGCACATTTCACTGTGAATTGCAACAATGCGCTTCTAAATAGAATCAAAAAATGCTACTGGAAAAATGCTACCTAGTAGGAATTGCATCATTTGCAAATTAAATATGTGCAGAACAGGCTGAAACATAAAATATATTTTGTAAGAAAATAAATCATATGAAAAATTAAAAGTATATACAAACACATTTGAACATATTTCATTTCATGTTCTGCAGGTTCTTGCACCTTAGATAACCATGGCGAACTAACGTTTACCTCCATGCGTTCACTTGTACGTCCATGGATAAACTTTCTTACAATGTTACTCTTACCTTCCAGGCCAAACAAAGACCCCTAACTTAGTGAGTGTCAATTGTTCTTGAGTTTAACTTCATATTCTGCAGTTAATTTCAAATTACTCGGCTACAGTATCAACAATGTTTGGTTTGTATGTTGGCCAGGAATACATATTTGTAATGTTTGAATGAAACTTTAAAAGAATGAGTTAGGGGGCATTATTTCAAAGTGTCGCATGCTTAGTGCGACACTCGGCTTTTTTAGCTATTATACATGTAATGCGATGTTAATAAGATCTGTCAAATTCTGTAACAAATTAGCGCAAACTGTCAGGGGATTTTATGATATCAGTTTCCAGTGAGATTGGTGTGTGAATAGACTAGTAAGTGAATACCTAATGACTCGAGCTAAGCGCCGAAATCCCCAGGGTTTGAAAATACTGCCCAGAGAAATCCTGATGATGTCATTTTGAACTCATTTATATTGACTAATAACATCGAAATAGAAACTGTTTGGAATTAGAGCATTGGGAAAATACACTGCTTAAATAAATATAAATTATATATTATGAACACAGACCGCCAGATGCGTTCCAACACTGGGTGGCATGCACTTCATCATACCAATTACAAATTATCATGTCCATCATTTCTGATGTGCAAGGAAGCTGGCATATAATCAGTGATTATTGCAGAGACAAATAATAGAAAAAAAAACAAAAAAATGTGATACGGATCTGAATAGTTAATCTTAGTTACCCCTAAACAATTATTGGTCCATCCCTACCGAGGTTTTGATAGTTTCAGTTTAAGTTGCAGCCCTGTCTCAGGGTTACTATACACTGAGGTTTCGGAGCTAGATGCTACTTCACCGACTGGAATATATTGATTGCACAATAGCATATAAGGTGTTTTCCTTTGATCTACTTGGCACAAAATGTTAACCATGTGTTTGTATGGTTTCTTCCCGTAACATATTGTTACAGATGTAACATACTGTAAAGGGGGTAATTATTCACTGGGTTTTAATTTAGCTTATTTCGCTGACTGGAAAATGCGCTAAATTAAAACCCAGTGAATATGTAAAATTTAGCATAGAACACATTATCTAAATGACGAAACCGTGAATTTAAAACCCACTGAATATGCCTGAAATGGTAAATCAGTGAAATTTAAACCCAGTGAAAATTAGTCATTTTACAGTATGTGCTGATTTTTTTTTCATTATTTTTCTTTCCTTTCGGTGCACATTATTTGTGTTAATATGATTAATTTGATAATTCGTCATAAAAATAGATTTACAAATCACCGTGTTAGACTCTAGCGAGGATCATTTTTAGTTTTCTTTGTTTTGGGTATCAAATTCAGGATAAATCAATGTCTCGCGTAGTGACTAAACGCGTGAGCGTGGGATACAAATTGTACACAATGTTAAAGCGGGAGGGTCGTCACCTGCGCACGCGCGGAAATTGAGTCCCAAGTGACAATAATAACACACGCTAAAAACGCAAAGGCTCATGGGTAGCAACAATGACACGCTATGGCCATCTGACGCATGCGCAGGTGACGACTCTCCCGCTTTAATAATTGTAGCTAATGCAACTCGTGTGTCGTGGTACGAGAAACATGCTGCGTAGAATAGAAGTAAATACAAAATGACCACTGTCAATGCAGAGAAAGAGAGAAAGCCTTGTGTGCAAATATTAGACTGTCGGAAAGCCCAAGTAATGAACAATTACATTAAATTAAATTAAATTGTACTAAATTAATGTCAATTACAAATTAAAACCATGCCTTGGACACATGTTGTGCAATATCAACATCGTCTCTAGTCCAAACAATAAATAATATTGATAAATACACACACGGTGCTTGTTAAAAAAAAAAACTGGCCAGGCTGACAATGCAAATCGGACATGATGTTTGCATGTTTTATATTCATGACTTGAAACCTTATCTGGGATAATTAATTGCAGGTGTGTTTCTAAATGTATATTAAATATTCATGTACCTATGGGGAAAAGAAATGCGTGAGACGTCTCCGCGAGACATGCACACGACAAAATAGCTTAGTACAATCTATCTACGTGAGATAATTCTAGCAAGGGGTAGGGTGACGTACACAAGTACGACATTATATTACGGCGAGTGGAACAGAAATAACAAGTCCGCAATTAATATAGATATATAAATTATGCAAAAATAGAAAGGATTGAACTTTGAGGTCATGCTGTGCGACTTTGAAAGCCGTTCGCGAGATGAGTGGACGCATTTGAATTAGTATACCAAGGTATCCAGTGATGTAATTTTACCCACAAACGGACTTGAAGTTTTTAGGCTAATTTTTTTAAACCACTTTTGCCCCCAAAAAGCATTTTTTTGACCCAAAATTAATAACGCATTCTGGATATTTAAAAAAAGACAAGTTTTACAAAGTTTGTATAATAAGCTTTCAGAAAATATATAACATGTTGGATATATAATACCATCTTCATTGTCTAGTTACTCAATTAAAAAGCAAGTCAAATAAACTGCATCTCAAGATTATAAACAGCATTCTTAAAATTACTGTCTTGAATATATCGGCATGGACGCTTGCTCTGCTGTTTGCTGTGGTATGAGTTTATTGAACTTTGTCCGGCGACAGTTGACTGATCGTGTGTGTTTGCTTGTTTTTTCTGTTCAAGAGGACTTGACACCGAAATCATAACAGTTGGGCCTAGTTTAAATATTGGTTAGTATTTTGCTGCTGTATATATTATTACCGTAGTTGTAATTTAACTAGTGTACCGATGCTATTGTGAATTGGGGGTGGGTGGGGGCTCAACCGCAAATATATTGGTAGCATAATTTGTAGTCAGTTTATTGCATATTCGAAGTTGTCTCCCATTATACACCACCCGCCTAGTATATTATGCTTGTGTCTGTTTCCATCATAATTGCCTTCTCCATACAGCAGTATATCATTATATCCGTAATGTCCGTGATTAATGATGCGTATGGTACGCTTCATTCGTAGGTTGATATATACATATAGGGCGATGTAAGAGCGAATCCAGCCACATGTAATCAATCACGGTTAGGGTTAACGGGGAAGTAACCTAACAGCATGGTAGTCCCAGATTGAAATGTTTTCACAACTGCTTAGGAATGCAATTTACATCTTTTAATTAGCCAACGTTGCCACTATGTTGATTTTCAAAGAATGCATGATGGGTAAAAAAAACGACTTCACGGCTTCTGTTGCAAAAATAAGAAAATGATTTCATCCGTTATACCAACGCGAATTAGTTCAAAGTTGCAGTGCGCACATATAGTCATAAGAGTAGAAATTAGAATGTTGCAAAGAAAACGAGTAAAGATATTAAAAAAAACAATGACACCAGTCTAGGAGGGGTGTTGGTGAATGATCGCTGGCGCTATGAATATGATTAAAGCGCCCCAGTCTTGTTCGATTTGGGTCTCGTACGACCGCGACATAAACAACGCGTACGCATTTAGAATTGACAGCTTACTTACGGATACGCAGACGTGAAAACAGACGATAAAAACTAATTCCAGTTGAAATGTATTATTCCTAATTATGCAAGCCGTGCACTAATCAGCGTCTAGAATATTTTACATATTTCAACGTTGTCTATAACAAGAACTACGGAGGGGAGGGGGTTAACGCCACAACGTTGAAATGTAGTTATAAATTTGAGCTATAGTAAATTGAAGTCTGCTAGAATCAGGCCCCAATTTTTCAACCGAGGCTGCCAGGTTCGGGTGCTGTATTACATTAGTACATGGTATCTGGTTCTTGAAATGTTTCTCCGTGCCTTATAATTATATTATATGAAAAGATGTTGATAAAATATAATAGCAATAAACCTCCACTCAATATTGCACAATTTATTGTGAAATACCACATCCCGGGGTATACCACAAGAATGATAGCTTATTCCTCACTTTTACATTTCGCCCCCGGTATCACATACTCGTAACATTCATTACAATCATTATGTCATTATTGAAGCTGTTCTATTCATCTCTTGTGATCCCACTGGAGGTAGTCTGACATGTAGAAGTGAGTAGGCCCTCGCCGGCCGAACGGCATCAGACCTCATTGGGTTTGGAGCACTGCGGAAGGCACAACGCACGCGAACTCGTCAGGCTACCACTGTGGGTACTTGATTTTATATACGAAAGTCACTTCTCATTTGCATATGTGGTTTTAATGAACTTTTTTTTTCAGGACCGACAACATGGCCGACAGCATTCCCAGCTTGTGCTGGAGAATCACAGTCGCCAATAAACATTGTGGAGACTGAATCGAGCGATATGGGAACTTTTGAGTTGACTGGGTTTTCTAACTCTCCCCCTACTGATTCTACCATGACACTGAAGAACACAGGACATGGAGGTATGTGTGTCCACACTTTTGTTCCGATTTGTAATCGCATGGCGATGTATTTGTAGTAGCCATCGAATTAGCCATTTTATACTTCGTAGTTGGTCGTGCTATTCTCTATAAATGGGCGCCGAGATCCTGTGAAAAGTGAGAGGGCCGCGGGACTGTTAATTCTTCACCGTCACCGCTTCCACGGCGGGCGCGATAATAGGAGACAATTTTGGGTGCAAATAAGTGCAAGAATCATTGCCTTTCCTGTTTTCAGGCATAAAACTTGCATATATGACCTAAGTCTTTACAACTTGCTTTCTTTGAAGTGCCTCGAATTGTATACAACGTTGTTGTCTGCTTATATGCAAATTTATGTAAATGAGCATGAACGAGCCGACACGATCATGGATGCTGACGTAATTAAGCACAGCACTATGGGAGAATGAAACCTGCAAACGGCTTCTATTTATGTGATTTGATAGATTATCGGTATATGCTATTATTATTGCAGTTCAGGTGGACCTTGTGGGAGATTACCTCATTAATGGCGCATGTCTACCAAGTGAATACAGAGCAATACAATTCCATTTTCACTGGGGAAGTACGAATGATAAAGGATCAGAACATCGAGTCAATGGTGACATGTACTCTGTCGAGGTGAGTTCGTAATCATAATATGAATAATGTAATGCATGTAATGATCTACAGAAAAAAGGGTTCATGGAAAGTCTTATGAGTCCCCAAATCGAATTTTGAAGAATGACCTAACGTAAGTCGTACACAAATAAAATAAGTCCTGTGTGATTATCGGTACAACAGTAAACCTTGTGATCCATTTGGTGATTAGAGACCACAGTCCTTCTACAATGCAAACTGGTAAACTTTCTCGGTTTCTCATAGTGGTCATAATAATACGAAGTGGGGATACAATTTAAGTGACTAATTTGTAGTTAGTTCGTCGACTGAGACACGAAGCATTAAACTTCCCTGCGTTAATGGAAAAATTGAGTCAACGCGAAAGTACTTGCAATATTGTGCTCGATTGGTTATCCAGCGCTAACACTTAACAGTCAACAGTCAGGGAGCAGTTTGTTTTTTG
The DNA here is from genome assembly GCF_978046115.1 of Saccoglossus kowalevskii. Lineage (NCBI taxonomy): Eukaryota > Metazoa > Hemichordata > Enteropneusta > Harrimaniidae > Saccoglossus > Saccoglossus kowalevskii. The sequence continues at coordinate 18,299,844 of NC_140656.1, read as the reverse complement.
AGAAGCTTTTATCGAACTATCATCAGTTGCGTTCACGCACAGCTCCTTAGCACGGGCTAAGAGGTCAAATTCCTTAGCCCGTGCTAAGAAAACGTGCGTGAATGCTTAGCACGGGCTAAGGAATGCTAAGTACGGGTTAAATCTGATCCGAATTTAAGACGCGGTCTAGACCTTAGCACGGGCTAACAAAGTATGCGCGAACGCTTAGCCCAGGGCTAAGCGCCTTCTGCGGCGACCTTTGGGTGTGAAAATTGTCCCATGTTCGTATAACGACAATATTCCACCAGTCATTACTCCGCGCTCGCTTCCACACTAACCGGGTCACTGTAGTAGAGCGTACAGCAGCTCCAATCGTAGACAAAATAAATTTGGTTCGCTGTCTACGACATGCATTAATAAAACTCTGTATTCTGTTACGACCGTTTGTATACTGTTTATGTGCATCCAAATAAGTTGGGTCCGTCTTCTCTCGCGTTTCTGTGCACGTCGCTTCAAAATTAGAACGAAACATGCCAGCAGCAGAAATAGAACCTCGCGCGTGTCATCCTTTTTCGTTCGTAAATAGCGGATTACCAAAGGTCACCGACTAATGGCACCCCTTAGCCCGTGCTAACGACTGGCCCTCCCTGTGCGTGGACGCAATTGGGTCTAGCCGAAATGCAAATATGCTAGATAAGCCTAAATCAGCTTAAATCTTAGCCCGTACTTCGTGTAACGTGAACACAACTATCAGCAATGTAAAAACGGCAAGATCTTGAGACTTCCTTGTAAATAAGTATAGGTATATCATAAATGGCGTGTTATCTCCATTCCTTGTTCATTTCTTCACAGATGCACATTGTGTCATTTGATCACATCAACTTCGCGACAGTAGCTGACGCTCTTGAAGACGCTCAAGGTGTGGCTGTCTTATCTACTCTGATTGAGGTGAGTAAAACCCCAAACTCGCACACAAATAAGTAACGTGCAATGTTATATTCAAACTAAACAATGTATTTACTCGCAATCAATAAGATCTAAAGCACAGGAAGATGGGTAGTCAAATAAGAGCAAATTGGTAGTTCCATTTGCCGTTTAGCACCTCTAACCGAACCGTACTTTGCGCAAAATAGGCATTGTGCAATATTACCTCAACATGCTATATTCATATCAGGCAATGTGTCGACTTACACTTAATCGCATCTGATGGACATAAAGTTTTTCCATTCATAAGAGGCTAGTTGGAATTCCATCTGCCGTTCAGCGTCCCTAACTGACTAGATAAACACAAGATACGCACAAATGGACAACGTACATAATATAACAACTATGTCGACTCACAATCAAATAATTCTAAGCTCAGACAACTAATACATTGTATTAGTTGTCTGAGTTCTAAGGCACAAAATGATGATTTATGAATTAACACTATATTAGTAATTACATTTGCCGATGGGCACCCATAACCGACAAGATAAACAAACGGTACGGTGATCGATCGTGAGTGGACACGCGTTTGCATTGAATATAACGTCGATTCATGTTTAGTAGACTGCACGTCACTCGATGTTGTGCAGTGTTTGTGGTTTATTTAAATGGGTATAAGTTGGAAGACTACAACCCAACATAACATATACCGTTACCGTTACGTTTCTTTTACATTATGTGCATCTGCCCATGAGATACGTTCACACCAATATGAATATACTTCTAACTTTAACATATGAATATGCTGCTAACTACAGCCGGGTTGTATCTGTCTGGTTTCCGCAACTGTATTTGCCTATGGGGCTTATTAAACGCAGTGGTTTACATATACATAATATAAGAAAACACTTATTTCAGGTTGGTGTCGAAAACAATACAGCTTTTGATAACATTTTCGATTATTTGGATGAAGTGGTATATCCAGGTAAGTTTGAATATAATATTTAACTGACAATAAACCACATTTTTGTGTGTTTTTGTTTTCGATGCATCAAAATCGATTCTCGAAGTTTTATATATTTATCTGTTATTCGGCAAGTATATATTCTGGCCGGGCACGCCTTTTTTTGTTCGGATATGCGTTTACGTGTTTGGTGATGATGATAAATCGAAAACTTCTACATTGCGGATAACTTTTCACGTCGAAGTCAGTTCCGATCACAACATTCGACATTCACTTTTGCACAATACACTATAGCGCTCAGCTTTGAAGATGAAATACTGTAAAACTATTTATTTCCACCGTCATTTTGATGTTTTGTACGATTTCACTGGGTTTCAAGTTTTCGACAGAGGAAACAACCAGTCCGCAGATTGAATTTTTGCCAATTTTACTTAAAACAAAAAAAAATAGTAAAATTAAAAACCAGTGAATAATTGATCATCATAAAAACAAACTTATGCTGAGAACAGTTTTCTTACGTGGACAGTAACAGTTTGACAGTGGCGGCAAATGCCATATCTCAGTCACATGTACGTATAAAACAGTAAAATAAAACTATGTTCTACTAGTATATCGTTTTATCTATAAATATAAATGTATATTTCTTTCAGATGAGACCTACTCCTATTCCGATACGTTCCCGATCTTAGCGATGATGCCTTCTGACCTGACAACGTACTACCGCTATCAAGGTTCACTCACCACCCCGCAATGTAACCAGGCTGTGATTTGGTCAATATTTCAATCGCCTGTGCAGATTTCGCAAGAACAGGTAAGAAGAAATGTAGAGGGCGCTGTGTACTTTATTACGGGGTGTGATGTCCAGTCTGTGAATCAAATATCTACTTATACAGAACTTCATTTGCTTTAAAAAAAATCACCATATTTCGATAAAAAATACATACATTCAACAAACATTTCACTGTTATCAGAGCTTCTATGCTGCCACGGCTTTATGATGCCGTTCACCAATGAGGGTGTGACGAATGGAAAGTGAAATCGACCATAGTCCCGAAATTCTAGAAACTTTAACAAAAAAATATGTCATGTCAACCAAATTGTCCCCCTCCGTTGTAATTGTCGTAGTTTTCTTTATTTTTTGCATGCGCATCTGAGAAAGTTGGTGAACAAAAAAAAATATTGATCAGATCAAGAAAACGTATCATGTTTTAAGATTTTTTACCAAACATAACACTTTGTATCCGATCATCTGTCAAAAATGTTAATTTGCCAGTACCTTATTTATTATGCTTTATGCTTTGACCGAACCCATCATTGATACTAGGACCTAGTTGTCCCCAGGGAGATTCAACCCGAATTTTAGGTTTATGCCACCGGAATTGATTTTTCGAGTTAAAAATATCACGCAAAAACTGATATTTTTGTTTTTTACCGTGAAAGTATTCCTTCATATCCTACATTTATCCAGCGGGACGCAAATAGAAATAGTCTTGTCTTGTTTCATTTCCCATAGTGCATTGCAAATAAGCTCAGGAATGTAAGCTTTGAAATTTGCTCTGACTCCCTTGAAAAATATCCCATTATTTGCATTTGTACAGAAGACTAGACTTCGAATATCATCAGAATTCGAATCTTATCATGTTTATATATGTATTTCTCCCTCAAGTTGGACCAGTTTCGTACTCTCAAGTTTAACGCTATGGGCGAAGCTGACAACCCGATGGTAGACAACTTTCGTCCACCCCAGCCTCTCAACGACAGGGTGGTCTATATCAACGACTTGTCAGCATCACCATGCGAAGAATCGTCGGCGGCCATGGTCTACGCTAGGTCCGGTGTTATTATAGCAGCCATGGCGATAGTGAATGCGTTCATTAAATTTTAAATGCACGTGAAACAGAAGTCAGAGCGTTAATCAAGACTATTAATTCAATCTAGTACTTAATTCCTGTTTTTGTATGGTCATTCTTAAGTGTTTTTGTGACAATTGCGCATTATATTACTCTGTCAATGCGGCAGTGGAATCAATACGAAACCACTTGCTCGATTGGTCACAAAACCCTAACACACAACATTTAGACCAATCAGCACCTTGTTTGGTGACAGTTTTGCTACATATAAAGTTCTGTCTTGTATATATGCTTCGACACAACTGGCAATAGTACGCATGGTCGGGCAGGTGAATTGTTCTGAACGTTTTGTCCCATCTTGTTGCATTTTTACAAAACCAACCAGTTAATACTGTCATAATTTCCTATCACTTTCCCAGTCTATGTACAGAATAAAACACTACAGTAGCATGTGGTACAACGGTAACTGTAAATGCATGTTTTTTTTTTTAATTCATTCACATAATGATCACGTGGTTGTCAGTGATTCTGGAGTGTCCTATGAGGTTCTGCAATATTATAATAAAGGGTACAACTACCGGTTACGGTGTTTTAAGTTCCTTTTTCCGAGATCACATTATAAGAACCTTTCATAGTGCACGTTGTTATTCAGAGTGTTGAAATCAAGTTTTTAGAGTATAGTTCTCTCAGAGGTTATAAACAGTCATAATACTTTGTATTGCACCACCGTGACGACTGTCGTCAATTTGCCAATGTGAATTCTAGAATTTCCGTGGTTATATGCCGTAGCCGTGGTTATAAAGCGGGATACGAGGTCAAAATACCGACAGCTCCGAATATGTGACAAATAGACCACCTCGTATTCACAGAATCAATTTGACTGGCCGAAACTTCCAATTCGCGACAGTCGTGGTGCAAATTGGTGAAATCATGGTCACTTGATGGCCAAGCTTTGCGCTCGTGCTTCAAATGCCGTAACCATCATGTGACCATGCTTTCACTCGTACATACATACTCGTACACTCGTACACTCGTACATACTCTGTGGGGAAAATTAGCATATTTGACGGGAGATAATAACCGAGCGTATATTCTTAATCGAATATCCGGGCGTTAAAGCGGGGGAGTCGTCACCTGCGCATGCGTCAGATGGCCATAGCGTGTCATTGCTTACAAACAAGCGTCTACCCATGAGCCTTTGCGTTTTAGTGTGTGTTATCGTCGCCTGGGACTCAATTCTCGCGTGTGCGCATTTGACGACCCTCCCGCTTTAAGATTATAACCTCATTGTCATGGTCGCATAAACATATATCACGTTTATGATATTATATTATGTTTATATCACGTTGGTATGTTTTTCATTCTCTTAACGTCTTTTTATGGATTTTGTTATCACAGGGGGTGACGAAGAGCCATGGGATTTTAAATATTCACCTGTAGATGGGCGAAGTGCATGCCAAAATAGATAATAATTGTAGTGTATTTCAATCAACTGGGGGATAATGTACATGTAAAACGTGGCTAAACAAGTAAAAATATGTTTTAGTTGTGATTTTTTTTTCATTTACGCCGATTTATGAAATAGAAGACAGGCACCGAGCGAAGCAAGTGTTGGATTCATACGATATTCAGCAAATAAAGCGCATGTTCATCATAGTGATTTTTTGACAATAATAATTCGTATAATTCGGGCAGATCTTCTAGTGCCGAATTTAAGACCTTGCTTCGGCCATCAAATGGCTAAATCCAGACTAACCATATTACAATTGTATGTACATTGTATACATGATGACACATGACATCATAATAAAAGATGGCCTATTCGATAAGCGTACACTAATTTCTTCGTTGTTGTGAAAATTGTGTTATGTGTCTACGTAATTATATAATTTAGAAACAGTATCTATTGCACATACTAGTGACACGCGCACTATAGATTTATGGAACTGGACGATGTTCGGTACCGTACGTTCCCGTCTCGTCCCGTTTGCCTAAATCAATTACGAACGATTTAAATAGTTAAATAAAACAAAAACTATATGTTGTCCGTAACTCGAAGTTTGGTTAATTGGTATTGAACGTTCGAGTTACTAAATGTGGACGTTCAACAATATTTTTTTAAATATTGCCCGTAACTATAGAAGTTCTGTTAACTGTTAGTTGAGCATAGAGTCACAATTTGGGCGTGGTTGTGGTTTCTAAACTATGGGCGTGGTTAATTTTTGTTATTTGTTTATGTCTCGTAATTCGATGTTCGTAATTTGTACAATTTTGTCTGTTGGTATATTTTACTTAATAACCGGCCCACTGACCTTCCAGGTGAGAGGGGGGGGGTCAAGGGAGAAAAACCGTATGATGCTAACCCCCGAAAAAACAAAACTCGGGGCTAGTCGGTGCCGCTCACAGTACTGCACTCGGGCTCAGCCCTTCCACGTTGTGACTCACTGGCACGCCTACCCCGCGTCCGGTCCATGTAGTAGTCATTTCAACCAGTAAATTACCAGTACATAAAATAATTATTTCGTCATTCAGACTTCATAATACGTCTAAATTCTGAGATATTATAAATTTCAGTGACAATAAATAGCAAGTATCTTCAACTTTATTTTCGGAATTCAACAACCAGTAACTGACCTGTTCAACGTTAAAAAAAAGACCGCCGTTCATGTGAAGTGCACGCGAAATGTGGTGACGTATCCTTTCCTTTCATGTACCCTGGTGAAACAATCACAATGTTTTGCGTCGTCAACATAGTACAGAGCACTATGCGCATACGTCACCATGCATATCATTGGTGAACGTGATTAAAAGCAGAGGCCCCAAAATAGAGTAATGGCGTGCATCGAAATTGCCAGGTGTCCCTAAAAACAACACGTTGACTGCGATTGCCCACGTACGTGCATAGTCCCAATGTAAGCATTTTCTTGGATCCATAATATTGCAAGTTTTGTGTCAGTAATGAATGATTTACACTTGGATAAATCAAAATATGTTGAATCCAAGTGTCTGCCGTAGTCGAGTTCAGTTTACCCTGACAAGGACGCGTGAGTTGCGCCCTCCGCGGTGCTCTAATGAGGTCCGGTGCCGTTCGGCAATCAACAAGATTAGCAGCGGTAAACGACCTTTCGTAAACCCATGTTGACAAGCATTGGTAGTGTTCGTGACATGACTGTATGACACTTTTAGATGATCTTTTCAAACACTGATACTGATTAGATAGATGATTATGGCAGTGTATATTTATTGCAAAGCAAAAGGCCATTGGCCCAACGAGCAATTACCGTTTCACTAAAACAATGATAACAATAACAAAAAACATTCAAGTTCTGCTTTTCATGGCAAAATAAACATAACTCGCTAACTGATTTAAAATTACATCGTTTCTTGAACTCATGAGCGAGATAAATTTATTGTAAGTGGGGTTGGTTCAAAACCATACAGGCAAAAAATCTGCTCTTATACGTTGATAACGATGGCAAATAGCTAAAAAAATGATATTCGTCTTCAATATAAAGCCACATACAACTACATGTACACCATTTAAACCTTAGTAGGGAAATTCACTCGCATTAAATTGCGTTCGCCGTGCTAGGCGATCAAAAAATGTATTTGCACTAAAGTACGTTCATGGTATTCACTTTATCGTGGCATAATCACTGTTTTTACCCTCGCTTACTAAAATTAAAATAAGTTTGGGTCGCAATCACCGTAGCCATCGCCGCCACTAATAAATAAACTACTAGTATATTACCACTGGGCCGAATCAATGATATACACATGTATCTGATCATCCCAAAAGTGGATGATTGGGCGAAAATTATTTCTTTTTTTCTTTTACTTTGACCTCGACATTCACGCTAAAATTTGGATTTGGCAAATACTAGTAGTCTCCGAATGTTGGTTCCCCGGGCGCCTCTAATAAATAACCTATCTTATTTTGGCCTTGACCTTTTTTCGCTCGAAAGGCAAAGGCGATAAGACTAGATTTTCAAGGACGCAGATCGGTTGGATCGGACGGTTTCCAATTCGTCGTATGTCTAGAAACATGGCAATGTTGTTTTTGGCGAATATATAACATATTCTGTTCCAATAAAGGATTTTCATATGCATAACAATTCCTTAATGAAACATTTCCTGTACTCTCTAAAGTTTGACAACGCCACTAGCCCAAGATGGACTTCCTGTTCAACGCGTTGTTGAATGTTCGCGTACACTGTACGTTAAAACACACTCTCGAACTTGACAATATTCACGTTCAGACCACTAAGCAAATACTAGTAGATGGAAAGATTGGTGATTCGATTGCTGGCCGGGATAGCTGCATTTAGTGTTCATTTCTATGCAATGTAAAATCATATCGATGCTGTGGGCGGCGAATGCTGACAGGTTGTTTTGGTTCTGCGGCTCTCGTGGCACGGCCAACTGACATTTGCTGATTTTTTTTAACTATTCTGATGTGTTCTGAGCTGTTTATAACACTGACAAGTAAGTAAGTACTAGTAAACAGTCCGGGACATAGTCAATATAGGAGTCTGAATCAGTTAGGCCCCGAAGATAGCGTTATCACACAGTAGTCCATTAATGAACGAAATTAACATAACAAATAATCCCATATTGACAAGTTGTTACCTTATATTAAAATATGTTCGCATATTTAGAGTACTAACAAATTCCCACTTCCGGGCCGACCAGACTTAATATACACCACGAATATTCACTTTTGAGATTTTTGGTATTTGTTGGTTCTTGGATATTTCAGCTTCGTCGTCCTGTACTTCATTTAGTAATTCGAACTTCCCAGATATCGAAAATGCCTTTGATTAATTATTTGCTGAGGAACGGCCGCTTGAGTACGTGCTCTGTAACTTGCAGCACATTAACGTTAGGTAATAAAATTCACAGGAAGTTGACAATCCTTAATATTGCTAAATCACCAGTTGTGAACTTTGTCAGGATTTTCGTATGAAGTTACACATCATTCTAGCAAGGACAAATATTGATTACTTTTGTGCAGCTTATATAATAAAATATGAAATAATTTGTTAGTATATCTTTATTTATTAAAATGTGTACACATTATATCTAATTGTGGTGGGAATTGCCAAGCCAGTTTATAAAATTATAAACAAAGGGCGAAATATGCCCTTGAGAAGTGTTATTGACGGAAAATAATATAATATAATATAATATAATATAATATATAATATAATATAATATAATATAATATATTATAATATATATATATATATATATATATATTACCTTACGAAACAGTACTGTAGAGTGAACTTTACTCATGTAGTCGTGTCTTAATTTCTCTGTCCACGTATGTAAATCTGCTCTACAAACTCATCGTTTAGTATCGAGCACTCTCACCTGGAATAATCGACTACCTTCCTATATATATATATATATATATATATATATATATATATATATATATATATATATATATATATATATATATATTTCTTTATTTCATTGTCGAGTTATACATTTGTTACGTACTATAATTTATCTATATTGGAAAACGGTTATGCGGATTAATAATTTCAAAAAACATTATTAAACTATCCTTTACAACACCAATAAGATCATACTGATAATGTTTATTAATCTTTGAAACTAGGGGAATTATCAGAGCATGGGTCTTATTTTGGAACTCCTACCAGAGCAACTGCACAAATCATAAGGGCAAATTAATAGCTTCTAAGGATGGTATTCACAGAATAGCGCCAGTTGTTAAAGAAACATAAAACTTCAATCCTCAACAACGATGAAAGGACCAGTTACTGCGACAAAGCCCTACTCCCCGCGAAACCCACCCAATACGAAAGCCACTTACCGCGAAGCTACTAGTTATATTTAATAAAACATTTCCTGTTTCTTTAGTGCCAATTTGTAACGGCCATCTCCGAAATGTGGACACTGAAAGCGTAGCAAATACTACTACAAACCGACATTGTGCACGTATATTAAATCACTTGCAAGCGAAAAAATACCGTGACGGCCGCGGGATTGCGTCAAGGTCTCAGGAGGGCGCAATTTATTGAAAACCAAGCAGGCTTCAGGGATCATGGTACAAGATTACAATATGCCAAGTGCCTGGGACGGCCTCGCACTGATGATTTTGTGTGTAATTTCCCATAATAGCTTGCGTCGTGCGTCACAATATTTTACAGTCGCCATCAGACCTGACTGCTCTGTCTCGTACAGCACTTATTACAAATTCGAAAACAATGACTCGGATCTGGATATTATTATTGTCGTTATGCATGAATTCATGTCATTCTCAAGGTATGTTCAGTTTATTAAACAGTCTTCTGTTAGGAAAACCGTCGAATTGTATTTTTTCGGCGACTGCAGAAGTCTTGGTGTCCGATACAGCGTTGGATCTACCGATAATCTTGCTTCAAGCAGTTAGTAATCTATGCTGTAACGTCAGCAGTAAAACAAATACTGTAAAATACTTTTTTTTAACTTGAATTAATTCTCGTTGAAACAACATTTTGTGTGTTTTGTATGGAATTTATTTTCAGTGATTTTTGAAGAGTCGAATGTAAAATATAGGAAAAAAAGTTATATTCGCTGGATTTTATTTTCACTGGTTCATTCCTTTCGAAATTTCTAAATGATGGCCGTTTCATCAACATCAGAGCCTGTCGTGACGCAATATCAAATGCCGCAAACTGTAAGCAATATTACTTTTCCAATATTACTTTTCCAAATGCGATGACTGAAGTGAGGAGGAATTATTACACAGTTGATCATGACACGGCTGGCACAGTCAATAACCGGTCTCTTTAGCGGACTTGGTAGTGCCATCGCCTGCAAGTTAATAGTATTTACTCCCGCTAAACATCGACTTTTATCTCACTGCCCACCTTTGTTAACCTTTGTCAAACTAAGATATCGCGCTTTGTATACTTTTTAGTTGACATATCACATGCGCACTGCAGTTTACTTTGTTGAAACCCTGAAAATACAACTTGAAATGAAAAGTAAAATCGTCTGTTTATTTAGTGTTTTGTATTTCATGGAATAACTTCATATAGTTGTAGGCGTTGTTTAAAATACTTCGTTATGAATATTGTGGTATATTAGGAAATGCAACATATTGGTGTTAGAACCCTCCATCTTGATTTGCATACAGACTCTTGTTTATTTGTTGGTGTTTTTTTTTTTCAATAAAATTAAATATCATGGATGTGTTCAAATGCAAAGGCCGGGTTACCACAATCCCAACAATAAATATTTTCACTGGCGATTAGTGTGTTATTTTAAACGGAAGAATCGTCACCTGCGCACGCGCGGGAATTGAGTTTCAAGCGATGATAACAACACACGCTAAGAACGCAAATGCTCATGGGTAGACGCTTGTTTGTAAACAAGGACACGCATGCGTAGGTGACGATTCCCCCGCTTTAACGACTGACAGGCAAATCTCCTGAGCTGAAACTCTGGGGTTGACGTATTTGCGATATATGTTTATTCTTTGATTACGACGTTTAAAAATGTTTAAAGAAGGTTGTGGTGTCACAAAATGATCTCAGATTAGTGTTATTTCTCTTAGCTCTTGAATTTAGTTTTGTTTGTTGATACGTAATGACCGGATACATTGAACCCCGTGACCTTATCTTGGCGTGTGTGGGCTATGGAAGTTATTTTCATTAGCAATGCGGTGTATTCATGCTGAATTTTCACCGCACCATTGGTGAAAATGCCTTCCATACTCCATAAGCGGCAGGGCGAGGTCACGGGGTTATGTCATATGATAATAACAAAACACGAATTCAGTATTTGCCTTTTCTTCCAGAATGGTCTTACAGTGGCGAAACAGGTAAGATAAAATAGATAATGGCGTTGGAATTGTTAATTTCAGAAAAAAATAAAATTTGTATTTAAAATGCATTTCTAATATCTAAATCTGTTAGTATGCTCTCCACGTCACAGCTTAAAACATTTTAGAAAGAGGTAATACATATTATGCTGTTAATGTGTCCATTACTGTACTTCCACTCTACTGTATGTAGAGTTATACATGCCAGTATATTCTCACAATATCACTAGTAAGCTTGCAGTATAATATTATTTACACATGCTTTTTATTTGACACTATATTCCAAACGTAGTCATTCAGCGCGCCTTCATATTTCGTGCAATACAATTTACTCGAGTTGTATACGTCGTGAGGGATTCACGTGAACAGGACGCGTGGCGACGACAACCACCATTTTTATCCAGGTTTTATATACAGCGATTTATCTCAACGTTTTAAAACAACGACAAAGGTCATGGAGATATCGTGACAAAATGAAGTCAGTGACTTGTATTGTTCCGAATAAGAGATTTATTTGATTGTATCTCGTATTGATATATGGCGGTGACAAACACGGAGCAGTCGCGTTGTGTCCAAAACAGTTTGCTAGTTTGTTTGTTTGTTGGATGATTCTCCCCGTTTTTCGGTTCGTTCGTTTGCTCATTCATTTCTTCTGCACTGTAGCAGGCTTAAATAAAATAAAATTTATTTCTGATCTACGAGTATCAATAATATCCATCTTTCATTTCCTCTGTCTATCTTGGAAGTCGAGCAGAGGTATATATAGAAGGCATAATCTGATACGTCGACTTGGTGTCCAATGAGGCACAGTCTTATCTGAAGTCGAAATGGTAATTCTAACTTGTCTCGCAGGACCTGCCAATTGGCACAAGATGTACCCCACCTGTGGCGGCGAGAATCAGTCGCCTATAAGTATACTTACGACGGAAGCAGAGGAAATGGCAATGTTGAATTTTACATGGACCGGGTTTGGGGATGACCCACCCAACGGAGCTAGCATGACCCTGTCAAATCTTGGGACAACAGGTTAGTGAAGGGTATATTGCGCGTGCGTATGAACTTTATTTGTTTCTTTGTTAATTTTTCACTACTCCAATGTCCTCAAAGTATTACAAATAAATGGTCTATGATTTCAGTATTGGCGCCTTGTTTGGCGTGGCGGCGGTGTACATGTGATATAATCAATAAACAATAAATTATCTTTCGTGAAATTAGATTATATAACTATTTCGAAAATAAAAACAGAATCAATAAAAATCAGTAAAATCAGTCACTATAAATTCACAATTAGTTAAAACAGGTTTGACCATATATATCATATATATCATACCGATGCGAAGTCCCGACTTAGTATATGTATAGACTCCATTTAAAGCGGGAGGGTCGTCACCTGCGCACGCGCGGAAATTGAGTCCCAAGCGACGATAACAACACACGCTAAAAATCCAAAGGCTCATGGGTAAACGCTTGCTTGTAAACAATGACACGCTATGGCCATCTGGCGCATGCGCAGGTGATGACTCCCCCGCTTTAAATATAACAGAACGACCTTGTGTCATGTGTGTAATTGCCAATTGCATAATCATGAATGGCGAATTAGCAGATCAAAAACAGTCAGTTTTTCCGAACTACCATACAGCGCCCCCACAACGTTGATATTTTTTCTTTATTCTACCCATAGTGCAAGTGAACTTTACGGGTGATTATTTGATATCTGGCGGTGGTCTGACAAACACGTACAAAGCAACAATGCTCCATTTTCACTGGGATGAGAATGGTGTACACGGCTCAGAACACACTTTAGACGAAGTTAGGTATCCAATCGAGGTGTGTACATATGTAACGGGGCCCGGTTTGAGTTGTACTAATAGTCCTAATAACGATAATCCGATGCGTACACCGCGTACAAAATAGTAATACATTGTTTGTTTCTACGAAATTCGAACGGTAGCCGCGCGGCGACTATGGAGCCCGACAGAGGGCGCAACTGCAGCGAACTGGGCGACAATGACATCTTTGTTTGGTTATTTATTTCAGATGCATTTGGTTGGATACGATTTCGAAAAATATGACGATTTCGATTCTGCACTCTCTCATCCCGAAGGTATAATTGTCGTGGCAACGTTTTTAGAGGTAAGTACAAGTCTTAGATCAAAATAAATGTATCCATCAAAATACTTCATTAAAAACTTTCCGTGACCTTTGAACTTATCGTTTTCCCCGAGAGGAAACAGCATAAGACCCAGTGTGCGTGAACACAAACAAACAACTGACAAACAATCCACAACTAACCAAACGACTGACAAAATACTCCAAAAATTACTAGCAAGAAGTACAGCCTGAGTTAACAATAAACGTAAGATATATGAACCTCAAAAGAGACTGCCATCCGTTGTTAAGTGTCATTTAATCTGTTGACCTTAACTTGATCTGTATTTTCAGATTACCAGCGAAGATAATCCCAATTACAGCGAAATGTTCACAGGGTTTAACAGCGTTACATACAAAGGTAAATAACTTATTATGGGCCCAGTCTCAGTGTTAGCGCCATCCGAGTTCATCCAAATCAAAGAACATATGTAAGTGGCCCATTAAACGCCACAGGTGTAATACAACGCGTGTCCAAAATTTATAATATACAATATCACGTCACGTGGGACCTATATCGAACACGACAATACGACTGTGATGCTTCATTCGTTTTTATTTCATTTATGAATATGCTCTGTTGCGATGGAATCAGTAATTCAGCAACGTATGTATCAATCTAATGTTCGTTTTTTTCACTCTGGTAGGGCAATCTTATCAGTACCCATCACCATTCCCAATATTACCGATGTTGCCCTATAACACGTGGGATTTCTATCGTTACCATGGTTCACTTACGACACCTGCATGTGACGAGGGCGTTCTATGGACTGTATTCGTCCAGTATCAGCAAATTTCGCACGATCAGGTACGAGTTAAAGGGCGGTGGTCGTCGTGCTACGCATGTGCGACATTTATATTTATAAACATTGGTTTTCCCACAATCCAATCCGCTATTTTAATGAAAATCAGTATGAATATGAGGTTAGACCTGGGCGCGACTTGCACTAATTACCACCGGTGACTCCTTCGATACCTTCGAATCACCTAAAAAAATACCTAATTAAAGCTTGATAACGTCTCAGTTTGTACTCGTTGCTGTGCAACAGCCAAAGTCGCCATCTTGGTTTATATGAGACCCATATGTCTGGCGCATGCGTGGCGCAACGAATACCGCCCTTTAGTATATTTCGCAGGTGTCTTTATTAGTGATTGCAGTGATTCTTTTCGTGTCCCGGCGTAGAATCCATATTTTTATATAATTACAAGCATACTGCGAACATAACGTGATTTGAACTGAGACGACCACGACAAAGCGTCTTACTACTGTAAGTAGTACCTCACTCAGCCACGCCACATTTCAAAATAGCGTGTAATGACCTGAATGCAAGCCTTCAGTGATGAAATAGAAATCTATCCACTCGTGGAGCGTCAGGACCCGGGTGGACGCGATTAACTGGTAAACAGTACGAGCAATTTAAATGCACTACAACTAGATTGTGCATCACAAACTTGGGGAAAAATGAAATTAAACTTTAGAATACCCGAACTTGTTTCCATAGAAACATTGATTGTGATTTCTACCATAAGGTCTACAGTGACAGCCAAGTTGATTTGAAAAATAGATTACATCCTAATCTAAAGACTTCATGTTACCTCATGTTACTTTCCTTCGGAGTTTAAATCAAGTGTTGTTAGCCATTAATGACAGGTTTTGATCATTTGACTTTTTCGCTGCACAAATTAATATCAAATACTGCCCTACAAAAATTAGCATATAAAGCAGCAATGGGGTGACACTGTGATTAATACATGGTTATCCCGACTATTGTTACTACTAATAATATATATTCGCTTTCAGTTCAGTAATTTCAACACATTGATGTCAAACTTCGAAGGAGAAGAGAATGTGCCCCTCAGCAATAACTATAGACCGGTGCAACCGCTGAATGGTCGATCTGTTTACAGGCGAATCGATGGGGAGTTGGCATTCAGCAAATCTACAGAATTCAGGATAAATACATGGATGACCTGTGTTGCAGTTGTATTGTATTATTGGACAACATCGTTATAGGGGTCTTAATCTCTTGATTAAACGTGATTTATCAATAAATTCGTGACGTCATAACACCCACATTGTCCGTCATGGTTTAAAGGGTGGTGGTCGTCGCGCTGCGTCCTGTTCGATATGGGACTCATATCGACGCATACAACGCGAATAAAATATATTGTTTGTTTACATGAAATTCGAACACGTGCTGCGCGACTACCACCACCCTTTAAGTGTCTTCCAATTTTGTAGTCAACACACCAAATAAACCCATAAATGAAGTTATTTATAGTGATTACCCCGGGACAAGTCATTATTCTTACTGTAGTTCGTACTATAAAGTATCATCCGTGGTAGGAATATTCAATTTACTTGGGTTTGTAATGTAAACTGTAAATCTATGCAGTTTTTTTTTGGGGGGGGGGGTGTATAATGTAATTTACCAAACCGATGTGAACGTTCAAAATGGGATTGATGAGCTTCCTCCTCGCTGCCGTTACATCAAAAACACTCAAATTGTTCTCGGGACCAGCTACTGATTTAAACGTCACATAGTTGCCACAGCAATAGTAAGTGGCGTAGTGTACATGTCGTTTGAGGAAACTGCGTTCCAGATTATTTTCTTGTTTCTCATATCATCTATAAAAAACGTATTAAAATGCATGTCTGCTAATATAAATAATATATGCGTACCGAGCTCTGTGTTCTGATATAATCAACTTTGTGCTGCGAAATGTAGGTCGAGGTGAGGTGACTCTTACACGTGTATGTGCCAGTGTATTCCCCAAAGAATACTCATTGCTTCATTACAGGATTACAGCTTTATTCAGCCAAACAGTAAGCTAAGGTAACGCCTCGCTGTCGCCTCCTCTCCTTCTTCTCTTACACAATCCTACTATAAAAATAATTCTAAAAACAGCACATTAATTGACGGCTATTTGGGGGAGGAGCAATATCCTTCCCATCATAAACCGTGCTCATAAACCTTCAACATAAAATACTTCAGAAACTGTGTTTTACAAATATTACGTCTACCAAGAAATGGTTACCATCATGAAGCCCGGAAGGCCACACAAATTTGTTAAATATCAGTTCAGGACGTAGAATACGGGCGTTCATATGAAATATAATTCAAAACAAAATGACGCTCACAAATTCGACAATAAGAAGTATGCATTATGTTACACATACTATACAATAGTCCTAAGATTTTGAAAATGTTCATCGTCGTTCATTCTTGCATGTAGTTTTCATAATTATTACGCTCATTCGTTATACTGTTTTACCTCTGTGATACACGGTGTTTGTTACCTTTAGCTGGTTTTTTTTCGTATAATATGCTAATAGCTTATTGTTCTTCTCTCGTATAGTCCTCACGAAAGCGTCAGTAATTCGTGTGCTTCTCATAGATGTACTTGATTCAGTTTCTTGTGCAATGGTGTTTCTGATGTCGTTCACTTCATATTGATCTTTCGGTTCCTTCTTCATCTTGTCAACATCTTGTCATCGGTGTTATTTTGGTAAAGCTGTTAGTCTTTAAATGCGTCTCTTTCTCTCATTGATGTTATCTGCTTCGAAGTAATTCGGGTTTTCCATGTCAGTGTCGTACCCAAAAAATTAGTTCATTACAGATAGTTCAGTTTCGTTCATCCAAACATAAGCTGAGGTAACCCCTCGCTGCCTTCTCTCCTTCTCCCTTCAGTTTATACTTTGCAAATCTAGTTTTACTTGATCGGTCGTGCACATTGTCCGAAAATGAACAACATTTGGGATATTGTTTGAATTCATGTTTTGTTGAAAGTATTTTGATTAGACATAGACTATATATCTACAATGTCAGCGATGTCCGTTTCCTAATAGTTTCTATCCACATGAAGAAAATAACATTTATACATCACTTTGACTTTCTCATAGTTCGCGCCCGACTTGGTGCTTCTGTGATGTCGTAATGATTTTTAAAAAGGTGTATTCAAATCTGATTAAAACGCAATGTTTGTAGAGGGTCATTGTAGAGCGCATTTTGATTCCGGACGTATCGCCTCTAAGACATCTTTCAACATTATATGCAAGGCAAATCTAGTAGGAGCAGCAGCTAATCAGAACTCGTGTTTAATTGTCTTCTTTATAACGCGGAACGCTTTATTTTTTTAAACAAATCCTGTTAGAGGATCATTCTTAGCAGGAATAACTGTATTATATGCGGCGCAGTGATGAACCATTTTTTTCGGTGATCCGGTCAAACATCGACACAGAAGTAATAATCCGGCAAATATTTCCATTCCTTTCCGCCATTGTGCGCCATCTATAGACGGTTAAAAGCTATAATTATCAATCTGTTTCTCAATTTTTTATATTTAATAAAACATTTTCTGTGTCTTTAGTGCCAATTTGTAACGGCCATCTCCGAAATGTGGAATAGCTTGCGTCGTGTGTCACAATTGTTTACAGTCGCCATCTGACCTGACTACTGACTCCATCCTCAGTTTTCACATCGCATTTTATGTGATGTCGGATGCAATTGTGTCTAAAACAATATTTCGGTAATTTGGTCCTCTTTATGTGGTTATATTTAAGGTAGCGGGACTATTATTTGCATACTTGTTTTCATCTTCTAATTGTGACTAAATGACTACAAATAGACCCAGGAAAGTATATATTTTTAGAATCGCCAGACTTCAAGCTTTTCACAAGTGTATTTTGCATGCCCGTATCTGCATTCTACGACGCGTTACTCAACCAAAGGTGAAAAATTACTTTTTCTGTAAAAAAAATAATTACGCATTTATGCTGGCGATAAGAAGTATTTTTTTTGCACTTTTCCTAGTTGTTCAATAGTCTGGTAAATTGAATGTGTCTGGTCAGTTTTATTTAAGCAACGCGTTTTAAAAAATAGTGTGCTGAATTTCAATTACTGTTTTAGTCGCATTGCCCCCAACTCAAACCACAACTCGTTGGTAAATAATCGATGAAATAGTTTGTCTGGACACATTCAAGTTCCTCTCACTGTCACCTTAAAGCTGTGAAAATTTGGTGTTAATCCGACGATAATAAGTATACGTTATTTTTTGTTAAAGACCTTGTATTTTGAAAAACATAAACTCCTAGAAAACGTCCATGAAGTAACAGCAAAGATTTTCAAGCTTGTTTATCGGCACGATCAATTAGTTTTCCCATCAAGGTCTGTTTTAACATGTGTAGGGACATCCAAATGTGTAAGGCTATTGGAAACCAAAAAAATAAAGGAATGGGATAGCTATAATTGGATAAAATCGGCAGATGAAAACACCAAAATCAATGATTTTTTTCAGTGGCTGTGTGACCTTGTGTCTGACACATTCATATGCAAATAACTAATCTGTGAAACAAATAGGGGCGGAGACAAACCACTCAAATGTTTGGAAACACTAATTGTGTGTCAGATAGCTACTGATAACACATCCTAACATTGCTTTGTCTTGAGTTTATCTTTGAAACACAGGCACACAGATTAATTCTGTGTTGTTGATTTTGGAAAACACTACTGAAGCTGCCTTGCTTCCCTTCAGAAAATCTACATTTTAACCAACTTACATGACATTCTATGTTATGTTGACTTTATCACATGAAAGTTTATAGTGCATTTCATCAGTTAATAAATAAATGTGAAAATCGTAATTTTCAACACAAATAATAGTCTCGCTACCTTAAATTTCACAGTACCTTTTTATGCTGGAAACGTTGCATGACGTCATGTTATACAGTCTCGGGACTAATGTAAACAAACAGAGTAATCTGATAGCGCACGATAATATTCTACAATATAGTACGTTGGAAATTATTGTCAGTCAAAGAAAAAAAAATGACCGGCCTGATTGGAGCAATTCCATGTTCATGTGATAATCAGTGTAGTGCGTATCACGTGACCCGTGGCCGCGCTGAAAAAAAAGCACGACTGTTGCGCAGAAGTCTCGTATAGCAGGTATTACAATTTCGAAGCAGTCGTAATGAAAACAATGATCTGGATATTATTAATGTCGCTATACATGAATTCATGTCATTCTCAAGGTATGTTCAGTTTATTAAACAGTCTTCTGTCACGAAAACCGTCGAATTGTATTTTTTCGGCAGAATTCTTGGTGTCCGACACAGCTAGGCATTTACCGAGAATTCGAATCATGCTTCAGACAGTTACTAATATATGCTGTAACATTAGTAGTAAACCAAGTATAAATTAGACACATAACGTACCATGAAATATACAATACCTGCTAGGTTATAATATTTACTCCCACTATTGTAAACATCGACTCTTATCTCACTGACCCCTGGGTTACCCCTTGTCAAACTAAGACATCACGCTTTGTATACTCTTTAGTTGACATATGACATGTGTACTGCAGTTTACTTTGTTGAAAACCTGAAAATGCAATTGAAAAGTAAAATTCCTCTGTTTATTTGGTGTTTGATATTTCACGGAATAACTTCATACATGCTACTCAAAACAATTTAAGGAACACTTGAATATTCTCAGTTAAAGCAAGATCCTTTATTTCAGATAAACCCATTTGGTCACATAATTGGTGTGAAACGTCTGCACAATGAAACAGATGATAAGGACTGCATGTAATCATTACACATCGTTACATGAGTTCTGAAAGAGATAAAGGTTGAAAATAAAAATCCCAGTTCATGGAACATTTCAATAATGGGGGTGACCATCTCTTGCAGTTACACCATGCAACACAACGTCGCCTCATGGATGTCATTAATCTCTGCAGTGAACGTTGTGGTATCGCTTGCCTCTCTGTATCAGCCATTGAGCTAGCTGACGACGATCCACTGGTGGGGAATCATGATTGTCCATAACACGAAGACCAAGTAGACCCCACAAATGTTCAATTGGTGCCATGTCAGGTGAATATTCAGGCCAAATTGGCAGTTACGGTTCGGTTACGAAAGGCTGAGATAAGGAGGTAGCGGTCCTCAGTAGGAGTTGTGACACGTGGACGATCTGAATTGGGTCTGCCATGTACTGTATGGGTTTCTCTGAAGCGCTGGGATAGTCTGTGAATAACAGATGGGCCCACATTTAGCCTTCTTGCAGCTTCTTGCAAGAAAACACCCTCATTTAACCAGCCTATGGCCCTGGCTCTCTCTTCAATTGTTAAATGTCGACGTGGAGGCATGCTTGCAAAAGCTGCGACAACGCCATTAGTGAGTGTATTCTGATTACCATAATTGGAAGATGTGATCACAAGGATGCATTATGTACAGGGAAAAAAAACTCAACATTCTTTGAAGCATAATAATTAGAGCAGGTGTGTGATGAGCAATGTTCCATCTTTTCACCTGATTTTCGCCTGAAAGAATACATAACTGTGTAATTGAGGGCGCACTTATTCTCATCTACTGGGTTAAGAAAGTATTTAGACATGTGTGGCAGATTACAAACTCCCATTGTGGCAATATTGGGGTTACGTGACATCGTTTAACATGGTCCAAACGTATTTGATGTAAAAACTCAGGTGTTCCTTAAATTGTTTTGAGTAGTATATTTGTATGCGTTGTTTAAATACTTGGTTATGAATATCATGGTCCATTAGGAAATGCAATATATTGTTAGAACCCTCCATCTAGATTTGCATACAGTCACTTGTTTATTTGTTGGTGTTTTTTTTCAATAAAATTGAAGCGGGAGGATCGTCACCTGCGCACGCGCGGGAATTGAGTCCCAAGCGCCGATAACAACACACACTAAAAGCGCAAAGGCTCATGGGTAGACGCTTGTTTGTAAACAATGACACGCTATGGCGACCTGACGCATGCGTAGGTGACGACTTCCCCGCTTTAACGGCTGACAGGCAAATCTCCTGAGCTGCAACTCTGGGGTTGACGTATTTAAAATATACGTTTATTCTTTGATGACGACGTTGAAATATGTTTAAAGAAGGTCGTGGTGTCACACAAAATGATTTCCGATTACTAGTATAGTGTTATTTCTCTTAGCTCTTGAATCTTGTTTTGTTTGTTGATACGTAATGACCGGATACATAACCCCGTGACCTTATCTTGGCGTGTGTAGGCTATGGAAGTTATTTTCATTAGTAATGTAGTGTATCCATGCTGAATTTTCACCGCACCATTGCTGAAAATACCGTACATACTCCATGAGCGTCAGGGCGAGGTCACGGGGTTATGTCATATGATAATAACAAAACACGAATTCGGTATTTGCCTTTTATTCCAGAATGGTCTTACAGTGGCGAAACAGGTAAGATAAAATAGATAATGGCGTTGGAATTGTTAATTTCAGAAAAAAATAAAATTTGTATTTAAAATGCATTTCTAATATCTAAATCTGTTAGTATGCTGTCCACGTCACAGGTTACAACATTTTAGAAAGAGGTAATACATATTATGCTGTAAATGTGTTCATTACTGTACTTCTACTCTACTGTATGTACATGCCAGTATAATAATATATGCATATTTATTGAAATTGACACTATATTCCAAACGTCATCATTCAGCGCGCCTTCATATTTCGTGCAATACAATTTACCAGCGTTGTATACGTTGTGATGGACTCACGTGAACATGACGCGTGGCGACGACAACCACCATTTTTATCCAGGTTTTATATACAACGATTTATCTCGTCATTTTAAAACAACAACAAAAGTCATGGAGATATCGTGACAAAATGAAGTCATTGACTTGTATTGTTCCAAGAGAACTATTTGATTTCTCGCATATCTCGTATTGATATATGGCAATGACAAATACGGAGCAGTATATGTCCAAAACAGTTTGCTTGTTTGTAAGATGATTCCTCCTGTTTTTCGGTTCGTTCGTTTGCTCATTCATTTATTCTGCACTGTAGCAGGCTTAAATAAAATTGTATGTATTTATGATGTATCAATAATATCTATGTTCTTTCATTTCGACTGTCGTCATTATAGCAATCATTATTTTAAATATAATATAATATGTACAGTTTATTACAATAAGTGATTCATATGAGCCTTGACATGTCAATAATGCATAAACGATATTCCCATATGAAATTATGAATTGTAAATCTATCTTGGAAGTCAAGAATAAGCATATATATTATATATATAAGGCAGAATTTGACACATCGACTCTGTGTTCGGTGGCCAATGAGTGGTAATTCTAACTTGTCTCGCAGGACCTGCCAATTGGCTCGATATGTACCCCACCTGTGGAGGCGAAAATCAGTCACCTATAAGTATATTTACGACGGAAGCAGAGCAAATGGCAATGTTGAATTTTACATGGACCGGGTTTGGGGATGACCCACCCAACGGTGTTTACTATCACCGATTTGGTGTTTTTTGACAATATTTTCAAATCTTGGAACTACAGGTGAGTGAAGAATATATTGCGCATGCGTATGAACTCATTTGTTTCTTTGTTTGTTTTTTTCACTACTCCAATGTCCACAAAGTATTACAAATAAAGGTCTATGATTTCAGTATTGGCGCCTTGTTTGGCGTGGCGGGGGTGTACATGTGATATAATCAATAAACAATAAATTATCTTTCGTGAAATTAGATTATATAACTATTTCTAAAATAAAAACAGAATCAATAAAAATCAGTAAAATAAGTCACTATAAACTCACATTTAGTTAAAACAGGTTTGACCATATATATCATATATATCATACCGATGCGAAGTCCCGACTTAGTATATGTATAGACTCCATTTAAAGCGGTGCGGTCGTCACCTGCGCACGCGCGGGAATTGAGTCCCAAGCGACGGTAACAACACACGCTAAAAATGCAAAGGCTCATGGGTAAACGCTTGTTTGTAAACAATGACACGCTATGGCCATCTGGCGCATGCGCAAGTGATGACTCCCCCGCTTTAAATATAACAGAACGACCTCGTGTCATGTGTGTAATTGCTAATTGCATAATCATGAATGGTGAATTCCGAACTATCATACAGCACCCCCACAACGTTGGTATTTTTTATTTATTCTACCCATAGTGCAAGTGAACTTTACGGGTGATTATTTGATATCTGGCGGTGGTCTGACAAACACGTACAAAGCAACAATGCTTCATTTTCACTGGGATGGGAATGGTGTACACGGCTCAGAACACACTTTAGACGAAGTTAGGTATCCAATCGAGGTGTGTACATATGTAACGGCGCCCGGTTTGAGTTGTACTATTAGTCCTAATAACGATAATCTGATGCGTACAACGCGTGCAAAATAGTAATACATTGTTTGTTTCTACGAAATTCGAACGGTAGCCGCGCGGCGACTATGGAGCCCGACAGAGGGCGCAACTGCAGCGAACTGGGTGACAATGACATCTTTGTTTGGTTATTTATTTCAGATGCATTTGATTGGATACGATTTCGAAAAATATGACGATTTCGATTCTGCACTCTCTCATCCCGAAGGTATAATTGTCGTGGCAACGTTTTTAGAGGTAAGTACAAGTCTTAGATCAAAATAAATGTATCCATCAAAATACTTCATTAAAAACTTTCCGTGACCTTTGAACTTATCGTTTTTTTTCCGAGAGGAAACAGCATAATGCTCAGTGTGCGTGAACACAAACAAACAACTGACAAACAATCCACAACTAACCAAACGACTGACAAAATACTCCAAAAATTACTAGCAAGAAGTACAGTTAACAATAAACGTAAGATACATGAACCTCAAAAGAGACTGCCAACCGTTGTTAAGTGTCATTTAATCTGTTGACCTTAACTTGATCTGTATTTCCAGATTACCAGCGAAGATAATCCCAATTACAGCGAAATGTTCACAGGGTTTAACAGCGTTACATACAAAGGTAAATAACTTATTATGGGCCCAGTCTCAGTGTTAGCGCCACCCGAGTTCATCCAAATCAAAGAACATATGTACGTGGCCCATTAAACGCCACAGGTGTAATACAACGCGTGTCCAAAATTTATAATATACAATATCACGTCACGTGGGACCTATATCGAACACGACAATACGACTGTGATGCTTCATTCGTTTTTATTTCATTTATGAATATGCTCTGTTGCGATGGAATCAGTAATTCAGCAACGTATGTATCAATCTAATGTTCGTTTTTTTCACTCTGGTAGGGCAATCTTATCAGTACCCATCACCATTCCCAATATTACCGATGTTGCCCTATAACACGTGGGATTTCTATCGTTACCATGGTTCACTTACGACACCTGCATGTGACGAGGGCGTTCTATGGACTGTATTTGTCCAGTATCAGCAAATTTCGCACGATCAGGTACCAGTTAAAGGGCGGTGGTCGTGCTACGCATATGCGACATTTATATTTATAAACATTGATTTTCCCACAATCCAATCCGCTATTATAATGAAAATCACAAGTATTAGGTTTGACCTGGGCGCGACTTGCACTAATTACCACTGGTGACTCCTTCGATACCTTCGAATCACCTTAAAAATACCTAATTAAAGCTTGATAATTACTCGTTGCTCTGCACAACAGCCAAAGTCGCCATCTTTGTTTATACGAGACCCATATGGCTCGCGCATGGCGTGGCACAACGAATACCGCCCTTTAGTATATTTCGCAGAATGTGTTTAATAGTGATTGCAGTGATTCTTTTCGTGTGCCGGCGTAGAATCCATATTATAATATAATTATAAGCATACTGCGAACATAACGTGATTTGAACTGAGACGACCACGACAAAGCGCCTTGCTACTGTAAGTAGTACTTCGCTCAGCTACCCCACATCTAAAAATAGCGAGCTTTCAGTGATGAAATAGAAATGCACGAGCCGAATTTGTCTCTATCCACTCGTGTAGCGTCTGGACCAGGGTGGACGCGATTAACTGGTAAACACTACGAGCAATTTAAATGCACTACAACTTGATTGTGCGTCACAAACTGGGGGAAAAATAAAATTAAACTTTGGGATACTTGAACTTGTTTCCAAAGAAACACTGACTGTGATTTCCACCATGGGGTCTACAGTGACACCCAAGTTGATTTGAATACATAATTCAAAGACTAATTTGGTATGTTTTCTTTGGATTTTCAATTAGGTGTAGTTGTTAGCCATTAATTCTTAATTCTCAGTCAATTGACTTTTTCGCTGCACAAATTAATATCAAATACTGCCCTACAAAAAATAGCATATAAAGCAGCAATGGGGTGACACTGTGATTAATACATGGTTATCCCGACTATTGTTACTACTAATACTAGTAATATATATTCGCTTTCAGTTCAGTAATTTCAACACATTGATGTCAAACTTCGAAGGAGAAGAGAATGTGCCCCTCAGCAATAACTATAGACCGGTGCAACCGCTGAATGGTCGATCTGTTTACAGGCGAATCGATGGGGAGTTGGCAATCAGCAAATCTACAGAATTCAGGATAAATACATGGATGACCAGTGTTGCAGTTGTAGTTTATTATTGTACAGCATCGTTATAGGGGTCTTATTCTCTTGATTAAACGTGATTTATCAATAAATTCGTGACGTCATAACACCCACATTGTCCGTCATGGTTTAAAGGGCGGTGGTTGTCGCGCCGCGTCCTGTTCGATATGGGACTCATGGCGACGTATACAACGCGTGTAAAATACATTGTTTGTTTACATGAAATTCAAACACGCGCTGCGCGACTACCACCGTCCTTTAAGTGTCTTCTAATTGTGTAGTCAACACACCAAATAAACCCATAAATGAAGTTGTTAATAGTGATTACCCCGGGGAAAGTCATTATTCTTACTGTAGTTCGTACTATAAAGTATCATCCGCGGTAGGAATATTCAATTTACTTGGGTTTTTAATGTAAACTGTAAATGTATGAAGAATTTATTTGGGTGTATAATGTAAAATACCAAACAGATGTGAACGTTCAAAAAGGGATTGTTTTCGCTAAAATTCTGCTCGCAATTTTAAAGGTTGGTAATACTGATACCAACTGGTATGACGTCACATTTAGGTAAGATATTTTATAGAAAAGAAGAAGTTTGTACCAGGATATGTGATTGATGATTGGTCTCGGGACCAGCCACTCGTTTAAGCATCACATAGTTGCCACAACCAGTAAGTGGCTTAGGTTTACATGTAATTCCTTTATGGAGATTGCATTCCAGTTCATTTTCTTGTTTCTCATATCATCTATAAAAAAACATATTACAAATGCATGTGTGCTAATATAAATAATATATGCGTACAGAGCTCTGTGTTCTGATATAATCAACTTTGTGCTGCCAAATGTAGGTCGAGGTGAGGTGACTCTTACACGTGTATGTGCCAGTGTATTCCCCCAAAGAATAAACATTGCTTCATTACAGGATTACAGCTTTATTCAGCCAAACAGTAAGCTAAGGTAACGCCTCGCTGCCGCCTTCTCTCCTTCTTCTCTTACATAATCCTACTATAATAATAATTCTAAAAGCAGCACATTAATTGACGGCTATGGGGGGGGGGGCAATATCCTTCCCATCATAGACCGTGCTCATAAACTTCTTAAAAACTTGATTAAACCTTCAAAATAAAATACTTCAGAAACTGTGTTTTGCAAATATTACGTCTACTAAGAAATGGTTACCATCGTGAAACCCGGAGTACCTCACAAAGTTGTTAAATATCAGTTCAAAACGTAGAACATGGGCGTTCACATAAAATATTCAACATCACAAAATAACGCTCACAAATTCGACAATAAGAAGTATGCATTATGTTACACATACTATACAATAGTCCTAAGATTTTGAAAATGTTCATCGTAGTTCATTCTTGCATGTAGTTTTCATAATTATTACGCTCATTCGTAATACTGTTTTACCTCTGTGATACACGGTGTTTTTTCCCCACATAATATGCTAATAGTTTATTGTTCTTCTCTTGGTTATGCCTGACGTAGATTTTTTCATTCGCTTTTGTATAGTCCTTCCGAAAACGTCAGTAATTCTTGTGCTTCTCATGGATATACTTCATTCAGTTTCTTGATGTCGCTCACTTCATATTGATCCTTCGGTTCCTTCTTCATCTTGTCAACGTCTTGTCATCGGTGTTATTTGGGTAAAGCTGTTAGTCTCCAAACGCGTCCCCCTCTTTCATTATTGTTATTTGCTTCGAAGTAATTTGGCTTCTCCGAGTCCATGTCAGTGTTGTACCCAAAGAAATACACATTAGTTCATTATAGATAGTTCACTTTCATTCATCCAAACATAAGCTGAGGTAACCCCTCGCTGTCTCCTCTCATTCTCTTCTTCTCTCCTACTCTTACAGACTCTGCAATAAAATTCTGAGGCGTGAAAGAGTTAACATGCGAATCATTGCAGCCGTTGGCATGATCACGTGCTTACCATCGACGTGTATCACAGTTAAAGCATTGCAACTTGAAAATTGCCACTACTGAATACAATATACAATTAGTAAACAATATATTTATAAAAATGTAATATATGTTTTATTATGTCTACTTTAAACATGCAAGTTGTTGATTCTAAACAATACTTCAACGTCGTGTGAACCAAATGTGTGTACACAATGTCGTTACGATAGCAATAATATCGCATGAGCTTAGAGATAATGTACTTGCAAATTAAATTGAAATTGCATCCAAGACATATTGGGCAATATGCACGGTGAACGTGACGTAATCCTGAACGAGGCTGGAATTGCACAAAAGTGCCCTCAACTTACGATATATAAGGGTCGGGTGGTACTCATAACGTCAGAATTCAAAGTCACCCACGATGTCTGTCCGTAGCGTTGTGCCGGGTTCTATGGTGTCCATGAAAACTTGGTTCATAGTGGCTGTATTATGCGAACTCACTCCGGCGTCGTGCGCCACAGGTAAGTCCGAACCTTCAAACCGTTATTCGCAAACGGGGCTAAACATCTAGTAGTTAAAATCACGTTTTTGTTTGTGTATATATTACACTATTGTATTCAAACATGATATGCCAAAGACTGACCCGTTTCCAGGCGTCACAATTTGCCGAAACACTATACAATAATTTTAATAGAGAATCTGGCGATTCTTGGAGTTAAGTTATACTGACATCGTCAAACTTCATCACTTAGTTACTGCCGCCATTTTGGGGGGACTAAAAAGAGTAGCTCCGTTAAATGTACCGTGTTTGAAACAAGTTGCAAAAAACATTTGAAAAGAATGTCCAACACTCTTGGTCACAAGTATGTAGCAGACACGCCACGGACATTAAGCGTGTTGACAAAATACTCGTAGCCCGTATATTTGTTCCAATGTAGCACTGCGAGTGTTTTGTTTTCCTCCCTTCGCAACACCAAACCCAAATAGGTAGGCATGCAGAGACTGGAGTAGTTTAAACATTTTCATAACAAATATTTGCTCACTCGATCAAGATGACGTGTCGCGCAATTAATTTATTCAAGTCCCTTTGTAAAGTTAAACAGCTATATCGGTACAATCGGTTCCGCCAAATAAAGGGGCGGGCCATCAGGACAGTATGTCTACTTACGGGGTTATATATCATTCCAACGAGTACAGTTTGCGTACATTATTCTCTGCCTCAAAAGAGTGAACCGTGACGATTTGTGATAACCTATTCGTTTTGCAAATAATGTCAGAGAAAAGCTTGAAATAGAAATACTATCTCGAGAATGTTTATTTGTGCTTCGATTGTGATCGTGTAACGGACGATACTTATACAACACACGACGAACAGTTCTATAAATTACCCAGAATTCTCTATAGTTTGCAGCATTGGACATTGATGAATTTTGGCTCAGTATTTTGTAACTTATTAGGTTTGCTATTTTTTTAAAGCATGTTTTTTTTAGTTACAACTTGTGAATATAAAATGTACCGCGGTGCTAACAATGCTGTCAATCTTCGAGAAAAAACAAGTACATGTACCAACATAAGTACGCGCCCTCATCATCCGACAGCTAATATGCAAGTTTCCTTCCTTCATATACGACAGTCAGGAGCTTGGGATTTAGCTTTTAATTTTCTGGAAATTATATATTATAATTTTAAACAAAATACACTACTACTCTAGCAAAATATCAAACTATCGAGATAAAAAATGCACGTTTTCAAAATGCATGAAGCACATCCACAGATGGTTGTGTTTTGGTGTAATTTTACCAACCAATATGTTAGAGAAAACACACAGGACTGTGGGTAATCAAAAGGCAATGCCAGTCTTGTTGGCTTTTTACCATCGTTAGTTGGAATATGCTACATTTCACCGAATATGTTTGTGGTCAGCAAAAGCTTCTCGTAGTTTCCATGGTTACAGTGGTTCATCGCCTAAAATGGTGTCAGTTTTTCATTTCTATTATAATCTCTGTTGAGTTTTGTACGTAGTCTGTAAGCAGTGTTTATCCTCATCATGTAAGTAAATGCCATTTGTCAACACCTCAGATAGAACACGTGTTGCTTATACTGTATAGTTCAAACATTCTCACGGGGAAGTTGTCCTAATATCTACAGTTTCACACGGTTTGTTACGGTGATTAATAACATTTCTAGTGTCTTGAAAGGAGTGCCCAGAAATCCATTTCCATTAAAGCTGAGGAGTCACCTGCACATGCGTCAGATTCCCATAGCGTGTCATTGTTTACAAACAAGCGTCTACCCATGGGCCTTTGCGTTTTTTGCGTGTGTTGTTATCGTCGTCCAACAAGTCTTAAAAGTTTCAATATTCCACTTTTCAGATTGGGGATACGATGACGATAACGGTGAGTGATCGTATTTGTTTTTAAAGAATACAATGGTCGCCGAGGAAGTATTTCATATTGATTGATTTCGACCTAATTTTCGCTTACTGATCAGTTATTTAATTATAGATTGCTCACTATTAAATCTTTCGTTTGCTATTCGGGCAGCAATTATTACTCGGGATTTCTAGATTTGTTTAAAAGTCTTGCTCGCACTCTGGAAGTCTCCCTGTTGAATATTACGCCATCATTTCTCAGGTCCAAGTGTATGGGCGACAACATTGAACTATACCACGTGTGGTTCCGAGTCTCAGTCGCCCGTGGACATCGTGATTGCCGACTGCGAATATGACGACCTGGGAACGTTCACCCTTGACGGTTTTGAAAACGAATACGACGGCCAAGAGATATCGATGGAAAACAATGGACATACAGGTACGTGTTGAAGTGACGTGTGAGGTCGCTGTGAAATTATCTTCATTCAATTGCAAGCGACCTGTGTCGTCATAAGCATTGTCTTTACATTGTGTTTTTATTGGTTTTCTTCTCTATCGCGTGTTCACCTCCGTTATCTATAGCGCATGAAGCTAGTGCTGCGCCATTTTATTTTTTTATAAATATATGTTCACATTTTATTAACTACTAGTTCTCAATGGCTATATACAATGCATCGCATGCTCATGTACCAACATACCTTGTACGAAAATGGCCGCTGAGATCTCGTTTAGGGCGAGAGAGTCACGAGACTTGTTTGCCCTTTAAAAAAGGCATGGCATTCTCTCCCGTCACCCTTGTACTCACATAGTAAAAATATACTATGTTGTTCTAAAATGGGTAACTCTGTTTTTCACAAAATATTATTTCACGAAATAATGCTTTTACATAGATTCCTACTTGCATCAATACAAAATCCGTTCATCGTGCGAGTACTAGGCCAAGAAAAAACATCTCTGTTTCTTGTTTCATTGAAATTTTGAAATGAGGCGGCGATGAGATTTTTTTTTTTTTAATACTGAGCTAAAATGGGGGAAATTTGAGACAAGTGCCAGTACAAGCGCATTTTGGAATGCTTTAGAAGGAAAAAAATCTTCGAGGCGCATAGTTCAAAATGATGCGCGCGGAAACGAGAAACAGAGATATTTTTTTTTTCTCAGCCTTAGCGGTAAACTCTCGCCCACACTGTCGTTTCCAATGAGTGAACGCTTGACGCTTAAATAACTTCTGCCCCAAACGTTTTCACTTTGATGCTACACAGCATAATGATAATATTGGAGTAAAAACTGTTATAGTTTGTACGAGTAAGTAAATTTAAGCATTTAGTCTAGATTACAATATTTTGTTCTTGCTTTCTTTAGTTTTGATTCATTTGGATGGAGATTATTTTGTGTCCGGTGCTGGCTTGTCCGAATACAAGGCTCATTATTTCCACTTTCACTGGGGAAGTGACAACTCGCAAGGATCCGAACATGAAATTGACGGAGACAAAAAGGCGGCTGAGGTATGGTAGCGATACTGATGAAACTGTACATCATTAAAACAAAATGTGTAATACGGAGATAAAGAAGTGAAAACCAACACTACAAGACCAAGTTTTGGGTGACGTAATTGCAATATGACACATCGAAATGGTATTTAGTTTGCTCTAAATTCAGTGAATGTTATGAATTTCAGTGTTTTTTCCTTTATAGTGAACACATCTTCCTGAGTTGTTTTTAATTGTCCTCATTTCTATTCGAATTGAACCCAAATATCGGAAGCTCAGAACCAGGAAAACTATAACACAAATACTCTATCACAGGCATATCTAGCATTTCATGTAGAAAGGTCGCATCTAAAGAATTACCGTGCCAGGTGTTTACAACGATTCCCCTGTGAAGAAAAGTTAGCGAAATGAATAGTTTAGCGCCCTCACTTGTAACGAAGCCTTAGCCGACTCATATTGCCACAGAACAGCTAAAATGCCGCTTATTTCGAATGAATGGGCGACCAGAAACGTCTCACGCAGGGATTTTTGTTCTGGTTATCCCCATTACTTAAAGCGTTTGAGAGGTCACCTGCGCATGCGTCAGGTGGCCATAGCGTGTCATTGTTTACAAACAAGCATCTACCCAAAAGCCTTTGCGTTTTTAGCGTGTGTTGATATCGTCGCTTGGGACTTGATTCCTGCGTATGCGCAGGTGACGACCCTCCCACTTTAGTCTCGTATCCAAACAATGACATTAATAAAACTTTGTTGAAGTAACATGTTAATGATTTATATAGAACAATCCAATTACAAATACGAGTTTTCGTTTAATGGCGACTAAATGATAGACAAGTAATACGAGTGCTGACAAATGCAATATGAATATTTTCGTTAATCAAGTTCCATCCCTGGTTGGTTCTGGGAAAGTTCCTGAATATGATTTTGTAATTGTGATTCAATTAGTGTGTCTATTTGTAATAAGAGACCATTTTCTTCTATCGGCAAGAACGGGACAAACAAGCGTAAAAGTAGCGTCAAAACGTTTGAGGAGTTTTGTAGAATTTCCATGCTTAATAATATGCTATTGTACATATTTGATGGTCATTTTGAGAAATAGGGGTACGGGTAGCTATAAAAAAAATCAAAGTAAAATGGATTTATTTTTTGCGGCAAACGCTCGCTCTGAGCCTTTAATCCAATACACGAGATCTCTCAGTAAAACGAAAAAAATGGTTATAATAATTGTCTTCATTCCGTTTCAGTTTCATCTGGTTTGTTATAACGAAGACTTGTACGGTAGCTACACCAACGCGCTGGGTAAGAAAGGTGGTATTGCCGTGCTGGGATTCCTCATTGAGGTGGGTGGTTACTGCACTGTAAGCGATGTCGCCCATATATACGACTGTGGTTTGGTGTATGGTTGTTCGTTATTTATAATGTAGCAAATCTTTTGTATTAACCTTTTGATTGCCAAAAAAAATTATCGCCACATTTTTTTTAGATTTTTTTTCAAAAATTTGATCAAGACCTGTATCCAATAGGGAATTGTGTACATTTGGTTCAAAATGACTTAACAAATGAAGAAAAATTCGTAAAAAAAATAGGCAGATTGTTGTACCAACATTTTGGCCGGCAGATGATAGGGTTAACGGGCGCCCTCAATTGAAAAAAGATTATCCCGGCTTTGAATGGTGTGTCTCCACACAATTTACACCTGATCGTTACAAATACGAACTGGGTGTCTGATCAGTGTCCAAGTGTCTCCCTCAATTCTTCATTAAGATTAATAAGACCCCACAATCGTATTACTTGCATCATCTTCCATATTCTTCCAAAAAAAAAAACTCACCTTCATTCATCAAAAAACGTATCATAGTGAAAATCTAACAATTTTATTTTTTCAATGTTGTTTTTACGTCACAGCACAGCAATATTGATTTTCAGCACGCTCATGGAAAGTGCCCGAAGTTTGGGTGCTGACGAATTTTTAGCTAAACGCAAAACAAATGTCGAATAGATTCACTCGATCAGCATTATGTGACTTGCAGTAATTATGTGACTTGCAGTAATTGAACGACACTGTGGCTCAACTTCTAAGAAATTATCAGTGTATTTTTTGTTTTATTTCTAGGCTGGAGAGCCTAATTCGGCATTTGACGCTCTTTTAAACGAACATTACAACGTAGCCAACAAAGGTGAGCCGCATAGATACTTGAATTATTCAACGACTCACCCCAAAATAGATAACTGTGCGCTGGTAGATCAGGATAAAATAACGTAAACGATTCAGTGCCATTGATATTTAAAACCTTATACTTTTTCATTTATCTTTTTTTGCAGATGACGAGTACACATTTACAGAGCCATTCCAACTCTTGCCGATGTTCCCGTCGGACTTGACTCGTTTCTACCGCTACGAAGGTAGTACCACTACACCACCTTGCTATGAAAACGTTACATGGACTGTCTTCAAAGAGGTTGTCGAAATTTCAGAGGACCAGGTAGGTGTCGTTCCACGCCACCTCCAGCTTTATTCGGACTCACATCTTCTGATACGTCATTCCCGTGAATTGCGCCCTCTAGTGACTAAGAGCTCCATCAATGAATACTGTTTTTTGAGATTTTTGATGCGGAACGACTAAACAAAAACAGTCGGCGATATGAACGAAATTGCCTTCACCCATGTCATTTTTACACAACAGTGTGTCTTGACACCAGAGGGCGCAACTTATAGGTGTAACCGGTCTTAATACCGGGTCCCAGGTTTTATCCTTAAGTTTCAAAGAATTTGCTCGGATGCAGTGTAATACAATCAACTCAACGTTTATTATACAACGGCTAACACTGTACTATTGAAAGTACCATAAACCTAGTATATGATAAAGGATACACCATTTCAAGTAAACATCCATTGATACTCTATTACAGTATTCTTATTCCATTGCTGGAAATAAATAGTAGGAAATACAGTACACTTATCCGGCATACATAAAGTTCAAACTGGGTGGCCAACCCAGTTTAATCTATGATACTCAAGTCCTAACTACAGTTCTGTTTTCTTTCGTCACACCAGTTGGTAGGAATTCCTCTTTATCCTGCGATCCTGAGATACGCTCTTGCAATGCACACTGGTAGAATTACACCAACTAGATCTTGCCGGTAGAACTGTTTTGATGCCA
This sequence comes from Saccoglossus kowalevskii, assembly GCF_978046115.1. NCBI lineage: Eukaryota > Metazoa > Hemichordata > Enteropneusta > Harrimaniidae > Saccoglossus > Saccoglossus kowalevskii. The sequence continues at coordinate 18,264,815 of NC_140656.1, read as the reverse complement.
CACTGAAATGATTATAAAGCACCCAAGGACTTATTTTTATGTTTAAAATACAACAAATGCATATAGAGAACAATTTAGGTAATAAAATTGAAATAACATTCAGTCAGTTAGTCACCGACATAAACAATTCCATTTATACATCTTTGCGGTATTTTCTGAACAGTAAATAGTGCGTGTTTAACGACACTAACTAGCATTGATTTCTAACCGCACCAACACACTGGTTGTAGTGGCAACGAGCGGAATAGCCTACATAAACTTCGCTAAATATTACAATATACATAAACGGCGTAACAGACAAAAATTCCAGTCAACTCTCAAATTCTCAGATCTATAATAGTCATTAATACTCAGTGAAGTCAATAGGAAAACAATTTGTAAACTCGTCAAAATGTTCAAAATACAAATAGCCATGATGCAATACACACAGGTTTGCTGCACCGTTGAATACAAAAAAATCAAAATTACAGTAAAATATTACTCATCAATCTAAAACTCTGAAATGTACAAGATCAGTACATACCTGAAATGATTATAAAGCACCCAAGGACCAACAAAGTTCACATATAACACAAAAGAAGAATTTCTGGCAGCGCGTGAACTAGATGTGCGGCAGGATCACTTTCGTTCAGGCGGGAGTTGGGGCAAGGGTCAAATAGCCTCATTACTATTCATGAGCATACGCACCAATAGAGGGCGCAGTACATATAATAATACCACACGGGTTACATCTCCCCCCTCCAACCATTCACTCGTCCCTGAGGGAATCATTCAGGCAATCAATAGCTTAAATACAGTACAATTTGTTTGAGTAAAAGTCTAAAATACAATGATACTATAATCTCAACATAGCAAAACCTATTCGATTTCAGTAGTTAAGAATATACAAAGTACAATATTATTAATAGTACAAAGAAGTCGCAAATATGTGAGCAGGTACAACCATAGAACATTTATAATTCTGGGCACAGTAACTAGTGGGTTCACCTAGAATATCATAAGTCAACCTCTCAACAGGTCGACCAGCATTAACTCTTCTAGGCCTGCTATTCAGGCCATCAAACTCAATAGGACCAGGTGACACAGTTTCCGGTTCAGAAAGATCCTCCCTATTCGCCTCAGAATTCAATTTAGGACTATCTGGTGATGATGCCCTAATGGGTGATGGAGGAGATGGCAGTGAGCAAGAAACATCATCATTCAGCAGGGTTTCCTTTGATGGACTAGCAGGTGTCTGTAATTGACTAATAGGAAGGTTATGGGGTATTGATATACATGTAGGAGTGTCAGAGGAAATAGGGGTGTGTTTAGGAATATCCAAGGGCATAGATGTATGTACAGGGCTAAAAATCGGAGCATTGACATTTAATAGAGAAGAATTGGGCAATGAAACTTCTGGTGATTGCAATTGAGCAGTTGGCTGGTCCCACCCTGGATCAAAGTGGCACACAGAATCATATTCTTCTTCTGAATCATCATCAGAATCCAATTCCAAACATCTCTGCTGTTGCTTGACAAATTGTCTAGTACGTGGTCGAGAGGGAGGGGTCTGCTCCACACTAGAGTGCGACTCTGACAAATACCCAACCGGAAGTAGTAAGTTCCTATGTAAAGTTCTTTCAGATCCATCTCCACTCTCAGGCTTTACTGTATAGACTGGTAACTCTTTGTTAGCCACAGCTGACTTTGTCGCCTCATTTGTTGCAAGCCTGTAGGCTTTCTGGAGTCTACCTCTGAGTTGCTGAATGTACTCTAGATATGCTGTATTGCTGTGTTCATCAGGAGTTACACCAAAACACAGATCAATGGGTAGTCGTGCTTCACGACCAAACATCAAGTAATAAGGTGAAAAGTGAGTGCTATCGTTCCTAGTACAATTGTAGGCATGCACTAAAAAACTGATATGTTGGCTCCAGTGCAGTTTGTCCTTGTCTTCCAGAGTTACCAGCATGTTTAACAGCGTCCTATTAAAGCGTTCGGGCTGCGGATCTCCCTGAGGATGGTAAGGTGTCGTCCTTGATTTCCGAATACCCAGTACCTGAAATACCTCCTTCAACAAACGACTCTCAAAATTTCTACCCTGGTCAGAGTGGATACGCCCAGGGAGGCCATAATGAACAAAGTATTTTTCCAAAAGAACTTTAGCTACCGTTTTGGCCTCTTGGTCCTTGGTGGGAAATGCTTGCGCATATCGAGTGTAATGATCAGTAACAACAAGAATATTTTGAGTATTACTGCGGTCTGGTTCTAAAGTAAGAAAATCTATGCATACTAATTCCATGGGAGCACTGGTACGAATATTAACTAATGGAGCCGCTCTCTTTGGTAAAGACTTTCGTCGGACACACCGTCCACAGTTCTTAATCTTATTCTCTATTATAGCTCTCATCTTAGGCCAATAAAACCGAGCCCTGACTAGTTCTAGTGTTCTCTCCACTCCCATATGACCTAGGTCATCGTGTAGAGACTTAACAGCTTGATCCCTAAATTCCTGTGGCAAAACTAGCTGATTTTGTGTTTTACCATCAGAGTCATGGCTGCGTCTGTACAGGATTCCATCTCGGAAACACGACTTTCCCCATTCTTTCAGCAACAACTTCACCTCACGATCATGAATGCCAGACACTGGTTTGATGTTTTCTTCCAGATACCCTATAACTTGTTTTATCGATGGGTCAGTCCTTTGTAGCTGATACCAGTCTCTCACATGCAGGGAAGTGGACATATCAGTACCTGGTCGAATTGGCTCAATACATTCTTGAGGGATAGCGCCCCCTGACTTGCATACAGTCTCTACAAGGGTTGGCTGAAACTCAACAGAAGAGTTTGTTCTAGTAAAAGTGGAATTACAATTGGCCACTTCTCCATCAACATGGCACCACGTCTTCAGCACCACTCCATGCTGCATGCTAATAGCTCCAACTACCTCTCCAGGTACTACTTCATCAGGTTCTTGACAACGACCTTCTAACCAAGCTCTCAATCTTTCTATTTCTTCCTCCATGGATAGAGTATCACTAGCATCTCTATCAGATCGAGGTCGGCGGGATAATGCATCAGCATCAATGTTGAGACATCCTCTACGATAGTGCAGAGTAAAATCATAAGCAGCAAGGGCAGATAACCAACGGTGACCTGCTGCATCTAGCTTGGCAGTGGTCTGTAGATAGGTAAGCGGATTATTGTCCGTAAGTACTGTGCACTTTGCACTATACAAATAGTCATGAAACTTTTCTGTAATGCACCACTTGAGGGCAAGAAATTCAAGTTTGTGCACAGGATATCGCCGTTCACTTTGACTCAATCCCCTGCTGGCATAGGCAATAGGTTTCAAATCATTGTCTTGCTTCTGATATAGTACACCACCCAGGCCATCTAGACTAGCATCTACATGTAAGACGAATGGAAGTGTCAGATCAGCAAATGCTAGTATTGGAGGATGCGTTAACAAATGTATCACTTTATCCATGGCTTGTTGACAGGCAGGTGTCCAACGGTCTCCAAACGGTTCAGTCGCACTGCGATAAGTCACATCAGCTTTCATTTTCTTGAACATCTTCTTTCGTAATTTGGGTGGAAGATAACCAGCAGAGGAATTCTATGCTCCACTGCTGAAGTACAGCCCACATCCCAGTCATGACGTGAGAATACATGTTGACGCCTATTCAGCTTCTCAGTTATTCTCTTCTTGTCATCTTCCCCAAGGGGTGCACTGCCAAAATTAACAGTCAGACTCCCTTTCTGAGATGCGTCTACTGATACACTAAAACCACCACAGCGAGTACTTGCTTTTGGTTCAACTTTTTGAGAGTATAACTCACTGGGTTGTATAGTTCGCACCCAATCAGGTACATGCAACTCAGCGAGTATACTCTTTGGGGGAATACAAACATCATGATTCGTCTCATTATGCACCACTACCTTGAACTTCTGGATACTTCCAGACTTCAGTTGAGCTACACTGCTCTTTACAATTAGTCCACCAGGAAGGTTGAAACATTGTGGTGACTCCAGAAGTACTGTCATATTGGGTATTCCAGGCTTCACCCTGGTCACTCCAGTCAAAGGTACAGTAGCACCACCAGCAACAGAGACAGCACGTTTTCGCATCAGTTTCACCTCACCCATCCTTCCATTCGAGTCATACTTGTCCAGTATGTTAACTCGTTTGTATGCTTGAGCACACAAACTATTCATTGTCAACTTCTTCAAGTACTGTCCACCAGCCACTTCTCTGCATACATTTGCCATATTTCTAAACAGATTAGTATTTGTACCAAATATAACAGGACAATCACTTTCCTTTTCACTGTCTGAACATACTAAAGCTAAGGTCTGAAATGTCTCACCAGTACCAGCAATATTCTTGGGAAACCTTACAGAAATCCTAATAAACCCATCATATGGCACTACTTGGCCAGCAGCACCAACAACCACCAAGTCATGTACAGGCTGCAGATGATAGAAAGAGTTAGAAACCAAGGTGACTTGTGACCCACTATCAAGGAGACATTTGCACCGGACTCCCTCCACAAAAACATGAACCTCAGCAGCACCCCCAACAAGTCCATCAGGTATGTCACAAGTTGTGATATTAGCCTGGCTGGTCATGACACTGATTGGCTCAGTCTCTTCACCACTTCCATCTAGGCCCCCATATGTATTATCATGGTTGGGACAAGGGTTTTCATGGACACCAGATTGCCCCTCTACAGGTGTCCAGCTCCGTTTCCCTTCTGATCAAAGAACAATTTGACGAACCTTTGGTTCACTAACTCCATATTGCGTGGCTTCTGACACTTTCGCTGGGAATGTCCATCAATTCCACACTTGAAACAAAAGGAAGCTCCACGTATATCACCATACTCATTGCTATTAGCACAAGGATCAGCAGAATGCGTGTCTGTATTGTTGTCAGACTGGTCACTCTGGTTTGGGACTGTTGGAGTAGCAACATTGGTAAATTTACCTTTTCTACCCTTCCATCTATCTTTATTTTTTGTAGTGGCAGCTTGATTACAGGCTACAGAGATGTGAGCGGTTGTATTTTGTTCCAAAATCTCTAATCTGCTCACAAGATTCTGGAGCATGGAGTCTCTCTCCTCTACAGCAGACGATACACCCACAGCCAATGACTCTGGCTTAAGTTTCAAATTCACCAAGAGCGGTTGGTTATGTACAAGGCCCCTTTCAAACTGTTTTATAAGAAAGTGATTCATCTGTTCTTTGGGTATTGCTCCTTTTCTCAGTGCTCTACTCAACATTCTCCACAACTGATGAAGATAAGTGGTTGCAGATGTATCAGTCTCCTGGTGACAGTTTAAAAAAATCTTGATATGCATCACTACCATCACCAGTAGGGCCAAAAGCATGCTCCAGTGCATTTAAACATTGGTCAACAGTGGCATTAGGAGTGTGTAAAGTAAGGGCCCTAATAGTATCTAAAGCGGGGCCCCTCAGGCTTTCAGTAACTCGCTTACGTTTTTCACCATCTGACACTCTGGCATCATGTACCATTTGTTCAGCTTGCTCATACCATGTCTCATAGTCATCTTCTCCCACAGGAACAGGCTCTTTACCAGAAAACAACTTCAGCTTTCGGTACCAAGAAGACTCAGATTTCGGTCTCTCCATCTGGTCCAACACCCTTGACATTATCTTAAACCAAGATTCATCAGATGTCTGAGTAGCTGGAGAAGCAGTTGTGGAGGGCATGTCTGAGCCCACATCACCTTTAACCCTAGCTGAACTATTTTGGAGAGGGGTTCCTGCATTAGATTGGGACAGCAACTCAAACCGTTCCTGATTTAACTGCTCGGTCAGAGTCTTAGCTACCTTTACCTCATTCTCCAACTGCACACGCAATACTTGAAGTATTTTCCTTTCACTCAGAAAGTGGTCTTGTAACTGTGGTGGGATTTCCATAGATAAAACCTCACTAGGGTCCCTCTTTCTCACATTATCTGGCTCTAGGTTGAGTGGTAACTCCACATCCAACATTAGACCCTCGGCAACTTCAATCTTAGAACCCAAAGAAAGACCAGAAACTTTGTCAGGAAATGAACAAAACAACTCTGTGTCATCACCAAGATCAGAAAGTATAGTCTCTATCTTCACACCTGGAAACAAATTCTGAATTTTATCAGATATTAACCCCAGAGAAGAACTATTCACCCTACCTCTTAGTATGACCACATGATCTATGTCAACACCATACTTGACACATAACAAAGGCCACTGACTTCCGAGTATACCAGTAGCCATGGCATTAAATATTATACACTAAACTGTAATCACTAACACTTAAATCTAAACTCTGTTGGTCCCTAATTGCTCAACAATCAATTGGTATCCTACCACACTGCTTCCATGCATAAAGTACACATGACTATGTACGAAATTTGTATCCAACAACAAATAACCATTTATATCAATAATAATGCAATACAAATCAATATTCCCGGACGAGCCCCCAATTTTGTAACCGGTCTTAATACCGGGTCCCAGGTTTTATCCTTAAGTTCCAAAGAATTTGCTCGGATGCAGTGTAATACAATCAACTCAACGTTTATTATACAACGGCTAACACTGTACTATTGAAAGTACCATAAACCTAGGCAAGTATATGATAAAGGATACACCATTTCAAGTAAACATCCATTGATACTCTATTACAGTATTCTTATTCCATTGCTGGAAATAAATAGTAGGAAATACAGTACACTTATCCGGCATACATAAAGTTCAAACTGGGTGGCCAACCCAGTTTAATCTATGATACTCAAGTCCTAACTACAGTTCTGTTTTCTTTCGTCACACCAGTTGGTAGGAATTCCTCTTTATCCTGCGATCCTGAGATACGCTCTTGCAATGCACACTGGTAGAATTACACCAACTAGATCTTGCCGGTAGAACTGTTTTGATGCCACACTGAAATGATTATAAAGCACCCAAGGACTTATTTTTATGTTTAAAATACAACAAATGCATATAGAGAACAATTTAGGTAATAAAATTGAAATAACATTCAGTCAGTTAGTCACCGACATAAACAATTCCATTTATACATCTTTGCGGTATTTTCTGAACAGTAAATAGTGCGTGTTTAACGACACTAACTAGCATTGATTTCTAACCGCACCAACACACGGGTTGTAGTGGCAACGAGCGGAATAGCCTACATAAACTTCGCTAAATATTACAATATACATAAACGGCGTAACAGACAAAAATTCCAGTCAACTCTCAAATTCTCAGATCTATAATAGTCATTAATACTCAGTGAAGTCAATAGGAAAACAATTTGTAAACTCGTCAAAATATTCAAAATACAAATAGCCATGATGCAATACACACAGGTTTGCTGCACCGTTGAATACAAAAAAATCAAAATTACAGTAAAATATTACTCATCAATCTAAAACTCTGAAATGTACAAGATCAGTACATACCTGAAATGATTATAAAGCACCCAAGGACCAACAAAGTTCACATATAACACAAAAGAAGAATTTCTGGCAGCGCGTGAACTAGATGTGCGGCAGGATCACTTTCGTTCAGGCGGGAGTTGGGGCAAGGGTCAAATAGCCTCATTACTATTCATGAGCATACGCACCAATAGAGGGCGCAGTACATATAATAATACCACACGGGTTACATAGGAATGGTCACTGTCGCAATTATTGAAGATTGTTTAAGAATCAAAATTAGAAATTGCGTACGAAATTTAATTGGGAAAATGCTTTATACCTTACAAACAATAATATCTTTGTACAAGATACGGACGAATAAAATAGCTGATTACAATTTACACCTTACCCATGTCTACGAATTTACGTTTTTTATTTATTTAAATTAAATCATTACGAAAATAAACACAATTCGATTACAGCTTACGAAAGAACCCCTTGCCGACCCTCAACAAATGTTATGTTTTTCCCAAATTAAATTTAAATTTATTGGTTTTAAATTTGTACATGAATACGGCTAATATGACGCTTACCCTATTTTATTATTGCAGCTGGGAGAATTGCGTAGCCTGTACAGGACTGAGTCAGGGGATACTCCCATCAGCCTTGTTGACAATTACCGTGACCCGCAAGATTTACATGACCGGGTGGTCATATACAGCGCCCCCGGTGGTGACGATCGCTCGTCTGCATCGTCGATGATCGTTTATAAAGTTTTGCTAATTATTGGAATTTTACGTTTGATATCTCTAAAGTTCTGATTCATTTATTTTATATACTTGGTGTATCTCTTTGTGTTTGCGTTACTGCTCTATCGGTAACACTACGATAAACACTTTCCGTTTTCGACATTGTGATTTTTTTTCCTTCGTTTTTTGAAAGAAAAAACACGGAAAAAATTGATTTTGACAAGATAATTTAGAAATTTATATTAAGAATAATTCATAACGAAATGTAATACCTCTGCACTTGTAAATAATTACTGATTACACAAGGATTTTACAGAAAAAAGATTTGCAATATTCTCTATATTTTTGCTTTTTATTTGTCTTGAATTAAGACTGAAAAAAGCTGAATGAAATTACAAACTAAGTAGTGTGTTCAACAACTCATGTATGAACAATAACTTTAATAAATATGATTTTACTTGGTAAAAATACTGTATTATTTGCATAAAAATCCCTATTTGAGATTTACCTAATTTGAGGTTTGAATAAAAATGCATAAACGCTATCGATAAGAAAATTTCGCGCAGCTTGTGAGTGGCTCTCTCCATGTTGGCCATTTTTTGTGTACGCTTATGGAAAACCGCAACTTCTTAGAGGGCGGTGGTCGTCGCGCCGCGCATGTGCGACATTTGGGTTGATAAACGTTGATTTCCCCCACAATCCAATGCGCTTTTCTAATGAAATCACGTGTGTGAGTTTTGACCTGGGCGTCACTTACACTAATTTTCGCGGGCGACTTCTTCGATATCTTCCAATTACCCAAAAATATACCTAATTAAAGCTTAATAACCGCTCAGCTTGTAATTGGTGTCAAAGGCGTCATCTTTGTTTATATGAGACCCAGATCTCACGCATGCGTGGCGCGACGACCACCGCTCTTTAAAAATTACGTATGTGAGATCATGAACTCCAAAGTGTGACTGTCGTATTTTTTTTTCTGGTGGAATATATTGAGGTAATTTGTCGAGATGCAGGTTAGTGCGGTGACAAATCCCCGCCCTGGTTTTAAAACTTCTTCTACAACGTATTTCAGTTGCGACCGGATCCTACTATATTTACTTGCCTCGTCGCTGAACTGGGTGTCCCGTATGTTTCACGCTTGTATTGCAGTCAGTACGTATCGTGTGCGTTTCGAACATTGTTCTTATCATTAAATTAGCATATTAAACCCAGGTGTACGCTATTTACTGCGGATAAGCACCAATGATGAGTATTGATCAACAACACAACAATGGCCGATATCGAATTCTTCAAGTTGATAGATTGTATTTAACTGTCTGATCACTAAATTTGTAGCATCGAATCAGATGCCGGTGATAATCGTACTCGTATAATCGTATCATCGCACTTTATCCAAGTCAGTCACCCCCCCCCCACCCTCTGTCCCCATCAAATTGTATTTCTTTCCATTATTCTTTGACACCCTTGGCAACGAACGATAAAATTGAAACACCGCAATCTACACTCAACACTAAGGCACGGTTACTACTCTTTTTTTAGTAACCGTGCCTAAGGCAAACGTTTTTCATTCCCATAGTAACCTGGAGTTCAACATCAGTACTCGGCCTCGAATTATTTCATTAATTGCAAATGAAAATATTGAGAACAATGTTGTTGTTTATAACAGAAAAAGTTCACAATTACAGTTGAAAATGTACATCAACGGAACTACCTCTTTCAGTAACACATAACCGCAAGTTAAACTACCGGTATACTTGAGTGTGTGGACAACTATTAATAGTAAAGATAGGTCTCGGTGCGATGATCAGAAGGTACTCTATTAAATAAACCAATCGTCATATCAACACTGCTGATAGTAGAGAAAAAAAAGTTCAGTTACTAGTAATAGACGGGTAGTTGTCGATATAAATTTTCTCATTGGACACCCTGTTAAATGGGCGGTAGTCGCGCAGCGCGTGTTCGAATTTCATGTAAAGAATGTATTTTACAAGCGTTGTATCCTCGGGGCGGACATCCGGGCATTTTCACCGCCTGGCAACCCTCGCGGTGAAAACAAAGGCCAACAACTTGCAGAAAACGGCACTTTGGGATGGTTGTTGAGACTCCTCTGAACAGTGTAACAATAATTTTAGCCCTGTGTGTGTAACATATATAAATTTAGTTGTTCAGGATTACTTCAAAGTTGAGTTTGTGTTGTTTTCTCGAGTTTTCACCGGCTCGACCGACGTTCCACAGCAGCGCGCACAGAGCCCATAGAAATGCATGTACAGTGGTGCGCGTCTTAGCAACATGGAACGTCTTGTGACGTAGCTCCGCCCCGAGGATACTTCGCTATGAGTCCCATATCGAACACGACACGGCGCAACGATATAACTACTTGGCAGCTACTTGGACGAGTCTTACGCAGGTTTGGACAGCTTTGCATATCTTATTAGACAAAATGGACAGGGACGTTGACTTTATAAAAGGGACTTCAAAAGTACCTATCGCCTGATACACGTGGTGTACTTTGATATTGACCGCTGGTGACTCCTTCGATACCTTAGAATCACCTAAAAATACCTAATTAATGCTTGGTAACGTCTCAGTCTGTACTCGTTGCTCTGCGCAACAGCCAAAGTCGCCATCTTTGAAATATGAGACCCATCCATATATCTCGCGCATGCGTGGCGCGACGACAACCGCCCTTTAATGAGGTCAAAATACACAAATAAAACATGCTACACAATTCACATTGTGTATAACAAAACTCTACAGAAATAAAGAAATCTCCTATACGATAATCTTTGCAAGAAAAATATCTCATGTTGACCAAAAACTGAAATGAACTCTGCCTTATCGCAATTCCAATCCTAATTACATTCTAAAAATATAATTTTCCAAACAAATACCAGTTGGCAGCTCATTCTAGAATTGTTAAGCCTGTGTCATTTTGGTCCCTGGTTGCCATAGCTACTAATTGTGTAAATTGAAGGGCTTAATTGTAATAACGAACATAGAGAAAGCCGAAAGAGTTCACTGAGATGGTTACTAACCAAACAACGTGTCGTGTTATTCGATATTATCAAGACTTAAATCCCATTCCATTAAAAAAACGAAAGATTAGAGGTCGTTTTACGAATGCAAACCACAGATTCGTTCAACAGGAAGTGTAACACATAGATATGTAGATCCTGGGGTCTTGTTGTAGACACAGTCCCTCTATCCCCGTCTGGAAACGGTCATTGTATTAGGTGTGAATTGGCCTCCTTCCCTGCCAAAGGCGCATTGCGGGTGTGGGCAAAGCATTGTCACGTGATAAGTACGTGATTTGACATCGTCAGTGTTATGTACTTTTTTTTACAACTTAGTTGTTTATTCCAGAATTCGTGCTTTTTCACTTGATTTTTTAATCAGGATATCTGTATAAGGTCATATTTTAGCCGGCGAGCAGTTCTTTAATTCATCTATTTTACCAGCAGCGACACATTTTCGCAACAAATTTTCATACCTTTATCCAGATATTTGTCGTTTTTGATTTTGGGGTGATTGAAAATGAACTCTATTTTATTTACCATACTTCTCGGCGCGAAACCAATATTTGTCTTCGATTTTGACATTTTATGATCGAAACATATCATTAAAAATTGGTGGGCTGATTTGTTATTTGTCACACCGCATTTTATTAATGTTAAATTGAGCGACTTTTATGGATGCTTTTTAGATCGTAAATGCAAATGGCGACGTTTTGAAATGACAATGTACTCAATTCTGTGCTAAAAAATCATTTATATACAAACATTGAAGCATCGTTATATACTTTTGCATAGAATAAAGTCATTAGTTGTTGTATAGTTGACTTGAACTGTTATGAACCCCCCAAGAATCAGAAATATCACAGGTTTTTCGATCGACTACGTTAACATGAACGACGCCATTTTGACAAGATTTGTTTAGCGATGTTAGCATGTTGGCACGCGAAGTTTTTTCCCTATTATAACAAGAAAATGAACATAATTCCCGATATTAATCTTTGCATTGCAGGAACTGGATGTTTATGAGTTGGTAGGCTGGTTGTGATGCGTATCATAATTCAAAAAACCCAAATTTCATAGTGATAATTTTGTTTACATGTTTGTTTACGTTGTGGTTGCCCGAATTTGAAGTTAAAGTGAAGTCATACAATGAGGTATCGCTTTGCATGACGGTAATTTTTTCGATTTTAATGAATATTTTGATGGTATTGCAATCTGTTGACTTCCTGACTCCTTCGGCCCGGTTATGAACGGTTTGTTTACCCGCACTGCGGTTCGAGACAAAAGAACGCTAGTCGTTTCCAGACCGGGGTTAGAGGGACTGTGTTGTAGATCTTAATAATATATTCGTCTGAGCGTCTCAGATTTTGCTGTGAGATATACATCCGTGATAATTGTGAATCGACGAAAAATTAATTCAAGACTTTATTTCAATGTAACAGTAAATTTATTTTATAATATAAATCCATCAGGACTGAATTTGGTTAGCATGCTTACAAAATAATATATTTTGCTTGGTCAGACTTATACAAACAATTGTGTTTAGATTTTCCACTAGTTGTTGTCTGCATATTGAATTTTTATCCATAACAGGGATTCGAGATCTGTTACATTAAAGTGGGAGGGTCGTCACCTGCGCACGCGCGGGAATTGAGTTCCAACGACGATAACAACAAACGCTAAAACGCAAGGGCTTGTGGGTAGACGCTTGTTTGTAAACAATGACACGATATGGTTTTAATAATAACAATCTTTTACAAATTTTATGAAACATTCACAAACTGTTTCACTGGTCTATGTACTATGATATTTGGAATAGTAGACGCGATAACGGAAAAAATGGAACATAATTTGAAGGGCAAAATAATTCTCGTGGCCTTCTCGCCCACAACGAGATCATGGCGGCCATTTGTATTTACAGGTTTGTCTGATAAAACGTATATACGAAAAAAAAATAGAAAAAAATACTTCAGAATAATCGCAATCAAATTCAAAATCCGTCAAGAACAATACTAATTAATACAGAAGCCACTGACAAACATACGGTCAAATCAGTGAGAGAAACGTATCCTCGGGGGCGGAGCTACGTCACAGACGTTCTACGTTGCTAAGACGCGCATCATTGTACCACGTATTTCTATGGGCTTTGTGCGCGCTGCTGTGGAACGCCGGTGAAAACTCGAGAAAACAACACAAACTCAACTTTGAAGTAATCCTGAATAACCAAATTCATATATGTTACACACGTAGGGCTAATCTTGTTACACTGTTCAGGGGACTCTCAACAACCATCGCAAAGTACCGTTTTCTGCGAGTTTTTGGTCTCTGTTTTCACCGCGAGGGTTGCCAGGCGGTAGAAAATGCCCGGATGTCCGCCCCCGAGGATACCGTGTGTACTACAGGGCATACAACCAAGTGCTGGCAATTTTGAAAAGGGTGAACCCTTATTGCTTCACATGAAGAGTCTGCTACGAATCGATCGTGAAACTTAATTCTCAAATTTGATATAAAATGTTGAAAATAATTTTTACCACAATTCAGTTACTTTATAAGTCAAATGATTTTAACTTCTGTAAGAAAGCGTTCAACAAATACAAGACTTTTTTTTTTCTTCAAGTTTCATCTTGTTTTCAACTAAAGTGGAACTCAGCGTCGTTAAGCACCTTACATACGAAGGGGCGTCACAAATGTTACATGGTACTAATGGATACAGTGCAATAAATAGCGATTATGTCGGAAATCCATCACACCCTGACAGGACAGATTGCTGTGCGATATCCGTATTACAAGAGAGTGGTTTTCACGCAAACATACATGCCACAAAAAGGAACCCATTGACCCAGGGTCGTCGTATTTTATATTTGAGATGCATTTTTTAATTCTTGTTCGGCAGCCAAGAAAAGATATACAATAACAACAGTGACCGGAAAGATATATTGTGCTATTTATGTATACCATTAGAATTTTTGACAATCACACAAGTACATTTTATGTATCGTTTTTATATCGTGCATTTACGTAATGCATTTTTTCAAAATCTTCACTGATTACCTGTTTCCCAGCGTATTTTTTTTTAAGTTTTGATGTTTGTATATAAGATTTAACACAATGAAACTATCATATCTATCCGATCTCATTATTATTCCAGTTGCAGTTAGGCAAAGGCGTTCTTCGTCCATTATAAGGTTATTTGAACCCCGTTAAAAACAAGAGCATTACGGAAAGAGGGAATTTTCGGTTGCTGCACCCAAGCTCTGGGACGCATTTCGCAGAGCTTTTTGCCTTGCACCCACTTTGTCTGCTTTCAAGTCTCAACTAAAAACTCATCTTTACCATATAGCTCACCATAGTACATCAGTACAATGATGTGTATTTATCTGGTTTTAATGCAATCTTATTTCTAAATAATGTATTTTTATACCTATTTTTATGTAAAGCGCATTGAGATTATATGTTTTATGTAATGCACTATATAAAAATTAAATAATAATATTAATAATAGGGTATGATTATATCAGAATAACACAGTTCATTCATCTGCTTGTTACTCGTTGGTCATTGAAGATATAATTAATGAATATAGTTGGCTCATGTCCAATTTTCTATTCCATTAAACTGATACTTAATTATAATTATATTCAGTATGAATGGTATTGAACATAAATCATTATATTAATTCACTAAAGCCAATATTTATACAACCCGTGTCTACAATATAATATATTAGTTAAAAGTAAGTGTTCTTTATTGTCCAAGAGGCAAAGATGGGGACACTAACTGAAATATTGAAATTGAAATGTCATACAACACAACGATGAATTCTTTGGATAAAGGGTTATATAACTTCACTTATCTCTTATCGTTTTGAATTTCACAATGATTTTTGTTAGTGAGTTTGCACATTAATATGCAGGGTCGCTGTCAAATAAATTACAGTCCCTACTCAATACATTAAAATGTTATCACATGTCAATATCTCGCAATGACGTAACCTTCGACCACATATGGTAAATGGCATAGTATATAATTATATGTCAAAACAAAGCTATCAGTGCCTGGGAATATATCAGAGAAACGAGGGACACCATTGTTAATCCTGATAATGTATTTATATGTATTTAATGTATGACATTTGTTTTACCACTGTTACAGTACCATAATGACTATTTCGGTTTGTACAGACGGTGTAAGATTAGACTTAACCAAATGTGCTCTGAACATTTCAATTTGTTTCACGAATTGTATCATGGGATTGAACAAACAAACAAAATAAATGCCATTCGTGCCATACACATAAAGGAAGTATTACTTGACTTGTACTTTTGCCGAATATTTTTAACTTCTTTTTCACGATTCCATAACAGTCAGTGTTGACCGGAGAAGTACAGTTAGTTAGAAAAGAAGTTATGTAGTCACGGTCGCCATCTAATCGAGACTGTAAACATTTTTGCATGAATCATGTATAACTATCCGTTATAATGTGAAACTGGCGCCAAACCTAGGTATTCTCATAACAATAACGTTTCTACGAAGCATGTAATTGAATAGTTGTGCCTGTTGTATTCGTTCTTTGATAAGCAACGATAGACAATTCGACGGGATGATGTGGGCAGAATACTGTACTGTAGTTTAAACTATATCTATCAAAACGGCATTTCAAGTTCATTAACAGTTTGTCATACTTCCTGTCTTTCACTGCCACGCTACACCTCTGTTGCCATTGATACCACACCCAATAAAGGGCTGTGTAATATCACGCGGATTTGGCATCAAATACGGACGTTTGTCGTAGTGGTGACTGTTGCTGTAAGCCATTTACTAACGGGAATAATCTCACAAACTCGACATCTCTCTGGGAGTATTTCATTGTGTTGATTTCTGCGTAAGTAGCCCCGGGGCTCGGATATCACGTCATACCTTGTTATTGATGAATATCATTTCAAACCACAGCAGAAGATTTCCAAAATAAAATAAATAATTACAAAATGTATTTAGAAGCATCCGTTCATCGCGTAACGAAATGATCTGTTATTGAAGGGTTCAATACAGTCCGCCATGGGAAGCAATTGTTACAACCTCTTTATATTGTGTTTGCGCTTTACGCACGTCTGCCACGGACAGTCTCCAATTTTGCGATCATTCACCTCACTATGTACGATATTTTTTTACATTTTTCCACAGTTAATTCACCCCTAGCCTGATAAGATCGCGTGAGTTGCGCCCTCGGCGGTGCTTCAAACCCAATTGTCTGATGCCGTTCGACCGGTGAGGGCACTATTCACGCCTATTTGTCAGGCTATAAATAGTAAAAAAAAATGTCTGTGGCAACCAAACTATATATTAATATTTGTAGAAACGTAAACACGAACAATTAATAGGAATGAGGGGAAACAACGTTCTGTTTACATACACAATTTGGAAGAAAATATTATATGATATGATTTCACTGAAAGGGATTTCCTAACATCTCCGTTTGTCTTGTTTTCTGGTGAATATTTCAATACCATTTCCGGCATGAATGGATTCGATTCGATGTTATAGCCGCACCCGTTAACGCGTCCACTATTACCCAATCTATGTACCCATTATATTGGAACCATGGATACGTTTACAGATGGAAATGGAACACTATTTGAGGGCAACAACAAGTGTCGTGGCTACTCTCGCTCCAAACGAGACCTCGTCGGCCATTTGTGTCTAAAGTCAACTGACAAATCAAGTACAGTTATTACGCGTACCCGTCTCAATCAACAAACACACGTTTAGCGATTCGTGGCTATATACTAGTAGTTGGATGTATTATATATCGCATACGGGGGCATGACAATATGATAACCCCCGTACTTGACTAATCAGCGGAGCGATTTAAATAATACGCATTGAATAACTTGTAAATGACAAACGCTTAATAAATTATAACTGATAATTGTGTTTTAATGGTTATCGTTTCACGTCAATGAGTTCAGTTTACAATGTGCTTACAGTGTCGACGCATTTGTTGCGTTACACAATACGTGGAACGCGAAGGTATACAGGTATGAATTTCCAACAAGATTTCCCCTTATTTCCGGTGGACTTAACTCATCGTATGACGTGTATAAGTATGGAGCGAGACGTGCCGTTGCCTTTTAACAAACATTATTTGATACGCGCCGGTCGACCATTTTTAGATTTCTAACAGACGAACAACCACGTAACCAAATGTGTATTTGAACGACGTTGCTTACACCTGTCTACGTCGTCGTTATAAGAAGAATTCATTAAAAGCAGTAAACAGTCGAATAAGTCGTAAACTTAAGCCATGCGTCAGTGATGATGGTGTCAGGCATAAACGTTAGAGTGTAATTTACGGCGGCAGTGTGTGGTTTTTCTATTAAAATATAAAATTTTAATGTGTAAAAGTCACGTGACCATGTTGATATTCTTTGACTTATGTTACACATGACACCACATTAAATTTGGATTATATGTAAACATCAAAAATAGCTTTGTTTCTGGGGCGCTGTAGTTGAAAGGTCAGCGCGTGTCGCGTTACAGCGTATTTTGTTCTCACAAACAAGAAAGAAATGAAAAACAAATATTAAAAAGAAATGAGAGAAAAAATGTCACGCCACAAGCCTCTCAATGCCATAAATAAATCAACCGTTCGCCTTTTTTCAATTAATATCTTGTTTTAACCAAAGAAAAAACTAGAAATCTTTTTTTTTTAAATCTATTGAAAGGACTTAAAACAATGTTTTTATCACGGTGTGATATATCAACATTGCTACCATTTCTCAACGGCATGATATAGGTATTACAATATTTATAAATATGTATTTTGCAGTGAAAATGATCAATGATATATGCATTGTCAGTTACAATTAGACTTTTTGTTGATGGTCCGCATTTTTAAAACGAATTTCTACCGCTATTTTAATATCACTATTTAAAAAAAAGAGTTGTCTTTCCTTTGAATAGATTTTTCATGTTTTTATACTATAATTGCGACGGTTGTTTCTTACATTGTCGACAATTGATAATATCGTCCGCCTCAGCCAGCAACATCTGTGTACTTCCCAAGAAATCAAATCAGACGGACATTAACAACCGTGATTATCGTCACTGAGCTGAGGGGCCTAACGGGCTCAGATGGCATAAAAACAGATCGTGCAATCGGTGAGAAGGATAATTACAGCAGACGGCCGATGCACGATGCTCCTTCTACGCTTATTCACTAAATGAAAAAGATAGGATGGTTAGCAACGGACGAAGCTATACTCGGTGTCTCAACTAAACAAACAGTGTCCGTTGGTTCTGTTTTAATGTATTTCTTCACTAATGTTGTGTCCTCGTGTGCGACCAGAACGATGTTGTCTCTTCATGACGTTGCTATTCGTGTGTTTCTACACAACGCTGCTTGTGTACATGGTATACAACTCCAACGATGACGGCGGCGGTACGGGATTAGGGTTCGGTCATGTGGACTTCAGACACCCGATGTTCTATCGCCAGAACATGATCCTAGGTGACCAGTCCCCGGGACGCGGTGGCATCGTGGCTCCACCGGGAGCCAATTTACCGGTTTCTGACAACACTATTCAGCGAGTTCTGCCGAGACATAACACAGGATACTCAGATGATTGCGTTAAACTGCACTTCTCTAACAAGCCACTGCCGTTAGTTGCTCTCGCCAGCTTCCCCGGTTCTGGCAACACATGGGTTAGGCATTTACTACAACAAGCCACGGGTAAGTACCGTCCCCATCTCACATCTTGGAATATCGTGTAGCGGGCGACTTCACAGTATAGCCGTATTTAAAATATATGTATAAGCATATATCACGAAACTGGCGTGTTACTACAGTTACAGTTATCCGTTATGGTACGGTGACTGACCCCATTGTTTGTCAAACCGGAAATTATGATTTTACGAAGCATATGGGTTTGTAAAATGGCTCTCAACAAATGCGTGACATTGTTAATAACAAAATAGTTAAATAATTTGACCCCGGTTTAAGGTTATATATATATGACGCTTATTATAAATATACCTCTAATCACACAGTGACACCACGCATTTCACCCTGTGGCTGGCCCCTGTATATCATTCACGCGTATTTTTGTTTTGAAGTGGGTAGCAGCTAGAAAGAATTTGTACGTATCATGGAGCGTATGTGTTAATAGCCAAAGTAACGCGACTGACTAAAAGCGATTATGCTCAGCACACACATACTTGGGGAAATTCAATGATGTAGTGATGTGCGTATTGTATCGCTGCCAAGCATGCATTTGTCGCTTTTTGATATACGCGACTGTCTCCATTGTAGAACGATACACACGCTCACTGAACGGATGAACAATTCTGTGGGGGTCTGTTCTGTATAATGAATCAACGTGACAAGCAGTGAATACTAAACCCTATATGAACGTCTATAACACCCCTAATCTATTAATAACTTACTGAATGAACATGAAGGGGGTCGTCCGCAAAAAATGACGTCATTTGAGGTTACCACTGTGACAGCGATCGGGTCCCAACTGCCGCTTGAAAGAGAATTCATCACGAACGGGTACAGTGTGTGTAATATGCAATTGATGTCACGGTTTGCCGCATCAACCTGAATTAATGTATTTATTGTTGTTATTCATATGCTATGATGGGCAATATTAAATACTCTAATGTCGTTCCCACCTCGTGTGCAATTTTAAACAGCGATTGGCTATCCTCGGGGGCGGACATTCGGGCATTGTCACCGCTTGGCAACTCTGGCGGTGAAAACAAAGGCCAAAAACTCGCAGAAAACGGTACTTTGGGATGGTTGTTGAGACTCCCCTGAACAGTGTAACAAGATTAGCCCTACTTGTGTTACATATATAAATTTGGTTGTTCGGGATTACTTCAAAGTTGAGTTTGTGTTGTTTTCTCGAATTTTCACCAGCTCGACCGGCGTTCCACAGCAGCGCGCACAGAGCCCATAGAAATGAATGTACAGTGGTGCGCGTCTTAGCAACGTGGAACGTCTTGTGACGTAGCTCCGCCCCTGAGGATTGCGTAGTCCAGGGTTGCAATTTGTCGCTTATACTGATCATTTGTTTGGAAAGAGTACGGAGAGTATGCGTCGACAATCGTCAACGGATCAGGTCTGTGTTGCTATGGTGTCGTGCACTGTTGTAGTAGAAAAAGCTGACAGTGCCGGTGATCAACATTAACGTAGACAGGCGTACTAAACTACCTTCATTTAGATGCAATCTGTGTTGCAAAATCCGTGGCTGAACCTGTTTATGTGCACTCTCGTATATCGATTTTAATTCAGACTAAGGCTATGAGCTCCCTTGACAATGGATTTAAACGTATCTAGGGAAGATGTCTCACATGTCCGTCAACGCACCCCAGGCCTGATGCCACACAGGGCATATCCATCAACTTTCCCCGGGCCCATGTTTTGCATTCAACATGCGAGCCGAAGTCTATAGAACATTCTTTACGGCGTTGTTACCCAACAGCTGTTCCTTCTGTCACTCAACTAGTATATACTATTCTATCTACTGCTTCAATTCACTTGTTCATTCTACTTGCAGTCCCACCGCTATACTTGTACAAATTGCTCTGATATATGGCGTGAGAGACATTATTATCTTGGCGCTACACAAACCGCTGATAAGCAGTGGGTTGCTCATTTTATGCATTTCAACTTGTTATAAAAAATTCCCGGAACATAAAGCATTTCAAGTTGGCAATCAGTGTATTTTGCTCAGCAGCTGAAAGCATTGATAGTGATACTACGCCAAGTTTGTCGAGCATTAGATGAACCAAGCGTACATGGTAATAGTTAGCAGGAGGGAGTATACGGATTAGCGATCGCATGCTACGACGAATTAAAAATATCTGTATGGCACCTGCAGTATAACATCTAAGTAAACAACTCTACTCTTATTCATATCACATTTCGCGAAATTTTATCTCTACAAATATGCACTGGAATGTGTACATTCGATGACTTTTGCCGAGAAACGTGTCTCAAACCGCGAAATGTCGTCATTATGGTAATGGATTGTTTTCCGTGTTTTCGCTGTAATGAAAATGTTGGATTCTAGGAAATGTCAAAAGCCACTCTAGCTCTTGAGCAGTAACTTGGGGGCATGTGGTGGAAGTATTCTATGTCTGATCGTTATTTAATGTCGAAACGTATTATTTTACCTTCTGTGTGTGTACTATTTAAAATTGCTTCTAATGTTGAGAGCTTAAGGGGAGTGTGCATTCGTGCTCCACCTATGACCCCCAGACAATGAACGACAGTCATATTAACTAATCATATTATATTTTAAACTCAAATTGTCTAGATATTAATGGAAACGCTGGGTTTCAAAGCCGGTAATATAATTATTTCAAAGGTAATGGAATTAGTTACTTGACGCATGAAGGTAAAATACGTGAGCCAACATTATCCATTAATCAACTCTATGATGATTAATGGATAAAACCTATGAATGAACGATGAGGTATGCATTATGATCTCGGCTATCCCCCTGCTATGTCAACGTTTGTCATTGAAGTTCAGAAACATGGCAACAATTTACAGAGCAACATTAGCTCCAGAAAAAATACCAGTGTGTATGTCATTTAGGGTCCATGGGTAAGCATTTTACAGACAAAGCCTCGCATATTACTGAGGTGAAAACGGGAAATGTGCCTTAACTTGAATAATTGAGTTTTCGTCACACTACTGTCCGTATTGTATATTCGACTACTGGGCACGGAACTGCTAAAGTCATCACAATTGTAGCATATAAATGACCCTAGTTCAATGGGTTCCGATTTGTGGCATGTGTGTTTGCATGAAAACCACTCTCTTGTAATGCGGATACCAGATAACAATCTGTCCTGTCAGGGTGTGATGGATTTCCAACATAATCGATATTTATTGCTCTGTATCCATTAGTCACATGTCACATTAGTCACATGTCACATTAGTGACGCTCCTTCGTGTGAAAGATGCACTTTAGTCAACAGCAAGATGGCAACTGTTTTTTTAAACATTATATAATTTGAACGCATTGTGCATGAATTTAAAAGGTTTATATTTTATTCCAAGTAGCATGCATGGAACACGTTCTGGTGGTTACAAATGATTTAATTAATTACTTATTTATTAAGAAAATTGGAATTTGGGTTTTGAACATTCAAGATATATGCCATGAATTCGAAGTGAGTGCAGCAGTTGTCGCTGTCTTCTCGTGCTTACATGCACTGGGTGACACAAATGGTTTGAGAGACACATTTAGTAATAAGAGACTCAGATTGAATTATAGTGGATGCCCCCCATGTGGAGAAAGATGTGTTCTCAGCCAACACCAATTTGTGTTTGAAATACGTGCATCTTTCTCCCTAGCTTCAAACCTTGTGTTTGTCACAGTCGTTTGTGTATAGACTATAGTTATGTATATATATGTTATATATATAGTTATGTATATAGTTAAGGTTGTCTATACGCAAACGACAATTTTTTTCAGACCACTGTTCTGGAACGTTTTGTTTCTCTTTATGTTGAACAATACAATTTTATGTTTGCTGATTACGCAGTTATACGCGCATTTAATTCGCATATTTTTTTAACACGATTCATTTTTAAAAGGTTGGGCTGGAATGAAAATGAGCTATATTATGTTCTGTTAAAATTACAATTTATTTTCTTGCAAACACTACATAAAACGAAAAGTTTGCGTACACGCAAAGAAGCTGTTTTAGAATACAAACTATGACGTTTGTTAGTTACTCGTATTTTGCGTGATGAACGAAAGAAAGGGGTTCTCACTTGACGCGAGGAGTTCCTACTTGAGAACACGTTCTATCGTTCATGTATATTAGCATACGATATATATATCTTTACAAATAGGTATGTTATCCCTTTTTAATTTTTTTAATACATTTTTTAATGTAGTTACCGAAACAATGTTTCATTATCCAGAGTTTCAAAACAAACAGAAAAAGGATTTCATAATTCAATGGGTCTTTTCTCCATATAACACTAAGTAATAACTCCATAATTAGCTTAAAGTAAGTAAAACGTTTATCTAAAAAAAAGTTGTCCGTGGTCGCACTTTTCCGGCATATCACCCTGTATTACAATAAACCTGTTAATGGATCAATTCAGATTAGGTCAGACATTTTGGTATTATGCATTGTATCATAATTGTTGAAACTTTAGGTGTAAGATTTTTGGTATATTTCTGAAGATGTATGGTTTAATTGCATGATGAATCGTTGATTTAAGTTTCCTGAAAATAGAAAACGTTTGTCAAAAATCGTTATTGTTTTATGCTGAACCATTCAATAGATAAGCCGTCACACTTGGCCAATTTGTTTTCTAAGGGATTAGTTTAACTACAATAGCTAAACATGCTTGTCTCGTAAAACTTGGCCAAAACCGAATATACCTAAGTCTATTGTTGCAAAGGTGACGAGTGAATCAATCCGCATTGCAAGAGAACACACTTTGCCACAAATCAAAAACCACTGACTTAGGGTGATTCTACATCTGGGATGTGTTTTGTAATTCAATACACTTTTAGTATGTGGTTGTATATCTCACAGCAAAGTCTGAGACGTTCAGACGAATATATTATTAAGAACTACAGCAAGACACCAGGATATAGACATATATATGTTACACTGCCCGTTAAATGAATCTGTGTTCTCTCTTTGTAAACTTATCTCTAATCTTACTTTTTAGTATGGGATTACGTCGGTATATCGTATCAAGTAGCAGTGTTTGTTTATTAACTATATCGGTGAAGGTGTAGGTAAACGGTGAGAACAATTCGATGAGCATAATTTGGCTATCGACATTAATCAGCAGAATTTTGCTCACCACATCAGACAATAAAGCCTTGTCGTACATGTTTACAACATTTCCCCTTGAAACAATTGATGGTCCGCACTTCGAACTAAATATCAGTCATTATTAATTATTTAAAAGTTTCTTAGTTCTTTAAAGCGTGGTTCTGAAATACATATACCACATTTATACATTGAATAAAATAAAGCGTAAACAACAAGTTTTGGATACCAATTTGTGAATGTGTGCGTTGAGGTGTCTTTATCGTAATCGCCATTACATGAACATTTTACTAGACTCGGATTCACACAACACGATTTGTTGGCGAATGTCTATTGACAATTATTCTTGTGTTGATGACTTAATATAAATATTTGCATGTAGTTTAAATAATTAATAAAGCTCATTATATAACTCCTTTAGATGCCTACCAATAGATTTATTTTTACTAGACATCACAACATTGGTCGTGTGAGTAGTTCACATTTTGAGTAGTAACAACTGTCCAATCTGGGGTAACCTGATATGCCAATATTTTCATTATTCCGCACAGATTATTGTATAGTTAGTGTCCTTTCCCCCATTCGTATTCAGTATTAGTATGAACACAATCAGATTAGAGGTGTGGTTAAATTTGTAAATACTAAATACACCCTTGAACTTGTTATTGTTATGTAACATGATCTCTCAGTGTTACTAAGTTATTCAGGCTTGTTACTTAAAATCGGCACGTTAAATATATCATGATTAAATGTTATATAGATGTCTCTTCTTACTCCATTTGATTCACGTTCAAATATATTAATAAATTGACCGTATTCTAATTTTGGGACTATTCTAGTTCAACCGGTATATACTACTATTAGTCTAATGCGATACTAGCACACTGACATTCTCGATACGATAAACCGATGTAGCGCTTATCCCCGGAATGACATTTCTGTGTATCTATTTAAATATACGTGCTTGTATTACTGAGTGCTTATCGGTGGGGTTGCCCTCGTGTTTATAATTGAATATCAAAATTTACGCATCAGCAAATTGTTTTTCTTTGTGTTGCTCATTGTGCCGCATTTTGTGTGAACATAAAGCGTACGCTGAAATAACATGATTGTAGGGTTATCCTACTTAAAATTGTCTAGTACATTGGCTAGACGTTTTCTAACTAGTCTCTCATTGCTACACGTTTTTATGACCTCACCGTGTTAACGTGGTGCAGTTTAAGGGACATTACTGTCTAATGTACGAATTAACCCTGTAACTCAGGAAACTGTAACTAATAGTATGTGACTCGTATGTATTTATACGTGGTACGGTATTTCATGTCTTCAAGCATAGCACATTACTCCCAACTGTGCCGATGAATAGATCCAGGCGTTATTCGCCCTGGGTAGCGGCACACGAGAATAGTAAGGATAATAATGGAAGTCAGCGAAAATAATGACCTCTATTTTGCTAGCTGTAAATCCTTTATATCTGTGACTCCGCTGTAACCTGTAATATCCGTGCCTTGTATTTATTGTTAATAAAATTGATGTTCTTCGAGGTGAGTGTGATGTTAAACGAACATGACTGGCAATCTATACGGTTGCTTTAGCGTGAATGTTTTTTTTTAAAGCATTAGGAGATAGGTCCCGCTTGAAGAGCATCTGTCATGGTATTTGTTTTACTGTGATTTATATCTTTGATATCATCAAATGCTAAGAATACACATGCGTAGACGGTTGATTACTTTGACTCTCTTTTATTATATCGTCGAAAGATTGATGGTATGGTTTCTCTCACGTTGAAATATGAATTGAAATATGTAGCTTCATGGGAGATCTTCTGATAGTGTTTGTCTGGGTTTTTCATCAGGAATCCGGTAACGCGAATGTCTTTAGCGATGAAGAACACCGTCTTAACTGAATAATATTAATAACAAAAGCCTTGTGGTAATTTATAAAATACATAATATTGTTTATATGTAGACATTACAATGTCTTGTCGAATATATATATGTTCGAAATGATGTGTCTAATTCACATTCAAATCGAAGCACATATACAAAGCAAAATTTGACATGTGGAAAAAAACTGTCAACAATCTGCTCTCTGATTGTTCTGAGGTGTTATGGTTGGGCAGCGCCGCACTCAGGCACAAGCTTTGCATTGAATCGCAATTCCTGGGTTTCACTTCATCGGTCTTTGCGGTGAAAAAAATACGCATGTGTCACGTGTTTCATAATTTGCAGATTATTGTACACTCTAATGTACAATGGTTAAAAGTCTAAGACGTTTTTGCCTCAGATCAAATTTCCAATCCACTTGAAATACGTTTCTCGCATTTCAGTATATGTCAAATATTTCAACTGTGTATTTAAACCTCCTAATTACAAATCGTGTTCTGTTTAACATTACTTCTTGCTTTCTAGTATAATAACATAGATGACAAGACGAATTGAGCGCTTCAGACAACCGTAAGTTATTTTTGCATCCTTAAAATACCACACGGAAACGTCATATTTTCAACTTCCATAGTCGTCGCGTCGCATCGTGTTCGATATGATGAAGCAACAGCAAAATTACCAAATTATATCTCGTGCCAGATGTATTCAACCTTATAAATACATATCTATTTTGGTATTGAATAAGCTTAGCCACCCTATTACAACAACGTAATCAAATCTAATCCCGGCCCATAACTTTCCAGTAAATCCGTTACATTACTAAATTATTTCTCGTAATGGATCAATGCTGGAGTATAGTGTGTTGATTTTATCTTCTTATCAATTCCATTACTATGATGCACTGCGGCCTAATCCAACCTTCCAGTAAGGATACATGACGTGGATGCGCAGACATTCTTATTTTGGAATTTTACACGCACATTATTCTACTTACTATTTTTTTTTCTACTTTGTTTATACCACAGGGGCCTGACGATCTATTCGTCTCAATGCATGGACGTCTATGGAACCGAGCGACTATGTCCCGGTACAGAACCTTGTCCTTGCTCAAAATAATAGAAATTATAGAATTAAAACAGTTTAGTAATGTAAAGCAAGCATATGTTATTAAATTTAATCATCACGCTCCGAACCACGAAAATCACTAATACTTGTTTCCGGCAGATCAGCTTGCACTATATACTAGTATAAGACAATGGAGGAAACAAAATGTGCACACATTTTTCTAGCAGCCGAAAATCACACCTCAAAATACAAAATACCTTGTCCAAACCAGTTACGAGTGCTTACAAGACACTGAACTATCGTAAAATGTTGTTCGATTACATTTTTCCAGATTTTACGCATTTATGACGAAATTTGACAATTTCTATTCTCTGTGATACCAGCCTTCGGGTTGTGTCAATCTGCGCATGCGTGCACGCCCTCAAACGCCAGGACTACATTTCCTTTCTTTGTTGCCAGAGTTTGAAATTCTCAACTATGCACAATCATTTATATACACAATTCTTTATTGTCTTACCTGATTTTCTCAATTTAGTTGAAATATCAAACAGGATGCTTCAGATTTATCTCGAATGATTATGAATAGTTGAGAACTCTGACTAAAAAAAAGGAAATGCAGTCCTGGCGTTTGAGGGCGTGCACGCATGCGCAGATTGACACAACCTGAAGGCTGGTATCACAGAGAATAGAAATTGTCAAATTTCGTTATAAATGCGTAAAATCTGGAAAAATATATGATTTATATGTAATCGAACAACATTTTGCGATAGTTCAGTGTCTTGTGAGCACTCGTAACTGGTTTGGACAAGGTATTTTGTATTTTGAGGTGTGATTTTCGGCTGCTAGAAAAATGTGTGCACATTTTGTTTCCTCCATTGTCTTATAGTGCAAGCTGATCGGCCGGAAACAAGTATTAGTGATTTTCGTGGTTTCGGAGCGTGATGATTAAATTTAATAACATATGCTTGCTTTACATTACTAAACTGTTTTAATTCTATAATTTCTATTATTTTGAGCAAGGACAAGGTTCTGTACCGGGACATAGTCGCTCGGTCCCATAGACGTCCATGCATTGAGACGAATAGATCGTCAGGCTCCTGTGGTTTATACACTGCGTTATGCTGCTCCCTACTGAAAGCATTCCGATTAAGCAACCACGGAGATGTGTGAGATGTTCCCCTAGTGAATATGACGATGGTTCATCACGAGAGAGAATGATGATAGCAATTTATTTTCAAATTAAAAACAAACATTAACGTTCGTTTTTTTCCGGTTATTGCAAGGCCACACAATTCCCGTGCCGTCAAGGTGTTTGTTGTTTTCGTAACAACGTAAAGATAATCAACAATACAATTGAGTTGTATCTTTTTCAACCAAAGTATTGTGTAACGCACATTATATGGACCTTCAGGCAAATGTCACTTTTATGTGATACAATGTAACAATATTGAAGATCGGACTGTCTCATTGAAATCGATACATCGGTGGGTTTTTATTTTTGTTTTTTTAAATTGCCAAGGGCATGTTTTAATTGTCTTTCCCGAGGGAGCCGAGGATGGACAAATAAATTGGCTTTCGAGACGCACGCTTCCGATAATTGGAAATTGTAGTTGTGTATCGATCGATGATTAGCGATAGAATTCTGTTAATGCCTTTGCTATAATGAAAAGGTCATATCAATTCGTTTACAATGTTCATCGTTCATCAGCGGCTAATTCAGCTTCTTTCACTGTCAGTACTTTACTGGGTTGGTTGTTACAAGCATGGAGTATCTACCTCGTATTGTAAAAGTGTAAAGAGTGATGTCGATTACAGTATTCGCGGGTGACGCTTATTTTTCTCTTCTGTGTCACAATTAACGGAATGTGATACCTGCCAGTCTAACAAGGGTAACTTGTCAGGAATTAGTCATCGGTTGTCTCCGGGCTATAGCGACCATTAGACAAATTGATTGGACGGCTTGCAACCTTTTATTTTAAATTGGGTTCAAAACGTTCAATTTGTTTTCCTCTAATTGAAGATTTGGTTCAGGGTATAGATACAGTTTTATGTGCACTCGGAGCCCTAACATTATGCATTTTTTTATATTTAGTTTTAGCTTCACGCGATTAATATGCTGAATCTACGCCACAATCGTCCCTTAAAAAAATGCCACTTTTAATAACACAGTGAAATTCTTTTGTCGGTTCATTTAGTGGTGTGTATTTATTTACAAATGCTATACGGCGTGTAGTATTTTTCTTTCAACTGTTTACCCAATGTATTTATTTTTTGCATTTTATGTAGTCTTGTCTATGTAGGATGTATTTTAATTCAAGAAGTCTGTAGGTGTGGACGATCCAGTAGGATTTACAAATACATATACACGGACTGCAACAAATTAAGGAATATAGATGTAGGCGGTTTATTTATCTATAAACTGCGGCCAGGAGTTCGTGCTTTTCAGATGTTTTAATATATTATAAGCGAATCGGCGTCAAGTCATGCAAACACCGAGACTAGGGTGGTTGTCTACGCCCTACAACGTGCGTTTGAATATCATGTACACAAGTTAGTTGCTCATTTCATGTTGCCAAGAACAACGTACCCGAACAATCAATCACAGTGGGTGGCGTGATGAGGTTTTCTGGGCCATATACATTTACTTTTAATTGGAGATATCCGTTCGTGTTCTCATAGTAACCTGAAATGTTACAAAAGATGTTGGTTGGATGTCTGTGCTTTATATAATACTGTAATACATCGATTGCAAAAATAATGGAATTCGTTCGTAAGTGAAACGACGTAAAGACGTGTTTGAAAGTTTTACTAACGCGTTGGAATAGTTGCCACGCATTTGAACATTTTTTGTTCTCGCTTAACGCAGCAACATTGTAGCGCGCGTGCGTAGAAATAGCATTACGTCATTTGAACGCAAACGACCACAAAGGCACGAATACTATTTGCTCGCATTTCGAGCTGTTATATGTCACTAGATTATGAGTAATAGACTAATACTAATACTAATACTAATAAAAATAATAATAACAAGTTTATTACGAGAATGTTGCAAATTAGGCACTTAGGCCGTGCGGGATCACATTGTCCTCTGCCACACGTTAGTCTATACTGCCTTTACAGTAATATTGTGCGTTGACACTTGGGATCGCACAAATGATACTCCGAATTCTATATTTAAACTTAAACTTCAGCGCAGTAATGAGGCAATGTTTACAGACTGATAACAGGGCCTGTAGACAATATTACTGAATCAATTTAGTAAGTGCGTATTGGGTTAATGGAATTCATTAAATATACATTGTGTATTGGGGCGACTATTTGATTTTTGTGCACGCCAATCAATACATTGAAAATGACTGTTATGATCTTGGGGAATTCTTCCAATCCTTTTCTCTTTATGGTTTACCGAATAACAACCAAAATCAGCCTTCAGATGCATCCAATTAATTGCATATACATGACTTTGTGATACACACCTTTATAGATCGCGATCTTGAAGTCAACAATACTCATTTCCATTAATTAGAAATTTGTAACGCACAAATAAGGTTGATAAACGTCAGTCAAACCTTGGATTTTAATCAAGGCACAATCACTTAACACGAGTCGTGTTCGATATGGCTCCAATGCCACTGGCGGATCCAGAAATTCGGTGAGAAACGCGCTCCTATTGACGTGGGCTGGGTGGGCTGGGTTTGTCAATTGATTTGTCATTTTTGTTTGCGGGCTGAAAGGCGCCTTGCGACGTACAAAACTCGTAATACGCTATACAATGATGATGATGTCGCTTTGATATGTAATATACGACTGAGTTCCGTGCTGAATATCATTACATTGCATTTTATTTTGTCGATGGTTGATTGTCTTGATGATTGCCATGATTATTTCATGACTTACTTGCGATTGTTCACTCTGTAATTTATTTTCACCATATAGGTAATGTACATTTTATACATACAAAAAACAGTTGCGCCGTGACCTAACTATATTCCACTTTCTTTCGATGTTATCTCGAACGACATGGGTCCTGGAAATTGATGCTTGATATAGATACAAAGAATATTGACTAAGTGGATGGGCAATGCGTGACAAATTAGATAACGTGGCACGTGTATAACAACAGCAATTTATCAAGTGGTAATTAAAATTACAGCCACGTCTACCAACATATAAACATGAAACGCAATTCGAACATGCAACTCGACGCGCTCCCCGCTAAGCCACCTTGCCCTGTCCGAAGAAAAGGGCAGATTGGAAAAGCGTGTAGTGAATGCGCTCTTACAGTGCCTTAGATGGACATGCGCGATTCGAATCTTCGACGTCAGTAACAACGTACAGAATTACTAGAGTTCTACACATATACAAAGCCTGGTATATCCACGGTCAGTAAGATCTACCCAGCTACGAACTTTCTTGGGGATAAATCTGTCCATTCCACTGAAGAACACCTGAGTGAAAGTAGTCAAAAATACAGACATATACGAACATGTAATATGAAACACGTGTAATATATAACATATTTATGGGGGTGTTGAGTTACATATTCCATGACCGTTGAAATATGTGTTTAGTCGTATGATGTTATTCGTATCTGTACATATATTTTTAATATTATATAATTATATGGTATTTGTCTTTATTGACTGGCATTCAAACCACGTTACCTTATGTTCTTTGACATGGTTAAGACTGTACTACTGTTAGATCCGGGTAAATATAAAAGATATTCTGTAATTGTCACAACATAAATAATGATCACCTCATCCAATACTGATTCACTGAGTAAATCCGGCTTATAAATTTTTCCAATGAGTGTATCGTTACAATGCACGAAAGAGTGTCCATTAAAACGCGTTAAGAGCGGTGGGAATGTAATTGATGTCGTCAGTGCAACATGCTATGGGTAATAAACACGCCAGGGGAATTCGAATTCTGAATTCGGAATGCTGATTCAATCTACGCCTGTCGAATCTGCATTCTTACAATTTACTTTCATTCAACTCCCAGGTTTAGTGTTTTCACAATCTAGTAATCACACTAATACATAACCATGTTTTAGCAATCACCCTTACGTCATTAGCAAAATTGAATTGGGATGCCCCTTAATAGAAAAGCATAGAGTTACAACAAATCATGTGTCGTGTTCCAACAATGTATGCCTTTGACTCGATCACTGTATGTTAAATTCAATACAATTGGCTTTGTTAAAATAGGCTATGCTATGCGTATTTCATTTTCCTTGCTGGCAAGAACCATGGTGTACATTCGATGGTAAACATGAAACAAATTTCTGAAACAAATGAATAATGACATTTGGAAGAGCTATTGAATAATTTCTCAGTGTTTGAATTACTCTTAATTTCGTGTTTTTTGGGGGGAGGGCATTGGAACTGTGTGGGATTTTGAGTATGTTTGAAACACATTTCTGAAATTATCTCTGACGAGTCTTGGTATATTAAAAGGTTGTTAGGCATGCATAACTAATTAATTCGTTTGGGTGTATGGGTGTCTAAGTTTTGTGGGTGGGTGAAGTAGCTGTAATATACGTACACTCATCGTTGCATCTCGTACGAATAGGTAGATGCACATTGCAACACGCAGATGAAAGCATAGCGATCAAAGACCGAGTCACGGTGGCGGGGTCGAAACATCACGGAGCGATTTTTCAATTGACTAAATTCATCGCTACGGTCATCCCCAGTGGCAAATTCGTGATTATTCTTGAATTAATGAAGATAATCAAGAACATATGAATACAGCTAATTGAGGTCGTCGCAAGGCCCAAACTACATAGACGACAGCTGATTAAATCTGTACCCTCAGCGTTCCTGAGGTCCACAGTCCATATTTGCAAATTACGCTTGTGATTATTTACTAGCGCCATCAGACTGCACTCCCTTATTGATGCTGATATTTATGTATTTTTAAGATCATTTCTCATAGGCTTCCTGAAACAATATTACTCTGGTTACTCCTAGTATTGCCGAATACAGCACGCAATGCCTTGCTCCAAATCTATATAGAACACATAATAACACGTTTTAGACATTTGTTGATATTGTCTGGACCAATTGTGACGGGCGAGAATTGTCATTAGTGTAGGTTTGCTCACTGCAGATACCTTGCTGAGATGTCAGTTGTTTATGAAGGTCCTTCAGTTTTACATCTGGTCTCCGGGACCTACCAGTCAGTTATCATTGCTTTGTATGGACAGATGCATACATTCGTGCCAATACCTTTATTCATATTGTTTGGGTTTTTTGCAGGTATTTACACAGGTAGTATATATAACGATAAAAGTTTGAAACGTGAAGGTTTCGATGGAGAAGGTTTTACAGATAACTCCGTGATTGTTGTCAAGACGCATGAATGGGATAATCACACTTTGTCCAAATACCAGAAGGCCGTATTAATTGTGCGGGACCCGTTTGACGCTATACGATCCGAGTTCAACCGCCACTATGGCGGCCATCGAGGAGTCGCTGCTAAATCCAAATACACCACAGGAAAGAGTAAGTGATTGAGACATAAATAAACATTGGATAGAAATGTTAAACTATGCTTTTTCGTTACAACCGGATATTAAAGTTTTAGTTTAACTTTCGTGCCACTTCAAATATTTGAGTTCACACTACTGCTGCTACCTCCCGTCAAACTCTCGTGTATGAGAAGTTTACCCAAAACTAAACATATCCTAAATTAGTTTTTATATTAGTGTATTTGACCAATAAATCAATTAGCAACGTTCTGTTATGTGAAACAAAGCTATAGTATTGTTTGTATCGATGCAATAAATGACAGTCTCCATAGAACAAAACGTAAAAGCACTTATTTTAACCTATTTCTGAAATTCCAAATTTCAAAACGGTCGTCGTTACTTTATTTCCCGCTAACATTTTTTCTCTTATTAGAAATCAACATAGTGGAGTTTTGATAAATTTGGGATATTTTTATTTAAGAGTAGAGTTTCTTTGACTTGAATACACGATTGCATGCAGTTCTAACTCACAAACTGTATAATAATACAATGCATATTTCGAACATTAAACAACGACATGAAATAGTTAATACAATAATGTAGTCCAATTATTTATACGCACATCGAAGGTGGCAGGTAAATATTTCGAAAAAGTGCGGAAGTCTTCCTGCTCACGTCACATCCGCCATAATTGACCTTACCAGGATCTTGTTGCATATCAAAGCCAGGTAAAGGTGTCGGTGTAACCAATTTATTCTTTTTTTCTGATCCAAAACGTGAAATTATAGTTAGATATACAGTCAGTCACCTCTGTGTACATCGATCACCGCGTAAGATGAATAAAATTTCTCTTAAGGTAGCGGGACTATTATTTGCATACTTGTTTTCATCTTCCAGTTGTAACTAAATGACTACAAATAGACCCAGGAAAGTATATATTTTTAGAATCGCCAGACTTCAAGCTTTTCACAAGTGTATTTTGCATGCCCGTAAATGCATTCTACGACGCGTTACTCAATCAAAGGTGAAAAATTACTTTTTCTGTAAAAAAAATAATTACGCATTTATGCTGGCGATAAGAAGTATTTTTTTCACTTTTCCTAGTTGTTCAATAGTCAGGTAATGTGAATGTGTCTGGTCAGTTTTATTCAAGCAACGTGTTTTAAAAAATAGTGTGCTGAATTTCAATTACTGTTTTAGTCGCATTGCCCCCAACTCAAACCACAACTTGTTGGTAACGTCCATGAAGTAACAGCAAAGATTTTCAAGCTTGTTTATCGGCACAATCAATTTGTTTTCCCATCAAGGTCTGTTTTAACATGTGTAGGGACATCCAAATGTGTAAGACTATTGGAAACCAAAAAAATAAAGGAATGGGATAGCTATAATTGGATAAATTCGGCATATGAAAACACCAAAATCAATGATTTTTTTTTTCAGTGGCTGTGTGACCTTGTGTCTAACGCATTCATATGCAAATGACTAATCTGTGAAACAAACAGGGGCGGAGACAAACCACTCAAATGTTTGGAAACACCCATTGTGTGTCAGATAGCTACTGATAACACATGCTAACATTGCTTTGTCTTGAGTTTATCTTTGAAACTTATAGGCACACAGATTAAACCTGTGTTGCTGATTTTGGAAAACACTACTGAGGCCAACTTGCTTCCCTTCAGAAAATCTACATTTTAACCAACTTACATGACATTCTATATTATGTTGACTTTATCACATGAAAGTTTATAGTGCATTTCATCAATTAATAAATAAATGTGAAAATCATAATTTTCAACACAAATAATAGTCTCGCTACCTTAAAGTTTCATGCCCACTTTGTGTTATATGAAGAACAACTCTTAACGATTATTGTGATGACCAAGACTAATGATAAAATAATTGGTTTGGCAACAAATCCTGGATATTGCCGCACAAATATAATTTTCATTTTTGTGCGCAGTCAATGTCACTTTAATCCATATTCAAGTTCTGAAAAATAGTTTGACTTAATGTACATTGCGTGTGGACATCAAGACTATGGTCACTAACACAGGATTGGCTGCATAAACTTTGAAAACACGAAGATGTAAATAATACATATTGTTTGTCTACATACAAAACCTTTAGATTTATCTGAGAATGTCTCATTGTCTTATACAAGCAAATGTGCAATATTTTATCCTATTGTCTCCTTGATGAAATTACAACTTACATTTTTCTGCTTCATTGCTCTTTTCTCAGTTTGGCAAGATTTTGTATATGGAAAGGCACAGTCGTGGACAAATACGGTAATAGAATGGTTAAAATTCCGTGGACCTCTGCTGTTAGTCAGATACGAAAATATGAAATCGAACTCCATGGGGGAACTCGTTCGAATTCTCAAGTTCTTGGGGCATGACGTGACTAAGGAACGCCTTCAATGTGTTAGTCGCAACTCGCAGGGAAAATTTAAGCGAATCGCGAAGGACTATCTAGATTTCAATCCATATACAGCCGATATGGTGGAAACGATAACTATATATAAACAGACAGTGGATATGGCCATACAGTTATACACGCTACAACAGTGCCAGGAGAATAAGGACACCAGTTTTTTCCAGATAAATTGTACTGAGATATACATGAAATACAGCAGCTAAATCTTAATGGTGATCAGATGTTGCAACATTCATTATTTACATCGCCCATTCAAACATTTGCTAGATATTTCATGTGGTACAGCCTATACCGGAGCATATATTCAGGGTGGTATACTTGCAGGGACGTGGTTCTGGTTAGGCGTTATATTGATCTCATACTGTTCAAGCAGACAATTCATTCCTATAATATATTTTACAATCGATATGTGTTATGAGATTTTATGCGACACACTGTGCGTTTACGTCGCGCCCTCTAGCGACAAACCGCGTACGTGACGCCATATATGTCGTAGATGGGTGAAAGCGTTGTAATTGAAAGCGACAACTCTTTTGTTTGGTTGTGTAGTCGTTAGTCAATTAAAATCAGTCAATTCTCCCAAAACAGTTTTAGAGCGACTATGAATCAAAACGATATCGACATCACATTACGTCACAGATGCTCTTCGTCGCTAGAGGGTGCGCGACATGGAGGACATATATGTTGCATATAATTATCTTATATATATATATATATAACTCATTCAGACGTGGCTGTTCTCCGGTCAAAGGTCAAATCATTCCAGCTATTTTCATCGAATTATGTAGAATTGTTAATCAGTGGGAATTGTTAATTTCAGTTGCAACTCAAGTAAAGCGCCAGCATAGTCGTCGCGCGTGTACAATCTATCGTTTAGAATTCGAGCGCGTTGTGCGATGGCTGTGGCATGTTACCCTGGACTGTGAATGTGCTCTGCAGATGATGTTAGTCTAATTCCCTCCACGTTATTATTGCACTGCACGCTGTGTATATTCTTCGGAAATTTGGAAGCGCAAGCCTTCTTGTTAAGAAGCCCAAATTTACCATATGTCGCTACAATTCGAAAATATATCGTAGCACGAGCACGTGTAGTTAACAGGAATTCGACATTTTAGTTCAATAGATTTGATTACTATAACAAGTATGACAGCGTGTTTAATGATTGCGACCACCAAGGTCAAACAAGGTCAAGTAATGTTAATGCGTCTGCCATGGTACTTTTCATATCATAAACAATAGCGTAGGCAGTAACAATTCTCAGGAGTTTTGTTTTTTGCCGAATGAGTTAGATTTCTCGAATCTGTAATCCTGATTCTTCTGAAATACTGCGTGAGTAGTAGGGTTGTTCCGAAATATAATACTCTACGTGTCAAAGCATGTATTACGTGTTTTATTTTAAATATATTTTTATGAACTTTTGCTAACCAATTTTACAAAAAAATATCTCAACTGAGAAATAACGTCATAATCTAACTACAAGTCAAAGAACGCGTGGCGTTAGGCCAACAAACCGACGACCGAAAACCTTCTGAAAATACATGATTATATCAGTGAGAGAAAGATGGACCTCAAGATGGATGTACAAGTGGATGAATGGGTTGCTGTTGTCAAGGGAACTTCGAATGTTGTAATACAATCATACACATTTCATATCCAGATTCATAATACCAAACTCAAGAGGACGAACACAAAACAATATACATCTAACTAAAGTCGGCACAATTCTGTTTTAAGCCTTTGACACGTTAAGTAATATGTATACTGTAATTAGTACAACAGCTAATGGGTTTGCGGGATATCCGCCTTGCCAACAACAACCGAGCATCACCGAGCAGGTTCGCAGCTTCGGTTTTGATTGAGTAATCAGTATCTTAGGGTGTGATCAGGTCACCTTAGCCACGGTTTTAGTAACCGTGCCTTAGCTATACCTGTCGTTGTACCTGCTTAGATGCGAACTAGTAATTCATCGCATTATTATTCGCTGCCCTTATAAATCACTGAGTTATATTTCAAAGGCATTGGTACCCAATAGCTTAATAGAAATTCAGGAATGTATGGACGTTCGGTTCAAGTTTTCTCTAATGACCCCCCCCCCGACCACATCAATCATGTATAATTAATTCAATCCATGACACAAATGCACAAATATGTTATGTTGTACAATGTTAAAGCCGACATTATAGTTAGAGCGGGAGAGTCGTCACCTGCGCACGCGCGGGAATTGAGTCTCAAGCGATGATGACAACACGCGCCAAGAACGCAAAGGCTCATGGGTAGACGCTTGTTTGTAAACAATGACACGCTGTGGCCACCTGACGCATGCGTATGTAACGACTCCCCCGCTTTAACGAGTCATGTATTCGACAATGAGTGCATATGCTTTGCAATAACTTTTTCGTTGATTAGTAAATTGATTAGTAAATTGTTTGTTTTTTTAATGTGAAACCTTCCCTGACTTTACAAATGACTCTATTGTGGAAGAGTGTAGTGTTACAGTAGTAAAATGAATTTCAACGAGCGCAGTGATTTGTATTGGAGATGACACATTCATGACCGTGTGATCTGGCGACGTGCGACACATAAATCTGTTCCAGTGTCTAGAATACGTGATTTGACCTGGTAGTTGAAGTATATCAAATTATCAAATCAATATATAATGTCACATGATGTATCATAGTCATTTTGAATGTTTAATGAATGTTTGTTTCATCCATTATTTATTCATTTGTGTTGTTAATTTCATTCCTCGCTGCCTCGTATAGGCCATACGTTGAATATAAATTCTGTTCTAAGAATAAAACCTGTTTAATCAAGTGGTAATTGGGGGTGAGAATAGATTGCGTGATAACATGTGTGTTTAGTTTCGTGAAAAATAACCCACAAAATCGAATGTCCAAGCAATTGAAATTACGGTTGTTTTCAAATCGAAAATGCAATTGTTGACTGAAACGGCAGAAGACGACGGACAACCACTTTTATGGACAGCTCCGCTCTGTCATCTACGAATACTTCTAGCCCAGGATGGAAATAAACATCGAGTTAGCTGTTCTTAATGCGCAGCACAAACTCATAAATTGCGCATCGACTCCTTAGGTTGCCAACATTTCTTTGTATCAGGAAATTTTCAACTGATCCGAGTCGAGATCAGCATTTTTCTCCCGATCAGATATCTTCCCCTGATGTGAAAATAATCTCCGGTTTAGAGAATTTTTTTTTTTTTAGTATTTACGTGACATTCTCGTATTCTATACATGTCTTTCGGGTGTTGTTTTGTACAACTAAGCATTCCGTTTTGTAAGATTAGTTTGTTAATTTTGATCTGTGCGATCGTGAATCTGGCGTCCTGACATTTCAATCGCACCAGTAACAGCATCGCGTATAAAACAATTGCTATAAATAACATCGTAATTACTTCCCATGCAAATAATTGTACAAAATGACACATTACTAAGTAGATAGAGTCGAAAGCAACGTATGTCTTCATTACATGGCGATTACTTAATTAGGATACATGGTTCGAATATCTTACAGGATCTTCGGATAAAAATATAACCTAGCCGGAGAATTGATTACGTACTGTTTTCAAGGATTGTACATGAAAATAACAATTTACAGGGAAAACGCAATGAAATAGACTATCACTCTGCAAGTTTACTGCAATATTAACCTATGTCTGGGCGTTTATTGACAACTGAACTTACTGCATACGAGGCAATATCCGTTGCAATAATGTAAATTATATATCGGATGTTTGACGGGGAAACGTCAGTGGCGACTCCCATTCTCTTTCACCGGTATACTTACATAGCCTCGAGTAACTACTTATCGATAATGAAAACATGCCACACCACGGCGGTAACCATGGTAATACACATGTGTAACTGATTTCGGATTTTGACGGTTAGTTGACAAAAATTTTAGAGAACGCGACCGCGCAAGAAGCTGTTATGTCATTGTGTACTGGCATTAAACCCTTAGTTGTAACGTGATACGAGTTCGCCACGTCGCCATTGTGAAGCGTAGTACTCTCCCCGCTAATTCTCAGTCCGCCGCCTCGTGTCATTGCCTTTTAAAATTTGTTAATGAGTTATACGAAGGGGTTTAAACGTTTGATTGAAGTGCATTTTATCGAAGATGGCATGTTAGGTAAAGAAATACGCTTATTAAAATTCGAATTTGTAAACGTTCACAAGTACTCCATATGTATATTCAATGTAACATGCACAATTGCTGCGAGGTATCGTAAAAATCGCATCCTATTCTTAGGGATGAATAAAAAAAAAACGTGGGCGTACATCTTTCTTTGAACGTTCCACTTGCTGTACATATTATACTTACCACAAAGGAGTGATTGTAACGAACAGCTTGAATCGCTGGCATCGTTTATTCTAAAACTTTATTAACGTACTGAGAAATAATCAACATATCAGAGAAAAAATCGCGACTATCGTCAGTGCACTGCAAATGCAACCCCAAAAAGAATTACGATCAATTACAATGCAACGCGTGATCTGAAATTAGATAATCTTAACATCTTACCAACTTGATAAGAAATGGACATTTGAATCATTTGAAAAAAAAAATCGCAAAAAAATCGCAAGTCGGCCATTTTGTATCAGAATCGCAAAACAAAATGGCGTGTATCAATAACCAACTATGAGTGACACAATAACAATTTGGAATCGAAACGGTTGATGCCATGTCAAATATTGATTTGGGGTGATTTGGGAGGGGGGTGTCCGCCAGTCGATCAAGGGTCAACCAAATAAAAAACGATTCGAAGTGCATACATATCCCATTATGACATTTCTTTGCACAAACCTCGAACTGTGTGAGAAATTATGACGGAGCTGAATTCAAAACATAAGTCTCTATTTCGGGGACTACAAAAGTACGGGACAACATAGTGTATATGAATATACATTGACGATCATCGATATTAGAATGTGTAATTTACAATGATTATGGTGATTATGAGCCCTCTATCCAGTTGATGTAGCATTTAGATCTAGGCACGTAGTATTCCCTGCTGTTACAGCCCATTCCGGAAATGTTTTGACGTTAAATATGACGTCACCATACGTATTGATCCACATGTTCGTCAGCAGAATCCCAATGATGTTCAAAGCAAATCCTGCCTTTGCCTGTCAGTATAAAGGACATGTACATGTGTTCATATCTGAACAATTTGTATGATATTGTGAATATGTTGTTTGTTGTAGGAACTGCTACATCATCAAACGTTTGTTGTCATCATCTTAAAGGCCCAGGTATACTATAAATACGCTTCTAAACAATAGGGATTATTTCCTTGCTTGTCACGCTGTAGTAAACAGCTCCGGCCACGCTCCAGTAAAGACATGTTTTCCCGAACTTACAGGTCGATTATGTTGTGCCAAAGTGGATGCATGTGACTATGAATATCACAGCAGTGACTGTATGTAGTATTTAAGACAATAAATAGTGTACGAGCTGAGATTTTGGCGAATAAAAGTCAAAAACATGAACCGGGGAAAGGGAAAGGTTTTGTTAGTGTGTGTGTTCTTTTCTTCTTCTGTTAAAGCGGAGGAGTCGTCACCTGCGCATGCGTCAGACGGCCATGGCGTGTCGTTGTTTACAAACAAGCCTCTACCCACGAGCCTTTGCGTTTTTAGCATGCGTTGTTATCGTCGGTTGGGACTCAATTCCCACGCGTGCGCAGGTGACGACCCTCCCGCTTTAACACTGTAAAACAGATACGTGTGTTGTTGTTTTTTTGGGAGGACTTCTGCCCACACTGTAAAATCGTCCATTAAAAGCAGTTACGTATATTCATTCAATAATGGCAACTACAAAACAGCCGAGACGTCGTCTCAAACATTGAGGTAATTTCCGTTATTTGACTTTTCCCCTTAAAATATTGAGTTAAAGCTTCGTCCCAGATCGAATTATTCACTATATAAGTTACACATGAAATGATTGGCTGTAGCATACTCACCATATCCGGGACAGTTAGGTGGCCATGCGAAAATACGATGGCGTTGGGTGGTGTTGCCACTGGTAACATAAATGCATAAGAGCATACAATTGTGGAAGGAACCAGTAAATAGAGCGGGTTCACACATATAGTCTCACACTGTTAAGTAAGAATATATTAAAACATTCGTTTTTTTTGTGACACACTATGCCTGATCATGATACAATGAAACCACCCTGTTTATTTTCGAGAAACAATTCTGGACACTTTTAAATATCAGAATTTAGAAAATTTGGGAAAAAACATCATGTTCGCCAATCAGCCGTATGTATAATCAAATGAGAAAAAAACG
This sequence comes from Saccoglossus kowalevskii, assembly GCF_978046115.1. Classification (NCBI taxonomy): domain Eukaryota; kingdom Metazoa; phylum Hemichordata; class Enteropneusta; family Harrimaniidae; genus Saccoglossus; species Saccoglossus kowalevskii. The sequence goes on along the minus strand of NC_140656.1, from coordinate 18,222,651 downwards.
ACGTGCATGTAAGTCATCTTAGTCTTTGCGTTAAATTTGAAAGAGATCGGCCAAAGCATATCCAAGAAATAACTCCGGACAGACGCTCGGACGGACGGATGCACGGAATGTCGATTTCCAGTTATTCAAAAATAATTCCCAAATTTGAAATATCGTGTTTGCTTATACCATACATGTCAGTATGTGATCACAGATTAACAATATCATTTGCCGCTATATAGTTTAAATCATGTCTGTAAGCATGACAACAAAAATTCCATGACATCAAACTTGACATTTATAATAGACTCATTCATACCAGCCATTCTTTGAGTCCTTCGAGGAATGATTCTTTTGTCGGTTTCTGGTCACGTGAATATTCAGTTCCATTTTGCCGCAACAAGTAGACTCGTTCGCATAGCGTTTGATACGATTACGAATTTTAGAAAATTTACGTAATGATTAGTGGCGCAATTTCAAACAAACATTCATGGTCATCGGAATATTAATATTTGCGTTTCACGTCGCGATTTGAAGGAATACGGTAGTGATTATAACGAGACAAGATGGCTGACTTGATGACGTACATAGACGTAAACGTCACACAGAATATATCAAATAAACTACTGTAAAATAGCTGGAATTAATTTTCGCTGAAAAGACTTTTTTTTGTGTTTTGTATGGAGTTTAATTTCACTGATTTTTGATGAGTTGAATGTAAGACATAGGAAAAAAAGGTATATTCGCTGGATTTAATTTTCACTGAATCATCCCTTCAGCGAAAATAAATTACATTACAAGCAAAAATTAAGTATTTTACAGTATATAGCTGAGATAAATATGGATCTTGCACGCCAACGTCAACGTCAACGCCAACGTTTCGATGATTTCAGAAAGTTTCGATATTGGCGACAAACGCTTTACAAAATCTATATGACAAACAGCGATACTAAATCGCGATTTTTTTTCTCTGCCTTAGGATCAAAACACATAAAATGATGACGTTTAACGCGAGTAATCATGAAGTTTACCGCATCGTATGATAATTCACAATACGAGCTACGAAACCTATGCATCATGGTCACATGACCAGCCGTCGTAACTATCCATTACTATCGTTATTTATTATTCAAAATTCAATAAAGTCTCGTCTTATAGATAAGGTTATTCCAATTTCCGCGTTAAAATTTGTATTATCGAATAATACATGAAGGATAAATTGATTTAAAAATTAATATGATGCGATTTTTAAGGTGTTCAGACATTCATTTGCATAGTAATGTGCCAATGTGTCACGTGGCTAACACACAAATCAGGGGAACTGGATACCATTGCACGTAATTGTGCGTAATCATTCTGGCCATTCCATCAACGTAATGTACAATATCTACTGACGCAAATCTATTTCAACCTGGCAGTCTTTTTGTGTGTGTGTACACTACCACCATGGCAACGAGGAATTCAAACGCCGTCAAGCGTGAAACTGAATAAATGTGTAATGAAGTGTGATAAATATACGTTGCCATGCTTACCAGAACAGCAAGAATAGGTAGAAATATCGTAGCTATGGCCACGTTGCTTGTAACCTCCGTGAAAAAACACACTGTGGTCGTGACGACCAGGATGATGATTTCCACCGACAAGTTTTCTAATACCCTCAATTGGTCTCCTATCCACTGCGATAAGCCCGACTCCTTTGCAAAAAAAAAAGATATACAGGTGATAGTCATGTATTTCATTACCTCGTGGCGTAAACATGTTAACATTTTATGTGAAATTTGAAAATATTTTCCACCGATGCGTCTTTTTTTCGCTTGTAGTAGAAATGCAGCGGGGTTGAAAAACGCACAAACATCTCCCGCATCGCAGATTACTCAGTCCCGTGGATTTCCGACCTTACCAACTGCAAGATAATTATCAATAGGTTATTCACAGGATACCGGTGTCACGTGGTGTAGGTACCGACTAGTCATCGGATCCGCCATCTTGTTCAGGCTGGTTCGTGTTTCCATGGTTATACAAGTATCACACCATGGCGTGGCAGGTAAATGTTTGATTTGACAGACGGCGAGATTCTAGAAATTGTTTCAATTGCTTGGTGCCAGTTTGGATATACAATTGACGAAAATGAGGACAAGCCTACGTGTTGCCGACGTGGTCCGACAAAATGTCACGCGCGACAAAGCAACGCCATTCACGTGAGCCTGGCGCCCAACTTTAATGAATTTTAATGTATCCAACTAAAGCTAAATTTAAACATAATTATCTTCATTTTTATAATTTGTATAATAATAGTTAACGATCTATCAGTGTCGGGTCATGCATCACAAATTTGTTTAAATATGTCTAAATATTGAAATTAGGAGCAAAACTGGACTGTTGTTAAGGGTTGCTATATTCCAATGTACGTTTCAATTCCCTGTCTGTTATTATATGTGCAATACTGAATAGACTCCATATGGTGATTAAGAGATTGAATTTCAGTGAATTCTGGTTATCGGTAAATACAGAATGCAAATACGGAGCTGAGAAACGACGTATATATTTGTATCTGAGCAAAAATACAATATATATCAGATGACATGCGTAAATCTTATAAAGTAACAAAGTATATAGTTTCTCCGTCACGCACGCCGTATATACCGTGTATTGTATGATTCATGTGAGTTGAATTACTGTATCTCCTTAACACGCCCTCGATATTCCAAGCGTCATAGTTGACCATTTTCCATTCACTGCGAGATCCCGCGTTATGCGTAAAATCGAACGTGAAAACAAGACAAAACAAAGGCCATAGCGTCGTAGTGACGTCAAGGCATCGCGTGGCATCTACCAAATGTGAAAGTATTTTTGCGGGTATTTTCCACGATTATTAATATGCTATAAATATTTGATGGTGATGAAATTTGCTGACGTAAAGTCATATTAACGCCATATTACCCTCTGAAAAATCGGTATTTCGACATTGAGGTATAACAAAAGAAATTCGAAATCAAATCATTCGATTTTTGCAGCAGACGTTCGGTCCGCGCCTTTCACGCATTATGCGAGATTTCACGGCATACGGAATATCATCTGTTTTCGTACAGCATACGTTCACATTATACGTTTTACACGTAATCGCAATGGACCCATAGTATCGAACACGACTGCGACTGTGGGCGCTTTAGGGGAAATGATACTGACAATCTTACCTGGCATCCCTCGGCAAGAGCAAAGCCGCCTCCAAGGAGTAATACGATTCCCCAAGGTAAACCGTGGTGTACAGTTTTCCAATCCAACAATGCTCGCCGTGGACCTGGTTTTGATGTGTCTGTTAGAAAAGAAGATATTTTAATTATAATGATTTTACCCATCTAAGACAAAATTTAAACGAAATAGTTCACAATTTAATTATACATACGAGGCAACAACGCTTGCGTTTTGACTAATAAGTAAGTACGTATCATCAAATCACAGCGCATGCTCAGATGTATAATATAATATTTTATCATTCCCACAAATATTTTTGATTGTAATCTATCTCATTAGAGGATAATGTATTCGTGTAGCGGTTTCTATAACGATGGTTCCTCATTAGTTTTTTGGAATGGTGTTAAATGTTACCTAATCACCCGAGTGTATTGATATTGTAAAAAAAGTAGTGCCGTTGATATACTAGTATTAGCTCAAAATGGCGGAATAAAAAAAAACAAGTCGTGGAGGCTCTTTGTTTCATGTATGTCAACACATCACACTCAGTTAGTTTCATTTTTTTTAGTAACCGTTAGTATTTGTGTGTGTTAATGCGCTTGTTTTATGGATGGATGAGCACGACAATGTAGTATATCCCTAGTGGGCGGTCTTTTCACAGCTTGCTTGCACTATGCAAGATGTCTATTGTCTGAATGGCGATAATGAAGAACGTTGCGTAGAATGGGACCCCCTACGGACGAGACAGTCAGTCGCTATCTGCCACAGAACGTCGAACATCGTCAAAGTGCTCGGTCTCCTCATTAAATCAATAATGATGTGTAATACTTATCGTCTTATGAGAACGACGATACAGCATCCTCAGTAAATATTTATGATTATTAAAAGAAAAATACGAATAATTTACCGCCACTTCTTCTGCAGCATAAAAAGTTAGGTGGTTGTGACGGGCAGAAAAATAGTAACACTGAGATGAGAATTGCAGGCGTGGCGTCAGAAACGTACCTACAGATATTACAAAGAACATATGTATTCAATTGTCGATTACGTAAGAGAACAATAAACACATCGACTGTTTCAGCGTTACGTTTTGTCAACAAATCTGCCATTTTGTGCCGCGCTATGACGTACTGTAAAACGGTTTATTTTAGCTGACATTTAATTTCACTATTTTGATACTTTGAACATATTCACTGTGTTTTAATTTCAAGAATTTGTCAAGGAAACAATGAGTTTTATTGTTATTTTACATGTTTACGTAGATTTAATTTAGCGGATTTTGCGAAAATAGCAAAATTAAAACCCAGTGAATATTTAATGCATGCACATACTCTTTATTATCATACATCTGTCACCGTTAATGTTACATAAAACCAGGGACCTACCCGGTCCATGATAAAACAGAAGAACAAAGGACGCAATTTACCCATTTTTTTTTGACATTCAAATTCCGGAGGATGTAGGCGACATTAGGCGCGTTAATTTTGTGAAATGCGACTCTGGTTAGGAAAGGTTAACGTAGCTTGGGTTGTTTACAAAAACTGCCGATACTAATGACTGATCTCGCGATTGTCGGACATCAAGTCATCGAGATTTCACTGAAGAGGATTTCCGAGGAGAATAGCTCCTGTAAATGTACGAAGCTTGATACGTACATGGAATTTAAATAATCCCCGGGGAGCATGTACAAGTTTCTTTCAAGTAGTCGCCATTATTGCAATATTACATTTCAGGTTTCTGTCAATTCGAGTTTGAAAAGAAAATTCTTCAGTGCGCTTCCAGCGGTCCCAAGTTGTTAATAATAGAACATCGTGATCCAACCATAACGGTTTGAGAAATTGATATGATATTCTTTTTTAAACATTAATAAATAAAAGATGTTTTAGGAAAAAGTGAGGCTTTCGAATGTCATGTGATATTCATGAAACTTTTAAATAAGAATATGAGATTATTACGAGGACACCTCAAAGTATGCACAAAGAAAATGCAGCGAGTGTATCGATCGACGAGCAGCGAAGCTCGATGCGACGGCGTACTGTCTGAGTGCACACTTTGACGTATCCTCGTAATAACCTTATTATTATACATCTTTTCCTTTCAAGGATACGTCATGGGAATGCCGAAATCCAGAACAGAATCATCGAACTTCTTTGTGCGGAGTCCGGTCAAACCCTGGTGCTAGCCATGTTTGTTATTATTAGAGGACACTTACGCTAGTAATCATTCTATATTTGGAATTCGCATTTCCTAATATGGTAGGATGAAAATACCCCATAAATACCACAAAATTACGGCACGCTGTAACTTATGGCGTTACAGATGTATGATAATAAAGAGTATGTGCGCTTTTTGAAATAAGCAAAGAACGCATTGTTTGATAACAAGGTAGCACTACTACGAATCGCACAGATCGCACCATGCAAAGGTTAACGATGTTGCAAAATACAATCAGTTCGATATCGGTATCACTATAGTAGAAGGGGTGTTTTATGACGCATTACGACAATGTCTGTTTTGATGTGTGTACTTACCCATCGGGGAATAGATTACCCCACCCGTATCCTCCCATCTCCCTAGTCATCCAGAGAAGTGCCAGCATCACGAAGTGTACTAGTACAGCGCCCTCAGCAAAACTGCGACAAAATAAATAAATATAATATAAACACGATATAATTGGCAAGATTGTGTGAGAATCAAGTACAATCCTGTACACGTGTTGCACTTGTTTCTATTTTCTGTCATATTTATTATAATCTGTACCGTTGGCTCAGTAGTCAATCGGCAAAGTACTTTCTCCGCGCGCTGTTCAAAATGGCGGTCCAATACGACGCATACAACGCGTGTGAAATAAATTGTTAGTTAAACACGAAATTCGCTGCAAGACTCCCTTGACACTCAACTCATTGAATGTCATAATTTTATCCGCCTAGGAAAATGGCATCAACCTGGTCGTGTTTTTTTTTCACGGTTTCCGCTCTGGTGAGTGTTTAATATCGTATTATCATATTATCGATCGAGCACAGTATCACTTGTGCGCGTTTACGTTATACCCAAAATGATCCGCCTATTCGCGCGCCTGCGAAACGCCGTATCACGACTTCCGGGAATGTTTATAAGCCCGTCTAAGTGATGTTGACGTCGCAAAATCACCTCGTCGCCGGTGCGAGATTTATAGAAAAGCTGTATTAGTGAACCCCATTTGTTAGTGAAAATTGAAAATAACATTTTAAATTCCAGCGTCAGGTCTACGTTGTTTGTAACATTATACTCAGCGGAGTGCCAAAGAAAACGTCTGATTATGATCAGTGTGCATATTATTGTATCACAGAAAATCCAGCTGCGATTTTATCACGGGTTTATTATGAACACAGACTGCTTCTAAGCCACTCTTGTGTTCCAAATCGATTTCCGCCGATGCATGGGTCTGGAGAAGAGTTAAATCATTTTAATGCAATCGAGGCATGAAGTCTGTACTCCAGTTTTAATCAATAGAAACGCAATACAGTAACTCATTTTTGCGACCACACCAACCTCTTTCACAATAGGTAGGATATTATGGATGATGTTAATCAAAGTTTTGCGAGGGGATAAAAATATGAATATGTTCGATATAATCTCCGACGCAATTTTACGCTAATAAACAATTAAAACTTATGCCACTAAATTTATTTATTTATTTATTTATTTATTTATTTATTTATTTGTTTGTTTGTTTGTTTGTTTGTTTGTTTGTTTGTTTGTTTGTTTGTTTATTTATTTATTTATTTATTTATTTATTTATTTATATTGTTGTTTTTCAAGTTGCAATGATAGGAATATTGTTAATGAAACAAAATACTATATATATAAGATCACCACACAAAATCCAGGAAGATTGCTGAGTGAAAAGGACGAGTCTTTTTAGGTATCACTTTAAGGGGCAACATCTGTACATGCTCAGTCATAGAGATTGGAACCATGGTATAACGTGTATTACAAGGGACAAGAGAGTCGGTAAGTATAAATATCAGTGTACGTGCTGTGTGGTACATGCTGTCAAATTGTTTCGAGTCATTGCATAACATAATCTAATGAAGACTGTTGACTAATAAAGAGCTATTATGATATTGTTACTTTTATATGTTCGATAATATGCGCACTGAGTAATACAAGTGATTTATGTACGCCCTTGAAGGGAAGAGGTCGTTACATGCGCACGCGCGGGAATTGAGTCCCAGGCGACGACGACAATACACGCTAAAAACAATGACACGCTATGGCCATCTGACTACTCCCCCCGCTTTAAAATCCAGTAATGATTTATCACTGTCCCGGTGCCGCGGTGCGTGTTCAAATTAAATTGCAAAGTATTTTACGAGACAAATTGTATTTATGTTTCTAATTAATCTGCGCGTAAAATACCGATATAAGCTGATGTGCGCATGGTAGCACCGTGGTATCCATGAATATACATGTAAAATAAACATTCGCGCATTCGTGCTTTTGATTTTGTTTTAAAATGGTATCGTTTACGCGTTGTATATGCCGCGGAGTTTGTTTTCTCAAGTTACGTTGACGTTCATTGCAAAACATGTAATTCACTTACGTCATAGAACCTAATTCCTCGTATTGCTTCCTTATGACGTATCTGGCTGCATCTTCACGACTGTCGATACACGGACACGTTGAACAGCAGTTTCCTTTGCAACTGTAATCACATAATTATAGAGAAGTATTTGGGCAGATTCGAAAGTATTTACAGATACGAACGTCGAGGGCGTGCTATTTAACGTACCTCAGACCCAGGAACCATATCTGCAGCCAACCCCATGTCATCAGCTCAAACAGAACCATGCCAGGGAACGAGTAGATGAACCAGGATGCAAAATCAACACCATGTTCATTGCCGTATCGCCTGTTAATATAAACAATGCATTCATATAACATCTGGTTGTACAACTCTTACTACAGATGAAAGAATCTGGAGACTGAGCAAACTTCCCTATGAAGATTCAAGTTTCATTGTTCCTCCTGAGACATATTTTTCTATTTTTTAAAACTCTCCGGGACTTGTTGATACTGCTATACTTTAAAACGCATTGCTGAGACATACGGGTCTTAACAACCTTTCAGATATGTAAGCACATTGCAAGTGCAGAAACTGAGGGAGACGGCAACTTTTGTACTGTCCTGACTCAGGCTGCACTGTCAAATCAAACACAGCGTCTATAGGATGTCCATAGTTATTTTGTTTTATTTCGCCAACAGCGATAACAAGTCTGATAATTTGAAGTTCTCTCACTAAAATTAACGGAACAGTCGTCAACATTGTGCATGCGTGAATAGAGTCTCGCCCATCCGGAAAGGAGAGGTCCGGTCGTCAGATCGCTTGTGTGACGAACTTGAAGTGGGGTGAAAGGCAAAATATTGTTAGATAAGTTTAGTTATATTATGAATGATTACACAACCAAACAACAAAATTTACCCATCTACGTAATTTCTACGTCACGGAATCGCCGAGTTGCTGAAAGGTGTGATCTATTGAAATTTACGTAAATTTGCTGAATTTACGTCAATGTTTATTTATTGAAAGACAAAAGTTAAGATAGTTACGTTTCCAGTACACCTGTAAGCACCAGATTAGTACCAGTACCAGTCAGTGTAGCGCTGCCGCCGATGTTCGCGGCGTACGCGACGCATATCACAAGGGCTTTACACATCAGTCTGTCGGTATCCGATAAGGAATCCGAGTCCAAGTTGTCGTCGGTGAGGGCAGGCTCTTCTGCCTTTGAGATCTCCTCTATATCTGGCGATCCACTGAAATCAATATTAACACTAAGTATTAGTACCATGGAGCTTGATTGACAACTAGTTGTCTGAGGTTGCCATAATCCTATAGTTTTGAACGGGTCAGCCACACGGAAATCGTGAATCGCGACGGGAATATTTTAATATTGCTACTTTATACTGCATACCGAAGTATGCATTAGTTTAGGATTTTCATGAACCTTGTTTTGCGGGCATTAATATTTATTAATACAAGTGACCGTGTACGTCAAGAGCGGTGGTCGTCGGGTCGCGTCGTGTACAACTCGTGTAAAATACATTGTTTGTTTACATGAATTTCGAACACGTGATGCGCGACGACCATCGCCCTTTAAACAATCAACGCGCATGCGTATTCGAGTTATTCGCTGCTTTTCCGTTAGTAAAATGCTACGAGCAGTAGTAAATAATTAACTAATTAACACATCGATTACTGTTTCAATCCATGACGTAACAATGAATAACTTTTTCGCTCACGTTTTCTCGTCGGTATTATATGTGAAGCCGTCGTTGATGGCGCCATTGTTTTTATTGAATTCTACCATGTTAGTTATTTCATTTCCTTTGTCGATTGAGTTTACGTCTATGTCAGAAATTGACACAACTTGGAGGTGATTGTCTTTTATTTCCTGAAAAACGAGAAACAAAATATTATATTAAAAACTATACTGTAGAGTTAAGCAAATAAAACAGCATAAAAATACTCATACGATATCAAACAGATTTTATTCTTGTAATTGTTGGCAAACTATATTTTAATCAAAGTTAGATATTATGAATTTATGCTGGAGACTTATCGACACTGACAATTTTTGAACGACCTACGACCTACGAATTACCTCATTTTCATGGTGACGCCCTTCTTCAGCGGCTGCATCATCTTTCTGTTTCGCGATCAGTTGTGTCAGCACTGCCTGGGCGATAGGTGTCATCATAGCTGTTGTTGCCGTGTTGCTTATAAACATTGATAAACAAGCTGTGGGGATCATGAAGCCTAGCATCAACCTTCAAAATGAAGGAAAGTATGAGTTAAAATTGTGGGGTTTGAAAAAAAATAATCCACACAGAAAAATGTTGAAAACAAAATTTTAAAGGAAAAGTTATAGAAAAAAACATATTGCTACATAAAGCCCCACATACATGTACTTATAAAGCAAAATGAAAATTGACAGCAATATCAACGTAGTTTAAAACTAAGTAAAGGAAAATACATTTTGCATAATAGATCTACCCCTCCAACCGAGTTTCCCCAACGTAAAAATAAAATAATGTTACAGAAAAATACAGATGGGGTCAGTTTCTAATACTTCATTCCTATCAGTCACGCCCTCTACCGTCAAAATGACGTAGATGGTGAAAGTAATCCTGTTTTGTTGCAAACACTTTCGCCATTTACAATACACAATAGTAGAATACTGTGTTGTCACCCTCGAATAAAGTGCGGGACAAATATGGCGGAGCATGTCAAACTTTGCGCGATGCTAGTTTGTTGCTGCAGCAAGCTGTTTCAGTAACCTACGCTGAAACACACCTTCCATTAGTGTCACAATCACCCTGCTGTTTGGAACCCATTTCCGGTCAGAATTCCGTCCCCGTTTCTTGATAATATTACATTTTAGCCTAAACGTCAGATTCACCTTAAAGTTACGTTTTCATTTCAAAAAAATGTGAAATATCACTCCCAGAACAAGATACAAACATGAAATGTGTCAAAATAGCTGTTTCAGCCGAAAAAAATACGATATATTAAAATAAAAATCCTGCCTTTAGTTCCAAGTTCATTTCATTTTGAAAGTACTGGAGGGCCTTGACAAACACGTGACTAACCTTCCAAGAAAAACAAAGCCTCCTAACTCAATGTATATTTTTAATTTAGAAGTCTCGCTTAATCATATGCAGCATCTAATTACTCATTATCACTTACAATCAAAACATTCATGGTTTTTTTGTTCACAGATTCGCAAAGTTACAAATTTAAATCCTGTACTCATGTCGGTAGAGACCAAACCCTGACCATTTTGACGGAACCCGGCGCACTGATTTAACATAATTTCGCAAATTTCTAAACAATAGTTAACACAGATTTGAAGAAACCCCATATCAGGGACGCCTATAAGATCGACTCAAACTCGTCTACTATACTGCTCAGTGTTGGATGTTCGTCGCTGAACACTGAGGGGTGTCTCCTTGTTCTGGGAGAAGAGCACACATATGTACAGAAGAGAGGGATCATCACAATGAAGCCTTTAGTATAAACTAAGTTAAACATGTTCTCTATCGTTTATCGCAAATACTGTAAACTTTTCCATTTGTTTTCTAAATTTGAAAAAAAAAACTTTAGATATTTATTATAGCATTGTTTTTAGTTTTCCAAGAAAATAGTATTAATGAATACCACCAAATGAACTACAGAGGGCGCTTTCATCTAAATATTTACCATCGTATGTTTGATCCCACGAGCAACAGCACTCTTAGAGCAATACGTTTGTGAAGATTCCAGTGTTCTATGGCCACAGCTACGATCAAACCACCCAGGAATAGAGCATTAGTGTCCTTCATATACATCACAGAAACTGAACCAGCTGTCATCACCCCCAATAATGGGAACATCACCAACGGTAGTAATGCTGTCGCTGACAGAGGGAGGGCTTCCGTAACCCAGAACACCGCCATGATGATGAGCACATACGCTGCCTTGGACTCCTGCGAAAAAGTTGAAAATACATGTATTTTTTTTTTTTTTTTTTTGTTTGTCGAAAGTACAAGTCGATTCTAATATCGGCTGCTATCGACCTAAAATATTAGGTTGATCAAGGCGGTTTAATTTTCGCTTTTGCGCCTGATGTAATATACACAGGCAAATCGCCATTTTCTATTTAACCGCGACCCATTTTTGAAAGTTCAGTGTTGAAACAAAAATGAATTCTTGTGTACTGCCAATATGTCTACAGGAACGAAAAGTTCCAATCTTTCTGTCGACTACTGTGCATTTTTAATGCAAAAAAGGATCCTACTTTTATTGTATTACATTCTGTGATGAACGACGGAGGGTTCTTACATGAGTACACCATATGGCATACGACAATTTACTACTGTCGAAATATAGGTCAGTGCCCCCTTTTTTTCTTCAATAAATGTCGTTCCTGGCAGATTGTTTCACTATTTTGAGCGGAAACCGGAAAAACTTGTCATAACTGTTTAACTTTCTCATATATTAACTCCATAATCAGCGTAAGGTAAGGTTTATCACAAAAATTTGGTTCGGAATTTTGTTTCCGATATGATTCAGTTTATTTGAGAACTTTCAGGAAACAGAAGTGATTAATCTTAATCGACGATTTGTGGGTTTTAATTAATGTCACATGATACACGTCATCAAATCCGCCAAGTTTGTCCATCCTCGTTCCAGTCTCGTCATAGTATTTAGAATTGTTCTTCCACGCGCTTCCTATTACACAACGACTTAGCTAGTCAATGTTTGTTGCGAATATTGTTATCGTGCATGAGCTGTCGGCATTCTCGGACATTCAAATCTATAACGTATTTTACCGAGGTATAATTCGCGAACTGTCGGTAGTATCACGAACGGTTCGAGGAGGAACAAAACCAATTCTGAGTTCAGACGAAGCAGAAACCCTAAAATGGTATATACAAAGGTTATATTATTTGAGGGTTTTGATTGTGCTATATATTAACCCTATTCTCTCCGAAAACGACCACCGTACGTGCGTTCGTCTGTCCGCCCGTCCGTCCGTTCGTGTCCAACAGTACATCACACATGCTTGGACCGATCAAATTTAATCTTCACACACACAACCTAGCGTACATCTACGCATGCATTTGTATAATGACCCGATTCAGAATTTGATTAGAATCAATAGTTTGGAAATGCTACGGGGATAACCAGATATACCTAATTAATGATTGTATGTTGACGACTTCAACATTTATTTTTTCGGTGAAAGGGTAATAAACAACTTGAATACATTGATCGATTAGGAGCAGGTAGTTGATAGATTGTTTTACAATCACTCAGAAGGACCCCCATTAAAATATCACCATAAAATGGTGCCAGCGACCTAAATACGACGCCGGTACAACCAAGTAACACTAGCATCTAATAAATATATTAAGTGGAAAGTTATGCAAATAGTATGTGCTGTTTATATGGGTCTATATAACAAAAATGTCGTGTTTTACTGCTCGGTTTGTTATTGCGTATATGTGTCTTGCAAACTAGATTTTTAGCCCTTCGATGTTATTAGATGTTATGTGTTATTTGTTGAGGCGAAAACTAGTTATAACGTTGATAAGTTTACACCTTATATGATCTTTAATTGATAGTTGATCCGGGCGTGACCCGGGTTACAGACCTCACCAAAATATAATTGATTTAGTACCCCTCTGTATATAGTAAAAGACGTTGTCCTGGAAGAATAACATAGCGGGAAGTTGGATACGGCTTTTATAATCAGTAACTTAAATTGTTATTAAATAACAGACTCAAGATTGATTATGAAGTCAATTTTACCAATTTCAACTTTTTTTACAAATACTTGTGAACTCTTTCATTTCTAATCTGGAATTACGCAATTTTATCAACATTTTGAATTAATGCGTTGGTTCAATAAGAAAACACCATTTTTGTCGATGTTTTTCAAGATGGCAGACAAAGAAGGTGATTCTTGGTCGCTTTATATAGTACACATATTATTTTTTATTACTTTTCGAATTAATTTCGGAAGATTAGTTTCATTTCGGATACTTGTCACGTACTGCATGAACAAAATGAATTGGTATATGTTTTACAGTTATTATTTGGCTGAAATTATGTCATAGTCTACTATATCTTTCGTGCTGTTTTATCGTATTTTTTTGTCGGACGTTTATCAAGATAGTTTCCGGCAGAAATTTGAAGATTATGATACTAATGTGCGGTGCATTGTCGTTAGATTTGGGGGACATTGTCTTTAAATGATATTATACGGTGGCAATATTCTGTCCATTTTGCAGACAGTTGGTTCACCACTCGACCTTGCCACAGTGCGGGTAGTGTGTGGACTTTTACCTGTCAGCAATGCAGTAAAAGTATTTACTATAAATGGATTGATTTAGTACTTAGATTGAACTTTCACCTCGACAAAGTTAGCACTAAATAGTTATCTTTGTAGTCAAGGTTGTAAAACTCAATCGAAGTACATTATTTATGAAGATTTGTAAAACATGTCTATAAGTATGGTTAATTTTATAAAACATCTTTTTCTACAATTATAGTGTCGCTGGTACTCCAGCCAAATCGACATACTACTGTGACAGTTTCGGATATTGCGCTCAACTACACTTTTACTCAACCAAAAATGGCATGCAGGTAATTATTGTAGTTGATCGTGATTGCACGCTTCGTGTAGCAATACTGCAGTGCACAGGGGTTTGTGATCGCACTAGGGGATTCACCGTCAGTTAGCAATCCCCATGTGCTATGGTGGTTATACTGAACACGCATTGACTAGCGGCAATGAGAGAAACATCAATGATGAGCTCACAGACTCAATATCAGAATATTTACCTCGCCTACGGCCTCGGAATATTTCATTCGATTTGGGTGCCTTGGTATCCGTAGGACGATATATAAATATGTCATTACCCACATTTTCAGTATGATATGTTGTTATGATATATTGTACTGCCCGCCGAAAGACTTGTTAACTCCATGCCGTGCCAAAGCACCGCCTTATTTCCACCACAGTTAGCTGCGATTGTCCACTAACAAAATTGTTATACTTTCCCGTTTAAGGTCAGTCGCTATTCTCAAATATATTATAAATTAAACAAGGATTCACTTTATTTTATTATTAATTGCTCCTCACTCTCTATCAACCCAAAATTCGAAATTATACGTGACAAGAGAGATAATTTAAGTCACTGGCCCGTAAAACTAATAATTATTTGCTGATAAGAGAGAATGCCGTTTGCGTATTTTATACCTTGATATACATATGGGTCTAATAATTTATTTATTTAAAGTCTGTTCTCCAGTTTTAATCAATAGAAACGTAATACAGTATCTCATTTTTGCGACCACACCAACAACAATAGAAAAGTGAAATATTATGGATGTTGTTAATTATGTTAATCATGCTTGGCGAGGGGGTAAGAATATGAATATGTTCGAAAAACACGCAATTTATTTATTTATTTATTTTAATCAATCGAGCAATAAGTCATTTCTTGTTAATACATGTTCACTTAATATAATCCCTCATTTATTTCCATGGTAACAGTCGACTGAATGCAAGTATTGATAACTGATGAAGGTTTATAAAACGACTTTGCCAGGACGTAGGATGCGCGTCCTTACAATGCACTGAAATAATCACATACTGTAAAGGGGGTAATTATTCACTGGGTTTTAATTTAGCTTATTTCGCTGACTGGAAAAATGCGCTAAATTAAAACACAGTGAATATGTAAAATTTAGCATAGAACACATTATCTAAATGACGAAACCGTGAATTTAAAACCCACTGAATATGCCTGAAATGGTAAATCAGTGAAATTTAAACCCAGTGAAAATTAGTCATTTTACAGTACATAGACGTACATTATAACGATCATTTGTCAACAGTGACCTTTCATATGGATCGCGTTAAAATACACTTTTTGAAAGAAAAAACACAAATAAACTTAAACTAATGCAGTTGGATTCACGACTTACCGTTCCTGGTATACATATCGGCAGTATTGCGGCCAGTATCGGAGTGATAATGACGATACAGGAACGACGAAACGCCCAAAACTCGCGCAGGGTACGCAGCAGTGAGTAAGCCATCTTAGATAAACTTCGAACTCGCCTCAGTGGTCTGTAAGGCCGTCTTATCATGGTGATTTGTTTATTGGCCCTTTCACTACTGGTCGTATAGTTAATTATTAAATGTACATGGGAGTCGGACGACATGAACGGTTTTAGCTACGGTGCCTGGGTCTGAGTACGATGATGAGGCAGACGCTCAACTCCCGTGACAAAAGACGGTATTTATATCTGCTTATTGTATGTAAAACGTTCACATGTAGCCTAAAATACGTACCAACTGGTTTTGCTGCATTGATCGGAAAAACACGTCACTGACAAATTAATATAATTGAGCGTTATATATGAATATATAATGAGGACATTGACCCGGATATGAAGTGTTATAAAGGTGAATACATTAGTTGAGCATCTTTACCGTATCGTGTTGCTCATGTGAATTACGATTTTCGAAAGTGTCTGATAATATTTTATTGTAAGGTTGTTTACATGGAAATTTTAAGTCTGAGCGCCATCAGATGCAAATATCCCACCGTATATTCACGTGGTTCCTTAATTTATGTAATATTATTGTCTCGATTCCAACGTTATTTAAAGCGGAGGAGTCGCCACCTGCGCATGCGTCAGATAGCCGTGTCGCTGTTTACAGTTTACAAACAAGCGTCTACCCATGAGCCGTTGCGTTTTTAGCGTGTGTTGTAACCGTCGTTTGGGACTCAATTCCCGCGCGTGCGCAGGTGACGACCCTCCTGCTTTAACATTTTTCTAGTTGGCACGTCAAAATTAGCCGCGACACTAATTCATTCGCGACATTCGCGATGTGATTACAACACGCGTACTGTAAACACAAATGTTTGCAAATGTGAAAGTTCAACGTGTGGAAACTTCACTATAACATTTGACCACATTCCCTGTGATTTAATATTGAGACAATGCAATGCTTCAATGTGACATATTATGAGCTGTGTTCATTTCTATCAGCTTCCAGCTGCGATAACCGAGGATACGCGACATTCAGGACTAAACTGTGGCTCGCCGCCACATTGGAAGACACTTCACTGTGTGTATTATTCATATTCATTTATATTCGCCATCTCACGTAAAATAGTGTAATTTTTTACTCGCAGTATTTCAAACCAACGTCGACCTCTGTCTCCCTCCCCTTCCATAAACGAACGTTTGCCATACTCATGTTTTAACTATATATACAATTCCTCGGGGGGAGGGGGCACTCGTTATCTGTGCGATCTGGTGAGCACCGACCATTTGAGTAACTCAGTCAACAATCATGAATTGCGAATTTCAAAGATGCAATATAGATGAACAAATCTAGTTTGTATTACTACTGTTGGGTGTTGTACGCGGATGAATACACCGAATTGTGATTTAGATACGTTACTCCTGTATCACACGGCAGTGTGTTCTTTCGATGGGACAGTGAAATTCCTTTATACTGCACATGCGTAGTAGCGCTTTCCATTTGTCAACGAACCAATGCTGTACTGTGTGCGCCAGAAAATATATTTTGGGGTTACGGTAAATCGTAATCAATTTTATCCTCAAGTACATGCCGTATTTAACAAGTGTATTCACAAATACATATTGCCATCCATATTGCATCTTTGAAGTTTTGGAAAGTCACACATAGCTGGCAAAGAGCCGAAAGGCCCCGGTTTTCCCGTTAACGTTGTTAGCTAAAATATTTGTTTTCGCTGAAACCACAAATAGTTAAAGGTGGTTTTTGCATTGTTGTCCTACAGAGTTAAATAGAGCGAAGCAATAACGGTCGAAAATGTAAAGCGGGATTTAGGTCTTAATATGATGAAATATCCTGGGTAGTATGCATTTGACACATTTAAAGCGCCGTGGTCGTCGCGCAGCGCGTGTTCGAATTTCATGTAAATAAACAATGTATTTTACACGCGTTGTATACGTCGCTATGAGTCCCATATCGAACAGGACGCGGCACGACGACTGCCGCCCTTTAAGTGGAGGTTGACGCGATTTTTTAATAATTATAGGTTGCAATGGAATACACACTTACCGATCCGGGAATACATAGCGGTAATGGCAAAACTATAATGGGGGTTAACACTACTATTAGCGAGGAGCGGAATGTCAATAATTCAGCAACGATGTTCTTCTTTCCTGTAGTGCCTGCCATCTTGACGGAGTCGAACTGCAGATACCCATGCCCAGTTTTGTTTAGACGTGCGTTCTTGATAACTAGAGAGAACTGTCGAAAATAACCGTTTGTCATATTTACCTTTAAAGTGTGAGTGATGTGTATGTGTTTACTAGGTCATTGCACTGTGTTTATTTTATGTTTTATCAAGTTTGACTAGTGCCCTACGCTGTCACGTGCATGATGTATGTCCCGAATGACGTGGTGAAAAAGAGTCTGAACAGAATAAGGCATTGTGACAGCGATGCTGGTACGGACTTGCTCCAAGGCTCTGTACTTTTTATTATACTCTCCTGTTAGTAAAACGTATTCTGTTGCGTCTTCCATCGGTGAATTGAACGCATCAGAGGGAACGGTATATTACGGAATTCACAGCAAATCCGCCCCTTTTTGACAATTACAGTATAAGTTACTGTAAAATACTTCATTTTTGCTTGGATTTAATTTTCGCTATTATCGCTGAAGGAATGATTCAGTGAAAAATAAAATTCAGCGAATGTACCTTTCAGTGAAAATAAATTCCATACAAAACACCCAAAAAGTCTTTTCAGCGAAAATTAATTCCTGCTAAAATAAAGTATTTTACAGTAATGTCACCGTAATTAGAGCATATATTTGCGTATTCATATGTGACAAACACTCACGCCACTTTTTGTTAGAATTTTAGTTGAACCAAACAAATCAAAATGAAGGCCATCGTTTCTGATTGGAAAGTGGCTTTCTGTATAATTGCGTTCCAATTGTATTTCAATTGTTCAGAGACCCGTAGATGTCTTGGAAGCCGTCTCACGGCGGGAATTATATTGTAGAGGTCGTACAAACGATCTAGCTGTTATTAGGATGGTTTTTGCTCAACTCGGCTTTAACTCGGCTTTAACTCGGCTCTAACTCGGCTCTAACTCGGCTCTAACGCGGCTCTAACTCGGCTCTAACTCGGCTCTAACTCGGCTCTAACGCGGCTCTAACTCGGCTCTAACTCGGCTCTAACTCGGCTCTAACTCGGCTTGAAACAACATTAGGTTTTTGTTTTGAATAACTAAAAGTGAAATTGCGCCCACCGGACATTTGGGTGCGTTGGTTTTCCGACAGAGGGCGCAATTCATATGCCAACGCACTCTCTCCATCTGCCACACATGACTTTTCACGCTATGATTTGCCATATATCAATACGCAGGTGTTGTTCGGCCATTCAAGATGGCGGCCCATACCCAGTTGGCAAGGAAACTATTAAATCTTTCTCTTGCCATACACTTTCCATAACTTCCATCTGTTTTGGTTTCAATTTCACGTCAGAATTGTATTCATTCAGAATACGTTTTAAAGTTGCCGTGAACTCTGCCATATTTAAATATAGGTTTACCCTGCAATGACCATTGATTTGCATAAATGCATAACCAAGCTGTGGCTGAAGTGATTTGAAGAAGCACCCTCTTGCGTGAAGAGTGGTGCCAACGTCGTCAGGTCCCCTGTCCCAATTTTAACGCCGAGGGCGGATTTCTTAACCGCCCTCAGCGTTGAATATATAAATTGGGGAAGGGGGACCAGACAAGTTCCAACGTCGAGTAGTCATATTAATAACTGGGTCACCGTGAGTGGAAAGGAAGTGCGAAACTCGGTTTGACCCCCCCCCCCACAGTCTATGGGAAACTACTAATATATTATGTAACACTATAATATTCACACGGATTTGCCAGTAAATCGAAAAGTTATTTTGTAATTTTACATGTTGTACGCGCGGGGTTTCGATTTAGCGAGCATTTAAAGCGTTTTGAAGTCAATCGTCGATCGTCACGTATTTTACAGATATATTAAGTTGTTTCAGAGACCTGTTTACTAAATAATGATAAATGAAACTTAGACAATTTGTAAGAACAAACTGGTCCCAAATTGTGCAAATTTACGCTGCTAGTGTCTAGTTCGGAAGGAGTTCTACTCGTGATTTTATCGCGTTCAATCCCGGGCGTTCAATGACGTTCTATTTTCGAACTCCTTGAAACCGGAAATTACGCTAGTACTTTTGAACTTCAATCACAAATTTGATTATCGTTATTATGTGTTAGTTTCTGTTATTTACAAGCTTTATGACATTAACATTTCACCCACTAAACAATATTTCACTACAATACGCGATTAAAAAGCAACTTGAAATTATGGTGGAGAATGACCTGTGTCATATGGCGCCTTACTAGCCGATTTTGGCCAAAATAGCGCTCCGCCGCCTCTTTACACTAGTGTTTATACACGGAACTTGATACTTCTTTTTCCATTGCTGCCTAATTTTGCGCGGAATGGTAAAAGTACGAAAGCCGAGAAGTCGGAAGTAGGAAGGCCCCTCTCGGCTTTCGTATAAAAGCATGGTGAAACCTTCCATAGTAAAAGTGAATTGCATTCGTGGATCACTTTACTATAAGCATTGTTCTAGACATGGAAGGTCTAGGTAACCGTGTGTTACGCCAACGCCCCCCCCCCGTACACAGTGGCGCATTCTCGTTCAGCCTTTGTTTCTAATATGAGCCGTCACGAATACAAACATCAATAGACGAGTACATCAGGTGCTTAGTATGGGATCGAAAAAACGTTGTCAATGGGGTCCTTGAGACATTTCCTTATTTTCAGTGTTTAAACATCACTTTCATACAAATGTGTTGATATACTGTTTTCAGCAGGGGGTTAAAAACTCGCGGGTGGGACACTAAACTTGGGTATTTTCTATGTGACCCGTGAGCTGAAAACCGTAGCTCGAAGTACGCACCCCCTATATATATATAGTGGAAGGGTCCGACTATTTTCAAGGGGTGATTTTTGACAAGTAAGGCGAATGACCCACCTGTGTCATTGTTAGCCACACGCACTGACCCCCATCTTCATAATAGCCAGTCGGCCTGTAACATAAATTATAATCAATGTAGACGGAAATAAAAGTTTATCTGCTCACTGCGCAAAATGGCTAGCAGCTTGGACAAGAGATTTTCTTGGCTGGTGCCACTTTTGGTGTTAATTGTTTTCCCGATATGTGAGTCCAATTTGATACGATTGCGACCAGGCCAAGAGTACATCTACCAGTATGACGCGACAACGGAGTTAAAGATGGCTGGCGTCATCAAAACTAGCGCTAAGGTAAGATTATACGCTTTCTCTCGGGGTACCTATAAACTTTCAGTTGAGGAAGTACCGGCTCTTAGTGGATAAAGACGGGTGCGTTTGGCGCCTTAAATGAGTGCCGGTATATAAGCTACTTTACTAATGTTAGCGTTAAATAACATAGCTAGGCTGGAGTTTTAGAAGCCACTCTCAGCTTTAAATTCAAAAGTACATTTGCGTTGGTGTTTATTCATCAAAACTAGCGCCAAGCTAATACTACTACGCATTCCCCCGGGGTATCTGTAAACTTTCAGTTGAGGAAGTACTGGCTCCTGGTGGTTAAAGACGGATGCGTTCGATACGTACCTTAAATAAGTGCCAGTGTATAGACTACTTTACTTGTAAGCGTCAAATAACATTGCTGTGATTTTTAGAAAACACTCTCACCTCAAAATTCAAAAGTACATTTGCGTGTCGGTGAGTGGTCCTATAGAAAGACTTCTCGCCTCTGAAATTCTGAACACTTTATTTTTTTCGTCATTTCTGTAACACTAAAATGAGAATTCCAGTAAACATATGACAGCCAACGACACACGCAAATCGGGGGTGTTGAAACGCTAACAAGGCAAAAGCATTTTAAGTCGGGGATAATCCTATTAGCTTTTACACAGCATGCCCGGGGTGTTATGAGCGCGTCTGTCATATCAGCGGCGATACAGTGATATCATAGGTTCAATCATGGAACTACGGGGTTTGTAGTTCCATGGTTCAATAGAAGAGATCCTCTTCTCTAGAATTCAAAATATTAAATAGCCGCGTGTCATTTCACATATCGAAATACCAACACGGAAAGCTTAAATCAGCGTTGTTTGTTCAAGGAAGGATGTAATCACGTGACTATGTCAACTCCGAGCCGGCGGTTGTAACTGGTGCGATGTATTAGTAGAGAAGACAGGAGGCATGCCGTTAAACAGTGTAGCCTTTGTTTACTCTGTCTAGGGCACCTTCCAAAGCAGTTTCCAGTAAAAATTCATACTACAAACCTGGTGTGTGACACAATGATTAAAGGGTGGCAGTCGTCGTGCCGCGTCCTGTTCGATATGGGAGTACTCATAGCGACGTATACAACGCGTGTAAAATACATTGTTTATTTACATGAAATTCGAACACGTGCTGCGCGACGACCACCGCGCTTTAACGTGTCCACCTATCATCGGGGAGGTTGTGGGTTCGAATCTACGGTCGGCAGCACACTCAGAAGTGTGAAAAAGAGTGCGCTGTGTTACTTACCAGACCCGCGCGACAAACGTATTCGTTCTTTCGGATGGGAACGAAAAGATGTCTGTCGGTATTAATAACATATATAGAACAAAGTAAAATGTATCATTTGCAAAGCATACTGGTAAAGGATATGGCCTCAGCTGCCTCTGAAACACAATCTTCTCGAATTCAACTTCCAAAATCCACAAATTAGACAAAGTGAATATGCATAATATACTAGTATACGATACTTCCTCTTCCTTGATATTACGATGACATTTATAATTTAAAGTGACATTTTTTTTATACGTGCCTATCTCTAATTTTTTTAGACTTGTTTACGCCTGTACAATCTTCGGGACGAATCGGTTAAATCGGTGTCCGTTTTTTCGCCTACGGTACTTCGTCTTCGGATTTTAGGGTTCCATCATAAAGTATTAATTAACAATGCACCATCACGGAATAATTTGCGGCTCCATGTGTTAAATGCATCATGAAACATTTTGTAGCAAGGATCCTATGTTTGTTGATGAAGCAGGCCTGGGGCTGAAGTCAATTAAGCAAGGTTCTAGATTTTACCCAACATGCTTTACGAAATGTTATTTATTATCATATTATTAATATTCACAATTCACAGTTAATATATCAAATTCAGACTATTTATCACAACTAATAACTCTGGTGGATACGTACATTTTTTTATGTGCGAAAGGTTTCCCCCATATACAAAAAAGATACCCAAGCTTGTTTCTATGGAAACAATGACATGTTGATCTCCCCGTACCACTGAGCCCTACTCTGGCAGCCATTTTGGATTGGATATTGATCAAAATACAAAATATAAAAATCACCCGAGTGTACTTGTTCTTCCAACTCAGGAATGTCTGATTCCTGATTTCATTCACATAACAGTGACCGCTGTACCACGACCGGTGACTGTACGCAGTCATTACCCGACATTCTGCGAGGCACAGTCCCTCTATCTATAGAGGGACTGTGTGCGAGACCTACAAATACTAGACGGAAGTAGACTGATGTTTCTATGGATTGCAGCTATTGAAATAGACACAATTGAAAAAATTTGCAAATATAGGGTATGGTAATGCAATGATGATTCATACAAGTCAAATTTCAATTCCGCATAATGAGTTCACATTTTCGTATATAATATATTTCAATGTTTAGTGACGGGAAAATAGTCTGTGATTAGAGAAAGTGTTTGCTACACGGTAGGGTGTATATGTTCAAATTAGGTTACACATTGAAGGTAACACGGGAGCGCTTTTGTTGGTGATATTATACTGTTCAAAACCGTTATCATTGTTCAAACCAGGAAGAAAGCGACGCCACTGTGCACAAATATAAAAGCCACGTATAATGGCCTCTATTTAAAATCAATGTCGTGACAACTGCGAAACTTGCATTTCTGAGGGCATGACCATTTATTATTCCTGAGGGGGTCGGGCAAAACAGAGGGGGGGGGGGTCAGCATATTTTCCAAAGCCAGAAAAGGGGGGGGCAGTGACTTTTTATCAAGGCTGAAGGGAGCCGAATATTTTTCTCTTAAAGATTGAGACACATTTTTTTTTTATTTACGCCCTTTTTTATCTAATACAAAATATGTTTCAGGGTTTTTGTATGTAGAGTACGTCATTAAAAACATTTGTATTTAATCAGTAATACATGTGTACATTGTAATAAAAATGTTGCATGCTGGAATGTTAAAAAATGTTTCAAAATGTCCGTAAAATGTAGCGATAATAAAGTTCTTGGGAAAACCAAGTCCCGGAACCGAGTGAAGACGGATTTCTCTGAACGATCGTCATAGGCTGTTTTCGTTATCTTTCGTTTCAGTCCTGCACTTGAATCCATTTTACTGAAAAAATCCAGCAGCTTTTGTTTTGCCTTGATATCGGATATCATCGATTTACCAACACCATACTCGGTAGATAGATTGCTTGCGGTTTCGCCACGTTCTAGTCGATTTATAATTAACAACTTCGCGTCCAAATCAAGCACATCGCGTTGGCATTTCACTGGGGTAGCTATGCCAACGCAGATAAAAGACGCTAATAAAGTAAACAGGTGAAAGGTCGCTTCGTATTCGCTGTGTATAGATCGGCTAGCGGCTCGATGTTACCAGATTGCTCTGGGATTTTCGAATGGTAAACTGCTACAAGATGTCCCGATTTTATTGGATTCAGCAAAGTTTTTAACACCTAGAACGATTGACATAATAAATTGTTGTAAAAATCCAGGTTGGCTACTGTGATCATCGGACGTAAACACTTCGACGCTGTGAACCATCAAACGGCCCGCCGACTGTGGTCATTGGTTGCCGTTCACGGTCTGCTGATAAACCATCAAAGAGGCACACCAAGGGGTTGTCGTTTCGTCTCTCAAGAAGTTATTTTCTTTCTTTTTTTATTCCGAAGCGGATGTGATTTCTGATACTGGACATTAAAATTAAAAATCGGAAAAAAACATGGGATCGGCTCATGGCCGCGTTTCTTTGACGGCAGTGGAACCCCGTACAATTTTCCCGGGAAACGTATCCGAACTGCGGTGACTTACAACTTGGTAAAGTTAAGGATCTGACTGTAAACAGTGGAAAAGACATTTGATGAAGTTTGTGTTTTTAGGACATTTTTTTATTTACAGTGGAACACTGGTGTGGCGTAATAGGCTTGTCTGAATTTAGGAAATTATTGGATACTGTAATTCGTTTCATTGTTTGCGCTGACACTGTAAACAATGAACGTACACGTGAAAGACGTCGGATTACATGTTGATAAAAGCTTTATTGAAAGTGTTGCACCAGGAAATCACACAAGACGACTGTAGTATTTATTGTTCACAGTTGGCTTTTGTATTATACCATAGACCCTCAACAAAAATCCCTTTGTTGAGGGTCTACATCGTCCGCCTGCACGGTGTTGCTCCGTTCGGACATTCCTCCCTCTACAACACCGTGCGGTAATTCTATTCATAACCGTGTATGTCACGTGGTTGCGCGATAGAAAGTTTACCGACCAATAGAAAGCTTTGTTACAATGACTGCCAGTAAGCGCTTGGAGCTTTGCGTTTCCGATGTCTTTGCTTCATTTCTGCCAATATATGTTGCAGTGACGTCATGAGCTTTGAGATATAACACCTCGTCTTCTATAATACTCAGCAGTGGCGACAACACTATTACCACGCTCGATGGTCGAAAGGCCGGTAAACCATAATAACATAAGGATTTACTATTTACAGTGCGACAAAAAACGAACACATCAGACTCGGCACTAAGTATAGTTTGAATAGCTTTGGTCTGAATATCTGTGAGTTGCATCATGTATGGATGTCTTCGCTGTATTGCCTCGACATCCAAGCCAAAAAAGATTCCACTGTGCGCAGCGACATTCATTCTCAGGTCAGGCATTTTCACCGCCTGGCAGAAAACGGTATTTTGGGACAGTTGTTGACACCCCATGAACAGTGTAACAAGATTATCCCTACATATGCAACATATTTAAATTTGGTTGTTTAGGATTTCTTCAAATTTATGTTTGTGCTGTTTCCACGATTTTAGCTATTTTCACGGGCTCGCACAGAGCCCATAGAAATACATGGCAGAGTGGTGCGCGTCTCGTGACTTTGACCCGCCTTGAAGATTTTGAGAGCTTTCCAAGCGCGTTGTAGAAAGAAGCAATATGATTGGCTGTTGGTAAACTGATTCTAAACTGTGAGGGCATTGTCACATACACATAGTCCTAATGAAATACTTCAAGGTGATAGTGGAGTGCTTCGCCGGAACATTCACCTTGAAAATTCAAGATGAGGGTCTATGATTATACGGAACACAGCCAGACCTGCATACAAACTTTGGGGGACACACAGTAGGTTCGGATAACCGAACATTTCGGATAATCGACGTTCGGATAATCGACGTTCTACTGTACAAGAAATACTGTTATTGATCAAGAAAAATAACATATAACAAAATTAATATTAGTACAATAAAAATAACATTAGAATCCACTTATTAGTGTAAAAATGTTGTTCTAAATTCCATGGCATCAACTAAAAATTCTTTCATAAGTTTGTCTATGGTGTAACATATTTCTTTGTTATAACCTTGAGTGGTATCTCCCAGAAGGAAGCATAATAAGTCTTCGTTATTCAGTTGCTGGAAGTTATCAGACAAATTTGTTTCTTTCATCTTCAATAACATTTCTTTTATTTCACACATTAAGTTGTCCGTTTTTATTTTAAAACATGGACATTGCAAAATAAAATGTTCGAGAGTTTTTTCGTCTTCTTCACAACATGGACAAATTATGTCATCTTCATTATTATTTCCCCATTTTCTTTTTTCATATGCTAACCCAAGAGTACATGATCTTGCTCTGAATTTTAACTGTGCTCCTTTTAAATATGTAACCTCTATGTTGTTCAGGTTCTTGGTTTAGCTCATTTAATTTGGTAAAAGTAACTTTTGTCCACCTGGATTCATTCATTTCATTTAGTCTCCTATAATATTTTAACTTCATTATATCTAATCTATTTTTCATTGTATTCAACCCAAGATCACCAAGAACAGCTTCATTTGCAGTGTTTCGCTGACTTTTCAGTATAAATTTTCCAACTGTTCTTTGCAGTTTTTCCAAACTCTCCATATCATATAAACTAGTAGGCGTTACTATTTCACCAGCATATTCTAATGAAGGGCGTATTACATTATTCCATAGTGATAACCCATAATCTACCCTATTAATGTTTCCATGATTTCCAAGGGTTGCTTTCATTACTGGGAATAGCTTGTTGAATTTTTCACTTAGTTTTACACAGTGAGTATGGTCAGACAGGTTTCTGGTGAAATATAGAGGGGCGGGGGAGGGTTGCAAATTTTTCATTTTTTATAAAGGTAAACGTTGCGTTATTTCATTTTTCTTTTACAAAATTAATAAAGGGGGGGTCCATTGATTTTTTTGAAAAAGCACCGAGAATTGCCCGATCCCCCTTAGGAATAATAAATGGTCATTCCTAAATACGGCCAACCAAAATTCGATGCGAAGAAAGTTCGCCTCATAATACGACAGGATATTTTACTTTTTTTTCTGTCCAACTTTATGCATGTTCTATGACGACAACTCAAAACATCCGTTTCCACTGTGTTCCAAAGTTAAACATGGAGCATTTCGATTTCCTAAGTTTATAGTTGTGCTGATCGTATTTCGAAGCAGGATTCGAAACCGCTTTGCATGTCCAGATTTGATGTTGTTTATTTATGGGTAAAAAAAAAGAAGAAAAAACTAAACTAAACAGTCAGGTTCCGTTGCGTACACTTAAATCAGATTTGGACCAAATGCATATGCGACGTCACTTCCTCGTGTGTAACCTGAGGAGACCTGTTTGTACCTGCAGACGTGCTTGATTTGAGATTGGTTAGTATATGGTTAGTGTGGATATGTCCGGATTGGACAGCTGTTAGACTTGCTTGCAGTCTGTTTCGATTCCAATGAAAAATTTCGCGGTCACATGACTTTCACCTCGTTTACGCAATTTATATTTATTTTTCAAGAATTTTTCTTTGGAATCGCAACGGACTGCAAGCAAGTCTAACAGCTGGTCTAAAAACTGTGCAACGCTTGTGTACGGTATCATGTAGGTTTCACTGCGAAAGCGTTTACAGATTAAAGCAGGTCAGATTTCAACTCACGGGGCGTGTTGATAATAACACATTGTTCAAGTTTACAATTTACAAAAAAGTAAATAGATAAAATAAAACAAACTAAGCTAATACATTACAGAGAATAAACAATATTAAGATTAAATTATAATACTACAATAGATAGAAAACAAAATGCAAAACTTAAACTGTGAAAGAAGATTGTCACTGGCGTTGCTGTCTTATTTCAAAACACTTTTTTAGGTACCTTGCTACATGGAGTGTTAGACCACTGTTGTTTAGCAAGGCTATGAATTGTGTCTTTGGTGGCAAATTTTTAAAGTATTGGATTTTGGTTTTCTGCCATTTCAAATAGGACATTTCTTTCGGGGGCATATCTTTGGCATGACATCATTAGGTATATACTCATCTTCTACTTCGTTTTGATCACAAAGGTTGCATAATCTATTAGCAAGGGGTATTCCTTTGTGTCTGCCAGTCTCAACTTTCAAGTTATGGTCACTGAGGCGGAATTTAGTTAAATTTTCGCGCATCTCAATATTTTCCAAGTTGATATGAATGATGTTTGTATATTTTTGTTAATTTGTCCTCATTGCTTTGCTGTTAGAATTTCATTGCTGTCGACCAGGTTGGACTGGTTAATGTTATTCAAAAGGGAATATATATTAGTGTACCATTTACTATTAATTTCTTTATTTTTTTGGAAAGCTAATTTTAATAATGGATTTGACGAGTTCTTTACACGATTGAAATATTTTATCACTGATTTGTTTTTCGATAAAAGTCTCCAATGGGTAACGTCCAAGTTCACCGTATAAACCCATTGTTGTGGTGTTTTTGGATGTCCCTAAGAGAAAACGAAGATAATTTATATGTACATCATCAATTGGTGATTTTGGTGTAATTTCATCTCCCCATACATCACTACCATATGTGAGAATTGGTCTGATTAGTTTATCAAACAGAGAAAGTGTCAATGATATACTTGGGTTTTTACCAGTTTTTACCTTTGAAGAAAATAAGGCCTTTAAAGCTTTTCTTTTTATGTTTTTTAGGCCTTCCTTGAATTTCCCATTAGCACTTACTATTAATCCTAGGTGATTAGTTGATTTTACAGTATTTAATTTACAAAATTCAAAGAAGAAAATATCATTCTCTAGAAGTCTGTTTGATCTGTTAAAGATCATAATTTTTCATAATTTCCGTGTTAACAGTTAGATGCCATTTGTTAGCGTATATTGATAAATTATCAAGGCAAGTTTGTAATCCTGATTTTGTTTCAGAATATATTACAAGATCGCCAGCATACATTATACAGTTAATAGGTGTATTTTGCAGTTTGGGTGGGTCACATCTAGGTTTATTAAGAACATCAGGTAGATCGTTTATGAAAATATTGAATAGGGTTGGGTTTAAGTTACAGCCCTGTTTTACTCCCACCCTTGAAGTGAAGTGTTCAGTTAATCCTTCTTTGCTTTTAACTTTATATTTTACCTTACTATACATATTTTTGATAATTTTATAGATTTTGTTCGATATTCCAAGCTTTAACAATTAAATATACAATCCCTGATGCCAGACACTGTCGAAGGCCTTTTTTAAGTCAACAAAGCATGCATATATTTTATTTGTATTTTTACTATTATTTTTTTGTATTTTTATTTTTAACTTTGTTATTGAAAGTGCTAATATAATAAAGATATTTGTTAATTATTGTCTTAAGAATGAAGATATTATCTGTTATTATTATTAAGGTAGCCTACTCTGACACAAGGTGGTATACCCTCATCGTTCCGCCTCTTTTACTGAGAATTAACCTCTTGTTTATAATTATCACTAGCAAGAATATTCATACACAGTTATTGTATCATAGGAGAGTGACTGTGAGCGGAGCGCCCTCTAGCGCCGAAGCGCTTCTGTGACTTCAGTGTTCAAAGTAGTGTCGTTCAAATAGACATGTATGTTTGGTTGTTGGTTGTGTAGTGATTGTTTTTTTATTTCCGGTTCTAGTTCACATCAGCCAATAGTCACCAGAAGAATAGCACAAAGTATGCACTTCGGTAGTACGGGATCGCACCGACTTCCGCATCTATTGGCTTTGCGATGTTCTCGTGATTCTAGGTAATCTCGCGATAACCACCTGTTGATGAATCATAGATGATCTCCTAGTATTATGAGAGGGCGGTAGTCGTCGCGCCGCGCATGTGCGACATTGCGCTCTTCTTTATATGGAGTTTTGACCTGGACGCGACGTCCACTAATTACCGCCGGTGACTTCTTCAATACCTTCGAATCACCATGGAAGGTGCTAACGGAATCACCAAAGAAATTACTTGTTAAGCTTTGTAACGTCCCAGTCTGTACTTGTTGGTCTGTACAACAGTCACAGTCGCCATCGTTGTCAAATGACACCACATCTCGCGCATGCGCATGCGTGGCACGACGATCACCGCCTTTTAACAATTAAAGGGCGGCAGTCGCCGTGCCACGTCGACCTGTTCGATATGGGACTCATAGCGACGCATACAACGCGTGTAAAATACATTGTTTATTTACATGAAATCCGAACACGCGCTGCGCGACGACCACCGCGCTTTAACGTTTCGAAATATAGAAGGACTTGTGAACGTGGGCATAATTTTACATATACTTGATAATTTCCTGAATATTCGCTGGATTTTCCAAGTAACTAACTGGCTATCTGGAAGTGCAGACAAGAAAAAAAATGTACTCGAACTAGTTTTTGAATTTATTTTCATTTACATGAACTTTAGATTATTGTTCTAATTTCTTGCTTTTAAAAGATCGGAGCCGATAGATTTGTAACTATGGTAACAACTCCACACACGTGATTGAATTTTGTAAACGTTTGCAGTGTACCGACAATGTATATTATTATTATATAGGTTTCAGTACAAACTAACTCAGCTGATGTTAAAACATAATTGAACAGTTAGCAGACTTTTTAAAGTGAGTTTATTTATTTTCTAAAATATAAATAGTTTGGTAATTAATTATTTATCTTCAAATGTGGTACACATGTTAACTAGTGACCAAACAAAACCATTCTCTTCATCATATTTTTATAAATATTAATAAATTTCACAATAAGAACTTAAACGAGTCGTTTCTATTAAACGATGGATAACATTTCCAAATGACGTCATTGTTTACTGCTCATTTATTGGCTGGCTCGATTCAACTGCCATTGAAAGTTATAAATATTTATAAAAATGGAGGGCATCATGGGCTTCAATAGTATAGCATGTGTAATTATGTAGGGCGGAATTAAAAAAAATCACAAAATCAAAGTAAAATAATAAAATAAAAAGGCATTAATAAAAATAAAATTAAAATAAGTTTATAGCCAAAATACTATTAATGATTAAAGCCCGTACACTACATTAGATTTTAATCAGATTGGTTCCTACCGGTAATCGAGTTTATGTGCTATTTTTCGACGCTGGTGGCGTTTTAATGTCAAAAGCCCATCCAGCGACACGGGAGCTCAGCTGTTGTGATAGTCTGCTTGATCGTGGACGTACTTAAGTCCATGGTCTGATGGAGGTCGAAAGCCGACAATCATCTCAGTGATTTTAAGACCAGAAAGGCCGGAGAAGTTCGTTCGTCGATGTCCGTTTTCGGTCCCCAGCAGACTATCACAACAACCTAAGCTTCTGAGGGACCAGGGAAGTGATTTTAGGGATCGACCATTTGAAATTATTGCGGGTGAAAGGAAGATTTGTTGAAAGAAATACAAGCTTGACACAGAGAGAAAAAAAATGAATGCAAGATGTCGCAGTAACAAAATATTTGCACATTCAAGAAAAACTAAAACTGTACAGATAAGACAAAAATGCACTAGTCACACTTTCTCCCCCATGTTTTCCAATGGTTTACTTCTAATTTGCATGTAGCAATGGCGGCATATTTGTATCGTGGTATCTTTCTCATTTTTGTAATCATTGTTTTCCGTAAAACGCACACTTTTGTGTATTATTAGAACGTGTTTTCTCGTCATAAGGTGAGTAATATTTAATTCAGCGATAATTTCGGACGCGAAATGTCAAATTATTCACATTCCAGCATTCATTTCCTGTCCCGTCAAGGTCCCGTCGATGGTGCTTTGTTCTCATATTTGCTGCACCGGTTGGTTGGACCCCATTGTGTCAACACAATGGGTTGGACCCGCTTCCTGCATCCCCTTGGGGTTGTACGTCACATAGTGTCGGCCGGCGACTTTTGCAAAATTTTATCTTCATAAAAGTCGTCAAATTGCGAAAATTCTTAGAATAGAAGAATTTAAATACTAATACAAAGAACAAACAAATATTTCAAACAAATTTTATTTTGGAAAATTAAAGGAAAAGTCAAGGCTAACAACATAATACTACTAGATAAAAGAGCTCGGCAAATGTAAGATCATTACATTACAAGTTTACAGTTTTTTTATATCACTTTTCATTCTCTAGATATTCAACTTTTCATCAATTTATGTAGTCCGCCATCTTGATTCTTCAGCAAAGGGTTATGGGTAAAGTATGACGTCATAGAGTCTGTTGTCAGAAATTGAGAAAATGGTTTCATCTATAACTTCAAAAGTTGAACTTCAAATTGGCTGAAAGTTTAGAAATTGGTAGCATACATGTACTGGTTCCAAACATGCTGATAAAACAGTTGTCATGGAAACAGAACTGAAAATTTATTTTTATGTTTTTCTACCAAATGCTCAAATGTCCTGATATTGTATACAACTTACCCATGTAAGTAGGTTATATAGGTGATATATAACCTGTTGAACACAAAAAGGGGACAAAAAAGTGTCATTTTATATTTCATGTCTAAAATAATAATTTTTATTTTTTAACGTTTTTGGCAATATCTTCACTTTATGTGTATTTGTAACATTCTAATTTGCCTAATTCGCATCAGTATTTCTCATGTTATAGATGAAAGCATTTTTGCAATTTTTCACAACAGTTGATATGAAGTCACACTTTACCCATAATCCTTTGCTTGAGAATCAAGATGGCTGACTACATAATACTGATGAAAAGTTGAATTTCTAGAGAATGAATAAATATATAAAATATATATATATAAACTGTAAATTGCATTCTCCTACATTTGTGGAGCGCTTTCTTCAGGGAGAATTATGTTGTTTGGCTTGACTTTTCCTTTAATAAAGCTAAAAAATAAAGAACTGAAAAGTACCAAATTCAGACTGAGCAACTTGAATCACAGTCTTGATAATGAAGGAGAAAGACACAACAGAATCAAAAGTAGTGACATTGAAGATGAACACCACTTCCTTATAATAGGCCCAGTATATAATACCTCAGACTAGTAATACTAATACTAATATTACTAGTCTGAGGTAATACAAAGAAGCTGAAAAGATTATCACTGACTTTATAAATCTGACACCTGAAAATAAATTCATTAAAATAATGTCAAATAATAACTTAACAATTCCTTTAGCACAATATCGAAATAACAGCTTTGTTATTAGACAGCAGCACATACTTAATCATAGACTTTTTTTTATATATACTGTATATCCATTATTATGTGTTCATTGGGATTTTTGTTTTTATATTCTGTTATAGTATTTTGTGGGTATTTCAATTTATTTTATTTTATTTTATTTTATGTTACTAATTCCAGTCCACTAATTTAGTCTACTTTTGGTTGTTCTATAAAATCTTAGCCATTGTAATTTGATTAAATTTTTATTCGTAATTTGTAACCTTTAACCTCCTCCAGTAGGCTGTTATGAGTTAATAAAAAAAAAAGTGCACCAACTGTATTTTTCTCACCTCAAAATTTGCTATTTTGCGGTAACGATGATATGAAATAAACTTCTATCTGATGATTTAAAACTTGTTTTTTTTATTTCTCGTTCAGATTGGAATTTCTCAGCTGGGAAGTGAGAAGAATGGACAGCTCTGCAGATTACGTGTCATATCCATATTGCAGTATTTGGATCATCAGTCTCCAGAAGGTGATTATTTATTAGTTCATTTCTTTTGAAGTTGTATATTGTCAGGAAACTTTTGTGTGAAGCCTTTTACGTGTTGAGTAATAGTACTGCAATAAATTTAACAATTATGGTATTGGCAAGATATCTGCTCTGGCAATATCCAATCATCACCGGGCATTACTGGATTTAGTTGTGATTGAATTTACAGTATTTTATGGTGTCAACAAGTCACCGAAAAGTGTGTTTGACGATTGATTATTCACTATATTACAAAGTGTATAAGTGAAATATTATTTACTTTGCAGGTTACCGTAATTGTGTTTAACACACTCCCAGAGCAAAGTTATAACAGCAATAACAGCAATGCATGACAACATTTATTGCACCAGGTTTCAATCAGAAATAACTTGTGAATTTTATAACTTTCAGATTTGAATTTTGGCCAAGTTACTCAAAATTTTAACTGCTTTCAAATAAGTCTAGCCGATAATACAACTTCAAGGCATGACCTGGTGTAATATTCACTAATTCGATCACTGTTCAAATTCAAAATGCCATTTCATGTTATTGTCATAAATCCATAACCCTAATATTAGAAAGAGCCTTTTTTTTCAGGATCTCAATGGAGACATGGCCACATAGAAAACATTTCGATTTAATTGTGTGTGTTTGTTACAGGCGATGTACTTCCACATTCAAGACACTGGGATATGACCAAATGGTGAGTATGAGTGAAAAAACTGTTTACTATTTGCCAAATGTTCATGATAATTTGAGAGCATTCATACCTATGATAAATGTCAATAATGCTTTTTCCCAAGTGACATGAAAGTCACAGTGACCCGTGTCTTCCCCAGTGACATGAAAGTCACAGTGACCCATGTCATCCCCCGTAACATGAAAGTCACAGTGACCCCTGTCTTCCCCAGTAACATGAAAGTCACAGTGACCCCTGTCTTCCCCAGTAACATGAAAGTCACAGTGACCCGTGTCTTCCTCAGTGACATGAAAGTCACAGTGACCCCTGTCTTCCCCAGTGACATGAAAGTCACAGTGACTCGTGTCTTCCCCAGTGACATGAAAGTCACAGTGACCCCAGTCTTCGCTGTGATATGAAAGTCACAGTGACCCATGTCATCCCCAGTGACATGAAAGTCACAGTGACCCCTGTCTTCCCCAGTAACATGAAAGTCACAGTGATCCCTGTCTTCCCCAGTGACATGAAAGTCACAGTGATCCCTGTCTTCCCCAATGACATGAAAGTCACAGTGATCCCTGTCTTCCCCAATGACATGAAAGTCACAGTGATCCCTGTCTTCCCCAGTGACATGAAAGTCACAGTGACCCGTGTCTTCCCCAGTAACATGAAAGTCACAGTGACCCGTGTCTTCCCCAGTGACATGAAAGTCACAGTGATCCCTGTCTTCCCCAGTGACATGAAAGTCACAGTGATCCGTGTCTTCCCCAGTGACATGAAAGTCACAGTGACCCGTGTCTTCCCCAGTGACATGAAAGTCACAGTGACCCCTGTCTTCCCCAGTAACATGAAAGTCACAGTGATCCCTGTCTTCCCCAATGACATGAAAGTCACAGTGATCCCTGTCTTCCCCAGTGACATGAAAGTCAGAGTGACCCCTGTTTTCCCCAGTGACATGAAAGTCACAGTGACCCCTGTCTTCCTCAGTGACATGAAAGTCGCAGTGACCCGTGTCTTCCCCAGTGACATGAAAGTCACAGTGATCCCTGTCTTCCCCAGTGACATGAAAGTCACAGTGATCCGTGTCTTTCCCAGTGACATGAAAGTCACAGTGACCCGTGTCTTTCCCAGTGACATGAAAGTCACAGTGACCCCTGTCTTCCCCAGTAACATGAAAGTCACAGTGACCCCTGTCATCCCCAGTGACATGAAAGTCACAGTGACCCATGTCTTCCCCAGTGACATGAAAGTCACAGTGATCCGTGTCTTCCCCAGTAACATGAAAGTCACAGTGACCCCTGTCTTCCCCAGTGACATGAAAGTCACAGTGATCCCTGTCTTCCCCAGTGACATGAAAGTCACAGTGATCCGTGTCTTCCCCAGTAACATGAAAGTCACAGTGACCCCTGTCTTCCCCAGTGACATGAAAGTCGCAGTGACCCGTGTCTTCCCCAGTGACATGAAAGTCACAGTGACCCCTGTCATCCCCAGTGACATGAAAGTCACAGTGATCCCTGTCTTCCTCAGTGACATGAAAGTCACAGTGACCCGTGTCTTCCCCAGTGACATGAAAGTCGCAGTGACCCGTGTCTTCCCCAGTGACATGAAAGTCACAGTGACCCGTGTCTTCCCCAGTGACATGAAAGTCGCAGTGACCCGTGTCTTCCCCAGTGACATGAAAGTCACAGTGACCCGTGTCTTCCTCAGTGACATGAAAGTCGCAGTGACCCGTGTCTTCCTCAGTGACATGAAAGTCACAGTGACCCGTGTCTTCCCCAGTGACATGAAAGTCGCAGTGACCCGTGTCTTCCCCAGTGACATGAAAGTCACAGTGACCCGTGTCTTCCCCAGTGACATGAAAGTCACAGTGACCCGTGTCTTCCCCAGTGACATGAAAGTCACAGTGACTCGTGTCTTCCCCAATGACATGAAAGTCACAGTGATCCCTGTCTTCCCCAATGACATGAAAGTCACAGTGACCCCTGTCTCCCCCATGACATGAAGAAAGTCACAGTGACCCCTGTCTTCCTCAGTGACATGAAAGTCGCAGTGACCCGTGTCTTCCCCAATGACATGAAAGTCAGAGTGACCCCTGTCTTCCCAGTAACATGAAAGTCACAGTGAACATATGCAAAACTCAAACCAGCAAATAATAATTAAAAGCTCGATACAGTACAGTATTTATTGTTGGATCATCTTCTCTCTTTCCAGGTTCTCATTTATCATTTCCCACCACGGTGAAGTCACATCAGTTTTTTATCCAGAGGATGAAAACATAGAGGAGTTGACATTGAAGAAGATGTTTGTAGGACTGTTCACTTCCAAACTGCATACTTCAGAAGAGCTAATAAAATCTGGTAAAGACTGGACTTATCAAGTAAATGAAACAGGTCATGAAGGTATGAGAATATGTAAATAGAAACTTTTTAGTTTTTTTGACAAGAACACTATTTGGGTTTAGAAATATTGATTGTATGTAATAGATGAGTTCAGAGTACCCGACGTGTTGCCTGGTTGCTATTTTATTGAGTTTGCTTATGACAGAAAAGTGGGGTGATGTTACATTTGGTCGTCTAGAACCTGCTCGCCTCAAGTTGACGGACGTGCTTGTTTGTTATCCCCACAAATATTTTACAAATGTAAGTAATAATAATAATCTTTATTGAAACCGTATCTCAGAGTGGGATCTTAGTTGAAAATACAATAAAGTAACAAAAAAAAAATCAAAAACAACAAAGTGTAACAACAAGACATGAATACCAAAATATTATATATTAGCATTTTGTGTACATAAATGTGAAACATGTTTCCTAAATGGTACAACAATTTTGTAAACTTTCAAAGGTATTATGGATGATTACTACAGAGTCAATATGCTCTGAACAAAACTGAAGCTCGTATAGTGAAATATCTGGCTGTGTTACTGCTGATTGGTAGTTAATCTATTTTATTGGTACTTACATTGAACTCGATAAGACCTTGATGTCATTTTATTTGTTGGATGGATTTCAAAATGGATATTTGGCGGCCATTTCGAAGAATACAGTTTCTGATTCACATCTCTGACATGCCTGGACCGCTCAAGTTCAACCTTTGAAAATGCACCAGACATATCAGACAAATTCACATGCATTTTTTTACCCTCATCCAGAATGAACTTCATAGAGCCATATGTTATATATGCCTGAGTTGTTCATGTTTAATCTTCACACATACATCACACATTAGGTTTTATATTTTTGAAATGGATTTATGTCACTCATTAACTGATTGAAATCAATCTTGGTCTATATAATGAACATCATGGACCTGAAGGGTCTGTGGCTAATGACGGCCAAGTGAATTTCTAATATTTTCTGGAAACTAACATTTTGGTTTTTGGCATAATTCCAACTGAAGTAAACACAATTTAAAGTTTAGTAGTTTTTTAGTAGCCGTAGTTTTCATAGTTATGCTTGTGGTGGCAACATCGCCCTTTCAAAAATAAAATTTTGAAATGAGCAACGAAAATCAAAATCCTATTGAGGATGTTCATTTTATTGACACGCTAGGGGACACTGTCACAGGCCCAACAAAATTAATAATATATCAAAGGGAATCAACAATGTATCCAGTCAGTTATCTTCCCTCGCTTCGCCTACATGATGACCTCGTGGGTGACTTTCAATGTATACTACAGAACAATTACATTTTTCATTGTCTGTAGCGAAATTTAGTTGTTGGAAAAAAGAGACAGAATAAGGTTAGGGACGTCTGAGTTATTTTCTGGTACGTTTTATATTTTGGGGTAGCGTGTGGAGATTTTTGCATAATCAGACTTCAAAAGTAACAAACACAAAACAATGTGCATTAATTAACCGGTCATTTGGTCACGTGGCTATATTCCAGTCACACCATTTGTTGAAACTTTGTTCACTGTCATTATTATTCAAAAGTGTTACCCCATTTTCAAAATCGCACTTCATTGCTTGAAAGTGATATAATTTTGGAGTTGGCGTTAGATTGTGCAATGTTTTAGTCTCGTAATTTCGTTTACCGGCAGCCACATTTACAATGTGATTCACTTCAAACTTATTATAGGGTGTATACTATGATGATTGCAGAATCGTCGGACGTTTCTTTGAGAAATTCCACTATGCTTGGATATTGAGCGGCCAATCGACAATTGATCTCGCTGTGAGAAGTTCCCTGTTTGACATAAATACTGATATATGCTTAGTGTTAAAAAATTTGTTCGATCTTCATTTCAATTAGCAAGGCCACTAATCAGTTAGCGTGGCTTTAGCTCTTGAATATGATGTCATATACGAAACAAGCATGTGTTAATCTATATAAATATAATGTATTGAAAACTGGGCGTCAAAACAGAACTGACTACCGTAACATTGGAGTTTGTGTTTTTGACGCTCGCCGTCGACTGAAAATATGCAAATAACCGAAACGCCCCCACTAGCATTTCAATGAATTGAAACGTCGCAAATTAAAAAGTAGGATTTTGATTTTCGTCATCCGTTTCAAAATCCTGTTGTTGAAAACTAAATGTTGCCACCCGAAGACTTCGAGACTCACAGATAAAATCTAAATTGTGATTACTGGCTGCCAATTCATCAATTGAAATTACGTCCATAACCAAAATGTTAGAATCCAGAAAATATTCACTTGGCTGTCATTAGCCACGGACCCAGAAGGCATGTAATTTGTTTCCGGATTAGATTCATATTGTTCAATCTATATAATGCTGTTCATAGCCATCATTCTGACGTGTCTTTCTTGTGTATGTTAAATCAATTCACGCTATCGGTAATTGTTAAATAATGTTGACAGTCACTAAAAATGCTTGATGACTGTATTGCTTTCACTTGTGTGACATTATTTACTACTTGTGGCCATGCTTTAGGTGAACACGAATCAACATATACTGCCACACCTACAACGAATGGAGTTGTGTTTAGACGAAAGAAACATGGGCATATTGTACCAAACGCTGAAACAAAACATGAGAAGGTAAGCATGGAATTCAATTAATGTAGTGTAATAATGTTCAATTCATTTGTTTTATTTATTATTTAAAAAAAAAAAAAAAAAAAAAAAAAAAAATACCTAGTTATTTTATGTTATGCTCTGCCACAACCTAAAATATTCTTTATGTTAGATGCCATGATATATTGAGTCTGTTCATCATTTTTTATTGCAGGAAATTCTGTATAATTCTGATCTGAAGCTTCCCCATACCATCAACATAGAAGAAAGATTCTCAGCTCCGAGGGAAGCAGATCCCAAGTGAGTATTTTCTTTTCTGGTCTTCTGTATTATGTGATGTGATTACCAGGTTTGCTCTATTAGTAGTGTATGCACTTATGTAACATACATTGGTACATTTAAATCTGTGGTGAAAATAAGTATGGTTTTAAGGATTCCACACACAACACATGTGATGT
This sequence comes from Saccoglossus kowalevskii, assembly GCF_978046115.1. Classification (NCBI taxonomy): domain Eukaryota; kingdom Metazoa; phylum Hemichordata; class Enteropneusta; family Harrimaniidae; genus Saccoglossus; species Saccoglossus kowalevskii. The sequence continues at coordinate 18,182,549 of NC_140656.1, read as the reverse complement.
TTTGTTTACATGCACTTCTATTGGAGATCTTCTAATAGAGCAAATACTGTAACACATTATGCCGTTGTAATGTTCATACACTGTAATATGTACTGTTCATAATGTATGGAGTCAAATGCATCTACATAGTAGGGATTAAATCTAATTTATTAACCTGCCTGTTTTCCCAAATTGATGAAACTGGAACTTCTTGTTTGTTAACATGTCAAAAACCATATAGATTTGAATGCTGTTGATAATGTATGGAGTGTGGCTAAATCAATAAAATAAGTTATTATATTCCTCATTTACAGGCAAATTCATTGAAAATAATGTAATCAACTTTGTATTGATGAAAACAAAAGCGGAGTGCTTACATTATTTCCCTTCCCACTGCTTCTGTGACATTTTTGTTAAAATAAATAAAATCCACTATATGAAGTATTGATAAAAACAAAAGCAAATAATTATTTACCACTAGAGGGTGCTTACATTATTTCCTTTCCCACTGTATCTATGACATGTTTGCTGGAATTCCAGGGGATATTCAAAAATGAAACAAATTGAAATCTTTTTATAAATTGAAGTATTGATTAAAACAAAAGCAAATATTATTTGATCACTAGAGGGTGCTTAGAATATTTCTTTTCCCACTGTAGCTATGACATGTTTGCTGGAATTCCAGGGGATAAACGAAAAAAGGAACAAAATGAAATGCATGATTACGGTAAGTAACAGGTCACTCATAATTCACTTACGGACACTCATAAGTTACTTCATCATAGTACCATAAACAGTTTTAAAGCACAGTGGTCGTCGCGCAGCGCGTGTTCGAATTTCATGTAAATAAACAATGCATTTTACATGTATACGTCGCTATGAGTCCCATATTGAACAGGACGCGGCGCGACAACTGCCGCCCTTTAAAATGAAGCTAAATCCAGGCTCTATATTTTATGTATACTTTTCTGCAGACATACCAGAGATGGCCAGTAGTTCCACGGGAACCTTGAAGTATCTCAGTACTGAGCTGTTACAGTTTGCACACATCAACGTTACAATAACACAACCAGATAATTTAGTCAATGACTCTATCCAAATTGCAGCGGTGAGTAACTTCATTTGCTTGGCACTTGTAATTGTTGATACTAATGAAAATATACCGGTAGAAGCAGTTTTGGTAGATAATCCATGCTATGAGGAAATATTATAAATATATAAATAATAATATAAATGCTATGATCTATTATTAACGAATTGTTAAACGTGTTTTATGTGAGCAAGCAAGTTGCTGACATTATCAAAGAAAATAAACTTTTAGGCTTAAAAGCTGAAATAAAGTAAATTTCCGGCATGGCTTTTGCTAGCATGAACATTTTAACAATTTAATTCAGCTTGTGTCACTTTATAATACTAGATTTCCTAATTATATGTGAATATATATTTGCCATACAGTACATTAAAAACAGAGTTCCTCTGGAGGAAATTGTCAGCGAGATAAAGGGGAATCTGTCATGTGTCTGGAAGAACAAAGTCATAGGTAAGACAAAGTGAGATTGAAACATGAATACTGCATAATATCTAGCAACTCTTGTTTGCTGATTAGCAAAGTTGATTACTGTCTTATCCACACAAATATCTAATTAAAATGATCATTTCTGGCAGGCATGGATACAGTGTACTATTTGCATATAAGAGGGTCATCAGCACAGGGCATATCAAAATTAATTTTTTTATAAACATGCACATTGTTTGTTTTCTGTTTCCAAGGATGTTTTATCAATCCATGTTCAAACATTATTTAATATTTTAATTATTACATTTTACATGTATGTACAAATTGCAATCTGGATAATACATCTGTTTGGCCACACAATTACCGGTAGAGACTATATGACAGAGCTGTGTGACTACTGGTATCTTCCTAAAATAATAATAATTTTAATAACTTTATTACACTACTAAAAACCTTCAGAGGGTTTTTAAATGGTAAAGAACATAAATACAAAGAAATACAAATACAAATGCAAAAAATTCAAAAGAGATAAAATTGAAAGGGAAAATAAAAGAGAAATGTCAGTAAAATAAAAGAAAAAATAAATTAATTACTTTCTGTGATTTTAAAAATGTTGCTCTTCAAATATTTTGCTAAAGCTACATGTATGTTATTCTCCATAATCTTTTGAAATATGGATTTCACATCCATTGTGTAAATATTTATTGCACACTCATCAAACAGTTTTTTTCTTTGTTCTATATAGCAAGTACAAAATACTCATCTCTTAATGCTTCAGTGTTACATTTTTTACAATGTCTATTTTCTAATGGCATTATGTCAATTAAATGTGGGTATGCATAAGGCCAAAAAACAACAACTTATGTTGCTCTCAAGTCGGAAAATTGAAAAAAATTGGGTCGGTTGGATTTTTTTTTTTTTTTTTAAACTTGTGAAAACTAAGGGTATCGTAAATAGCCGAGGTATATGTGAAAAAAAAAACGCGACCCGATATTTCATATTTTTCGGTCGGTCGCTGAGGGCAACAAAACAATTTTTTTTTTTGGCCTAATATCTTGAAACAGTATGAATCTTCTCATCTCCATTCATGACTATACTTTCATAGTTTTATGTGTGAATTATTTTGTATTTTTGAAGAGTCTGTAGAAAGAAGCAGCTGTTTCAACAAGTTGGTACAACTACTGTCTCGGCTTTCTCCTACCAATCTCACAATTGTAGCCGAACGTTACATCACAAATAATGCTTCATCTGAGAAAGAGGTTGCATATAGGAATATCGTCATTGATTCACTGGGAGCAGTTGCTACGGAAACATCACAGATGCTACTGACGGAGATGATCTTTTTATCAAATAATCCTGATCCCAATTTGGTCTTTCGTACTTTATCACATTTTTTGGCATTACAGAAACCACCACCAGGAAAGTTTGTAGACGTACTGATGAAAATGGCATTCAAGAAAACGTTTGTTTTTCCAGGTAGTTATTTCTTTATTCTATACCGGTACTTTGTTTTTATTTTATTGTATTTAATATAATATTTTTGGGTGATTCAACACTCCTGTACAATCACTGATTTTATTAAATAGAACAATATTTTGTTTTAAAAGTGATACTTAATTATAAATTTGCATATAGTACAAATCAGGGTTTCAGTGAAAATCATGTGACAAAATACCAAAAATGGGCATTTTCAGAACAATAACCCATAGGAATCTATAGAAAGGCATTATTTCATGGAAAATAGTACGGTCTTCCCCGGAATCTCCTAATACATTGTGACAATCAGAAAACCCATGCATCTTATAATACCATACAATATTTTCACTTTATGCCACGGAATAATATTATCTGATATGATGTGATATATTTATTATTAGAAACCTATGTTAAATAGCTCAAGCATCTCTGTTTTTATGGTTTGTAAGCCATTTTTTTCTGCTAAAAGTAGCTCTGTGATCATGTGTTTTGTGAAAAACATAAAATATAAAACTATCATGTATCTGCTCTAGTATTCTAGAACTATTTTAAAGGGCGGTAGTCGTCGCGCCATGTATGCGCAAGATAGATGGGTCTCATATAAACAAAGATGGCGACTTTGACTGTTGCTCAGATCAAAAATTACAAACTGAGACATCACCAAGCTTTAATTAGGTATTTGTTTAGGTGATTGGAAGGTATCGAAGGAGCCACTGTTGGTAACTAGTACAAGTCGCACCCAGGTCAAACTTCATACTTGTGATTTTCATTAGAAGAGCACGTTGGATTGTAGGAAAATCAATGTTTATCAACACAAATGTCACACAGGCGCAGTGCAACGACAACCACCGCTATTTAAATACACTGTGCTGCCCGACAAGATATGTGTTTCAGTGCTTATGTCATATTGTGTGGCTATACTTTCACTATTAAAATAAATATGCATTGCACATTGAAATCATTATTTGTATCTACATTTCGTATTACAGATGATAAGAACACAACTAATGTACACCATAAAGCATTACTAGTCTTAGGATCTGTTGCCGAAGTACTACTACAGTCAGAGCCACAAAAAGCATATGGAATTGTTGCCCAGCTTGAAGACACATTAGGTGTTCATGGTATGTTAATATGTGATTTGTGAAAAAAGTTCAAAATAAATTTATGATTTTCTGTTTAGTATCAACTTAGTTACTACCTTATACTAAAATATATTTGTATATTTAGAGTACTAACAAATTCCAACTTATAGTCCGGTTAGACTTAAAATACACCAAGAATATTCACTTTTGAGATATAATTTTTGGTATGTGTTGGATCTTGGATATCTAAGCTTCGTCGTGCTGTACTTCGTTTAGTAATTCGAACTTCCCAGTTTGCGTAAAAAGGGAGAGTTTCGCGATTTGGACATCGAAAATGCCTTTGCTTCATTATTTGCTGAGGGACGGCCGCTCAGGTATGTGCTTTGTAACTTACAGCACATGAACCTAAAAACGTTAGGTAATCAAACAAAAATGACGTTGTACTAAAGTCCAAAAAGTACGTTCAAGGTCTTCATTTTTTTCGTAGCATAAAAACGATTTACTCCCTCACTTATTGTGACACCCTCAAATCAACTGATTTCCATTCTCCTCAAGAGTCAAAATGGTATGTGCCTCCATTTTACGCTACGACTGGAAAAAGTCTTTTTTGCTTGACGTGTTCATTTGCCTTCAATTACGTTTCAGTGGCTGTCACTGTCGCATTCTGAGTCTTGCCTATAACATTTTGGTTCAAATCCACGTAGCTATTGCCGAAAATTCAAGAAATCTTTCATTTCTTCGTCAACTAACATGCTGGAAATCAAATTAGCATAACAATGCATTCGAAGGTTGTTGCCATTTTATTCGACAGCTCTCCACCAAGTGCCACACCACATACAACTAAAACATTTAAACCTTTGTTGGGCAATTCACGTGTAAATTGCGTTTTTAAGTCGCGTACCATTAATTGCGTTTTACAGTCCCTCAAGTTTGTTCCAAAGACTGCAGTCGCACCAGAGATAACCAGAACATTGATTCGTTTCAAAAACGTTCGTCGTTAAATTCACGTTTAAAAACGTTTTTGACTTTTGGAATTGATGATAAGCAAACAATCATGGTAGATTGGCCCCGACTTTCTGTCGATCGGAAACAGATAAGACTCGATTTTCATAGACGCAGGTCATTTAGATCGGACAGTTACTTTTGTTTCAGGTTCGTTGTTGTTTTGGGTGAATATAGAACATGTTCAAGCCCAAAATTGTAGCAATAATGTTCACGTCGCTGTACGTTAAAACACACTCTCGAACTTGACAACATTCACTTACGGACCACTAAGATTGATGATTCGTTTGCTGACCGGGATAGCTGCATTTAGTGTTCATTTCTATGCAATATAAAATCATATGGATGCTGTGGGTGGCGAAGGCTGACAGATTGTTTTAGTTCTGTGGCCGGCTCTCATGGCACGGGCAACTGACATTAGCTGACTTTTTTTTATTATTCTGACGTGTTCTGGGCTGTATATAACAGTTAGACACTGACAAGTAAGTAGGTTGGTACTAGTAAACAGCCCGGGACATAGTCAATATAGGAGTCTGAATCAGTTAGGCCCTGAAAATAGCATCATCGCACAGTATTCCATTAATGAACGAAGTTCACTTAACAATCTTATGCCTACAAATCATCCCATAATTATTGACAAGTTGTTACTAGCTTATACTAAAACAAGCCCGTAGGCATGTTTACGGATGTTGCCACGGTAGGCACCGGGCATCGTATACGAAGTTCGCCAAAAAAACACTCGGTCTTTAGAAGTCACTTTATTTTATTGCTAGGACGTATTCTGTTGTTAAATTTATTATTTCCAACCATTTTGCGATAGTATTTTCTAGATTGAAGGCAGCATTTAAAGTTTAAAGTTGCATTGGGATTACGTTGATACCGTGTAACAATGTCGGCGCCCGGTGATTTCTTACCGATGTGAAGGCAACGTAGCCAAAATAAAAAGCATGATCATTTAAACACTGCTGACACAAGACTAGTAAGAGGTAATAAATTTGGGGCGAAAGTATTCCAATTAGTGGCGGAACGACCTGCCTGTCAAGTATGAACAAAATCAGCCAAGCCAAAAAAATCACAGAGGAGTTAAAAGTCGTTGCTGATGAAAAGTTACCTTCACCTTGAGGGAATTTTTTTCGGTAATGAAAATAGACATAAGAAAAACAAACATTATTTTTTTCCCTACACCCAAGCTGAGTACAATGAGCTATGTCCATGCTTTTTAATCGTAGAAATGTAGGGTGAGATACATTTGGCGCGAATGTATTAAAAAAAATCATTTTTTTTGGCTGTTGCCATAGAAACAGTGGACCAGAATTTGTGTTCAGATTTTACAACCTAGCTACAGTGAAGGTGTGATTTGCCTGCCAAGTTTGAACCAAATCGGCTCAGCCAAAAAAATCACTATACTGTACTGCAAAAATTAAAATTGAAGAAATTTAAAACAAATACTGCAGATATTTACGGGTACTAGTACACATTAATTTTGCATTTTACCCCCGGGTAATGGTATAAACTTTTTCTAAATATATGTTTATCCTGACAGACCCAGTAAATCATCGTCATACCAGGTCCATCATGTCTGACAAAGAATACCAATCGCATTTGCATAACAAAGCTATTCTCATACATTCGCTTGGCAACGCTGCGTTTGATAGTTCCTACGAATACTTTATATCTTATATGAACAACACTGGAAGTCCTTCATTACTCAGGAGAAGTGGTGTACTCTCTGTCTCTCGTTATAGTCATGAACAGGTATGTTCTGTGATTACATAGAGAGCATGTGCTTAGAAATTTCATGCAAACTGTGTAAATATCTGTATTGCACTCTTTCTAAAAATTCAACCATCTAATTATTTGGCAGGTTTAGTGATTGCTTTTAAAATTTCTCTAAAATTTTGTTCGTCTTCTTGGATCTATGGTTAGACAATAATTTAGTAGTGCATCTACTTACACGAATTACGGAGGTGTTTCGATGATCAAAAAAGCCATATTTTAATAGTTCAATACACATGAAATGTTACAGTAATTTTTGGCTTATATGCAATTTTATTGGAGATTTCAAATACAGGAGACTTAAAATTAAAGAGAAGTAATATTGTTGGTGAACGGTATCGTCCTAATGCTTTACAAATGATCATCGATTGGAGGAATTGGAACATTATTTGAGGGGTAGGAATAAGTCTTGTGGCGTTCACACCACCGTAAGCCATTTGCGAATAAGGTCCATTTATTTGTCACTTTTACTCTGTAATGTGCTCTGTTCTTCTTTCCTTCAGGCAGCGAACACATTGCTAGACATGGCTATGAATGATCACGAGGAACATGTACGGTATGCGGCTACAATAGAGTATCAAAGACATCCACATGCACTTGACTTTGATGAACTCATACAGGAATATGTAGCAGTGTGAGTTATTCTCTTTTATCCTAACCAAAATATGGTCAATAACACCCAATAAAATAGTTTTGCTTATCTCCATCACATGTATATGTTTGAAACCTATGCTTCTCGCGCATATTTCAGGGGCAGTTTCATGTAACGGTAATGTGCACAATATATAATAGAATAGAAAATGTGTGTTTTTTTGATTCCGTGGATATTTTATCAACCCAAATCAACCTTTAATGTATTCAAAAAACAATCTTTAATAAATATTACTGTGAACGAAAAAGCAACCAACCAGCAGTATAATGTTACAATATAGTTCACTGTTTGTTAACAAAGTAGCAATATTGATATCATCTTACCATGACAAATTGTTACATTAGAACTGTATTTTGTTTGCAAAACAGTGAACTATAATAGTACTGCTAGTGGGGATGCATTTTCATTTTAGGTAACAGTTGAAAACTTTTATTTTTTGTTGTGATATTGAATTCCCATTAAACAAGAAGCAAAAAATTTGAAGTGAAATGAAATATCAGGGTAGCTAGAGTATGCACAATTGCAAATTTTTTTCAAGATAATGAAAACTATGTGTACATGATTGTTGACAGTCATACAAATCGAACTGACATAGCAGATACTGATGGAGAATCAAACCGCCCACTGTACAGAAGTAGACGTTCTATTTTGGATGGTTTTCAGTTTGAGCTCAAGTTGCCTTTTGTTGATTGGGGCAAGACAATTGGTAGTAAGGCGATTGGCGCTTCCATTGGATTTCTCATGAGGAACTTTCTCAATCTGGATATCAGTAAGTCGATCACCTAACTGTTAATATTTTTTTTGCATTTGTGGCCACCAAAGTTGAAATGTATCACAATAGTACCCGGGGGTCCGACTTAAAGAATGATCTGGTACGCATGTCTGTGAAAGAAAACACGTTTAAAGGGTGTGATTTTTTAACGTGTTAACGTGTATTACGCATTTAGGGTTACCATTTCAGTCAAAATAGGGTGTCTTTTCCAGTACAGCCAGCGTCATAAGGGTGGTTATTTTTTAAATGAGATTATCTTTTTTTTATTGCTTTAAGGAATTCAATGATCGCAAAAACGAGGAAAACGTCTGGCCCCCTGGTTAACGACCCTCGATCACGGCATATGACCAACCCGTGCTTACACTAAGGGTTAGAAAGCTCAAATATCGCGAGATCAGGCATTAGTTCAAAGTGCGTGATCTTTTAGCTTTCTAATAGTGAAAAGGGTACAAAATTTTGACCTTTTAAAACGTGTTTCGGGTCATTTTGAAAACCTCTTTCACAGACATGGGTTCCAGGTATTTCCACAAGTCGGACCCCCGGGCAATAGTATTACTAATAAGTTACAATTTAAGTTACGATCTCAATTTGAGCTCAGAGAAGAACATTTGGTACAAGTTAGCGGTATTGAAATTTTCACTACAAGCTACAATTTAAGCTGTTGTTGCACTAGACCCTTAAAGAAAGGGTTGAGGCACTCCAAAGGCACTGTACTCTGGGTAGTGGACCACAATGGGAAGACCAAATGCACTGTACTCTGGGTAGTGCGCCACAATGGGGAGACTAAAGGCACTGTACTCTGGGTAGTGGACCACAATGGGGAGACCAAAACCACTGTACTTTGGGTAGTGGACCACAATGGGGAGACCAAAACCACTGAACGCTGGGGTAGTGGACCACAATGGGGAGACCAAATAAGCCACTGTACTTTGGGTAGTGGACCACAGTGGGGAGACTAAAGCCACTGTACTTTGGGTAGTGGACCACAATGGGGAGACCAAATAAGCCACTGTACTTTGGGTAGTGGACCACAGTGGGGAGACTAAAGCCACTGTACTTTGGATAGTGGACCACAATGGGGAGACCAAATAAGCCACTGTACTTTGGGTAGTGGACCACAATGGGGAGACTAAAGGCACTGTACTCTGGGTAGTGGACCACAATGGGGAGACCAAAACCACTGTACTTTGGGTAGTGGACCACAATGGGGAGACTAAAGCCACTGTACTTTGGGTAGTGAACCACAATGGGGAGACTAAAGCCACTGTACTTGGGTAGTGGACCACAATGGGGAGACTAAAGCCACTGTACTTTGGGTAGTGGACCACAATGGGGAGACCAAATAAGCCACTGTACTTTGGGTAGTGGACCACAATGGGGAGACCAAAACCACTGTACTTTGGGTAGTGGACCACAATGGGGAGACTAAAGCCACTGTACTTTGGGTAGTGAACCACAATGGGGAGACTAAAGCCACTGTACTTTGGGTAGTGGACCACAATGGGGAGACCAAATAAGCCACTGTACTTTGGGTAGTGGACCACAGTGGGGAGACTAAAGCCACTGTACTTTGGGTAGTGGACCACAATGGGGAGACTAAAGCCACTGTACTTTGGGTAGTGGACCACAGTGGGGAGACCAAAGGCACTGTACTCTGGGTGGTGGACCACAATGGGGAGACTAAAGCCACTGTACTTTGGGTAGTGGACCACAATGGGGAGACCAAATAAGCCACTGTACTTTGGGTAGTGGACCACAGTGGGGAGACTAAAGCCACTGTACTTTGGGTAGTGGACCACAATGGGGAGACTAAAGCCACTGTACTTTGGGTAGTGGACCACAATGGGGAGACCAAATAAGCCACTGTACTTTGGGTAGTGGACCACAGTGGGGAGACCAAATAAGCCACTGTACTTTGGGTAGTGGACCACAGTGGGGAGACTAAAGCCACTGTACTTTGGGTAGTGGACCACAATGGGGAGACCAAAACCACTGTACTTTGGGTAGTGGACCACAATGGGGAGACTAAAGCCACTATACTTTGAGTAGTGGACCACAATGGGGAGACCAAATAAACCACTGTACTTTGGGTAGTGGACCACAATGGGGAGACTAAAGCCACTGTACTCTGGGTAGTGGACCACAATGGGGAGACCAAATAGGCCACTGTACTTTGGGTAGTGGACCACAATGGGGAGACCAAATAAGCCACTGTACTTTGGGTAGTGGACCACAATGGGGAGACTAAAGCCACTGTACTTTGGGTAGTGGACCACAATGGGGAGACCAAATAAGCCACTGTACTTTGGGTAGTGGACCACAGTGGGGAGACTAAAGCCACTGTACTTTGGGTAGTGGACCACAATGGGGAGACTAAAGCCACTGTACTTTGGGTAGTGGACCACAGTGGGGAGACCAAAGGCACTGTACTCAGGGTGGTGGACCACAATGGGGAGACTAAAGCCACTGTACTTTGATTAGTGGACCACAATGGGGAGACCAAATAAGCCACTGTACTTTGGGTAGTGGACCACAGTGGGGAGACTAAAGCCACTGTACTTTGGGTAGTGGACCACAATGGGGAGACTAAAGCCACTGTACTTTGGGTAGTGGGCCACAATGGGGAGACCAAATAAGCCACTGTACTTTGGGTAGTGGACCACAGTGGGGAGACTAAAGCCACTGTACTTTGGGTAGTGGACCACAATGGGGAGACCAAAGCTACTGAACGCTGGGTAGTGGACCACAATGGGGAGACCAAAACCACTGTACTTTGGGTAGTGGACCACAATGGGGAGACTAAAGCCACTATACTTTGAGTAGTGGACCACAATGAGGAGACCAAAACCACTGTACTTTGGGTAGTGGACCACAATGGGGAGATTAAAGCCACTATACTTTGAGTAGTGGACCACAATGGGGAGACCAAAACCACTATACTTTGGGTAGTGGACCACAATGGGGAGACTAAAGACATCGTACTTTGGGTAGTGGACCACAATGGGGAGACTAAAGCCACTGTACTTTGGGTAGTGGACCACAATGGGGAGACCAAAGCCACTGTACTTTGGGTAGTGGACCACAATGGGGAGACCAAAGCTACTGAACGCCGGGAAGTGGACCACAATGGGGAGACTAAAGCCACTGTACTTTGGATAGTGGACCACAATGGGGAGACCAAAACCACTGTACTTTGGGTAGTGGACCACAATGGGGAGACTAAAGCCACTGTACTTTGGGTAGTGGACCACAATGGGGAGACCAAAGCCACTGTACTTTGGGTAGTGGACCACAATGGGGAGACTAAAGCCACTGTACTTTGGGTAGTGGACCACAATGGGGAGACCAAAGCTACTGAACGCTGGGTAGTGGACCACAATGGGGAGACTAAAGCCACTGTACTTTGGGTAGTGGACCACAATGGGGAGACCAAAGCCACTGAATGCTGGGTAGTGTACCACAATGGAGAGACGAAAACCACTGTACTTTGGGTAGTGGACCACAATGGGGAGACTAAAACCACTGTACTTTGGGTAGTGGACCACAATGGGGAGACCAAAGGCACTGTACTCTGGGTAGTGGACCACAATAGTGGCACAATGGGGAGACCAAAGCCACTGTACTTTGGGTAGTGGACCTCAATGGGGAGACCAAAACCACTGTACTTTGGGTAGTGGACCACAATGGGGAGAGTAAACCCACTGTACTTTGGGTAGTGGACCACAATGGGGAGACTAAAGCCACTGAACGCTGGGTAGTGGACCACAATGGGGAGACCAAAACCACTGTACTTTGGGTAGTGGACCACAATGGGGAGACCAAAACCACTATACTTTGAGTAGTGGACCACAATGGGGAGACCAAAACCACTGTACTTTGGGTAGTGGACCACAATGGGGAGACCAAAGCCACTGTACTCTGGGTAGTGGACCACAATGGGGAGACTAAAGCCACTGTACTTTGGGTAGTGGACCACAATGGGGAGACTAAAGCCACTATATTTTGGGTAGTGGACCACAATGGGGAGACCAAAACCACTGTACTTTGGGTAGTGGACCACAATGGGGAGATCAAAGCCACTGTACTCTGGGTAGTGGACCACAATGGGAAGACCAAAGGCACTGTACTTTGGGTAGTGAACCACAATGGGGAGACTAAAGCCACTGTACTTTGGGTAGTGCACCACAATAGGGAGACTAAAACCACTGTACTTTGGGTGTTGACCACAATGGGGAGACCAAAGCTACTGTATTTTGGGTAGTGGACCACAATGGGGAGACCAAAGCCACTGTACTCTGGGTAGTGGACCACAATGGGGTGACCAAAGGCACTTTACTTTGGGTAGTGGACAACAATGGGGAGACCAAAGCCACTGTACTTTGGGTAGTGGACCACAGTGGGGAGACTAAAGCCACTGTACTTTGGGTAGTGGACCACAATGGGGAGACCAAAGCTACTGAACGCTGGGTAGTGGACCACAATGGGGAGACCAAAACCACTGTACTTTGGGTAGTGGACCACAATGGGGAGACTAAAGCCACTATACTTTGAGTAGTGGACCACAATGGGGAGACTAAAGCCACTGTACTTTGGGTAGTGGACCACAATGGGGAGACCAAAGCCACTGTACTTTGGGTAGTGGACCACAATGGGGAGACTAAAGCCACTGTACTTTGGGTAGTGGACCACAATGGGGAGACCAAAGCTACTGAACGCTGGGTAGTGGACCACAATGGGGAGACTAAAGCCACTGTACTTTGGGTAGTGGACCACAATGGGGAGACCAAAGCCACTGAATGCTGGGTAGTGTACCACAATGGAGAGACGAAAACCACTGTACTTTGGGTAGTGGACCACAATAGGGAGACCTAGTAAAGCCACTGTACTTTGGGTAGTGGATCACAATGGGGAGACTAAAGCCACTGTACTTTGGGTAGTGGACCACAATGGGGAGACTAAAACCACTGTACTTTGGGTAGTGGACCACAATGGGGAGACCAAAGGCACTGTACTCTGGGTAGTGGACCACAATAGTGGCACAATGGGGAGACCAAAGCCACTGTACTTTGGGTAGTGGACCTCAATGGGGAGACCAAAACCACTGTACTTTGGGTAGTGGACCACAATGGGGAGAGTAAACCCACTGTACTTTGGGTAGTGGACCACAATGGGGAGACCAAATAAGCCACTGTACTTTGGGTAGTGGACCACAGTGGGGAGACTAAAGCCACTGTACTTTGGGTAGTGGACCACAATGGGGAGACTAAAGCCACTGTACTTTGGGTAGTGGACCACAGTGGGGAGACCAAAGGCACTGTACTCAGGGTGGTGGACCACAATGGGGAGACTAAAGCCACTGTACTTTGATTAGTGGACCACAATGGGGAGACCAAATAAGCCACTGTACTTTGGGTAGTGGACCACAGTGGGGAGACTAAAGCCACTGTACTTTGGGTAGTGGACCACAATGGAGAGACTAAAGCCACTGTACTTTGGGTAGTGGGCCACAATGGGGAGACCAAATAAGCCACTGTACTTTGGGTAGTGGACCACAGTGGGGAGACTAAAGCCACTGTACTTTGGGTAGTGGACCACAATGGGGAGACCAAAGCTACTGAACGCTGGGTAGTGGACCACAATGGGGAGACCAAAACCACTGTACTTTGGGTAGTGGACCACAATGGGGAGACTAAAGCCACTATACTTTGAGTAGTGGACCACAATGAGGAGACCAAAACCACTGTACTTTGGGTAGTGGACCACAATGGGGAGACTAAAGCCACTATACTTTGAGTAGTGGACCACAATGGGGAGACCAAAACCACTATACTTTGGGTAGTGGACCACAATGGGGAGACTAAAGACATCGTACTTTGGGTAGTGGACCACAATGGGGAGACTAAAGCCACTGTACTTTGGGTAGTGGACCACAATGGGGAGACCAAAGCCACTGTACTTTGGGTAGTGGACCACAATGGGGAGACCAAAGCTACTGAACGCCGGGAAGTGGACCACAATGGGGAGACTAAAGCCACTGTACTTTGGATAGTGGACCACAATGGGGAGACCAAAACCACTGTACTTTGGGTAGTGGACCACAATGGGGAGACTAAAGCCACTGTACTTTGGGTAGTGGACCACAATGGGGAGACCAAAGCCACTGTACTTTGGGTAGTGGACCACAATGGGGAGACTAAAGCCACTGTACTTTGGGTAGTGGACCACAATGGGGAGACCAAAGCTACTGAACGCTGGGTAGTGGACCACAATGGGGAGACTAAAGCCACTGTACTTTGGGTAGTGGACCACAATGGGGAGACCAAAGCCACTGAATGCTGGGTAGTGTACCACAATGGAGAGACGAAAACCACTGTACTTTGGGTAGTGGACCACAATGGGGAGACTAAAACCACTGTACTTTGGGTAGTGGACCACAATGGGGAGACCAAAGGCACTGTACTCTGGGTAGTGGACCACAATAGTGGCACAATGGGGAGACCAAAGCCACTGTACTTTGGGTAGTGGACCTCAATGGGGAGACCAAAACCACTGTACTTTGGGTAGTGGACCACAATGGGGAGAGTAAACCCACTGTACTTTGGGTAGTGGACCACAATGGGGAGACTAAAGCCACTGAACGCTGGGTAGTGGACCACAATGGGGAGACCAAAACCACTGTACTTTGGGTAGTGGACCACAATGGGGAGACCAAAACCACTATACTTTGAGTAGTGGACCACAATGGGGAGACCAAAACCACTGTACTTTGGGTAGTGGACCACAATGGGGAGACCAAAGCCACTGTACTCTGGGTAGTGGACCACAATGGGGAGACTAAAGCCACTGTACTTTGGGTAGTGGACCACAATGGGGAGACTAAAGCCACTATATTTTGGGTAGTGGACCACAATGGGGAGACCAAAACCACTGTACTTTGGGTAGTGGACCACAATGGGGAGATCAAAGCCACTGTACTCTGGGTAGTGGACCACAATGGGAAGACCAAAGGCACTGTACTTTGGGTAGTGAACCACAATGGGGAGACTAAAGCCACTGTACTTTGGGTAGTGCACCACAATAGGGAGACTAAAACCACTGTACTTTGGGTGTTGACCACAATGGGGAGACCAAAGCTACTGTATTTTGGGTAGTGGACCACAATGGGGAGACCAAAGCCACTGTACTCTGGGTAGTGGACCACAATGGGGTGACCAAAGGCACTTTACTTTGGGTAGTGGACAACAATGGGGAGACCAAAGCCACTGTACTTTGGGTAGTGGACCACAGTGGGGAGACTAAAGCCACTGTACTTTGGGTAGTGGACCACAATGGGGAGACCAAAGCTACTGAACGCTGGGTAGTGGACCACAATGGGGAGACCAAAACCACTGTACTTTGGGTAGTGGACCACAATGGGGAGACTAAAGCCACTATACTTTGAGTAGTGGACCACAATGGGGAGACTAAAGCCACTGTACTTTGGGTAGTGGACCACAATGGGGAGACCAAAGCCACTGTACTTTGGGTAGTGGACCACAATGGGGAGACTAAAGCCACTGTACTTTGGGTAGTGGACCACAATGGGGAGACCAAAGCTACTGAACGCTGGGTAGTGGACCACAATGGGGAGACTAAAGCCACTGTACTTTGGGTAGTGGACCACAATGGGGAGACCAAAGCCACTGAATGCTGGGTAGTGTACCACAATGGAGAGACGAAAACCACTGTACTTTGGGTAGTGGACCACAATAGGGAGACCTAGTAAAGCCACTGTACTTTGGGTAGTGGATCACAATGGGGAGACTAAAGCCACTGTACTTTGGGTAGTGGACCACAATGGGGAGACTAAAACCACTGTACTTTGGGTAGTGGACCACAATGGGGAGACCAAAGGCACTGTACTCTGGGTAGTGGACCACAATAGTGGCACAATGGGGAGACCAAAGCCACTGTACTTTGGGTAGTGGACCTCAATGGGGAGACCAAAACCACTGTACTTTGGGTAGTGGACCACAATGGGGAGAGTAAACCCACTGTACTTTGGGTAGTGGACCACAATGGGGAGACTAAAGCCACTGAACGCTGGGTAGTGGACCACAATGGGGAGACCAAAACCACTGTACTTTGGGTAGTGGACCACAATGGGGAGACCAAAACCACTATACTTTGAGTAGTGGACCACAATGGGGAGACCAAAACCACTGTACTTTGGGTAGTGGACCACAATGGGGAGACCAAAGCCACTGTACTCTGGGTAGTGGACCACAATGGGGAGACTAAAGCCACTGTACTTTGGGTAGTGGACCACAATGGGGAGACTAAAGCCACTATATTTTGGGTAGTGGACCACAATGGGGAGACCAAAACCACTGTACTTTGGGTAGTGGACCACAATGGGGAGATCAAAGCCACTGTACTCTGGGTAGTGGACCACAATGGGAAGACCAAAGGCACTGTACTTTGGGTAGTGAACCACAATGGGGAGACTAAAGCCACTGTACTTTGGGTAGTGCACCACAATAGGGAGACTAAAACCACTGTACTTTGGGTGTTGACCACAATGGGGAGACCAAAGCTACTGTATTTTGGGTAGTGGACCACAATGGGGAGACCAAAGCCACTGTACTCTGGGTAGTGGACCACAATGGGGTGACCAAAGGCACTTTACTTTGGGTAGTGGACAACAATGGGGAGACCAAAGCCACTGTACTTTGGGTAGTGGACCACAGTGGGGAGACTAAAGCCACTGTACTTTGGGTAGTGGACCACAATGGGGAGACCAAAGCTACTGAACGCTGGGTAGTGGACCACAATGGGGAGACCAAAACCACTGTACTTTGGGTAGTGGACCACAATGGGGAGACTAAAGCCACTATACTTTGAGTAGTGGACCACAATGGGGAGACCAAAACCACTGTACTTTGGGTAGTGGACCACAATGGGGAGACTAAAGCCCCTATACTTTGAGTAGTGGACCACAATGGGGAGACCAAAACCACTATACTTTGGGTAGTGGACCACAATGGGGAGACTAAAGACATCGTACTTTGGGTAGTGGACCACAATGGGGAGACTAAAGCCACTGTACTTTGGGTAGTGGACCACAATGGGGAGACCAAAGCCACTGTACTTTGGGTAGTGGACCACAATGGGGAGACCAAAGCTACTGAACGCCGGGAAGTGGACCACAATGGGGAGACTAAAGCCACTGTACTTTGGATAGTGGACCACAATGGGGAGACCAAAACCACTGTACTTTGGGTAGTGGACCACAATGGGGAGACTAAAGCCACTGTACTTTGGGTAGTGGACCACAATGGGGAGACCAAAGCCACTGTACTTTGGGTAGTGGACCACAATGGGGAGACTAAAGCCACTGTACTTTGGGTAGTGGACCACAATGGGGAGACCAAAGCTACTGAACGCTGGGTAGTGGACCACAATGGGGAGACTAAAGCCACTGTACTTTGGGTAGTGGACCACAATGGGGAGACCAATGCCACTGAATACTGGGTAGTGTACCACAATGGAGAGACGAAAACCACTGTACTTTGGGTAGTGGACCACAATAGGGAGACCTAGTAAAGCCACTGTACTTTGGGTAGTGGATCACAATGGGGAGACTAAAGCCACTGTACTTTGGGTAGTGGACCACAATGGGGAGATCAAAGCCACTGTACTCTGGGTAGTGGACCACAATGGGAAGACCAAAGGCACTGTACTTTGGGTAGTGAACCACAATGGGGAGACTAAAGCCACTGTACTTTGGGTAGTGCACCACAATAGGGAGACTAAAACCACTGTACTTTGGGTGTTGACCACAATGGGGAGACCAAAGCTACTGTATTTTGGGTAGTGGACCACAATGGGGAGACCAAAGCCACTGTACTCTGGGTAGTGGACCACAATGGGGTGACCAAAGGCACTTTACTTTGGGTAGTGGACAACAATGGGGAGACCAAAGCCACTGTACTTTGGGTAGTGGACCACAGTGGGGAGACTAAAGCCACTGTACTTTGGGTAGTGGACCACAATGGGGAGACCAAAGCTACTGAACGCTGGGTAGTGGACCACAATGGGGAGACCAAAACCACTGTACTTTGGGTAGTGGACCACAATGGGGAGACTAAAGCCACTATACTTTGAGTAGTGGACCACAATGGGGAGACCAAAACCACTGTACTTTGGGTAGTGGACCACAATGGGGAGACTAAAGCCCCTATACTTTGAGTAGTGGACCACAATGGGGAGACGAAAACCACTGTACTTTGGGTAGTGGACCACAATAGGGAGACCTAGTAAAGCCACTGTACTTTGGGTAGTGGATCACAATGGGGAGACTAAAGCCACTGTACTTTGGGTAGTGGACCACAATGGGGAGACTAAAACCACTGTACTTTGGGTAGTGGACCACAATGGGGAGACCAAAGGCACTGTACTCTGGGTAGTGGACCACAATAGTGGCACAATGGGGAGACCAAAGCCACTGTACTTTGGGTAGTGGACCTCAATGGGGAGACCAAAACCACTGTACTTTGGGTAGTGGACCACAATGGGGAGAGTAAACCCACTGTACTTTGGGTAGTGGACCACAATGGGGAGACTAAAGCCACTGAACGCTGGGTAGTGGACCACAATGGGGAGACCAAAACCACTGTACTTTGGGTAGTGGACCACAATGGGGAGACCAAAACCACTATACTTTGAGTAGTGGACCACAATGGGGAGACCAAAACCACTGTACTTTGGGTAGTGGACCACAATGGGGAGACCAAAGCCACTGTACTCTGGGTAGTGGACCACAATGGGGAGACTAAAGCCACTGTACTTTGGGTAGTGGACCACAATGGGGAGACTAAAGCCACTATATTTTGGGTAGTGGACCACAATGGGGAGACCAAAACCACTGTACTTTGGGTAGTGGACCACAATGGGGAGATCAAAGCCACTGTACTCTGGGTAGTGGACCACAATGGGAAGACCAAAGGCACTGTACTTTGGGTAGTGAACCACAATGGGGAGACTAAAGCCACTGTACTTTGGGTAGTGCACCACAATAGGGAGACTAAAACCACTGTACTTTGGGTGTTGACCACAATGGGGAGACCATAGCTACTGTATTTTGGGTAGTGGACCACAATGGGGAGACCAAAGCCACTGTACTCTGGGTAGTGGACCACAATGGGGTGACCAAAGGCACTTTACTTTGGGTAGTGGACAACAATGGGGAGACCAAAGCCACTGTACTCTGGGTAGTGGACCACAATGGGGAGACTAAAGGCACTGTACTTTGGGTAGTGGACCACAATGGGGAGACCAAAGCCACTGAACGCTGGGTAGTGGACCACGATGAGGAGACCAAAGCCACTGTACTCTGGGTAGTGCACCACAATGGGGAGACCAAAGCCTCTGTACTCTAGGTAGTGGATCACAATGAGGAGACTAAAGCTACTGAACGCTGGGTAGTGGACCACGATGAGGAGACCAAAGCCACTGTACTTTGGGTGTTGACCACAATGGGGAGACTTAGTAAAGCCACTGTACTTTGGGTAGTGGACCACAATGGGGAGACCAAAACCACTGTACTTTGGGTAGTGGACCACAATGGGGAGACTAAAGCCACTGTACTTTGGGTAGTGGACCACAATGGGGAGACCAAAGCCACTGTACTTTGGGTAGTGGACCACAATGGGGAGACTAAAGCCACTGTACTTTGGGTAGTGCACCACAATGGGGAGACTGAAGCCACTGTACTTTGGGTAGTGCACCACAATGGGGAGACCAAAGGCACTGTACTCTGGGTAGTGCACCACAATGGGGAGACCAAAGGCACTGTACTCTGGGTAGTGCACCACAATGAGATGACCAAAACCACTGTACTTTGGGTAGTGGACCACAATGGGGAGACCAAAGCCACTGTACTCTGGATGTTGACCACAATGGGGAGACCAATGCACTGTACTCTGGGTAGTGGACCACAATGGCGAGACCAAAGCCACTGTACTCTGGATGTTGACCACAATGGGGAGACCAAAGCCACTGTACTCTGGATGTTGACCACAATGGGGGAGACCAAAGCCTCTGTACTCTGGGTAGTGGACCACAATAGGGAGACCAAAACCACTGTATTTTGGGTAGTGGCCCACAATGGGGAGACCAATTAAAGCCAATGTACTCTGAATGTTGACCACAATGGGGAGACCAAAGCCTCTGTACTCTGGGTAGTGGACCACAATGGGGTGATCAAAACCACTGTACTTTGGGTAGTGGACCACAATGGGGAGACCAAAGCCTCTGTACTCTGGGTAGTGGACCACAATGGGGTGACCAAAACCACTGTACTTTGGGTAGTGGACCACAATGGGGAGACCAAAGCCACTGTACTCTAGGTGAGTGGACCACAATGGGGAGACCAAAGCCACTGTACTCTGGGTAGTGGACCACAATGGGGAGACCAAAACCACTGTACTTTGGGTAATGGACTACAATGGGGAGACCAATTAAAGCCAATGTACTCTGGATGTTGACCACAATGGGGTGACCAAAACCACTGTACTTTGGATAGTGGACCACAATGGGGAGACCAAAGCCTCTGTACTCTAGGTGAGTGGACCACAATGGGGGAGACCAAAACCTCTGTACTTTGGGTAGTGGACCACAATGGGGAGACCAAAACCTCTGTACTTTGGGTATTGGACCACAATGGGGAGACCAATTAAAGCCAATGTATTCTGGATGTTGACCACAATGGGGTGACCAAAACCACTGTACTTTGGATAATGGACCACAATGGGGAGACCAAAGCCACTGTACTCTAGGTGAGTGGACCACAATGGGGAAACCAAAGCCTCTGTACTTTGGGTATTGGACCACAATGGGGAGACTAAAGCCGTAGCCGTCTGTAGGTGTGTGCAAGTTTAACTCTGGGAAGATATGATCAAAACTGTAAATTTGTCCACATATTCAAAGCAATTGACTACCTGTAAACGTGTTATACATACTTATATTATGTGCCTCATATTCACTATCATCTATCATCTATTATCTATTTGGGTTGATCATTATTATTTGTTTACAGAACCATTCAGTGGTAATTTGAATGTGCATGTAGAAGATGCTGCTTGGGCTATAGCACATATTGGTCTCTTGAACCTGAATTTGGAGTTTGTCCATGCTAAGTTGTGTTTTAAGGGACATGGTTCATATTCTCTGAACATTCTTCAGGTTGGTGTTATAGTTTGAAAATTGTAAAGCCAAAGTATATTTCTTTTTCACAAAATAATAATAGAGTTATAAGCAATAGAGAATTGTGTCTATCTGGTCTGAAATGAATGCAAAAAAATGCATTAAAAATAAATAAACATACCTAAATGTTACATAACAAATTTCACAGGAAAAAAGTTACATATACTTTCACTATAGAAATCAATATAAAAAGAAAGATAAAATGACAGGATTTTTTTACTCGAAAAATTGTCTAATAATCCCACATTTGTTTTTGTTTTATTTCTGTAGCCTAATGTTATATGTATCAAATTACCTACTGAATTGTTGAAGGGATGATTAAATATAATTAAAATTGGCCAAAATCGTTATAAAATTATTTACAGAAAGTGATCTTTATTTTATGCTTTTCCTTGGAAACGCTAACCATTTGTATGATTGTATAACTGATCAATCAAAGTGTAATAGTTATTAACCGCAGACCACAGTTCAAATCCTATCTGAGAATGAAGACTCAATTCTCCAAACCTTGACTGATTCCTTCAGACCACAGTTCAAATCCTATCTGAGAATGAAGACTCAATTCTCCAAACCTTGACTGATTTCTGCAGACCACAGTTCAAATCCTATCTGAGAATGAAGACTTAAAATGGGTGCCAATGTATTCCTCAATTCTCCAAACCTTGACTGATTTCCACCAAGGGCCAGAATCAGTCTTTGCCATTTTACACCTCAATTCGAGTGATTGCTTTTTTCAAATAAGCTATATTACTCATATAGTTTTGTCTTTTTTGATTTACTTATTTTATATAATAACATTTCCTCAAGTTGAAATTCAGCAAATTTTATAAAAAGCCATAGAAATGCTGTCAAACAC
The DNA here is from genome assembly GCF_978046115.1 of Saccoglossus kowalevskii. Lineage (NCBI taxonomy): Eukaryota > Metazoa > Hemichordata > Enteropneusta > Harrimaniidae > Saccoglossus > Saccoglossus kowalevskii. Next base: position 18,160,190 of record NC_140656.1, on the reverse strand, counting down.
AAAAAAGTAGTCCTACTCTTGAGCACAGTTGCATGAAGCAGCCATACCGTCATTTCTGTGGAACGTTCAGGAGAAATGTGTAATTGGGATTAGTATATGCAAACTGGACTTAAGTTCGATTAAATATTAATAGAAATTATTAAACATTTGTCATCACTTGGTAGGTGTAAAGTTAAATGGAAGTCATCACAACGCTGATAAGTCACAATCAAGCACACACATACTTGTATCGCAATATATTTTGAGGACTTCATTGGATTATCTTTTGATATTATAGTTGAATTAACTTTTAATATAGTTGCGATATGAACTCGATTAAAAAGCGTTCCTATATAGGGTTGTGTTTTAATTGGAGTTTAATAATTAAACTCAATTACAATGCAATTCAACGTAGAATTGCGTTTTAATTAAGTTCAATTAAATAAAAGTTGAATATCCCGTGACTGAACATAGAAATGTTTGCGAAGCTTAGGTTTAGTAAAGGGGGTAGGTATGGTAAAATAATATTGATATTAATATAAACTGTACCATACCTTCCCCCTTTACTAAACCTAAGCTACGCAAAAAGGATTAATAATCAAATTAACTATTAATATAAATTATGTTTTCCGAGGACTATGAAAAAGGTATATGTCCTCGGAAGTTGGTATATATCTGTATTTTTGTCCTCGGGACATTAGTAATGCAAGTACACACACACATAACGTTTGAGGCGCATAGTTCAACATGATGTGCACGGAAACGAGAAACAGATATTTTTTTTCTCAGCCTTATCTCATTCTATTTTTTTTAGGAGTTTGGCTTTTATGACATAATTGAATTGGTGAAGAAGTATGATGGTGTTGTCAGAAACATGATAAACAGTGTGGAAAACACCATCAAGACATTTAAGAACCTGCTTTCAAGTGCAGAGTCTAATGCCAATAGTGTATTTGATGATTTTGTTGCCGTTATTGAAGATCTACCGAATCGAATTAGGGACCTGAGAAACATCGGGAAGAATTTAGTTCGTGTGATTGGTGAATATAGTGGACTGCCGGAATTTGTCACAGATGTTAGAAATATTGTAGATAGAGTTAGTACACTTGTGAATGATATAAAGACAGATGTAATGGAGTTTTATAATGTAAGTCTTAACCCAACTATGCATTTACATATACATGCAGGTTACATGATTATGTGTGTTTACATATAGCTCTTGTACCAGTAAGATGAAAGTTGTTTTTTTTATCAACAAATGTTTTTGTAAGTTTGTTGCAAATATATCTTAAAAACAGTGATTCAGATTTGCAGTCAATGCAAAGTTATTTACAAAAAGCAGCTTGCATGTTGACATTTTTTTTACGTATCAAATTCTTGTGTTGATAAACAAATTCCCACAACCCCCTCTGCATAACACTTTTCAATATGGTGACTGCAAGTTCAAGTGCAAGTTTTGATTTGCATGATTATTTCGGATATGGACACTGTTCTCAAGATTGGTTGCTGAATCCAACAAGATCCTATATTTTACTACAGTGAAGCCTGTGTTAGTGACCACCTCTATATAAAGACCACCTGCATATAGTGACCACCTGCCTATGGTGACCACCTGCCTATCGTGACCACCTGCCTATAGTGACCACCTGTCTATGGTGACCACCTGCCTATAGTGACCACCTGTCTATGGTGACCACTTGCCTATAGTGACCACTTGCTTATAGTGCTCATCTGCCTATAGTGACCAACTGTCTATGGTGACCACTTGCCTATAGTGACCACCTGTATATGGTGACCACTTGCCTATAGTGACCACCTGCCTATAGTGACTGTCTATGGTGACCACTTGCCTATAGTGACCGCCTGCTTATAGTGCTCATCTGCCTATAGTGACCAACTGTCTATGGTGACCACTTGTCTATAGTGACCACCTGCATATAGTGACCACCTGTCTATGGTGACCACCTGTCTATAGTCACCACCTGCCTATAGTCACCACCTGTCTATGGTGACCACTTGTCTATAGTGACCACCTGCCTATAGTGACCACCTGTCTATGGTGAGCACTTGCCTATGGTGACCACTTGCCTAGAGTGACCACCTGCCTATAGTGACTGTCTATGGTGACCACTTGCCTATATTGACCACCTGCCTATAGTGACCAACTGTCTATGGTGACCACTTGCCTATAGTGACCACCTGTCTATAGTGACCACCTGTCTATGGTGACCACTTGCCTGTAGTGACCACCTGCCTATAGTGACCACCTGTCTATGGTGACCACTTGCCTATAGTGACCACCTGTCTATAGTGACAATTTTTGGGCATATAACATATAGGTAATTAACCTTGTATAGGGACTAAACCATCTTATGTGACAACCCTTTCAGCAATGTTTGCAGATTCAGGTAGCTTAATTTGTTTAGAGACCTTGAGAATAATTAGCATTCCATTCATAAAACAGTTATTAAATTCTCTTAACTTAAACCATTGTTGCAATGGTACTATCTCATTATTTTCTATTTTCATTATTTCAGTTAAAGCTCGCGGGTGGGGGGGGGGTTGTCTGTGTATGCGTAAGATGGCCATAGCATGTCATTGTTTACAAACAAACATCTATCCATGAGCCTCTGCATTTTTAACGTGTATTGTTATTATCATCGCTTGGGACTCAATTTTCGCGTGTGTGCAGGTGACGACCCTCCGCTTTAAATGTACAAGTTAGCGATCATCAAAAAATATTAAAGACCATTTTAATGGTGGTCACTATACTCATGTTTGACTATATTAGATAAAGCTAATCCTCTCTGATATGTCCGGCACTCAAAATTGCTTTGAGATGTTTGCACATTACATGAAAAGAAAATGTTATCTATCAACAGTCGTGTTGATACATTGCCACAGAAGTTAAGACTTATATTGTTAAAACAGAATAATTACGGTTGTAAACAATTTGTTTCTTATGATATTAGTTCAATTCTACAAATTCAAATGATAAATGTCAGAAATATTGTTTAATTGATTGCAGTCTATTGTTGATACGATAACTGTGACTCTACCTTGGGCAGCTGAACAGATAATGGACGCCATTGAAGCTGCTGCCCAAGCAGTCAAGAAATTATTTAAATCACCCAGAACTGCCATCACTGATATTGCCAAATCTATATACAAGTAAGTGAAGACAGTGTTGTCATGTAATATCATTGGCTGATAAATAAAGTGTAGCAAATTGTTGTTCCGCCATTGAGAAACACCAAAGTAATAGTGAGTGGAAATAATGACACCCCCATCTTCCTTAGTCGGTTTATCCTTTCCACCACCAGACTTTCTTGCCTAAATTTTTCTGCAATTTTTTCTACAATTTATGAATATTTCTGGAATTGAACCCTAATTTTGGAGCCAACAGACAAAATTTAAATAAATTATTAGTTTTTACTCGAAACATTTTGTCTATTCTTGTCCAAATCGTCTGAAGGAAATTGTACACTATAAACAGGACTATTTTGTGAATTTGTGATGAAAAGAGGGAACTGGTAGTGAAAAGTTTATAGTGCCATGGTTGTTTATTATTTTTGCACAATACGCTAATAATATGAGGTTATTGCGAGGATACCTCAAAGTATGCACAAAGTCAGTACAGTAGGAGTATGTACCGACACGCATCCAATGATACATCATGGGAATGCCGAAATCCAATAAGAATCAGCAAACTATTTGTGTGGAGTCCGGTCAAACTCTGGTGGCGGCCATGTTTGTTTTTATTATTAGAGGACGTTTATGCGCGTAATCATTCCATATTTGGAATTTGCATTTCCTAATATGGTAAGATGAAAATACCCCGTAAAATACCGCAAAATTATGGCACGCTGTAACTTATGCCGTTACGGTGACAGATGTATAATAATGTGTAATATATTATTTAGATATTATATAAATTATGTATTATTTCATTATTCAGGATCAAGGCAGCGATTGCTGGTGTATTTGACGCCAAGAATAGAATCGTCAAGGCATGTTTCTTTCTAGATGGGCAGAAGCCATATTGGTTCAATCTCAGGGATGAGATTGCTGGTATCGTGGAAGATATTCTCAATGCCAAGGACAATCTGGGTGATGCTTTAGAGTGGATTACTGAGGGTGCAAAAGATGATGACACTTTCAAGAAATTCACTGGAGTGCCATTGGTAAGAAAAAAACTTCTTACATACTTCAAGCACAATATGCTGTGATGATTTGAGGCTATGACGTTTAGTTTAGTTATTAGCATAATGATATTGATACATTGTATGGAGCATCTCATGAGTATATATACATGGGCTTAGTTGCAAGCCTATCAGATGAGTAATAAACATCTTAGTTGCAAGTGCTCCTCTTCAGTGTGTTATTCCACCCCTGAATACTCGCTTGGTTCACTCTACCCTGAGAAGTATGTTTTCAGATTACATAATGCATTTGTTTGAATTTTGCCTATTCTCGGGGGCAGACATCCGGGCATTGTCACCGCCTGGCAACTGTCATGGTGAAAACAAAGGCCGAAAGTTCTTAAGAAACGTTACTTTGGGATGGTTGTTGAGACCCCCTGAACAGTGTAACAAGATGATCCCTGCATGTCCAACATATATAAATTTGGTTATTCAGCATTACTTCATAGTTGCATTTGTGTTGTTTTCTTGAATTTAGCTTTTTTCACCGGCTCTTCAACCGGCTTTCCACAGCATCTCGCGCAGAGCCCATAGAAATACATGCTACAGTGATGTGCATCTTAGCAACATGGAGCGCCTTGTGACGTAGCTCTGCCCTGAGGATATTAGATGAACTACATTTAGATGTTATCCTAAGTTCAATTCCTAAGGCGAAATTTGATTTTTTTAAAAATCAGTTGATGCTCTAATAGTCCATCCTCAGTGGTCATGTCACATTGTCTTGTGTTATTTTCTATTACCTCATGTAATATTGTCTCAAGAAAATGTGCCACTGATCAACCCTGTGAACTGTTGCTCCCTTTCACAAATTAAATCAGCAAAATTTGTTCAAAGAAATACATGAAGACATGTAGACAATGGGAAATTATGTCTATATTTTTCAAAATTATCATAGAAGGAATTGTTGAATTTAGTGATACCTTAAAACTAGTCCCTTGTTAACATAATAAATACAGCATGTTTGCAAATATTGGTTACTGTAAAATACTTTATTTTAGCTGGAATTAATTTTCAATACTTTTCAGGTGTTTTGTATGGAATTTATTTTCACTAATTTGTTGGTGAGTTGAATGTAAATTATAGGAAAAAATGGTATATTCACTGGATTTTATTTTCCCTGAATCACCACCACCACAGCGAAAATAAATTGCAAGCAAAAGAAAAGTATTTCACAGGACACAAACTATTGGAAGAAGTGTGATATGGCAGTTGTGGACTTGTTACATGCATCTAGATGCTTACCTAATAATACTGTAAAAAGATTAATTATTCACTGCGTTTTAATTTTGCTTATTTCGCTGACTGGAAAATGCGCTAAATTAAAACCCAGTGAATATGTAAAATTTAGCATAGAACACATTATCTAAATGACCAAACCGTGAATTTAAAACCTACTGAATATGCCTGAAATGGTAATTCAGCAAATTTAAATCCAGTGAAAACTATTCATTTTACAGTAGAATGTGATGCATCAAGTTTTCTGCAGTCGTTCGTCTCGTCTCATCTCTGTCTCTGTAAAAACTAATCAATATGTTCATCGTATTTTACAGTCTACCATTAAGCAGCAGATTATTGATGAGATCTGGGGTGAATTTGATACCTTAATAACTCCAGTACGAATGATAGAGAGACTGGCAGAGCCGTTTGTTTTGGCGTATGATTCATTCGTTGGTACAATAGAAAGTATCAAGCAAGCTTATGAAGGAATAAAAAGAGCGTAAGTGTAAATATATATATTTGCATATATATTTTCTGTATCCGTAATGTTTGTTAAAAACAGTTTTACTGTATTTCCTCTATTAGTAGTGCATACGTAAATAAAAGAGATACGTCTATGGATAAAGTGTTTTTTTTCAAATAGTTGATTTTCTGTTCAGTGTGAGACCTTGCATATTGCGTCAAAAGCACGAACCAATGTCCATCGCAAAAATCAACTCATTTGATTTTGAACTTGAATTCTTTTCTTGTTGATCTCTCAGATGAGAACATGGGATTGAGATATTCTTACTTCATCAAAATTGACCATCATCAAATGTCACATTACTAAGCAGGGAAATACAACAAAATGCCACATGATGGTTTGACACCAATACAATACTATGATCTTAGTTTGTGTCATATTATGTTTGATTTGTTGTGGGATCTCACAGTGAAAAATGGTCAATAAATTCAATTTTTGGTTTATGTGCGCTTCAACTTGTTTTTGATGCTCTTTAAATAGAGAAAATGTAATCAAATGATGAAGGTAGGTTATCAGATATGTTTCGGCACTTTTTTGGCGCCACTGTAGACTTTGTCGAGCAAAGCTTATCATATGAGTGATTGTCCGTCGCCATCCGTCGTCGGCGTTCGTGTCAATGTTTGACTTTATTGACTTATTCTTGAAAACTAAAAGCCTGAATGCTTTGATACTTGGTGTATATGTACCTTGGGTAGACCTCTCTCAGATTTGTTTATTTTCTAATGCTATCTTCTGTTTTTTAATTGCAATGTGCATTGCTAACAGCAGAGCTATCTCAGCCGACAGGCTGCTTGTTCTTATATTCTTCAATATTAGAAATAAACCCTAATTTTGAAGCCAACAGACAAAATTTGAGTAAATTTTCAGTTTTCACTCAAAAAGATTTAGCTACTTTTTGTTCCTATACTACTATGAACTGGATTTTTTTTTTTTAAATTGGTAATGAAAAGAGTGAACTGGTGGTGAAAAGGCTAAGGCAATCTTTTTTTGACAGATATGATGATGCCAAGACTACAATCAATAAAATATTTGGCCCCAAGATGGGTAAGAAGTTTCCAAGAGTGATTGCGACTGGTAGCTGTGGAGATGGGCGGTTTGAAAACACCAATCAGAACACACTACCAGGAATTGACTTAGAGGCAAATGCTGGAGATGAGGTGAGAATGGATTTTACACCAACTTAACATTAATGGCCCTTTCATGATAACTTTTCAACAGTATATTTATAATACTTTTGTTAGAGGCAATACTTTATTGTAAATTACATTATTATAGCATTATCAATACCAAATATGGAACGATTTTGTGCGTAAGTGTCCCCTAATAATACAAACTAGCTGTGGTTTGTCTGGACACCACACAATAAATTTCGCTGATTTTGTTCTAAACTTTTTGGATTTCGGCTTTCTAATGATGTATCCTTGGAAGGAAAGATGTATAATAATAACTCAGACAGTACGGAGTACACCATCGTGTCGACCTCCACTGCGTGTCGGTCGATACTTCCGCTGTACTGTCTATCTGGTATCCTCATATTATTCAAAAACAATTGTAAATGTGGTATTACTTCTTAAATTATGGAAAAATGTAATTTCTTCTTACTTAATAAAAAAAACATAAATTTGCTGGCGGAAAGCAAACACATTGTAACACAACATCCTACTAAAAATATTTATTTCAAAAATAAGCGAACTTCAAAGTATCTCAACAATTAGTGACAATTTTTTTTCCGTTTAAGTTTGGGTAAATTTCTGTTACTTTGGCACTCTAAGAGTTAATACGACTGCTGATTGTGTCACTTTGTAGCTGACTGCTCCTTTTGATGGTACTGTATCTGTGACTGGAAACAACCAAATCACATTGGTGATTACGAGGGAATTGAAGGACAATGAAATAATCCTGTACAATGTTATCCTCGACCCAGGCCTGGAAAACCAACATGTAAGTTGTAATGGAACTCTTTAAATTTTTGTTTATTTATACCTTTTAAGATTTAAGGTCATTCATTATTATTTAGTTGCTGTGAACAATCGTCTATTGTTTTAAAGTTGCAAATATATGAGGTACATCAGAGGTACATTACTTGGGGTTTGCAACTACGGTGACATGGTACCAAGATCCCGTTTCAATCTCGCTCACGCATATTAAAGCGTTCCAACTCAGAAAAATGTGAATGCGCATGCCCGAGGTAACTAGGATACTCGGAAGTTCAGGTGGATCAAAATAGCTGCTCACAATATGACAGATTACGATAACTATATTTTCTGTAAATTTTTGATGTGTTACATTTTTTCACTATGAATGTGGTAATACATGTGTTATTGTTTTATTACAAACTGCCTATGTCATGTCAGAAGGTTGTAGCACCAGTCTCGTTATCTACGAGATGAGACTTGAATGGGATCTTGGCATGATGTCACCATACAGTACTATGCGCGTTGCAAACCCCAAGTAATGTACCTCTGGGTACATGTATGTACTTTCTGACACTTTCTCACTTCCATGCGGCATCCTTCAAGGACCTATCAAGGATTTTTATTTTATACTGGGCCTCTGAGTGATTTTATGAATGCTCATCCTGATACAAATGCAAATCACATTACGGAGAAGTCTGCAGTCTCTCATCTATAGAGTCAATTTTACATTTTTTTAAAATGCCGACTATAAACAAGACTTTAATTTAATTTGTGATAAAAAAGGGCACTGGTGTTAAAGCTCTTATTAGTAGTGCACTATATAGGAATTATTATTATTAAATGTTGAGATTGCATGTGAATGAGAATTGAAAAATTTAGGTGTACCTCTTAAATTAAGCTAAGTTTTTAAACAACTCACTGAGTTGGGAATTTTTTGATTGTCCTCGAAAGATCAGTCACTTTGTAGATATGTTTGTCTGAGAGACCATTCAGTATATACTCTCAAAATGAAATTGGTGGGAAAGTGAGGGCAGTATACTTTTCAGCTACACTGTCATTGTAAATTGTAAATGTTCATATAGATGATTGTCCATCGTCCTTACTCTGTCCATCAACAATTACAGTTCCATCTTACTACCAGCTTATTTGCTTTGATACTTGGAATTTTGTTCATTCCATGGCAATATCAATTCTCCATTTTTAGCGAATGTTTTTGTTATTTTTGGTATTGAAACTTTGTAGGTTTCTAAGGATCATCGTATTGGTACCGTCGCGTCATCAGACTGTTCTCCTAATATAATCCATCTAAGTCTTCGAACACAAGAAGTACACGAGTATATTGATCCAACCTCATATCTGATGAAGCGTGAAATGCCACCACCAGGATGGCATATTGAGTGCGATGACTATGTTCTCATTTACAAAGTAAGTCCTCTCTCAAAAAAATCAGGTATTATCAGACACATACAAGATAATTATTAGACACTATAAGTACGTTATCTATATATATTATAGAGGTCTTGTACCATATCCCATGAATTTCTGAAATATTTGATTGTCTTGTAACTGTCTAGCAAATGTATTCAGGCAGTCACATTCAGAAAGTATTATAACATATAGAAACGACCAGAAGATAAATAACTTTAAACATCAGCGGTCAGGATAACGGCAACCTTGGCAGAACAAACCACTGCTGAGATTTCCTCGTATTTCCTCATATTAACACACTAGGAATGACACAAGAGACTGATATGCGAGAAAAGTAGCGTGTAAGCGTCTATTCCATGATATTGGTCGCCTTTGACCAACATCATGGCAAGGACGACGTGGTACTTGAGTGAGGGCGCCACCTAAGGGGACTTCGTGTGTAGGCGTCATTGAGGCCTATGTCCCGGCTGGTGACCCTTAACGTTTTTAAGTTAGTGTCCTTTTATTGCCTTGAAGTACAATTTATTGCAAAATAAATAAATGCTGGGTATTTTCATTTATGAGTAGGCGCGCTGATACTTGAAAGTGAATTTAGTTTTGTAAGATGCAGTACTGAGCATGGTGCTAATAACTCAATAAAAAAAATGTGTGTTTTATTATGCAGATGAAAGTTGAAATGTCGGGATCTATAACTGGAGGAGCAGTAAAAAGTGACACATCACCAGATAGAACTAGTGAACCGGATACTTCAGATATGGACAGTATCGCTAAACGAAGAAAGCGTGGCATCATAAATGATTTATTTGGAGCAGCCAAAGGTAATGTCCATATAATGAAAGTTTTTTGAAAGCTCTAGGAATAAATCAGTAGTCTATGCACTTTGAACTGTTGTTCATGTAAGCTGCATATGTATTGTATTATATTAAAATTAAATATCTAATTTGCATATTTGTAAACAAACACAAAACTTGAAAGAAAATGACACATCTATTGTACAAATAAAAAAGATCTAAATATCGAACCTATTGAGACTGGAGATTAGAAGAGGTTAAAACGAGGGAGATGTTACCTTTGCATGCAGTAGACGGTCTTAGCATGTCGTCATTTCACAAACAAGCATTTACCAATCAGCCTTTATGTTTTTAGCATGCATTGTGATAGTTGATTAAGACTTGTTTGCCGGTATCCATCAGGTAACAATCCCTCTGCTTTAAATTATAAAACAAATAAAGCATAGGACTGTTGGTAATCACAAACTTTGTGCGTGGTGTGATTATTGTTAGTGATTTCAGTTATTACAACTCACACCAAAAACAATAGAATACATTCATCGGTAAAATGACGTTCGAAAGAGTTACAAACTCGTTTCAATGTTTTCCGTATTTCAAAAATGTATGTCACTTTTATGTCGCATTTGAACACTTTTTCTGGTTTACGTACATCGGTCACAAAAGCACTATATAGCATATGGTGGAAATAATATCCTGTCTTTGAATGAAATCATTATGAGAATACTGCAAAGTATGCACGCAGGCACTACAGGATAACATATTGACCTCTGTTTAGATTGGCAAAGTGGGGATTTCTTTTTTAGTTTTACAAACAAAAATATAATTAATTGTCAAATTAGCCTTTTTAACGTAATGGCGAAAACTAGCGTGACTGAGAAAGAAATCATGACTGGACGCATCTGCAAGCGACCCTCTGCGTTGGAGTGAAAACTGGAGCGAAATCACTCCGGTAATTTTGCTAATTAAAAGTTGTTGACTTAGCGGTCAGGTTAATTTTCGCGATCACACTAAAAGGACTATAAGAACAATTAATTATTTCTTTTTGTAAAACAAAAAAGAAGTCCCGACTTTGCCAGTCTAACCTCAGTTATGCATTAGTTGGTACGATCACCGTAATGATTTTATGCATACTTTGCAGTATTCTTGTAATAACCTCGTAGTATCCTTGTTATGAGTTACAAATAACTGCAAGATAGATGCAACATTTCTCATCCCAGAACTATGGAAATAAAGACTAGATACTTATTAGGGGACTACGGTACTAAGTATAAATACAATGATATCACGCTTCTAGGAAGAAAAGTCAGCATTTTAAATGTAAACACAAAATTCTACATATTATATTTTTTTTTTCATTATTTTTTAGACTTCGTTGATGGTCTTGGGTTTCCTGGAATAGATGAACTTGGACCAGTGTTTGATTTCAACATGAATGCTTTGAATGTTGGTAATGTGTTTGACTTTCTGGAAAATGCACAAATGACACCCCTTAAAGATCAACTGGAAATGTTACTTGAGAAACTCCAGGTGAATTGTAATTCTTGAAAATTAGTGGTAACCATTAACTTAACTGAACGATTAGATATTCCACCTAATTTGCATATAATTATCAGGTTTGTTTTATCAGATTTCTTAATTTCGTGATGATATCTTCTAATCTCTTATTTTAATGAATATTTTTGTCATTTTCGGTAAAAAGTAATGTTTTCGACTTCTTGTTGAAAACTGCAAGTCTGATTGCTTTGATATTATATATGCAGGTACCTCAGGTGGACCTGTCTCAGATTTGTTCATTTTGTGATGATTTCGAGCTAATTGAAATGTGATTTGCTAACAGCTATCTCAGCCGAGAGGTTGCTTGTTGCATATAATTACAAATGAACTGTTACAGTAGTGCTAATCTGTTCATCTTTTCTGCTTATAATTAGCATAACGAATGAAGTGTTAGTCCTCTTACTTTGCATACAATTAGCATAAACGAATTGAAATTTTAGTCCATCAACATAATTAGTATAACAAATATTCAATTTGTCAGAAATCAGTGAAAATAAATTCCATACGAAAAACCCAAAAAGTCTTTTCAGCAGAAATTAATTCCAGCTAAAATAAATTACTTTACAGTATTTTAAATACACAAATAGCTAGTCAACAGTCTCTCTGACCTGGTGGATTTTTTTTAAGTAAAATAACTTACTTAAATGTCATTTGTTTGCAAAATGTATTTCAAATAAGGGCAGAAAGACTGTTATAGGCTGCACTCGACAATGTGGAAACATTTTTCTGTCGTGTAATGTCGTGGCTGAGAGGTAGAATGAGGTAGAATTGCCAACCAATAGCAAGTCACATCGATGTTGTGGCATCTTTCAAACCAAAGAATGCTGTTTTGCATAGAACACAAATCAGCTCCTTTGATTGGGCGGGGACAGTCATTGACAACAACTTTTGTCAATTATGATCTAAGACCTATTCCTTTGGCATATTGCACATTACAGCAATCAATCAAATGATTTTAGTTACAAAAAAGTGTTAGGCCAGAGAGACTGTTAATTGTCTAACAACAAGCTACTAGACTGAATAAAATGGTGGATTTGATGATGTACCCAGACAAATATACTTTTTGACTTTTTTATGCAGAATGCAATCAACACTGCCGGGTGTCAACGACCTGAGTCCATGGACATTAAAGAACTGAGAAATGGGCTACAACTAAAAAAGAAATCTACAACTGGATCTAGAGATGAACTGGTCAAACGATACCTGGAATCAGAGGAAAGTATGTATCAGTTGGCATGGCAACAATGCAAATGTGATTCGGTTCATACTTGGGCATTTTATTTTGAAAATTTCCAGTGTACAATGTTTGTGCTCACATGTGTTTACCCCAAACTGTTAACATGACAAAATTTCTATTGGTATACCATAAAATCTGTATAAGCAGCCGCATCCCTAATAGAAATCACACCCAATCTTTTCGAATAACTGAGAAACAAATATGCATTTTTTCTCATAAGTGTAGATGCTTTAATAGAAGCCGCATCCCTTCTGTTGCATTGTACCATTTTAATAGAAGCTACAGGTTTTTTTTTTCAAGATATGCAAGAACACATATCGTAGTTTGCAATAATTTATATTGTTTGAAAAGAATGAATAATCATATACAGTTTTCTGGTAATTGGAGAAATGTTATTAACAAAATGAATAAAAAAATACTTCTTGTGTGAAAAATAAGTTTTGAAAACTCCTCAATGACAACTTAATGAATTTTATCTCTGAAAACCATCTACATGTATTATATATCTCCACAGAATGTTTTGGGTTGAGAAATGCACTCTCCAAGAATATCTACTGTACTTTTGATGAGCATTGCCTTGGTGTTACTTGCTGCATTGATCTACAACTTGGTCCCTATCTACATAGGTCTTTCAATGCCTACGTTCAGTATAATCCATGCAACTTTGAACTTGTGATTGGTGTTGACAGCTGGACCAAGACGTTTAATCTGATAGACTTTGATTTTGGTAAGCTGGAAGTGGAAATATAATCTTATAACAAATGACATCACGGAACATATATGATCATTTGAAAGGTTTGGATGCGTAAACCACAATGAACAAGATTATTGTTACTGTAAACTACTTTATTTTCGCTTGGATTTAGTTTTCGCTATTTTCGCTGAAAGAATGATTCAGTGAAAATAAAATCCAGCGAAAATACCTTTTTTCCTATATTTTAAATTCAACTCATTCAAAATCAGTGAAAATAATTTCCATACAAAACATCCAAAAAGTCTTTTTATTATTCTTTGCTAATAAGCAAGCTAGGACACTAGCAAAGCAGTTGACCGACACTGACTCAGTCTGTATTTATAAGAATGTATGTTTATCTTGTGATTTTGATCTCATAAATCTTTGTATTTACTGTTGATTTGTAGCTGATGCAGATGAGGAAGGTGAGCCAACAATTGAAAGTATTGATGTGCTTGATGCGGTGAAGATTACAGTGAAACACAAGATAGAGATGACTGATGGCAAGATTACTGTAAGTCAGCCATGAGTTTAGGCATTGAAGACCACAACATACAATTCCCATAGATGACAGTGCTGGTCATTGAAACCACTAAATAGAATTCCCATAGATGACAGTGCTGGTCATTGAAACCACTAAATAGAATTCCCATAGATGACAGTGCTGGTCATTGAAACCACTAAATAGAATTCCCATAAATGACAGTGCTGGTCATTGAAACCACTAAATAGAATTCCCATAGATGACAGTGCTGGTCATTGAAACCACTAAATAGAATTCCCATAGATGACAGTGCTGGTCATTGAAACCACTTAGTAGAATTCCTATAGGTGACAGTGTTGGGCATTAAAGACCAAAATTTAAATAAATAAAAAAGTTTTGTGATGTCTTTAAAAGTAGTTAACTTTCAAACAAGAACTCAAAGAACGCCGGACTATGATGCTGTTTTGTATTTTGAGCACAATCATTGACAGACACTGCCAAAAAGTGAATTACTTTCATGCTATATCACAAACTTGAAGGGCTTTCAAACCATTTGATATTTTAAGAAAATCTTAAAAATCTCAATAATTCAATCTTTAAATACCTGGATATCATTCATCTCAAGAATAATGTGGGCCAAAATTAAAATCTAATTAAAGCTGCACAATAACAGTAGTGCATTGTTATCTCCATCCAACATTGGGGTGAGGCAATGCAATGTTACGCAAGGCAAGGTGCTGAGAGGCGGGTCAGGTAACGTAATATAAGTTCTTTCATATATTATAATTATATTATGTTCTTTCTGTTGTCAAGGTAACTTTGGAGACTGAACTGTGTGCTACTGAGGTGGACATATGCCTAGCTCCTGTGAAAATACTGGATGAAGCAACAATAGATGTACCACTGTGTGATGAAGTCATGCAAGAACATGTAGACTCTGTAAAGCAGCAACAAGAGACTGGAAGTAAAATATAATTTTATCATTTTTATGATGAATTTTTCAGCAGTCATAATAGCATTGATTTGAGTTGTATCATCACGGGATGAATATGCATTAGTTTGTTTAATTTCGACAAACACATCATGAATCTATAAGTAGATTAATATTCGTATTTATAACAATTAATGTTATATAGACTTCTCTGAGATTCATAACAAGTCACAAAAGAACCAAAATGAAGTAATGCATATGAGGTTGAAAATAATTTTATTGCCTGTGCTTGTTTTCATGTGCGGTTCTTTTTATCCGAACAAGTGGCTGCTGTGTCCGTGTCAATATAATGTTTTGAGTGTATGGTCAGGGATATTAAATTTAAGTGAGTTTGAGTTAGTTTGTTGGTTGAAGGTTGTGTGTTATGGATTTCACAGCAAGTCTCAGAAGTATTGGGGCAGCTAATTTGCAAACTGCTTGGGTTTTGACGTAGACTGGTACATGTCTGGATTCCCCTGAATGATTTGCTTTGTTATGCGAGGCGTGATAATGTATACGTAGTTTCAATGGTCAGCCTGAGAATGGCCAGTCAGCTGGCGTAAAGTGATAATATGATGAATGTGATTAACCTATACTTACTATATGGGGGTAGCCATCTTGAACACTGCTTGAAACTAAAGAGCCGTATTGACAAACAGTTTCCTACAAATCAGGTAGAAAACAACTAACTTTCACATCCAAACTATCTGTTGGGCTAACATTAAGCCAACCGCTAAAAACCTCATTTGTCGTTTTTGCGTGGACGAACGCCTCATTACATGAAGAACATAGAACACTTTATCTTGCATATTTGAAAGCGAAATCGACATTCAAGTGTAAGACGATCGTCCCCTACTGTTATATATTCATAAGAAGACGGCGCCAGGGAGATTCGCAAACCAACCGGCATTAAACAGACAATGTGAGGTATCAGTGCGTGAGTTAGGTTAGACAGAATGAATAATGTTAGAAGTAAGGAAAAGTAAGTAAGGGGAGAGAGGTCTTTGATTGATTGATTGAATGATTGATTGATTGATCTCTTTTAATTGATTGATTTGTTGGTTTGATTGTGAATGATTTATTTAATTGCTTCTTTTGATTCACTGATTTTTATTTTTTATTTTTTTGCAGCAGGTATAGTGATGTCTGAACTGACATTAGGAGAATTGGAAATCCTACTTGATCAATATGGCATCGATGAGAAAGACGTCACAAATCTCCTGACAGACCTCAGGAAACTGTACCAGGAAATGGTATGTTGTCAATTATTTCAATTCCATTGCCATCTGTTAAATCATAAATCATAATCATCAAAACCATCAAGTGTTGTGGAGTCATATCTGATTGAGTATATGAGTGACTAATCTGAGTGAGCATGTGAGTAATGTGAGCATATGAGTGATGGGTTATGTGAGTAAGAATGTAAATAATATAAGTACGTGGGTGATGTGGGTGCATTGAGTGAGCATATGATCATTGATGTGAATCAGTGAGCATTAGTAATTTGAGCGGGTGCATGGGTGAGTGGGCATATTACTGAATAGATGTAAGTATTAGCATGTGAGTAATATGAGTGAGTTAGTAATATGAGTAAGCAAGCTTGAGTATTGTGAGCAGGTGAGCATGTGAGTAATATGGATGAGTGACCATGTGAGTATTGTGTGTGAGTGAGAATATGAGTAAAGTGATTGAGCATATGAGTAACATGGGTGAGTGAGCGTGAGTGTGTGGGCTATCTGCATCATGATGATGTATGTGTCAGCATGTGAGTAATATAGAGAGTGAGCATGTGAGTAATGTGACAGCATGTGGGTGAAGGAGTGTGTGAGTAATGGAAATGAGCATGTGAGTAATATGGATGAGGGAGCTGTGAGTAATGTGTGTGAATGAGCATGTGCATGAGTGAGCATTTGAGTATTGTGAGAGCAGGTGGGCAATATGAGTGAGCATGTAAGCAATGTGAGGGGGTATATGAGTGATTTGAGCAGGGTAGAATGTGAGTGTAATATGGGTGAGTGTGCATGCGAGTAATATATGGGTGAGTGTGCATGCGAGTAATATATGGGTGAGTGAGTATATGAGTAATATATGGGTGAGTGAGTATATGAGTAATATATGGGTGAGTGAGTACCGGTATATGAGTAATATATGGGTGAGTGAGTATATGAGTGATGTGGGTGGGTGAGTGAGCGTGAGTGAGCATGAGTGAGAGAGTGAGAGAGTGAGTGATAATTTGAGTCCTGGGTGAGTGAGTGAGTAATGTGAGTGGGTGAGTAATATAGGTGATTGAGCATTTGAGGAATGAGTGAGCATGTAAGTAATTTGACAGAGCATGTGAGTAATGTGAGTGTTATGTTAGTAATGTGAATGAGCAGGTGAGCATGTGAGTAATATTGGTGAGTGGGCATGAGTAATGTTAGTGGGTGAGCATGTAAGTGAGTATAATAGTTATGTGAGTGTGTTAGCATTTGAGTAGTATGAGTGTTAGCATTAATAATATGAGCAGGTAATATGAGTGAGCAAGTGGGTGATGGCAGTGAGTGAGCATGTGAATAATGTGGGTGGGTATAACATGAGTAATGTAATGTGGGTGAGAATTGAGTATTATGGAGCAAGTTTATTAGTAATGTGAGATTTAAGTTAGTAATGTACGTGTGTGAGCATGTGAGAAATATGATGTAGCATGTGAAGGCATCTCAGCATGTCTCAATGAGCACAATTATTGTGAATAAGCATGGGAATGGAAGTAATACGAGAGTCTGAATGAGTATAAATAAAGTATGTGAAGATATGTGTGTACGTGTCGGTATAGCTGTAGGTTTCATAAAATTTGTTATTTAATATATTATTTTTCAGACAAAAGAAGCTATCAATACCAAACTATCTGAAATATTTGATGATGAATTTACTAATTTTGACATGTGCATGGATGGTGATGTTCACATGGAACGTGGTGCAAATTTCTTTGACTACAGAATAGATTTCATGGTTGGACCCATTCCTATGTATCTTGGTAAGTGTATATACATGTAGCTTCTGAATTTGTTAAAATGTAGTACTGGCTGTGGATTATTGCCAATCGGATACTGGATATTAAAACAATTTATGAAACAAGTCTAGCATGAAGTTGAATACCATAAAAACTAATTTAGGTGTCACTTTAATTTACATGTTAGGGTGTGAGAGTCTTTAATTTCGTTCTAAAATAGGCGTCACGAACTGTTGAAAAGTAGTCAAACAAAAGAAAACGTTGGTATTCTTACGTGCTGACAAAAATATATTTTAATGTAATATACATAGTTTTAATTTTTTGGTAACAACAACATAGTCTAACAAATTTTTTAATCAAGAATTTGGCAATGAAGAAGAATTAAACACTTTTTATGGTTTCTCAGTATCTAAACAAGGTTTACTTACTCACATTAGCCACTATAGACACTGTACTTTGAACAGACATCAGTGACTATGAATAACTAAAATTAGACTAATTTAGGCATCAGGAAAGATCAAAATGTTTGAAAAATCATGCCTAAATTGGAGATTTAACACAGGCTTATAATTTTGGTTTCATCTGTCCATCCATTCATCACTCTGTGCCTCTGTTCTCTGACTTAACTTAAACAATTTAAACAAATCCCTCCATGAACAAAGTATTATAAGCACTTTGCTTAAAGCATGTATCAACTTATATCTGTCATTAATTTTGTAAACGCTTTGTCTCAGAACCCCAATAAACATAGTTATATGGAAAATATTGACTGAATGAGCTATTTTTTAAATTTTAATACTATAGGATTTGGTTCTGGTGGTACATTTGGCATGACGTATGGTACAAATGTCTGTCTTCTATCCATGATCGCAGAGGTTGGTATTCTTGCTCGTGCTAAAATCATATAAATAATATGACAATGATATGACCTTGTCCTGACATTTGTGGAATGGAAGTTATTTTCGTAAGTGATGCAGTGTATTCTGTGACTGTATCATTGGTGAATTAAATATATGTACAGCATAGATACATCACATCATGAGTAAAAATGACTTCCATACCCATACAGCGAGGCCATGATTTTCTGTTATTATTACATATGTTCCCAGTCGTAACCGCTTCATTCAAGGCTTTGGTATTAGTGTGTAATTAAAGGCAGTAACCTATTTTAAAATCTGTCCAATGATTGGTTAATCCAGCTTTTCATTGTATTGTCATGAATTTGTTTTTGCGTATCTGTTGACCGACTTAATTAGCTGATTATTAGCTGAATTGCTGTGTTATGTCTGTCATCGTTTAGGCCTATTTGAAGTTTTGGACGGAACTTGGCTCAGTGATTTGGAACTAATTACCAGATAACCGCCGCTATTCAGACAACTCATTCTGACAGTTTATATTCATAGTTATTAATGTAGTAACGATTAATCAAAAGATATGACGTATTCAGTACTTAGTGTGATTGGCTTTATGATTAAAGGTTACGCCCTAGAGTCTTTTACTGTTTTGTAATTGGTTAGAGTTTTGAAAATGAATAAAGAGAGTTTGAGTCGGTCTTGGCGAATACTCCACAACACACGCAGTCTAGAGCAGTCCTGGAGAGCCTTGGGGCGAGTGTTGACGCAGTCTAAGAGAGTCTTGGGTCAGCCTTGCGATAGTCTTGGGGATTTTTCTCCAGGGCGCCGTGTCTTATAGAGTGCTCGATTGATCGACTAAGACGAGAGCTGAAACGTATTTCGTTGTGTGCGTCTTATTTGACTGTAAAGTATAAGGGGCTTTCCGGATCCCATACCTCAAGGGGACGCGATATAGAGACGAGACGAGATTCCCCCCTGGCACGTGTGGAGAACCCAGAGAGAGAAGAATTTCCCCCTGATAGTATATGCAAATGTTGGAAGATGTGTTCTGATTTGTTGTAAAACAACGAAAATGTCATCAACAAATGAAGCAAACAAGATTCACGATTTTTTCAAAATTATTGGACATTTCTTGAGACATCGGTCATCTTTAGGTTTATTTTAATATCAATATCAAAAAATGAATGTTACCTCCATCCCGACCTAGTGTCGGCATCCAGAGAGTGTGTGTCACAGGGCTATATTTTCAAACATTTTGATTTGATTCAGGTTTTTAATGCTTTAAAAGCTACACGATTTGTTTCTAATTTGCTGATCTACATAAAAATGACAGTTTTATTTTTTGGTCAATTTCTGAAGAAAACAAACACAAATTAGAGCTTCGGTTTTAGTTATAACTGTACTTATACCAGTTATGTTTCTTTCTTTTGGTCTTTTTCCAATTATTTTTTTCTTAAAAATATCTTAATATTAGTTTAGATTATGAGGTTAATACGAGAATATCTCAAAGTTTGCACAAATGCAGTACAGCGGAAGAATCGACCGACGTGCAAGGCTATACGTCATGGGAATGCCGAAATCCCAAATGTTTAGAACAGAATCAGCAAACTTCTTTGTTTGGATCCGATCAAACCCTGGTGGCAGCCATGTTTGTTTATATTATTAGAGAACATTTACGCACATAATCATTCTATATTTGGAATTTGCATTTCCTAATATGGAAGGATGAAAATACCGAAAAAAAAATTACGGCACGCCATAAGTTATGGCATTACGGTGACAGATGTATAATAATAGTATTTAACACCACTCAATTTTCTGAAACAAAAATCAAACAGTGTTGAAAATGATTGTTGGACAAAAGGTACTGTATTTTCTGCATAATAAATAGAACTAATATATGCTGGTGTGTTGGAAAGGCAAATATGACTACCTATAACATTTTAAATTTTTTTTAAATTTTTAGAAATCCATCCATATCTTAATAAAGTCCTTGATGCTATGATATTATGAAGTAAGTCTTCATGGTTTTACATTTTATAATGAACTATAAACATCTATTTCTTTTGAAAACAGCTCACGGTGCGGCCTCAGATTGGAGCTCAAATTTATGGATATCTTGGAATCAATCTTTACGTACTCACTGCTGAACTTAGAATGACTGGATATTTGATGACAATCAGCTTTCCAACAAAAGCACAAATACAATTTGATCATTTTCCAATAGATGTTGCGTAAGTATACAGTAGCTGATATGTGAGGTTATCATTAGAATACTGCAATGTACGCAAGAGGGCAGAGCGATTGTCGCGACTGGCAAATTCAAGATTATTGACATCACAATCACAAATACTTTGTTTACATCAGATTCAGGATCACTATACCATGTGATGGGAAGAATGTTTGCAAAATTCAAGTATGCACAGGATCAAATTGATTGTACCGACTGACACATCCCAGATGATGATGTGATTCTGAACTGCCTGAATGAATACTTTTCAGTACTCTTATATGAACCATTTCATTATACTTAAAATGAGATACAAGATCTTAAAATTGCAAGAACACGAAATGTTTTAAACTACGTACTAAACATTTGCATTCAGTGACATGATTTTATTTCCATCCTGTGTGTCAGTATGTATGTAAACATCGTGTGGGGGAAATCATAGTGTATATAGCGCTACGTGTATAATTATGTGACATTTTGATCAACCCTTCTGTTTAGTCCTCGTTGGAACAAAGTTCTAACCGGGGTATTTATAAATCGATCTTCGTCTGTTCGTCCGTCTGGAGTCATATTTCAGAAACCTATGGACCAAATCTGTTAATTCTCGCTTGTGCCTAGTACATTATCTTGTACATATGCATTACTGATTCAATCCAAGATGGCTGACTGGCAGCCATTTTGTTTTTTGAGATGGTCGTTTCTTATGCATGCTTTGTCAGTTTTTGTTCAAATTTAGTACATACATTGTACATTTAGAAACCATTTTCAATCATATTCAGCACATACATTATACATGTTGAGATACATTTCCATGTTGATTTGTTTTGTGTTTCGGATCTCTGTACATGAGCCTGGTACCTGGATACGTACACATATTCTTTAAAAATTCTTTCATTTTTTTTGCAGTGCCCGTATGGACATGAATCTGGTTCCTCTGCGTCTAGAACTCCGAGCAATACTGACATTTGAAATCTATATTAATCTTGCTTTTTCCTCAATCCACATCAAGAAAATCTTGTACAATCAGGTCTGGTGGGAATATACCACTCCTATGATCACTGGTAATATTTTTAATATTGGGGAACTGGAACCTGATGAAACACCTCCTGTGTTTAAACCCATGACACCGGTAAGATTAAAAGCAAATCACATTACAAAACAGCATTCTGTCCAATAGCATGGTATCAGCTGTTCTCAAAACAGCATTCTGATCAATAGCATGGTATCAGCTATTCTCAAAACAGCATTCTGACCAATAGCATGGTATAAGCTATTCTCAAAACAGCATTCTGACCAATAGCATGGCATCAGCTATTCTCAAAACAGCATTCTGACCAATAGCATGGCTTAAGCTATTCTCAAAACAGCATTCTGACCAATAGCATGACAACAGCTATTCTCAAAACAGCATTCTGACCAATAGCATGACATCAGCTATTCTCAAAACAGCATTCTGACCAATAGCATGGCATCAGCTATTCTCCAAACAGCATTCTGACCAATAGCATGGCATCAGCTATTCTCAAAACAGCATTCTGACCAATAGCATGACATCAGCTATTCTCAAAACAGCATTCTGACCAATAGCATGGCATCAGCTATTCTCAAAACAGCATTCTGACCAATAGCATGACATCAGCTATTCTCAAAACAGCATTCTGACAAAAGGCGTGGCATCAGCTTATCTCAAAACAGCATTCTGACCAATAGCATGGTATAAGCTATTCTCAAAACAGCATTCTGACCAATAACGTGGCACCAGCTTATCTCAAAACAGCATTCTGACCAATAGCATGGCATCAGCTATTCTCAAAACAGCATTCTGACCAATAGCATGGTATCAGCTATTCTCAAAACAACATTCTGACCAATAGCATGGCTTCAGCTATTCTCAAAACAGCATTCTGACCAATAGCATGGCTTCAGCTATTCTCAAAACAGCGTTCTGACCAATAGCATGGCACCAGCTTATCTCAAAACAGCATTCTGACCAATAGCATGGCTTCAGCTATTCTCAAAACTGCATTCTGACCAATAGCATGGCATCAGCTATTCCCAAAACAGCATTCTGACCAATAATATTGTATCAGCTCATCTCAAAACAGCATTCTGACCAAAGGCGTGGCATCAGCTTATCTCAAAATAGCATTCTGACCAATAGCATGGTATCAGCTATTCTCAAAACAACATTCTGACCAATAGCATGGCATCAGCTATTCTCAAAACAGCATTCTGACCAAATAGCATGGCATCAGCTATTCTCAAAACAGCATTCTGACCAATAACATTGTATCAGCTATTCTCAAAACAGCATTCTGACCAAAGGCGTGGCATCAGCTCATCTCAAAACAGCATTCTGACCAATAGCATGGCATCAGCTTATCTCGAAATAGCATTCTGACCAATAGCATGGTATCAGCTATTCTCAAAACAGCATTCTGACCAATAGCATGGCTTCAGCTATTCTCAAAACAACATTCTGACCAATAGCATGGCATCAGCTATTCTCAAAACAGCATTCTGACCAATAACGTGGCACCAGCTTATCTCAAAACAGCATTCTGACCAATAGCATGGCATCAGCTATTCTCAAAACAGCATTCTGACCAATAGCATGGTATCAGCTATTCTCAAAACAACATTCTGACCAATAGCATGGCTTCAGCTATTCTCAAAACAGCATTCTGACCAATAGCATGGCATCAGCTATTCTCAAAACAGCATTCTGACCAATAGCATGGCATCAGCTATTCTCAAAACAACATTCTGACCAATAGCATGACATCAGCTATTCTCAAAACTGCATTCTGACCAATAGCATGGCATCAGCTATTCTCAAAACAGCATTCTGACCAATAGCATGGCATCAGCTATTCTCAAAACAGCATTCTGACCAATAGCATGGCATCAGCTCATCTCAAAACAGCATTCTGACCAATAGCGTGGCATCAGCTATTCTCAAAACAGTATTCTGACCAATAGCATGGTATATAGCATGGCATCAGCTATTCTCAAAACAACATTCTGACCAATAGCATGGCTTCAGCTATTCTCAAAACAGCATTCTGACCAATAGCATGGCATCAGCTATTCTCAAAACAACATTCTGACCAATAGCATGACATCAGCTATTCTCAAAACAGCATTCTGACCAATAGCATGACATCAGCTATTCTCAAAACAGCATTCTGACCAATAGCATGGCATCAGCTATTCCCAAAACAGCATTCTGACCAATAGCATGACATCAGCTATTTCCAAAACAGCATTCTGACCAATAGCATGACATCAGCTATTTCCAAAACAACATTCTGACCAATAGCATGGCATCAGCTATTCTCAAAACAACATTCTGACCAATAGCATGGCATCAGCTATTCTCAAAACAGCATTCTGACCAATAGCATGGCTTCAGCTATTCTCAAAACAGCATTCTGAGCAATAACATGGTATCAGCTATTCTCCAAACAGCATTCTGACCAATAGCATGGTATCAGCTATTCTCAAAACAGCATTCTGACCAATAGCATGGCTTCAGCTATTCTCAAAACAGCGTTCTGACCAATAGCATGGCACCAGCTTATCTCAAAACAGCATTCTGACCAATAGCATGGCATCAGCTATTCTCAAAACAGCATTCTGACCAATAGCATGGCTTCAGCTATTCTCAAAACTGCATTCTGACCAATAATATTGTATCAGCTCATCTCAAAACAGCATTCTGACCAAAGGCGTGGCATCAGCTTATCTCAAAATAGCATTCTGACCAATAGCATGGTATCAGCTATTCTCAAAACAACATTCTGACCAATAGCATGGCATCAGCTATTCTCAAAACAGCATTCTGACCAATAGCATGGCATCAGCTATTCTCAAAACAGCATTCTGACCAATAACATTGTATCAGCTATTCTCAAAACAGCATTCTGACCAAAGGCATGGCATCAGCTCATCTCAAAACAGCATTCTGACCAATAGCATGGCATCAGCTTATCTCGAAATAGCATTCTGACCAATAGCATGGTATCAGCTATTCTCAAAACAGCATTCTGACCAATAGCATGGCTTCAGCTATTCTCAAAACAACATTCTGACCAATAGCATGGCATCAGCTATTCTCAAAACAGCATTCTGACCAATAGCATGGCTTCAGCTATTCTCAAAACAGCATTCTGACCAATAGCATGCCATCAGCTATTCTCAAAACAACATTCTGACCAATAGCATGACATCAGCTATTCTCAAAACAGCATTCTGACCAATAGCATGACATCAGCTATTCTCAAAACAGCATTCTGACCAATAGCATGGCATCAGCTATTCTCAAACCAACATTCTGACCAATAGCATGACATCAGCTATTCTCAAAACAGCATTCTGACCAATAGCATGACATCAGCTATTCTCAAAACAACATTCTGACCAATAGCATGACATCAGCTATTCCCAAAACAACATTCTGACCAATAGCATGCCATCAGCTATTCTCAAAACAGCATTCTGACCAATAGCATGACATCAGCTATTCTCAAAACAGCATTCTGACCAATAGCATGACATCAGCTATTCTCAAAACAGCATTCTGACCAAAGGCGTGGCATCAGCTTATCTCGAAATAGCATTCTGACCAATAGCATGGTATCAGCTATTCTCAAAACAGCATTCTGACCAATAGCATGGCTTCAGCTATTCTCAAAACAACATTCTGACCAATAGCATGGCATCAGCTATTCTCAAAACAGCATTCTGACCAATAGCATGGTATAAGCTATTCTCAAAACAGCATTCTGACCAATAGCATGGCATCAGCTATTCTCAAAACAGCATTCTGACCAATAGCATGGCTTCAGCTATTCTCAAAACAGCATTCTGACCAATAGCATGCCATCAGCTATTCTCAAAACAACATTCTGACCAATAGCATGACATCAGCTATTCTCAAAACAGCATTCTGACCAATAGCATGACATCAGCTATTCTCAAAACAGCATTCTGACCAATAGCATGGCATCAGCTATTCCAAAACAGCATTCTGACCAATAGCATGACATCAGCTATTTCCAAAACAGCATTCTGACCAATAGCATGCCATCAGCTATTCTCAAAACAACATTCTGACCAATAGCATGACATCAGCTATTCTCAAAACAGCATTCTGACCAATAGCATGGCATCAGCTATTCTCAAAACAACATTCTGACCAATAGCATGGCATCAGCTATTCTCAAAACAGCATTCTGACCAATAGCATGACATCAGCTATTTCCAAAACAGCATTCTGACCAATAGCATGCCATCAGCTCATCTCAAAACAACATTCTGACCAATAGCATGACATCAGCTATTCTCAAAACAGCATTCTGACCAATAGCAAGGCATCAGCTATTTCCAAAACAGCATTCTGACCAATAGCATGCCATCAGCTCATCTCAAAACAACATTCTGACCAATAGCATGACATCAGCTATTCTCAAAACAACATTCTGACCAATAGCATGCCATCAGCTATTCTCAAAACAGCATTCTGACCAATAGCATGACATCAGCTATTCTCAAAACAGCATTCTGACCAATAGCATGACATCAGCTATTCTCAAAACAGCATTCTGACCAAAGGCGTGGCATCAGCTTATCTCGAAATAGCATTCTGACCAATAGCATGGTATCAGCTATTCTCAAAACAGCATTCTGACCAATAGCATGGCTTCAGCTATTCTCAAAACAACATTCTGACCAATAGCATGGCATCAGCTATTCTCAAAACAGCATTCTGACCAATAGCATGGTATAAGCTATTCTCAAAACAGCATTCTGACCAATAGCATGGCATCAGCTATTCTCAAAACAGCATTCTGACCAATAGCATGGCTTCAGCTATTCTCAAAACAGCATTCTGACCAATAGCATGCCATCAGCTATTCTCAAAACAACATTCTGACCAATAGCATGACATCAGCTATTCTCAAAACAGCATTCTGACCAATAGCATGACATCAGCTATTCTCAAAACAGCATTCTGACCAATAGCATGGCATCAGCTATTCCAAAACAGCATTCTGACCAATAGCATGACATCAGCTATTTCCAAAACAGCATTCTGACCAATAGCATGCCATCAGCTATTCTCAAAACAACATTCTGACCAATAGCATGACATCAGCTATTCTCAAAACAGCATTCTGACCAATAGCATGGCATCAGCTATTCTCAAAACAACATTCTGACCAATAGCATGGCATCAGCTATTCTCAAAACAGCATTCTGACCAATAGCATGACATCAGCTATTTCCAAAACAGCATTCTGACCAATAGCATGCCATCAGCTCATCTCAAAACAACATTCTGACCAATAGCATGACATCAGCTATTCTCAAAACAGCATTCTGACCAATAGCATGGCATCAGCTATTTCCAAAACAGCATTCTGACCAATAGCATGCCATCAGCTCATCTCAAAACAACATTCTGACCAATAGCATGACATCAGCTATTCTCAAAACAGCATTCTGACCAATAGCATGGCATCAGCTATTCTCAAAACAACATTCTGACCAATAGCATGACATCAGCTATTTCCAAAACAGCATTCTGACCAATAGCATGCCATCAGCTATTCTCAAAACAACATTCTGACCAATAGCATGACATCAGCTATTCTCAAAACAGCATTCTGACCAATAGCATGGCATCAGCTATTCTCAAACCAACATTCTGACCAATAGCATGACATCAGCTATTCTCAAAACAGCATTCTGACCAATAGCATGACATCAGCTATTCTCAAAACAACATTCTGACCAATAGCATAATATCAGCTATTCCCAAAACAGCATTCTGACCAATAGCATGGCTTCAGCTATTCTCAAAACTGCATTCTGACCAATAGCATGGCTTCAGCTATTCTCAAAACAGCATTCTGACCAATAGCATGGCATCAGCTATTCTCAAAACAACATTCTCACCAATAGCATGGTAGCAGTTTATTTCAAAACAGCATGTTGCTGTCAATGCCAAAAATATTCAAATGTGCGTTCAATACTTTAATTAAAGGGTGGTAGTTGTCACGGCACGCACATGCTTTGACTGTTGCACAGACCAATAAGTATAAACTGAGATATAACCAAACAAATGTTTTTGGTGATAAAAAAGGTATCAAAGTGGTCATAGGGCGCCCAGGTCAATCTTGTACACATGATTTCATTAGAAAAACACATTCGATTGTGGGCAAATTAATGTTTATCAACACAAATGTCACACATGAGCGGTATGTAAATGTACGGTAAAACAGCCATTGCGAGCGTCGCTTATTCACTTTTAAAACCTTAACCAATTTTAAAGCAGTTTAAAGACTCTAGGGCGTAACCTACAATCATACAGCCAATCACACTAAGTACTGAACACGTTATATCTTTTGATTAATCGTTCACTATATTAGTAACTGCGAATACCAACTGTCAGAAATAGTAGTCCGAATAGCGACGGTTATATCGTAATTAGTTCCAAATCACTGAGTCGAGTTCCGTCCAGGACCTAGCATGAGCCTAAACGATGACAGACATAACACAGCCATTCGCTAGTAATCAGCTAAATAAGTCGATCAACAGATACACGCAAATAAATTCACCACACTGCCATGACCGTAGACCACATCGTTTTGTAATTTGGAAGACCATGTTTAAATGTGTGTCAATTCTGTGGTAATTATTCTTTTGAAAATGCCCGTTATCATTAATAGAACCTTTGTTGCCTGGCCTATTTATTTTTATGTCACCCATGATACAAACTGCAAGCTCGAACCATGGAGGTAACCATGCTCGAACGAACTGTAAATGAACTACTGTAAATATTAAGGCAACTGGTGTAACAAATTTAACAAACTGAATACAGCAGCGTAGACCATGTCACTCTAGTTGGAACTGTGAATATACCCGACTTGAATTCGGATTCTGACAAGTTGCCTTGTCGCCATAAATGACTTGTTTATTTTACGCATGCTGACTATCTGTACTGTGCACAAAGAGCGCTTGCTGTACTTGAATAATCAGTCAAATTAAAAAAAACTATGCTCCGCCCATACGGGAGGTAAATGTAGGTCAATTCCAATTCCAAAGGTAGCTTCGATGTTTCCTGTTCAGTTTTTATGTCATGACGAATGCACATAGTCCTATATGATCTGTTTCTGAAACTTAAAGTATGTAGTTAGTAAACACCCAACAACTATCTCATCGAAAAAAGAACGATCGCGGGCCATATGCAGAAAACAATTGTTGGAAAAAAACTATATGCTAAAAATAAAACTTATCAACTGGGCATGAGATCTCACCAATGCGTCAAGTGATTATCCAATCACAGACGTGAATTCACGTAGCAGGCGATGAACTCAACTTGATCTTTTGATGTGTAGCTTCCTAACCTAAACATCGTCTCAAATATATATTATCTTTACTATTTCTACGCATCAGTATTAGCATTTATGTCGCCAGTCAGTAATGTTACAATTTCGCTGCGACCGAGAGTGAAGAGTTTGCTTATTGTTCACCGTAGCGAACACGCCAGCGCCATATAGAGCGTGCGTGTATATATTACCAGTCATCGCCGTGCCATCCTAGTTCAACGATACGAGTATGGCAAATATATATGATACGTAAAAGGATACATATTAGCTCCGTTATAAGTTTTGTCGTTACGGAGTGTCTGCGTAGCTCTGATCAATATTCTATTGAAGCATCCCTGACCGGAACTCTATACACATTGACGCTTCTGGCGATTAGTGTTAGCTTGTAAATAAACTACGAGTATTTCTGCAACATATACAAGTGATTAGTAACACCTCAAATAAAAAACTACCCCTGGAACTGAATTGACTCAACTTTTCGCGACAATCGTAGGTTAGACCATAAAGCAAGAGAACAACAACAATAAAATCACGCCCAGGTTTTTATATTTGTAATGATTCAGATTGCAGTGCAGTTTGCCGGTGAAACGTACCGCTGTCTGCAGACTGCACGCCACGTTCGGGGTTGTTTTGTAATTCAAATTATGAATACAATGGTTCTGCGGAACGCTGTGAATTACATCCTGTCGCAACGTTTTTCCCCTCAATTCACCGAATGAAACGTCCTCGCGAGAGAGTTTGACTTTTAATATGCTGTGTCAAATCTCTCCGCTTCATGTTTGGTACAATGTAACAGAAGGGTTCGTGAATCCACGCTACCATTGGTTGCCTGTCGGCATACCTTTGATGGTTCACACGACGTTTAAAAACTGTTTTCTATTTTCCACTGCAGCAACGCTCAACAATATAAATCAGCCTTTTGTTTTATGTCTTACTGTGAACTCTCATTCGACTGTTTTTGTGGCATTGCGAACTCTCAATCGTCAGTTTTTTTGCCATTGCGAAATTTCAATCGTCAGTTTTTTTGCCATTGCGAACTCTCAATCGTCAGTTTTTTTGCCATTGCGAATTCGCAATCGTCAGTTTTTTTGCCATTGCGAACTCTCAATCGTCAGTTTTTTTGCCATTGCGAATTCGCAATCGCCTGTTTTTTCGCCATTGCGAACTCGCAGCGACGCTCGCAATGGCTGTTTTACCGTACATTTACATACCTCCACATGATCACCACTGCCTTTTAAATAAACTATTAAAAATTCAGAAAGTTAAAAAAACACTGCGCAAAGTTTATATGGAACTAAAAACAGACGGAGTATCACACATAGTCAGCCCTAAGTGGTATTTTTAGGTATGAAGTAAATCCAGCCAGCTTTAAAAAATTGTACAGTTATATTTGCACTTACAAATTCAAACACAACCAAGAGCAAAATTAAAGGAGCTGACTTATTATTACTGAATATTGATATTAGTATTATAAGTGTTATAACAGTAAATTATACTTTGAAATTGAAAAAATAAATAGTACTGTAAAATCTGTATTAGAAGCTGCGGCTTCTATTAAAATGATACAATGAAATGGAAGGGATGCGGCTTCTATTGGAGCATCTACACATATGAGAAATGGTGAATTTTAGGTTCTCATGTCCAAAAAGAATGGGTGCGACTTCTATTAGGAATGCAACTTTTAATACAGCTTTTACGGTACATACCATATATATTTTCTCTAATATAGAAGGGCATCTTCAATAGAAGCAGATATGAACCAAAAATTGTATTTATTGTATAGTAAATCATCAAAATTTTACTTATTATGAAATAGAAACATCTCGGTCTCTAATTGCTACTAATGGAGCAATATAACATGGTATTGTATGTCTTAAGTATTGAAACAAAGAAAAATAGGTTTTAAAGATAGTGTGTGGTGAAAATAACAATTCAGGAAAAATACATCATTGGTCATTCTGCAGCGGGAGTGTAAACATACAATGTATTTTACTTGTTTTGTATATATGTTGGTATTGGACCCGTGGGACCCATATTAAAATAACATGTAAGCTTAAAAGGTGGTAGTCAGCACCACCAAGATATATGGGTCTCATGTAAACAAAGATGGCGACTTTGACTGATCGACGAGTACAAACTGAGAAGAATACCAAGTTTTAATTAGGTATTTTTTTTTAGATGATTGAAATGTATCGAAGGAGTCATTAGCAGTAATTAGTGCAAGTCACGCCCATGTCAAACCTAATACTTTTCATTTCCATTAGAAGAGCGCATTGGATTGTAGGAAAATCAGCACAAGTGTCACACATGCGCAGCACAATGACTGTTGCCCTTTAAAAGAGCGCATTGGATTGTAGGAAAATCAGCACAAGTGTCCCATATATGCAGCGCAATGACTGTTGCCCTTTAAAAAAGCGCATTGGATTGTAGGAAAATCAGCACAAGTGTCACACATGCGCAGCACAATGACTGCCGCCCTTTAAAAGACAACCAGCACGCAAGTCTTAGACCACAGCAAAATGTAAGCCAATGTACACCTTGGTATGACATTATTACTAACCCCAAAATGTTGCTTGCAATCAACACATACTTCAACATTGAATGATTGTATTTTATTTTATTCCCTGCTATCATTTATTGTTGTTAGGGTGTGTCATTTAAAAGAAGTGCCTCACAAGCCAACCAGGGATGTTTTGTGCATCAAGTTGAAGGACGAGACTACACTGATCCAGCATATGAACTTGAACTATCTGTGGAAGATGATAAAAGTGAAGTGGACATGACATTCTGTATCGGCACTTACAAAGGTGGTTGTGATGTTCTAAAAGATGAAAGTATGGGAGGATTTTCTACTGTATTTGAGCAGGTATTAAACGAATGTTTTGCCGAATTTTGAGATTTTGGCTTATTTTCAGGTTTTATTCATTTTAATGAAAGTCAATTGGTGCTAAAGCTATTTGTGAAATACAGCTTATAGTCTTTTCCACAAAACGAAACGAAACGTGAAAAAACAAACACAATGAAATTAAACCAAAATTTTGAACAACTTCAAACATCGCCACGTCACAGAAATAAATTTGTCAAGAATGTTTAGTTTCCGTCTACTTTAATTGCAGCTCGATTCATTTGTGCTGACATGACGTGACAGCCATTTTGGAATTGTTGAACACTGATGGCGCTGTTCATTTTGTGTTTCACAGTGTGAAATTTTCTCAGATATATTAGGCCAAGGGAAAAAAATGCTTAGGGTTAGGGTTTTGTTTCGTTCAAAAGACTAAACCATGAAATACCAACATATCATGTTACTTTGTGGACATCATTATGGCTTTCATCACACTTCCTAGGTGTTGAGAGGTGGTGTACCATTATATTACACAATATCTGCCAAGAACTCAGCTGGTGCTGTCGCTAAAGCTACATGTGAATTACCAACTTATGATGTAACATTACCTGGTGGGCGTGTGGTTCCCGATTTCCTGTCAACAAGTCATCCAAATATACTGAAAGCTTCTGCTGTTGCCTTGGATGATTCTATTATCATGCAACGGGAGGTAAAAGTCTGATTTGTTATTTAAACATCATTGTTATAAAATATTGTGCTTTTGTAGTTTATATCTGTACATATTATTAGCTCCGCTGTCAACGGAGATGACAGAGTGGAGCTGTTCATATAAGTGATTGTCAGTTGGTCGTCCGTCAACAATTGTATTTTCAACTTAAAAACTACCAGCTCAATTGTATGTAGGTACCTTCGGTGTTCATTTCATTTCATGACAGCAGAGCCATTTCGACCATCAGGTCGCTAATTGTTATAAACATAGCACTGAAAACAATAAAATGTTCTGTTCTGAACTTACACATATGCATATCAGCACGTATGTTCTATTTATCTCCTATATAAACTATGTCACCAATATTGACACGTTCAAACACATCCCTTATTTACATTGTACGTAGAAGCGTTATATTGAATCTAGTCGCGCTGATCACAAACTGTACAGCATGTTTTTTGTTAACAATTCGGGCTATAATGCCATTAAATTATCACTACAAGCAAGTGGTTGATAAGATCTTATATTAATAGCTCCACTGTCTTTGCAATTTTCTCATGATAACCTTATAATGTGTGATAAAACATGAAAAACATAAACATCTTTTATTCATTGTCATGCTCATCACCTTTATATTAAGATAGTATAAAGAACAATGTTCAAACTTGTTGAGCCCTGAATATAGTGTGAGATGAGAAAAACAAGAAATAAAAAATTCAAAGCTAATTGGTTATCACAAATCAGATAATGGCAAACTCTGTTTATATAAGGCATGTATATTCCGTAAGTAAACATAACTGTCAGGGTGGTCCACCCCTGAAAATCGATTGTACTTTTAAAGCTGTTTAACATAACAAATGGACTTTGGGTTCTGTCACTTTTCAGGAGACAGTCCACCAATTGTTCACATTCTAACAGTTTTAATAAATCAGGTACTTGTATATATATAAAGTTTGGTCAAAATGATATGTACTTGTATTTGGTAATCATGAATACATTCAAGTTCAACAAACTATATCACAGACAAATTCTGAGACCCTGTTTCAAAGAAATTATATTATAACAGTGAAAAAATTAAACTCATAGAAAGAACAAACAACTAGAACCAGCCAATCCTGTGTAAAAACCCTTATTTGTGCAAATATAAACACAAACAATATCAACACCTCCTACATGTATATATCAGCTTTCAGAAAATATATACATTTCCATAGCTGCATTATTATTAATATTATTTTTCTCTACCCACTCGCTACCTTAAATTACCATTATGATAATACCATTAGGCCCAAACATCCAAACATGATATGGTTTCACTTGAAATCTGCACATAAAAAAAAAGACAATAGTGATACTCAGTCGGAACTGTCCTGGCACAAAAATATAAATAGAATTTGTTTGGGAGAATGATAATGATAAAACTGTTGGTTCATGTGCTGTCCCTGTCCTAAATGTACATTATATATAACACATGTACATAGCAGTTTTCTGTGGGATGATGTCTCCTCTCCCTTAACCTATTAACCACTAAAATTTCTTGCCAAAATATTTCTGGAATGAACCCTGATTTTGGAGCCATCAGACAAAATTTTAGTTTAGAAAATTTTGCTATTTTTGTCCATAACTACTGAACTGTTGACTGTAAATGGAACTATTTGTGAATGTGATGACATCAAGAACTCTGAGAAATATTTTTTTTTTTTTAAATAAATTTAAACTCGTAGGAAGCAGTTGGGTATGGTCAAGATATATTTGGAGATCAAGTTATCATCTGGAATTCATTTGAAATGGAGAAAATTAATCATGAAGTTGATATCGGACTTCATGATCCATTAGGTACGAAAAGTTTGGAATACTTTGCATCACCGCGGTTAGGAAGATTGAGGTCAACTTCCCATCATACTACGTCTTACCTGTATGCAACAAACTGTGCCAAAGACTGTCTAGCCCTTCCTCCCACCAAGTGTCTTAGTTTTAATTATGACTATGGTGAAAATGGCCTGTGTGAGCTGATGGAAGAGATTGAGGGACATGGTGTAGAACTCCATGAGGTAAGTCAATTTAATCACAATTGTCCATGATACACTGAAAAAAATGTGTTTGTTCTGTATTGTAATTCCAAAAATTTAAGTTGATTGAAACCTAGTTTCTTGCAGCATGAACCGTAATTTAGAAAGTTTGTTATTTGTTCGAATGCAATTATAATCTTTACCTACTAAAATGTTTGAGCTAAATTTTGCAAACTTTTATTTATTTTTATTAATAATTTTAACCATATTAACAAATTTCTATGGTAAAAATAAGTAATATTATTTTACATCTGTCACCGTAATGCTATAAGTTACAGCGTGCTGTAATTTTGCCATATTTTACAGGGTATTTCCATCCTACCATATAAGGAAATGCAACTTCCAAATATGGAATGATTACGCGCATAAGCGTCCTCTAATAATAAAAAAAAATGGCTGCCACCAGGGTTTGACCGGATTTCACACAAAAAAGTTTGCTGATTCTATTTTAAACTTTTTGGATTTTGGCATTCCCATGATGTATTTTTGAAAGGAAAGATGTATAATAATAAGGTTATTACGAAGATACCTCAAAGTATGCACTCAGACAGTACGCCGTCGCATTGACCTCTGCTGCGCGTTGGTCGATACTTCCACTGTACTGTCTTCGTGCATACTTTTCGGTATCCTCGTAATAACTTCATATTATGATTCACAACAAAATTAATGTAATTTTTGTTTATTTGCACTTCTATAGGAGATGTACTTATTACAGCGCATGATATATAGTTCAAAACTCTACAAATCTGAATAAACTTTTAATTAATTCATAAATGATGACAAAAGTTAACTTTTGCTGTACAATGATTACAAAATTTATTATCTTGTAATTATGATTACAGAATGGTTATTTCTATAATTTTGAACGACTTGGTATTGGTCACGCTGTAGAATTCATCCATGACGACCTACAACTCAGACACAATGACTTGCATTTATTCAATATTCATCTCAATAACTCATTAGGTAAGTCTACATGTAATTATTCATATTTTTTGTGTTGCAATCTGTGTACAATAATTAGCTAATTTCAGATTTTCCATTGATATCTCATGATCCAATATAGTTCACTTTCATGACTTCACACCTAGCACTTTCGTATAAAAAAATTAAAAGTGAATTTATTTTATTAATATTTCAGTGCAAATTCCTCAACTTGATTATTTGTTTTAGCTACTTGTCATGAGTAAAATGTGACTAATTGTGTATGTTTATGATACAGTTATACCAACAAAGGTACCAGGATATGTGGTCTTCAGGGGGTCATGAACGTGGTCTATCATATTTTGATGAAACTTGGTACATAATTGCACAGAGCTGATAAGATATGGGTTGAATACCATCAGTCAAATTCAAATCAAACTTTATTCATGGATTCTATCCATATTACCTGCCTGATTTGCATAAATTACTTCATTTGCATAAACTACCAATTCATTTGTGTTCCACTGATATCTTCAATACCACTCATCAATTTTGAAGAAACTAGGCAGTCCTTTGAGATAAATCCATAGACCCATAACTTTAGGGTTGAAATCCTAATTTGCATATTAAGTTTTACATATTTCTCGATATCTCAGTTAAGATTTAAATTAAACTTGGTACATTGGTGCCAACTACTGCAGGCTTTAGGTATTATAAACCTTAATACTGTGAGTCAGATTACTTTCAAATAGGGAAAATTTCAAGGACAGAGCTATATTAGTCAACAGGCGTCTGGGGCAGCTGTTTCAGGAGGCAAATAGTAAACCTGTAATTAATTACAAATATCCTGTATTTGTACTCTTATACCCTTAGTACACAAGCGGTTGTTTTAAAGTTTATTTGATTTGAATTTTCCCCTTTTTTGCCATAAACTTCAATTGTAAATTTAACAGACATTAAGTATTACCGTATATACCATGATAATAAGTTTGAGTTGAGTATTGAAGTGTGCCCTCCACATTTTTCTCTGTTCACAAAGACAACCATTTCCATTATTTTCTAGGTAATCTGACCTCAATGAACACACTCTATAGCTGGGACAGTTCGAATTGCACTTACCATCAGTTGTGTTTTCATATTTTACTCTAGGTTACAGTAACATTATTAATTCCAAGGGTGTATTGGTTGATTTTGTCCCACCGGAACCAGGTCCGATCAATAACGCTATCTTTGATGCAGTGAGTCATGAAACGTGCACAGAATATGTTCCAGATGAGTGGGAAAACAGATGTATAGAAGAAACTCCATTACCGAATCACAGGTGTGCTTTTTCGTCACATGCTTCGTGGAATACACTTCAAATTTTATAGTCCAAAAAGTACAATATAACAGTATTTTATTTCACAATAATTAAAACTATAATCAACTATGGTAGAGAAATAATACAAAATGGCTCATCGTATCCGTTTTCCTAAAATATAATAATTAATATTATTGACAATATATGTTGAAGACATTATAAAAGACTTTTTCATGAAAATAATTGAGAAAATACAGCAATGTACACACACACTAATAATAGAATATTTAATTACAAAACCAACAAGGCAAAGAGCAACTGACAATTCAAAAACGAGAGCACAATCACAACGTCAGAACTAGTTATCAGAAATCATGTGTTGATTTTTTTCAGTATCTTCAGATCTATTTTTAAAATGACAATAATTCAAAAACAAGAGAAAAATCAAGACGTCAGAACTAGTCATCAGAAATCATGTGTTCCTTGTTTTCTTGTATTTTCAGATCCATTGTAGATGGTTTTGGTTCCTCTTGTGTGTTCAATGGACATGAAACTTTGGTTGATATGCTGTATACTCGGGCTAATAAATACGTCTCGGGTCAGTAAATTCATTTAGTTTGCAAACAATTAATGTCTGTTTTATAACACATTGGTATTCAGAAGTGTCCATAAAGTATCCATGGAATACATGTAATGTGGAGTCCTGTGAAAATTTTCCTAAATGTCAACATTTATCTAAAACAAAACAACAACTTTTAAGATAAATCATTATGTGTGAATCATCACACAACAATTTTTGAATTATTTACTGTGATTATTTTTCTCCATCATTTAATGTTAGTGAACTACCTTAACATCCATGATTATACTTTGTAGATACAGCAGGATGTTTTGCATAAAAAAACATTAAACATACAGTTTTTTGTTCACTGATATTATTGAAATCTGTACACACAGCAAACTGGGATGGATTTCATGATCTGGAGACCCATATATTTGGATACACATGGACTGTAGGGACAGATCACTGTTTAGATGATATCCATCCGCATAAAGATCCCCATAGTCATTTATTTGATGAAAGTGAATGGACACATACTGGTATAGCTCATCCACTTGAATTAGATGGTAAGTAACTCATGTTTACACATGAAACTGTAGGTTAACTATGGTAGTCTTTGTACAGATAATTCTAGTGACATTTAATTTTAATTGTGATATTGGTCTGAGAAAAAATGTACAATGTTTTTGGAAGTTAATGATGTTTTGAACATATGCACTGAAGAGCACATTTTTAACACCACAGAAAGTCATTAATTTATTTTTTCTTTCATTTTACTGACATTTTTTTGCTTTTCCTTTTAATTTTATCTCTTTTGGATTTTTTGTATTTGTATTTCTTTGTATTTATGTTCTTTACCATACAAAAACCATCTGAAGGTTTTTTAGTAGTGTAATAAAGTTATTATTATATACTACTGGTAGATACCAAAACATTGTGGCAACAATATTATTAAATAAATTCCTTTTTTTACT
This sequence comes from Saccoglossus kowalevskii, assembly GCF_978046115.1. Taxonomy (NCBI): domain Eukaryota; kingdom Metazoa; phylum Hemichordata; class Enteropneusta; family Harrimaniidae; genus Saccoglossus; species Saccoglossus kowalevskii. The sequence goes on along the minus strand of NC_140656.1, from coordinate 18,121,306 downwards.
GTGATTATTGTGCAAAAGTAAAAAATGTTGAAATTTATAAGTCATTTATTTCTTTTTATTGAGACATTTATTTACTAGGCATCCATTTATTTATTAGTCCCCGTTCGGACGCAGCCCCAAAACTGGGATTTATGTTTTGAACTTTGTGCGTCTGTGTGTGTGCATGCTTCTGACCCTGTATCCTAGACGTGCCTGGACGTGCCTTGATCACTTCACACATACATCATACATAATATTATATATACATTTGCACATCAATTTGTTTCACAATCTGATTCAAAATGGCCGAATAGTGGCCATTTTTGTGCTAAAAAATCAAGCATTTTTGGATGGATTTTGTTTAAACTTGGTGCATTCGTTGGACATTATGGAACCTTGATGCACATAATTTTATTTTTCAGATCCAATTTAAAATGGTCAACTGGCGTCCATTTTGTTTTAATGAATGCAGTTCTAGTGCAATATCTCTGCCATGCTTTGACTTATTATGTTCAAATTTTATATATTCATTACACTTCATGACATAGATACATGTATATTGCTTTGACTATCTGATTCAAAATGGCCAAATGGCAGCCATTGTTGTGCTATTTCTGGCATTCCAGAGCTGGATCTTAGAGTTTATGGATGGATTTTGTTCAAATTTGGTACATACATTGGACATTATGAACCCTTGATGCACATCATTTTATTTTTCAGATTAGCAGCCATTTTGTTTAAATGAATGCGCTTCTAGAGCCATATCTCTGATTTGCTTTTACTGATTATGTTCAAATCTTATATATTCGTTTTACATCATGTTATAGATACTGTATATAGATGTATTCAAAATGGCTGACTGGTGTCCATTTTGTTTTAATTAATGCTGTTTCAGAGCAGTATTTTCTCAATATGGACGTGTTTGAGAATCAGATACAAGATGTCAATCATTTTAATGTTAAAAAATCATCATAATCAAGCATCATCTTCTGGATTCATACTGTATATTGCTTTGACTATCTGATTCAAAATGGCCAAATGGCAGCCATTGTTGTGCTATTTTCTGGCATTCCAGAGCTGGATCTTAGAGTTTATGGATGGATTTTGTTCAAATTTGGTACATACATTGGACATTATGAACCCTTGATGCACATCATTTTATTTTTCAGATTAGCAGCCATTTTGTTTAAATGAATGCGCTTCTAGAGCCATATCTCTGATTTGCTTTTACTGATTATGTTCAAATCTTATATATTCGTTTTACATCATGTTATAGATACTGTATATAGATGTATTCAAAATGGCTGACTGGTGTCCATTTTGTTTTAATTAATGCTGTTTCAGAGCAGTATTTTCTCAGTATGGACGTGTTTGAGAATCAGATACAAGATGTCAATCATTTTAATGTTAAAAAATCATCATAATCAAGCATCATCTTCTGGATTCATACTTCTGACATATATATTAACAAAACTATATATATTAAATTTGATCATGTTTTTCACTGTAGATGGGCAGTACCATGTGACTGTGAGAGCATTGAATAAAGTGGAATTTGGTGGGCCATTGGCGACTACTGTTTGCCATACAACACCATACACTATTGATAATACACCACCATTAGTACATGATGTAAACCTAATAGAATATGATGAAATAGCATGTCATATCATAACAGAATATAATGTCAGGTATGTATACACCACCCATAGTATATTTTTTTATACATTAATGAATATGATGACATGTTGTATAGTGATAATGGAGAGTATAATGTCAGGTATGTATACACCACCCATAGTATATTTTTATACATTATTGAATATGATGACATGTTGTATAGTGATAATGGAGAGTATAATGTCAGGTATGTATACACCACCCATAGTATATTTTTATACATTAATGAATATGATGACATGTTGTATAGTGATAATGGAGAGTATAATGTCAGGTATGTATACACCACCCATAGTATATTTTTATACATTATTGAATATGATGACATGTTGTATAGTGATAATGGAGAGTATAATGTCAGGTATGTATACACCACCCATAGTATATTTTTATACATTATTGAATATGATGACATGTGGTATAGTGATAATGTAGACTATATTGTCAGGTATGTACCAGGTATACACCACACCTCCTATAGTACATTTGTAAACCTTATTAAATCCACCTGTAAGATATTGTGTATACTTTATTGAACGTGGTGACATGTCTTTTAATAATAAAGTGTAATGAATAAGTGAAAAAGCATTTAGTTGCAGACAAATGTACAAATATAACACTAGGGGTTCAGTTAGCTTAGGGTATATTGTCATAATGGCAATTAGTGTCATGATTAGTGTTTGAAAATAATACAAGCTAATTGCTGATTCACAGGCAGCATCTGAATCACTGAATTCATAAATAAGACTACCTAATAACTGTTGATAAAGTATACTACCTTTCAATATAATGTTTTATATTCCAATATGGCCGCCCTTATGAATTCCCTGATGTAAAATGGATATTTCCTGAAAATTACTAAGATTATACCCAAAAATGCATATGGGCTTGAATTTTGTTACACAAGGTCATAAACTATTAGACGTATATTCTTATTATAGTTCTTTCTTAGAATATACTGCCTATATTATTAAGTTTAATAATTTGATACTGTACAGGTACTATTTTATCATATGTGATAAATCAAATTTCTTAACTTTTAATGACAATAATGATGTGAATAATTGCATCTTTGTAGCGACCCTCATTCCGGAATTCGTGAGATTGACTTTGGTCTTGGTAGAAGTAATCGTGATGTATACCTACTAGGATGGCAGAGACACGACAATATTACACACATAGGATTAGACTACTGTATTGCAGATGGGATACCAGCATGGATTAAAATTAGAGCTATTAATAATGGTAAGTTTACGCTGTTAGATCTCGCTGTGGCAATAATAAATACAAATATAGGTTATCTGTAACTCAAAGTTCTGTTAATTGAACATCGAGTCACAATTTGGGTGTGTTTTCGCAAAAATGGGCATGGTTTCTGAAATATTGGTGTAGTAATTTGATGTTTTCGTTACTGAATATCTGTTACTCGAACAATTCAGCATCTCATTCTGTTGTCACATTCACTTCAAATTTTATAGTATATCTAGTATATAACAATTTCACCAAAAACTCTAGTTCAACTGCTAACAAATATATTTCACACAAAAATCAAAATAATATACAGTGTTTAAACAATGTACATGAATTTAACACTGTATAATGAAAGTCTATTGTAAAAAAAATATTTCGGGTTTTGGGATTCTAGAATTATTGATAAGGTAGTTATACATAATGCTTGAAGAGCTCATACCACTAATTAGAACACCATAGACGACAATGTTACAAAGATCAAAGTATTGTTTTTATAATTTGTTGAAACTACATGTATGTAATATAATTCTGGACAGTAAAACACTTGTTAGCCAGCTCAAACTCCTACAAAAAGAATATAAGCAAAATGCACACATTTGTCAGTCCATCTACCTTCAATATTCTCAGAAACGCAGCCATTTTGGAAGTGTTTAATTAAAAGTTGCACTAGAACCACAGGTCAATAAACAAAGCTACACACACAAGTTTAACAGCTGACGTAATTGAAATACGCCTTCATACTTCGCAATCAGATGAAAGAAAACCCATTGGCTAACAACAACCATAAGATTAAAGGGCTACGAATGCTGATTAGTGGCATGCTATCTGGACAAGCGCCCTCAGTGACAAAAACTTTAAATTGTTCCGCTTTTGTTTTCATATACAACTAGTACTACATATATGCCGATTCTAGTATAATGGATAGGGTTAAAATTGTGTTTATTTCACAATATTAAAAATAATTCAACAATAAAATGTATATTTTTGATATTTAAATTCATATATTTCTATTTTCTTTGTAGTTGATCTACGTACTGTCGGACATTCAGACTTCCCCATCCTGGTGGATAGAAGCCATCCCATACCTGGTGATGTATTTGATGGGTCACAGCATGGAGTGGATATTGACTACCAATCAACAAGTGATGCTATCTGTGCAAACTGGCAAAACTTTCTTGACATGGAGAGTGGCATTCGTAAGTTGAAAAATGATTGTTTTATGAATGAAACAATTTATTGATTGTGCGATTGATCTATTGATTATTTGGTTTAATGACCTCAAGATTGATTGATAATTCTTTTTATTGGTTGATAAATCTTTTCTGATTGATTAATATAACAGTCTTTTGATTGATTGATTTTTCCCCTGATTGATTGACCAATATTAATTGATTGGTTAGAAATACACTACAAGCAGCCTCTCGGCTGAGATAGCTCCGCTGTAAGCAATGCATGTTTCAATTAAACAATTGAATATATTGTGACGTTAAATGCGGGGGGGGGGGGCTTTATGGGGCTACACCGTATTCAGGATCGGGGAGCTTGTCTTTAATACCGGTCTAATAGTCTTTGTCTTTGGTAGCGTGCTTATCTTATAAGTCTCCTCCCTCTCAGCTCGTCCGCTGTCACAAGGTGGGGATCGTTTGGTGAATGTATATCACCACAACTGAGACTGTGCAGAGAAAGAAATATACCAGTAACGATTATAACAAATCAACACAACACAATATATACGGTTTCCTGTACTTTAATAAACAAATAACAGGGATGCTGGTCACTGGAACCAGCAAGGAGGGGGATACACTGTAAAATAAAATAAATTAGAGACTTGATCGATGCTGCAGGGAACACTCCACTCTCCATTGGACAGCAATGTGCAATGTTGCGTTCCTTCGTATCTGGCACACTGTCGAAGCAGCTGCACTACAATTTAAACTCGTGCTCTGTGTCCAGGGAGTATCGGCAACTGCACTGCTATCTGCTGCTACTGGTAGCACTGGTACAACGGGAGTAGTTCAGGCAGTGAGCTTCAGTGGTTCCTGTTGATCAGCAGGGATTACTGCACAGCATGTCTACATATGTACCCCTGTATAGGGTACAGCTCACTGGAGTCAGGAATCAGCATCACAAGATGTTACAGGATCAAGTCAGGTCACCTTCCTGACTAAAGATTTTCCCTTATGTCTCAACTTAAATACCCTAGCTAATTTATGGCCATGCAAATAATAAAATGTATATAACGAAATGATTGGTTATCTCGAAATAGCCGACAAATCAGTGTACAGAGGATGCCAATTTTGGTAGTGGAATAAACCACTCTTAATCCAAGCTCTACCAATTTAAAGTAGGAGACTCGGATCAATGATGTCATATCTATTTTCATTGCCAACAACACTGGGTTCAGCACATTCCAAGGTATTTCACAATCACCATGTCACTGTCTGAGCCATACCATTATGCCACAGGGAGAGACAGGATGTATGTATCTCAAATTCTGCTGACAACACAATCCAGTGACTGTATCAGCAGTCTTAAAAATAAACATGTGCAATGGGTTGTTGCAAAGTATCCAAACATGTGCGCTTTTCATTCACACAGCCAGGGCTCTGTACTTTTAACTTACAATTTATGTCACAATATCATCACAAAATTAACAAATCTAAGTGAGGTCTACCAGAGGTACATATACACCAAGTATCAAAACAATCAGGCTTGTAGTTTTCAAGAAGAAGTCGAAAAAGTAAAACATTGACGAGAACGATGACAACGACGGACGAATGATGATGGACAATCACTCATATGATAAGCTTGACAAAGTCAACAGCAGAGCTAAAAAGTACTTCAAATTATATTTTTAAATTATCAAAGAAAGAAAGAAAATTAACACCATTGACTGACTGCTTCTTTATAGGTAAATACACATGGGGAGTAGGAACTTTCCCGGGAGGTGACGACGTTGTTAGTTTCTATGATCTTCCACATACAGTGCTACAGCAGTGTAGTATGAATGTCAGCTTAACACATAACACCACCTACTACACCACTATCTTTGCATACAATGCTGGTCACAAATCACTCAATGTATCAGTGATCTCTGATGGAGGTATGTAACACTCTTCAATTTACTAAGTGCTTTATTGTCAGTGTTTAGTAGGCAGTGTAACTGGGGTTGAAATATCGCTGAATGAAACTTCCTTTCACCACATACATACTCTTGGCATTAAATTGTGGTCACTTAATAATCAAATATTCAGAGAGAAAAAATGGAAAGTGAGACTCTCAACCCCCAAATCTTAACGCAGAAATATTTACATGGACATGCTGTCGCAATCAAAATGTGACCCAATGAAAAAGGATTGCTCATGACTAAAGGAAATTTATGGGGTAAAATAATTATATACAGAAAAGAGCACATCCGCATTTCTGTAATTTTCATTCATTCATTCATTGCAGTTCTGTATGATGCCACACCTCCAATAGAAGGTGAACTACGTGATGGGCTGGACCCCAACATTGATATGAGCTACTCCTCAGAATTGGCAACAGTATCAGCAAACTGGAATGGATATTCCGATCCAGAATCAGGAATCGGTGAATATGATGTCAGTGTATACAGAAGACATGCTGATTTTGGTAAGACAATATTGGAACTACTTTATTTTATGTGTCAGAATACATACTTTGGAATGGTGTTATATGCCACATGTACCTGATTACTACATATTTAGAAATATATACTAAATGTAATATAGATAATATAACAATACAAGAAGTGATAATTTCAATTAGAGAATATTACACTAACACATGGAACAATGACAATAAAAGAGATGATGCAAAACTGCGCACTTACAGTACATACAAAACCACACTAGACATGGAACATTACATAAAACACATAGATAACAGACATTACATCAAAATACTAGCACAATTTAGAACAAGTAGTCACAAACTAGCTGTAGAAACAGGAAGGTACACAAAACCAAAAACACTGATAAAAGACAGATTATGCACCCACTGTAAAGAGATAGAAGATGAATTACATCATTTACTAGAATGTAAACTGTACACAAAACACAGAGATGACATATATAATATCCTTAAAGAAATTAACAGTGATTACCAAAACTTAAACAAAAAAGAACAATTTAAACTTGTACTACAGTCACCAAATACAAACCATCTTATCACTCTCTGCAAATATTTAGTTAAATCTAAACAAGACTAATTCTTTTATTTTGTCATGTTCTTCTATATTTTTTACATATTCTATGCTACATACAGTGATACTTACATATCACAGTATTTTAATATTTCTTATATTATTAATATTTGTCTGTAGTATTCTTGTCGTTCACTAATGTTGAATTGTTCACTAATGTTGAATTCTTTTTAAATCAATTTTTATATTTCATGTACTTTTATTATTTACTTTATTAATCTGAAAACCTAAAAGGAAATGTTAACTCTTTCTTTACGGTATTAATAAAGCATTATTCTATTCTATTCTATTCTATTGATATCTCAAAAGTAGTACATTGGTCATTAAAAGTCCCTGGTTTTTTTGTTGAGTCAACTTCTTACATGTGTCCTAGTTATTGTTTTTTTTTTGTTTTGTTTTTTAGACAAATGTTTCAACATTCAACACAAAATGGAATATAATATGTGTGTGTTATATTTGTCAATTTGTATATCAACCTGTCTTCTTTTCAACCTCACTCTACATCTCTTTACATTTTGATAACATGTTTCTCAATTTGCTCAAAATCCAGACGGAAAGAATAAGCAGTGACACATATACATTTCTTGTCTCTTTTCTGGGTCTGTCAACTTAAAGGGCAGTGATTGTCCCACAGCGCATGTTCAAATTTCATGTATAAACAAACAATGTGTTCTATGCGTGAGTCCCATATCACCCTTTAATTATTTTTTGATTTGCTAAAAATAGTTTGATCTCAAATTGCAATGAATGTAAACAGATTTTTGATTTTGTTATGTGTTCGTGTGATGTTTTCTTATTTCAGATAACGGCACTGAGAGCATCTTGAAATCATCCATGCAGCTTATCCATGTTGTCACATCGCTAACGCCAGATACTGATCACATCAATTGGCATCATTTCCATTTACATCATGGAGACTTTGTTTATGTGGAACTGGATGCTGTAAATCAAGCTGATAATCCTACTACTACTCAGTCTGATGGATTTACCATCGATGTGACTAATCCCATCATGCATTTCTTGGGAGATGGTATAAATGCTGGTGTAGATAGGCAGTATACTGTGAGTATAATTAACACAAACTAGGGGTACTTGTACACACCTTCATTCAGCTATTGTTGTGTTCCATGCCCAATTTACCTAATTTTAATACATGTACAAAATATAGTTGGCGATGAAATTTTAGTTCTGCTTCATGTCATGTCAGTCATCGGTTGAATATCATTTATGAGTATAGTATATGTATTGATACAACACTGACAGAACAGAGACAAAAATACAATAAGAGCGTAACTGAATCCCAAAAAAAACGCACAACAATAAAAAACTAACTAAAAAAATAATCTATTTCGTGAAATTCATGATTGAGGTTTTATTCTCAGGCTCCTTTGAATGAATTGTGCAGTGTGAATCGCCACAGTGTCGTTATTCATTAGTGAATCAAATAAGAGTACCGATTCAGAATCAATTTCATGTACCTATTGTACAGCTGAGCTGTCTGCAGTGGTTAATTATTATGCATGACCCTACTGAATTAATTATTTTACTTCTAGTCAAGTACAAGTGAGCTGTCTGCCAATTATTGATATGTTTGATTATGATTATAACTGACTTAATTGTCTTACTCCTATCCAAGTAAAACTGATTTGTCTGTTAATCATATGTTGGTTATTTTGTATAAGAGTACTGAATTAATTATTTTACTTCTAGTCAAGTACAAGTGAGCTGTCTGCCAATTATCGATAGTGTTTGATTATAAGTATAACTGACTTAAGGTAGAGATGCAGTTTACCTGACAGGTATTTTAATTAGTTAATTGGAAACCAAGATGACCTCCCTTGTCCACAAAACTATATATTTTCGGAAAGCTTATTGTATGAATTTTACAATTTTGTTAGTATTTTTGTTCTATGAACACTGTGGTTTGAAATATGCACAAAAATACGCTTTTTCGGTCAAAAGTGATTAAAAAAAATTAGCTTCTAAACCATGCTTCTGTTTCCTGTAAAAATTGGTTTATAGGTACATCTGTTTACTATGAAGAAAGTGCCGTCTAAGATGAAAACTGTCTACCAGTTGTCAATTTTGCAGGGCAGCAGCTCAAATTTCACTACTTCAAGTTTATGCATAAATTAACACCCATGCTAGTTGTCTGTACGATTGTTGTAACACTGTTCAACTAAAAACAATGCCCCGACGGCGTGTTGAAGATAAACACATTGTCAATCATTTGTGAAAATTTCAAAACAAAAGGTCAAAGCGTCTAGGAGCTATTTTTTTTTAAAGTTCTGGGATGTGCACTAAAAAGAAGCTGAGATAATTGCTAATTTGCATAACAATTCACTCAGTAAGAAGGTTGCTAATGCTCATAATTAAAATGGCTGTAACAGTTTCAAATTCAAATGTATTATTAAAAGTTAAATATAGTGCATAATATGGAGATTCCGTCATTTCTTTTTTTTCACCATGTTTCTTTTTTATTATTCATGTACAGCCTTGCTAAATCTTGCTAAGCATTCAAAAGAGAGAATCTTTTCACCTGTTATCTATATTTTAAAATCGTTTTTTTAGTATGTTCCATTATTCACAATTCTACAAAATTTTAACAATCTATAGCCAAGACTGTTTGGATAATAGAAAGCAAAAAAAAATTTCACTCCCAAGTGCCAACAAACCTGCATCTCTACCTTAATTGTTTTACTCCTGTCCAAGTAGAACTGATTTGACTGTTAATCAGGTGTTGGGTATTTTGTATAAGAGTACTGAATTAATTATTTTACTTCTAGTCGAGTACAAGTGAGCTGTCTGCCAATTGGGAATTTCAAGATCCAGAGTCTGGTATTGATCATTATAAACTGGCTGTATATCAAACACAGGGAGGCACTAGAAGACAGATCTATCCACAAGATAGGTGAGGCAATAATTGCGCTTATAACATTTGAAAATTATTATTATTTACTTTTCTAACGTGAGTATCACACAAATCAAGACCAACAAAAACTAATTACATTGTTCGAACCATTTTGAAGAGATTTTAAAACCATTTTTGCTCACCATTTTATTATACAAATAGGTCTCTTTAATATTTACCTCAAGTAAGCTAGAAGTGAAATAAACAAATAAATGGAAAGAAGCAGACAATATATGTTTGTGATGTGGTTTGTAATATGAATAATAATAATAATAACTTTATTGACATGTTATGCCTATTAGGTTTCATCAAGTACAATAAAGTGTTATGAAAAAAGATACACAAAAATAACAAGACATAAAATAAAAAAAGGAAATACAATCTAAATTAAGTTAAATAAATAAATGTAACTATTAAAATACATTTGAATAAGATAAATTACATACTTGGTTTTGGGCATAGGGTAGCTGATTTTTAAAACAAATCAAAGAAATTACATAATCCACTGGTAGTGTCTAACACAGTTGAGAGACTGCTGGTAATTTCTGTTTTATGTTCTTTTTCCTCATAATAAAACAGTTATGAATGTATTTACTTAGTTCCTTAAGTACTGTTTCATCTTTGGTTTTTAACAAGTGTGTTTATGTTTTTTGTTGATTGCCTCTGATTTTAGCTTTTTCATAAAATTCTTTTCTTTCTGCAGAGTAAAATCTACATTTCAAAAAGAAATGTTCCTCATTCTCAATTTCCCCACTATCACAAATTTGACATTTTCTGTCTGTCACATCTTTTCTGGTATATCTGCCAGTCATAGTTGTCAGTAGTCTTCTTTATTGTAGAGGTCGTGACCTTTGCCCTCTTTACCCATGATGCATTGTACCTTTAGAGTTAGCAACCAGTAATGGCTGCCCACTGAATAAATAGTTGAAGTTCATCTGTGTGTATCATTCACATTTTTAACCTCCATCGGTATACTCGTATTATAATATACCAATGCGTATTTCAACACAATCTTTAATGTAGCTTGCACTTCATCATCATCTGTTCTGCCACATGACTTGACCCCCATGTAGTGATGCAAACAGTTGCATTTGTGGAAGCTCCTTCAAATGTTTACTGTACTGAGTAATCATAATTAAAAGACTGAAAATTTTTATGTTTTTAACAAGTTTGATCATTCTTTAGCCTGTTCCAACCACTGTTTACTCCTGTGTGTGAAGACAATTGAGTCTACAAACATATGAGATTTAAATCTTAGCCCATAGTACTTGAAATAACCTGAACACAACTAATATGCCACATATACAATAATATAATGATATAAGGTTATTACGAAGATACCTCAAAGTATGCATGAAGACAGTACAGTGGCAGTATCGACCGATGCGCAGCTCATATGGTAGGATGAAAATACCCAGTAGAATACCACAAAATTACGGCACGCTGTAACCTATGGCATTACGGTGACAGATGTATAATAATATAATACAAATCTTGAGACAATGGCTAACACAGCATGCTACTGATACTTCTTGTGGATACCACAGATGAAAATCAAGTGCATGAGTGGAATGAGATAGAAATAACAACTTACCTGAATGGTAAATGCAGTCATCAACGGATGTTTACAAGTCCAAGAACACAATAACAAAACACAAATAAAATGTAGCCATGTACCTTTGCAGTCTCTCATAACAGACAACTAACAAAAAGTCCACAAACACAAGATTAGAACACAACAGTAGATATACGTGATCAAATCTGAAAAATAAATAGATAAAAATTGATGTCAGGTATGTGTTTTTCAAAAAGAGTGGGTACATCTTGCTCCACATAAATCGTAATTAAACGAATGTCTGCATTTGTTCAACTCCAGGGCAAGTCTTAACCACTTTTTAAGGATACATTATGTATTTGCAGTAACATTATATATTTTATTCACAGAACCAAGTCACTGTCTATATCTCCTGATCAGAATGACTGGACATCAGATAATCCTTTGACATTGCTGACTGGTAGGCATTATAGTATCAGAGTCACGGCTGTTAATGGTGCTGGTTTGTCTACTGTCCATGATACTGATGGCGTTATTGTTGACCCTACACCACCCCGGGTAAGAGAAGAATTATTTTAATTCGATTTTGTTATTTTGATTTGCAATATGACCAGAAAAACGATTTCTTCTTGTGTTTTGTAAAAACAAAATTGTCTGTTTTGTTTTTGAAAAACACAGCAATTTTATTTTATTATCCAATTTTGATTGAAACTTCACAGCACATTTTTCATACAAGCAGTGACTGATTTTGTTAAAGTTTCTACAAAGACAAGACAAATATTTCTTGATCCAAGCTTTCCAAATGAAGGTTTTTCAGATCAAATTAAAAATGGCCGACTGCAAGTGGCCATTTTATAATAATGATAAATATAATACAACATCTCGTATTAGCTTGCTTTCCATTCAAGTTCTGATTTAAAATCACTGACTCATTGCAGTTTAGTTTGTTTAATGTTGTACAATGGAGACTGCGACCTGTTTTTTATATTTCCTAAATAAGTAAGTATAATCTTGGTTTCTATATTTCAGATGAGAAAGATTTTTGTAGGAGTACTAGCTGGTGAGAGTGAGGAAATATTTGATGGATTTGTTTTACAAACTGATCCCAATGGTATCTTAGCAACCTGGTTTGCAACTGATGCAGAAAGTGGTATTGTAGCGTACTGGGTTGCTGTTGGCACAACACCAGGTATTAAAATTGAAACATAATGACTTGCTCCCTTTGTGGTCATATAATGCTTTCTCCAACACATCTCAGTTTCTGAATATGCCCTAATAGCTCAGAATGTGTGGAGAAAAGCTGGTGACCAGATTTCAGTATGCAAATTGCATTCCATACATGTAGCAATGTATCTTGCTTCGCAAAATGGTTTTTTTTGATATTCAGAAAGTATTTCTCTTGCTTGCGAACATGAATATTTGAGTCAACCAATGATGTAACATTTGTAAACATACTAAGTAATGGCCAATCAAATTACATTTCCCATGATGCAGAGCTGTACCTTAACTTTAATCATATTAAAGCAGGGGAGTCGTCACCCGCACTTGCGTATTAAAATTGCGTCAGATGGCCATAGCGTGTCATTATTTACAAACAAGCGTCCACCTACAATTGTATTTTGTTTATTATTCAATAGAAGGTACTGATGTCAGTGACTACCGTAATATGGGAAGTAAACGTGATGGATACGTTGATGAGTTATCGTTACAGTTATATAATACAGCGGCTAATGGACCTGTGTATTATATTACTGTCAAAGCTGAGAATGGCGCCGGATCCATGTCAGAATCCTTAACGTCAAGGTGAATCTGAAATTAACTATATTTGTCGCCAAACTGTAAACCATTTAGTTTGTTTAGTTTTCATTTGTGCTTCAGCTTTCAAAATCTTAGAGTGTCATCGAGACGATGATTTGCATGAGGGATTCTCAATTTGACTATCAAAGTTGAACTTCTATTGCAAAATCAATATTTGATGTGTTTGAAGCATTTGATTAACATCTGTCTGATAATGTTTTTGTCATTAGCAATTTAACTCGTATTACCACTTTGGTCAAGTGAACATTATGTATTTCCTAGATTTAACTACACTCAAACAGAATTCAAAACAGTAATGTGCATGATAGGATTTATTATAGTGAAGACAATAATAACATTTTATCAGTACCGTACAATTTGTGAACAATGTAACAAAAAAACACAAAGTGGCATTAACCAAATTACGTAATTCAGCCCTCAGGGGAATAAATAAAATTGACAGGGTATATAACAAGTGTGACTCTAATGATGTGGATGATGAAAAACATTACTTTTTTATTGTGAACATAACAGTTTTTCAGAACACAGGAAAAAATTCCTATATGCACTATTCAAATACTCATCTGATTATCAAACCTTACCAAATGGAGAATTGTTAATCAATATTTTCTGAAGTGTGGACAAATATGTGTATAGTATTTTAGCTAATTTTGTATTTCAGATTCTAAAATTATTTTAGATTTATATATAGTTGTGTTACTTAATGTTTCTTATACTGGACTTTACTCAAGCATTGTTTTTGTGTACGTTTCAAATAAAATATTCTATCCTATTCTATCCTATCCTAAATACTGTGTCCATTTCAGTCCTATCAAGGTCCTGCAAGGTGATATAGCTGGCATAACTGATGACGGACCAGATACACAGACCATTGGCACAAACATTGTCAGTGTTGACACAGACTATCAGAAAGAAGACACTGTCGTCACTGCACAGTTCCATGGTTTTGAGAGTCAAGTTCACGGCATTGTATACTACGAATGGGCCGTAGGGACACAACCAAGACTGGATGATATTCAGCCATATACTGATGCTGGTATTGTAGTAGACAATCAACATGGCAACCCTGGAGAAGGTATATCATACAAGTTTAATACACTATGCAAACTTTACCTGGTGGAACATTGGCATGCATGTGTTATTGTGCACCGGAACCGTAGCATTTGTAACATCCAGTTATTTACATAATAATAATTTAATTCTATTTATTCAGAGGCGGCAGCAAGAAATTTTGCATTGGGGGGAATCTGCTCACCAACCTTTGTAAGGGGCATGCTCCCCCTTACAAATTTTTAAATCTAGACCCTCTAAAATGCTATTTCCTGCATTTTGGGGATCAAATTTTGAAGGGGAAAACCCCAAACAATTTTTTCGAGGGCCGCCCCCATCTCTGTGCCGCCACCACTGTTATTCTGGCATCTTGTTTAATCTCTTCCTGGCTTCATCCAGTTTTATTAAAATTATAAATACTTAATAAGGCACAATTTATTTCTAACAATATTAAAAGTACCATACATGTTAATTTATTCAAACTTTACCTGATGAGACATTGTCATGCGTTATCCGTACTGCCTGAGCACATACTTTGCTGTATTCTCATGATAATCTTATTATTATACATGTTTTCCCGCTTGTCATAATAATTTAAGAGATAACTATCCAAAATGACAACAAGGAATGTTTCACTCTGTGCAAAGTTTTGCATTTATTGATGGGATTCTATTCCCAACAAAAAAAGTGTTGAAATGTGACATATAAATGTAATGCACAATTTCCAAATGAGGAAAACAATCAAATGTTTTTGTAACACTTTTAAACAGGTCCATACACCATTATATGGACTGGTAAATTTTATTGTTTTCGTCAGATGAATAATATTATTTTAAATTAGTCTATATTCACTACATTCTAAGCTTTCCATCACCAGTTCCTGCTTTTCATCACAAAATAGTTCCATTTATAGTGTTCACGTTCCTTCAAAAAGTTGCAACAATTAGCCAAATTTTTTGGGTAAAAACTGAAAATTGACTTAAATTTTGCCATAATTAGGGTTCGTTTCCAGAAATATTGAATAAGATAGTAAAAAAAGTGCAGACAAATTTAAGCAAGAAAGTCTGGTGGTAAAAAAGCTAAATGATGACCAACTACACAATTTGATCTATTTCAACAATATTACTTAATATGCTCTTATCCACATCATTTTGACATATCAGAAACATGTTGTCACTATATTTCAAACTTCAAACTTTGTGTTATATTTCCCATTATTAGGTTTAAGTGGTTCAGGTAAAGCTCAGATGCCATTACAGCTGGATAGCGGTGTTACTTACTTTACTACAGTCAGAGCTATAACAGGTGCTGGTAATGCACTAGATTCTGTCAGTGATGGCTTCACAGTTGATTTGACATCCCCTGTCATTACTATAGACAGTCTGGGTGTCATTGTTGATAATAATACTCTTAATTTAGATGTGAACACTGCACATTATCAGGTATGTATACAATACAATTTGTGGTATGTTCTCTGGTTGTTACAAGTACAATGTTTATCTAGGTGTTAAAGTTATTCTGTGAGATTATTCATTTAAGCTTATAGGGTCGAGGGACTAATAGTCTCTTTTAAATATGTTTTGCTTCTTGTCAACACACGTATCAGCTTAAAATCTGGTGTCTCACACATTTATTTTTGTAATTTGGCATACCAGTAAAGATCGTGACAAACGATAGAATGAAGATATGTTTGATTTCTGTTTCAGAGAATGTTTTGTGGATCCAAATAAACCTTTATTTAGTGCATGTATTAAAAAGTCTTATTTAATAATTGAACATATATGGTATTAACCTTTTCACCACCAGACTTTCTCTCCCAAATTTTTCTGCACTTTTTTATTCTTATATTATTTTTCAGGAAACGAACCCTAATTTTGGAGCCAATAGACAAAATTTGTGTCAATTTAAAATTTTTACAATTTACAATTTTAAAAATTTGGCTTTTTTGTCCCAATGCTCTGAATGAAAGTGCAAACTATAAACAAGACTATTTTGTGATGAAAAGAGGGAACTGGTGGCGAAATGATTGAATAATCCTAATGAAGAAAAAAATTAAAACCTCATTATTTTTCCTTCTTTTAACCTCATCTTAAATATGTAATTGTCCGAATTTGTACAAATTGCAGTAAATTGTGATGTATGAGATATGCTGTGATGGATGTATTCTCCTGTTATGTATTACATGTAATATTCTGTTTGTATTCAGGAATCCGTGGATTCTTTAGCTGCGGAATGGGAGATAACTGAAGATGAAAGTACCATCATCTACACATCATTCTCCTATGGTAGTTATCCTGGTGCTGATGATATCTATAATATAACTGATGTAACTGAAATTTACAGTGTGCCTAATGGTATGGTAGTACCTGAAGGAAATGGAAAACCAAATATACTTGCATTAAAATCGATCAATCAGGTATTATTTACATCTATGGTGACTTCTTCATAATAAACATACTTTTAGTACTTAGATCATCATAATTTTTCCCGCCAAAATTTTAATGTCAGAATTGTGTACATTTTGCTTTATTTTTTTTGTAATTTCTTTGTCAATGTTGGACTGAATGACAGAATTTTCAATTGCTGAAAGGTTTTTATCAAAATACTTGAGATAAAAGAAAAATTATTTGGCTTGACTGGTCAGTCTCAGGGGGAATTTGTTTGGTTTTACTTCACAGTATCAAGGTACATGTGTATGACCATTATGCCAGTAAAAATTTTGTACTGTAAAATACTTTAATATTTTCGCTTAGAATTAATTTTTGCTGAGGTAATGATTCAGTGAAAATAAAATCCAGCGAATATATCTTTTTTCCTATATTTTTCATTCAACACACCAAAAATCAGTGAAAATAATTTTCCATACAAAACACCCAAAAAGTTTTTCAGCGAAAAATAATTCCAGCTAAAATAAAATATTTAACAGTATTACTGAATAAATATTCTACCTTTCTGAAACCTTTGTGTTGATACCAGGTTGGTTTGTGGACTGAGACTATTTCTGGTAGTGTGACTGTTGATACATCTCCACCAATAGCAGGAATTGTTGAGTGTCCTAGATACAGTGTAGCAATTGATGAGCTGTTCTGTTCATGGAGTCATTTCTATGACGATGAAAGTTTCATATCACATTATGAGTTCGGCATTGGGATATCAGAAGGAGATGATTCATTGTTTTCATACAAGAAGATTGAATCTCATATCAACAGTTACAGAGCTAGAGGTGAGTTGTATATTGTTATAGATAGAAGTTATATGCCCTCAAGCAGTACAGGATCATATCAACGTTTAATTTAATTAACACCCTAACACCTCGTCTGCTGAAATTAAGCTTCAACAGACATACCAAAAGTCAGCAGGCAGTGTGTTTAAACATCGCCCCCTTACTTTTGAAGACTTATTTTCCCATCACAAGGCATTCGGAAAGCTTTTGGAAGGCTTAATTGCTAGCTTATTTCCCAGATTATGCGAATTATTAATTGTGTTAGTTAAACATCACCCCCTTACTTTTGAATACTTGGCTTGCTTATTTTCCCATCACAAGGAATTCGGAAGGCCTTTGGAAGGCTTAATTGCTAGCATATTTTTCAGATTATGTTAATTATTAATTGTGTTAGTTAAACATCGCCTTCTTACTTTTGAAGACTTGGCTGGCTTGTTTTCCCATCACAAGTCATTTGGAAGGCCTTTGGAAGGCTTAATTGGTAGCTTATTTCCCAGATTATGTTAATTATTAATTGTGTTAGTTAAACATCACCCCTTTAATTTTGAAGACTTGGCTGGCTTATTTTCCCATCACAGGGCATTCAGAAAGCCTTTGGAATGCATAATTTCTGGCTTATTTCCCATTTTATGTTAATTATTAATTGTGTTAGTTAAACATCACTCCTTTACATTTGAATACTTGGCTAGCTTATTTTCCCATCACAAGCCATTTGGAAGGCCTTTTGAAGGCTTAATTTCTGGCTTATTTCCCAGTTTATGTTAATTATTAATTGTGTTAGTTGAACATAACCCCCTCACTTTTGAAGACTTGGCTGGCTTATTTTCCCATCACAAGGCATTCGGAAAGCCTTTGGAAGGCTTAATTTCTGGCTTATTTCCAAGTTTATGTTAATTATTAATTGTGTTAGTTAAACATCACCCCTTTACTTTTGAAGACTTGGCTAGCTTATTTTCCCATCACAAGGCATTTGGAAAGCCTTTGGAAGGCTTAATTGCTAGCTTATTTCCCAGATTATGAATGGTACAATTAGTAGGTTATTATTTTCCCAGGGCTTGAACTTCACAGAAGCATCAGAGGCAGTTTCCTTGATTTACATTTTTGCCTACATGTAAATGCCTTTGCAAAATACAGAATAATTTTCTTTGTACTATTTCTATATGCTAATGACATGTTTTTGAAAAATCATCTTAAACCTGAGTGCCCTCTCAATTCTGCTATATGTATATGAACGTTCTGTTACCATGACTTAAGGAGTTTATTTATTTTTAGATTTACATGGAGGTAGTCTGCAACATAGTGGTAGATATTATGTGACTATCATCGCATACAATGGTGTTGGTTTGAAATCACAATCATTCTCACAGCCTATTGTGATTGATGACACTCCACCAGTACAAGGAAGCGTAATTGAGTGGAGCGGAGTGGATGAAATTGATGTTTCTGTGGACGATACTGAAAAGTCTTCCACTTGTACCACTGATGAAGGTAACACATTGATGCGTTTTTTGTGTTGTTTGCAATTTTTGTTGAAAAGAGGGTGAAGAGAAGGATGTATAAGACCAAACAAAATAAATGCTTTGTTTCTTGTCAGTGCAAGATTTTTGTTCAAAAGGATTTGGCTTGTAAAAAAGGCAAAAAAAAAATCGGACCATCAAAAAACAAATACCAATACAAGGAAGCATTAATTAAGTTTAGCAGAAAGGGTGAAAGGCTTAGTCTTTTCCACGTAACGAAACGAAACCCTAACCCTAACCTTAACCTTAAATTTCAAACGTCACAGAAATATTTTCGAGAATATTTAGTTTCCACCTCTTTTCCGCCTACTTTGCAGCTTGATTAATTTGTGCTGACATGACGTGACAGCCATTTTGAAATTGTTGAACACTGATGGCGCTATTCATTTCGTGTTTCACAGTGTGAAATTTTCTCAGATATTATTAGATCAATGAAAAAAATGCGAGTCAGGGTTAGGGTTTCGTTTCGTTTTGTGGAAAAGACTAAGCCTGGATGAAATACAAATATCATCATGATGGTAAATGGTCAAAATTGGCATTTTTACATGGGTTTCTGTGATGGGATTATTTTTTAAATCTCAAAATTGTGCATGGTGACATGGAACACAAAAGTCATAGTATTATTTTATTCATGCAAATCCTAATATTGTGAAAACATTTCAAAAAAGTTTCATAAAATTTAGTGAGTTCCCAGGATAATTGGCCACCACTAAACTGGTTGATTTGCTATTTACCATTTGTAAAGCAAAAACTTGATTGTTTTGAAATGCGTAACTAAAAAATTAGCATTGTGTCTTGGCATGAGGTTTTGGATTTCCCTACCAATGTACCTGTATAACCAACTGTCCCTTTACTCTAATGGCACGCCCTGTTGATTATATAGATTGAATTCAATGTATTATAACTAAATACCATTTCATTTCTTCTCAGAGTGTGCTCTTTTGGATGTGGTTTGTCAGAAATCTTTAACTCAAATTTCTGTCACCTGGCAACCTTTCCAAGATCCTGAATCTCCTATTATAAGGTAGGCTTATATGTAATTTACTAAACTCATGGTTTGATTTCGCTGACATTCATAATGTCTCACATTATTGATGTTCATCTATACAAAAAATGCTAATCTGTGTCTAAGTTGTGTATGCTGAAAATCGTAAGTGACATTTTCTAGGATGACAGTAGATTACTTCAGTCAGAATCATTTTTCCTACTGAAAATGTGGCAATTAGAAATAGGAAACCTGCATGGTTTGGAAAGAACATTGATTCCTTTACGGGAGGACAGTAACATCACTTTTCAGGTGATCTCAGATCGCATGATTGTCTCTTAATTGTCATTCATTTCTGAAACCATTTGGAGTAATATGTAGCTGATGGGATAGGTCAAGCAGTTATTATATGAACTCATTCTTTTCAAACCACAAAACATACAAGATCAGTTGATATACCTCAAGGTTCATGTATCATTCTTTCATTGATGTGACCATGTTTTTTAATTCTTCGGTTGTGGTTGTTTTGTGTTCATGATTTTTGTCTGATGATCCATGGTTATATGTGTATTACAAATGTATTTCTGTTTTCCAGTGAACTGTTTTCTCACGGATTTGACCATGTTTTGTCATGCCAATTTGTTGTTTAGTGCTTGTTTGGTATTCATTGGTTTTGTGTTCTTGGATCGAGTTTCATATATGATTGATATGCTGTCATTTCGACTTCCTGTCCAGATACCAGGTAGCTGCTGGCACATCTCCAGGGGGTACACAACTACAGGAATACCAGGATGTACCACTAGATTCTTACTACACAGTTATAACAGGGCTTGATTTAACTGATATTGAAGTGGGATATGTGTCTGTTAAAGCTACAAATGCTGCTGGATTGACATCTACTGCAATGTCTAATGGTGTGTTCATCAGTCGAATTAGTCTAGGTTTACCATCACTTCGTTCAAGTCATGTATGGGATGGGAATGGTGATAAAGACTTGTAAGTACTGACTTTTTTAACTTGTACTATTCACCATCTGACACCATGTGTTGTATTCTCAGTGTTACAGCAATTCCAGGCACTGATTTGATGCTGAAGTAGTGCTAGATATAGATAACATTCTACAATAGGTTACACATTTTGTTTTCACATAAATTAATTGTAACTAAAATTTAAACATCGTCTCCAATTCAGAGGAATGATTGACAGATATTGCCTACAATTTTTTATATTTTTGCTACAAAGTCCGATGCCCCATATTTTGCGGCGCGTCTGCCCTCAGTCACTTTTGGTCAGTCATCATGTTGATTGCGTGTCTACAAATCGGCATGTGTCCAAGTTGTTTAAACACCACGCTGGAGAAGAAAGGAGTCGAAAAACCAGTTGAAGTGAGAACAAGACTTGTCGATTTGTATTTTCGTGGACTGTCATTTGCTGAGATTGGAGATCTAAGTGGTGTTTCAAAGCAGACAGCTTATAATATCGTCAAACGGTTAGTTACCACCGATAGAATCCTGCCAGGAAAGCGTAAGAGAGACCAATCCGTGACTAAAAAACTAACTGACAATGTTACTATGTATTGAGCTTGACCTGTCAGGGATGTTATTGTATAAAATAATAATAACTCTTTGTTACTGAAGTCAAAATGCTTAAGTCAAAATAAATACTCAAATTGGTACAATAAACTGTGTTACTGTGCTGTGTTTAATAAGGATTTCATGTGATGTTTACAACATTGTGTAAAATAAAACAATTGTTAACATTTTAAGTAGCACTGAATGACGAGTGTGAAATTCACTGTGTCTGGGTAGGACAATAAATGAATTGGTTTATTTCTCTGTAAATGTGATGTTGTTACAGCGACTATCAAGAAAACAATGAAATGCTGAGTGGACAGTGGGACTTCACTGGTGATCCATGTCCAATCAGTAAATATGAGTGGTCTATACAAGGTTTTGATGGCACAGAAATACAGCCAATGATAGAATTGCCTGAAGGTGAGATTATCATTAATATAAGGTTATTATGAGGATACCTCAAAGTATACAGTGGAAGTATCGACCGTCGTGCAGTGGAGGTTGATGCGATCGTGTACTGTCTGGGTGTATACCTTGAGGTATCCTCGTAATAACCTCATTATTATACATCTTTTCTATCCAAGGATACATCATGTGAATGCCAAAATCCAAAAGGTTTAGAACAGAATCAACAAACTTCTTTGTGTGGAGTCCGGTCAAACCCTGGTGGCAGCCATGTTTGTTTTTATTATTAGAGGAGGCTTACATGCGTAATCATTCCATATTTGGAATTCACAATTTGTAGGATGAAAATACCCCGTAAAATACCACAAAATTACGGCATGCTGTAAGTTATGGCGTTAGGGTGGCAGATGTATAATAATAAAGGTTAATTATTACATGAAAATCCATGGGATTCTGCATCAATTTATGAGTGATCTTGATATTTTTTATCACAAAACATTGAGGCTATGCATATCACAAGTTTGTCATTATATTAATATCTTTATCATACATGGTTTCATGATCTATTTGTGCTGTAGGACAGATACAAGAGATTTTTCAGCAGGTTTCATTATTTACTTTAAAACTAGTGTATCTCATAAACTGACAAAAGTGTATATAATGCAGGTCAGACCCATGGCATGAATGACCAGGTATCACTGAAAGATGGAGAGTCTTATTACCTTGTTGTCAGGGCAACAAATCTCCTTGGATACACTCTATCTCTTCGATCAAATGGTGTCACAATTCAAAAAGATCCATTATTGCCAGGCCAAGTTAGAGATGGTGATGTGATTGGTTTCGATATCAATTATCAACCGTCAGTGACAAGGTTATCTGCTAATTGGGATGGGTTTGGAGTAGATGGTTTAATGGCAGGTAAGATTTTGAAATATTTATCTATGTTTGTGAGGTTGTCAAGTGAATCATGGCACTGTTCATTGTGTGGAATGGTCCAGTGTGTGAAGTGACCCAATGTATGTGATGTTCCAGTGTGTGGAATGGTCCGATATACTTGGTCAAGTGTGCGGAATGTTCCAGTGTGTGGAATGGTTCGATGTACTTGGTCAAGTGTGCGGAATGTTCCAGTGTGTGGAATGGAACGATGTACTTGGTCAAGTGTGCGGAATGTTCCAGTGTGTGGAATGGTTCAATGTCCTTGGTCAAGTGCGCGGAATGTTCCAGTGTGCGGAATGGTCAATTGTAAATAGTCCAGTGTGTGGAATGGTCCAATTTGTGGAATGGTCCAATGTACTCGGTCAAGTGTGCAGAATGGTTCATTGCAAATAGTCCAGTGTGCAAAATGGTCCAATGTGTGGAATGGTCTAATGTATTAAATGATCTAATGTTGGGAATTGTGCACTGTGTGGAATGATTCAATGTGGAAAATGGTCCATTGTATAGAAGTGTGTGAAAATAGTTGTAAGTTCGAAGTCACTAGAGAATCACAACATACAAATCATTAACATTGTGTTTTCAGGTGAAACTAAAAATCAACAACACCAGATGATAGAGCACTATGAAATAGCGGCAGGAACAGATCGTAGATATCCAGCAATGAGAACCAACATTCATCCATTCATTCATGTTGGTCTAAACAAAACACACACATTCACTGATCTACAATTAGTACCTAAGTCAGTAACTTACTACATTACTGTGAGGGCATACAGTGTGTCTACAGCTATGAAAGAAGTTACATCTAATGGCATTCAAGTAGGATATGGTGGGAAAGCAGTGTCATTGGGTGAGGTCACAGTGTCAAGGTTAGTTTGTGTCACTATTGTACAGTTGTGTCATGTGTTTGAGTTGTCCGGTTGTGTTTTGAATAGTCTTGCCCGAATATGTTGTCTTTTTTGGCATATATTGTGTCATTGTGATTACTAGCTTGAAAAGGCATATAACATAATTTCCCAAATTGTGAGAATTAAACAGTTTATAGTACTGTTGAGATTATTTTTATTGTGAATGCGTTAATTATTTAATGTGATAATTACGCTATTTTTGTTGATAAGTGAAATTAGCAAAATTTAATTCATGTGAGCTTTGTGAAAAATAATCCTCTATTCAACTTTTTCATAGTGAAAATAATAATTCTGTGTCCACTCCCTCTCTCTCTGTCTCTGCTAGATATGTTGCATCAAAGACATCAATGACAGTCGTGTGGGGTGATTTTGAATTCACTTTGCCAGTCATGTTTTACCAGTGGGGTCTTGGAACCCTCGATAGTAACATTGATGACCTTACATGCACTCAGCTGGTAAGCACTCAATGCAATATTATTTTGCTCACTTTAATTCCACTGATTTTATGCAGAATATATACTGCTGTATATACTAATCCCAAGTCTTGAATAACAGGTTGTGCATGATGTACTGCTAAAAGTTAACTGTTTTTTGTTGTTGTTGCTTATTTCACTGATGGCTAAGTGCACTTGATTGAAACCCTTTATATATATGCAAAGTTAACCACAGAATGAATCGTTTCCTTCAAAAACTAGTAAATTTAAAACCAAGCAAATATCCTTGTGACAATGAATACACTTTAGTGTAGATAATTAGTCCCCGTTCGGACGTAGTCTGAAAACGGGGACTTATGTTTTGCCCTGTGTGCGTCCGTGCGTCCGTCCGTCCGTCCGTCCGTCCGTCCGTGATCACCTGTATCTCGAACATGCATGGACCGATTAAGTTCAAACTTCACTCATACATCACACATTATATGGGACATATGCACATGCATTTTTTTCATGATCCGATTAACGATAGCCGAATAGCGGCCATTTTAAGGCCGAAAATGCATCAAAATCACACATTTTCACCATTCCGGACCCGGATCTCAGTTATGCATGGACGGATTTTGTTCAAATTTGGTACATACATTAAACATAATAGGACCTTGATGCACGTCATTTTTTTTTTTGGATCGGGTTTGAAATGGCCGACTGGCGGCCATTTTGTTTTAAAAAATTCAGTTCTGGATCCGTATCTGAGACATGCTTGGATTGATCGAGTTCAAACTTCACACACACAAGGTACATCATGTCACAAGTATGTATGTGCATTTGTTTCATGAACTCATTAACGATAGCCAAATGGCGGCCACTTTAAGGCCGAAAATGCATTGAAATCGCACATTTTCACCATTCCGGACCCGGATCTCAGTTATGCATGGACGGATTTCAGTCAAATTTGGTACATACATTAAACATAATAGGTCCTTGATGCACGTTATTTTTTTTTTCGGATCAAGTTCAAAATGGCCGACTGGCGGCCATTTTGTTTTAAAGAATTCAGTTCTGGATCCGTATCTGAGACATGCTTGGATTGATCGAGTTCAAACTTCACACACACAAGGTACATCATGTCACAAATATGTATGTGCATTTGTTTCATGATTTCATTAACGATAGCCAAATGGCGGCCTCTTTAAGATCGAAAATGCATTGAAATCGCACATTTTCACCATTCCGGACCTGGATCTCAGTTATGCATGGACGGATTTCAGTCAAATTTGGTACATACATTAAACATAATAGGACCTTGATGCACGTTATTTTTTTTTTCGGATCAAGTTCGAAATGGCCGACTGGCGGCAATTTTGTTTTAAAGAATTCAGTTCTGGATTCGTATCCAAGACATGTCTGGATTGATCAAGTTCAAACTTCACACACACAAGGTACATCATGTCACAAATATGTATGTGCATTTGTTTCATGATTTCATTAATGATAGTCAAATGGCGGCCTCTTTAAGGTCGAAAATGCATTGAAATCGCACATTTTCACCATTCCAAACCCGGATCTCAGTTATGCATGGACGGATTTTGTTCAAATTTGGTACATACATTAAACATAATAGGACCTTGATGCACGGTTTTTTTTTTCCGAATCAAGTTCGAAATGGCCGACTGGCGGCCATTTTGTTTTAATAAATTCAGTTCTGGATCCGTATCCAAGACATGTCTGGATTGATCAAGTTCAAACTTCACACACACATGGTACATCATGTCACAAATAGATATGTGCATTTGTTTCATGATCCGCTTAACAATAGCTGAATGATGGCCATTTTAAGGCTGAAAATGCATCAAAATCACGTATTTTCACAATTCCGGAACCTGATCTCAGTCATGCATGGATGGATTTTGTTCAGATTTAGAACAATGTGTTGTACATATGCAGGTGCATTTCGGTCATGATCTGCTTTGAATGTATATGTCACTCAAATATGAACGGAACGGGGACGTGTCATTGACAATGACTTGTTAGTGGATAATTCTGTGTTTTTACAGTTACTGTACCATTCAGTGTGTTCCCCAGTATTTTGTTAGCAAGGAAGAGACACAATTGATTAATATATGCAAAGCATTGCAGTTACAAGCTTTAATATGAAGTGAAACAATTGCTACTTGATTCCACAAATCGCAAGGAGCTACATGTCCCTGTTATTCTATTCAGGGAGGATACTCACAACTTTTTTTCACCGCCAGACTCACCCAAATTTGTCTGCACTTTTTTATATTCTTCAATATTTTTGAATATGAACCCTAATTTTGATAAACAGAATATAAAAAGAACTATTTTGTGAATTTGTGATAAAAAGAGGGAACTGGTAGTGAAAAGGTTAAATTGTTTTTTCAGTATATGTAGAACCTTATTCTGTACATACAAATTCTCATTGCTTGTAGGTTTTACCAGTGAGCATTATTTTTTGAATGTTTTTTCTAGCAAAATTTCAATGAAGAAGGCAAAGTTCTGAGCAACCCAGAATATGCTCATCTGTTTGATAAGCATCCTTTGACAAACACTGGAAAAGATACCATGGTGATCCCTGATAACCTGGAACTTGAGGAGGGTCATACCTATACTGTGGTTGTCATAGCAACGGATGAGTCTGCACAGTGTTCCTTAGTTTCCGACATTGTTACCATAGATACTACACCACCTGTGGAAGGAAGATTACAGATAGGTGCTTTCCAGAGTGTGGTGAGCTCAAAGATAATTCATATTCTTTAATTTTTTTCTTGGGTGATTCAAACATCACTTTATTAGTAGTTTGAAAATAACACACTGTCTTTCTCTTTTACTTTTCACCAAATAAAGCCTTTTAAATATTTTTCATATTTTTGCTAAAATGTTGATGAAGACCTATAACTAATAAGAAAATTATGTTAATTTGGTTAAAAAATTAACAAAAAAGCATAAATTTTGGTAAATAATTTTAGTTTTGAACTAACCAAAGGTGACATTGTTATTATTTTTTGATTATTCATATTATTCTCCCTTCAAGGGATAGGACAAAAAATTATTAAACCAAAAGGTGGGCATAGCCTGGCAGTGTTGTATCAATTCAGTCTATTCTTTTGTTCCCTTAAAAAGCTTGACATTTTCTCTTTGGTAATAACAAATTAAAAAAATACACTACAAAAAAAATACTTTGGTTCACTTATTGAATATCTGACTAAATAAATATACTGTTTGTATTTTGTTTTCAGGATGTTACATACACAAAGCAACCAGAACAACTTGATGTGACTTGGAGTGGTTACTATGACGACATAAGTGGTATACAATATTATGAATTAGCATTGTATGAAGGACAGTCATGTGAAGATAGTGGTCATTTAACTATAGTACAGGATTATATACAAGTATTACCCAATGATACTGACTATACTTTCTTAGACCTGCTTCTTCAGGTAAACTCTCAATGTAATATTTGTTGCTGCTTTCATTTCTGGCAAATTTCTTAACAATATTAAATTTTTATTTAGAGCAAACAGCCTTCTACATTAAATTTGTCTGCTGACTTTGAAAAATCTAAATATTTTAGTTCCTATTTGTGAGAGCACAAATCTTGAGCTTATGTTATGACACAGTGTGTGTGTGTGTGGGGGGGGGGTGTTTGGGTGTGTGTAGTAACAACATTGTAACGACTTAACTTTACACCAACTTGTGACAACAGGACCTACAGTGTTACGACCCTCACTATTTTCATAATTTCTATTAATATATAATTGAATTTAAGTAAATTTTGCAAAGCTTAGGTTGAGTAAAGGGGCGAAGGGTACAATTTATGTATGGTTCAATTTATATTACTATTATGGTTCAATTTATATTACTATTAATGTAATACCTTAATTCCCCCTTCACTAAACCTAAGTTTCGCAAACATTTCTATGTTCAGTCATGGCATATTCAACTTTTATTCAATTAAACTTAATTTAAACACAATTCTATGTTGTGTTGCATTGTAATTGAGTTTAATTAAACTCTAATTAAAATGCAAACCTATATAGGAACGTGTTTTAATCGAGTTCATATCACAACTATATTGAAAGTTAATTCAACTATATTAAAAGTTAATCCAATGTGTGTCGTTACAACGACGGTAAGACATGTGTGTGTGTTTGGGTGTGTGCGTGCATGCATGTGTCTGTTTGTTCTAACATAAATCTTGTTCCATTGATATGTCATCAAATAAGATTAAAACTCAGAAAACGCAAGATTACAATTTTCGCTTGAAATTCATGCATATTCAAAATTCCTTTTCCACATTTTTGTAAAAACAGTTACTGATTCAGTTGAATAGGTACATAATAGCTAGCATAATCAATAGAATGAAAAAGATATACTGTAAAATACCTTTTGCATTTTTGTATGGAATTTATTTTCACTGAGAGGTATTTTCACTAAATCATTCCTTCAGCAAAAATAGCAAAAATAAAAGACAAACAGTAATTTATAAATCTAAAAGTAGACTAATTCACCATTAATTATAAATCATTTTAATTATCATAGGATAGCCGCCCATATTATGTACGGTTGAAAGCTACAAATAATGCAGGACAGTCAGTAATTACCACATCGCCACCTATATTACTAGACGTTGTTGACCCAGTTGGTGGAGTTGTCAAAGATGGAGACAACTATAAAGTTGATAGAATGTATCAAAGCTCAACCAATCACATGAAAGGTGAGTAGTAATCTTAAACATTGCTTTCAGTGATGGGTCTTCTTTCAGTTCAGCTTTATGATGGACTCTTTGAATGTTGTACAGTAATCATTATCACATGTGTAATGTATGTATCTCCACAGTGTGATGTAATACAGGACAGATCGAAAATGGAGTTTGAAATCACATACTGTTATACTTTTTTTTCATTGTGTTGGTGTTATTTCAGCCATAGTTTCATTTTCAACACTCCGCCATTTTACGTTTTTGGACTGTAGAAATATATAATCACAAAATATCTTATCTTGAGTAAGGCAGGCACTCGTGATTACCGCCTGTGACTCGGATTGACTCTGGCAATAATTACTGATGTCTGCCTGCTGATGTCAACCTAAGAAAAATATAATAGGATTATATATATTTTTATTACATATGTACCAGGGTTTACTTTGTTGCACTATTGAAAATATACTCGGGATTTTCACTGTTGATATGCAAACAAGCCACAACTAATTTTTTTTGTGTAGTTTATATAGCTGTCACTTTCATCGGCGATATGCAAATAAATGTTATCAAATGACTTGATAAGCAACTCACAAAAGTTGAAACTGTGGTTGCCGTGGCAAGTGCATTCTTTGGTGTTGATGCTTTGTTTGTGAAAATAAATTCCATATCACTTAGGGCTCTGTTAATATAATATTACATTTCCATATCAAATGACTCATTGTTTTGAGGTATATATCTATTTGAGATACACTTCTAATGGAGCAAATAAAGTTTTACCATGTTTAGAATAATAAACCAATAAATCCACTTCTGCATTAAATTACAATTTTTGGTTGCAGGTGTCTTTCTCCACCTTCCAAACCCAGACAGCACTGCATGTCCTACAAGGGACTTTTCATTGGACAGCAGACCATCCAGTACTGACTGGTTATCCATCGTAGATAGTGGTATCTGGTCTGTTAATGCACAACAAAAAGTTATATTCTCAGATAATCAGGTGAGAATCAGGCAAACAAAATTCATTACTAATTAGAATGCCATAATGAAAGTTGCCAGGTGTATGTATAAACTGTAGTCATTCATGTATGTTGTCGTTGTTAACAATTTTCTTGTGTCCACTATTCATATAACTTTAACCAATCTTATTATTGGACCAGTACTGAAACTACACGTTAATGATTTCAGGAAACATCAAATTATTTCCTTCCTATAGACAACAATAGAGACAATATTTTTTCACTCTTTTTCGTACAGTTATTTTGTGTATCGCAGGAAATTTCACATTGACCCAATACATGTGTACTTTTATTATCACAAAATGTAAGAAAATATATTTGAATACTATTACACCTTTCTGGTAAGAATCTCATTACTAATTTGTAGGTGTCTTATTCTGCTACTGATGGTCTTTCTATCACAATGACAAGGGATGTCAACAAACAAGAAATGAGGTCAGCAGCTGTGTCATATGGAAGTCCGGATGTACATGTAGGGGGAAAATACCAGGTATGGTTTCTATACATTGTATGACATAAATGAATATAGTTGACTGTTCCTCAATTGATCATGTATAAATGCTAAATGAGATGCTGAATTGTTTGCATTACGGACATAGAGTTACGAAGCATTGAGTTACAAAAATGAACACATTCATATTTTTTAAACCATATATGCCCACTTTTGCAAAACTACACCTAAATTATAATTTGCTGTTTAATTAACAGTTAGCAAAACTTTGAGTTGCGGTCAACAGATTTTTTGTTTTGTTTAACGTAAGTTTCCCATTACTCAAAGTTTATTTAACCGTTAATTGAAGTTCAAGTTGGTAAATTTGCACCTTAAACAAAACAAACAATCTCTGTTGCCCATAACTTCGGTCACGGTTACTAAAAAAGACGGTTAGGAAACGCCATTGTTAAAAGGTGTGAATTTGCCTAATCCCTCAAGGATGCGTGTCGCGCTGTATTGCTTGAGATTTCAAGGCCCACCATTTTGTTTCATTTTTGTGTCGATCACTTGATGTCCCGCGAATTTGAAATTTTAAGCTCGTTTTCGATAGAATATCCACGTTTAGTGCACAAGCTCTACGAAGAACTACACGTACATTTCGGATGAGTACTCTTTGTGACTGTGATAACATTCAGAGTCGAGAATCGTCATTTATCGTTTTCACTGTTGTCCTGAAAGTAAGCTTGGGTCCCGGAAGAAAAAGTGACGCTAAGTCATTATTTTAAAATACATTATATTATAAAAAATACTACCAAATAAATTTTTAGTATACTACTGTGCGTACTTATGACGGTTGTATGCGATTTGGGGGCTTATTAGAGTAAATTTTATCGTTTTGCTTTCATGTCACTGTATCAACCATTTTGTTTAAAGTCTTAACACTTTTTTTGTAGACGCCGTAGAAATCGTTGAAAATGTATTCAACATGTTTCGCCTGTTTCATTAAATGCCTGTTTAATTGTTCTTGTCTGTCCTTGTTTCAGGTTTTTGGCACATTTTTCATGTTGCAATATTCAGCGTGCCGTTAAATGCGGTTTTAGTCAACGCTACAATTTTTGAACACATTGAATTGTCGGTACAATTTTCAAGCAGTCGCTTCGCCAAATCAATTTTTCGAACCCTTTGTAATCGTTCTTAATTTCATTGGGACTGCCTGTTGTTGCATATTTGGTCTGCTTAATGCATTTTGTAGAGCATGGGCGGGTCATTTCAGTTATCTTATCGCATATTTTGTTTGTTTATTACAGAGTATTGCATACTAACCCCTTTGGTTAATGAAATTTTAATTTCATAAACAAATGGGATAATTGCCAATTATCATATATACTGGTTAAATAAAATCGAAATAACAGTGGATAGCTCCCGTAGGGGGCGTCCTTCCCCTGTCATCTGATTTGCATACTTCCATTTTTAACCACGAGATTGATTCACGGTTGAAATTTGGGCTTGCCAAAATATCATTGTGTTTGCGGTGGAAATACATTGTTACCACCCATCAACACAGCCACCGAACTATTAGTGTGTCAGGAAGCTCTTGTGGACATCAAGAACTTCGTACTTAGTCACCTTGAGTAAAAAATTGTAGTTTTAGTAACGAAACTCAAAAGCCCGCCTTCAGTTTCAAGATGGCGGAAAATATGGATACCGGAGAGTTGAACACCGTTCATCCCAGCACTTCGGATTCAAACACTTTCGGACGAAAGTGTGAAGAGTGCCATATATCGATGCTCACTTACGATGATCACCGTATTTGCATTCCATGTGGCAGAAAATGTAATGGGCACATCAAAAGAAAAAATCCTACACAACAGTGGTGCGAGAATATGTTGAAGACGCACTGGCTGAGGCAGGCGTGATTTTTTCTACTGAAGATACTACAAGCAACGCGGGGGAGGCCGGCTCGTCGAAAACCACAACAGCGAGTGGTACCGACAAGGAGGACCCCGAATTCAAAATCCGCTCCGATGCTATCACGAAAGGTGCGGTTATGGTCAAGAAAATCTTACCTCTACCAATTCCACCGATGGCGGACGCCCCACGTTTCTCGATCGGTTTGTCTACACTGCCGAAAAAGGACACTTTTGCGACTTCAGCAATGCTACCATGGTCTCCCCGACTGACACAGGGCGCTGCTATAACACAACGCGTGATCGGAGGAGGCAAATGGGATCGTGAAGTTACCGAGAAAACCGCTACAGCCACCAAGGACGACTTCTTGGGGACTAACCGGGACGATTGGAGCAGACGCTACCAAAAAGTTATACCGCCCGCTGATGAGTGGAAAACACCGGTCGGTACCGACGCCAGCCTGCACGAACGACCTCTCGGCGTACAACCACCAGAACTGGAGCCATGCGTCCGGGAAATGGTCGCCGAAGGAAGTATAACGAAACATCCACTCGGCAAACCACAAGTTTACATCCCGTATTACCTGTCCCAGTCAACGCTATGTAGATTGGAAAACAACGTTTGGGACACTTCTCTTGCATTAAGCCATAGAGAATTTTTCACTACTACTACACAAATTCAGTTAGCGAAATTCAAAACAGGCAACATCACCAAGGATGAACTGTTTAGCACATTAGAGCCGCTGTTGGTCGCTACTAACGTCGTCGACGCTGACATAATACAGAGTCATCTTCAGTTACGAGCGACTATTCAACACTCTCGCCGTGCAGCAGTTTGGTCCGCTATGCTAAAGACAGCCGCCAACGCTGAAATCAAGAACGAATTGGCGACGATCGATTTCAGAGGGACCAAATTATTCGACGGAAAACTCAGCGCTGTGAATTCAAAGTTGGATGAGAAAGCAGCGGCAAAAGTTAACCGTGTGATGATCGAAGGCGCCTTTAAAGCCAAGCAAGCCGCTAATAACAAGCAGAGCATCGCGACCAAGGCGAAGCCAGTTAACCAAGCTACTACGGGTCAGCCCAAGGAAAACGCAAAGGCAAACCCGAATCAGGCAAAAGGAAAAAGTGGAGACCAGCAGCGACAGAATAAACAATTCTCGAAACAGACTGGTAACACTAAAAAGTCTTCCTGACTATACGTCAGCAATAATGGTAATGTATCAAAACAAGGTGCGATTAAACATGTCAAATATTACTCAAGTCTCCGAGTATTTTTGTCAAACAAATCAAACCACAGATCCCCTTACACATATACCACTTGCATTAAACGATTCGGTTCAGTGCCCAGGTCGGCGGGAACCAAGTCGTGCAAAACATCGTGCATTAAGCGATTTTGTTCAGTGCCCAGGATGGCGGGAGCTCAATCGTGCACAACAAAAACACGGTCGGCCGCACCTCAGGTCGGTGGGCGATCGTATAAACAAACAACCGGCCGAATGCGTGGACCTAGGGAGAATGACGCATCGACCGGTGAAAAAACAGAAACCCGTAAGGCAGAGTCCCTACTCCCCTCCAGGTGGGAAAAACAGGGGGGGAAGGACGTTAAACGGGGATATAACGCCGCATTCACTCCAGGGGGAAATGGAGAAATCGGCGATGTCAATGTATACCGCCACGACCGACCGAGGGTTGGTGAGTCCCTCGACGCCGGTGGCACTGCGTCTGCAGAAATGTATTCCCCGGTGGAAAGAAACGATAAACGATCCGTATGTGATATCGATAATAACACACGGGTATCGAATACCGTTGATAAAAGAACCGAAATGCGAAAAAAGAACATGTATTTCGGGGAAACCGGGCTCTACTCAGTCAACAATACTGAAAGAAAGCGTGGAAATACTACTCAAAAAAAAAAAAAAAAAAGGTAATTCAGCGGGTACAAAACCCGAAAAATTCTTTCATCTCGAGGTTATTTCCCGTCAAGAAATCCAACGGTGGGTACAGGCTGGTGCTGGATTTAAAGGAGTTGAACAAAATTGTGAAGAAAGAAACGTTCAAAATGTTAACTCCGGCACTAGTGAGAGCGTCAATTCAAAAAGGGGACTGGATGACGTCCCTCGACTTGACCGACACTTACCTGCACATACCAATACACACAGAAAGCAGGCGCTTGTTACGATTCGTGGTGAACGGTGTAACGTATCAGTACACCGTCCTACCTTTCGGCCTGACGTCAGCCCCACTTCTGTTTACAAAAGTTCTACGCACAGTGGTGGCGTTACTGCACAAGAACGCAGCAGACGTCAACCCCTACTTAGACGACTGGCTGATAAAAAGTCAAAATCGGAACCTGATTTGTCAATCAACCGAGCGGACTGTCAGTCTACTGCTAAAACTAGGTTTTCTGATAAATATGGAAAAATCAGAATTAATACCGACGCAGAAAATAGTCTTTCTGGGCATGGAACTGGATGCGGAGAAAGGCATGATCCGACCAGCCCAGCACAGAATCGACAATGTACAAAAAAATATACAATCATTTCTAAAACAAAAACAAGCCACACTACGCCAGGTAATGCGACTAATGGGGATGTTAACTTCGATGAGGGGCTTAGTACCGAGAGCGGCACTACAGTCCAGACCGATCCAACGCCTAGTGTTAGACGCACAGTTAAAAATGCGACTATCAAAGGACGGGATAAAATACGAAAAACCGGTACTGTTCACACCGGCCTTTCTGGAATCACTTCCATGGTGGGGCAACCTCAAAAACCTCACGGCGGGGATTCCGATGGACAAGGCGAAACCGACAGTAACGTTGGTGACGGACGCATCCATGACGGGCTGGGGAGGGCACTGCATGGACGGGATTGCACACGGTCAGTGGAACGAAAAACAAAGGAAATTTCACATAAACCGGCTGGAAATGCTAGCGGTGCAGTTCTCCCTGCAATCCTTCAAAAAAGCGGTAAAAAACCGGGCCGTGTTAATAAGATCCGACAATCAGACTGTAGTAGCTTACCTCAACAAGGAAGGGGGAACGAAATCACAGTCGTTAAACGACCATGCTGTAGCAGTGCTAAAGTGGTGTGCACAAAACAAAGTCGAGCTAATGTGCAAACATATACCGGGAGTCCAAAACGATGTAGCGGACTCGCTATCCCGGGGGAAACCCTACGACGACACAGAATGGGAGCTGTCACAGACGGCAGTAAACCTAGTGTTCGACATGTGGGGGGAACCCCAGGTAGATCTGTTTGCAACACCGGAAAACAAAAAACGTCCCGTTTTTGTGACGCGTTATCCGGACAAACAGTCACTGACGTGGGACGCACTTCAGATGGAGTGGGGCGGAATGTTCAGTTACGCATTCCCACCATTTCCATTGATCCACCGAACGTTACAAAAACTGGAACAATCGGAGAACTCGCACATGATTCTAGTGGCACCGAACTGGCCGTCTCAGACTTGGTTTCCGTTACTGCTATCTCTTCTAACGGACCATCCGAGAAGCCTGCCACAAGAAATCGCGTTGACACAACCCGGCGGTTATACACCAACCAACCCAGAGCTGTACCAACTTCACGTGTGGAAACTATCCAGCAATTTAGAATTGCGCAAGGGTTTTCAAGCCAAGTGTCGCAAACAACGACGGCCGGGCTTAGGGATTCCTCAAATGGATTGTATCAATACCACTGGGAAAAATTTCGTAATTGGTGTCTTGCAGGGGATATACATCCACTCTATCCCTCTTTGCCCCAAGTAGCGAAGTTTTTTTTTCTTATTTGATCAACGAAAAAAAAAAAAAAAAAGTTGAAACCGGGGACAGTAGAAAACTATAAATCGGCGATCAACTCTGTACTCAAACTAAGCCTAGACAAAAACATTTCGGATGACCCGACAATCTCCGATCTGTTCAAGGGCTTTATTACACAGGCGGGCCCCATTGAGAGGTACAAAGCGCCTGCATGGAGCTTGTCAGTAGTCCTTGAAGCGCTACGACAATTCCCATACGAACCGAAGGAATTGGCGTCACTACAGGACTGGACGAAAAAGACTGTTTTTCTGCTAGCACTCGCTTCAGGGAGGCGAGTTAGCGAAATACACGCTCTGTCATTTGAAGACAATTTTACGGTGTTTTATCCCGATAAAGCGATTTTAATGACATCAGTAAAATTCTGAGGAAAAAATCAGAAACTGCACGAGACGGCGACTCCGATCGTTATCCCGGCACTGAGCAATATTTCCAATGAAAAACAAGACAGAATTCTTTGTCCGGTACGTGCGCTAGCTTATTATAAGAAACGTACTTCCGGGGTCAGAAGGGGTCAAAGGTCGATGTTCGTTTGTTACCAAAAAGGTAAACAAAGCTCAGCGGCGTCGAAATTCACGTTAGCGAGATGGGTAAAAGAGACAGTTTACCACGCTTATTACCAAACGCTTCAGCGTGGTATTAAGAGTTTGTTTTCAGGGGTGGGTGATACCAAGGTGGGAAATGGATGCACATATGGGGTTAATTCCTTGAATTGCAATATAGAGGGTTCAAGCTGAAATACAATATATAGTGTTTTCATGTTTCGTCTGATATTTCTGTGGTATTCTGCTGCTGTAAGTAATGCACGATTTGTTCCGAAATTCAGTATATTGTGTGTATTCCAGGGTTATTCGTTTTTTGCTGAAAACACCCCTATTTTTTTAGTGGCAGAGTCGAATAGTCTGACTCCCACTGGGAAATCTGCATTGTTGTTTGAATGTGAGTTAATTAAACACCTTTTCCAGACCGGCGAAAGAGTATACAACAGCCAATTTTAACAGCCTGTCACGTGATTTTAGTCTGAATGTCAACATGAAGAGGCTAGTCCATTTTACGCAGGAGTAATTGGGAGTAGAATATGTGAGGGATAGTATCAACAGAGATGTGTATAGTGAAAAGTAATATCTATCCTTCATTTGCATCTCTGAGCATTTCTGTTTTAGTATATTGGTTTGAAAATGTTGAACTTGCATGATTTGCAATGTGTTTTTTTAATGGGACTCCCCTATTGATCGAATCCCGGGTTTGAACGAGAACGGCACACCACGTGATTCGTTTGAATACAATGCTGATGGCAAACATGCCGTGTGACTGCAGTACTGCACTGACGGGATGACTTACTGGTACTGCATGCTACAACTTCGCTTGTGATGTTGCTTGTTAGCCATGGATTACATGAATCTTGATTACCAGTCAAATGTTGCTCATTTGACGTTGGTAATCTTTATTTGGAACTGAGTAACTTCCTGGTACTTCGTACTATGATAAAAATCAGTCAACATACATCAAGTTCTCTCGATCGTAGTATTCCATGTGATGTACACCTAATATGCCAAAAATGTTGCTGAACGATTTGAACTGAATAAACATAGCAGACGAAAATTTGTTTACAAAATAAAAATACTTCGGTTGCCAATGAAAACCGGTAAAAAACAAGCATTATGTTTTCGGCTGTTATCATGGAAGGGACATGAACGTGAAGCTAACGTCCGTTTATAACTAAAACCGGGCACCTTATACGAGGTTCGCAAAATAACATGGCAGTCATTAGAAGTCACTTTATTTTATTGTTAGAACGTATTCAGCCGTTAAATGTATTATTTCCAACCGTTTTGCGATAGTATTTTCTAGATTGGAGGCAGCATTTACATTTTATTCAAAGTTCAAAGCTGCGTTGGGATTCCGTTGACAGTGGTAACAATGTCGGCGCTGGTGATCTCTTACCAGTGCGCAACGTAGCCACAATAAAAGGCATGATCATTTGGGCACTGCTATTACAAGACTTTGGCTGTTGCCATGGTAGCGGTGGGTCAGGATTGTTTTTCCAATTAGTGATGGTACGACCTGCCTGTCAAGTATGAACCGTGACAAAATCAGCCAAGCCAAAAAAAATCACAGAAGAGTTAAAAAGCCATTCCTGCTGAACAGTTACTCTAACTTCGGGGTCAACTTTCTCATTAATGAAAACAGATATCAAAAATTCAAATAGTAACTTTTTGCCCACACTCAAGCCGAGTACAATGAGCTATGTCTGAGGTGTTGTATCACAGGGAGTTGGACAAACTTATGTATTTTAATAAATTATTGAATAATAAAATGTTATATAACTTTTCTTTTACCCCCCTCCCCTTCCTGGTATCTATTTCAAGTATTTTTGTCAGGTTCAAATCGCTCACCAGCATTTTTGGCATGTTAGATGTACATCACATAGAATAATAGGATTGGGAGAACTTAATGTTTGTTGACCACCTGGAATCTGAGTTTTATAAATCTTGAAGGGCTCTCGGAAGATCCACCCGCTGCCTGGACCCGCAGTGAAATCTCCGATTAATATGGAGCCGCAACCATCAACATCGATATACCATGAGGTTTCTGTTGGCGACGTTGCGGCGTTACTCAGTTCCAAATAAAGATTACCAACGCCAAATTAGCAAAATTTAACCGGTAACCAAGACTCAGTCCATCCACGACAAGCAAGCAACATCACAAACGAGGTTGTAGTGTGCAGCTCACGAGTCAGCGACGACCGATTTCAACGAAAGTCATTCCGTCAGTGGAGTACTGCAGTTGCACGGCATGTTTGTCAATGCACAGATCTGTGGAGGAACTTTTAACTTCAACATCAACCGTGTATCGTAGTCGCCCAGTTTAAGTTCTGGTTCTGTCGTGGTCCCAACTAAAGGGCGACAGTCGTCGTGTCGCGTCCTGTTCGATATGGGACTCATGGCGACGTATACAACGCGTGTAAAATACATTGTTTATTTACATGAAATTCGAACACGCGCTGCGCTACGACCACCGCGCTTAAACATCCACGAGTTATTTATTCGGACAATGACTTAAATTAGACGTCTGATTATTTTATTTTCACACGTACAGCGACACGCGTTCTACACTGACAAGCGTTGCTAGGTCGCAGCACTGTCTTGGAGCATATTAATGGGCAATTGGGTTCCCCGATCTAAATTTCTATCCCGGTTTGTTGCACGTTCTTTTTTTAATATGAAATAATCAAATATGGGACATGTGTATAATAACAGAACCCCACACCCTCCCCGTGGCTTCGCTCGTGAAAGTACGGCAGCAGGATACACCGCATCACTCGTGAAAATAACTTCCATACGCAATGAAAGCCACGGGGAGGGTATCTGTCATAATACTTCATTATCACTGAATACATTTTTCCCCTGAAATAAATTCCAGTGAATATGCCATTTCCCCCATACTCTATTGAGACACAGCGCAGTGAAAATTGGATTCACATGTAATGCTTGAAAACATGTCAGAAAAAATAAATTAAGTGAAATTCTACGTGACTTCATAATAGTTGGAAATGAACACATTACACCCGACCCTACCACTCTATATACAATGTAAACTACACCCCAAAACATCCTTTCACCCACAGTTACTACCGTGTTTCACCAGTGTATTCTATTTGACGTCAGGAGAAATTGAAATAAACAAATTAATTATAATTTCAGCCTCTAGTTGACCACTGATTAAATAAACTACCTCGTCTTTATGTCAACTTGCAGTTATTCGTTGCCTACACCAGTGACTTCAAAATATATGTTTCAATCCCAGGAATTTCACTCGCTGTTAATTGCATGGGAGTGGCAGTCTTTAATGAATTTCTATTGTCATGTCAATTTCTTGCGATTACTCGAACATTAAGGCTAGCTGTAACCACATACCGCCTAGGTGCTGTAATTAAATCCTGGTGTAAGCACCATATGAACTATGAACAATGCATGTGAAGCCAGCTGTGGGGTATATTCAATCCTATAGATTTCTCATTGTTTGGTAACTATTTGCTGCAAATGCAACAAAAATCAATATAAAAAATATTACCCACACAGTATTCTACAGGTTACTTGTAGTGATAAGTATTTGAGCACAGAGGCAGGCAAAGTCACTGCCAAGATGCATGACTTAAGAGGCATAGGTAATACATTGGCATTTGCTAGCGGAGCTTCTTTAGCCCAGGTGCTAGCAGCCGGGTCCTGGAAAACTAGCAACACTTTTCTCTCTTATTACCTGAAAGACCTAGCGGCCGAGTCACAGGGCCTACACTCGTTAGGCTACCTAGTGACAGGCCAAGTTGTAACGAAACAATAGGGCATGTAACTTCCTGCAACTGCAAGAATTATTCAGTTAGCGGGAGTTATACAGTTAGGGGGATGGAATTTTTTCAATTCCATAATCAGGTGGGGTAGTATTTATCTGCCAAGAGATATTCTCTGGTAATCTGTCCCATTTGTTTATGAAATTAAAATTTCATTAACCAAAGGGGTTAGTATGCAATACTCTGTAATAAACT
The DNA here is from genome assembly GCF_978046115.1 of Saccoglossus kowalevskii. NCBI lineage: Eukaryota > Metazoa > Hemichordata > Enteropneusta > Harrimaniidae > Saccoglossus > Saccoglossus kowalevskii. The sequence goes on along the minus strand of NC_140656.1, from coordinate 18,080,419 downwards.
TTTAAAACTAGCGCCGAAGGCGCATATTAGTTTTTATGTTTATATAAGAGATTGCATACATACCTTCCCACCCAAAACCACCCCAGATAAATAGCTACGAATCAATATCGTGGTCAAAAAGATCTGGAAGTATGCAAATCAGATGACAGGGGAAGGACGCCCCCTACGGGAGCTATCCACTGTTATTTCGATTTTATTTAACCAGTATATATGATAATTGGCAATTATCCCATTTGTTTATGAAATTAAAATTTCATTAACCAAAGGTAAGTATGCAATCTCTTATATAAACATAAAAACTAATATGCGCCTTTGGCGCTAGTTTTAAAAATTTCCAACAAATGTATATAGTATCATGGCTCCTCATTAAAACTTTCGCCTGGCTGAAATATAAACACTTGTATGGTTTCTTTGACGTCTTTTTTTCTGATCATGTTTTGTTGGTTTTTTTATTTGTTTTCTGCCGATCTTGTTCTTTAGAAACGAAAATGCCATACAAGACAGGCAAATTTGTATTGAGCTTAAACTGAGCGACAGGTTTTGTCAGGATTCACTGGAACAACTTACACTTTAGTATTACTGAAAGTATCGACACAGACACAATACAAATGGCGTGCAGTTGTTGATTGCAATGAACTCTGGGGAAAATGATGTAATATTTGCGTGATTTCCTGTCTACATTTTATGTTAATGATTTATCACAGATTAGTACGTCTTTTGTTTCAAATGTTTACCCGCGACACGCATCCAATGAAAAGAGCATGGTTTGTTTCCTAACCGTCTTTTTTAGTAACCGTGCTTCGGTCAACTGTTAATTAAAGTTTGAATGGCAAAAACAAAAATGTATATTGCCCAAAACTTGAAGTTCTGTTAACTGGTAATTGAACATTGAATTACAATTTGGGCATTTTTGTATCTCAATGTTTTTGGAACTCGATGTGCGTACGTAAATTGAACAATTCAGCATCTTCTGCTAAATAAATTTTTTCCAGGTGGAAATAATTGCAGCTGGTGGGGATACCCATGCTGTAACCAGCTTCACATTTTGGGATGGGCCATCTGGTGTTGTTGGTGATATCAATGCACCATTGGGAGAAAAAACATGGGAAGATAGTGTGATTGAAAAGCGGGATTGCAGATGCTGTGAAAATGAAAATATTGCAGGGAACAATAATCACAGCCAGGAAACAATGGCTACTTCTCAAAGTTCTGCCCAGGATACAGTCACCTCTTCACAAGATACTACCCAGAAAACAGTCACCTCTCCACGATATACTACCCAGGAAACAACTTCTTCTCCTCAAGGTAACTTATGTTTTTATAAGCATAGCTAGTTCACAGAAAAATTTATCACTCAGCAATAATGTGATTAAATTATTCATGCTTTCAATTAATTCAGTCAAACAAATAAGTCAATAAATTACTATGGTGCTGTTGGGGATTCATTACTGTTTAAGTAAAGTATATCCAGCTTAAGACAAAATTTATACTCATCCAGCTGTGTATTGTTGAATCCATGCAGTATGTGAAGTACTGTAAAATACTTTGTTTTAGCTGTATTATTTTTCGATGAAAAATCTTTTTAAGTGTTTTGTATGGAATTTATCTTCACTGATTTTTGGCAAATTGAATGTAAAATATAGGAAAAGATGTATTTGCTGGATTTTATTTTCACTGAATCATTCCTTCAGCGAAAATGAAGTATGTTACAGTAGTATTATTAGACTCCACTTTTAATGGGTTTAAATTATTATTTTAATTTATTTCTAGACACCATTTCATGTGAATGCAATTGTACAGCTTACTTCATACAAATTGCCGCAACAACAACGGCTGACACGACTGCTGAACCATTACACGTAACAACCAATTCATGGATTGTGGTGGGCAATGATCTACCAGACAAAACTTTCACAGGTGATGAAAGTCTGAAGAATTATGCGCAGACGGCTTTGGGACTCCAGTTACATTCAGGTACTGTGTTAAAATTATAGAAGTCCATGCATTGAATATTTGGTCTCTGTATATTAAATTTGAGGTGCTTAGTTCACATCAGGTTGTTTAATTTTATTACCAGTACATGTACGTAATAAAGATGTTTTGTTTACGTGTTAACTTTCCAATGCAATGACTACATGTATGTCGATGAATCTTCAATAGGTGTGAATGTCAATGATGAGATAAAACACTTTGCTGTGATGTGGAGTCGCTTTGTTAATGACACGTATGAACCAAAACATAAGATTATCGAGCTGTCATTTGATCCATCACAAGCCTGGCACACGTATTGCTTGCTACTTACAATGAATGAAGTTGGAGACAGGGTAAGAACAATCGTTCATTCATTCATTCATTATTTGCAAAAACATTCCCTGCATTTCCTGTGATCGAATCATATCCAAAAATTGGACATTCAAGTTCCTTTAATATTTTTGATGTGCTAACTTCACACTTGTCATCACTTCTTGCCTATGTTACTGATCGTTTGCTTACTGATTTGAATATGCAGTGTAGAATTGAAGAAGAGGTAATTTGAAACACAGAAAGTGTGAAACCTATAAAACAAGTCACACAGAAAGACTATTTTGTGTCAATGATGAGAAACATCAAAGTGAAATAATATGGATGTATCAATTTCCTGTTAAGTAGTTTAATTGCTGTATGTGTTCATTTCCTGCCAACAGCTGTATAGCAATTATCAAGTGGCCCAACTATGAATTGACTTGCTATATTTTTTGCTAGGATGATTGGACAGTGGAATTGCTCATTGATGGTGTGCCTGCTACAATCATTACTGATGTTCCTAGTCTGAGTGAGACGGCCAAACTAGTCATGTCAGTATGGAATAGATTAGATTATGTACCAGAGATTACAGATATCTTCAACCCACCTACAAGTACAGCTTCATTCAGAAATCTTAAGTGAGTTAAATTGTGTTCCAGCGTGCATGAATTCATTTAGCTTTGCTTTTGTTTCATATTACTTTAGCCACCATGATTTTGAAACTATGCCATTTTCTGTCAAATCCCGCAATACATATACATTCAGACCATCGACCATTTTTCGTTCTGAGAATCTGTGATATATATGAAATCAAACATAAAAACATTAAAAAAAGACATAGGGTATTTTTATGCCATACTCTCCTCTGAAAAATCAGCATCTTGACAGTGAGCTATTAAAAAAATGAGCGAGTTTGGAGAGAACGGGAAATCCCCATTGTTTGATACCAAACAGACAGTTTAAGATGGCAGATGTTTCTTGAATAGATTTGCTTTTATACTTCTGAATAGTTTTTTTTTTTATACCAGCTTCAGTTCAGTACTGTTGATTAGTTGTTACTTCCTACCAGGTTGTTCAGATAAAAAATCTACTAATTTGTTTTCACACCCCGATATAAAGCTGCAGTTTGTATCATCTTTGTTATCCCTATATGTACGTTCCACTAATTCTCTAGAGGGAGAGGAGATACGCTTGTGAAAAAAAATATGTAACTCATCAAGCGTAGCTATAAACTGAACTACTGGGGTACTCATGCAAAAAATGCAATTTCTCTGTCACTCCAGACTTCCACCTCCACCTGAGATGTTGTGTCGATATGGTGATCCATTCCGTAATGGTGAAAACGCCATTGAGGGTTTCATGGCTGGGGTTGGATCAGAAAGATTACTGGATGATGTGGTACCGTTCAGATTGGTAAGAAATATAGCCATCACATTTTTTGAGCACATTGAGTGAGTCATTTTGATATACATGTAAACTATTAACAAATTGGTGAAAACTGCTCAGACTGATAAATATAATGTGTAGAAAATGGTAGTATTAGTTATTCAAATATAACACAGAAGAAAGTACATGAATATAGCATAAAACTGTTATTTTACTTAACCATTAGGTTTTTTTTCTATAAAAATTATGTATATTGTATACAGATATATTTGCTCTATTAGGAGGCTTGGTCTTTTCCATGAAACGAAATGAAACCCTAACCCTAACCCTAACCTAAAATTTTGAACGACTTCAAACATCGCCACGTCACAGAAATAAATTTGTCAAGCATATTTAGTTTCCACCTCTTTTCCGCCTACTTTGCAGCTCGATTCTTTTGTGCTGACATGACATGACAACCATTTTGGAATTGTTGAACACGAATGGCGCTATTCATTTTGTGTTTCACAGTTTGAAATTTTCTCAGATTAAAATTAAAATTAAAATGAAAAAATGCGAGTTAGGGTAAGGGTTTGGTTTCGTGGAAAAGACTAAGCCATATTAGAAGCACATCTCTAATAGAAGCTTTTACACATTTATTGTATTTTGACCATATGCAAGCATATATATTGAATATATAATTTCATGCGTTACTAATGAGGAAATATGATAATACATTGTATTTGTTGTATTCAGCACATTTTTCGATTCATATTCATTCCGAATCCTAGTGCCTTAACCAAAATTAATGAAACTATGACAAAAATTACTTTGGCATTTAAAGAAGGAGTGGGTATATCCAGGTGCCAATCATCACCAATAACTTACTTGTTACCGTGTTCTTCAGAAATTCATGGCAAGACATGCTATGAATCAACAATTGACTTCTATATGGTAGGAATGACAAATTAAAATCCGGGTTTTGCTAGATCATGTTGCTTTACAAGTACATGTATACTGTTTGCAGGTGACCAGTCCATGCATTCCATGCGTTAAGCCATGTGATTTATACAACTGTGATAGTTCCTGTTCAAACAGTCTCACTACACTATATCATATTGAACTGGATGACTTGAACTTGAAACCTGAAGTCAATACTGAGGAAGATGGTCAAAATGTGACGGTTCCAGCAACCTATTATCTTACTGTAAAAGCTGTAACAGGTTAGATTTTGCCATTGATTCATCATATGCCCATATTATCGCTTTTGCTACAGTAATTCTACTATGTATTTTCATACTACTAAAATCAAGTACTGGGAATTTTTTGTTCTACATATTATAATTTTATTGCATGTATTTCACACAAAGTCACTCATTCATACATGCTTGAAAAGGTACCAACAGGGATTGTTTTAACTTGTACAGAGTTTTGCTTTGCATGTAGTTACTCTATGTGTGCCAAATTTAGGCAAATATTGAGGCAGGTAATGATGATACTGTGCACCAAATCAGTTGTGTCATTGCTCTGCATTCTGGCACTGACACCCTTATTTGGGAATAAACTTGCCTAAATGAGTCGGAAAAATCATGAAATGTTGTTGCCATGAATGACCTTAAGGCGAAGAGTTACAATGTGTTTTGATACTTACAAGGTTATCACATGCCTGGCAACATAGGCATTGCAAACAAATATTTCTGGTTGAATTTTATTTAAAAAATGGGGCAGCGAGTTGATTATTTTTTTGCTGAAATATTTGTCAGGACATATGTTGTCAGTAGAATGCACTATGCAGTGGCAAAATAAGTGAAAAAAAGATTGGCCTGCACTGTTTTTGGTGTTACCTACCCTGATCAATACATAACATTTACCTGTTGCTTTAGGCTCAGGTCGATCAGCTGTTGTTTCCTCTGATGGAGTCCTGATAGATGTAACCCCACCAGTGATTGTGGAACTATATCATGTGGATATGGCATGGTCTGATGCTGAACCAACTGAATATCAAAGTAGTGATAACACCATAGCTGTTAGATGGGATGTATATGATCTAGGAAGTCAGGTAGGAAAAGTGATATATAATGAAATGAAGGTACAATGTAGTATGGTATATGGGTGAAGTGTCACATGTTGTTTTCTATGTGTGAAGTACCATTGCTAACCATAAACATATTGCTGCCTAAAATATTTTCACATAAGGCACATGGAGACAATGATTGGAAGCATGTAGGAGTAATGATATTATGACAATATAATTCAACCATCCTTGGTAAAATATAACCACCTGTGGAGCTAATCATCTTCCCCTACAGCTGCATCTGTTAGTCTGTAAACACTGTCAGTCAACTCATTTTTTTGTCTCTGGCGGCTACACTCACCAAGGATAAAAGGCGATCCCGTTTTTGTGCTCCAGGTTGCATAGATTTTTATCAATGAAATTACAAAATCAACCACTAGTAAGTGCACTACCAGTTTTATGATATTTTGACTGAATTACATTTCATTACACGTATTGTAAATAAGTTGGTTTTGTGGCTTTCAGGTTAAAGACATTCAGTATGCTATAGGGAGTCAACCAAACTCAGTTGATCTACAAAACTTCAAATCTGTGAAGTTACATTCAACATTTGCTGTAACGGATGGATTACAACTTGTGAACAGAGCCAAGTACTATGTGACATTAAAAGTAACTAACAATGCTGGACTCGAAAGTGTTATGTCTTCCACTGGTAAGCATGCTGTTTGTGTTAATTAAGTTATGAATTAATAATTGTGAGAGCATTTGAAGTTACAATGTGAGATCAAGCAGGGAGAAGTGAGCGAGAAGCTTTGAGGAGAGATGTGGTGAAATGTGTGAACATTTGTGGAAAAGATTGTTGACAAGAATATAGAATTGAGTGGCAATAGGAGGTATAGAGTTCGGATGTGTAGAAAGGAATAATATATATAGGAGAAATTGGGAAAAGGTTAACAGAGGATGAGATATGGAATTGGTGGATAAGAAATGGAATAATGAAGGAGGAGAAATAAGATTGGAGTAGAACGTGTAGAACGGGTAAAAGAGAAGAAAGTTGGAAGAGTTACAGGAATAGAAAGAGGTTTGGAACTAGAATAGGGGAATGGAATTGGTATAGTATGAGATAGGTAGATGGAATAGAGAAGGGATAAGATGGGAGGAGAGGGTTAGAATAGGTAAAAGAAAAGAGTTGGAAAGGCTACAGGAGAAGAAAGATGTTTGGAATTGGAAGAGAAATAGAAATAGAATTGGTATAGTGTGAGATAGGTGGATGGGATGAAAGATCGACAACATGGGTGGAATTGGAAGGGGAAGTAGAATTTGGAAAGAGTAAGACATGTGGGTAAGCATTCAAGAAGAAATTAAGAGAAGTTGAAAGAAGTAAAAGTATAATGATGGCAGTAGAATGATTGAACATAAGTTGAGGGGTGAGGAAGTGAATTGGAGGGGAATAAAGATAAGGTTGTACAGATGACTATTTTATTATTTCTGAAGGTGTGACAGTGATTGGTGATTCACCGGATACTTCACATGGCAGTTCATCTTCATACTGTGGACAACCACTTAGTAATGGATTGGTCAAATGTAACAATCAGCAAACAATAGGACTATCATGGGTAGCACTGGATGACAATCTTGTTGATGCTTATTGTGAGTAAAGATCTCTGAGTCAATTTCTTGTTACAAACTTTATTTACGAGATAATGAATGTGATCAGTATATAAGGAATTCATTTTATTTAACTGGAATGCAATAAATCAGTTCTGTTTGAATTTCTGTTCATTATTTCATTCATTTGAAAATTAGGCATTATTCGTTTCTCCTCTGAACAAATCAAAAAACAGCAACTTGCATGTGTGTGTAGAATCAACATTGTGATGTCTTTCATTCAATAACACACACACCAAGTGACGACAACTTGAACAATTGAAGACCCTTACTATTCATTTAATCAAATTTATCTTAAGTTTGCGTAGCTCAGGGTTAGTGAATGGGTAAGGTGTGGTACATTTTATATTAAATTTAATATAACCGTATTACACCTACCCTCTTTACTAATCCTACCCTCTGCAAACATTTCTATGTTAAGTTACAATTTTCATAGTGCAACTATATTTAACGTTCGACTAACTGTACATTATAAGTTAATCCAATGGATGTTCTTAATACGTATAGAAATCACAGTGTGTTTTAATGACTATTCCATTAATATCTCAAAAACTGCTGGTCAGATTTCATTAATGAGACTATGTGCATAGTACACAATGTACATATGTGCTCTTGGACAATGAACAGACCTAGTCGGTTTCAAGTAAAAATCTATATATTAATTACCTAATTTGCATAATTTTGTCTATTGTTTTTTTACTTTTCTACCGATATTTCGAGTACTAATCATGAAATGTGTAGTTAACCAAAAATGAGGTGAAATTGATATTTCCGTTATATCAGTTCTGACTTTCGAATTATATTGAATTTGTACAAAAATTACAACATTCTGAACACACAACTTTTCTGTGCAACAATTTGCCAGTTTTGTTTTTTTTGAAAATTTTGCATCAAATGAACATAATTAACTATTTGCTGCATATTTTGATCAACATTTTAAAATCAATATAAACAAAAAAAAGTTGGTTTTATTTTATGAAGGGAGACAAAAATGTACTCAAAAAGGGTGAAACCGTTCTGTTGAGCAGGATAGATCCTGTTGGGCTATTTCTGAACTGTGTAAAATCTAAAGTAATACAAAATTAATTTCTTTAATTGTAAAATAGCAATATACAATGTATGTTTTTAATCTTGTAGATTTCAGTGTTGGTTCTTCTAGTGACAGTGTCCAAGATGTTATTCCACAAGTGCAAGTTGGATTGAATGTATCTGGGTCAGTGCGTGTGGAAGGTGGTGTCCTCATGATTGGCGAGACTCCAGCTGCTAATCTGTCTGCTATGCGGGAGAGAGATCTTGATGATGAGAAGAATAGACTAGAGTCAGGTTTGAAAGAGGAATATACCAATCGATTCCTGATAGAACCTGGAAAGTGAGTCTTTCTGTATGTGTATAATGTGAATGTGTTTGATATCTCATGAACCAGCATTGGATTTCAATAAAAATAGTTTTAGTAATTACATAATTATGGTTATATTGAGTATACGGAATATGTATGCCCTTAGCAACCATGATCACACACATACATTGTAACAACCAGTTCATCCTGATATTCCATTAACAAAATTAGTAATATATTGTTTGGAACATGCATTCGATTTGTTAACTGCTTTCTTGAGCGTATGTGCCATAACAACCAATAACCCATGTCTATAGAAATCACATATAAAATTGTTTCATTCCTAGCAATTATGACCACACCCATAGTTACCTGCTGAATATCATGATATGTTCTTTATGTGACAAACCATATACATTGTAGCAACCATGTATTTCACATTTTATTTCAGAGTGTTGGTCAGCAATCTTAAAGTCTGCAATAAAGGGCATAAATGTAGTAAATACAATGTTGAAAATGTAGCTATGATTCGTAAGTATAAAATATTGCATTTCAATAAGATTTCAATAAGTGTCAGGGACAATCATAAAGATCTGATTAGTTTTGTATTGCAATTCAAGCAATCTTTAATTATCCAATTCTCAAGAAACTTCAAGATAACTGAGGCGACAAATTGATTCCCTATTTATACAGGTGAAAAAGATGAGGTGATAACATCAGAGGATGGTGGGGATGTTACCCTCAACTTGTTTGAAGGTGGTAACAACGATAAACCACGTGTGATTATATCAACTGATGGAGGTGAGATACCAACTCAATTATTTTGTGAAAGCCAAATGTTGTGATCAAGTAAAATTGGTTTGTATAAATAGTGAACCTTGTTGAAATAGATTTCAGGTCTTTGACTTCTGGTTTCATTACAGTAAATCTATTACTTGGAATTACATGTATGTCACTTTTTGGCTTGCCCGTGGTGAAGTGAAAGGGAAAGTCACAGTAGTGACAATCTGTCTGTTGTCCAGCGTTGAAAACGTTCTTGTGGGCATAATAACCCCAATAATATTCAGCTGATTAATTGCTATCAAACAGCATGAATAGTGTCAACACTTTTGTTTCTGTGTTGCTGTACACAGGTGCACACCTCCTTACACTTGCTTTTGAATTCCTGCTTTTGAATTGTTTCTTTAAAGAACAACTTTCATATAATTGTTTCTACATTCTAATTATATGTTATATATTTGGTAAATCTGTATGTGTAGATGACTTTCACCACTCTATGCTATGATCTTCCCTACCTATTGTACTCCATCTCTCCATCTTATACTGTGATCTGCCCTACATATGTAATGATATCACCACCCTAGTCTATGATCTCCCCACCCTGACACATACAGGTCTAGGGCAATCAATGTGTAATTGGTTTAATGATGTTTGTATGTTCTCGTGTTATACATGTACCTAAAGCTAGACTAAGTATGGCTTTGGAAAACAAAATCTTAGCTACAGAAAACATTTTATTTATAAGGGTATGTGTTTGACAACCCACTATGTAACTTTACATCTGATGAAGCATTTGTAATACGTGACCTGTGTTTCTTTCGCACTAGGATTACCAGAAGGTTCCACCTTAGCAGCAGGAATATTGACATCAGAAGATCTTTCAAAGGATTATGGGTCAGATGCATCTGTAGATTATAAATCATTTATTGTGAATCCAAAAAACACCAAGGATTTCACAAGTAGAGCTTTAACAAAAAGGTTAGTATAAAATGTATTATTGTCAGGTATATTAAACTCAAAAACTCATTGTTTAAATGAAACCTGTAATGTTTCTTGAATTCAAGAAAATGTCAAGGCAAACAACATAATGCTCCAAGATTTAGAGCTCAGCAAATGTAGGAAAATGCAATTTGCAGTTTTTTGATATCATTTTTCATTCTCTAGATACTGGTATTCAAATTTTCATCAGTTTATGTAGTCCACCATCTCGATCTTTCGGCAAAGGATTATTGGTAAAGTGTGACAGTGGATATGATGTCATACTTTACCCATAATTCTTGGCTGGAAAATCAAATCGATGGACTCTATAATAGAGATGAATATCTAGAGAATGAAAATCGATATAAAAAAAACTTGATGGAAATTACTAGCTGTGTTTCTTTTACAGAATTGAAAAATTCATGGGTAATGCATTTTATATGAATTTACTGGATGAACTCAGTGTCACTGGCAAGATAAATATCACAATGTCATTTAATATGTTGGAATATAAAGCTGATTCCAAACCCAGAATTATTTTTTGGCACACAGGTGAGTGTATACTTCACATTGCCAATCGTAATTCCCCTATGTTGTTATGGCAGGATCAGTCATAGATAAGCAGAGATTATTGCAAATATATATATATATATATATATATATCATAGACATTGTTATTTATTTGAATAATGTACACAGAATAATGTTGATACATCAAATTAACAATCTGCTATCAGACGCATTCACACACACAAGAAATGGACATATGTCATCTAAAATTAGTATCATGTTAACTGACAGGCCTTCTATAGTGTGTAATTATGTACTTTTTTATAGAATAAATACTTGTGCACAGTTGATATATATGGCTCATTTTTCATCTCACTTAAAAGTCATTATCTTTCGTTCTTCAGGTTATAAAGAATGGCATGATGCCAGTCACACGTGTGCAGACTCATTTGAACAATACTTTTATGATTTAGATGAAGGTACCGTCACAACCCAGGTGAGTGCATGGTTTAAAAGATGTAATTCTACTGATGGTCAGTTAAATAATCCTAATGAATTGTTAGTAGTTTGTTTGCACACTGGTTTTAATCTTAAAGGACTTTATGTTAAATTCACTCTTGTGTTTTTAATTTAGCGCATTAATAGGCTATCAGCAGAATATCCAAAATAAAAACCCGGCATTTGAAACATTTGAAATGTATTTCGTTCAGTGCTTATGAATGTGTTTCAAACACATTTTATCCTCTTAAATGATGCTGAAAATAATGTTATAAACATGTTTCAAATCATTAGATTTGTTAACTCAAACAGCTATCAGTATATTTCACTATGGTCTCTTGTGGTAATCATGAGGGTAAGTTAGTAAAAGATTCCCCATTATAATTTTTTTTATTGTTTTTTAATCTCTATGTAGGTCTGTTCAACAACACATGTTCCAGTAACATCAGGGCTTGCAATTGCTCGAAAACGCCGACAAGAACTATCTGATAATACATTCACTGGGCCAACAGCATTCAACCTTGCTAATATAAACAACGAATACCAGAATACGCCTCCTGTCATTACATCAGACAATCCTATATCTATGAAAGAAGATAGTGGGACTCTAAAGTTCTTGCTCAGAGCCAGTGATGCAGAAGGAGACGACATATTATTCAAAGTCGATGATAGTTCTCCATTTCCGCAGTTCGGAACGGTTGAACTTACTCTACATGGTCACTTATCATACAAACCATGCCAAGATTGCTATGGTGAAGACATATTTTATTTCATTGCATTTGAACAAAGAATTGATGGTGTTGATTCCTTGTCTGTTAGTGGAGCTCTAACGATTTTGGTAACATCTGAGAATGATCCGCCTGAGATTTTTGTTGCCGTGCATGGGAACAACATGATTGTGGATCAGAAATATGACTTAGAAATGATTATGGAACAACGGCATTTGGAAAATATCCAGTATCAGGATATCATAGTTACAGTCGGTGCCTGGGATGTTGACGTGGAAGATGAACTCAATTTGTTATTTGGAATGCCATCACAAGGATTTTTAGAAATATCGAAACAAAAGAAAAACTTTACATTTATAGCAGCAAACTGCACTGCAGACGAGAAACAAAGCATGTCAACGTTAACATGGCAGCCGCAGTGGACTGAACTTGAATACCCTTGTGAGATGACCAACCCTTATGAGACAAGCCGGCAATCTTGGGTGGCTTGTTTCATTCGTTATCGTCCAAACGAATATTATTATGGTGATGATGAGATTAAGATCAGTGTCGAAGATATGTATGGAGCAAGGTCTGAGATTGCAACTATGACGTTCCACATAATGCAGAATAAATGTACTAAGAATGGAAAGTGTATTGGACCTGTTTCTGATCCAAACTGTACCAGTATTGCTCGTAGCGAGGGATTCGATGAACAAGGGTATGGATGTGCCTGTTCATTGGGATACGATGGGCAGTACTGTGAAAATGACTTTGATGACTGTTCGTCTAGTCCATGCCAGAGTAACTACTCATGCATTGACCAGGTGTGTTACATTATTTTTGTTTATTCTTGCTGTAGTATTTCCCCTCCCCTCTATTATCCTAAAGTCAACGATATGCAACTACAGCAGACATTTCACTAGAGTTCTAAACACAAAGAGTCACAATGACTTTCACATTATTAAAATCACCAAATTGGTAACATGGCAAAAGGTTGCAGTATATTAACTTAGAGTACATTATGCTCAGGGGGTCAAATACTGATGTGATTATAAGAACTTGAGTAATGTTGTCCTATTGATTGAAGAAAATGAAACTGCATGTCTGCCCTGTGTCGTGTTCCTAGAATGCTAAATTTGGTTTATGGTGTTTCATCAAATCATGTATTTTTAATGTTATATATTATTACTGTCATTTTGACAGGTGAATAGTCACATCTGCTACTGCGCAGCTGATTGGCCGTGTGCCCAGTTACTGTCAGATACTGAGATAATTGGTATTTCATTAAGTGTAGTTGCAGTAGTTTTGTTAGCAATTGTGGTGTTACTGGTAATGTATGCAAAACTGAGAAAGGACACCCGTAAAAAAGTGCTCAAGAACAAAGAATCACAGTTGACCAGGTAAGGCTTAAAAATAGACATACATCATACTTGATATTATACATATGCACGTCAATTTGTTTCATGATATGATTTAAGATGGCCGATTGCTGTTTACAGATGGATTTTGTTCAAACTTGATATATACATTAGACATTATGGGACCTTGATGCAAACAATTTTATTTTTCAGATCGGATTCAAAATGGCTGACTGGCGGCCATTTTGTTTTAATGAATGAGCTTCTAGACCCATATCTCTGACTTGCTTTGACTGATTATGTTGAATTTTTTAATATTCATTATACATCATGTCATAGATACACAGATATATTGGTTTGACGATCCTATTCAAAATGGCCGAATGATGGCCATTTTTGTGCTAAAAAAATCATCAAATATCAAGCATTTATGGATGGATTTCGTTCAAACTTGGTACATACTTAGACATTACGACATTACGGGTTCCTGATGCATGTCATTTTATTTTTCAGATCGGATTCAAAATGGCTGACTGGCGGCCATTTTGTTTTAATGATTGGGCTTCTAGAGCCACATACTTTGACTTGTAAATACACACCACGAGAAGATATAGGAGATAAGAGATTTACTTTATTAATAAACATCTTAATACTAACGCAGCGAAGTACAGTCAAACCTCGTTAGTGCGAATATCAAGGCCCCAGGTGAATATATTCGTTATAACCGGTGTTCGTAATAACCGATCACCACTAGAGGGCGCTTTACAGAAACAAACTAATTACCATAAGTCAGGGTAAACAAAACTATGGCGCCATTTTAAACACTAGACCAAACATTAAAAACACACAAATAGTATTGAAATAAACGTTGTCATGTTTATTAAAATAATATTAAAATGGAAAATACAAATGTACTGTTCATTATTCAAAGTACATGTATAAATAAATGAATAAAGAAATTCTTAGTACGTCCATGCTGGATCGACTGAATTTGTCACGTATGCATACACAAACACACATGTACTCATTGTATTCGTTTCATGATTTCTCAGTCATAAAAAATAAAATTCACATTGCATTCATTACATTTGTAATACGGTAAACAAATCTGTAATGTAAATTGTTCGCTATTAACACGGATGGCTATTTTAAAAAGTCGGTAATTTTGGTTTGACGACGACCAGAACAAATCGATGTGAACAGCATGTCCTCGATAGTTGAAAGTTGTGAAAAAATCATAGTTTCAACATTTTCACGGGACTGAAGATAAGTGCGTAATTTTACTATGCAATCCATAGCTTCCGACGATGAAGGCAGTTCGATGTCAACAGGAATGTCTGGGCTGACATTTTCGATGTTGTCTTCATCAGCCTCACCGTTTTGTTCCAAAATGGACGCTATGATTGCATCGTCTGATGGCGATTCACAAACACCAGTTTCGTCGTCTGCGCAGACAAAATCCGAAAATGAAATTTCTGGCAATTCGATATGATGGGCTAAATTGCCCCATAAACATTCAACATCACTGGTGTTATCGGCCATAATGTCTCCACGATCGGCAATGCTGACTTCCTGTTCCACGTCGGGATTTGGCGAATGTACAAACGACACCTTTCTGAAGCAGTTGGCAATGGTGGTATCGGTAACTTTTTGCCAGGACGAATGAAGCATGTCGATCGCATCTTTGACATTGATCGTGGGTAGGGTTTCACCTGAATCAAGATTCACCAACATTCTTTGAACTACTCGTTGGCGGTAAAAACACTTGAAATTTCTAATCATGCCCTGGTCCATCGGTTGCAGCTTCAAAGTTGTATTAGGCGGGAGAAAGACGAGTTTGATGGCTTTGAGTTTTTTGACAGCTGGATGGGCGGAACAGTTGTCGACGAACATGAGAATTTTTCTTTTCTGGCGTTTGTACTTCTTGTCCAGTTTGTGTAGCCATTCGATGAACAAATCGCTGACCATCCACGCTTTTTTGTTTGCCTTGTAATCGACGGGTAGGGATTTTACGTTTTTGAAACACCTAGGGTTTTTTGATTTTCCGATGACCAGTGGCTTGAGTTTTTCAGATCCATCCATATTTGCGCAAAGCATCACAGTCAATCTTTCTTTACTTGTCTTTCCCCCAGAGCATACGTCATTCTTGAATGATAATGTCTTATCGGGCATCAGGCGGAAAAATAACCCAGTTTCGTCGGCATTAAAAATATCTCTGGGAGCGTAGCCATCGTTGAGTCCGGGTAATGTTAACGTTACCCAGTCATCAACCATGTCATCGCTGACAGAAGCAGCTTCGCCGCACACGGATTTGAACGTGATACCGTGTCGGGATTTGAATCTCTCCAGCCAGCCATTACTGGCTTTGAATTCGGAATGATTCATTCTCTGTCCTAAATCTTCGGCCTTTGCCTGGAGGATAGGACCGCTGATTGGGACATTCATAGAACGGGCACTGGTAAACCATTTCAGCAATGCCTGCTCAACGTCGTCGACTGCTGAAAACCGCATTCGCTTCCGGCATGGCTCAATTTTGTTGTGTTCGAACATCTTCAAAACATCAGTTTTTTTCTTTAAAATCGTTGACAGTGTACTGGGTTTAACATCAAATTTTCGACAGACATCGCCGTGACGAATGCCCGACTCAATCGCTTTGATCATTTGGACTTTACAGTCCAACGACAAGGCACGCCGTTTGACACGAGTTGACATTTTGAAGTCAGGACGGAAACTGGCATCTCACTCGTAGTCGCCGTAATTTATCTAAAATTTACAGCGTCCATGCTTCACACTTTTTTATTGTGAATCTTAAAATTAAAAATTCGAGCAGCAAGGGCGTCGAAAGTGACTAGACACATGGAAGTCACGTACACAAAAGATTTTCACGCCCAGTGAATGGCTACATTGTTTTTATTTTACGATGCACAGCTCAAGCCCACTGCTAACAGCGGAAGCGTAACACCGTGTATTTGGCGGTTCGTTTTAGGATTTCGCAGCTGTTTGAGTGAATGAAATGTTCGCTATAGGTGTTACAGACCATTGTTTTTCAGAGAAAATCCTTTCGTACTAAGCGGGTTTTCGTAATAAACGAGTTCGTTCTAAGCGTTGTCAATTACCATAGGGATAATGGATTTTCAAACGGGACTTCGGTGTTCGTTCGTTGTAACCGGTATTTCGTTGTAACCGAGTTCGTACTAACGAGTTTTGACTGTACACTATTTAAGATTACAATACAGGTAACAACATAATAATAAAATAACTAGTACATATATAATAAAAGTACACAAACTGGGCATGGGGTCAACCTCAGATCACCTGGTGGCACAGTATGGAAAAACTAGGCAAGGTAAGTTTGTCAATTGCCAAATGCTAAAAACTGGGAAGGCTGTGAGCAATTCCCCAATGAATGCCCCCATAAGCATGAACAGAGGTTCATTGGCCAGGGTAGTCATATTATGACGAATACGTAGAAAGTCAAGCACTGAGGTGAATGGGCAGATGGTAGCATTTGTGGCGAAGATTGTAGCCGTGTCAAATTTGATCTGTCTTTGAAGGCACGATATTCACTGACAGGTACTGTCAGTCATCAAGAAGATGAAATATCACATTGATTCCATATACGTTCTGTGCTATCCAGCACACAGGTGCAGACAAAGTTGCGAATATTTTTGGACTGGAACAGCACCCAAAAGCTAGTCTCCCAAAGAAGTAATACATACCATCCCAGTTCATGCCATATAGATGCCACAAAGAGGGTTGTATAGGTATCAATTTGAAGGCGTTCATTCCGAGGTGATGAGAGGTCCACAATGAGACGTTTTTTGTTTGAATATTTTTTATCAACAATGCCAATAGGGCTGCAGCGGTAGTTTCAAATGGCGGTTTGTGGAAAGGACCTAGCAGATAGCCCTTTTTGAGTTCTTGTTCAATAATTGCTGACACAATTTCTGGTTGATTACGAGCTGAAAGAAGATTTGGACACACTAGACATGTTGTAGGAGGGTCACAAACTCTGGTGTTGAAACCATTGATGAGTTGGTAGACCCACATTGGATCAGGGTGGTCACAAAGTTCAGATTCTATCCTGTATATATTAATAGGTGTTGACGGCTTTGGGAGTTGCCAAATTTGATTTGATGGTTGTTTTGAAGTACATTTTCCCTGGACTAACACACGTGGACGGCCCTGTTTGTCGTGTGTAGTGTTGGCGAAGGAAACTGATTTTCTGTCATTGCGACTTTTGAATGTAGGCTTGCTTGTGGATGATACTTGTGGGCAGAACTCTGTGCAGTGTCCCAAACCATTACAAATGTTGCAGGCATTGGCACGGTGACCAGCAAATATTGAGCAGTATAAATCATCCCGGCGAGACCAGTCTATTCTTTGGTTGTGATTTAACAGGAGAGCTGCAGATCGAGCTGAGAAGGCACAATTATATTCATAGAGAGCCAGGCCACCAAAACGCCATGACATTTGAATAATGGACCTTTGATAATCATCCAACTCTTTCCTGCGATTTGGAAACACTTCACACATAATGTTCTTGTAAATGGAGAAGGCTGTTATAAATTCCTGCACAGTTAAAGACTTAGGGCCGAAGAGTAAAGGCTTCCTCGCCAACCACGATGTGACGTTGTCCGTCATTATTTTGATATCCCGGAATGAGTAAACACGCTAAGTTCACATTCTTACCTGAGATGTCTCATCTGATTGATGGTGACACCAACTCTACAAATGGCAATTCGTTGGATGATGTGCTATTGGAACCTAGGAGCTTGTTTCCTACTGTGGACTGGGCTGGTTGCGTGATCGCTGTGTTCTTTTGGCCGCCATTATTGATTGTCAGGTCATGACTCGGTTGCGTGGCAAGACTTCCGGTTCTGACTGAGGTCAGAGGGCATTGATTGTTGGATACTGGATTCTGACCCTGAGCGGCGATAGCCGCTGCTAAGTTGGCCATGGAAGCTTGCAAATTAGTAATCATAGCTGGTGTTACGATCTCTCCAGTACTGGGATGACTTCCTTGTTGCTGGGTAAGTGGTGACGGGTTCATGACTTGGTTCGTGTCGAGCGCGGAACTATTACATGCACTCCTTTGTTCTCTTGCCAGTTGATCGGGAGTGGCAGAAAAGTCGTCACGAAAACTTGTCACCGGAGGAGTATATGGCAGAACCCCATACGTAGTATAACTCCTGGCTGGTCATCCACGGCCTTTTCCTCTTGGCATGATAGCAGAATGAGTGACAGAAAGAATAAAGTAATAGCGAAATGTGTATAAGCTTCCAGTATGAAGTCTTAACAATGAATGAGTGGATATGAAAGAATTTCAAGGAAAGGACGCTTACGCTCAATGTGCAACACTCTATAGAGAGATAGGTGATTGGTTGGGGAAGGGGGGCCCTGTAGGTCAAACATTCCCGAGGGGGGCTTGATGATGGTATGTGTTCCATGTATTTACAAACTAAGATTTGTGTCAAACACAAATCCACAACTGATTATGTTCAAATTGTATATATTTGTTATACATCATGTTATAGATATATACATGTATTCAAAATTGCTGATTTTGTTTTAATTAATGCTGTTCCAGAGCAATATCTCCCAATATGGACAAGTACTTGTTTGACGAAATGAAATTAAAATGACATTTTAATGTTAAACAATCATCATAATCATATTCTTGACATGGTTATATTCCAGCTATATTATAAACAAAACTATATATCTTAAATTTTATAACTAACGGGGACTGTGTACATGCATGGCTTGTTTCTTGTGTAAAACCTCCTCCTCACAATTTTTCAAAACAGATATTATATAATAATCAATGATTTTCCTGGTTTTATTTAATCAGCCAATATCTTTGATAATAAATAATAACAGTAAATGGATTAGTTATAGTACATCTACAATTTACTAATTTAATGTAGCTCGCAGCTTTAATTACCATCTGTCTACAAGTATGCTGATTCTGATTTGTTTGTTTTCATATGAATTAGTCCTGATAAAATGTATCCTAGAAGTGGACTGTGGTTCTCCGATGGAGCACCTGACAAGTCTAAACAATCACTAACTATAAAGAATCCAGTTTATGACTATGGTGCTACAGCTGATGATGACACAAGTGATGGTCATGATATTAAGGTATTACTCTTTTGTTCAACTTGCTGTGTACCATGTTTATAGTTGCATTCACTGTTAGAAGTCCGGATATATATGATAAAGTTACACCTCACATCTCACTGCAAAAACAATGTAATTCCTTCTACATGAAATGATGTACAAATATATTCGAAAGTGTCACATTCAAACAGTACATGCTTGCAGGATATGATCACTATACTACCATACTTTCTGCTACTCTTGTAATAAGACTTGTTTTTCTTTTTTCGAATTAAATTTGGGCAATTGTATAACTTTTCATTATAATAAGAAAATTAGAAATAAGAAGATCTAACATTTTGTAAAAGGTTATTGATAATATCAGTTTTAACCAGTTACTTATCATTTTTTAAGGATCTGTTACAAAAGAGACGAGCACACATGAATGATTATCTGGAATCCCCAATTGCCAAGGAATATGAGATGTATCCTGATCCGGACTATGATAACTAATCCTACGTTATAATTATTCATTGATTTAATATCAATATGAATTATATATAGAGTGCTACTTTTATTACTAATTTCAAAACACATTGTCTCCTACTACCAGTTTTAGATGGTCTCATATTTAATACTGTCGATATGTTGAAGGTCAATCATTGTTTTATTGGACGAAGCAGTGGTTTTACCCCGGTAATATCATCTTTGTTTTTTTGCCAGCATGGAAATTCATTACAGGTGTTACTCAACAAAGCCATATTTCTGTTAACTGTGTTTAGAGCTGTACCAGGTGACACTAAATTCTTTAAGACTAAATTACGACCATGGCAGTTGAATAAAGCCTTTTTTGTTTAAGGCCCATTTAAGACCAGGGTCTGATCTTAAGACCACCAAAACTGGTAGTGACCTATAGGATAACTGTAATGCTTAATCCCATGCAAAGTATTCTGATAGATACACAACATTTTCAGAGCGAGACTATGACAATCCTATGATGCAATTTTCAATAGAAACTCTGACAACAAAATCTCATGATTATCACTGACTCAAGAAATTCACGAACATTTTAATATTACAATACTAGTATTCAAAGCGGGGTCTAATTACAGTGTGTGACAAAGTAAATAATTGTTCTCTGCTTCAGATTTAATATTATGGGTGGGGTTTGTCTGGAACTGCTTTTCAAATGTTGTAGATATTTAGAGTGTGCATGGTTTCTGATATTTGTAATCAGACATTTTGTAATAATCAAGATAACAATTATAGAAGGTTGAACTCATTTCAAGTGGACTGTTTTTGGAATGTTATATGATTATATGACTAAATATTTCTATTCTAGGCCAAAATAAAAAATACAGACCAAGAAAGTTGACATGTCCCGGTAACATTTAGAGTTTTTCAAGTTGTATGTTGTATGAGTAATTAGACTTGTTTGTGGCATTTACGTCTGTTGATAAGAACCTGTTCCGTATCTCTTTGGCTGGACCATTGATGAGATTGTGTACAAAAAGTTCATGACCAACAATGAAAACAATATTATGACCTAAAAAGTTACATTTGAATTGAGTTCTGCTTATTTCAAATCATTGTATGACTATGTATATGCATAATAAAAAAGCGTAACACAATACTTTATTGTCTTGTTTATTTACCGATGGAAATACATAGTAAGTGTCATTTCACCTTATTACTTTTATTGATTCGTTATATGAGTAATATAGTTTTATAGACAAATTGGGTTATTTTTTGAAAGTTAATAGCCCTGGTGATGCTCACAGACATAGTTGCTGTGAAAACTTAGAAGTTAATTATTGACAGAAATTTGCTTTTATTGTGGGGCTGCTCTGATTGTTCGTGATAGCTGACACATTAAATTGTGGCAGAAAATGTACTTGGAACTCGGTCTCATCTTTGTTTCTTTTGATGTCCATTGAATACACTTCTTTGTTACTAAGGGATCATAGGGAAAACGTGTTTCAAATTCTACAGGAGGATGGGGGAATGGTTATTACTGGATCTCGGCCGAGGAAATCAATTGCAGTGCTATATCAAACCACATTCCAAGTTATTTTGTTTGAGATAAAAATAATGTCAAACAAATCATGATCAGTAATATTGAGCGTATGCAATTAAACAATTCCCTGATCGATTGTGATTTGTGCGCATCCAGCAGGTATCAACACATTTTGCTGCAAAATCATCCGTACTTGAATATTTCCAGCTCCACAAAACTTTACTGTTAGTAACTGTGAAAAGGTTTTTGACTAAACTGTAAGCCTGGTTCATTTCATTTGGATGGACCAACGTTTCTGGAAGGGAAGCCTGCAATAAAGCTCTATTGGTTCCATCAAACTTTAAAGCTAAAAAAGCGATGTTGAAATCCTTTCCAAAACCCAAATCACCGAAAAGAAAGTTTTCATAATGCTGATGTTTATCATGCTTCTGGTCCTGATATAAGCTGTCCTTCTCTGTGCAGTTTGTGTGCTTGTCGGGATGTTGCTAAGATAACACAATGCTGTAATTGCTAACGAGGAATCAGCGCTCAAATGACGTTGGGTTCATCATCACGCAGTCAGATTTTCACCTGCAAACTTTTCTAATTACATGTTTCTGACCAGATTTGATGCCTAGTCTGTTATCTTTATGCCACCAGTTCCACACGCAAGTGATTTTGCGATCTGCTGCTACATAGAAATAAGTACGTTGGTGTTTTATATCAACTACCATATTCAGTTCACCTGCTCGAAATCACGTTCCATTGACCCTGATGTCACTAGCTATCTCGTGCAAATAAGAACTGTCTACCGAGTTTGTCCGTTGACCGAGAATGTTTTATACACAGGAAATTTGACTACCATGGCTTAGCTATTTCGTTGGCATTGAGTCACATTGTTGACTTCTTCAAAAATTATTTTTTTGTTTGGTTATTGTGGGCTTTAATGAGATACATTTTAGGACAAATCATTTTTTTTTCTTGTATGTAAAGATAGAAAGAGGATTCTACGAAGTAGTATGCCATGGAGTTAGAGATTTATTGCAGAATTTTTGTATTGCCAAATCAAAGTATAAAGTACAAGTCTGAGGTCAGTATCATTGGATTTGAAATACAGGAGCTTGAATATGCAAAATAGGGGTCAATGCTGTGCATGCAAAGAACAAAAGCAGCTACTCAGTTTCAGACTGGAGAGGCAGCACTTCGGATCCGCTAAGAAGACCAGGTTTCAGTTGGTTGTCTATGAAACAAGGCTTCAGTCTTGACCGTGATCAATTCTTCAAAAAGATTCTCGGAAGACATGAAATAAACAGATACTTATGTCAATATCAAGTTTCAATCTTTGTTATTTGACATTTATTTCAAAATGTAATGTGATTTATTCAGTTTGATATTTGTTATTTTCAATATGCTTACATTCTATTTATTAAACTCCAAACATAGTTTTTCACTGGTTACCCAGCTCTGAGTACTAGAGTGTGACCATCCAAGGCATTGTTCTCAACCAATATGCTATGTTTGTTACTCTGCTGCTAACTTTAGAATTCAAATGAACCGTATTTTAAATAACATTAGGTTTATTCTGCCATTTTGTTTTTGACTTTACTATTTGAGTTTTAGTTATTAGTTATTAGTTTGTATAGTTAATATTGGTTTAGACACAGATTCTATAAAATAGGGAAATACGTATTTTTAATTTAGCTGGTCTCTGATGCTAAATTTAACCAATTAGTCATTTAATTATAATATTTATTTTCTTTATAGGTTGTCAGCCTTTTTAGCTCCGCTGTCGAGAAAGTCGACACAGCGGAGCTGTTCATATTACTGATTGTCCGTCGTCATCAACTTTACAATTTCAACTTCTTCTTCGAAATGTCAAAATCTCAAATTCTCTAATTTTGATGAATATTTTTGGTAAAACGTGATATTTTCTACTTCTTGTTAAAACCGGCGAGTTCCATTGCTTTGATATTACATGTATAGGTACTACATCTGGACCTCTCTCAGATTTGTTCATTTCGTGATGATATCTTTAATTTTCTAATTTTAGTGAATATTTTCGTCATTTTTGGTAAAAAGTGATATTTTCGACTTCTTGTTAAAAACAGCAAGTCCCATTGCTTTGATATTACATATATAGATACTACATGTGGACCTCTCTCAGATTTGTTCATTTTGTACTGATATCTTTAATTCTCTCATTTTGGTGAATATTTCTGTCATTTTTGGTAAAAAGTGATATTTTCGACTTCTTGTTAAAAACCACAAGTCCAATTGCTTTGATATTACATATATAGGTACTACATGTGGATCATTTACAGATTTGTTCATTTCATGATGATATCTTCAATTCTCTAATTTTGCTTAACATTTTTGTCATTTTTGATAAAAAGTGATATTTTCGACTTATTGTTGAAAACCGCAAGTCCGATTGTTTTTATATTACATATATAGGTACTACATGTGGACCTCTTTCAGATTTGTTAATTTCGTTGTGATATCTTCAATTATCTAATTTTGATGATTTTTTTTTTGTCATTTTTGGTGAAAAGTGATATTTTTGAATTCTTGTTGAAAACAGCAAGTGCCATTGCTTTGATACTGTACATATTGTTCATTTTCTAATGTCATCTTCTGTTCTTTAATTGAAATGTGCATTGCTAACAGCGGAGCTATCTCATCCGACTGGCTGCTTGTTTAGTGTATTAAAAAGGTTACACCCCTATGATTCTGGGACAAAAAATAAGGGTTGAGAAGACAAGCTTTGGTGGCCTCAGAACAAATAATGCATTGTGGAGAAAAAGCAGATAGCTGCACCAAATTGCATTGAACGAAATTAACGAGGCCAAATTACCTTAATCTCTATAGAGTTCATGGTTTTACCTAGCAAAACGTTATGGTTCATAATTTACCACGCTTAGCTTGCTGTTTTGGGGTAGATACGCAGGGAAAGTTATTGGTAAGTGGTCTACTGTGTATGTCTATAATGCCTGCTTCGTTTGTCCTCGTTTATAGTCGTTGCAACAGCCATGGACTGGGTGTGTAGAGGGGATAGTAACACGGAATTACTATTCCACCACACCCAACCCCAATAACGTAGGGGCATTAGTTCATGTAATATTTAACTTATGATTTATGGATTTAAATTCCCAACTTGATCCCATTATAGATACGCTGGCGCTGATTTGGTTTGACTGTTCCGTACAAACACAGTTGTGGTCGAACTAAAACATTGTTTTGATCCGATCTTTAAGTTGAAAAATATTGTTAAGTAAAATTCAGATCTTGTTAATATGGAAATAGAAACTAAATGAATATATTTATCGATAATTCTTTGTTGAACTCGGTGTTGAAGAACATAATTGAGGCTTTTGTATCCAGGTATGAAGTTATGAAACAACAATAACATATTAGTGACGACCAGTTAATGTGAGAAAGATATCATAATAGTCGGAATCGAAGGGAAAGAAAATGCACATTAGGTGGCCGTCAAGTTTCTGCCAGACATATTTGGTATTGTCGTAGATGTAGTTAAAAATGGACCACGCACGGGCACAGTTCGACTACAAAAGCCCAAGTATAATATTGATAAACTTCACAAACGATGACAAAGATAAACATTATGTAAACGCAGAATCAGATACTTCAAGACACTGTTGGTGTGATAGAAATTAAACTGCTAAAAATCACGTTATGAAACAAGCGTGGGAAAGTGGCAACTGTGCAGTTCAGAAACGGAAAACTGTACATTAACAATTATTTAAAGGATGACTATTGTATTGTGGAAAAGGTTACAACATGGAAAATGTTGGCATCAGGAAATGAGATCAAGTGAAAATAATTCTTTCTTAACTAGGGCATCTTGTTTTTCGTCTTCTCTTCCCGAGTGAAATGCAATTAAATAAGAAATTAACTGACACGAAAGTAATTGATGACCTTTTTAATGTTACTCTGAGAGCAAAAACTTTCAATACATAAATGTACAGGTGTGGGAATATTGGCATGACACTGTGAATGGGGAAGCTCCACAATATACTACAGTACCAGGTCGGTCACTGGTTGGTTCTAAAAGATTAGTATGTTTTCTTACAGGTGAGGTTCGAAATGTTTGATGCTACTAAGTGGTTATTTAGGTGCTAAGATAATTGTATATGTGATCTGTGACTGGCTACCATAATGAATCTTGTCTGCCAGGTTTTCACACATTTACTGGTTAGCAAAATTAGTTTGGTACAGTACAGAGTTATGTGGACAGCGAACAAGTCATCATTGTTTCATCTTTGATGAGCTGACGGAAAATTATGCAAGTGCACACATTTTCCCTGTTGCCTTGTTAACATATAATCTTTTCTTCATATTTGTGTTTTGTTTTTTGAGTCATGCAGTGATCCAAAAACGCAATTATGGCTAACAGCTGGTATCATTGAATGTCAGAGGCGAGTTACTTTTGCCTCATAGTCGTTTGAATTTTTGGTCCAAATGAGAACAGCCCTTAGTTGTATAAAGACTTACAAAATGAAATAAATATTATAAGGAATCAGGGTATAATTGCAGTACCCTACGAATAACGATATAGAATCACAACACAAAAAATATTTTATTATTTATTAGTATCCCCTGACATTCATACTATAATCATCACTCACTGGTCTAAATTCTCTGTAACTTTACCTTGTTTCTGGAAATATAAATATACATTAAAACCTTTATCAAAGAAACTATTGACATTTATGTAAAGCAAGATTAACTTACAGAGCAGTACCAAAGTGCAAAATTTAAAACGAAAAAGGATGTAGTGGCAACAATAAACTGCGGCTAGGTGGATGGAGTACGGATAACAAAATTCTGATAAAAGTATTTTCTGAGCCTAAAAATGTATATAGTACTAAACAAAACATTAACAATGATGAAAGTTATGAACTAAGTGAACATCAACATTTTTAGATGATGATTCTCGGCATTACTAAAGATGAGCATTGAATAATATGGAAAACTGGAATAACATCGCTGGGTAGCGATGGTTTCACAGTTGATTTTACATTGTCTTTCGGCCAGACATAAAACATTTTGTTATTATAATATAATATCCCAGCGTTATTGTTTGTCGATTTTGAAAAAAAAACATTTGATTTAACACAAATTTGGCTTTATAGATCGCAACTTAAAATGTACTGACGGTAATTTACTATTACTTCTACTAATAACACATTCGTCCGACTTTATATTAAATAATATAATCAGACCATTGCCCGATACATTTTGGTGTCAACATTCCACGTCCACAAACTAAGACAATTACAAAATCATATTGTAATAAGAAATTGAAATTCTTCGCACGCGAATCAGGGAATCGTTTGCCAAACCTAAGATCTCGATACACACCGGTGTTGATACAGTATGTGAATTTTACACTCAACCTGTGATTAACACCTTAAATTATCTCGCCCCTAAACGTGGGAAAGTACTCTATAACAAACCTCGGGCGCCATGGTTTAATGACGAACTTCTTGTTATGCGACGGAATGCGAGAAAAATTGCGCGGAAGTTGGAATCGGCTAAATTAATTATTGACCATGAAATATTTATTGCTAGCCGGTCGGAGTATTGTCGTCGGTTTTTACTATTATCGATGGATTGATTGGCTCAAAGAAAACGCACAGGAATATAAAACCTACTACAATACCGACGGGTGAGCTACCCGATAGGTTTATCAGATTGTTTCAATAAAAAAAATTGCCCATGCTATTGAACGCTATCAGGGACAGCCACACTATAGTTGAACCCTGCTGTAATTCACTATCAGAATTCGCACCTGTCACTGAGGACAATATTGTGAAATTAATTAATCACTACCATGCAAATCATGCAAAATACCAACCAGACTCATTCATTTTTAATTATTCGCTCATTTCAGGAGTCGTTCCTAAATCTTTTAAACTCACCATTGTCAAACCTCTTATAATAATAATAATTGTATTAATTGTATGATGGCCTCCGGCCCATTACAATCATACAAATTAATTATTGACAAGAAATAAATTTATATTACAAAATATGTATGAAAATATAGATGAAGAGGGTGTCAATAGATAAAATAATCACTATGTAATAATGTGATGGGGATATTAATATTGATATACATACAAACTTGTTAGGTTATTCCCATTTTATCTTTGATTAAAAAACACTTACAAATAGAGCTAACGAGTTAATGATTTGGCTGTTAGAGGAGCTTAATAATTGTACTAGAGTATTCAAATTCGGGGTTGTGTCTCATTTGGGAGATACTTTTTCCTGATTGTGTCCCATGCAGTGCATTTGAGTAAAATAATTATATTCATCATCAATTTCGTGCAAGCACAAATGACAAATACGGCCCTCGCTATGGATGACACGCACATCTTAATCTTGCTATTGCTCTGCGCAATTTTAATTGTCGCAATGACACATAGTTTTCAATCCCAAATTTTGTTTTGTATTGCCTATAATACTGCGTTTTTTTCTCCAGAACAAACGTCTATATACCAATCTGTAATTCCAATATCCTTTCCGTTCACAAAATTTGTACAAGAACATATCAGAGTCCCCCACCCCTTGATTAAACCAGACATAACCAAATCCATATTTAAAAAGCAATTCTTTAATTTCTCTGGCCGGTAAGCTTTTTGGGGTAATCTGTTTTCATCTATGCTAGTAATTTTTAACCAATATGTAATACATCTTTTAACATGGTAACATAATAAGGGTAGCCTCCCACAATCCCCTAATACTGTACAAATTGGAGCATTTTTACCTACACCGAGGTATTGCCTACAATAAGATGTATTTACACTTTCTAAATGTTGATATTGACCATATCCCTAGATTTCAGACCAATATGTAAGTACGGGTTGAATTAAGGTGAAACAATCTTAAAATACAAGTCTGCTTTAAAACATTGCATATTGCTTAGGTATATTTTGATTGCAATCAATTTCTTTTTGCCTTTTATAGCTAAATTTTCTGTGGTAATATTAAAAGATCATTTACATGACATACCAACCCAGGTATTCGTATAAACTAACAGTACTAATTTGCTTGTCCTCGAAGTACCACTTTTCATATTTACTGAGATATCCCCCATTTCTGTATACTACAATTTTAGTTTTATTTGAGTTGATATTTAGAACCCACTTGTTTGTAAACTCATACAATATACTTATTAGTCTCTTCAAGCCCAATACAGAAAATAAAGCAATGTCATCAGCATACAACAATGACAACTCTAACATGTCGTTTGGGATCAATTGTATTCCTCTATACCCAGAGTCATCCAACATGCTTTGTAGCTCATTATTGTAAAATGAGAATAAAATAGGGTTGATTATGCACCCTTGTGGAACCCCTTTCTTCAATTCAAAGGATCTCGGATTTGACCCCTCCATGATTTTAAATACTTTGTAAAATTACATATATTTTTCCGTTGATACTATTATTGGCCCTGTTAACCGAGTAAAATGCCTTCTGGAAATCTATATAGAGACAATATAATTGTCCCCCTTTCCTGTCTTGGCTAACTGTTTCTGAATTATGACATATAATGTAAATATTTGGTCAATAGTTGAATAGCCCTCCCTAAATCCAGCCTGTGTCTCTGTCATTTTATCAAAAAACCTTGCCCATTTTTATAGTCGTGCTTCGATGATACTGGTAAAGATTTTTCCAAATATACTCATGAGTGATATAGCTCTGTAGTTACTGGGATCATGTTTTTCTTGTGGATAGAAATAATAATACCTTTTGACCAACCTTCTGGGAAAATACCAGTATTAAAAATTAAGTTAAAAAGGGCATTCAAAAATGTTTTGGACACATCACATGAAAATTTTAAAAAATCAAAAATTAAAAGGTCAGGGCCTGCAGATTTGCCATTTCTAAGTTTATGTATTGACTGAATTATTTCGTCATTCGTTATTGGCACATTTAATGTCGTGTCAGTTTCATCAAATTCCGGAGAATGCGGATCAAAATTATACAGAACGTTTTTAACTTCAGTAAGATGCTCTCGATCTATGTTATTGTTACATGAATCCTGGTTATACAGTTTTTCAAAGTACATGACCCAATCTTGTAATGGGATTATAGATGTTTGATTTTTACTCTTATTCTTTTTAATAGTTTCCCAGATACACTTTTCACTTGTTATGTTTTCTCTAATTGTTTCGTGCAATTTTTCGTTATATGCATATTTCATTTTTCACACCAGTGATCGTGCACTTTTGTAGTTATTTAAATCAATCTTACGACCAGTATCACGATATCGACGTAAACGGGAAAGTTTATATAACTGTTCCATGCGACATTCCTCATCATACCATGGTGATTTATTTTGTCTGTGTGAAGATAATCGTTTGTCAGTGATCTGTACTTGCATAATTTCTCCCGATTATTTTAAAATATCTGTAAATTAGGTAACTGTTTCGTTTAAATTATGAGTCCCCAGTTGATTAATCAATAACTTAATTTCAGCAGTTTTCTCCAGAACACGTGTTCTATAAATGTGCAATAATTCGTTGTTCTAACGAAATATCACAATGGGATTATTTCCAATCGAATTTTCATCTGAATTATGTACACCAGAAATTCTAAGATTATAACAAAATGGAAAATGGTCTGACTCACTCCTGACTGGTATTGTGAAGGATATCACATAGCCATACAAATCCAGGGATACCATCGACTACACTTCTACCATCATTTGCAATACACGTGAATTCACCAGGTTCTTTTCTGCCGTTTAACATATATACGGACGGGTGTTTGCACAATGATAGAAGTGAAATGCCAAAATTATTACGGATAGGGTCCCTAGAATGGAGTGGAATATCAAAATTCAACTGCATATAATTAGGATCAATTTCAATGCTATAACGAGTATCATCGTGTAACATGTAATCAAAGTCAGATGCGCTTCTAGCATTGCAATCCCCAGCCATTATTATGCTAATATCACCAGCATTACATTGTGACAAAGGATTTACTACGTCATTTTCAAGTTTAATTATACCATTCATTACGTCACCGTTCTGTAAATACCATGTTGAGCCCTCTGGAGGGACATGTCATTTTCACAACCCAAAAATAAACTATCTAAATATAAAATCACCCCCCCCCCCCGTGGTTGCGTGAAACATTCGTTTAACCCCCTTTGAATGACTTTTTTTAACATAAGTGGCGACACCACCACTTGCTCTTCCCCCGGTTCTTAAATTATACAGCGGAGGAGTTGAATGCTACATAACCAGAAAACAAATTTATATCATCTATACCAATAAACCATGTTTCAAGTAAACTAAATACATCAAAATTATTACAAAAACAATGAAAATCTTGTTTATATAACAGACCATGCACATTCCATGACATAAAAGATATTGCTACATGTGCACCTCGTAAGTTTGAGCCTTGGCCACATTCCTAGATGTTTTTGGCGTAGTTGTTTAACAGCTTGGCTAGCTTTGTCATAGATGTAAACCAATCGAACACCGGATTGTTTTTATACAATTAGCTTATCGTAGCGTATGGTAACTTTATTACTCCGGTCATCTTTTAACAACGAGTCGCGATATGCAAATAGTTTTTTCTTCTCATGCGAATTCGTTTCGAAAAGTCTTCCTAAATAACAAAAAATATCAGACCATTTCAGTTTATATACGTTTTTACTAATTTCTTCTTTATCTTTATGATCATTAAATTTAGTTGCAATTAGCTTTGCCCCGACCACCACTGGTCCATTAACAATACGATGCGCTCTTTCAGTTCCTATCTCCCTGTCTATTCCCAACCTGTCTTTTATAATTTCCCTCACTATTATCTCGGATTGTTCCCATGTATCATTTCTCTCATCTTGCTTAACACCACAGAAAATCAAATTACATCTTCTTGTTCTGTTATCTAAATCATCATAGTCGTCTCATTTCCTTCATCATGTCGTGCATCTGTTTTAACTCCGACCCTAAATTTCTACTCGTTTCATGGCCACTGTTCCTCCCTAATCTATTAATATGGACATGCCCCGTAATTGAACTTCCATTTTGTCCTTTAGTTGTTTAATGTCTTGTCGTACTGGGTCGTCTAAATTCGATTTACTTCTCAAATTTCTGCGTGTACCCCCACCGACCTCATCCGAGTCACCATAATTTGGACCAGGGTTCATTTCCACATTACCAATTACTAAGAGACAGAATAGGCATGTCCGAACTGCTAATGTTGTTTTGCCACATAACAATAGAGAACAGTAGATCACTGCCAATATGGCGAAAGTACCGTCACCTTTACTCAGTTTCCCGCCACTAGATCTGGCTATTCTTATTCTATAGGTAATCACATCCACACCCATCATCAAAACATGTCACTATGTACCTCGTTAAAAGGGGACGTTGCCAGATCCTACCGATCGTGTCTCAAATTCCGCCAAATTTAGGAGCTCTAACGTAAACGATGCACCACCACTTATGAAGAAGCAAAGTCCCAACCCGAATTTTTTTAGCAACTACCGTCACAGAACGTTTTGTGTTGCTTTGACATACACCGCTGTACCATGTATTGTATGGGCTCTGTGCGAACTGCTGTGGAAAGCCAGCCGATACAGCTTTAATCCATAAAACAGCATAAACTCGACTATGAGGCTATCCTGAACAATCAAATGTATATATGTTGCACATGTAGGAGTTATCTTGTTAAGCCACTCTGACACTTGCACGATTCTGTGGCACGCATTGGCCCGACTCGAGTCGTGCCAGTGCGCAGAGTAGTCGTAAACTGGCGTGAAGTGTGCGTAAACCCGTCGTGACTGAGTGCCATGTCGGGACGAGAATTTTGAAATGATCAAAATTCTGGTCGCGACAAAATTTCGCGACCGGGTCGTGAACTATGCGCAAACTGTTCGTGACTCGTCGGGAAGATGCGGGAGGATGCGTGTCAGTGCGCGCCATACCACGACTGTCACGAACTGCCACGAATAGTTCACAAACAGCTCACGTCCGAATTGCGTAATCTCGTCGTGCCAATGCGGGAAGTGCGTAAAATATACGCAAACCATGCGTTAACTTGTCGTGCCAGTTCGTGTCAATGTGGACACTGATGGGCACGCATTCGTGAACTATACGTGAACTCGTCGTCAACTCGTCGTGAACTAGTCGTGAACAGTGCGGCAGCCTCCCAGTTCGTGCCCCAAAATGGCACGACTTGCCACGACAAAATCGTGGCCAAAAGTCGTGCAAGTGTCAGGGTGGTTTTACATTGTTAAAGAGAGTCTCAACAAACTGAAAGTATAATTTTTTAGGGTGTTTCACCGATTGTGGTTGCCAGCCGGGGAAAAAGCCCGATGCTCGCTCCCGAGAATAACAGGTTCACACTAATAATAGATTATTAGCCTGAGATGGAGACTGGGGACAAATACGAGTAGATACCATCATAACCATCGTCTGAACGGCGCCCTCTGTCGGTGACCGCACAGGATTTATGTCACACTCGACAGAGGGCGTAGACCGATTTCCCGGAAGAAGTGAGTTATCACACATGCATTTTTCATCGCGCAAATACAAACATTTTGGTCCATTGGCGGATTTAGATGGGGGCCGAGGGCCCTCCCCCCTATTTTTAACAACCAACAGGGCTTCGCGCCATCGGCGCTCGCGAACTTGGCCTTAGGCCAACTTATCGGCCCCCCTATTCTAGAATTCTAGATCCGCCCCTGTGGTCTGCTGATATTCGTTAAAGGGGGGTCTTATTTTTGTCACGTCGATTGGTACACCCACAAGCACAATTTTGCTTCTTTAAATGGCAATAAATCATATGGCTGCACGATTGATTTAGAAATCCGACTGCGTGTTACCGTATATTAGTCTGGGTAACCAGTTGAACAATAAACGGTTTCCAGTCTAGAGGGCGCTCCCTTCAGGACGTTTACCAGCCATTAAATCTATAATTAAGTGAAT
This sequence comes from Saccoglossus kowalevskii, assembly GCF_978046115.1. Classification (NCBI taxonomy): domain Eukaryota; kingdom Metazoa; phylum Hemichordata; class Enteropneusta; family Harrimaniidae; genus Saccoglossus; species Saccoglossus kowalevskii. The sequence goes on along the minus strand of NC_140656.1, from coordinate 18,046,843 downwards.
TCATCTGTCCAGAATCATTGAATCCAGACAGAAGAGTCGAATCCAAAAGATGAATCACATTTATCCATAACTAAATAAATTGCATAAACGTATATCCAGTGAATTCTTATTCTCAGGGTGTAAATTTCAACTTGAAGCTAGGTGTACAAATTGCTTTCTATAATTAAGTTTTTGAAATCCATAATCTGACACATAACGCGATATAAAAAATATATATAAGTGATTGGGAGCATTGTGATAACAAAAAAACAAAGTCTGTTAATGGAAGTCTTTTTAAACTTTCGCAACAATTGCACAGTATACATACGTGCACAATAAGTTCGGGATAAGATCTCTGTGAAACTTGCGCAGAATAATATTACCCTGCACTAAAAAATGACAATTGTTTGTACACGTGTGAGTCTCGTGGGGCCAGCATCGCAACGAACACCACGCGTCGCAATAATCGCTTTAAATGCAATGCGCCAATATTTTTGAGTTTTTGGAATTTCATTTTTATTTATTATTATTGTATTATTGTGATGTCTTTGCTCATGTACTAAGTACATTCCTTCAATGTAAGTACATTTTGTAAGCGCATTTTGTTTTAATTATGTTAATGACCCCTCCCCAAATCTCAGACTAATATTATTAGTCTGAACCCAAAGCATTTGTGATCTTACAATATTTTGGCGTGACATAAATTTAGCGCTGATTGTATTGTGGGATCAAGTAAATTGAGGCATTCGGGTATTTGGTCAACGTACAATAATCACAGTAGATTGATTACTGTCGGCAATTGTTGTGCAATCACTGGTAAGAAAAGACCCGCCTTGTCAATGGCATACTGCACCATGCATTATTATTGATTGTACGTAAAACATATTATACGTGCGTTGTTTTTTAGCTCTTTATTCACAAACCGCCTATTTATTATTGTGACAGGTGGTCCAAGCCGCATAATAGCCGATGGAGATTCCATTGTGGGTGACCCATGTGTTTGAAGTACATTCGGAACAAGCTCTTTTTTATTTCCAGTGTTAAATCACTACGCCTGTCGCCACATGATCTGTAAATGTAGTGTTAGGTGACGGATTACAATGAGACGATGTTGCACGCGAATGATACGACGCTCGGCAATAATTTCAGTTGTGACTGTTACAGCTTGGATAATAACCGCATTCCTCTTTTCCACGGAGCTCGTTGAGGACGTTAATATTCTTGCCTATACGCCTGGACGCGACGTGAAATGTAAGGGTGAATATAATGGGTTGTTGTTTATATATATATATTTTTTATTTATGTCAACTTACTTTAATAGTATTACATACTGAGCACACTTCAATCGTTAATATAACCCGATGCAATTAAGTATGGGGTGTGCTCGGGCAGACTAGAGAGTATTATAAAAAAAAAGATTACACCCAATTTCCGGAAGATGCACGCCTGTTGTGTAAGTATTAGGTGTAGATCTCAAGCTGTTTGTCTGCTGTTGAAAACTGCTAGCATCGGGTCTCAACTCGTTTATCGACAATCCCCCGACGTAATTGTAGCGAAACAATTTCAGAATTGATATGTCTATTTTGATATGTGTACCTTATTATTATTAATATGACAGCTCCGTGTTAGTGGGTATAGTGTAAACTAATTTGTTGATATTGCGTGTCCGCTGCCAGCTGACACACCAAGGAGAGGGGTCAATTCAGCAAGCTGACGCCCATACATAAAACATGAGCAATCTATCTAGCTAACAGCGTTTGTGTCGACCTAATATAGTTGTGTATATCACATTTCAGCAAACATTGACATTTGCGAAACAAAGACGTTGATCGCACCAGGAAGTCGACCGTTGGTGGCGCTAGCAAGTTTCCCTGGCTCTGGCAACACATGGATCAGATATTTAATCGAAAGAGTTACTGGTTATTACACTGGGAGTTTTTATTCGGACGCGGTTCTTTTTCGCGCAGGTAATGTAGATATATAGCGGCACCGCAAGCACAATTGTTTAATGCTGTCACCAGTAACATTGCTGTATAGCATTACTTTTACTTGTTTTTTTAACAAAGTTGACGTGACGCTGGATTCGCTAATTTCCTGTGGAAATCGTACATTTCAAAGTTTTAAAATCGACAAGAACTGCCTGCAAGTCTGAGAAAATAATCACCTCGGCCGCCGAGGGCGATATTTCACACTACACTACACTACACGTCGTCGCGTTCTGTTCGATTGTGGGACGATCGCCATCATTTAAAGGGCGCTAGTCGTCGCGCCACGCATGCGCGAGATATACGGGTCTCATATAAAAAAAGATTGCGACTTTGACTGTTGCGCAGATCAACGAGTACAAACTGAGACGTTTCAAGTTTTAATTAGGTGACTTGAAAGGTATCGAAGGAGTCACCAGCGGTATTCAGTGCAAGTCGCGCCAATGTCAAACCTCATACTTGTGATTTCAATTTGAAGAACGCATTGGATTATGGGAAAATCAATCTTTATCAACACAAATGTCGCACATGCGCAGCGTGACGACTACCGCGCTTTAACCATTACGTTCAAGTTCACAGCATGTGTTTATAATATAACTACATGTACATAAGAAAAACGAAATTGGCCAGTGCTATCAAAATTATCACACATGTTCCCTGACAGATTCACAAGACCTTATCATATTTTGAGGTCAAAGATTAGTATGCGTTTATATTGAGCTACAAGCGATAATAGATAGGAACTTCAAACATGGCACACAGGTTCCCTGTGAAACCCACATGGGGGTTTATTAAACAAACTAATCGCACTGTGTTTGCTATTTTTCAGGGTTTCGAGGTGAAAAATACGATTGGCTCGAGAGAAATACCATCGTCGTTAAAACACATGAAACAGACAGTGAGCACGTCGATAAGTTTGACGCCGCTATATTAATTATCAGGAACCCTTACGACGCCATTATTTCAGAGCGTCACCGGCAGACTGGTGGAGGTCACGTGGGCTTTGCGAAGGAAGTCGATTTCACGGATTCTGGGGGTGAGTAAGTGTTCAATTTTGTATCTCATTCTATCTAACGTCGGTGACTGTACTCAATATCTTAAATGTGGTAGTTACCGCGCTACGTGGTGTTCGATATAAGTATGAACGCGCTCGACGACAACCGCCCTTTAAAGCGCAACAATTTTGTATATTTTACAAGCATTGTATACATCGCATGGGACCCATATCGAACAGGACGTGGATCGACGACCATGGCGCTTTAAGAATGAATGGTAATTAAGTGTTATTTAAAACCAACATTACCATCGTAACCAAAACATTTCGCTCCAGAAAAAATATTTGCCCAGCTATCTATCATCTTCCTCTCAGTGTTTCTAATGATCACCCCATACGATTTGTTTTATTTAGGATGGAACGCCATGGTTAATGATTATCTGCAATATTGGGAAGGTATCACGACCTTGTGGTTGCTACGCGACTTTCCTCGGCTGGTTATCCACTACGAAGACGCGTTAGAGAACACCCAACGAACAATGTTTGAAATCACGAGGTTTCTGAATATTTCGGACAGTGAGGTGCGAGCCGATTGCCTGATACAGAAAACAGAGGGCCTATTTCATCGAAAAGGGGCGAATTTCGTATTTTCAGCTGACCCGTTTTCAGAGAGTATGCAGGTGATGGTGAATCAGTCCATCGAACATGTGAACATGATTTTACTTCAGCAGATGAGAAGACCGGTGGCCCGACGAAAAAGTTTCAACGACTAGAGGAGTACATCTTTACATGTTGCAACAACCGTCTTATGTAATCAGAGGTCAGAAACCGCCAGGGTACTTGTGGAGCTACTCACCTTAGGTTATTTCACGAAGTTACTCTCGTCGATGGGGAAATCGAAATAAAAGAAAGATACTAGAGTACAACAACAAAAACAAAATCCATAGCCATGTTATCAGTCAGGAATTGTTCATACTTGTGCATAAAGGAAACTTACAGAAACTCACGGACCAATATATGTAGGTCTTACACACTCAGTGGAATTTACAGCTTAAACTTGAAGAGCGGTAGTCGTCGCGCCACGCATGCGCGAGATATATGCGTCTATTATAAACAAAGATGGCGACTTTGACTGTTGCATAGAACAACGAGTACAAACTGGAAAGTTTTCAAGGTTTAATTTGGTAATTTTTAGGTGACTGGAAGGTATCGAAGAAGTCACTGGCGGTATTCAGTACAAGTTGAGCGCATTGGATTAAGGGAAAATCCCAGTTTAAAATACAACTAACTTTAATGAACACATTATTAAAATTCAACCATTAGTATGGTTTAAATCAAAGTACTGAGAAATAATCAAATAAAAAATTACCTTTCAATTACCTCTGAATTTCTCATTTTTAATTATAGGCACAAGCAGGCTTATCAAGTACATCAGCAATATTCTGATTTGAAGACACATGTGGTCTCCATACATATTCTTCCTAAACTCCACCACGTTCTAAATAGTACTATATCTGTGTTTTGACCTCTGACTTTGAGTAGGATTTTTAGCAAGTGCCATTGCTTCCTGGTTATCACATTAAATCATGACTAGTCCTATCACATAACAGTTCTCTCAAAAATCGCCCCCCCCCCCCCGTGTTGCAGCTGGTACTGAGGTACGATCCCACTTTATTACATGTAATTAGCCCTTTGCCACAAACCTGGCCTTATACTGTTCTTTATTATTTTTGATCCAATTTAACAGCTTTCACCCAGTGACCCCATGTCTCTCTGTCTTGTGGCAGTGTGTCCTCAAATCAAAAGTATTACTCGGCACTTATTGCAATCAGGTAAAATCCTGGTATGATTCGGGCACACTAGTGAGATTATAACAACGATGCACAAAAATAATTTTAGACTAATAAAATAGACTATCATCTATATTTTGGTGTCTGCAAACATGTTCATCAGGACAAACATTTCGGGGTCTATGTAGTCTACATTGTAGACTTCACCAGAACCAACAAGTTCACACTTTCTATTACTATTGTTTCCTTTCTTTATACACTCATCATTTATAACGCAATTAATAAGTCCTTCATTATATCCCCCACACATCTCAGCTTTCATACATAATAATATACTACATTCGCTAGATGTACAGATATACTTTTTGTCATTTCCATCATCTAATTTCTTAGGATTTTGCTCATATGCGTAACAAAAGCTATCGAATTTCTGCATATTCGCAATATTAGGTTTTTGTATTTAAATTACTGAAGTGGGGTGCTTTCTGTTCTTGGGTTTCAACAACGATTCCAGGTATAGGCTGAAGCCATAACTGCACAGGGCCACAACATTTTTGATAAGCATGATTTAACAGGCCTCTTGCCATCTTAAAAATAGAACATCATGATCGCTCCACTGTACAGTTTAGGCGAGGAGAATATGTAGTCGATAGCTCATGTTAATGTAACCAGAAGAGAGCCAAGCGCATCCAACATAAACTCCTGCCTCTGTTTTTTGTCAAGCTTTTTCATACCTTCAACTACACTTTCTAATTTCAATCAAAACATTGAAATGGCCCATAATATGCAACTCTATAAGTGAATGGCGACTTTCCTGTGAGTCTTAGAAATCATGTTATTAAAATAATACAAGTTCTTTCTTTTCTGATTATTGAATGTTGAGCCTTTTGCACGTAGTCCTGCAGAATTTTGGTCTACACTCAACCAAGCTCTCCTCTTGGTTGCTGCTTGGACGGGAAAAAAATAGGCACTGACAAGGCATCTTTAAGAATGACGCTTAGTCCTTCACCCTTTGCATCTATTAATTAATGTGCTTACAAATTATGAAGAAATCTTTCTGATTGGTTTGACGTTTAGATTCTATAGTTGATTGGCCAATGATAGAATGTCTTGTTGTAATGATTTGTAAAATTCCTATTGGTCAGCATGTATTCCATCATATATGCTTGAAGGTTTTGCCATATGTTATGCATTTTACAATAGGGCACCGCGATCGCAACATCGTTGACTACAACACCTCTAATCACCACAATGTATATCCGGACAGCAGCGCTGATTATCGGCATCGTTATTTGTATGGTACGGGCCGATGAGCTTCCTGTACCAGCTGAGGGTAGTGGAGGCGGTAATAATAGCCAAAGAGCTGAGCCGGTAAGCACCAATCAGGCCACATACCCTAGTAACAAGGTCTATTGTTAGACTGAACTCCTACTATATGCATAGCGCCAGTATCAACGCCATACGTCCCGTCCACCAAAGAAAATACTTTTTTTATTTCTAAGGCAACTATAACATCGGTGCAACGGGACTACACGTTATACTTGCATGTATTTCACACGGAGGGACACACCCAATGGCCCAGGGCAAGACACGTTTCTTTGAATAACTACTCATCTTGACGTCACTGTTCGACTAAACAGATGTCACAGCGCACTATTATTTAATATTTCTTTATCGGTCACGAAGATGAATATAAGGATATTCAGCAAATTTGAACACCGGATTTTGAGGATGTTGTGACGCTTCAAATCATGTTCCTTGTTCAAATTAAACTTTCACATGTCAGTCCTTTGTGGTTGTTAGTTATTATAACAACGAACACTAGCTAGAAATATATATGGTCTATTATTGATTAGCATGGGAGTGAATTCTTTCGTTGAGGTCTCCAAACTACCCTAGAAACAATCATGTTTAACAAATATGTCACTTTTAGCTTTCAGTTGCAGGTCTGGGACCAATTCTCAAGATTCCGGAAGAGACACTTAAGAAAATGGAAGAGTTGAGGGAACGCCTGAAAGTTCATGGTCCCCTGTCTCCGTTTAAATTAAACGACGGATTTAAACTGGGTGCATCAGCCCCTCATATTATGGATATCAGCGTCGACCTCCCCCAGCAGCACGTGGACAACGACATCATTCAGCCTGTTGGTGAAGGCGCACCAAATCAGCAAGGGCGACATGATGACGCTGATGGCGCTCAACGTCCTGCTGACGCGGATGCTGACAGCGAAGATGGCGAAAGAAAGTAGCATCACTAAGCGTTGAATCGAATATGTTAATTATGCTTTGATTATGTTTTGTTGATTCTATCTGAATGTTCTAGTATCACATAGTGTGATCTAAATGTGCATTTATTTGTTTGCCGAAAACTTTCTACAGGTTGAATTATTTTTGTATACGACAAATAACCAATACTTCTCTCACCCCGGGCGCTGGTAAAACGTTAGTACACACCCGTTACTAGTAAAACACGCATGATGATTAACTATTTGGAAAGAAATGCAGTCCGTGAGAGCAAAACATATAAAACGGCTTATTAAGATTATCCGCTCAGACCACACTTTCGGGACTATTTCTGCTAGACAACTCATTTCAAATTAAATAACAAACAACACGACATGTGCAAAATATTTACTTTATTCCAGGAACAAAACGTGGCAAGGATTTTGTTATAACTGTGAAATATTTATTATTTTTGAATTTACAAAATAATTATTGTGAGTACGTTTTCTCACCAGATGGAAATCGATCAGTCACGTTTGCCAAAATAAGTCTCAGATCACAGAACGTGCACAGATTTTGTGTTGACTCAATAACTTTGTAATATTATCGGTATATTATATTATCGGTAGTTTAAATATAATTGTTCCAATACAAAATATTAAAACATGTCATCAGAATCACTTGATTTTTACAAAGTTTCATGACTTGTACATTTATAAATATATTCTTGGTGGTTTTAATTTTTCTGTAATTTCATAATCGAAATAAAGGAATACTAAATAACATGTTGTGTTTTTATTTCAAGGATTTATTTTCAAATATAAGAATGCAAAAAAAAAAGTATGACCAAGAAACTAATTGTCGTCCAAAGAAAATGGGACAAACATTGATGAAAATTACACTTTTTTTAAACTACTATCTCAAACTATTGTCACCTTTTTATATGTCTGCTGTTCATATGTAAATAGGGTGCCTGGAAAACAACGGATTCAATGACGGGAAAGAATGGGCAAAAACAAGGCTCGTGAACACTGCGATTCCGTTTTCGACATTGTGAAATGTCTATTTTGTAATTTCATTCAGCTTCTTTCAGTCATAATTTAAGACAAATAAACGGCAAAAATATAGGGAATATACAGAATATCTTTTTTTCTGTAATATTTGTGTGTAATCGGTATTCCTGAAATATTTATGGTTGCATAGGGAATAGATTTTGTTATGAATTTTTCTTAATATAGATTTCTAAATTATCTTGTCAAAATCAGTTTTTCAGATTTTTTCCCCCCCAAAAACGCAAAAATTTCACAATGTCGATAATTTCTTTATCGAAGTGCTTTCTCGCTCTCAACAAGAACTTGGTCTGTTTTTTGTCCCATTGAACCTCTTTTTCACACGCCTAATTTTAATTGGTCGATTGAAAATGCGGGGACCACGTGATTTAACATAAGGGAATTATGTGCGAGCTATATTAAAATTAGCAAGTTAACATGAATAAACCTATAGTTGACAGTAATTTTGAAGACTGACTGGTTAAAAATGCCTTTTCGTCAACTCTTTGACGAGAAGTACGTTTAATTCTTATGGAACAATCCTACCAGATGCATTACCACGGAGTTTTTTTGAATCTGGTCGCCATCTTTTATTTTATACATCCGGGGCAGCGATTTAGTGATTTGTACAATTCCTATTGGTCGGGATTTTTAATTATTTCTACTGCACACAAAAAGAAAGGTGCCATTCGTTACACATTTTACAAGGCAGTGGAGTCGAATCCTAGTCGCTAATCGCTACAATGTATATCCGGGCCGTTATGTTGGTTATAGGAATCGGTAGTGTGATGGTGTGGACCGATGAGTTGCCGGTCCCAGCTCAGGGTGCACGAGACGGTAACGAAGCGAGACAAAAATCTTTGCCGGTAAGCACAAAAAACTTAACACTAAAATAACGACAATCACATGGACATGTCGGATCAATTGCAATGTGCTCATAACGCGTTTGTTCAGACAAAATCTGGGGTGAGATACATTGCGCAAGAGCCTTTTTGGGGTGCGAATACGTTCTATTGCCCACGTGTTACCAAAGCGCAAATAAATGAAACTGTCTTACCTTGACAGAGGTTTCGTCCACCAGAAAGCGCACTTTTCTTTTTACATTGGAGCACCTTATCGTCTTTTGGCAATTTCCATCCTTAGCGATAAACGTTTGTTATTTTATATTCGATAGTAAATTTAAATTGTATAGTTATTGAACGTTGTCGTTTTCCTTACATTGAGGCCATTCAGGGATATTTCGAAATTAGCCCATTCTCTTAACTCCCTTCTGTAGATGTAAATCCGCTTGAAACTATTTTATTTCCAGTTAACATTCGTTATTCCGGAAGAGACACGAGCGAAGATGCTAAATTTCAGCGAATTGAGCGAAATTTTTCGTGACCTACCGCAAATCAAGCCAGGACACTGGTTGAAATCGAATGTAACCAACTCTATGAAAAATAGTGAAGACATCGTCCAGCAGAACACCCACAACGACAGCGTTCAGCCTATTGGTCAACAAGCTGCAGATCAACATGAGCGGTTTGACGACGCTGTCGGAGCACAACGTCCTGTTGATCAAGACGTTGACGCGGACGGTGACGAGAGAGACTAGTATCGTTTAGTGTCGGATTATGTTAAGGATGTTGAATGTAGTGAGGGAATATATCATTTAATTTATGCATATTTATTTATTTATTTATCTATCTGTTTTTCACTTTCTTACGTTCTGTGGTATTTACAACTTTAGCAATGTTTACGAAGTAATTGAGATTAAATATGCTTAAAGTGACAGTGCAGTACGTACGACAGTACGTTTCTTATCCGAATAAAGCTTTTTTCCTGATAATTAAAAACTGTTTATCAATCACAGTACATTATAGTAGAACTTACACGTGTTATTACGTGTAAATTTTAAACATTCTCGTGAATATGTAAGATGGCCGTAACCGAACGTAACGTCTGAAAACATGAACCATGGACATAAGAACATAATATTTTACGACTTTTTATTTGTTTGAGAAATTATAAAACACCATTGCACAACTCGTAAATGGAAAAGGAGTGAGAATGCGAGAGAAACAGAACATCTGAGAGAGAAAATGTGTTCACAACGAAAAACTCACGCTAAAAAATGTGTTGTGAAATTAGTTTGCAATGACTTGTACAATTCCTGTTTGTCAATAGCTATATATTTCCACTCTAAAGAAAAGTCACATCTGTCTAACTTGTAATGATTTTCCTCGAATTTGACTCGCCCAATCACCATAATGTATGTCCGGACAGAAGCGCTGATTATCGACATCGTTATTGCTATGGTAAGCACCGATGGTCCCAGCTGAGGGTGGCGGAAACGGTGACGAAGGGCATACAGATTTGCCGATATTAAGCGCCATTCAGACAGCACATGTACTAAAAATATAACGATGTTCTATACGTACAACACTTTTGTGAACAACGCATACCATCGCGATGAAGTCCCGACCTCAAAAGTAAACTAACCGTTTTATATTCATTTCATTGCTATAATAAATGTTTCTAAGACGTTATTAAACATTAGTGCGACATAAATAAAGAGCAAAGTACACATGTTTTACATAGCGGACACACCCTTTAGCTTTAGGCACAACATGGTGATCGTGCATCCACCGAGCATGCATTTTAATTGTTAGATTTCACTGTCATATGAATTACATGTATGCAGGATACCTTGTCAATGACAGATTTAAGTCATAGTTTCTGTTTCATTGAACTTATTGCGCAATTGTTTTTATTATTTTGTTTTGAACTCAATATCTTAAATGTCGATTTATGTTCGTCACCATCTTCTTCGATAATTCATAGAAATAGAACCCCTTTTAGTGATGTATTATTCGACCAATAACTTGCGTTATATTATATAATTGTATACAGTTGTCAGCTGATAATATGATGAATATATTCCTCAACAGGTATCAAACGTCTCAGGGTTGAACACTACACTCGGTGTCCTGGAAATAAACCGTTTGCTGTGAGTTTCTGATGTATGTAATATCATGTTCGAATGTATAGCATCGTTGTTTCGCGATGAGCATGCTTACCGCCTCTTACTATGAATTTAATTTACATTGTTGGGCTAGCAAGTTGTTCTAATTTCACAAATTAAATATTCATCTGCAAAGAGGTCGTATTATAGACGTAAATTTGGTATTTTAGTGAAGCTACAAACAGGGTTGAACAGAATGTGTTTTCAAACGTGCTCAAAAACCATGATATCATCAAGGTAAACTTCCAATGTAACCAACACTATGGAAATATCACCAAGCAGTATATCCATAACGACAGCATTCAGCCTATTGGTCAACAAGCTGCCGATCAACATGAGCGGTTTGATGACGCTGATGAAGCACACCGTACTGATAATCAAGACGTTGCCGGGACGATGATGTGAGAGACTAGTATCGTTTAGTGTCGCTCGGATTATGTTAATGATGTTGAATGTAGTGATGGAATTTATTTATTTATTTAGAGAGAAACAGAACATATGAGAGAGAAAATGTGTTCACAACGAAAAACTCATGCTAACAATTATTTTGCAATGATTTGTACAATTCCTGTTTGTCAATAGCTATATATTTCCACTCTAAAGGAAAGTCACATCTGTCGAACTTTTTATGATTTTACTCGAGTTTGACTCGCCCAACTTGTACTAAAAATATAACGATGTTCTTTACGTACAACACTTTTGTGAACAACGCATACCATCGCGATGATGTCCCAACCTCAAAAAGAAAATTAACCGTTTTATATTCATTTCATTGCTATAATAAATGTTTCTAAGACGTTATTTTATTAAACATTAGAGCGACATAAATAAAGAGCAAAATACACGTTTTTTTTACAGAGCGGACACACCCTTTAGCTTTAGGCACAACATGGTGATCGTGCATCCACCGAGCATGCATTTTATTTGTTAGATTTCAATGTGATATGAATTACATGTATGCAGGATACCTTGCCAATGACAGATTTAAGTCGTAGTTTCTGTTTCATTCAATTTATTGCGCAGTTGTTTTTATTATATGTTTTGAGCTCAATATCTTGAATGTCGATTTATGTTCGTCACCATCTTCTTCGATTATTCATAGAAATAGAACCTCGTTTAGTGATGTATTATTCGACCAATAACTTGCGTAGCATTATTTAATTTTACACAGCTGTTAGCTGATGATATGATAAATAGATTCCTCAACAGGCTGCACTAAGTATCAAACGTCTCAAGGTTAAACGTTACACTCGGCGTCCTGGAAATAAACCGTTTGCTGCGAGTTTCTGAAACTGCTCAAAAAACGGTGTATCATCCAGGTAAATTTCCAATTGTAGCCCTTAAATAAACAAAATCATAAAAAGGTATCTGCTTCCGAACACATCCAGGTCGATTATATTGGCAATTACGCCAAATTATTTAAAAGTTGTCTACTCGCGGCTATCTGGATATAAATCTACTTTGTTTTGTCAAGCATTGTAAAATATTTAGGATTTTCTAAACCAAGTGAATCCAGACAATTTGTTATTAGTATTAGAACAATATAAAGCAGTGTGGCGACCTTTACATATTGGATACTCGGCGGTCTGTATGTTAGATATATACTATGCATTTTCAATGAGGTCGCCATTTCGCCTACCAGTTCAGAATCCAACCAGATTTCACTCCGCTGTATTCAATATACCAATGCAACCTAGGATATACTCCATGTTATTAAACTAGGGCTGAGCCATCTCATGTGCAATTTTGGATATCGTCCTTTCTTCTTTGCGCGATCAAACAACTTTAGTACCTTAGCTATCCTATTGACACTTATGCCTCGTTTTGCATAACAACAACTGCATCCAACTTTCAGCCAATCATGAACGCAAGTGCTTGTCCCGAAGGAGTTTTAGTACGCAAGTATTATCCGCGTCGTGAATAACTTTCTTATGTCAGATTTTAAAATTGTAACTTATAACTGTAGATCGGTTAAAAATAGTAGACCGATTGTCACCGAACTCTGCGATAAGCACGACATTTGTCTTCTACAAGAACACTGGCTCGTCAAGGATGATCTTGAATTTTTATCTACTATTCACAATGACTTCTATGCATATGGCGTTTCTGCTGTCGACACAAGTACTGGCATCCTCTTGGGGCGTCCCTTAGGAGGGACAGCTATTCTTTGGAGTAAAACAATAGGAAGTTCGCTAAAGATTAAGCCACTGAACGATCCCAGACTTCTTGGCGCAGAAATTACTTTTGGAGAGAATTAGCAAACTGTTTATCTTGAGTGTGTACCTCCCGACCTACAGTGTTGAGAACCAAGACGAATATGTTGACTACCTTGGTAAAATAAATGCCATTATCCAGGAGGTCGATACTCCAAACATCTTTGTGATAGGGGACTGGAATACAGATCCGCGGTCGTACTCACGTTATTGTAGTGAGCTACGCGAGCTTTGTAACGAGGAAGAGTTACTGATTTCTAATCTTGAATTTCTCAGCTCTATGATGATTATTTTGCGTACCTGAGTGAAGCACATAAAACTACTTCTTGGTTAGATCATTGTATTTCTAGTGTAAGCGCACATCGGTCAATTACAGACATTAATATATGTTACGACTACGTTGCGTCCGATCATATGCCCATGTCGATTACCTGTCGAGCTATGAACATGGTTACAACCACAACTAATAATAACTATGGTATTAATAGAAATACGCGTGTCAGCTGGTCAAAAATAATCACTGACCAGAGACGTTTGTTTTGTGTTCGTGCTAATCTCTTGTTGGGAAAATTTGTGAACTGTAGCACTGAGGTTAAGCAATGTCTTTTCAAAACTTACTGTTCCAGTTTTTATTGCTGTCAATTATGGTGTTGTTTTCGAAAGTCTACGTTTAATACCATGAGGGTTTCCTATAACAATGCTTTCAGGAAATTGTTTGGATATCCACATGATTGTAGTGTCAGTACAATGTGTGTTGTTAATAGAGTACAAACATTCCCTTGTCTTAATAGAAAGCTAGTATCTTTATTTACTGAACGCGTTTATACATCTACTAATGGCATTGTCTCTGTAATATATAGTAGTGACATACGTTGGAACTCACAGCTAGTGTGGTACTGGAATAATTAGATTTTTTGATTTTGTAGCATAAACCTAATGACTGTATTTTATTATAAACAGTAACTCTATTTCATTTTCTCTTTTTGTTTTGTAATTTACTTTATATGGACTCTTTCTGAAATAAATAATAATAATTGCACCAAACTTGCGAATAATGCGTTTTTATGTCTTCCCCTTCAGCATACAGAGTTTTCTACCATGGTCTATTTGAAGTCATATTTCCTGCCCAATACCATCATATTTGGTGTTTATATTGTGAATTCATGGTCTGTACTTCTTATAGCCATCATGACTAAATCCCAGTCGGTCTGATCTGTTCGTATATTCTTTACCAACATATCTACTATCGTTTATTTAAAGTCTCGATTTTTATTATTACGTGCCTTCTTTATTCTCAAGTAGTACATATTTCATTGAAACATCGGAGTCAAAACTTTTTCTCCTGATCAGAGTGTAATTCTTTTGGAACTCCGAACCTGGAAAAAAATACCAATATTAAAGCTCTAGCCCAGTAGTTACTTCTTGATATGGTGTTGCGTATGCTTCCATTCACTTACTGAACTGGTATATAACCACTAATACGACTTTATTACCGTTTATAGTCGTGGGAAATGGTCCGAGTATGTCCAGTGCTGACTGTTTAAATTCCATGGGACACTCGCTATATACTGTTGTAAGGCCACCCTGTGCCGTCAGGGGGGGGGGGGGTTGTACATGTAGCGTTTTGTACATTCATCACACTGTATACGACATTACCTAATAGCGGTTATCATACCTTACCATATATAACTGTGTCCCCCTGGGTAGTTATTTACAGTCAGCTCCTGAACAGTTTCTCCTGATTCTAGCAGGCTTTCATTTGTTTTCTCTGTCTACCTCTCAGCTCTGGAGCATAATTGTCAGCCTGGACAATCTGAATTTTCCTTCTTTCCTATTGGTGGAGCGAACCTAATTGCACATAATGGTTTTTCCAGTACCTTTTTGGAATCCTCTTTGGTCTTAATCTTTCAATCGTCTATTTCTCATACATCTGTTGTCAAATCCCACTGCTGCCACGAGTATGGTGGAAAATAATTTGCATATGTATGTGTTGTGTTTGATACTGTACAAGTGTGTGATAATGATAACCTTCTTTAATTATGACCAACTTCTTTAATTACACGTAGTCACCCAAGGCATTTGTAGCGTGGTATACACTGAAAGCCATCGCTTATTTTTCCCCACAAGGTATTCGTATATTGCAATGACTGAAACAGAAAAATAGGGTTATTCTTGGCAAATGGAATACACGTTTCAATGCTTTATTGAATAATGCAGAGCATAGAAATGTTGTCAGTAGTTAACTTTATACGGGAATAAATATTAACTTCTTGTCTTCCCTTCCAACCTGGCTGCTATACGGATCATCTTTGCCCTGGTTTTGTCTGTGACTTCATGCCCTAGAAAACAGTACACAGTGTCACAGGGCGTCTTTATTATAAGAAACGAATAATGTGTTGTACTAACACAAGGGATGCAATTATGTATTTATTTATTATAATGAATCACATGTCGTACACACAAAATGAAATAATTTGTTTAATACCTCACAAATATTTCGAGTCGAATTTAGACGTTGTACTACTGAGCATGTTACTGCACATATATGCAATTCATTTTGGAAGAGCACTTCTCATTGTATAATATGGAAAACTATTAGGATTCCTATCAAAAATAATATATGATCTTTTCATTCTATGGCACTGTCATGAATTAGTTTTTGTGTATCTGTTGTCCGACTAATTTAGCTGGTTACTAGTGAATGGCTGTGTTATATCTGTCATCATTTAGGTGCATGCGAGGTCCTGAACGGAACTTGACTCAGTGATTTGGAACTAATTACGATATAACTGTTGCCATCCGGGCTACTATTTCTGACGTTTGCTATTTGCGGTTATTAATATGGCGGACGATTAATCAAAAGATATGACGTGTCCAGTACTTAGTGTGATTGGCTATGTGCAAATTGAATGTGTGAAGGCCAAACCTTAGAGTTTTTAAACTTCTTTGTAATTGGTTAAGTTTTGATACATAATAAACGGTCTAAGTCCTTGGTCCCAGAGAGAGATCCACGAGGCGAGAGAGTCTTGGTGAGTCCTGGGCAGAGTCTCCGAAGAGGTAGTTCGCCTTGAGGCATTCTCGATGTGGCTAAAGACTAGCTATTGAAACGTATTTCGTTGCGTGCGTCAATTTGACTGTAAAGCTTAAGTGACTTTCCCGGTCCGGTACCTCAAGCAGACGTGACATAGAGACCAGACGAGATTTTCCCCCATGACAAGTGGTGGAGAATCTGGGCAAAACGAGAATTTCCTTTCATGACACGTGGTGTGAGAACCCTGGGCATTGCGTCTCACGCACTTGGACGTGTGTGTCTTTCTTGTGAACAGACCTAGCAGCTCGATGGCACAGACGAAACTGCGCTTGACGTCTAACGACTTTATCCGAATCACACCGATGAACAACACTGAAGAGATGAAGATATTAGAACCCCTTAGGAAGGACGAGTATCGAATAGGATTGGATAATCAAGGTGAATTGAGCGACATTGAGACAAGATGAGAAAGAACGACCCGGACTAACGCGATGAAATAGAAGAGACGCTTAGACTTTAAATTAGAACTTTATCTATTTGTGTATTGTGTAGAGAACTGCTGCAACTGAAAGACGTTTATCTTTTTTTTCAGAATCTGGCTCTTTTGCTTAGTAATGTAATGTATTTCTCGCTTTCTATTGTCGATTTTCGAACGTTTTTTGTGATATTGAATTGTATGTTATGTGGGTGCCAAGATCTTTGTTTTGAACGGATATTTTGATGGCTTTGTGAGGTCCTTTGTGATGGTAAATTCAAACGTTTCTTAGTAGACGAAGTATTTGCAACACGCAGTTTTGAGTTTTTAAGAAGTTTGCAATGCTTTAACCGAGAGATGCATCCCTGGTAATCACGTGATCATGCTGTCGACTGCAGCGATTGGCTGATCGCATGGTTACACCACCACACCTTAGTTTTTTTGACCTTTTTGATATAGAATTTGTAACCTTAGTAACGGGAGACAGTGCAGCAAAGGGCTTATGTCGGCGGACTGTTTTGAGGAAAACGGGACGGTTTGAGCCCCTCCCTGGAAGAGTAGGATATTTAGATTTATAACCCTTGATTTTTGTGACATTCTAACTATTGTATTTAATCAGTGTGTTTTACTCTTTTGATTTATACCTTTTATTATTATTGTATTTAACCCGTATGACGATGAGTAGATGAAGGTAACTTTGATTTATGAACGTGTTAGGCCAGGCGGCATAACCTCAGTTTGGGGTGAAGGGATGTGTCATGTGTAATAAACGGTCTAAGTCCTTGGTCCTAGAGAGAGCTCCACGAGGCGAGAGAGTCTTGGTGAGTCCTGGGCAGAGTCTCCGACGAGGTAGTTTGCCTTGAGGCATTCTCGATGTGGCTAACGTATTTCGTTGCGTGCGTCTATGACTGTAAACCTTAAGTGACTTTCCCAGTCCGGTACCTCAAGCAGACGTGACATAGAAACCATACGAGATTTTCCCCCATGACAGCACGGAGAAAAATTGTGTAATATGAAAAATAATCACAACATGGAAATAGTATAGTACACTTTATTTCATATCTATCGCTGAGGAATAATACATTGTCTGAAACTTCTGGTTATATTGAATAATTACAAAGGACGAAAGATTACCTTATCATTTTCTATATATTATGATAGTTTATCCAAATATATTCATCCATGTACACACATAGTAATAAGGTCACATGACATGCTAATAATTTATGCAAATTTATTCATTCATATGCACAATGTGTACTCAATACTAAAAGCATATCTGTAATAGAATACTTCGTAATTAAACAGACAATGAAAGAAAGACTCGAAAATATGTAAATTTTGAATGCGTCACTGGGAGTACCTTGGGGCAAACTTTGAAAGCAAATGTTTGTTTTAAGATGACAATAATAAAGTCAATAATGTAGACTTGTAATTTGTTAAAAACCTTAATAAATATTATTACACCAGTAAATGCCGACTGTGATTGTGACTAACACAAACGAATTAATAATATATTCGTACGAGGTACGAGAACCTAAACTCCGATATTTTGTTAGCAACCTTATTAATCTTTTTTAAAAGCCTCTAGAAAGAAAAGTTCAGCTTAAATATCGCTTTCAGAGATAGTTTACCATCAAGAACTGTCAGTGACGTATTCGTATTTGCATAATCGTAAGCACCACAGGCGCGTACCCCACTGGCGCAAATTGCGAGCGAGTTTCGTACTCGATCGGACCATAAGACATGCCGCAGCCACTCTCTAATGCTTCCATAAAAGTCATAAAAACGTTATGAATATCTTCAGAAAGTATTATAACATGTAGTAAAGACCAGAAGATGTGTTCATTCATTTTAAAGTGACCGGGATACTGCAGCCTTGACATAACTCCTTGATAACCCCTGCCGAAATTAAAATTGTTCTACAACAGCTCGAAGCTCGATAAAGTTTTGATTGTTGGTAATCCTGGCCATCATGTCTCAAAATAAGATTTAAAAAGTTGGGTTGTTGTAACAGCTGAGTTGTTTGTTTTTTTAAACCGCAGATTATGTTCAGTGTTATCGATCTCTACTAAACTAAACTAAGGTGTGGAATGAGTGTTATATAGATAGGAGCACGATTTTGAAATACCAACACGCGTGCACAACAGGTTGACCTATAAACGAACCTATTTGGCAAGAACCGACTCGGTACGAGCCGATAAGGGGACATATAAATATGTGGTCAAATGACACCGCGACTGATGAGTATTCAGACTGTCAAGTCAAAATTATAAGGTATATTTTACCTTCCTTCCAACAAGTCACTATGTTTCTTGAATATCGTGGGTGACATGAATCTTTTCATGTTTTGATTTCCTCTTGTATATTTTTTGTTTGTCCGTCGTTCAATTTTAACATATTAAGATTCGAACAGTATTATGGTGCAGAGCATACCTTGAGAGAACTCAACTTGGCGTATTGGTGAGATCTATATATGTATAGCGTTCATCAACCTATTAGTGAGTGGACGACGTCACAAACCCCGACAATCTGACTAATCAAATACACTAGAAATACAGGGACAAGAAACTCCGGTTCTTTTTTTTTCTCGGTCTCTTAGGATTCGATCGTTTGACGCGCCAGATTAAATTTGAATATTCCGAACGAATTTATGCATCGTAGTTTGGAAAATGCGTCACAGGAGGACTTAGAATTTTCAGTTGACAGGAAAATTTACGTGAGAATCGCTCTAAGGGATGGAGCATTATAGTGGGTGGGCGATGGCGATTTTTTTCGTCGCTTAGTTTTGCGTTATTTTTTTTCCGCTGTGAAGTTGCTGTATTTTTGTTCCCACAATTGTATGAATTACCATGAGATTCGGGCGTGCAGATTATTTATGTTATTGATCCGGTTATGGATTTGTTGCGCGCATCCGAACATGACACACCAAGAGATGTTGCAGGAAACGCCATGAAATCTTCAGCGTATTTGGTTTGGCATAGTTGTTAGGATATAAATTGTTTTAGGTGTGTAATATGATTTGTGTCAGTGCTACGCCATTCATATATATGCCAAAGATACATGAATTTCAAACGTCAAGATCTTCTGGTTATTTCGTTTTGAAGATTTAAGGTATAGATGCAAGTTCGTGGGCACTTGAGAGTGATTTTTTGTTTTATTTTTTATTATCCAAACAGTCTTGGCTATAGACTGTTAAAATTTCGCAGCATTGTGAATAGAAGAATATATTCAAAAGACGATTTTAAAATATAGAAAACAGGTACAAACATTCCCCCTTCTGAATGTTTAGCAAGATTTAGCAAGGCTGTACATAAACAGTCAAAAAGAAACATGGCGAAAAAAAGTAATGACGGAATCTCTATATTATGCACTATATTTAACTCTTTACAAAACGATAATATGTTTAAATTTCGTAGCAAACTTCTTAGCCATTATCTCCACTTGTGTTTTTCAGTTTACCAGGGAAGTTCAAATCAAAGACTATAGAGAAGACTATAGTCTTTGGTTAAACCACAATCAATCTAGAGCTAGAAGGACTGTGGTTAAACAGCGTCGAGGACAGGAAGTCACACATCGCCGCATCGTAACTGAGGCCAGCATCTCATTTGCATATAAGATCAGCAGTGACTTGTCAATCAAAGAGCAACGTAAACAAACTTTCGGGACTTTTAATCACATATGCGTGCCTCGGTTCCCTATATTTTAAAATGGATTTCTGAGTATGTTCTAACATTGACAAAGCTCCGCAAATTTTAATACTATCTAGCTAAGACTGTCCGAGAAAGAAAAAGCAAAAAAAAAACAATGTCACTCTGAGTGCCAACGAACCTGCATCTATAGCTTAACCCAGGCATATATGAATATACAGGTGAATTTTACGAGCCTGCAGTATTCGAGTTGTGTTCACTTTTATACCTCCATGTCCCATTTCAGTGGCAGTCTAATTGTACACGCTCTACTATATAATGCACCCAAATCAGGTACAACAAACAGAATGCCACCCTTAACGCACGTACATGTCGTCACGTACAAGAGCCAATGACGTCTGTGTCTTCTCTATCGTACTACGTGGGACATTGACGTCACTAATGTAGATAATCTATGGTTAATCGGACATTGACATGGGCGTGGTTCGAAACTCATTCTAAGACAGCCAAATCAACTCATGAGGTACATTATTTCTATCCATTCATGTATTTCAGGGGTATTTTTTATCATCGCATATAACCATGCATGTGATGACAATTTTGAACGTCAGGTGCACCAGTTCATGTTATTTCATGTCAATATAATAAAAATGGAAGCATGTTGTTTAGCACTTCTTTCATATAAGATAACACAGAAAAAAAACAGTGGAAGAAACTAAAAAAATTAGGAAGAGAAAGAAATTCTGAATGAGAAAGTAAGGTTCCAACCCTTTCTAAAATCAGATACCATTTATCAGTTCTACTGTGCCAACAGTAAACACAGCCCAACTAAACTATCATTATATACAAGTGAGTTGACGGTGATCATAGCATTCACATTTCAGAGGCGGCTGCACGAAATTTGGCATGGGGGCGAGATCTGCTCACCAACCTTACAAGGGGATCCGGGGGCATGCCCCCCTCAAAATTTGAAATCTAGACCCTCTGAAACGCTATTTTCTGCATTTTGAGGGGCAAATTTTGCTGACACAATTGGTTCCAGCTTGATTCTGGAGGGGCGCAGCCCCCTCAACATTTTTTCGAGGGGACGACCGCCCCCTCTGCCCCCCAATGTGCCGCCGCCACTGCATTTCTACATCTACTTTAATAGTGTTTATAGACTACTAACATGACTTTATGGTGGCACGAAATCAGAGTACGAACTCCTTATACACACTAATGAAGGGCGTTGTTCATTATGTCAAGTGTTTTTTTTACAAATAATACTGATAAGAAATCAGATGTTGTTGTTAATATCTCTATTAAATTGTATTTTAATCTCACAGGTTTTAATTCCACCACCAATGTGCCGAAAATCTCAAAGTTAATTGCGAGATTATTATCAAGTGTACCTGAGCCGCAATAAAGTGAAAATTTCTCGCTAGTCGCGAAAATTACTACGTAAAACATTGAGGTCAATAATGTAGATAATTTTATGGTCAATCAGATATCTGAGATTATCCTAATGGTAGAGTTCGTGGTACGAAGCTCATTGCGTAAGGCACTGTTTGTTTTAAGTCAAGTGTCATCAAATAATAACGTATAAAAATCAGATGTTGCTAGTCATTTGGTCAGTTGCTGTATAATTCGTTCAGTCTGATTATGGGATTCCACTGACTTGAGATTTTGTTTTCACGATCATCTCCCCTTCCTTAATAATATTTTTGGTCAGACGAGACCTGAGTTAGAACACTAATTGGCAGTTAAAGTGAGGACAGTCAAGTCAAAGCATCAGGTACGTTATTTCTATTCATTTATGTTTTTCATTTTATTCATCTTCTCATATTACTATCCATATTATGTTTTGTGGAGAGTTTAATTTTGAATTTTCCTCTTTTGCCTTTTTTGTCTTTTTTTTGTAATTTTCTCGTCAATTGTATCATATTTAAGATTCAGATAGTATTAAAATTTATAGGACATGCAACAGCTACGGCCTTGCCAATAGCCGAACATCATCGACCCGTTTCTTAGATTCAGTTGTGATTAAGTCTCAAGCATCCTGTGATGTCATTTTGATCAGTATAACTCACAAACGGCGTAACAGCAGACTTAATTTTTGATCAAGTAACTCAATAATGAAAGGGATTTCAACAAACTTTTGCCAATACAACTTTAACATTGTAAACATTGAATGGAGCCAATTTGGAGTATAGTGGTGAACAAAATGTCATTAGACGGTAGATGTGACGAAATATGTGTCTATGTGTGGCATCTTTCAACTGTGTTGAGGTGTGTAATTTGATTTGTGTCAATGAAACATCATTCACCTTTTGATGAACATCATTCATCTTATGATTAAACTATAAACCTTATATTGCGTTTCGAAGATATAAACCAGGCATTTATTCCATAGGAATATATAGCACTGAACAAAATGTCGTGAACCTTGCTTGTACGCCGCAATGAGTAGTTTGTGTTGTTTATTTCCATGTCCCATTTCAGTGGCAGTCCAATTGTACAATTTCATGGTCATGTGATAGGTATTTTTGATGGTTAAAAACCTTTCACTTAGGTAACCGGGATTCGGTCGTTTCCACGCTAGGCTAACAAAAGATATACACAAGCTTCGTTCATGTTCCCAAAACGATTCTCTGCCAAGTCCCTGGTTTTCACCCGAGACAGCATTAAATCCATCTTTATTTCTTGTCACCCCTTAACCAATTACAATCAGTATAAGAGACTCCAAGGCCTTTCCTTCCAACAAACAACCAATCACATGAAAGTTTTACACATCATAATCAATTAATTACTCGTCAAGCTGTCTAGAGAAAACATTTCTATACATTGTCAACACTAACTAATATTGGTGGGGTAATAATCTCGCACTAACATTCCACCAAGATACTACCTTTTTTAAACTCGCAAACAACATTGGTTTAGAATTACAGCTACTGTCTTGTATCTTAAAAACTGCAGAGTCATAAGATGTTTTTGGTTGATTTCGACCAGCTCGCCATCTGGTCTTGTCATTAACCTTTATCAGTATATGTCATGACAACCACTGTCAAACTGACTGAAATATAAATCATGATAGTCAACCAGATATTGACGCGGTGAATGGTACGAGACCAGAGTACAAACTCATGTATTTCATGGGTGTTTTTTCATCTTCATATATAAGCATAAATAAAATGTTTTACAAAAAATGTGAATTCGAACTTTGCTTGTTTTTGTCTGGTGTGTTCGTTTCCAATCAATTATAGCATATTTAAAACTCAAACAGTATTAATGATGCGAAAATTTAGTGAACTCAATCTGGCGTATTGTGGTGCAAAATAGTGTTTTATCAGACAGTAAACGTGTCGAAATTTGGGTCTATGTGTGGCGTCTATCAACAGTTACTATTTGGACGATGTCCCAAAAGCTGATGGTCTGTTTGACATAGTTGTTGAGATATTAACTGTTTTGAGGTGTGTATTTTGATTTGTGTCAATGGTAAATCATTCACATCGCTAAATATTCCATTAAATTAATACATCGTGATTTTTGGGTTAAACAATAAATCGTATAATGCGTTTTGAAGATTTGATGCAAGCATTTTACCCATGAGACAGATACAGCTGAGGGCGAAATGATGTGTACATTGCTAGCACGCTGCGCGTCTGGAGTATTTAGGTTGGGTTGTTCACCTCAATGTTCCATTGCGCGATACACCAAACTTAGATATAACAAACAACGCATCACCATTAACGCTTGTACATGCCGTCACGTACAAGAACCAATGATATCTGTTTGTACTTGTATCTCCTTCAATACGAACTACGTAAAATGTTGACGTCACTAATGCAGATAATGGTATGGTCAACCAGATGTTGACGCGGTGCATGGTACGAGACCAGGGTATAAAGTAATTATACATATTACATGCGCAGGGAGTTGTCAGCATGAATTCAGGTGTCTTCAAAACACTGATAAGAAATCAGATTTTGTTGCTCATATATTGTCAGTTGTTGTTTTATACGATCAATCAGTGTCATTCAACCTTTATGCACGCCACTATCTTAAGATTTTGTTTTCACGAGCCAACTCCCCTCCCAGTAATTGTTATAATTATTATATGGTCATACGACCCGAGTTAGGATACTGGCAAGTGTTGCAATTGAGGACAGCCGAGTCAAATCATAAGGTACGTTATTGCTGTCCATTTATGTATTTCATGGGTGTTTTTCATCTTCATATATAAGCATAAATAGGATGTTTTACAAAATGTGCGAATTCGAACTTCTCTTGTTTTTGTCTGGTGTGTTAGTTTCTAATTATATCATATTTAAAACTCAAACAGTATTAATGATGCGGAAATGTAGTGAACTCAATTTAGTGTCATTGGACAGTAAACGTGTCAAAATATGCGTATATATGTGGCGTCTATCAACAGTTAGTATTTGAACGACGTCTGCAAACCCGATGGTCTGTTTAACATAGTTGTTGGGATATATACTGTTTTGAGGTGTGTAGTTTGATTTGTGTAATCATTTATATACAACAGAGAACGCAATGTCATGAACGTTACACGCTGTGAGTCTTGAGTCGTTCATGTCTACGTAGGATTACACCGTGTCTTGTTCAGTGACAGTTGAATTTCACGTGCACGACAGGCATCATTGGTGAAAAATATCTAGGCGTTTATTGACAAATGACTCTCATTGTTCAAGAGTTTTTCAGATGAATCCTTCATACGAATACATAAACCGAATTAACTACTCTAGCGAAATGACATCCAAATGAAAATAGTAGTATTAAACGAATACAAATATATATTATGAATCGCCGACATTCTCCTGACTATTGCTATCAGTTCATTTTTTCGACTGATGTTGGCGGCAGCTGTGGCGTCTAAATGTGATCTGTATTGTGGTAATTGTATCTTCGGTGCTTCCACAGGTAGAGATGTTGATTTCATTTTGCCTGTTAGCATATCATCTGTCAGGGGCGGAATTAGAGGGGGCCGAGGGGACCGCCCTCCTATTTTACCCCCGTAAGGGCTTCGCGCCATCGGCGCTCGCAAACTAGGCCTTCGGCCAACTTATCGGCCCCCCTATTCCAGAATCCTAGATCCGCCCCTGTCTGTGGCAGGGGGTTGCGTTGTGTCGTCGCTGAATGACATCATAATAAGGGTCATAGTGTTCATCATCCGTAATATTTATGAACGGTAACTGTGTCAATGACTTGGCGTTGAGTAGATGAGGCGGTGTCCTAACAGACGTTATCTTCGATTAATTAAGGTTGAAAGTTCACAAAGGTGACTAGCACCTTTTTAATGGACTTCTTGATTAATTCCGAATAGCCCTTTCCAGAATCCTGCGAACCACGGATGAATGTTCACTCGACGCGATGAAAACTGAGAACTTCTGCAGTATCGCGTAGATTTCGTATTTCTACGGCGGCAGACATGTAGGTGAACGCAAACAACATTCGACTGGGTAGGGAGACGTAAGCGTTATTTCAGGAGTTTTGGTCGAGACTACCCATGAAATCCACTCGACATACGTCGAATGGAGGCATTATATTTACGCGGTATGATGGCAGCGGTGCTTGAACAAGGTTGGAAAATGGTTTCCATCGACCTTGCAATGAGTCACACGACTTCTCAGTATGCTGCGTTCAACCTGGCGTATTTTGGATATCCAGTGTTGGACACCAGAATGTTGTAAGAATCCCGGGTTCCTGAACGAGTACTGTCACGTAGGTTATTCTTTTATTCAAGAAGGTATTGATAGTGATGCTGTTGGAAAACAGTTACGCAGTCTCTTGTTGTTCCAGCAAATGGTTTGATTCGTGAATTTAGTAAATCTTCACGTGATGTCAAATGTTGTTTGTTCAGTAGGTATTGCTCTAATATGGAGTGTAGTTACCTGTGACATTTTTTGTTCAGGACTGATTTTAATCGCATTCATACTGTTTGTATTAAGCCATTGTCTGTGTATTTTGTTTCCTTTTTTGATTATTATGTGTGTTATTATTATGGGTTCTTCCTGTAATGAGGAAATTAATAATCATATTAATACCTCAGGTGAAATTATGATAACACAAATGCTGGCAATGATGGCGAGGGATCAGCCTGTTTAGCTGACTTCCACACTACCAGTAAAGCTATTAAAAGGTTTTTAATTTATACTCTCATTGTTATGTGCCAATTTCAAGCCAAACCCGAAACTAGCTGCAAATTATCTTGTACAACATTGGACATTGGACACAAAATACACCAGAAGTAACGTGAACCACAATATGAATTATAATGTCCTTTGCAGCGAGAATCAGTGCGACTGGCCTCTGTCTTTGAATGTGCCCGTGAATCACAATAACAATACAATACAGTGTTCGAGTGGAAATACAGGACGTTTTTACATAATTATATGATTCTACAATAGTGAATGGATTTGACCCCAACAAAAGGACAAACTAAAGAAAAAAAAAGTGATTAAGTTGATCACAATCAAATTTGTATTCTCCCATACAACGAAAATATTTATCACTGTAAATGATCAATCTTCATAAATACTTGTGTCACTAACACTCACCATAACAATACTAATCTCATAGGTAATGCCATGGGGTCACTGCATCAACAAGTTGTATTAGATGACCGCGACCTTGTTTTAAAAATAGTGGTCAAGATGAAAGAATATCTGGCCGACGATACCCTAGATATCAGTGACAAATTCATAAAACAAGATGAAAGTATTGTAACACAAGTTCTGGGAGCGTGGGAAAAGGCATTTCTCTACTATAACGTCGAGTTTAATAAATCAGCGGATCCAATAATGCGAACAATAATGCGTAAATACCACGCCGATCAAGAGGTATGTAATGAATATTGTACATTCTGTCCCTGATTGTGTTCTATGTCCGCCCATCGTCCAGTTGTTAACTCTCTACTCTAACATTGTTCAGATTTCTTTTTACATATCTTTCCTAATTATGCCATAATCCATTCAGAAAACCGTCAATATATTGACAAATATATTCAGAAATAAACATATTACGTAATAGCATGATAGCAAACTTACGATTATAAATGTTCACAACTCATTCGTGCAATAAAACCAGGATGTCTAGGATGTCTTGCAATTTCAATTTCTGTACTGTATAAGTCGTTTGGGTTTGAAAGCTGCGAAAATGAGATATTTTGATAAACATTAGATCATATCGTGACTTACAATATCATATGTTTTAAATTCGTGTAATATTTGAAAAGCTCGTAACATATGAAAATCACACCACACGTTCAATAATCATATATCTTCATATGTATCATGTATTTTATGTTCCAACACGTGACATGCCTTCCAACTGCCTGGTCGCACATCTCCACTTCTCAAGCAAATCGCATCGTCAATTGTTATAAACATTCAGGTTGCAACACATCACAAACAACCACTGAAATATGGCTGACACTTTCCGAACATTCTACATCACACGACCGTTAATCAGTATTAAACATGTGCTAATTCAGCATACTGACGTTATTAAGTAATATTATGTAAATATTCGCCATCAGATCATGGACCAAATTGCTGTCAATGGATGGACATACTCTGATGTTACACTGGACGTTGGCGATGAGGCCCCAGATGTTCAAGTGCATTCGCTGGATGATGAGCAAAAGTATAGTCTCGTTTCAAGATGTCACATACACAAAACAAAACCGCTGGTAATATTTTCCTCATCGTGGAGCTGACCCTTCATGTCGGTAAGTAGTCTGTCAATATCGTCGTTTTAAGTATTTGTGTATTTCTTTAGGTGCCCAATGTCAATCAACAATCTTTCCTGATTGTTTGGAAAGTACTACATCGACCCCCTGGAGTAAATAAATTCAAGATTTTGTTATTGATTGTATATTCTACACATTTATGTTCTCATTGAAATATATATTCAAATTTTGTTTTTCATTTCAACTTTTATTTGATACTAATTAATTTTTGAACATTTGTAAAGTTTTTTGTTAACCAGGGTAGGCTCGCATCCCTTTATAATGTTTATAAGGAGAAGGCAGAGTTTCTGATCGTCTACCAGCTAGAGGCTCATCCATCAGATGGAATAACCTTGGGTGAAAGTATGATACCTCAGCACAAAACCATTCAGGAGAAGATAGATGCTGCAAAGCTCTTGGTGGATGCTGTCAATACAGAGACCGAAGACGTCGCTACAATAGACATTGATGATGCTGATAAGGTAAATTGAATTATTGTACTTATTGAATTAAATGTTTTCAATGACAACTAATGAATTTATTTACATATATACTTTGAGATGATGCACAGACCTGGGAGTCTGTGATGATACGCAGATATTATTAGTTTCTGGCTGCACATAATAATTACCCAATTTGCGTAATAATTAGTCAATTGTAGGATTTCTACAGATGTCTCAAATCCTAATCATCACATTTCATTGAAACTTGGTACATAGGTACTCTAGGACAATGCAAAGACATATTAATTACCAAACTTGCATAATAATAAGCCAGTTTTCAGGTTTTCCATTAATAATTTAAGTAGTCATCATCGTATTCAAATGAATCTAGGTGCATAAATATTCGACATTGTCTTATTGTAAGTGCCGTAAAGCACAATACACGGACCTGATTAGTTTCAGGTTGAAGTTCGGACATATCAATTACCTAATTTGCATAATATTCATAATTATCACATTTCAATGAAATAGAGGCTCTAAGGGGCCTATAATTATTATTATACATTTCAATGATGTGGATCACATTGACTATAGCAAACTAACATTAGTCGCTAAGCGCTAAACTAATATTAAATTGCGCGTTAATTTCAAATATATCTCACATACTGTCGCCACACGGGACTTCTTTCTGAACTTTTTTTAGTTGAAATTATTCTGATAAGAGAGTTATATTTAAAAAGCTTCGACATACACATCCATTAATCTAAACTCAATAGTCATAGAAGGATTTCAACAAAGTATAATAAATATTTAACAAGATACACGTACGAATAACAATACCGATATCAATAGACATTAAAACAACGTCATATTAACTTACCATATTCGTCCTCTATTGTAGACTTTGGAATGTTTGTCCATCCTACAACAAGATACACGTACGAATATCAATACCGATATCAATAGACATTAAAACAACGTCATATTCACGCACCATATTCGTCCTCTATTGTAGACTATGGAATGTTTGTCCATCCTACAACTGAATGATATAGAACTGATATATCGCATATGTATTGTGATGGCTTGGAGTTCTATTTAAAGCGGGAGCCTCAGGGTCGTCACCTGCGCACGCGCAGGAATTGAGTCCCAAGCGACGATAACAACACACGCTAAAACACAAAGGCTCATGGGTAGACGCTTGTTTGTAAACAATGACACGCTATGGTAAATACTAAAATCGCGTACGTGATGCTTCATTGTGAGCAGCCTCTGTAGGTAGACTCTTCGACGGCGGAACAGCTTGAATTGTGAACATGTCATCGTGAAAACCTCTGAAGCCAATTGGCATGCCTGAATATTCTTATTATGTATTAGAGAGCGAGTTTAATAGAGATTTAGTCAGTGATAAAACAGTCGTATTACAGTATGCACATTTTCGCCCGTCAAAGTATTTTTTTTCCTTACACTCGCTTAAGATACAACGTAAAGGCCTGCTATGACTCGCTTATTCATGTAAGTTGTTATGAAAGACAGTAACCAATCGGCGCTTGTCTTAGAACGGGGGAATTGGCCGCGCACTTGTACAGGCCGATTGGTCCTTTGTAGTTAACGGTAGACACGCTGATTTCTGCATTTTGCAAGCTACTGAATATTTCACTGTAGACGTATATCACCACCGCGTTTTTGCGGTAACCACTAGGTGTCTCAAATTAAATAAGCCGGGTTTTACGAAGATGGGTATAATGCGGAATAATCAGTCATACCGCAATCCATAAACTCAGTTCTCAAAACAGTTAGTTTAGTGACTATTTTCGAACCATTGGCTATGAAATTAGAAGTTTAGCTAAAACCTACGGCCTTTTGAAATCGTGACCGAATCTCCAAACTCATCTCATTTTCCTTCTGCTTATGCTGACCTCTGACACGTAGAACAGATTCTGGGTACAAAATCAAACCGATATCCTAACTAGATAAACTTCAAAAGGTTCCAGATACAACATCACAGAACTTGTGAGACGATTAATTGTATGGCGTTCACATTTTCAAAAGTCGTCAACGATGTCGTTATTCAGTTATTTTTTCTTTAAGTCAAACCATAACTGTAGATGTAATCTCTGTAGGATTTGTTACTGATTACAGTTGAAAAAATACCTGATCAAAAAACACCTAGACTCGCATAATGTATAATGTTCTCTTAATATGCAATTAATCTCGACAGATCCGCGTCGTTAGCGATGATATGGAACATACATTTGCCAGTATCTATGACTGTTACCTAGAAGATGTTTTTATTATAAAAGACGGAAAAATATCAATGATTGGAAGCAGAATGGTTGAAGATACAAGAGATCCAAATTTGATATTCTGGATGGCTGACGTAGTGGAGAAGTGGCTGTCTTCAAATTAAAAAACTGTTACTGTAGTATAACCGAAAGTCTCTGATGAATATAATTGGTAAATGACAGCAAAAATTGATCCACCCGTTCATTCAGACTTTGAAGTACAATTTACAGCAAGAAACAAACTGAAATACAATTGTTTCCTTGTTTATCTTTTAAACAACTTACACTGTCGCGTGTGAACAATGTCCTATGACGTCATATGGTTAAAACAAATGAAATTCTATATGACCGAGAAAGAAATACATATGTTCTATGCGTAAATTCCTTGTTATTAGATAAACAAGGATTTCAACCATGTCTTTTATGCGCAATACTGCAAACAAGCGTAGTCCCTGTAAAACATAAATTCTTTGAGCGCATTTTGCAATCAAACGATTTGATTTAATCCAGCATAGTAAATGACGGTCGAGCTTTTCTTAATAGCATGTGTATGTTATTTTATATTGAAAATGCTATTACTCTGATTAAGAATGCCGAACACGCCTTTATTTAATTTACGAATAAAGTATAGGTCTTACTAGTCATTAAGCCGACCCAATTTAATATTTTTCTGTTTGTTTTATTTTGTGTTGCCGGTCAATTGCTAAGCGGTACTGCATTTAAAATAGCACACAAGTGTGTCAGATTTATGTTTGACTTTGTGGAGATAATCTGGTTCAATCTCAATTTGCTAAGGCTTGTTACAAATTTATTATACTAACCTTTTTAATCACGCTTTAGTTACCTCATTTGCACAATGACAGATGTTAAAACAGTAGTATAGTAACTATTGTCTGTCTGTGATGGCAAAGAGGCAGGGGTATGGTAAATGGGGTCACATGACCAGGGGTATTTTATTGTGGGGCAGAAGATTAAATATCAGTGTAGGCCAGCCTCGCTACGGTATAGTTTTCAAATTAATTTGTAAGTTTGACATTTTTGTATAGCCTATGTCGGCTTTTTGAGGTTGTTATTTTTTCATTTAGTTTTTAATTTTTCATCAGCACATTTGTGCACTACGTGCAATGTAAGTGCAGACGTTTTAGTCTGCTTTTAGTGTGTTGTGGTAAATAAATGGTTCGCCGGACTGACTGCAGATACGTGGCCGCACCTGGCATGAACCTTAACTTATATAAGTGTGTGTTGTACATTGTTGGATGTGGTGATTTTAGATAAGACTAGTATTATATCTATCTTTATACGGTATGCATTTTATGTTTTAATTGTGTATTCTTAACTGAAATAATATCGTACGACTTTGAACTGTAAAGCGTACACGATGGATGCATTCAACCTGATTTCCCAGTGGGTCACTAGTAGAAACATATCAACGTGTATGGGAGGGGTTTATAAATTTGTTTCATCAAAGTTAAACTCTGCAAAGCACCCGTGTGAATATGCAATCATTGTTGTTTTATAAAATATATCTAGGAAATGGAAATTCTTAACAGTCAATGAAGGAGCAATGCCATTAGAGATTAGGAGATTTAGCATACGATGCTGCAATGAGATAATATGCAAATTGGATACATACAGTGCACGATCATGACCCCAATCCTAACCGTGTCTGCACATTACCCCAAGTTAACTGTGTACTAAATTTAATCATATTCCACTAGGGAGTTTTGAAGATTTTGCTTACACAGACTGAGATATTTAATATGAGTTAATTACCTATTTGATATGCACGGACATGGCCCTAAAACTAAACATGTCTTTGCATCATCCAGAGGTACCCATGAACCAAATTTGATCAAGATCTGTTTAGAAAACAGACAGACACAACACGGTCGGGAGCTAAAATGTGGCAAGGGATTTCTTTTCATACATCAACTTCTGAGTTTTAATTAATGCGATTGTCTGATTTTACTTATCATGTCCGGGCGGCAACACAATCACCTGGCGGGAGCGTGAACAAGTCCTCCATTCCGTTCAGTAAATTCACCATGTACAATGTGCAAAAGATTTACACGACTTTAAGTCGCGCATTGTCACACTCTATAAATGGGGCGAAATTAAAGTGAAATTAAATTAAAGACGATTCTCATTGAAGATTCCATTTCCGGAACAACGCACAGTCAAAGTGAATTAATTGTGGAATTTACGGCGAGGACATTTAAATGGCTAAAGACTAATCCGAACAATAAAATTTTAAAAAATGGTGTGAACGAATAGAGTTGAATGCTAGATGTGTTTATCATTTAATGAAACGTAGAAAGAAAAAAACGGTTGAAAGAAAAAATTTGGTAGAATGGCGTTCGGAGGGAGAAGCTGTTGGTCCCCTGTACTGCCCTACACCGTGTACGTAAAAGATCCAATTGTTCCTGTCGAGTAGCCGTTTCCACAGAACAACTAACGCATTCTTGCATGTTTGTGGTGTGCCGTCCCGAATTTTCGAGTCTGTAATCAGGTCTGATCTGTTGTCCAGAAATGATTGTATGAGTGGGTATCTTCAATCCAATGGATACTGGCTAAATAAATACATATCATTTGAAGCGAACACTCGTAATTAATTTGTTGATTCATGAAGTCAGCCCAGACATGGCATAAAAAAACATGCGAGATAAACACGTGGGGGCAAAAAGTGACACCAATCGGTCAAAGGTCATCAAAATGTAAAAATAATAAGCAACATTATTCAATCCATAATGTCTTGCCGTTGTGTACTAAATAAAAACCGAGTTTGTGAAAACACCTCTCAGAAATGGAAAAAAACGCTAGTCTTGTTAAAAAAAAAATCGTTATGAGTCAATACGCAAAACATAATGACGAGCATCAGTAATCAGCCATGAGTGATGTCAACGCCACGTTTGGATAAATCGGTCAAACATGTGTTGTATTTGTTGTTTTTGCAGAGTTAATATTTCAGACAAATAAAATAAATATTTATTGGCCTGGTAGCCTCCTCTTTTTGAATAGCCTATCTTGTATAATCCTTTTCAAATATCATTTTCAAAACATACTTCGCCCAGTGAATGCTGATGTATGTAAAATCAGCGGTTGAAAACGTCTCTGTGAATTACGTGGTAACAAACTATGTATCAGAGGCGACTAAACATTCATGTTTCGCATTTTAAAACGCTGTTGTACCGATGTATGATCCCGTGTCTGTTCCATACTCCAGTCGGACTCCGTCATGGAGCTGTCCCCTTCGGTATAGTATGCACCAAAAATCGCGTCTTCTCTTTGGTTATGATAGGAACTACGGTCTGATTCCTTCAATAACTTTTTTCCTCTGACATAGTGCTCGTCTTTCTTTTTTTCGGGCCTCTCTCCTTTTCATTCCGCGTGGCATTGTTGTATAATAAGTACACAGGAAACGAAACTGGTCTTCCCGAAACATGATTTGCATATTACTGTTAAGCTCCAGCAATCAATCAACATTAATTATGCAAAATTTATGCTAATTAAACAATTAAAGTAAGTAGCACATGTGTTTGTTTTTAATAATTTAAACCTAGTTTATTAGCATTTTCCCCTGCAAGCGGCGATAAGCTGATTTTATGTTTGCATCAGTCTTTTGAGAATACTATTCGAATATGATTAGATGGAAGAAAAATGAAGATATTTGCAAAAAGATATAACTAATACTGTCAGTTGTTTTGCACTGCTCTTTAAGCGTTACAGAATATACCAACAAAACTTGAAATACAATTCTCTATGTAATATTCTCATATGTGTGAGTTGGTAATAAATTCACAGCTGTGTGAGTTGGTAATACATTTTTACATTTGACACACGAGATAATGAAACTATACTGACACTAAAGGAACTTTTAGTACGTGTGGCGCGTGTAGAATGTTACATGTGGGATGTAACTTTAGAATTAAACTCAAAAGATTAGTTGTTCATAAATTAAGTATCATGAATTTCTAAAAAGAAGGTTTATATAATGTCAGTATATTTTCCTTGGCTCGCACATTAAATGTATACTGTATGTTGCATAGTTTTTACTGTGTAGCTGGCAACTGAAACTTTGAATCATGAAAAAATGCTAGTATACGACTGGAAACAATATTTAATCAATGGTGACATCTGACCATTGACGTCATTGGTGAACAAGCAACCAATCAGCGGGAGCGATTTGATGACGCGCCCAGCGTTCTGCTAATCACGATGTAATTGTTGCTCGTGATGCAGATGGAGATGGTGACGAACGACTGGTATCGTTTGTCGTCGCTCTGATTATTTGAATGTTTAATGTAGTGGCGATTATGATCTAATTTAAAACATATGTATGTATGTATTTATCTGCTGTGAACTTTCTTACATTATCATGTTTTACAACCTTCGCAATGATTACAATGAGATGATTTTCTCGATTATTCATTAAATTAGCAAAGCTATTTTAAATTGTATTTTAAATGAACCAAAATAACTATTGAGTTGACTGAAAAGTGGATGGTTGTACTGACTTGAAGATACAAAAAATGTATATCGGAAATGAAATAATATATCAGGCCTTGGTAATTGCTCAATGGCCCAAACAAAAATAGCGTTCGTTTGGGATTAATATGGAGTTATGTGATGATGTCATTTACGACACGTAGATAAGGTCAATAATGCAAATGTATGGGTTGTTATGCAAAACATGGGACCCACATAGAAGCGCACGCAACGAACATCGCCATGAACAGTACGAATACCGGTATATCGTGCGCGATATATATGAAAATCTACAAATCAGTGCTACAAGCAGATATGTATGATATAACGTATGACGATCTATGTGTGAATTTTAAAATTGCATCAGTTAAAGCATGTGTAATATATGGCTGTACAGATGCACGAACAGAGTTCATTCTATAAGTCCTCGCTTTTGGACTTCGTTCAAACGTGAATGAAAAACATCATATCGGATTTTTATAATTACTGTTATCTAATCACTTGTCATTATAAATTGAGTACTTTTGACAAATTGGTAGCGGGCAAGCACTGACAGACAATTTGAGTGTTTACCAGTTTCTAATGAAAAGCCTGCAGTGGACTAACAACTGGAATCTACAAAGGTTTAAGTCAGCATTCATAAAACGAAGCATGTCACTAGCTTAGAATAATTATTCCATTTCACAGTATTACAATTATCTTCAATAAATATGATTGTTATGAGAAGATTGCAAAGTTTACAGCCGATGAAGTGATTGTGAATTTAGTAGGATGCATGAATACCTCGCCTGATTTGAATTCAATCTTTTGAATTTAACCGTCACTCAGTCTCACCCACATTGTAAATCATGCATCATCATCAATACATTTTTGTTGAGGGTGACATATCAGAGAACTGGCGGCAGAAACTGAAAAGAAAATATGAAATAATTTTAATATGAATTGCTTGCAATAAAAAAAAATCAAAGAAAGGTTAGAAAGAACTACTGTGTTTTTTTTATAATTTGTAGTTTTTTTATTGGGTACTTAATGAGTCACATTCCATAGAATTACAAGTAACATAACTTCAAGTAGGTTCTTCCTGGTGAAAAAAATACACTTTGCTACAGTGAGCCTATCTAACAAAGAGCAGTAGAAGATTCCATTTTTTCAGATGTTTTACCATAGTGTTATTTTGTTGTTCAATAAACCTCTCAGACCGGTATACTCTTTTGATATATAGAGTCAGTCTCATGAAGTTTGTTTGTTTTTTTCATTCATTTTGCAAAAATATATATGTTTTCTGACAAGCAGTGAAATGAAATTAACCGTTAATATTTTCTTTGGGTCGGAAAGGATCATACACAGTTTA
Organism: Saccoglossus kowalevskii; assembly: GCF_978046115.1. NCBI lineage: Eukaryota > Metazoa > Hemichordata > Enteropneusta > Harrimaniidae > Saccoglossus > Saccoglossus kowalevskii. The sequence continues at coordinate 18,010,155 of NC_140656.1, read as the reverse complement.
CTTGGTATTTTTTGTAACTTTAACGGTTTTCCCCAACAGAATAATAAGTCTCTCCATAGGGCTACTGTGAAATCACAATCATAGAATAAATGTTGAATATTCTCTATTTCTTTGTTACAAAAGGTGCACATCTGATTGGAGAACTTAACTGGATTAATCTTATGGAGTTTCTCATTTGTATAAATGATTCCGTGTAACAATTTAAATTGGAATTCTCGTAATTTACAATCTATTGACATTTTTAACATTAATTTATACATGTGTTTCCATTCTAATAATTCTGGTTTCATTATATCCTCCAGTGCTCTGTGACCTACCAGCGATGTGAACACTCTGTTTCTTAATTCCTCATTCAGATTTGATTTTGAAATGTCTTCTAATGGTCTATGAATTCCTGAGATGGTTAAACATACCTCGACTATCTCTTTTTCTTTTAAGAACTACTGTTAGCTGAGGGTACTGGAGGTATTATGTAAGATTAGTTTTTTAACTGAGAAGTTTGTATGCTAATACAGATCTGCTCTTCGAAATGCACAACGTGATTTTATTGAAGTTTATAATACTAATAAAAAAATTCAAAGTTTAAAAAAAGCTGAATAAAATTGGTTGTACATTATTTTGTGGTTTGCAGTCTGTGGTAATCCAAGATCACATACATGGATGCACTAAGCTTGATTTAAATCTGATATTATTTTATAGTGATTCTAGAAATATCAGAAAAATGTTTAGTATATCAGAGGTACATTACTTGGGGTTTGCAACGCGCATAGTACTGTATGGTGACATCATGCCAAGATCCCATTCAAGTCTCATCTCGTAGATAGCGAGACTGATACTACGACCTTCTGACATGACATAGGCGGTTTGTAATAAAACAATAAAACATGTATTACCACATTCATAGCGAAAAAATGTAATACATCGAAAATGTACAGAAAATATAGTTATCGTAATCCGTCATATCGCGAACAGCTATTTTGATCCACCTGGACATCCCAGTATCCTAGTTGGAACGCCTATGTCACCGTAGTTGCAAACCCCAAGTAATGTACCTCTGAGTATATGCATTTTTTTGTTTTTTAGTTTTTGTTTAACATTCTATTGCCATATTTGGACATTGCATTACATCATTGCTGTCACTCTATCTGACGATTAATTACTCTATTTGGGTTGAATCTGCATAACACACTATCTTGCATACAATCGACTCCATCCAATATGGCGATGTGGTTTAGTCATTGTTATAATAGTGGTTAAAATGCTAATAAAACTGAATATAAATCTCAGAATTCAACTCGCTGATATGAAATGTACATACTCATAAGGTTGTTTAAATATATTGTCGCATACGACTTATTTACCACTTCCGTGTCACTGGAAATGTTCTAGAACCGTACTGTGTCTGGGTGGAATATTGTAGATTTTTTTTATAAACTGGTTGAATAGGTAATAGAACACTGTAGGAGGCAATAGAAGGTAATGGAACATTCTAGAAATTTATAGTAAATTCCAGACTCATTATGTATGCTGATGTAATGGTCTATTTATAGACAGTGTGGGTATATATAGGGGAGTTGTTCAGCACTAAGTTCAGATCGGAGACCTCGTTGAATTGTATTGGAGTTTAAGTAACTATCTAGTTATTGGAGTAGTGGAGTTTTACCGCGTCGTTGTACTTGATGTTTGCAGAGTATAATAATACCAGTACCAGTTGAAACCTCATCTGTTGGCTCCGTGTTCGTATTTTATCATCGCCGCCAGGGAAGTCTTTCTGTTACTGTTGCCATTTTGGTATTTGAACCATCACACCTCAATCTGATTAAAATCTGATGTAGTGTACGGGCTTTAATTATTTTGGCTATAAACTTATTTTAATTTTATTTTTTATTACTTTTGTTATTAATGCCTTTTTATTTTATTATTTTACTTTGATTTTGATTTTTTTTAATTCCGCCCTACATACATCTGATCCGACGCCTACGTAAGTCCCGTTCAAATCTCGCGTAAGTAACAGCCAATCACAGGCCCCCTTTTATAGAGGCTGTCGGTTGCTTTTCAGTGTAGCGATACTCTCCTGGCAATCTTTCTGTACATTATATTTTGCCCACTTGAATAAACCATTAATAGAAAATTGCTAGTATATTTTTATTTACAAAAGAAATTCCACAGCATTTTCCAATTTTTGTCATTACATTGAATATTTTGTTCACTTCCAACAAATGTGTACACTTCCTGATACATCTTCGCCAGCCAAGGTTCGTTTATTCAGTCATCGCTTCAATTTTACATCAAACACTGAGCATAATTATCTAGAATGGAAGCAAAAAAATAAGTAAATCGTAATGATTAGAACACTGTAAACAGCTATAGTAAACAATGCAAATTTTAAATTGTATAACGGTCACCGGCCCACGGCATCGACGCAGAAAATTGGAGCAATAAAATATTTCCTGATCAATTGCGATGTGTTCCAAATAAAAAATATGTTATTCCAGTCCAAATCAGCTCAATTACTTTGATAAAGAGTTATTGTATAATGTACAAAATGTTGATACATTTTGATGAATATTTACAGCTACGGCTTCAATACCGTAGACGGTTTTGACCCGATCGTCAACAAAACATCACCCGTCTCCAGGGCAAGCGACTGGAAAAAGACACCGGTGTTCGGTCGAACCGGTGGAAACAAAATCGTCACTCCCAGAATAACTACGCAAAGTAACGATCTAAACTCGAACCATTCGAGCCACAATATAAACATAAAAAAATGACTTTCGTTGCATTTGACAATGATAAACTTACCGAAAAGCCGTGTTCTTCTCGGTCCTAACGTCGGTATAATCCGCCATTTTATGTTTGAGTGTGTTTGCCACCTGACTCTGCCCAGTGACGTCATCATGTGCGCTATAGAAGAAGGTCTGTGATTCGTTGACTAAAATCGTCGACAGTGGATCTCGTTGAAATCTCGTTACATAGGCATCGGCTCAGATGTATGTAGGGCGGAATTTTAAAAAAATCACAAAATCAAAATCAAAGTAAAATAATAAAATAAAAAGGCATTAATAACAAAAGTAATAAAACATAAAATTAAAATAAGTTTATAGCCAAAATAATTAAAGCCCGTACACTACATCAGATTTTAATCAGATTGCATCACACCTGTACTATACCAATTACGGTAATATTACGTTGCGTGTGACACAATTTGTCCACAAAATATTTATTTTTGGCATGGCAAGTCCTCACCATATAGTACACTGAATTATTAAACATGATACAAAACTTGATTTGGCATCAATACTCAACTTTGCTTTTCAACTAAATTTTACTAATCTCGGCAATAATGAATACAGTTGTCTAGCAATGAAACAATTCTGTAATGTTAAAATGATGTAAACACAGACAAAGAAAAAAACTGTTTGTTTTGTGAAATCATTCGTTATTTACACTAAATTTCAGAAAACCATGAATGTTATGTTTAGAAAATATTTATAAAACATTTTATAAATTAGAAATGAAGGCTTCACACCCTTACCCACTTAATGTGGAAGTAGCCCCCCCCCCCCCTCCCGGGGTTTTTACGTTTTTCATAAACAGAGTATATTGCCACTACAGAGCAATGAAGAAAAATCAAAACGTATCATTTAAAACAATAGGATGTTATGCATGTTTCATTACTCTGTTTGTTAAATCGAGAGGGTCGTCACCTGTGCAAGCGTGGGAATTGAGTCCCAAGCGACGGTAGACGCTTGTTTTTAAACAATGACACGCTATGGCCATCTGACGCCTTCACATGTGACGACTCTCCCACTTTAACTAATTAGAACTGGTGGGCTAATTCATGCACTTCATAGCTGTCAGCTCTCCGGGTATTTGTTGTGCTCTCGTGTTGTCAGTTTGTCATAAATATTGGCCGTTGATGGCATTTTTCATCAAGAACGATTTCACTGAAAGAAAGTGGTCTGAGGTTGAATTTATTGCTCCCCGTGCTACGTATACAATGCGTGTGAAGAAAAAAAGATTCCAGCGATAAAGTTGCTCAATGACCGTGACAGAATTTCGAGATCTTTGGCAACCCTACTCCTGGGGGGGGGGGGGTTCGACGTCGACTCCCTTTCGGTCAGAAGGAATATGCAATTTTATTTAAGACATTTTATTCGGTTTTGTATTGAGTATGTTGATTCTGTATTCTACTCTTATCAGAACCGAAAGGCATTCACTTCATATTTTTAAAGACACACGCACACAATAAAGTTAACCAAATTATAATTTATAATCAGATATATGGGTATCTTTACGTAAATTTGTAAGATATACAAAGTGTGTGTTTTCAACTAGTGAACAACTGTTTATTGAATTTCTTCAAAATTATTATTCAAATCTCTCCTGTATTTCTAGTATTTTTCACTTGACTTTTGAACAAAGTCTACTTTCCCATGACGACATATGTCTTTGGCTTGAAGTTAGAGTGTAATAATTATTTCTCAATTTAAAAAAAAAAATAACAAAATGATACATTTTTCCTAGTGTCAAGATTCGGTATTCGAACCTAGTCTCCTTCGTTCATACAAAACATGATAAAATGGTCACTGTACTACTTGCAAGACGGATATTTACGTTGGAGTGCAACAAGTGGCCCGTGATTGCGAATGCGGCAATTATCAGTTGTTGTTGTGTGTTTTTTTTTCCATTCTTCTGTTCATCCCTCCATTGTTCGGCTACACCACATGAGCGGATTTAGAGGGGGACCGCCCCCTATTTTTAACAACCAACAGTGCTTCGCGCCATCGGCGCTCGCGAACTTGGCCTTCGGCCAACTTATCCCCCCCCCCACCTATTCCAGAATCCTAGATCCGCCCCTGCACCAGTACTGAAATAGGTCGGGGATTTCTGGGAATCTTATATCGTGGGATATATTGTTTGTTTACATTCGAAGACGCGCTGCACGACGACTAGACCACGGCTCTTTAATTTATCATGACCTCTAGTGGCAACATATTACGTGAGATGAAAGTACAAAATGCGACCTGACCATACGAATATATCTGTGAGTGTTACATAACTGTGATAACGGTTACATTTACACACAGTCCCTCTATTGAGTCATGTGATACAGGTACAGGTGATACAGCTTTCAGTTCAATTTGTAAACCTCATCACGAAATGATATCTGTCCCAATGGGAGTCAAACGGTGCACATACGGCGAATGTAAGAGTGATTCTCGTTTTCAGTACAAAAAGTATATGAATGCTGTTTGTTTTTTGCGATTCCCTAAACCAAAAACGCAGTCTGAAAAGTTCGTGCGATCGAAGGATCAGTGCCTTTTCTCGGGCAGACAATTTTGGTCGACACAGAATCATCCAGGACATGTACTGTACGCTTGTTTCCTGAACTTTGTGGGAGGAAAGGGTCTGAACCGATTGACGGAGAGGGCGCTGTCACAAAACTATTTGCGTAATAATTTCCCCAGAATGTCTTGGGCGCAATTTAACAGTTATTTTGTTGAAATATGTTGTTTCTGTTTATTCAAATCCATTTACCTCCATTATTTATCATACATAAAATGTCAGAAATATTGACGCGTGGCCATATGACATATATAATAAATATAAAAATAGTCAATGCAAAGTACAGATCTTTTAATCACGACTCACCAGGGATTGAGTTGTGCTTCAATTCATACTAGTATCGATCTAGTCCAACGATTGAGCATACTTACCTGGCGTAGGGGTTAACCGTGATCAAGGAGGCGGTTCCCTCAGGGAGAGGCCTTCCCATTGCACTTCGGCTGGGCTGACACCTGCGATCACCCCAAATGTGGGTGACTCGGGCGCATAATTTATGTTAGTGGGGGACTGCGTACGCGCTATCCCCTGATTATTAAATTAATAATAGAGTTGTACACCATTTTCTAACCATAAAAAAAAAAAGTTAAACTTTTCAGAGGGACGTAGCGATGCAAATGTCACTTCGATGATATTGAAACTATATATTTAGAGCGGTATAGGAATACATGCAAAACAGTGATCAGCACATAAAACATTGTAAATTGCCATGATATAAGAAGGAAAGTCTTCTGGGTTCAACCTCGTCCGATGCTAAGAAAAGTATCTCTTGCTAATATCATGTAATCTCAATATGGAATAATCATTTTTGTAATTTCATTAAAATTTTTCAAATAATTTGATATAAATGTTATTTTTAATCTGATGACGACGAAATCTGACGAGTTTAGTGACACATTTATTTATCACTTGCCGTGCGAGGACAGAATACCCCGGATCTAAACACAACAACATGGCAGGCAGGTCAAATTTTGCTGGAGCTCAGCTCGATTATCGAACTTAGTGGAGGTAGGTAATGGGCTACTGTATTTCAGTTGAACTGTGCTGTTATTTAGAGTATTTGGTAACGGAGTTATACACTTTAGAGTTCAAAGCAATCTAACCCGTCAATATTTCGCGTAAACACGTTCATTCCGCTCATTTTACTCCGCCGGGTCGACATTGCGATGTTTATGTTACTAGTATTTTACGCGAACGCCAGTGTCAGATACAGTGTACAGTGCATTTGATCAGAGTTCTGTTTTAGTAACCGTGATTTGAAAGACTACGAATACCACGTCCCATTACCACACGTACGTTCGATTCTCTAAGAAAGTACTAGCTCGTCGAGTTTTTCGTGAAGCCGAACGTCGTACTACTATGAACAGGTATACATGTCTACAGTTCCCCTAGACATTTGGGCATCCTTAATTTTGTCCGATTGAATTTTTATTAATAAATAATTTAATATATGTAGTCTGTATTCATGAACTAATTCTGATTGTCAGTGTGGGTAATTTTTTTCTTCAATATATTGTAGTAGTATGGTTTTTGGGTGTGGTCTAAATATTCAGATATGAATCATATTTAACCCTTTTATCCAAAGTATGCAACTTCTAATAGTAGTATGTTACTTTGTATCAGGCACTCAATTTACATGGCATTTGTTAGCATCTCTACTTTGCATCAAGACTTGTTTGTCATGTCATGAACCAAATTAAGAAGTCCTGGATTGTATTTTTCTTCTACGTCCTTGAATTTTGGTTGGATTTTGATTCGCTTACATAATTGATGGTGATAACTGGAGCCTTGTTCAGTGAACGATATGTACAATGTAGAGATCATTCTCTGAATTCAGTGCTCAGTTGCATTCTGTGTTTAATTGGTCGTTAAAGGGCTGGGGGAGACAACTTAAAGCGGGGGAGTCGTCACAGTGACTCACTTGTGCATGCGTCAGATGGCCATAGCGTATCATTGTTTACATACAAGCGTCTACCCATGAGCCTTTGCGTTTTTAGCGTGTGTTGTTATTGTCGCTTGGGACTCAATTCCCATGCGTGCGCAGGTGACGACTCTCCCGCTTTAACACCTACATGCTGTCAATTACTGAGATACAAAGGGTGACGATGACGGTGGCCTGAACACGGGAGTTATGAAGTCGTAACTTTACATACTTTCCGTCCGGTCTTCTACGATTAAGCTCTATAAAATTTGTAACAATGAGTGGTTGATTCTATGCAGACATGGACACTGTGATGTTGTACAATAAAGAAAACATACTATCGGTATAAATAAACCCATGTGTGTATATGTGCTTTTTATCCATTTTCAATGCATAAGCATACCCCCTCTGTAAGTTGCGACCCTCGATAAATATGATCAAGGTTATTGCTTCGATCTTGATGCCTGTGACTTAGCAAGGGGCCACTTTATTTCAATCAGCATATGCCTTTCTTATCATACACAAACACCACATTTTGCTGTTTGTGGATTAAACACCATCCAAGTTTTATTGAATAACTATTCACACTTTAATTCCCTATTCCCAAATTTTCGTCAGGCGCGATGTAATTTTATTCGAGCATGCTGGATAATAATATAAAAAGTCAAAAGAGTTTTTTTAAAGATAGCAGAGTGAGTTTGGGTGAGTACAAATGAGGGCAGCTAGTAGAACTATTTCAAGAGGATTTTCAGTTGAAAGAGTATTTTTCAGAGAAAATGGACTGAGTAAAATATGACCGCGACATAGTTTTTCAACTAGCTATAGCCAAAGATAATTTGCATGCTCGTTATTCTTGCTTAGACAGGATAGTGTACAACTTTTCAGAAACTGGTATGAGTTGGTTTTAAGATGTTGGCAGTTTTATTTTAGGGGAACTTTTACATTGGGAGTTTGAAAGAGTGATGTTTGATGCACTGTGACTGCACATTTGGAATGTTCAAAATCTGTCCTACCTTCCGGTTTGTTGACCCCAGGTCACGCGATACGCGCAAGCGCACAAACGATGAATGCTATCAATTCGGGAACCCGAAATTGAGATGCAAATTTATTCCTGTATCTCTAACTAAATGTATTAGAGCAGGTCACGAGACCTCTCTAGCTAAAATAAGCATATTTGGCGGGAGGTAATAACTAAGCGTGAGCTCCTAGTTACTGTTCAACCGTAAAGTTGTCACTGATTGGCTCCTAGTTACTGTTCAATCGTAAGGTTGTCACTGATTGGCTCCTAAGGTCAATGAACAAAGGCAGAGTTATGTAATGTTTAGGGTTTGTGTGATGCCATCTTTGTGAAAAGATTTACTGTTGCTAAATTGCATAATTCTTTCAAACTCTCCTGTGTCTTGTGAATTTGAAGCAACTTTTTATTTTTTGTAGATGCCTGTATGTTGTGGGATTCATACCTAACAGATTGTGCCAATAAGTGTGGTGATAGAGATGTGAAGATTCAGGATACAGTATACACGAGTTTAGATTAAAATACTCTAAGTGCCAAACCAGCGACAAAATGCCATTCTTTAGTCGAAAGAAGAAGAAAAAGCCAGAGCCTCCTCCAAGAGCCAATTCCACTCGTTTATCAGCTGAAAATGTATATGTGACATTGCCGACCTCACACACTCAGGGAACTACAGTGTCAGTCGATGTAAATTCTAGTACTGGTAGATCACAAAGTGTTTATAGTAATAGCTCCACAGAAGGTAGCGCCAGTAATACCAGCTCAAATGTTCCAACGGCTGGTGTTCAGCGAAGAACATCATCTAAGAAAAAAGCTGCACCCCCACCACCACCAAGAACATCAAGTGCTAAGTCTAGCAATGAAAATCTGTCTTCCGCTGATGTGAATTCTGTTCTTCAAACGCTTATCAATGGCCGAAGTGTTGTAAATGGACATTATCAAGGTGCCGGAGAGGATGATAAAGACAATGTATTCTGTGGCTGGCAAGTCACCCCTCCTGAGGAATGGAATGATCATGATGTTATGGAGTGGTTGCAGTCTGTCGGACTCTACTATTTTGTAGACATCTTTGAAGGTAAAGAATATTTTACTTTTTTTTTTATAAGAAACCTGTTTTCTCTGTGTTCCTATTCCTATGTTATTGTTCCATTAAACTTTTATTAGCTCCGCTGTCGACTTTGTCGAGCAGAGCTTATCATATAAGTGATTGTCCTTCGTCGTAGCCAACAGGCTGCTTGTTAGTAAACTGTTGCTTTCTCAATTTCACATTTTACTTCAATGTCCGTCAATTGTTGAAAATATGAATTGGCAGAATACAAACAATGCGCAATATGAAGCCATATTAGTATTCACATGGTAATCATAGTGTTGCGTACATAATGTGACAAGTAGATAATGTCAATCTTTACACAGGAGATGTATGTGTCCTATATATTGTGAAAACATAATTTTTTTACTAGGGTTTGTAACTCTGTTAATTTCATTATTTTTTTATGATCATATTTTATTATAAATATGCTAATTGATGTGATGTCCTTAATTATTTATGTCGCTGGGAAAAGCCTGTTGATTATTTTTTTTTGGCAAACTAATGATGTAATGATGATTATGACAGGTTTCAATGGGAGTTAATTACCGTACTGTGAATGGCAATCAAGTGAAATATTTATCTGAGACTACTGACTTTAATGGTATTTCTTTTACTGTACAATACTTCATTTTCGCTTGGAATTAATTTTTGCTATTTTCACTGAAGGAATGATTCAGTGAAAATAAAATCCAGCAAATATACTTTTTTCCTATATTTTACATTCAACTCATCAAAAATCAGTGAAAATAAATTCCATACAAAACACCCAAAAAGTTTTTTCAGCGAAAATTAATTCCAGCTAAAATAAAGTATTTTACTGCATATTTGGAATGTGTGTATGTAATGGGGTAAGATATCATTTGATTCCAACGTGTGTGTAAATCTAAGAGGACTTTGTTTATACTACATGTGACAGAATGATGAATCCACTTTCTTCACAGGATGTGGCATTGATGGCGACTACCTCATGCAGGTCACAGAGCAAGATCTCAGTAAGTAATTTCGTGTTTTACATTTCAAAAAGGATGGTAGTGAACAAAATTATAGCCTGTTTACGTCCCTATTATTCCCTGTCATACTAGTTTAGAAATGTTGCCTTGATTTGCCTATTAACCATGTAAATTTATTCCAACGACATGACGGTCGTACTTTCGCACTGTCATCCATCATTAAGGAAATTAGCATATTCAGACTAGCAGCGGGCTATATTTATCAACCAATCAATGATGCGGTCACGTATTGATCGTACACATGAAATCTAGGCAACATTCATATTAGTATGGAAAGGACCCAAAAATACAAAATTATTACTTTAAATGCAAAAATCTTAATTCTTTGATGGTTTACTGATTCTTCAAATGAACTATAGATGAAAATGGCTGCATTTATGGAAGCAGGAGAGCCAAGAAAGACTTGTTTATGCCCCTCAAATAACAAAATCTACTGTCTTCACAGCACTGGTCTCCTGACCTCTGTAACCATGGTAACTGGATGTAATACCATGAGAAAATAGAACACTATTTGAGGGGGCATAACATGTCTTCGTGGTCACTATTTGCGTCTAAGATCTGTTGTCTGTCAGTTCTGATATACCATACTTGTTTCTATGGGAACATTAGAAAGACTATTATTTATTATAAAAGAGGCATGAAAAATTCAGAAAATATTATATTGTGACCTAGACTTTTTTAGTTTTATCATGATGTACCCTTTTAACCCCTTGAGCAGCAACATTTTTAATGCTCAAAAATGTGTAAATTTTTTTGTTATTTGTCTTTTTCACAGAATTCATACTTAATTTTGGACTAAAGATTTTAAGCAAAATTTTTTGCAACATTTCATTTGAAAAACTAGCTATAAATAACTATTTTGTGGATGCTGCCTGAAGTTGACTTTTGGCGCTCAAGGTTTCAATATTGTTTATACAAATGTATGTTTTTGTGCATATTTAATAAACTTGTGCATATTTAATAATTTATAATCACTGTGGTCCATGGTTATGAGAGCGGCTGGCTGACCCATGTTTATTTTATTCTGGTGGTTGCTTTACAAAATTTGCATATAAGTATAGCTTATTCTTGTCACAAACTACCACATTTATGACAGTGAAAGCTAACTCACATAAAAGTCACTTTGCGAAGTTAATATTGTGTTGCTTTGTAGTCATCCACTCGGAGAAACTGCCGATGTTTCTAAAGTGTCATGCAAATAGAAAAGAGTAAAATTCTCATATAGAAGCAGATTTAATTGTTCATGTTTTTGCAAAATTTTTACAGTGGTCCTATTTTGTTTGATTGTAGTTGAACTTGACATTGAAGATGTTGATATGAGAGCTAGCTTAATAAGAAGAGTTGAAGAATTGAAGAGAAGACCCAAATCTCCGTCCATGCTGAAACTTCAGGTAAATACCAGTAATCACTATATCTGAATAGAGAAAGAAGGGTAGATGTATATCTTGTTCACCAACCGGTAGGTGATTTGATGTGATGAACACTCTTTGACATGAACCGAGTTTTCGGAATCGGTTTGACTTCTGAACCTAGTATTTTGGAATCAGTTTGGCATGTAAAAACCAAGGGTTTTTGGAATCAGTGTCAATTGACCGTTTGTTAATCAAATTGCTTTTACAGCAACACTCCATCAAGAGGCACAATCTAGAGGACGAACTGAACACCAGAGTTACTGGAGAACTCGAAAAACTCCTGAAACTGCAAGAGGATCAAGAAAGTAGAATTGATGCTGACATTGCCAGGTTGAAAGAGGAGCAAAAGTTGGCAGATGAACTGATATCCAACAACCAAAAAACTATGCAAGAAAATAAGTCTGAAGTCCGGCCGTCATTGATGGATACGAGTTCACAGAGCAATAGCTTAGAGCGACGACATGGTGAGTACTTTTACCATATGTAAACACAGGGCAGCAGCTTATCAATATATGTAACTGTTAGTTTAAATAGTTTTGAAAAACGGGATGGTTTTTAGAATACAAAATTGCATTAAAATTTTGAACCTGATCAAAATTAGATGCCATACATGATGCCATACATGGTGCATCATTTCGTTGGAAAAGTAACATTTCCGACAAAACACAATAACTTGCGATGTTTCATGGCTACAAAAGAAAATGGATAAGATTATGAATACAACTGACTAAAAAAACTTGCTGACTTATTGCACAAGTAGATTAAATACATTTTATCTGTTTAATATTATGTACCATGACAACTGTTAATAAATCTCAGTACTCATTTTATCTTTTGAAAATTGCTAATCGCCTCTTTAAAAAATGTTGTGCAGCCAAATCAATGCCTTGAGATCATACTGCAACTTCAATAATAATAAATTTTACTTCCGCAATGTGTTATGTGCTTGCAAATATTTGAAAACTGTCAGGAGTAATAAAATTCTTGGCATGATATTGGGTCAAAGAACACTATAGTGGTTCAATGCATGATCAAAACAACATGGCGGATATGGAATCGATCTGGTTTCCAAAAAGAATTTGTTCACAATAATACAAACTTGAAGTATTTCATAGTATCAAACTGAACATGACTGAAATAATAAGCAATACTGTTTAAAACCTTAGAAAAGTAAGTTGGATTTGTTTGCATGGTGTTTTGGTTCTTCCACTGTCCCTAACCCTCTGTACAGTTAGTTTAACAGTTTTGTATTCATTAATTTGAGCCTAAATAAGAGTCAAATTATTGGTCCAAGCTGAGAAATCTGAGTTGGACAATTTTGTGATTAGTCAAAATTTTAGAAACCAATAAATTATGATAATCAGTTAAATATTTAAGTGTTTATTGTTACAGTAATTCTCATCTAAATGTTAACAGAGAAATGAGAGAGTATGTTTTAAACACCATGCACATGTCTTCGGAATAATTGTCAATCATTTGTTCATTCAAATCAAAATGTTAGACCGTTAGAGACTGCCCCGTCTACGTCCTTACAACTCAAGGCAGACTACTGTAAAACATGTTGAAAAAGCGTCATGCAATTTTAGCAAATTGTGGTAAAATGACGTAATAGCGAAATGTTGATTTAGGGAACTGATCATTACCACCCAGCCGGTTTCCTGCGAGTTTGACTCGGTTTACCGTACCGGTCGTTGCTTTACCGTACCGGTCGTTGCTTTACCGTACCGACCGTTGCGTTACCGTACCGGCCGGACAATTACCGTACTGATAGGACCAATACCGACTATTTATCACCTTCGATTAATGAATGCATGGTAAACAAAGCCCCGGTAACTGATCGGCGCCCTGCCGGTAACCGTGAGTCATGCATGAATTAATTGGGCATTTTGCAAACAATAAGAATTTTTTTTTCACCCACCCATTGAAAGTGAATAATTTGAAAAGGACATGACTTGTACAACAGAGTGTTACGTCCCAGTCGACTAGAGGACTCGATGGGTTAATTATTTGTTTATATTTGTCAGTAGCTCACACAATGGAAAGAAAGTCGGACAACCGTCGAAATACAAATAAATAAATTAAATAAAAAAGTCTTTCTGAAATTTCATGTTTTTTTTTAATATATGTGTGTTATTCACATATTCATGATCGCCTGTAACGCTATAAAACGACAGTCCTACATTGTAGCTTACCCACGACGTTGAATAAAACGTCTCAACCTGTCGCATGAATTCGATGATACTTGCATAATGTGTCAGCGTGACTCGCTTGGCCGAGCTCACATGTATTTAAATTCGGGCTTGGGCGTTCGAAAATCTGTTTTGATACTTTGTTGACAATAACACGCGCAACGCGTGCACGTAGTCCAGATAAAATTCAAGTGCGTAAAACTGAATTTGACCTTGCTCTAGGTCAACATTTTTCTATTGCTTTTCGACATCATTTTGTGAGTTTGCTTATGGAATTGTCCAAACATATTTACCCGATATTTACACACCTCCTCCAACAATCCCCAATGTAACTTTATTATAACAAAACAGAGTGTGCAAGTGTGCCGGTATATCTCTTTTTGGAACATGTGATTGGCCCTGAAAAGGGCTGTTTGGTTTGGGGCAGAATACGATTTAGACTGGAAAGGTCGGGACTTTTTTTTGTTTTACAAAAAAAATATAATTACAGCCAATACAAAGTCAGCTTGGACATTCAGTTGTGAGACATAACAAAATAAACGGTGCCAGCGATAGATTTTGCGAATGAAAGAACAAACTAAACGCAATCAAAGGCGCCGACCACTCGCGTTGGAAATAAACTAATAAAACGCGTTGCGACAAGAAATCTCGTCTGCATCTATCATTCACGCAAACGCACACACATGCTATTTTCGTATGTTGAATACGTTGGCAACGTCGTCAAATATTTAGCCCAATCACTGAATAAAAAAACATCCAAGCACACGTGCACTGGCGCCAGATAAAGTGAAAAAATGAAAACAAAATTACGTCTGCACTGTGCATTTTTAACAATAACCAAAACCATTAGGTTACATGCCAAAACTACCGACTCAGGATTCATCATACTGTAAAATGACTAATTTTCACTGGGTTTAAATTTCACTGATTTACCATTTCAGGCATATTCAGTGGGTTTTAAATTCACGGTTTCGTCATTTAGATAATGTGTTCTATGCTAAATTTTACATATTCACTGTGTTTTAATTTAGCGCATTTTTCCAGTCAGCGAAATAAGCTAAATTAAAACACAGTGAATAATTACCCCCTTTACAGTACACAAATATAGCCACTTTCATGGAACTGTTATTTTTGTAACCCACTTTGTCGGCTCAGTTGATTTGGGAGCACTGATCCCAATTTTAAAAAAATAAAAATATCGTATAAAATAAAGACGCAGTTCCGTCTGTAGTCGTATCCAACAGTTCACATGGACGTACTGGGAGCTCCATGGTCTCAAAAAAATCATGTGTAGCATTATCACGCGCAACTTGAATGTAAATATTATGCAATAATAATGGTAAAGTTTAATCTCTGACAAATAAAAAGACGCAACAAATTGACCTGGTGGTGTATTTGACCTCGAAAGCTACTGCATAGCAAACATGAACAAAATGATTTATAAACAGACTATAACTACAAACTAAACAAATTCTACTCAAATTAATTCTACAGTTTTGCTTTCTCAGGCGATCCTGTGCATAAAACTGAAATTTAAACAGGTCGGCATTTTACCGGTAAACCGGAAAATCAATGCATAAATTAACTTGTCAGAAGTGTGAATTGCCTCCTGCCAGTACGGTAACGGCCTTGCCGGTACGGCTGATGACCTTCGGGTATGGTAAAGCAGCGGCCGGTACAGTAAAGCAACGGCCGGTACGGTAAAGAAACGCATGCCGCAGGAGACTCACAGGAAACCGGCTTGGTGGTAATGATCAGTTCCCTTAGCGAATCTCTCTTGTCATTGTAGATTTCCTGTTTTCACAATACTTGTCTGTCGCCTGCCAAAACAAATGCAGAGTTATCACCACCATAAAAAGTGAGAAAAACTGTCAAGTGTAATTAGAAAGCTCCACTGATTTTTATGTTCCGCATTACTGTATACAAATCCCCAAGCCTTGGCCATGTTGAATTTATAATAAAGTCATTAGCGACATCTTGAATCAGTTCTTTCTCTAAATTCGCTAAAAAGACATGCTCATGAAAAAGACATGTTTTTCAGTATGATGTTGGTAATTAACACCTCTGCAGATATTTGTACACATGGCAAACGATCAATAGGCCATCAAATTGTATTCCCATTACACACTGGTGCAATTCCAGGAATTGCAGGGCTGTGATGTAAGCAATCTAAACTTTACAATAACCTTTTTAGCTCATATCATTGTTATACCTGAATAGATTGCTAATGATTCCTTATTGTTTTTATACAAAATTTGCTAAACAAAATGGCGGCTCATAACTTAAATGTGTTTGTACTATTATGTAGTTTCATACTTTCCATCAGACATATCCAAATTTGATTTTGGGTTGATACTTTCTGCAGAATGCTTTTTGCAGACTAACCTGGAAATGGTTACCATAGTTTAACTATGTTTATTTAGGTTTTTTTCAAAAACACACAGAAAGTTTTAATAAAATTTTTAAAAAATTATTAAATTATTACTATTTTGATAGTATTTTATTACATTTAGATAGACCACAATATTTAAATTTGTTTTATGTTTTCTTACTTTATGTATTTTTGACAAGAACAAATTATTAATTTGTAGTATTAAAAAAATTGATGCCTTACAAATGTAAGTATTTTACATCACATTTTTAATTAGGTTTATTTATCCTTCTGTGCTTTCCCTCGCCATGTCCTCTTGTTACCTTGGAAACACAACTGAGCATTTTAACATTTTGTTATTGTGTCTGTCTGCACAGGTAGCATTATTTCACCTCCCGATACGTTTATCAGCGATGATCCTCTACAGTATTTTGGCAAACCTGTTGACGAGTGGACAGAAGAGGAAGTGCTAATTTGGCTAGATTGTGTTTTACTTAGTCGACATAAAGACTCCTTCCAAGGTATGTCCATGTTGTCATTGGTTTCAAAGCTTTGTTTTTATATTGTGCAGATTTGATAATAATATATGGAATTAGAATTCTAATTGCTCATGGTATGAATTTTATCTTGCATTTTCTAATGTTTCCTCCATAGCTATGAATATTACAGGCAAACACCTGGCTGAAATTGATCCACAGCTACTTGGTGAGTGTTATTTTTATTTTTACTATTATTTTAAATATATTTTGAATTGTATTGTTGCCGAGTGAAAAAGAGAAAAAAGTGAATCTTTACTCCCTCAACAATATATCAGGGTCACTCCTATGTTGGGAAGAATTTTGAGTTTCCCAATTGCTGCACTTCAGGACTGTACATGCCTGAATTATTTGCGTTTTGGACGTGGAGTTGATTGTGTATGACTTTTTAGTCCTGTTCAGACGCAGTCCGAAAACGGGGACTTATGTTTTGACCTCCGTGTGTCCGTTTGTGCGTGCGTGCGTGCATGCGTCCGGACCTGTATCTTAGAAATGCCTGGACCAATCACAATCAAACTTCACACATACTTCATACATGATATTATATATATGCATGTCAATTTGTTTCACGATTTGATTCAAGATGGCCGAATGGCGGCCATTTTTGTGCTTAAAAATCATCAAAATCAAGCATTTCTCGGCTGTTTACAGATGGATTTTGTTCAAACTTGGTATATACATTTATTTTTCAGATAAGATTCAAAATGGCCGACTGGCGGCCATTTTGTTTTAATGAATGTGGTTCTCGTGCCATATGTCTTACTTGCTTTCACTGATTATGTTCAAATTTTAAATATTCATTATACATCATGTCATAGATAGACAGATATGTTGCTTTGACTATCCTATTCAAAATGGCCAAATGGTGGCCATTTTTGTGCTAAAAAAAATCATCAAATATCAAGCATTTCTGACATTTATGGATGGATTTCGTTCAAACTTGGTATATATTAGACATTGCAGGTTCCTGATGCACACCATTTTTTTTCAGATCAAATTCAAAATGGCTGTCTGGCGGCCAATTTGGTTTAATGAATGAGCTTCTAGACCCATATCTTGGACTTGTTTTGACTGATTATATTCAAATTTTAAATATTCATTATACATCATGTTATATATATACCGTATTTATCCGGGTATAAGCCCAGGGTCCTGAACATGGAAAATTGCCAAAAAGAAGGGGTTAGCGTTTGCCAGGAGATCCCCGGCAAAAAAACGAAAATTCGCGAAAATTGACAACACGCAGATCGAACTGCCGCAGGGAATAGAACGGCAAATGAAAACATGCAACTGAAATAAATGAACAATATGCAACACTAGAAGTAAAACAAAAATAATGTATTGCTTAAAATGTGACAAATAAACCAGAAATAATAAAAATCGACAGTGAGGAATCATTTGAATTAGGATTTTCCCGCCGACAAACACGGCCAATACGCGTGAACTAAAAATGAATTAAAATGTCAGGGGTAAAACTGCGTAAAATGATTTCCGTTCTCGACAAATTGCGAATCAACCGTCTACAAGAACAATAATAATTCACAAATTCACACAGTAAAAATTATAAAAATTCATAGCTGTTTGAAAAAACTTCTCAGATCTTTATTTGTACGTTCATTGCCATCTTCGTCAAACTCAAAACCCTCAAAGTGCAAGTCGGTGTCACTGTAGCCATCGAACAAAATCCCTACAACTTATTCCTGAAGTTCGTCGATATCGTCCCACACAATTTGGACTTAGCACTTTTAATCCACGGATTTCGCAGTCTGTCAGCTTGGCACTTTTCATTCATGTCTAATCATAATAAAGAGACAAGAAAAATGGGGTCGCTCTGCTGCGATGGCACACGATGCTTTTGTTTACAGTCTAGCAATCATCTTTGACCTTTATGCATCTGCTTTACTGATTGGCTAAGAATGACATCACTACTAGTATTTCATCATAAAAGGTCAAATCGTGACATTGCTTTCTTATCAGACTTGACGCTTATCAATCACGGTGAAAGTTACCATTCAGCAAGTTCCGGCGGTTGGAATGTCTCATTACATGTATATGGATATCGTGGTGGAATTGAAATAGGAAGGTTTTTTTTATCCAACGACAGAAGAATAGTTTTCATAACAGAAATGCAATAGCGGTGATTAAAGATGGTAAAGAAGTTGACAGTCTTCGGCGTGACATTGCAAAATTGCTGGCCCCAGTTATGGATTCGCAAGCTGCTACAAAATATTTTATAAAGCGAAAATAACATAATTTCAACCACTCTCCCAGGTACGCGTTGCTACAATATTGCAACATTGGTTTCATTGTCGACGACGCTAAAGCTGAACGAGTGCGACACTTGCTTAGCGGCTCTTCTTATACGATTTGCTTGAATCGTTTTTTAAGGAAGCACAAACCAAACGGCCGGCCATTTTTAGGGCAACGACATATTTCAAAAAGAGAACTACCGTTTCTGCTTTAATATATATTCTTATAGACTTGCTGACTGTTATGATTCTGAAAAAAATCAGCGGTGAACGCGCTGCCCTGAAGGCAGAAAACTGTCACAGCTATTTTGCGTTCACCCCTTGTTTTACGCAATTAACACTTGAATTTTTATAAGCATCACGACAGACTTCAAGAAAGTCAACTGTTAATACAACCACAGTCAACGAATAGAAAATATTTTTTTTGTGTAGAAAAAGACCCCCTGGGCGTGTGTCCGGATATGACCTCAACTTCTTTATTGTGTCAAAAGTGGGGGGTGGGCGTTTGCCCAGTCATGGGCTCTTACCCGGATAAGTACGGTACATGTATTCAAAATGGCTGATTTTGAATGCTGTTCCAGAGCAATATCTCTCAATATGGACAAGTACTTGTTTGACAATCAGATACAAATGTCAATCATTTTAATGTTAAAAAATCATATTCCTGACATGGTTATATTACTATAAACAAAACTATATATCTTAAATTTGATAACTAACGGGGACTGTGCCATGCATGGCTTGTTTTTTCTAAGGTCATTTCTTGGAGAGATGTACTGCAAAATGTGTATGGATAATTAAATGACTCAAATTTTGTTTTTTGTTTTATTTCTGAACCGGAACAAACAAAAAATTGTTTCAAACATTATACATGAACATTTTACAACGATACAATAATCAACACATTAGAAACTAATGCAATATAGATGTTGGTCACAACTTTCTATTGTCCTTAAAGTGCTACAGTAAATATGACGTGACATTTCTGTTTAATACATGTATGACTCCTATGTGATGTGTGCAGGGCATGTCAATTACATTATTTACTTTAAGATTGCTGTGTGACGAATTTTGCGCTTTAATATTCCCCGGGAAGTACTTGGACAGCACATAATAGCATCTAAGAAACCTAAACTCTTGTGTATTGATATATCTCTGTATTTTATTTACAGAGAATATGAATATCACGTCAGCAAAAGAACGAGAAGTCGTACTGTCCAAAATATATGAATTACTTAATCCTTCAGCCAATCACGATGAAGACCAGTTATTAAGTAAGTGTTATCAACATATGTATATATGTTTTTCACTCAAAGATAGAATCTACCAGTAGACACTTTGGTTATATATAACCTATTGTGTAGTATGATACGTTGGTTAGCATGTCCTCCCAGCATCAGAGAGATTGTCGGTTTAACTTCTACAGTGGGCTGCCTTCCCTCTCAGGAGTAGATGCTGTACACTTGCCAGGCTG
This sequence comes from Saccoglossus kowalevskii, assembly GCF_978046115.1. Classification (NCBI taxonomy): domain Eukaryota; kingdom Metazoa; phylum Hemichordata; class Enteropneusta; family Harrimaniidae; genus Saccoglossus; species Saccoglossus kowalevskii. Next base: position 17,989,545 of record NC_140656.1, on the reverse strand, counting down.
GCAGCATTTAGTGTTGGGATTATACCATCCAGTCAGAGAGAATGTAAAACTATTGGTTCCTTCCACATGCTGTGCATGTAAACAAAAATCGCAGCATTTTCGTTGCAATGAATAGTGAATTACCACCTGAAACTTTTCATAGTCTAGATACTGTAAAATACTTTATTTTCCCTTGGAATCAATAATTTTCGCTATTTTCGCTGAAGGAATGATTCAGTGAAAATAAAATCCAGCAAATATACCTAAAATTTCCTATATTTTACCTTCAACTCGTCAAAAATCAGTGAAAATACATTCCATACAAAAAAACCCAAAGTCCATTAAGCGAAAATTAATTCCAGCTGAAATAAAGTATTTCGCAGTAGTTGCTCTTGAAAAAAACAAATCATGACATCTGTCCACTGTAGTTACAAATTACATCACACAAAGTTACTGTAAACTAATTCATGACATCTGTCCACTGTAGTTACAAATTACATCACACAAAGTTACTGTAAACTAATTCATGACATCTGTCCACTGTAGTTACAAATTACATCACACAAAGTTACTGTAAACTAATTCATGACATCTGTCCACTGTAGTTACAGATTACATCACACAAAGTTACTGTAAACTAATTCATGACATCTGTCCACTGTAGTTACAAATTACATCACACAAAGTTACTGTAAACTAATTCATGACATCTGTCCACTGTAGTTACAAATTACATCACACAAAGTTACTGTAAACTAATTCATGACATCTGTCCACTGTAGTTACAAATTACATCACACAAAGTTACTGTAAACTAATTCATGACATCTGTCCACTGTAGTTACAGATTACATCACACAAAGTTACTGTAAACTAATTCATGACATCTGTCCACTGTAGTTACAAATTATATCACACAAAGTTACTGTAAACTAATTCATGACATCTGTCCACTGTAGTTACAAATTACATCACGCAAAGTTACTGTAAACTAATTCATGACATCTGTCCACTGTAGTTACAAATTACATCACACAAAGTTACTGTAAACTAATTCATGACATCTGTCCACTGTAGTTACAGATTACATCACACAAAGTTACTGTAAACTAATTCATGACATCTGTCCACTGTAGTTACAAATTATATCACACAAAGTTACTGTAAACTAATTCATGACATCTGTCCACTGTAGTTACAAATTACATCACACAAAGTTACTGTAAACTAATTCATGACATCTGTCCACTGTAGTTACAAATTACATCACACAAAGTTACTGTAAACTAATTCATGACATCTGTCCACTGTAGTTACAGATTACATCACACAAAGTTACTGTAAACTAATTCATGGATAATCAATACTGTTTCACAAAAACATTGAAATTTTTCTCATTTTCATGATGGGGGTGTCATTCTACTATAATCTATTAGCAACAATAAAAAAATAATGGTTCTATGGTCATCTATTTTATTTTCTGAGAAAATCATATGTTTACATGTATATTACACAGGCTTCATGAAGAAAAAGTATAATATAACTATTTCAAATATTCAAAAACACTTGTTTCTATTTCCGTGGTAACAATAGTTGTAGGGTTTTCGTTCTGGAAGCCATTTTGAAAAGTAGTTAACACATTTGTCTGCTGAAAGTTTTCAAGTATAGCTGATGTGAATGGTATAAAATGTGTCTACAGACCTAATACTTCAATTATTTTGAGAACTTTTTTGAAGATTTTTTTCAAACTCAGTGTTTCCAAATTGTAGAAAAATCTTGTAAATCTTTTTTTTTTTCATTTCCACCAATGTTTGCAATTTGATATCCCTCACCAGATTTCCAGTGAAACAATTTCTCTAGTTTTGCTGAAGTTGTTCTCATGAAGTGGATTACAGTTTATTAGGCATTTAATGTCCATCTGACCTGAATATTACAGTATGTGTACGTCATTTAGAGAGGTCAAAAATGAAATAAAAAACAGCTGTTACGCCATATCCTAGTTGGGTGCATTGATTTAATATGTCTCATTACCTATGATAGATGTGCTCATTTATCACTGTATGGCAATTGTCATTGTAACCATGGTAATACCCACTCATTTCACTGTGTTCATTCAGACTACACTATATAGATGCATGTCATTTTGACGTTATTTTGTAGAGCATTGCCTATTAGGTAATACACCTATCTTTCATAGGGCCATCCATTTATTCTCTGTTCAGACACACTCTGCACATTTATTTGTTGGACCAGCAAATTCAATATGGCTGAATGACGGCCATTTTAAAGTAAAAATTCATCAAAACTACTACATCATATAATTTGTTTCATGTTCTGTTTCAAAATGGCTGACTCATTTCAGTTTTGTTTGTTTGTTTGTCACTATTAAAAAAATTGTCTCCTCTTATATTTAGTCCCCGTTTGGACGCAGTCCGAAAACAGGGACTTATGTTTTGACCTCCGTGTGTCCGTGCGTGTGTGCGTGCGTCTGTGCGTGCGTCCGGACCTGTATCTTAGAAATGCCTGGACCAATCACAATCAAACTTCACACACACATCATACATGATACCACGGTAGTATACATATGCACGTCAATTTGTTTCACGATCTGATTCAAGATGGCTGAATGGCGGCCATTTTTGTGCTAAAAAATCATCAAAATCAAGCATTTCTCGGCTGTTTACAGATGGATTTTGTTCAAACTTGGTATATACATTAGACATTATGGGACCTTAATGCAAATAATTTTGTTTTTCAGATAAGATTAAAAATGGCCGACTGGGGGCCATTTTGTTTTAATGAATGTGGTTCTCGTGCCATATCTCTGACTTGCTTTCACTGATTATGTTCAAATTTTAAATTTTCAATCTACATCATGTCATAAATAGACAGATATATTGGTTTGACGATCCTATTCAAAATGGCCAAATGGTGGCCATTTTGTGCTAAAAAATCATCAAATATCAAGCATTTATGGATGGATTTCGTTCAAACTTGGTACATATGTTAGACATTACAGGTTCCTGATGCACATCATTTATTTTTCAGATCGGATTCAAAATGATTGGGCTTCTAGAGCCATATCTCTTACATGCTTTGACTGATTATATTCAAATTTTATATATATACATGTATTCAAAATGGCTGATTTTGAATGCTGTTCCAGAGCAATATCTCTCAATATGGTCAAGTACTTTTTTGACGATTAGATACAATTGTCAATGATTTTAATGTTAAAAAAAATCATACTCCTGACATGGTTATATTCCAGCTATATTACTATAAACAAAACTATATATCTTAAATTTGATAACTAATGGGGACTGTGCCATGCATGGCTTGTTACTTGCATATTATGTCTGAGCCAACAATGAGTAAAGTTTTTGTTTGGTTTGACACATCTGCCCTCAACATTACAACCTTTTTGATATGCATATATGCTTATTTTTTTTATTGGCCAGTAAAATTTATGAAAATTTAAGATGTATGGATTGAACTGACATATTCCTAAATCTCCAGTCTTTTATTTTGTTACATCTTGTAATAACTGTAATATGAGTTATTGAGTAATATGAGTTAATTATTGCAGGGATTCCAAAAAGTGGGAATATTATTGACACACAGAGGGTGATGCAGTCATGTACTACCTGTGCAATCAATAATCTCATTAATCATTATGCATCTTTCTGATCATACAACCACTTGGTGTAATAAGTCTTGAACTTCTTTTTGAAGCATGCCTCCCATTTTGAAAATTTTGTGCAATCGTCAATATCTGGAGTCCTTAATAACATAGGAGGCAGATACTCTGTGCTAAAAAATTACAGCATAATGCAACTTTCTATTGAAACATGCTTGTTGTCTTGAAAATCTTAATACATATTCTGTTCTCTTTTTGAATTGACTACATTTCCTAATATGATAAGATGCAGATACCCAGTGCAATAATACAAAATTATAGCACTCTGAGTCTGTGATGGATATATGACAGATGTTTAGTAATCATTTTTGGGATCTTCTTCTGAATGTTGATACAAAATACAATTATTAAAAGTAGCCGTCTACTCACAAATAAAAAATACCCAGAATTTATTCATTTTGCAATAAATTATACTTCAGGGCAATATAAGGATATTTATTTTAAAAAAGTTTGGGATAACCAGAAAACTATGGCTGTATTTTTGTGGGTAGTCTATTTTATCAGTATTGAAACATTTTTACTGTAGCCTGGGGATATGGAATTTTTTCTAATATTGCGTTCTATGGAATAGTTCTGAAAAATAGCATAATTTTTAAAATATTGGGACAAGTTTCTCAAAAAACATCACTGTAAAATGCCAAAAAATTCAATAGCTCCATGATTCTACATAAACCAATGAACATTATCATGCAATTTATGACCAACTTTTTTCAAAAAATTATGAGTAGGCTTCTACCTTAAAGTACATGTATATGTTTTTTGTTGGATCTGTACTTGGATTTTGCACATTAGATACATGTATGAGCCACTCACTCCCATGGGAGAAATTCTGGTAGCAACATGACAATTTAATTGGCAGATCGAAAACTTTTTATATTTTTTTAATATACAATGTAAGCTCCCAATGTGTTTCTCTTTGGTAACAAAAGACTAGATTATATTAAATTTTAACTAGGATTTCTAAGATTAAGGGCATACAACTCAGATATCGGTGGCTGATATATGAAAAAGATTCAATTCCACATGCATCTCAATTAAACACATTTCGAACCAAAGAACATACAGTGAGCACTTGGGAAGGTTTGAATATGAAAATGAGTGAGATTATCACCTACATGAAAATGCAAAATGCCATTTTATGATCATCTTGCAGTTCATGTGACTTCACATCACATATCACACTAGTTGCCTACCCTTATCTTATATAACCTTGATTTTAAATGAAAAGTTACACGTATATTTAGTATGGAGGTGTTTTAAGAGGCTCCTTTTATATGGAAATGTCCTACAGTAGAGAAAGTTTGTTTATGCAGAGTTAGGTATTGTAATGCCAATTAATCACATTTGTTGCATTCTGATTGGTAGCTCCCTACTGCAAACACAGATAATAGCTGTGAAATATATGCCATCACTTCATATCATCACAGAAAAGTGTAATATTTGTATTTATGAAAATTAGCTGAACTTCAATTGTGTGTGTAACTACATGCATGTCAAAAAATAACATGAACATGAATTGTAACTTGCATTTAAGAATCATGCGAAAATGTGTTCATTAAAAACTGTCAGTGTGTGACACATACCATCTCCACATGCACTAATGGCTTCACAGTTGACCCTGCAGTTTTTGACATCTGTTCAAAACTGATACCTTTATTGATTTTTTTCTGTTAAAAAAAATAATAATAGTGAATTGATACTGTCAACATATTCCATGTTCATACTATTGTTATTCACAAAATAAACCTGTGAGGCCTTTTCCCGAGTTAAAAAAAAACATGACAACCCCTTGTAAATTAAAGTCCAGTTTGTCAAATACAGCACAATTATGGAAAAATTTGTTAAATTTTGCTCCATAATGAAGGCATTTATCAAAGTTGTAAAGCTTCAGTTTGGATAGATGCCCTAACTTCAATTTTACTTACCTGTCACAAAATAAAGCAATGTATTTTTTTTTCTTTTTTGAAAAAGATGTTGATCACAGCCTGCGGGCAATGACAAAATTATGTTCATTTTGTCCAAAATTAACGACAGATTCACAGAAAAATACATGAACAAATATTTCACTAAAATTTTGTGTTAAAGGAAAAAACATGAGAATGTCAATAACATATTTGTACATAAACCATTAAGAATCTTGTGTGTATGTTTGCTGATTGTAGTTGTCGAAAATTTAACGATATCATCGGTAGTATTGAATGTTGAATTGAGAACAATTATCTTGACAGCTGTGGGTAGAATGGGAAAGACACCCCACAACTGAAATGAGACAACACACAGTGTCGCTGGTATTAATACTGATATGGCATGTGGTGTTTTGTGCTAAATCAACCGACTGTTTTATCATTCACATAACTTCAGTGTGAAATTAGCCATGCGCCCATGGTTATTTTTTGTGCCTCTCTTCAAATACAAGTTTCCGGAGAATTTCGACTAACTGTGGAGTCAGAAAACTGTGGCTTCTTGTGTCAGTTCTGTAAATATGTACTGAGGTAACACACTGATTCGTCATTTGTATTTCAGATGATGCTAACAAGGCGACTGGGTATGAGAGAGAAAAGTATATGGCAGCAGTCACAGCACTGAAATCTGACGTGCATGTGCAATTACCACCGCAAGATAGCAGTACAAACATAACAGAGAATAAAGTGATAGGAAGAAACGAGAACATAGACCACAAAAAGAAGTCTTCTTCTGGGTGAGTAGATATTTCAATGTTTAAGGAAGGAAATGAAAATAAGAAGAACTTGTCTTGTTTGTTGTTTGCCTAATTTGCAGAAAATGTGATGTTTGAATCTACTCTATTAAGTCACTGAGGGCGCTGTTTCAAAATCTCACATCATAAGTGATCAAGCTCCTACAGTGGTATGAAAATGACACAGCAACTTAAAGTCATTCATGTCCTCAGTAATGTATTAATGATTCAAAACAATGATATTGTATGTAAAAAAAAAACTAATATTTTGCAAGGAGTGAAAGTATTTCCCTAACATTTATTAAAAAACAAACTACATTTTGTACATGTTTTTTCCAATTGCTAGATTGTGTGAATGTTTTTATTTTGTTTCTGTCTAGGTTATCCAAACTCAAAGGAGTGATATCACCTAAAAAGAAAGACACCAACATTATACAGATGTGGAGTGACCTCTCACAGCAAGGTCAGTAAACTGTGCTTTAAATCGCGGTTGTCGTCGAGCAGCGCGTGTTTGAATTTCATGTAAATAAACAATGTATTTTACACTCGTTATACGTCGCTATGAGTCCCATATCAAACAGGATGCGGCGAGAGGACTGACGCCCTTTAATATTTATGTTTGAAATAGTTGAAGTGAGGTTTTATCAGATGTTTTTAAAAACATTTTTATATACATGTATATATAAATACCATGGTTAGTAAGAAGAATTGCTATCTCACTAGTTCCAGGGAACTAGTTCCGTGATCCTCACTATAAGCAATTTATATAAATATCCAAAAATATATATTTAAAATTCTTAATTATTTACTCAATTTTATTTACTTATTTGTTTATTTATCATTTTTATTTATAATTCATTTGTATATCAATATCTGTATGTATGTTTTATAGTGCAATAAACTCATTCATTCATTCATTCATTCATTCACTCTCGGCAAGATTTTGAGTCTATTTGTGTCTAAGCTTCATTAGAACCTGTTGGGACTCCAATCTCTCTTATTTATTGACCCTTTGAATGTCAGACTTTTTTTCCCGCCAAAATTTTGTTAAAACGGTTTGCAAATTTTTACACATTTTTAAAAAATAATTTAACAAAATCTACAAAAAAATTACTTTAGGTCAGATTTATATCATTTTCCATTAGCTGCAAATCTTGCTAATTTTTTTTTAAATATTGCAAAAATAATGCAAATTTATTTGATGAAAAGTGACATAAGTTGACTTTGACATTCAAGGGGGTCAAAGGAAACTGAAAAGTGAAATTTGTTATTATTACAATTCCTGTTGAAATTACAATACGTGTGCTGCTATGTAAACTGAAATTCCAGTGGGGAAAAATTAGCTATTAAAAGATTACTGTACATATAGCGAAGGTAAATAAGCCTCTCAGAAAATGTTACTGCTATTCTAAGCCTCCCCTGTTGTGTGCATGCCTTGTTTATTTGGGGGGGGGGGGGGTTAAAGAAATGGAATACTACACATACCTTTGAAATTCGGGTAACCAAAAAGATTTTTTTTGGAATCTCTAAAATCATATGTTAATTTTGTCGCAGGTAAGCACCGCTGCGATACATTTCAAGCCACCGATTCATTGACATCTGAGGAACTAATCCAGACCTATTTAGAGAATCATAACATGGTTGAGGACCACCGGCTCTATCGCATCGCTGAGGTACCACTAGAAATTGATGATTCTGACGAATCAGGTATGAGAATAAATTTTCAAATTTATTTATTTTTCAGTGAAAGGTATTTTGTACATGACTTTTATTAAAAATTGATGAATTCTTTATTCGTGTAATTCCCATATATGTCCGATCAAGTATCATAAATGGTTGCTGAAATTATCGTACATCAGTATACGATGATATTCATTAAAAATTAATCAATTTTTAAATTTAAATAATCATTATCAAAAATGTCATGGACTTAGAAGCAGATTTTTGTGATTGTGATTTGTGACAGCTGTAACGTAAAACTGATTTTTTTTATTTTTTATCCCTTCTATTTTTTTGGTTCCCTTTCACGATTCCAGCCTTAGTGTACCAAGGTAATGCTCACAGATGTCCAACCCAATTTTTTTTGTCATATTTGGAACCATCGTCATGTTTAACTGCTCGGCTAATTTATTGATATTCATTAAACTTACTGCATGGTAAAAATAACAGTTTTACATATTTTCAGGCTATGTACCACTAGTAGCTCGATATGAAATATGCGCTTCTATCCCACGAATGTATAATATATATCCCATATTAGTATATACTAAAAATTATTAAAGTAAGCGTAATTGCTGAATGGTTTACTTTATTTCCATCCATCTGTCCATCCATCCGTCTGTCCACCCATGCTAATAGTGAAGTGTTCATTCCCACGTATAACGTTGCTACACTGCAGGTGTGCTGCAGTTTTTTGTAGCATGATTGCGATAATGTCTTGCCAACCTTCAACCCTTGTGTAGTTCATAAGATCATTTATTGATAGTGCTGAGCTGCACCTGGAGCTACAGTTGTGTTTGCTTACACTGGATAATGAATGTTGCCGTTTTTCTTGCTGGATAATGAATGTTGCCGTTCCTTCTTGGCTACCAACTGTTCTAGTACCACATCTAATGTTTGTAATGCAAATGTAATTGCATGTATTATTTCAGTCGTGAATCATTCATTATCAGTAAATTGATAATGCACTTTCTTGCTATATATATTGATAGATGATAATTAAGAGTAATGCAACATGCTAATAACTTTCTATTCAGTAAACACACTATGAAACATTTACTCATAGCTGCATGCTGTTTAAATGAATTGGCTTCTTCCTTTATTCACCCTTGTCATTAATTTAGATAAATTTATAATAATTTGGCAAAATTAACTGCCATTTTTTAACAAAAAAATTAATTATAATGCTCCATTTTAAAATTGCACATAGATGTACGTTAATTAATATAACATGATAGCTGAAAATGCACATTTTGCAGAAAAAACAGATTCATCAGTAAGAAAAATATGTAAAACCATTGCTGAAAATGTATCGTAGACGCAAATGATTAGCGAGTTTGAGAGAGAGGGAGAAAAAAAGAGAGAGTGCCATGTGACTTGTTTTCACCTTTCAAAAAAGTGTTTCATTCTCTCCTGCATCTCCACTGTAGTTGTCTTGGCAACATAGATGAGAAGAAGAGTGGACTACAACATGAAGATGATGTAATGGGACACTGTTCAGTAGGGCGTAAACAAGACGCATGGTTCTTTCTCTTTCAAATATATTTTGGCAACCATTTATATCTCGGCTTTATTTAATAGCCCTGCTAACTAACAAAAAAAGCTGCCACTCAATCTTGTTTCCAAGGATGTCTTTAGAATTTAACCCGCAGAATTAGGCACTGTTGGCCATTTTGAAACTTGAAATTGGGTTGAAGTACATAGTAGAGGTACTTGCATTTCAAAAACTAGTTCTGGTACCCCAATATTTTTTTTCTCAAATAGCCAGTGACCTCGAATAGTTAACTCTTATCTGTCAATGTAATGTCAATGTAAAATTTCAGGAAATTAATGTTTCAAAATGTTTACTTGTGATTTGTGGTGTGAATCAAGTTCTCTTTGTGCTATTGTAAGAAAAAGTTAGGTTTGTTTTTTATTTCAATAACAAAAAAACAGATTTAGTTTATGTTAGACTGCATTGGAATATTTTACTTGCCAAACTGTGATTGGTGAAAATTTAAAAGTCTGAAATGGGTTTCATATCACCCCACCCCCTCCTTATATATATGTGTGGTGTAATTTGGAAAACTTCCTTGCATTACAGCAAATAAGCTTAACATCAGTTTTTCATGAAAACTAGATATCATATTTTCATTAAATACTGTATTTGCTCTATTACCGGTGTGTTTGTCAGCTGTTGCTGTTTTCAGAGAATCTAACTTAAGACAGTCACGCATGATGAAACACTTAAAATTTATAATGTTTACAATCACTTTTAATAGAGCCAGTATGGTAGATGTATTTATATAAAAGATTTTATTATTCATTTATATACATGTAATTTCACTAGCATTACCGTACATTCATTCATGTCTCATCATAGTCGTATCTAAACACTTGTTTGAAAGAAAACAATGCATTTATTGATTGAGAAACTGTGCAAGGCTGTGACACTTTCAAAACTGGTGTGAATAAAATAGACGCGGTATTGAAGAATATTCTACTGACTGTTTGCATGCTTACTTCTTATTCTCTGTACTTCTAAATCATTATCTTTAGCAGTACATTTTATATACACAAGACTATGCAGGACATATGTTTTTGTGGTGTCCAAAATGGCGTGTCCTGCTGAGACTTCAATCCTCATCGCGTCACTCACTTTGCACACAGACTGGAATCAAATTCTTGTTTCTAGAAACATGTGTGAAATCGTGAGGTAGTATGTAGTATAAAGAATCTATTCAGGGAGATATATTTCTGACTTTTAGAAAATATATTGTTTGCTATGCATTTCATATTTCCTTTTTTTTCTCCAAGTGTGAATTGCTGTGCGAACCTACCACACACGGCTGCATCAGCCGGTGTCATGGAATCTTCGCAGAAATTTGCATAAAATGCGGTCGACTGGCGATCTCTGACCACCACCGTGGTAATGACCGTGGTGAACTGCTTGTTTGATTTCCTACTCTCCCCTTAGCTATATCTAATGCTGTCTTTAAAAATGCCACATTGACTCAATCGATCATATTGTACATTAACTTTGCATATGTCTACAGACAATTTTTTTTAATTTTGTCAAATATTGTAGTGGTGAAAATTCTCTAGGCTTCTATGACACAGAGTGTCAGCGACTTTAAAAAAATTTTGGAAATACCTCATAGCAAAAATGAAACAGTTTACTGTATGTTATGTACATACATTTTGTCTTGAAAAAAAGTAAAAAACATAGACGATATTTCTGTTTAGGACTACATGGGATAACGGCATTAAGACAATTATGGTAATTTTGATACGCTATTCTGTCGTCAACCAGGCCCGGTCGAACAAGCACCTTAACCTTAACCAAGATTCCCACAATAGTGAATGAATCTCGGCCTGTGCATTTAGCCTTTCCCATTGAGTCTGTCGCACTCACCCAGGGTAAGGGGCCAACACTTTTTAATGTTCAACCCAAGGTAGGACTATAAAGGTCTACTGTAGTAGCGAAGAAGTGAAGAAAACAAATGATTCATGTGCATTGTCACCATCAGGTGAATTAGAAACAGTGAAATTCTCAAATGAAAACCCATATTATGTGAATGCATGAAACCATCAGTATAGTGAGAACATTCAGATTGATCATATTTCAAACAGTTTTCACAAACATAATTTGTCTACTCAATAAATGAGCTATGTTTTGGCATTTCAGGAGTTGGCTAATTGGTATCTTCACAATTTTAAATGGTGTCACCCCCACCCCCCCCCACCCCACCCCCCCATCAGAAGCTCAATGACACAGCGGAAATATAGTCCTACAACTGAATGCAAATGTTATTTGGCACACAGTGGTTGCCATATTGGGGATACAATCTCTCAAGTTATTATTACAAAAAGGAAAGAAAAAAGATGTATAATAACAAGGTTATCATAAAAATATGTATGCACTTGGTCACTACGTGGTCATGTTGATCTCCGCTGTGTGTAGGTGGATACGATAACCTCATATTTAATACTGGGAAAATCTGACCCCCCTCCCTCTGTCTTTCACTATAATCAGAAAATAAAGCATGCATGTATGCTGGTATGGTTATTTTTAGCGTAATGTAATTTGCATAATAATTTGCATACTAAATTTGTTAAATTCTAATCTCCCGCCATTCCACCACTAACAATTCCATTATTGCATTTATTCTTTGGATTTACTATATTATATTACGGTGTTTATGCGTCAGTTCAGGAAAAGCATTCCTGTATGTGGTGTGGTACAGAATACTAGATGATGTGAGTTGAATCGTAAAACGTTTGCTTTCTATAAACCAGCATCATCACAAAAAGCATCATGCATTGTGACCTCACTCACCATGTACATGTGTTTTTTTTTATTACAATTCTTTTTGATTTTTACAAAAAATGTCAAAAATAATCAAATCAAATGTTTATGAAAATGATTATTTTAAGCAGATTCTATATTTTGACACACCGTACTCACTGATTAATATGTACCAGTTACAGTATAACCACTTCTAAATGAATTTGGCAATAAAGAATTTACTAGAGAGAGAGAGAGGCTTCTCTTCTATTGTCACCCCATGCAAGCCTTTAAAAACGTTTCTTTTATTGACTCCCCATCCCAGCCTTTAAAATCTTTTCTCTTATAAAAGAAGCCCCTTTTGGATATTCAGCCCAGCTTCGCTTTTATTAGGTACACAGTCAGTCTACAAAAAGTCCTTCCTATTGGCTACTTGGCCCAGTCTACAAAAAGTCCTTCCTATTTGCTACATGGCCCAGTCTACAAAAAGTCCTTCCTATTGGCTACATGGCCCAGTCTACAAAAAGTCCTTCCTATTGGCTACTTGGCCCAGTCTACAAAAAGTCCTTCCTATTGGCTATTTGGCCCAGTCTACAAAAGCCTACTTCTTATTGGCTACTTGGCCCAGTCTACAAAAAGTCCTTCCTATTGGCTACTTGGCCCAGTCTACAAAAGCCTACTTCTTATTGGCTTCGCTTTTATTAGGTACACAGTCAGTCTACAAAAACTCCTTCCTATTGGCTACTTGGCCCAGTCTACAAAAAGTCCTTCCTATTTGCTACATGGCCCAGTCTACAAAAAGTCCTTCCTATTGGCTACTTGGCCCAGTCTACAAAAAGTCCTTCCTATTGGCTATTTGGCCCAGTCTACAAAAGCCTACTTCTTATTGGCTACTTGGCCCAGTCTACAAAAAGTCCTTCCTATTGGCTACTTGGCCCAGTCTACAAAAGCCTACTTCTTATTGGCTACTTGGCCCAGTCTACAAAAAGTCCTTCCTATTGGCTACTTGGCCCAGTCTACAAAAAGTCCTTCCTATTGGCTACTTGGCCCAGTCTACAAAAAGTCCTTCCTATTGGCTACTTGGCCCAGTCTACAAAAAGTCCTTCCTATTGGCTACTTGGCCCAGTCTACAAAAGCCTACTTCTTATTGGCTATATGACTCAATAGCTTTGAGAGATAATCTATTGGATATTGATTGAACTGACGTGTAAAAATCTGGAAATGCATGTTTCCCAACATTGTGAGTGAATCTTCTTTTGATAATAGTTGTAACAATAACTTTGTTCTTGTCCAGTTCCAGAAAGAGAACTCAGAGCAAACGAGAATCCATTAAAGATCCAACACAACTGGCCAGACATGTCGTCATTTAGGTTTGAACTGAAGAAAAAACATGGAAGTCAAATTAAGGTAAGAGAACTTGATTATACTTCCAAAAGTTGAATAATACTTTATTATTTCTTCACTTGCACGTACTGGTAATTACCTAAGATTGCTCCATTCTAAGTACACCTAAGTTACTGATAACTGACTTGGCTTAAAACCTTTCTAACTTGTCAATTCATTGCTATATGTTAAACATATCTAGGCTGTAGATAATTGATTACTGTAAAATGAATCTTTTTGGAATTTAGAAATTTTTAGATTATCAATGTTCATCTCTGATTTTTCTCTCGGGTTCCATTCATAATTGGATATTTTTTTAATTTTTTTTTTTAAATATTTTTGTGCCAGGCGACAGTTCTGTACATTGAATGTCACCGTTGTCTCTCCTGACTTTTTTTTGTATGTGCAAATTGCAAGTGCTAGTGCTAACACATAGTGCATTTTGCCACAGAAGTCATATTCATGTTTGGGACTACATGACAGGGCTGTGTGGCCATCTCTCTGTCAAATGGCAATTTTAATGCGCTATCCTGGCGTCAACCAGGCTCGGTCGAACACAAGCACCTGCGGACCTTAACAAAGGTTCCCCCAAAGTCGCATTCGTTAGTGAATGAATCTCGGCCAGTGGAATTGGCCTTCCCAATGAGTCTGTAGCACACTCACCCAGGGTAGGGGTTGACCCTTTGATGTTCGGCCTAAGGTAGGATTTGAACTTGGGTCTACCGATCATGAGTCTGGAGCGACAACCACTATGCTACCAGTGACCGACTTCATAATTGGATATGCTCCCCATGGTACTCTTAATATTGAACAGTTGCTTCTTGATGGCATCATCACTAAATGTCGAGTCATGGAGAAAAATTGCCGTGTACCAACAAGGAACAACGGCAGTTGATATTTAGACATGAGATCCTGCAGATTTTGTAGCCTACCTACCATGTAACGCCCCAAATTACCTCAGCCTTGATAAAATTCTGTTGAATTTCATAGTACATGTATTTATGACGGACACATTTTCTAACTCGTTTAGCATCACAAGCTTTTCCCATCTTAATTTAGGTGCAATATTTGGCATGTTTCATTTATTTTTTCTATTTTTTTTTTTATTTTGGACCAAACAGGCATAATTTCTCATTGGCTAAAGGTGTGAATGTGTATATTTGATCTGTGTATTTGACCATACTATACACAACAATATATCTGCATTTGGGTCAATACAAAATTGAAATGAACACGACCACATTGACCACAATTTCTGCACACTGTGTACAATAATATTTATGTTAATGGTACTTATTTTTCTGCATCAGGTCATGGACCGTATCACTGGTCACAAAGCCAAGGGCAAGCTGATGACGATATCCCAGTCAACGCCTTGTTATAAAGTCCTACAACTAGCTCTTCATAAATTTGACATGAAGCATGTTGACACAAGCCTATTTTGTCTTCTAGAGTTGGATGACGATGGAGGTGAGATTAAAAGTGATAAATGTCTATTTTTCGAAAGACATAAATATTGCACTCAATTTGGTACCATGCATGTTATTACTCTACAAGTTGTGCATATGTTTCAGTGTCTGATCCACAATTATTATAAAAAGGGGTACTGTAAACTCTGTATTAAGAGCCGTGGCTTCTTATAAAATGGAATAATACAACAGAGGGGATGCGGCTTCTATTAGAGCATCTACACAAATGAGAAATGGTGAATTTTTGGGTCTCAATTATTCAAAAAGAATGGGTGCGGCTTCTATTAGGGATGTGGCTTCTAATACATATTTTACTGTAATGATGCTGTGGTCGTGTCACAATTTCACCCACTTTGCTTGCTTATTCTGGCACTCGTTCTCATTTCATGACTCACTTACTATGATTTTCATTCAAATTCCTTTTTACCTTGCCCGTACCATCAAAGATGGAAGGGAAAGGTATACTAAGGGAAAAATTTTGTCCGGCGTTGTCGTTGTTGTCGTCGGCCGCGGCTTCGTCGTCGTCGTTAATAATTGTTATTGTGTGCATAATAACTTTACTAATTCTATTCCAAACTTTATCAAACTTGGTCACCTTATTCATCAGTATAAAGTCTTCCCTGAGTTTGAACAACAGATGTTCTGTATGAAAATATCATGCAAAAATTGAGAAAATCTGATAAAGTATTTTGACTGTTTCTACTTGACTGATCACTGGTGATACACATCAAAGGTCACTGATCTCAGTGGAAATATGCATTGTTGTATGTGTTCAATGAAGCAAATGATTTATCTTTTAATAATATCCTTGGTAATGTATTTCAGAATCCTATACTGGGTTTCAAAACCAACTCATGGAGAGATTGCACAGTCTGATACACATTTGCAAACCTACCAATAAAATCTTTACAGAAAACAAGATGTCAGAAAATCAATATAAGCACCCTATGAACTGGGTGCCTAACTTTGATCAAGATCTGAAGCTAATAGAAAATCTGTTTACCGTATTTGTCTCCAGTTAAGCGTCACCTTCAATTAGGCGCCAGTGCCACGAAAACATCGTATTTTACACCTCAATTAAGCGCCAGACAGAGTTGAAATTTTGGGACGTAATGATCGTGAATTGGGCGCCGGCGGATCGACTACAGGTTACCGGTTAGTAGCGATAGACGCGATCGCAGAAGTCTCTCACTATTACTGTACGAATGACTTTAATGTAAAAAAAAATTGGTTTTGTGTCTAACAAATTTTGAGAAATCGGTCTATAATCTCTTGAAACATGTCTTTTTAGTCTACTGTAGAAAATATCCGCGTGGTTTTTAATTTCACAGTAAGTCCATAAGAACGAAATTAAAACAACGCGAAAATGTTCTGTTTCAAATGCGCTGTTATCACAGTAAACAGTGTTAAATTATTCTTT
The DNA here is from genome assembly GCF_978046115.1 of Saccoglossus kowalevskii. NCBI lineage: Eukaryota > Metazoa > Hemichordata > Enteropneusta > Harrimaniidae > Saccoglossus > Saccoglossus kowalevskii. The sequence continues at coordinate 17,972,913 of NC_140656.1, read as the reverse complement.
AAATGCTCAGTTTACTTTCCAAAAATAACTAATTTCTTGATTTGAAAAAAAATCATGCCGTTTTTCCCACCAAAATCAAAGCCGAAAGATCGCAAACATCGGCAAATCACTTCCGCATTGTGTTCATACATTATTTAAATGAGCTATGGTAATTTGATCACGTTGGCATCATCCAGCATTTTGATTGGTTAATTAACGACTTGACCTATTAGGTCAAAGAACACGTTTCAGGTAAAGTCCTAGACAGGAAGCATGGCAGACATCGTGACATCGAGCGTTTACATGCGACCATAATCATTCGCTTACGATGAAATTAAGTTGAATTTTACTTGCATTTTATTTTTTGGACGTTATTATAATTACTACTGAGTAATAATAATCGTAACCGTGGAATGCAGCATGACCGGATTTTGCTACCGTGATCATTTACTACTAAGCGATGCATTTGTGTTTGTTTTATTTTTCTGTTGATCGTACAGCAAACTAGGAATGTTTTCTAAAAGATCATAAATTTTGTATAACTTTCTAGACTGTCTGAAAACGGGTCATTTACTCAGTACCCGGTATTTAAAATACAGGCTACAGTGACTAAGCGTCAGACTGTAATGTAAAATATTGCCAATAATCTATCACCAGAATGGAGCAAGAACAATGGCTTGAAACACAGTTACCTGTACTAGAACTTGAAGTGCTTGAAATAAGCGCCATTTGAAACACAGTTGCTCAAATTTAACCACAAATAAGCGCCACCATGAAATGAAAGTGTAACAAAGTGGCGCCTAATTGAAGACAAATACGGTTCAAAGTTATCAAATCAAAAACAGTACATAAAAAATACATTAAAAGCAAAACATTTCATCCACATTTTAAAAAGAAAATTATTCTAAAATATATGTATTCTGTATTTGACAAACAGTTCATTCGACAAATGAAAACTCACAGGAATATGTTTCAGCTATTAGAACAGAATGATAGAGTTTTTATAATACTAGTTTAAAAACGCACTTCAGAGATTGCAGTGTTTGAAGATGTAGATTCTCAGGAGGCAACAGTACTGTTGACTTCTCCCTCCACTGGACACCAACTATTTAAGTTGATTTGCATACAAAGCAGAGCTTGCAACATGATAGCTATTCATAAAGGGTGTGTTTTTTTTACTTTTCATATAATACAGTAGTCACACAATGAGGCAGTTCATATTTGTCTCAGTGAATCATTAATTTTTGGCAGACACCTGTACAAAATACTTGGACTAAAGCCAGCTAAATTTTTCTGTTATCTTGCATGTTTTATGAATCTATTCACATCTAAATGCAGCACTTTTTTTTTTGCAATGAGACATTTGTTTTTATTCTAAAATATCTGAATTACTTTGAATAAAGCTGGAAATTATGTTCCTTAAAATAATTAAACAAATAAGGCACCAATATTTTGTAAGATATTTACATCTTTTAAGGACATTCGGTAGACTGATTCCCGACTGTTGGTTCAACACCATAACTTGTTTGTATTCAAAATTAATTATGACAATGCATATTTATATTGAAACAAACTATGATAAAAGGAATTATATTATATAACAAAGGGCAAGGTCACCAGAGTTCAACTATGTTATTCAATTCTTCTGGCAATCAATATTAAACCTAGTATTGATAACATGCGATTGCGTAAATTACATGCGTGTTTCTATGGTCAAAATAATTAGTATTTTAAAGATTCAATCATTCGGTATACAACAAACGTCAATAATGTTTTTCTCAAACATAAACTGTTTTTGATTTGTGTTTATTTATAATTGTACAAATGTGACAATGGTATGTATTATTGAGAATGTTATACAGGATTCAGAATCCTAATGAAGTGGTCCCACACTTTGCTAGCAGAGAAATTGGAACAGGAATTCTGTTATTCTGAAACATAACTGTTTTACTAGCAAAAAAAAAGAAAAAGCTGACTGTGCTATACCCCTGTAATCTATTTGATGGGATTCCTGTGTGTAAGCATGCTTTGTTAAAAGCATATTGCATGTACTATGCAGAAAAAAAATGCATGAAAATTGCACACACCAAAAACTAACGAGGGAATCCTAAGGAATTGGCCTAAATCATGTTTCCTGAATGATACACCGATGCTTAATAAAATGAGACTACGATAAAAAACTACAAATCACATAGATACACATGTGACAGTCATCGATGTAAATATATCCAATCTTTCTTGCATTATCCAGATATACGACTGGTACAAGATATGGAGATCCCGGCCCAGCTGCCATCAAATCGATTCATACTGTGCGATAAAGCCAACATGGAAAACCAAATGGCAATCACAGAAAATATCGATGAGTATGACCATGGAATTGTCCGTAGACATTCATCGTCAAACTCACAGAATTCATCAGGTGTAAGTATTCTACGTCGGTTGATTCTTCTAGTTGTACTGTAATATTGAGTTGACGTCATTATATTATTTTGCATGGTTGATTTTAAAATATGTAGAAAAAACTAGAAATCTATTTATCGTGGTTTTATATTCTCTTGAAAAATGACAAACAAAATATAGTTTTCAATTTGTCATGCATGGATATTTATTTACTTTGAGTGTTGAAAATATATATATAATGTCATCTGTTCGCTGTATAAAAATGAATTCAGAGACAGAAATTTGAAATACCAACACAGGGGGGCGCTATTATGTTGTTCAAACAGACACTAGGTGGCGCTGTTACCACATTTGTGTTTATTAAATACAATTGTGACAATGGTATGCATTATACAGGATTCAGGGCCGTAGTAAACTGGTCCCACACTTCACGAGCAGATAAATCAGAGCAGGAATAATTGTTATTCCCAAACATACTAGCAAAAAAAAAAAATAACAGGCAGTGCTATACGACTGTTATGTTCTGATGTAATTTCTGTGTATAGGCATTCATTGGTGAAGCATGTTGCATTCTGGGTATGTTGCATGGTTGTGGTGTTCTCAGATCTTGGTATGTGTAAAGAAACTAATAATTCAGTTTAATTTATTCAGCTATACATGTATTGTACAGTGCATCATTTAATTGGGCGCCTCTTTTCAATGCATTTGCAGAGGGGATATTGCTGAAATCGTGAATTGCCACACTTTGCATTTTTGATGTATTATGCATATATTATGTTAGTTATGAGGTAATAATGGGGATAATACTGAATATGTATTGCATATTTTTTCCGTTTACTAAAATGGTAATGCACTCATGGCACAGCCAAGCATACACTCTGTGAATACCACTTCAACCACAGAGTCCAATCTAATACCAAAGTTAGATATATTGAATAAATTGGAAGCGGAGGTAAGATTGGGAAAGTAACTGGATTTTTTTTTTAACCTTGTGCCTGCTTTTGACTCTACCCTAAAATCTGCCTAAATATAATTTTTTTGTTTGTGTGATGAAATTATTATTATTGTATAATTATTTGATTAATTTTTAATTGAAATTCACATATTCTTCTCAAAGTATATCTTCTTTTGGTGTCAGTCGAGTTCTTTTGCCTCAGGAAAACGCTTTAACCCTGACCTTTAACCTCTGACCCCATTTCCCCCCCTTACACTGAACAGTACCGTCTCATCCTTTCAATGTAACTTTTGGTGCATGATTTGTGACAATAAATGTGACAAAAGTTGACTTTGACAGTCAAAAGGTTTAATCATCTTAATCTATATTTGAACCCTAGCATGAACTTCAATTTGTCTTTTGTGCTGAACTGTTTTTGACATTTAGGGTTTCAAGCCCAGGGCTCTGACCTGTATTATTTTTTCTCAATACTATTTTTTTTTTTCTTCAGTTTTTCTTTTTAATTATCACATTTTGTGTTTTCATTATCAATATATCTTTTAATTTTTTAGCCAGTCATGTATTCTTAAATGAATCCTTGGAATCGGCCTATCTTTACCGAGCATTCAGACTCGTTGAGTTGCCAATGACTCAATTAGAATATCAAAATACCTAGACACTGTATTTGCTCTATTTGAAATGCAATATGAGCTCATAAAAAACAACTATTTTAGTGTGACTTCATGTACACTGTACCTTAGCTGTACTGGTCAATGTGTGCTGGTGATATAGGATGTACAGTACCATATTTTCTCTATTAGTAGCACATTTGCTTACATAAATGACAGAGGTAGTTCCTTAGTCATACTAATGAATCAGGTTTTAATGATTTGATATACCATAAATGCAATTTTTGATTCGTTGGAGATGCGCTGAAAATTGAGCAAATATGGTAAAGGTATTTTTTAGATGTAATGAAGTCGTGCATTCTGAACTTAAAGCATACCACCATCGTTATATTTGTCACTGCAATAGAAGTAGGATAGTTATGAATTTTTTGAAATATTTGTAATATACACTGCAATTGACAGATAAGTACACGTAAGCCCTGAGCTTTCCTTGATTTACACAAATGATGATGTAAAACACCCTAAATCTAATGTAAACCCAACATGTGCCTGTAGTGTTTTAACACTGTGCTGGGTGTATTTTATTTCCAGATGGCGTCTATCGAATATGAGCTGTCCCAGGACTCTGAGGAGTCCAATCAAGCTGCAGCCACTCAGAAGTCGTCCAGAGACGCCCAGAAAGAAGAACTTCAACTCAAAGTTGTAGAGGTATTCATGCATTTTGTTCTTTGTTTGGGTTTGTCTGTACTGACTGGTCTTGAGAATAATGACCATTTGGTGGCCATTTTTGTCAATAAAACTAAAGACATTATTTGAACATTGCCTGAACTGTAACAGACATAACAACTCCAGTCAAACTTAATGATACAGATAAATTTTACTCTGTTGCTCAGTTATGGCAATATCTTTTTGTCAGTATATACACAGTTGTTATAGCAACTGATTGTTTTCACAATGGTTCAACCTACAGCTTGAAATGCAGTTATTAAAACTGGAAGATAATCTGAAGACAGGTGCTAATCAGCTCTCGTCTGTCAAGAAAGAAAACCAGAAGCAGAAAGCAAAGGAGAAAAAGGTAGACTGGGTAAATAAAGTATCTGGTCATGTTGTGATGAAAATAAATTGTGCATAAACTAAAATTAATTTTGTCTATTTTGTGATACTCACATTTTAATGTGACGAACAAGATGACCAGACACTAAACTTCTTTTGAAGGGGAAAGCTAGAATTCTATTTGTTATGTTTCATTGAAATGGCAAAGAAGGAAAATAAATCACAAACTATATTAACCACCCAGTACCATAAAATGTTGATTTTACTACATTGTTGCTTTTCACTCTTCAGTTCATGGTACTGCAGAAAACAGTTAGCAAGTTATTAGATAGTTATAAGAAGGAACAGTCGGTGATTAAGAAAAAACTGACGGATCAAAGCAGGAAAAGAGAGGGTGAGTTGTATTTTTAGATTTTGTGGATTGTGTATGAGGATATAATACTAGTACTACTAAATGAATGATTTTGGCTTTATCTGAAGTATCTTGAACCTTGTTGCTATTTTACATCATTTGAACTAAATTTGAAACATGACATTCAATGAAAATTCTCAAACTGCTAGCTAAGTGTGTTAATGCAATATGGCCACAGACCCTCAAGCAGTTAGGCAATTTATAGCTTCACAGTAGTAAATTCACTATTGGGTTGAGAGTGAGATTATGGTTTGAAGATTGTGTATGTGGAATTTGTGGGTGGTGGTCACAGTAAATCAAGTGGAAGACATGCAAGACCAACTCAATCATTTGCACCATCATCAGTCAGAGTCATAGTCAAATTTATGGTGCATCCGTTCTGGTCAAACACCCTAGTTTTGCATCTCCAGTAAATTCTGGACCTATATTATGAATATGACCAAGCCAAAGTACCAGTGTATTTATCCAGAGTGTATCACCGTGACAGTTACTGGAAGTACTGTGCATATTATGGCTTCACAAATCGATTGGAAAGCATGTCAGACATTCAGTCTTATGTTGAAAACACAACAACTACATGTATCACCCATATTCAAATTCTTTGTCTGTTCTTCTCAGACGTACTGCCGCTTGCCATTGCTGACCTGAAAGCCAGTTTAGAGCGTACAACTCTGGATATACAAACCAAAGAAAAACAGATACAGAAACTAAAACAAGAACAACAGGATGTGAATGAGCAGGGAATGAGGTAATGAATGTGTCTTCATTTCCGATTCCTGGACTACCATATTCGCAGCTCATTTGCTTTATAATGTGATTCTAATTAAGAAAATATGGTATTTATTTTGTTCTTTCTTAGGTGTAATTTCCTTTATAGGAAATCCCTTTCACAGAATTGACTCTACTGAGAACATTTTAGTCTTGCAACAATAGCAACTGTTATCGAAATCTTACACCAAAAGTACATATAAATAATGTCTAAATCATTGATTTTATAGATACCAGGTGGCCTCGCCTACAAAAAAGTTTAAATGTTTTTTGTGTTAATATTTTTTCTGTGGATATATAAACATCTTGACATCCTTAGAGCCAATATTAATTATTATAAAGCTAGCATTGCCACCCATGGCGTTGGTTCGTGTCAACACATTCTCTTCATGTCAACACAGTATGATTTCTTTTGTATATGCATACCTGTAACAAAAGCCACCAATTTCTAACTGTCTGATGTCATTGATTCTCTAGAAACATTGATGTCATTGAACTGCTTGAGTTGGAATACAAAGTTGCTTTATCGGAATGTTCATTGTTACATTTACAACATAAGCATGTGACGCAGTACGCAGAATTTGAACTCGCTAAAACCGAGCATTTATTGCTGCAGGAGAAGGTGAGAACCGGCATTTGTTAGACATACCTTGTATGTCAGTAGTGTGTGTTGTCATTCAAGTAACTTTCTCATATGGTATTTTATAATTATTTGTGATTATATTGCCCACCATAGTTTGGGCAGAAAAGCTGTATTGTCGTCATTTTCAGTAACTTGGCGAAAAATTAAATCGGTGGTCGTCGGTTATACTCATCAAAACCTGACACATTTAACATTCACTAACTTTTTTATGTTTGGCTTTGATTCTAGTGCATACTAAACAACCTATTAACCTAGGAAGTGTCGGTACCGTACATAATTTTCAATGTTCAAAGTTTGCTCAGGACGTAATAGTAGCATGAATCATGAAAAATATCGCCTAAACTCAATCACAACAGAATCTACAGTACTGTTCAGATAAATGTATGCTTTTGATGAGCAAGTGTAATAATTGTAAACTGTTTCATCAAGAAACCAAAAAAAGACATTGCTTTACATGGTTGTGTTTCTAATAGATCCATAGTTGAGCACCTTTTCAGCTTATATGCGTCTGTCTGAGATGTGTTTCTAATTACGGTACCATATTTGCTCTATTAGAAGCATGTGAGAGCCAGTAATATTTATTATCATACACTCGGCCTCGTAAAGTTATGGAAAGTGCGCCCTCACATCAGGGCAATAATTTCCCTTATCATGCCTGGCCCAGCACGCCTGGCTTTTCTTAATCAAAAGAAAACACCTCATTCTTAATTAATAACGTCGTGTGGTTGAGATCACGCCATGCTAAAATTGTGATTACACCTATAGGGTATATGATAAAACCTTTATGGACTTGTTTCAGCTTTTGCTGCCCTCATTCATATGGCTTACAAGTCCTCGCAAGCTCGTGCATTTCTGTTGCACGACCTTGGGCCACAAAAGCTGTATCTAGTCCATAAAGAATATTTGAATTTGTGCTATTAATGCCATCTTTATACAAAAGATTACCTATGTGTATGCGCTTCTAATAGAGCAAACATGGATTACATGTATATGGATCATCCTACTGGGATGATCTCTTGAGTAGATTTTATTACTTCCAAACCACGCCCATTTCTCACACTAAGATTATTATGGATATTCATATTGTTCTTATGTGATTAATAATTACTTGCTTACGCACTAATACATGCACCATTTTTGTTTTTATGTACGCTTGTTTTTGTTTGGACCTGTCCTATCCTTCCCACCGCTCTACCCAATGTGTTCACTTGTGGGTGTCGTTATTGTTTACGTTGTTGCACCGCTTTACGCTATGATGTCTGTTTTTGTACGTGTAGAAGAAACAAGAAACCCGGGTAAGATTTCACTTCATACTAATAGTATACTGCATGTCATTAATTTCATATCCACCGTGTGGGGTTTCTTTTACTCTCCTGGGTCACATCATGGTTTCCATGGTTACATTATCATCATATCGATGGTTACATATCTTGTAACACACATATTGTTCACACCATTATGTCAGATTATTTTACAGTATAGAAGCTTTATTTCACCCTTATGTAGTCAACATTTGCATCGTTGCAATTTTATCTTTTTCTTTTTTTTTCCCATTCTTTATTTATCTTTCTCTGTTACTTTCTCTGTCAGTGTACGAAAGGGTCTGCCCAACCAATGACATTTCCATTATCTAGAATGCATTTCTGGTAACCTGTGTAATGTTTACTGGTCTGTTAAATTGCTATCTGATTTAACCTATCAAGATAAAGAAAATATCGAAAAATACATCATTAATATCAAAAGCCGATAATGTCAACTATTTCACACAAAAAATCACTGTAACTGTGATCCTGATCTGTTGCTTTTATAGAAAAAAGTCCATTAACCCATTTGGTTTAAAATTAATAAAGAAAAAATTGACAAAATACACAAATTGCAAAATATTTTATCGAGAAAAATGTCATTCAAATGTAAATTTGAAATAATAAAAATGTCTTTTAAATTACTTTTGTGCGAGACAAATTTAGTGAATATTTAGGGAAAATTTATTTTTGTAGCAGTGAATATATATTCCTGAAGTTCTTTAGACTGATTGGCAGTGACTTTGGTTTAGTCTTTGAATTATCACTTTGCAGAACTTAAAAGTTCATAAATTTGACACAAAACTGGCCATCGGTAAACTTAATTTGTAAATTTGTTCGCACCAACTAAATTTCACATTAACGTGTCTAAAAGCACCCACTGCTACAATATGTGTCTACCATGGAATGAAAGTGAAATACAGTTAATAGCGATTCTCATTCATTTGTACATGTCATTGACACTGACTTCTTGTTCTTCCTTCTGTCACATTTGTTTTTGTTCGTTTTCACACTTGCTGTGTCTGTTGTGTTTATTTTTTAACCCAAGAGTGCAGCACACATATTATTTTCACAAATATCTTTTAAGTTGAACACCAAATGACTGACAAAATTGTTCGGTTTATTGGGGTTTTCGGTTTGTAAAGATACTTTTAGATTAAAGTTTAATATGACGAAGGGTCTGGAAAATGGTTTTTGGTTTACAGGGGTTTTCGCTTTATAAAGGTGGTCAGTTTATAGGTCTCTTGTATGTGTAATTTTTACGCTAATCCAGTATTGATTTGATTTGCACAGCTCACTATTTACCAATTTAGACTGTCGATATAAGATGAAGATCCTGTGGACGTCATTTGAACAGACTGCCACAAAAAAAAAAGAAAGGCCAAGTTATCTATCATTTCAAGATGGCAAAGCCATGTAATACATGCACTACTAATTCATGTGCACAGGAAAAATCTACCAAAGATGTGAACATGAATCGTTTCTTTCAGGTTGACTCTCGCTGTTTTGTTCTCACTCATGAGATCTTCATCTCATATCACCCTAATGGCATGCCCTTATTTCTATCTGCCTTTGGAAATATCTACTGTCTTAGGGACTTCGTTCTATGAGGAGCTTAATTATAATTAATTTCTTATTTTATTTTTATTTATTTATTTAATCCATTTCTGACTCAAAAGCTTGTATACAAATAATTTTCATTATATGACCTAGAGCGCCAAGTCAAACTTACAAGATTAGAATTAACACATAAGTCAATTTCATTTTTTGACAGGCAAAACAAAAACAACATTCAGTTTCCATGCAGTCTGTGCTTCCTTTACAAGAACCCTGTTTCATCATCGCTATGGAGATCATCCCTGGTCACCATGGATACGACTTTGTTATCTCATCCAGTGATTATGAGGAGGACGGTGTGTATGTTACATCATGTGAATTAACCAGTCAACTGAGAGAAGGGGACAGGTAAGATATTGTGAAAATGTATAACTTGGGTGGTCGTTTCATGCAGGTTTATTCGTATTTGAACTTCTCATCACATTGATTTTAGTTCATTTGACATTATCAAATATCTATATGGTCAGGGGCATCCATGCTTGTGTGTAGAATGTGTGCCAGTGTGTTTTAATTCTTTTACTTCTGGTCAGCAAGTGTTTCTAAATATGTACTGAACACATGCTGTCTTGAAGTGTCTTGTACAATGCATCATGGAGAAAGCTAGGCAGTGAAGATGTTTGCATCTTAGTAGGATTTTTTTTTCGCCCTCTCGCATTAGTTTTGGGGTCTCCAGAGGATGTCATTCATAAATTTAAATCAGTGTGGCCTAAATAAAATTAAAATAAATTACGCCCTCTATTGTTTAAAAGTTTTTGTCATGTCAAAATGGCGTAGGTGGCTGTAAGCATGAACTATATTCAGTTGTAAGCAACGTCGTTCAAAGAAACAATTTGACTTGGTTGTGAAGTCGTAAGAATCAGTAAATATCTCTTAAAACAGACTACGGATATTTTAGTGAGATAATTGATAATTTAGAATCGCTGTTTTCCAAACTATTTAAAGAAACATGCATGGTATCACTAATCTGCACACATCACACATACATGTATTTAGTATTATAAAGACATTAAAGTTGTATTCTGATTTTGTTACATTGAAAAAAACAAAAACAAAAAAACATGCTAATGTTTTGTCTGAGTGGAGACGCGTTGGAACAAAGACAAGCAGGTCTGGGGTCAAACTGAAGTCATATGCTAATCAGCTATTACGTGAATAATTTGCGATTGACCAGGACTTGGTTATTTCCGTCATGCTTGTAGTCTAGAAAAAATAATGAAACGTCAATAAATCATAAGTGAATCTTCGATGACTGCAGCAGATAACGGTAGTACAATTATTTTCATGAAGTGGTGGTTTTCGAAGAGAACGCAGTGTCCATAACTGTTCAATGCAGTCACATAATGTAGTGTTTTTTTTACTGTTTACCGTAGTTACAGAAAGGAGATGACTCCATTTGTAAACATGCTAATGATTTGACTTAGTCTAGACACTTTAGAACAAACAAAAACGAGAAAGTTGGGGTCAAACTGACGCCATATGCTAATCGACAACTACATAAATAACTTGGCGATTGGCCGTGACTTAGTGATTTTCTGTCAGCCAAGAAAAATAAATCGTAACGTAAATTGTGTACAATTATTTTTAAGAAGTGGTGGTTTCTGGAACGACCGCAGTTTTCTCCACTGAATGGAGATACATTTTCCCTCCAAGGTTGCAGTTTCCCGAAAAATTAATCAAATATATGTAAGATCATGATTTTCTTTTTCTTCTGCTCCATGGTTAGGTCAACAACAATCTGCATGCGACTTTAAAATACACAATCAATCAATCAATCATTTAGCTTTCTTGTCTGACTTTCTTTTCAATTTCTTTGTTTCACACACACGCCAAAATTGCTATGAAAAGAAACAATTCACCGTGTCTGACATTGGGTTTACATTTTTGACAACCTACATGTTTACCGGCAACGTATACGTCTCAGGCACAATATTTTGATTTTGAAAATTGGCGTTGGGAACATTTCTCGAGTCACATGTCTATTTTTAGCTCCGCTGTCAACTTTGTCGAGCGGAGCTTATCATATGAGTGATTGTCCGTCGTCGTTCGTGTCAATGTTTTACTTTTTTGACTTCTTCTTGAAAACTACAAGCCTGAATGCTTTGATACTTGGTGTATATGTACCTTGGGTAGACCTCTCTGAGGTTTGTGCATTTCATGTTGATATCTTCAATTCTCTAATTTTGGTGAATATTTTTGTCATTTTTGGTAAAAAGTGATATTTTCGAGTTCTTGTTAAAAACTGCAAGTCCGATTGCTTTGATATTACATATATAGGTACTACCACATGTGGACCTCTCTCAGATTTGTTCATTTTGTGATGATATCTTCAATTATCTAATTTTGGTGAATATTTTTGTCATTTTTGATAAAAAGTGATATTTTCGACTTCTTGTTAAAAACCAAATGTTCAATTGCTTTGATATTACATATATAGATACTACATGTAGACCTTTCTCAGATTTGTTCATTTCGTGATGATAGCTTCAATTCTCTAATTTTGATGAATATTTTTGTCATTTTTGGTAGAAAGTGATATTTTCGACTTCTTGTTAAAAACTGTAAGTCCGATTGCTTTGATACTATACATATTGTTCATTTTCTAATGATGTCTTCAGTTCTTTAATTGAAATGTGCATTGCTAGCAGCGGAGCTATCTCAGCCGATAGGCTGCTTGTTTATTTTATTTTCAATATAAAGTACTACAGATATGGAAGTAATATCGACAACACATGTTTTTCCATTATCACCCGTTCACGCCAATCACCACGTTCTCCATGTCGAAATTATCAGAGGGTGGCCACTAATAGTACAGTCATTGTGACTGAAAATAGTGTGAAAATGTTGTCCACTCAGAGTCATGAAAATACAGCATAAATATGGGACTTTACTCATAGGAGATAACTTGCTCAAAGTCTTTCATTAGATCTTAAAGCACACTCGATTTCTCATCTGTGACAATGTCTTGAATCGATTCGTATTTTGTCAAAGCCACAACTGAAGTTCCAGCTATCCCGCCTTCGATGTATCGTGCAACCGTATCAGTTGCAAAGAAAAAACGTCCGGTTTGTAGGCCACCAAAAAGACCGCGATTAGAATTTACTGGTATTGTCAATCTGCCAACGACCGAACAAACCGTTCCAGACGCAGCTCCGCTTGCTGATGCCGAACCAACACCAACAATTCCTTCAACACCAACCAACACCACAAGGGCCGCCAGAGGTATCTACAAATCCTTTAACATCAAACAACGCCACGAAACTTATGAGGAGGCCAAGATGATGGGATTTAACGCCACCGCACGGAAATATAAAATAGTTCCTTCGACATTGAAAAGGTGGGGTAAATTAATATGATTTCGATAAGGAACATTTTACAGCGGGTGGAAGAAGACATGGAGGAGGTCGTGTTGTCTCGTATGGCACACAATTGGACGAACACGTCCTTATTTGGGTTCTACAGCAACACGACCTGCAGATCCCCGTTACCATGGACGCAATACGCTGTCATGCACTGTCAGTCATCAAACCTGAGTTCCCGGAGTTCAAAGTATCGCGTGGCTGGTGCGAAAAGTTCATGAAGCGGAACAACCTGGTCTTGCGGTTAAAAACTTCTGTGGCACAGAGGCTACCTGCAGACTTGGAAGTGAAGACATTTGTCCGTGACAAAAGAAATGATGACAATTTTAATTATATCGGAAACATGGACGAGACGCCAGTCTTTTTCGATTTAGTTCCGAACAAAACTGTGGAAGTGAGAAGCGTCAAGACTGTGAAAGTCCGCACTACGGATGCAGAAAAAAGACACCTGACAGTTGTTTTGACAGTGATGTCAAATGGAGATATTCTGCCCCCAATGATTATTTTTAAGGGTAAAAGGGAATTGAAGCTACAATCTCCACCCGGTTTTATTGTAGCTGTCCAAGAAAAAGCATGGATGGACGAAAAGTTAATGCTGCGTTGGATAGACGAGATTTGGAGGCCTTTCACCGAACGTCGCTATTCAAAGCTCGTTATCGACTCATTTCGAGCGTACATAACTGAATCTGTGAAGTCGAGATATCGTGGCGTTAACACTTTACCGACCGTAATTCCTGGCGGTTGTACATCTAAACTCCAGCCTTTAGATGTCTGTATCAACAAACCGTTCAAGTCTGAACTTCGAAAGTCATGGACAAGTTTTATCAGTGACGCTGCTATCAACGCAACACAGGCTTATACCAACGATACCCGACTGAAGACAGCAGACAAGCAAACTATTGTCAACTGGATTGCCAACGCATGGGAAAAAATATGTAATCGCCCATCCATGATTTCACAATCGTTTAAAGTTTGTGGTATAAACGAATGCCATGAACGGTGCCGAAGATCTTCTCATCAGGAGCAATACAGAATAGCAGACATCATTTCTGATTTACTGTTGGATGATGATGACGAGAACGACTGGTTTGAGGGATTTACGCAGTCGGAGCTGCAACAGTAACCATTTCTCACTTGTACCGTCTAACGGTAAATCAAACAAAACGTCCCTTTTCAGGGCCACCACATCCTCCAAAAAGAGATATATCGTACCATATTTTTATCGCCTGAAAGAATGATCGATTGAGCAAGTGTGTATGGGTGTATATTTTATTTTTTATTGAAAAAAATTCCAAATGTGTAATTTTTGTTTATGTTTTATGTGCGTGCTTAGCGTGCAAAACAAACTTGATACATTTTGTACACAATTAAACAATTTATCTCGTTGGGTGGTACACGTAGCGCGTTGAATTACTGCTTGTTTTTCGTTGCAGTTGGATTATCAAAATTACACTCCTATAGTTCGACCAGCCAAACCTACACCCTAATAATTTGACCACCCCAAAAATATTTTCTGTTTTTCTTCTATCAATTCAGCCACTTGCAAAAATAATTATTTTTTCCTGGTCTAATTGTTAGAAGAATTACGGTACTTAAAACATTACCCCCCCCCCCCCCCAAATCAACAAACCAGTATAGGTTACAGATTACTAACAGGGGCTATATCATTTATTTTGTTTACTCAGAATAGTGGAGGTGAATGGTGTAAATGTCTGTGAAGCAACAGATGCTGAAGTCAATACGATGCTGAACAGCAAGATGTCTTCCATTATCGTGGTACTGAGACTGGAACAGAAACACCCAATAAGGGACGATGAGTTGAAGTCCGTGAAAGACGACCTCTCGCTGGTCAGAGAAGAACTACTGAACGAAAAACAGAAACGTTGCGCCCTAGAAACAAACGTCACAAGGTATAAAAGCGATTTATTCATGATCTCCAAAAGTCATATGTCATGGAGTAAAAATCCATTATTCAAGCTGATTTCTCAGTTCCTTTTTTCAAACTATTATCATTGAATTTCCAATTTCCAAGTATAATATCGAATATTATTGCAGCAGTTTTAAAACAATACCCCACAAAAATATCAGGATGCCTAGGTTGCATTAACTGCTGTGATTTAATTTCACCCTTTCTGAGTGAGTTGAAGCGACTTTTATACAAGAATTTCTCCCATTGATTGTTCACTCAAGACTCCTGGCCAATCAGGGTACTGGTACTTTTTTTTTAATTATCAAGGCTCCATTTTCTGATTTATACAGTTTGATTAACTCTACTTACAGTAATTTCTGTGGCCTGGGATGAAAATTAATCATTTAGTGTACAGTCACCTTATGGCAGTGTGCTTGTTGTAGCGTATACCATGCTGAGTTTTAGTCTCATAATGTATTTTGTATACAGATTGAAGAGTTTGGAAACCACAGCGAGGAGAGCTGAGTTCGCAGAGAAGAAAGTACACCACCTCAGTGTAGTGGTAAGTTGATACACTCTTACATTAGTTCTAAATCTTTGGTCAGGTTTGAACTTGGTTACTTCTGATCATCAAGAAAGGGCTACTACTATGGTGGTTACTGGGTTGGCACCATGATAGGTTGGTCGAGACTTTAAATCCAACCTGGAGTATAACACCACAAAAAGAAATTAACCCCAACCCTGGATGTGTGTGCCACAGGCTGAATAGAAAAGCCAAAGATGCTTTACCCTGGAGTGAGTGTGACACAGGCTGAATGGGGGAAAGCCAAAGATGCTGTACCCTGAGTGAGTGTGACATAGGCTGAATGGGGGAAAGCCAAAGATGCTGTACCATGAGTGAGTGTGACACAGGCTGAATGGGGGAAAGCCAAAGATGCTGTACCCTGAGTGAGTGTGACATAGGCTGAATGGGGGAAAGCCAAAGATGCTTTACCCTGAGTGAGTGTGACACAAGCTGAATGGGGGAAAGCCAAAGATGCTTTACCCTGAGTGAGTGTGACACAGGCTGAATGGGGGAAAGCCAAAGATGCTGTACCCTGAGTGAGTGTGACACAGGCTGAATAGAAAAGCCAAAGATGCTTTACCCTGAGTGAGTGTGACACAGGCTGAATAGAAAAGCCAAAGATGCTTTACCCTGAGTGAGTGTGATACAGGCTGAATGGGGGAAAGCCAACGATGCTTTACCCTGAGTGAGTGTGACACAGGCTGAATGGGGGAAAGCCAAAGATGCTGTACCCTGAGTGAGTGTGACACAGGCTGAATGGGGGAAAGCCAAAGATGCTTTACCCTGAGTGAGTGTGACACAGGCTGAATGGGGGAAAGCCAAAGATGCTTTACCCTGAGTGAGTGTGACACAGGCTGAATGGGGGAAAACCAAAGATGCTTTACTCTGAGTGAGTGTGATACAGGCTGAATGGGGGAAAGCCAAAGATGCTTACCCTGAGTGAGTGTGACACAGGCTGAATGGGGGAAAGCCAAAGATGCTGTACCCTGAGTGAGTGTGACACAGGCTGAATGGGGGAAAGCCAAAGATGCTGTACCCTGAGTGAGTGTGACACAGGCTGAATGGGGGAAAGCCAAAGATGCTGTACCCTGAGTGAGTGTGACACAGGCTGAATGGGGGAAAACCAAAGACACTGACCAAGTTTCATTCACTAAATAGTTGTGATTTTTTTACAACACTTGAGAAGTTTCTGTGGCCACACCTGTGGTACATCTAACCAATTATATTGTCAGCTGATTGGCTGACAGTACAGCTGTATTGAAGATAATATTATCTCTAAAATTGATAACAATCTACTGGCTTCCTGAAAACAATATTGCTTGCACCAAAGTTGTATTGTCAGCGAATTACCTGATGATATTGCTGGCTAGGCATATGAAAGATGTTCAGAGCCAAAGTAAGCTATGCACTGTAGGTTCTTGTGTTTAACCCTGCCTGCTTTACACACCTATTTCAAATTATGTTACCATTTGACAGTTAAGATGGCCACTCAGCTGCGTTACAAAGTTCCAAATTTGGAAGTCTGTGTGACCAAATAGATCTTGTTGCAATTTGCACTTTAAAAAAATTTGAAGGGACAATAGTGATATTCAAGGATTGTAGCCAGACATTTGTATATTTTTCATAAAAGTTATTTCTCCTGGTGGTGTAAATAATGTTTGTTGTTCTTGAAATCATTACATTGAGTGTAAGATTTGTTTCGAAAAAAATTTCAACCCAGGCACGCAGAGAAAAAACAAAGCATGCAGAGACTGTTGCAGGGAGAAGATGTTGGCTCATTCCAGAAAAAGAAACATGGAAAAAAAATTTGCACCAGTCACACTCTTCTAGCCGTCCCCTACGATTTCAAACTTTGTAAATGATCATTTTTATTATGACAGTTGAGTGATTCCCAGTATCGTTGTGAAGAGTTAGAAAATAAAGTTGATGAGTTTGAGAAGACAAAGTCAGTCGTCACAGACACTGAGAAGACTCTAGATCACTTACAACAACAGAATCACAGATCAGAGGTTTGTTATTTCAGTATTATAAATAAACACTATAATATGCAGCATTGCGTTTGAATTAATTTATAATTTAATATCTGATGCTATGAGATCCCCATCTTCACTTTATTCTGGTAACTTGTGTCCCTGTTTTGACTTGCTCAGAATTTTCAGCATTCAGTTTTTCATGGGGATGGCTTGGCTATAGAGCCCTCACACATTGGGTAATTAAGTGAATTCCTGCTTTGTTGCTTTCCTGTTGCTATTTTTAGACTGGACTCTCAACCGCTGACTGACTTCACACTTTTTAATTTTGTCCTGGAAGTCTATGGGACTTTAATGTGCCAAGAAAAATGTCATAAGACCTGTTGGCGAAACACAAGTGGCCAATTTTCATTACTCTGCTCTATCTTTGTACATTCAATTTTTAGTATTTGGAGATGGCCATTTGTTTATATTGTATGGGAGTGTTTGTATAGGGGTGATTTGAAATGATCTCTACATCATCACTGATATTTAGTTGTTTGTTGTGTGAAACCCAGATGTCCCTCGGCCAAGATCAATTCAAGGACTTGATTAGTCTCTTGTGTCTAATTGCATATTCATTTCCACCTCCTTCACACCTTTGCAAACTTTGTAATTGTTTATGTTGAGGGGGTAGTTTCCTATTACACTTACTCATGTCACACATGTATTTATTACAGATGGAAATCAATAAATTACGTGGTGCTTTATCTGAGAGTGCTCACAGAATAGCCAAATTGGAAGACATATGCAAACATAAGGTAAATAATCTGCTTGCCAGTCTTCTTCAGTCGTATACCTTATGTATGGTGTGGTGTTATGTATATGCATCCGGAAGATTGTAGGGTTGTGGTCATCTTCTCGCTCTTTGGTGACAGCATTGTACATACCACCACCTTGCCAGGCATGTATGTTTTACATATTGGAGAATTGCATGTAGTCAGAGGAGACGTGAAGTTTCAACTCTCGTGAACTGACCCTGTCTTCAGTACATGTTAACAAAATCAGTGTCCTTATCACAACAAGTAGCTGGACAAAAGAAGCCCTGTGCCTATAGTCTCTATGTAAAGTCAAACGATAATGAGGAAAGGGTGACCTAGTGAATGTACGCTGTAACATAAATTTTTTAAATAAATTACCGTATAATAAGTATTTTTTTCTGTATTTTGTATCACTGTTAGGATGAAGCTCTAAGCCGTGTGATTGATGAACGGGATGATGTTACTAAGCAACTCAAAGATTTTAAAAGTAAAAAGAGCAACTCATCTTCATTGTATATTGGTGATGATTTGCCAATCTGGGAAGTTTTGAAACCCGCCAAAAAGGTGACAAACAATGGGAATACTTTGTTAATCGTATTATATTAAGGTAGCAATGGGGGTAAAATGTCTGAATCACAGATCAATTTTAACACATTCTCTAAAAGTCACTAAGCATTAGAAGTGTTTTTTCTCCATGTAAATTGAAACATATCTTCACTAGCATGCTAGGCAAAACTGTCTTTGTTTCGATTGGTAGTAGTTTATCAACCAATCTCTAACACAAGCACACATGTATCACATACTGGATTATTGGTGTTGAGCGTCGTCTGAAAAACTGTTTTGTACCAAATGTTCTACTAAATTTGTTTATTCATTGGTTCAATTATTTTTTTATTGAAAATGGCTTTCTGTGTTTACACAGAGATCACGTGACTATACACGTCCATACATGCACTATCTTGTCATTTTGTATCCAGTGTGAAATACGCTTTCCATCAATATATAACTTTGTGTGGTTCAGTAAATATTTTATATGAAAACATCAGTTTAGAAAATCAATACCAAAAACGTATACATCATCCTTAATGCTGTTATTTTGTTATAAAATAGTGTAAATGTCAATGTTTTAAATGATTGATTTAAATCAGACATTTTCCCACATTGCAGCAAATCACTATAACAGTGTTTTAAATTTTGTTCATTTTAAATAGTCTGAAATATTGGAGGTGTTAAGAGAGAATATGGAAGAAAGTTATCGACAAAAGCAGTATTTAGATCAGCTCTATGCCTTGGTGTTGGAAGAAGCTCCATTGCTACTGGAACAGATGGACCAAGTGTTTGATGAAGAGTAAGTCGTCGTTTAAAGTTTGTACAGCTTCTATTCAAGTATTGATTATTGTGTGGTATAGCGCCCTCCATTGCCAAATAAACTAATTGTTTTGCCAGTTCTAGACATTCTGAACTGTTGTTTTTCAATTTGCAAGTGCTGACACATAGTACTTTTGCCACAGTAACCATATTCGGGACTACATGACAGGAAAGTACAGCCATCTCTCTATCATGCCATCAGCGAGCACCTGCAGACCTTAACCAAGTTCCCCTACGTAACGTTTATTAGTGAATGAACATTATTACTCAATTATCATACAAATTTGTATGTGATAATATTCAAACTTGTTTTTCTATGTATCTTACAGGGACCTATCTGGTGATGAGGAGTTCTGCTGATGTCAGTATCAAGTGTAGGATGCAATGATTAATACCATCATCATATCTACTAATATCTGCTGTGCTGCCCTCACTGTGTTATAATAACAGAGTGCAGGATTGTATTTAGTTACTTGATTGAATTTATGTGGAATAATTAACCCCTACTATAGATCATTTCTACTGCTAACGGACAGACAAAAAACGAACACCATTACTACGGACTGAGTCGTCGATTATCAGTATTATATGACTAGACATTTTTTTTCTAATACATCAGCATTACCACACAAGTTTCAACTTAACCAGTACTCCCTCATTTCCAATACTGCCCTCTCCTCTCCAATACTGTCCCCTTCTCTCCAATACTACCCCCTTCTCTCCAATACTGCCCCCTCATTTCCAATACTGCCCCTACTCTACAATACTGCCCCCACCTCTCCAATACTGCCCCCTCCTCTCCAATACTGCCCCCTACTCTCCAATACTGCCCCCTACTCTACAATACTTCCCCTCCTCTCCAATACTGCCCCCTCCTCTCCAATACTGCCCCTACTTTCCAAAACTCCCCCTTCTCTCCAAAACTGCCCCCTTATTTCCAATACTGCCCCTCCTCTCCAATACTGCCCCTCCACTCCAATACTGCCCCTCCCAAATACTGTTTATCCGTTGTTGTGTTTAAGATCGTCATCATCTACGCATTAAAGATGGTTTTCCCATAACATATTTATTTGCAATATAACTAATATACTAATTATGTACTATGTTACTCACTGTAGTAATTTTTTAAAGTTTCATTATCAAAATATGCTATTTTATGTATTTAAACAAATTTTAATGTCTTTTTTTTAACCAAATAATTATTATAATTTTACTAATGTAAATTAATTTGTTACCAATTTTTTAATGTTTGACACAAAATTATATTATTCATTCAATGAAGGGGCCAATTTTATCTCTATGCATATTTATTCAGATTACAGGGCCATTAAAAAAAACAAGGACACCAATGATTAACTGTTTCAAAAGTGCCAATGTTGCCAATCATTATTAGTTTCCATGCCAACCATGTCAGGGTAAAATAATTGTCAAAGTGTAATATTTTGGGTCTAGTCAACTGTTGTCACTTTTCACAAAAGAAACCAGCATTTTGTTTTTTAACAATTTTTAATAAAAGTGTTGCAAACTACAGCCAATGTTGAAAATATTTCATTTTTGGTCCAAAATGAACTAATTTTTATTAAAGTTAACACCAACTGTGGCATTCAAGTACTTCCTGTGTTACCAGAAACAAACTCACTTTAGTTCACTTAATGTCACATTAATTACATCTGTATGTTTTCATGCATAAGAAGTAGAAACAGGGTTTTAGGCGATGTTACCGGTACCTCAAGTCTTTTATTCAATGATTTGGATGAAATGTTGCATGTACGTGCAAATCAAAACTTATAGTCTTCAGAACACCTGGTGACCGAGTCAGATACTTATTTGCTCTATTACGGTAGTAGCACATCTCTAAGAAGTGTCAATTAACCCCTTGAACACTAAAGTATTATAAAATCTGTATTAGAAACCCCAGCTTCTATTAAAATGATACAATGCAACAGAGGGGATGTGGCTTCTATTAGAGCATCTACACATATGAGAAATGGTGAATTTTTGGTTCTTAATTATTCCAAAATAATGGGTGTGATTTCTATTAGGGAAGCGGCTTCTAATACAGATTTTACGATACTTTTTCATTACTTTTCATACAAAAAACTAATTTATTTGATACAAATTATAGAAAAATGCATAAATGTTACCTGAATTACTATCTGAATTGTGATGGGGGGAAAAAACATGACAAAAATTTATTTATGTTGGATAATTAGAATATGACCATAAACACACCTTTCGTAAGTGATTACCATACGAATAGAACAGTTTTAGTATTGTGGAGACATCTCAAAAAAATTATTAAATGTTGCATTATGTACTTTTTCTATTAATAGCCCATGTGCTAAAGGTGTGTCTATAGTCAAAATAAGTCGTACACATTTTAATGATCCATTATACAATTTATGTGTGCTTCTATTGGAGATGCTCTCCTATATAGGGTATTTGGTTTTAAAGTACTGTAAAATACTTTATTTTCGCTTGGAATTTATTTTCGCTATTTTCGCTGAAAGGATGATTCCGTGAAAATAAAATCCAGCTAATATACTTTTTTTCCCATATTTCACATTAAACTCATCAAAAATCAGTGAAAATAAATTCCATACAAAACGCCCAAAAAACCTTTTCAGCGAAATTAATTCCAGCGAAAATAAAGTATTCCACAGTATTAGTTGTCCCACCATGTTTTGTTCGATATAGAAACTATAGCGATGTACATACATTGTTTATGTGAAACTCCAGCTGCGCAAGGACTGTAACAATTTGACAAATTGCAATGCAATTGCTGGCTTATTTATTATATTGTGTGTTTTGTATTTATATGTCTTCCATATCACCATTATTCACACCATATCTTCGTGGTGTGTTCATATTCAATTAATTTATTCTTGACATAGTCACTATCCAAGTATTATATATAACCTGCGATGCAAATCATTTTCATGGAATTAATTCTGAAAATTGTTTTATCTTTCAATAACGAGGCAAACATGGATAGACTCTGTGACTGGATGCCGTACGATTCACAGGAAATTGTGTTTTATTTAATTGTGATTTGATGTGAAATTGTCAGTTGAAGCATTTAATACAAAGCAGAATTTGGTATGTCAAAAAAAAACTTGTGAAGGTGCTTCCTGATTGGCTACCATACCAATCATATTAGTGAAACACTGCAAAAATCCTATAGTTTTTTTATCGACAATTTCAAACGTAACATAATAGTCCCAGGTCCTCTATGAATGCTGGAGAATAGCCTTGACTGGTTTTACACACAACAGGAAAGTTTATGAAAAGCAGCTTTAACAAGATTGCGCCGCCAATCAGAATGCAGTTGGTTTGTTGACGCATCAAATTCTGCCTTGTATGCTGTGAAATTTATATGCAAATTCTTAAGAGCAAGGCTTTTAATGTGTCGGGCTCTATTTTTATAATGTGGTGCAATTAATTACTTTTGTAAATAAATTAAAATCATTTTTTATCACTTTGTGTAATTTTGTTTTAATCCATACAAGCAGAGAGACTCTAGTGGTAACAGAAATGAGCTTTGATGCTGCCTCCAATGTCACTAGAAGTTCATAGACTGACAAAACTAGCATACCATTAAGAAAATGATTGCTTATCGGCCATTTCCGATGCAAAGTTTGTCAGCCACATGTCTAGGAAACTAATTTTAGACACACAAAGCCTCAACATGTCCATATTTTATGAACATTTCGTATAAATCCAAAATTAATATGCAAGCAATGTGCATCCATGTTTAACAAAATCAGATATCCAATTATCATACCAGATAAGAATTTTATTTGAGTCTAGATCATTTTGAAAATTGTAAAAAAAAAAAAAAATGGTTTACAATTCAGTATTAAATCTCTGTAATCACTGTTCTAGTATTACATAATCTGTACAAAATTAAAAAAAAAACCGAACTTAATTTACGAATTATTGTCACATTACAACTATATGTCCCATAAGAATACTACATAGAATAGATTTTTTTTTGGCAGTTTGGAGTGAAAATAAATCGAGTGATACTACCCAGAATGCATCACAGGGTTGTCTAACTAACCCTACTAAATTTATAAACATAAATTGGCATCACAGGTGAGCTTGTAAAAATAATATGACTTTTTTTAAATTCTTTTTATCTGTTCAAGTTAAAAGCATGATAAATACAATAGTTTATTTTGGATGAAAAGACTTTTTGGATGTTGTGTATAGAATTTATTTTCACTGATTTTTGACGAGTTGAATGTAAATTATAGGAAAAACAGGTACATTCACCAAATCTTTTTACTTGCTGAATCATTCCTTCACGAAAATAACTTCTGCGCAAAAATAAAATATTTAACAGTATATTATTGTAAATCCAATAAACCAAACATACTGCATGTAGTATAAATATCAATGTTGTAATCACACTTGAGAATAAGATAAGAGATAGACTTGTCATTTTCTACAATACTCTCAGATATCAAAATAGTTTCCCTCGGTTGTACGTACAGACGAATGTTTCACGAACAGCTAATCAAATTTTGAAAGAAAATAACATAATTAAAAAATATGACAAGCGCATAAAACATTTTATGCACATACATAGTATTTGCACAGTCTGCTCCCTCCCCACATGAAATATTGATAATGATTGACAAACCTTTTGATCAAAAACTAAAAACAATATCTGAAAATGTCTGTATGACCCAAAATGGTGATGAACTTTACTGAAAATTTTACAAAATTTAAAAATATTTGGACAGCGGATTGAATTTCTGGTAGACCAAGGTGTGTTCAGTCAAATGAATCTTATTATAATTCAAGAAGGGTTGATGGGCACTCTCTATTGAAGATGGACATACAGTGCTTAATTTCAAATGTTAAATTTAACAGGTGTTAGTTTTGTCACTGATACAAATTCATTGTAACTGGAGCTACGTTACATTCAAAGGTTCTCATCTTCGGCAATAAAATGATACGTACACAGCAACTTTGAGAGGATATTGAATTGGGTTTAATATTATTAATATATACACATAATTATCTATCTTGTTCGTCAATGAGAGGAGTGGCATCGCCAGCTGCTGGTGTACTCGTAGGACTGTCCTCTGGCTTGTCTTCAGCTTGTTTTCGACTGGCCCACTGTGCTGCAGCTTTAGCCCAGTCCATAGCCTCTGCTGACTGGGTGGTCCTGCAATTTAATATAAACCAATTTATACTGACATGTGGGCAACCCAGAGAAAATTCTAATTCTGTAAGCTGCTTCAATTTCAAGCAAGACAAATTTTGAATTCTGCAAGCTGCTTCAATTTCAAGCAAGACAAATTTTGAATTCTGCAAAGCTGCTTCAATTGTGAGTGACAAATTTTTAATTCTGCAAACTGGACCAATTTTGAATTCTGTAAGCTGCTTCAATTTGAGTGAGACAAATGTTGAATTATGTAAGCTGCTTTAATTTTGTGTGAGAGAAATTTTGAATTCTGCAAAGCTGCTTCAATTGTGAGTGATAGAAATTGTGAATTCTGCAAACTGGACCAATTTTGAATTCTGCAAGCTGCTTCAATTTCAAGCAAGACAAATTTTGAATTCTGCAAAACTGCTTTAATTGTGAATGACAGAAATTTTGAATTCTGCAAACTGGACCAGTTGTGAATTCTGTAAAAGCTGCTTCAATTTTGTGCGAGTCAATTTTGAATTCTGCAAACTGGACCAATTTTGAATTCTGTTCTTTGTAAGCCGCTTCAATTTTAAACTCCCATGCTGCTTCTATTTCAAGCAAGACCAATTTTTAATTCTACAAGTGCTTTAATTTGTGAGTCAGACAAGTTTTGAATTCAGCAAGTTGCTTCAATTTTCTATAGGACAAATTTTGATTTGTGAGCAACAGAGAAATGGACGATGCATACCTTTGTGGAGTACTTCTGGGTCTTGTAATAGTTTGTACTGGTTGGATGTGTTGCACCGGTTGCACATTGCTAGGTGGTGGGGCAGTAGGAGCGGCAGTATGAGACGGCACATGTGCAGGTGTAGCCCAACTCTGTCTGGGTGTAGGCTGATACTGCGGTGTCTGAATGGGATTTGTCTGTGGCGTAGCCATAGGGTAAGATGGAGTCATCAGAGGCGTGGCGATTGGATTTTGTGGAGTGGCAAATGGCTGTAAAATAAAACCATAAAATAAGATATCAATATATATGTGCCTCCTTAGAGAAAAAAAAATTACAGGATGATAAAACCTTATTGCGAGACAGGTTTATCTCAGGATTAATTAATATTTGTAATTTTATACACTGCTACATTTAAAATTTTCTGTAGTCTTTGTCATGTGACTCGGTGTTCTCATAAATTTAAACCACTGTAGTGGTAAAAATGTACAAACTAATTTACATACATTTGCATATTATTTGCATAATTACAAAAAGAAATTAACCTATGATACTCAATAACACAGTGCACAAAATTAAACAGTAGTGTTACAACTACACATCAATTAGATTTAAAACATCAGCAGAAGCACAGCGGAAATAGCACTGTGGTCAGAAGAATGACTGCGACAGAGCAGACCAGTGTGGTCAGGAGAATGACTGCGACAGAGCAGACCAGTGTGGTCAGGAGAATGACTGTGACAGAGCAGACCAGTGTGGTCAGGAGAATGACTGCGACATAGCAGACCAGTGTGGTCAGGAGAATGACTGCGACAGAGCAGACCAGTGTGGTCAGGAGAATGACTGCGACAGAGCAGACCAGTGTGGTCAGGAGAATGACTGCGACAGAGCAGACCAGTGTGGTCAGGAGAATGACTGCGACAGAGCAGACCAGTGTGGTCAGGAGAATGACTGCGACAGAGCAGACCAGTGTGGTCAGGAGAATGACTGCGACAGAGCAGACCAGTGTGGTCAGGAGAATGACTGCGACAGAGCAGACCAGTGTGGTCAGGAGAATGACTGCGACAGAGCAGACCAGTGTGGTCAGGAGAATGACTGCGACAGAGCAGACCAGTGTGGTCAGGAGAATGACTGCGACAGAGCAGACCAGTGTGGTCAGGAGAATGACTGCGACAGAGCAGACCAGTGTGGTCAGGAGAATGACTGCGACATAGCAGACCAGTGTGGTCAGGAGAATGACTGCGACAGAGCAGACCAGTGTGGTCAGGAGAATGACTGCGACAGAGCAGACCAGTGTGGTCAGGAGAATGACTGCGACAGAGCAGACCAGTGTGGTCAGGAGAATGACTGCGACATAGCAGACCAGTGTGGTCAGGAGAATGACTGTGACAGAGCAGACCAGTATGACAGTAGGGCCATGCTGTCTGTTTGTATCCTTGGGAAATCACTGTGACTGTTCTATAAAACAGGGGTCGAAATAATCTGGTACACACTGCACTATGCACAGATTATAAGCTAGTGCAGGTAAACTCGTAATTGTGCACGCTGTGCATGTAGAAATTAACACAACATTTTCTCATATTCACTAAGCCTAAATTAAATTCAACCAACATTGTAAGACAACTCAAAAAGGAAATTCGTTCGTGATCAATCAAGCCCCCATAAATTTTATTTAAACTTTAAAAGTGGTGCATTTCACAACAAGTTAGTGCAGGTATATTATAATTCAACGTGCACACTGTGCATGCAGGTAAAAAATTGCAATCCATGTAAAACCATATGATTTCACATCTTTCAGTAAACTAAAAGGCTGCATCGAAGTTAGCTTTTCAGCTGTTTTTAAAACTACTTTGCTCATGAGGTGCTTCTAACAAAGACAAGTTGATGCCAAGGTATTGACTGAATAGTATCAGCACAGAATAGTCATCAATTGTGCCACCAAATCTGCTGCAAACAAAGTTTGTTATTAGAAGAGGTTGTGTATATGGAAAATAAATACTCACCTGGTTCCTTACTCCAGAATATGAACCATACTGACTGGTGCCAGCTGTAATCAAGGGTGTCTGATTTGATTGTTGCTGACCTGTCATGTTAGCAATGGCTGAATAGACATGAGGAGGGAATGCACTGATGGCTTTCTGTAAAAGACTGGTGTCCACATCTGTGAAGTAGAATTAATCACATTGTAAACAAATAATCAAAGTAACCAGCACAAGTACATAATAGGCAGTATAATTAAGTGGAGGAAAAAAATAACCAGTTTGATAAAAATGGTCTGAACATGTGTACTTAGCTGTTCAGTTTCAACTTGAAATCAACTAATATTCGCAAAGATTATTACTGTTACAGTATTTGTTCTATTAAAAGTAAATCTCAAATAGAAACACTTAAAATTGCATTTATTGTATGCTGATCACTATTATTTTGACCATGGATATGGCTGTTATTTTCATAAATGTATGCGCCGATTATACATAATTGTACTTCCTTTCTTTCTTTCAAGTTTGTTAGCCTAAAAAAAATGCAAACCTCATTCTCGGAGAACTTACTTGCTAAATTAAAGCTGCTTGCTGGTGTGTTTTCTGTCCTGACAGACATTGGTGTAGCAGATGAAGGTGTTACACCTGAAACAAAACAGTTTAAATTCAAGACATGTGACATACAACAATCGCACTTGGTAACTTACAATGTGATATTGATGACAGACACTCGTTGTCAATAGTGTTACATGATATGGACATACATCATTTACTATTTATTGAGGACACATTTTTATTTTTGGTCCACTTCATGGTTTGGTGACACTATAGAATGAATTATTGTTTAGTAAAATCTTTTACTGGCATTTAGATTCACTATTAGAGCATATTTACTGGGTTTTAAAACAGGAGGGTCGTCACCTGTGCAAGCATGGGAATTGAGTCCCAAGCGACGATAACACAGGCTAAAAACACAAAGGCTCATGGGTAGACCCTTGTTTGTAAACAATGGCAAGCTATGGCCATCTGACACATGCACAGGTGACAACCCCCCTTTTTAAGTTCACTAACTTGGCAGGAAAACAGTTAATTCTATTGTTATGTTCGAATTGATTTAATTTAGCGAATTTTACTTATCGGTGCAGGTTATGTAGCACTCACACATTTGAAGACGCTAGAAGCGAGTAGAAACAGTTATACTATTACTATTACCTGGTATTGGGTCCCTAAAGTGCTCTTTAAACCATTTCAACAGAGAGTTGAGTGATGACTGCATTCGCTGCCTGTATCGAAACCCATCGGGCGTAATCGTCACATACTCCATCCGTGGTTTAACCCTCGGTTGGTAAAAGAGTACAAACTTCCCCGGATATTCCCGTGCCATGGACATAAAATATGGAATCTTGGAAGGAGCTTTTTTCTTTTCAACCATAAGAATTTTACTAAGTATCTCCTTCTTGCCACCTTCTGTGTTTTTGTAATACTTGTGTTGCAGAACGTCACGAGCAAATGATGACATCGGTTGGATGTGTCTGGCGATGATTTCATCCAAATCCTCAAACTCCTGAGTTAAAAAGTAAAAAACAGAAATTGAGCCCACTGAATGTAGAAAACCGCATACGTAATAGTAACCGCACCCCCAATTCCGGCTTCGGGGTTAAAGAGTTCTTAACAAAAATTGAAAAATTGAAAAGTACCTATTACTAACCGCACCCCCAATTCAACAAGACCGTGACTGACTTCATTGTTTCAACCAGCTGTTCCAAAACAGCATTGTTCCTAATCCTATTCATTTGTTTCGACAACATGCCTAAAAATATTCACACCTATTTATTGTTCAGCGGTGATAAGATGTCAGACAGGCAATGAAACTGCTTTTGTTCTGGCGGCGACCTCTGTCAATACTCTTTCTGAATACGTCTGTGTTTCGTAAGTTTTAAACAATGAGCTTTTATCACCGTAAAAGTGTTAAACTGAGCATTGAAGAATAATTTATCTTTCGAAAACAAATAATTACTTAATAAAACGTTTTTTCGAATTTGGCCACAGATAAACAGCTAATTAATGACAAAATGTCGACCATTTCGATCATACTTTGTAAATATACAAGTATCTGATATGCATGGAATGTTAGATCATGAAAAATTGGTTGGTTGTTTCCTAAAACGTGACAAAACTTAGCAGTTTCGTCGAAAGTGGGTGCTAACTTGAGCAAGATGGCGTACCGCGCAATTAATTTATTCAAGTCCCTTTGTTATGTTGAACAGCGTCAACAGTACAATCGGCTCTCTAAACATAGGGCGGGCCTTCATAACAGCATATATTTACTTACGGGATATACATGCCTTCAAGTACAGATATGTTTGCATTACTCTCAGCCTATGGAGAGTGTACCGTTATCAGATTTGTTATAATCAGTTAGCTCTAAGTCAGCACTACCGGATTCGGCCGATACCCCGCCCGGGCGATCTTATGGAGGATTTGATTTTTTTTTAGAAAAATGTGGACCAAAAGATTGCCCGGGCGATGTTATGGCAGATATTACGAAGCCCATCTTGTCTGAAAAAATAACCCTGCGCTGATAAAAATGGTCTCAGAAAATGTTGAGAAAAAATAATGTTTCGCGTTGACCAAATATAATCATTCAACGTATAAATTCAAAGTGTTTTAACACGTTGGTGACAGGTCACATTTTACGTGAACAAGAACATGCACTAAGAAGGAAAAGCAAGCCAAAGTCGAAATGGGGTGCATCATGGACATGACACAACACACGATGCGACAACTGGGTGATCAGTGACATCATTTTGGGGTGCAATTGCACTTCAAGTACTTCTTTGCGAAACTTGCTGCGCGGCGATGCTGACATCAAGTGTATGTTGACCAAAATTTGACTCCAAATCACGCACTGAACTGGCGCGTTATCTTAGCAACCTTTTTCTTTCATGCTCCGCGCGTCGATCTAGTAAACTTATATCCGACGGTACTGTAATTACGCAACTTGTATGCAACTCTGTACTTTGAATATATCAACATCATTTACTTGGTGCACTGCTTTTCTAATTACGCAAATTTGTTTAAAATATTGTACTAGCTCTGAATATTTCAACTTTGTAATGTATTGCTTTCATGATAACTACGCAAAATTCATTTTATCTTTGACTATTGTTAGGGCACTGACCCGGGGTATTGGGTCTGTGAATATTTCAATATTACTGACTTGATAATGCGTTGCATTCGTAATAATTATGCAAACATAAACATGGGCGCATTTAAGTCATTAAAAAGGAAAGTAGTCGGGTGTCTACGGAAAGTCAAGAAAATATTTTAAATACTTGTGATTCATCGATGTTCCAATGGTGAATTATTTTATTCGAAATGAAGTGAATATGTAATATAAACCATACCGTGCGTCATTAAATTTTACTATAATATAATATAATGAACTCTGGGCAGCGCACTTCAATCGCATTATTCACGTACATTTCGACTGAACTCTACTAACCACGTGTTTGAATTACCTGCGGCATTGGGTAATGACCTCCAGAGTTCACGAACTGATATTTGAATTCGGACCACCCAACCCGTCGACAGAAACCGCTATATCCACTGTTTTTTTATCGGTGTCACCACTCTCATCTATCTCCGCCAATTTTGTTTTGAGTTTTTTTATTTCATCGGCGGCATCTTGAAATTCTTGTTCTAATAGTTTTTTAGCAACGTCCAAAACTTTCCGAGTGTTTTCTCTGAATGTGGTTCCAGATATAATAGAGGAGGCGGTAATCCCATATAGCTACGCATTGCGTGACGACCCTTTCCAATGCCACGAGCCGCGATCACCAGCTTACGATTCACATCAAAAGAACGTCCACTCTTTTTTGACGCAGGAAAAATGTCAGTCACGAAGTTACATTTTTTATTCCACTCTGCGGGCTGACTATAATATGAGCCCAGGCCACTTTCATTTAGATATCTTTTAACGGCGTCAGACATTTTTAGGCGGCCATTTTTTTTTCATCTTAGAACTCCTTCCCATGATATATTAGGTTATTAAAACACCGAGAAAAGCTTGAAATACTATAGTGTAATGTTTGTTTGTGCTTCGATCGCGTAACGGACACTACTTATAGATTACACAGGATATAATAAAGCTGGATGGTCAACAAATCAGTATGCAAATTAAATCCTTTGTCTTCAGTCTGTCATTCAACATGATATGTAAATGCATGAAGGACGTGTTCACCTACAACTAAGTTTCCGGGAATAAATTGAAATTACTCAACAAATGCATTGTGCACTGTAAATTCGGACCAAAGATAAAGAAAGTACACAATATAAGGTTGCATAATCCAGGATTTTTAGAAAAAAGTTTTTTTTTTCTAGTTTTTCCCCTCTCGCTACCTTAAGGGATGCTTCAGTGAAAATAAAACCCAGTGAATACTTTTTTTTCCCTATATTTCATATGCAACTCATCAAAAATTAATTCCAGCTAAAATAAAGTATTTTACAGTACCACATAACAGATCCAAATTGAAGATTCCAATTTAACCTTTCTTTTAAAACACTCAGAATTCTCAGAAGAAATAATATTTAATTTATGTTTGTCATTGTAGCAAGACACTGCATTCAAAAATATGATACAGAATATATGAAGATTTCATATGTTGCCGGCACATGGCAGAGCAGCTTCATACACAGCAAGAAAGGGTAGCGCGTGATAGACTTTGATAAACAGTTAGATTAAAGAGGCTGCCTACCTCATTACTAATCCACAGTGACTGTCCCAAACTGAAAGCGTTTTCTTTGCCTTCTTCTCTGACATCAATATGTTGACAAATACCATCGTCTACCTTCCATGTGACTGTCAAATGATCCTGCCCCTGAACCACAATGAAATAAAACAATATTGAATATTGTGAAGATTGTATTCATAGGTAAAAATTGCACAATGAATTAGTATACTTTCACTTCATAAAAAACAGATAACAAATAAAATCACTTTCATTGCATTGAATATTGAAATATGGTTCTTTACATATAGTGCAGAAAAATTTGAGCAAGACTGTCTGGAGCTGAAAACGTTTACATTTTTCTCGACAACGTTTTGTCTATTTTTAAGTATTTTTTTAAATTTGAAATAATTTTTAACCTGTGAAAAACATTGGTGCTCAAAAGGTTAAACTTTTTAACAAATCATTTATGTAACAGCAAATATAAATATCGTACTTAAAGTACTGTAAAATCATTTATTTTTACTGGCATTTAATTTCACTGTTTTAATGATTGAAGCTATTTCACTTGGTTTTAAGTTCACAAACTTGGCAAGGAAACAAGTTTTATTGATATTTCACAAGTTCACATGGATTTAATTTGGCAGATTTTACTTATTAGTGAAAATAGCGAAATTAAAAACCAGTTAATGCATTTACACTACACAGATACACAAGATTACTGAAATTACTAGTTACAGTAAAAAAATAGCTTTGAGAGTTTTTTACCTTGCTACTTGGTCTGACAATGACTTCACCTTGTTCCATGTTCTCCATCATCTTTTCAGTTTGCTTATAATCAATATTATGAAACGACGGATGAACAATAACTCTCTTTACGTAGGCTGTGAAATAATAGAAAGGCTATGAAACGGAAACCCAAAATAAACCAACAGTATGTCGTATCAGGAATACATTATTATCACTTGGATTTAATTTTTGCTGAAGAAATGATTAAGTGGATATACCTTTTTTTCTACATTTCAACTCGTGAAAAATTAGTGAAAATAAATTATATACAAAACACTCAAAGTCTTTTCAGCGAAAATTAATTCCAGCTAAAATAAAGTATTTTACAGTACGCTTTCATTTCAGGGTTGATCAATTTTTGAAGATCTTGCAAGATACAAAAATTCACAAAATTGTGTTGCAATGTTATTTTTTAAAAAGGATGAATGCTCCCAAATGACAAGATCGTAGCTATTTCTAGTTGGCCACAAATTACCAAATTGTAATCACTTCTAGTAGTCTCTAATTAATGGTTCACAGTACCTCGTCTTTGTTGCTTTTTATTGCCGACATCATCTTTGTTCGTGAGTTTCTTTTCGACATCATAGTCGTAATAAATATCTCTGGATGGTATCCATTCACCGTTTCTATCGGCGAGGTCAGAGGATCTACATGTCAGATCTACTTGTAATTTCTCTGTATCTAACTTAGTTACTCTGCAATGTATTGACATACCAATCTAGGAAACAAGGCAACAAAAGCATTATTTTAGCATAAATTCTGTTTTTTGTTTTAATTTTTCGTGCTGTAAATAGTTATTTTCATTCGTGGCACATATGAAAAAGTTAAAATACCTTACAATTGTTGAAGAATTTGGTAAAAGGAAAACCATATTTTATAAACGAAATAAATGTTTGCACCATCAGGAATGACCAACAGCCACATACAATTTGGTTTTTTTGAATGCCTTTCTTCACAACAGTCAACGAGCTGACCTAACACAATTGTACCTTGGGATTCTATTTTGACTCAAAATCCCTAAAAATCAGTCATGTTAGAGGGCATACTAGATACCACAGACTCAACTACAGGTTTTGTACACCCGGAAGAAATTTCAGGCAAATTCAGGGGTTATATTGATTAAGATTCCCGGCTATTTTAGTCAGGATTTATAGGTCGATGCCAAGAGAAAGTTTATTCAAATTTTGTCTGAAACAATGTCATCATGTGGTATTGAATTAGGTCAAAGGTCAAATTTCAAGACTTTTCAAAGCCTGGAAATGTACATTCCAGGATTTCCAGGCTATGTAAAGAACTCTGAATTACTCCAGTTTTGAGATATATTGTATATCTCACCTGTACTCTGTCTTCAGGATTCTTGACATTTTTATCACTAATCATTTTAGTCGGTATAAACCCAGTCACACCATTATCTAATCTTGCTTTGACACCGACGGCTGAACCAGGACATTTATTACCATCAAAGTGACTCCATACCTGCATACAAAATAGATGGAACAATCTTTAAGGAAGAAAGAATTTAAAGTTGTAATGTTGGCAAAATTGAGTGCAATAGCAATGGTACTTGCAAGATATCCTTGCCAATAAGCGAGCAGTTCTGTATACGGTAGTTCAGTTGTGATTGAATTTTCAACATCTTAGGCAGTCACCGAATCATCTGATGGATTCTCTGTTCTCTAACAGTTGAAGACTATATTACAAAACCAATATTCGATTGTGAAGCATTTTCCACTAAGACTAGTCTGAGATGCAAGCCATAGTTGTTTCCCGAATTAGGTCACTCCATTTTGAATTTAAAGGAGAAGCATGCATTTTGACAGATACAATGTAACTGGTTGATGAAAGCAAGATTTTAGCACTTGTCAATCTCAAGGTTTTCAATAAATGGATTTTATAATTACCCTTTGAGTGTCATTTTTCTGCATTTTTTTTTATTTTTGGACATGTTCCCCTATTGGCTATCTTGATTTGTAAAAAACATGGAAACATGTTGGTTTTTTTTGTGAAAGATGAGAAACGTTGACCCACCTCACTAAGCTCAGGGAAGGTATCTTGCAAGCAGAACGGACACTGCCATAAACCCGTTTCATCTATCTTCACGGGGTTGGCCTGATCCAGCTGCTCGCCACGGGGTCGCCTATGCGCTATTCCGGTTACTTTACACAGCACCATCTTCCCTACATAGAATGTTTCAGGAGTCTCTTTCGTCAACATGGCAAATCGTTCTTCTGGAGTAGGAGAGTGAAACGGTACTCGCAAATCTTTGTATCGACAATTCAACTCGGCTCGTATATCATACAATGTGATTCCCTTGTTGCCATAACCCTGGGAGCAAAAAAAAATTAATATCAGGTCAAAACAGATTAATACAGTTTATGTTTAAATAATTATGTCAAGTAATAAAAGAAAATTTGCCTATTTTTGTCATTACCAAACTGATCAAAACCGATTAATAAGATTTATGTTTAATTATGTCACATACATTTTATCAGTATACTGTGACTTCCCCAACTGATTTGAGAAATCCTGCCCTTCATCGTTTACTGCTTTTTGAAAGCACTAACCTGTCTTTCTAATTCCTCTGCAAAAGCATCCAAATCCAAATCTTTTAATTTATCTGGATTTTCCAAAATCTCCTCTAGAGCCCCGGCTGGATTATTCTCTTCTGCAGATTCATCGTACTCCAGTGCATCAACCGCCATTTTCCTGGCCCACTCGTAGGTCTCAGGATGCACACGTGATCCATCCAGGACTTCTATGTACGAATCAGTACTGAGAAAGATAGTAAAGAATCTTGGCTGTTAAGTGACGAATGATCACATTGAAGATCACTATGGCAACAATTCATCATTCTGAAAACTCGGTACAAATATAAAATAATAATTTTATCCTTTTAACAACAAAGTCAGCTTTGGCACATTTTACCAAGTTTTGATCAAGATCTGTGCCCAATGAAAAATTATGTCCATCTGAACAAATACCCAAAAAATGTGGCTTTCAAATACTAACAAACAAGATAAGTTGACACAAACAAAGACAACAATGACTCCCTAAATAATGTAACTGACTATTTCCAGCAAACTAGACTAGTTCGCTTGGAAAAAGCAAACCAAATCAGACCCTTAATGTAACAGTGAGTATTAATCAAAGGCATGTTTGCTATATTTATGTACAGCAAACTAGAGTAATTCCCTAGTTTGGTTGAAAAAAGCAAATCAGAATCTAGATTGGCTCTCTAGTTCATTTGTAAAGGGCAAATCAGACCTTCAAAGGTAACAAAGTGTTTACAGCAAAGTAGAATGACTTCAACTCACCTGTCACCCATAGCATTGGTGTCTATTTTAATGAAGCCAGCACAGTTTATGAATACTTTAGGTCCCATATTGCAAGCTGTCACCAACTGAGTTCGGTTTTCAAGCCTCATGTTGTTAGACTTCAATTGCTGTCAAAGAGAAACATTCTGATTACTATGACAAAAGTCACAAAAACCAAAAACTAGTATTTTAAAAACATTCACTGTACATAAATATAGCAAACAGAGTACCCAAGTGTGTGTGAATTTCTGGTAAGACCAAAAATTGAAGATAAATTTATCTGACATTTTTTGTTGTCTTACACAATATCAATATTCTACTCACTATTATCAGATGATTGATTAGGTGCATGTCATTCCTTGGTGCCAGACCTCATGGAAATTATACAATATGGGAATTGACTTACCCTTAGAAGGTGCATGTCTTTCCTTGGTCCCAGACCTCATGGAAATTATACAATATGGGAATTGACTTACCCTTAGAAGGTGCATGCCTTTCCTTGGTCCCAGACCTCATGGAAATTATACAATATGGGAATTGACTTACCCTTAGAAGGTGCATGCCTTTCCTTGGTCCCAGACCTCATGGAAATTATACAATATGGGAATTGACTTACCCTTAGAAGGTGCATGTCTTTCCTTGGTCCCAGACCTCATGGAAATTATACAATATGGGAATTGACTTACCCTTAGAAGGTGCATGTCTTTCCTTGGTCCCAGACCTCATGGAAATTATACAATATGGGAATTGACTTACCCCTAGAAGGTGCATGCCTTTCCTTGGTCCCAGACCTCATGGAAATTATACACTATAGGAATTGACTTACCCTTAGAAGGTGCATGCCTTTCCTTGGTCCCAGACCTCATGGAAATTATACACTATGGGAATTGACTTACCCTTAAAAGATGCATGCCTTTCCTTGGTCCCAGACCACATACAAACTGTACAAGCTGCTGGGTATGGGGATGATTAATACATTTATTTACATCCAAACCAATCTCATTGACACGGAAGACAAACTCTAAGTAGATGTAGTACAGTAGTTCCTCTTTGGGAACTTCATCCTGTTGGTATGAAAGTGAAGAAACTGATGATATAACTGATCCTAGTTTTGAACTTCACACATTATATTATTATAAAATATAAAAACGTTACCTCCAAACCATTTTTTACCATGTTTATCATACTGATTTGATTCTATTTCATGTTCTACTAACAACACTGGAACGAAAATATAATTTTATAAATTGTGTATGCATGTCTGTTTCATCATACGTATCTTAGAATTAAATTTTGAATGTTTGAAATGTTGAAAAAAAATTGTCATTAATTAACATCGTGTTTGATTCTGTTGCAGCATTTTAGTGAATCAGAAAGGCAGTTTACCACCTGAATAAACTCTTGGGTAAAAAATTAATGCTACAATCATGAATACTGTGTAAACCGATATAGTTTTGCAAAAAGACAAATTTTCATGAATTTTGCGCGACTGTGAAAAGTATGGAATTTTGTAGAGTGAAAATTTGTTTGGGGTCCGATCACACTCTCACATAATTAGTCTTCACAAATGCCAAAATATTCAAGAATTGCGATCATTTTAGCATGTAGCCACAACTTATGTTAGAAATTTACTTATTCTAAAATACCATAGAAATGCAGGCCAACATTCAATTAAAATACTGGCCCGAACATCTTTTTTTTCCCCCCAGGCGACAGTTCTGGACATTGAGTGTCACTGTTGTCTCTCCTGACATTTTTTTTTTATGTGAAAATTGCAAGAGCTAGTGCTGACACATAGTGCATTTTGCCACAGAAGTCATATTCATGTTTGAGACTACGTAACAGGGCTGTGTGGCCATCTCTCTGTCAAATGGAATTTTTTTAATGCGCTATCCTGGCGTCAACCAGGCTCGGTCGAACACAAGCACCTGCGGATTTTAACCAAGGTTCCCCCAAAGTCGCATTCGTTAGTGAATGAATCTCGGCCAGTGGAATTGGCCTTCCCATTGAGTCTGTGGCACACTCACCCAGGGTAGGGGTCGACCCTTTTATGTTCAGCTTATGGTAGGATTTGAACTTGGGTCTGCCGATCATGAGCCTGATGCGACAAGCACTATGCTACCAGTGACCGTGCTACCAGTGCCCTAACATCTGGAACCAGCTACCACAGATTATAAAGGACATTACCACAAGGAAATTATTTAAGTTAAAAATAAAACAAACATTAATTCAATAATCGTTATTTATTATTATTATTTGCTTTTATATGTACAGTTTTAGGTTAATATAAATCACCCTCTAAGACTGTAATTCATTTGTTTCTGAGGAATCAGACTATAGAGTAGTCCACGGCTATTTCTGGTTCCTATTTTACCTATTTGTTTTGGAAATTACAAGTGTACATTAATAGGTGAAATAAATATTTGATTGATTTGTAGAACAGATGATAGGGTGCAAGTTTTCACCACTCTTAATGTATGCAAATATGTAAATGAGCATATAGTTTCCATCAGAACTGTTTGGGTAGCCAATTACAAGATTGTGTCTAATTGGCTACCCAGACCTAACATCTAACAATCAGACCAATCAGAAAGCAGCTTGTTTGTAGACTTTTTTTTCGACATTTCAAATTTCGCCTTGTTCACATGCTTTGAATTAACTTGAACTGTATGGCTTTCAGGAGTTACTATCTAGAATAATCACCTGCATTCGATGAAACTGCAAACACAGAATGTCTTCATCAGAATTGCAGAGTCTTGAAAATTCAACCAATGGGTCTTGTAACCGCCTCGCGATAGACAACGCTTGACGTAAACAGGTTGGATATTCACGAAACTCATTCTATGAACAGAAAAATTATTGAAAAACCTCTTGATTGAAATGCAAACAAAGTATGATAAATTGAACACCATGTGAATCACGAATCTGTCTAAAACTGAATCCCATGTGAAGCACAAACATGTCTAAACTGAATCACATGCAAGTTTCTTCTTCACAAATTTCTAGTCCTATATAAAGTGAACACCTGCAACTTTCATAATCCTTGCATTCAGTTCAAGACAGACTTGCAAAAACTAAAAAGAGTAGCCTAAAAGTGATGAATTTCTCCAATTCAACACTGAATAGGAAGACAACATGACTGATCAATAATTTGTTTGCACAAAATTATATGAGAAATTGTTACATTTTCTTATCATGCATGGCACAGATATAATATGAAGCAAAAATATCAGCAAAGGAATTTCAAGAAAGACGAATTTTTACAGTAGATTTCTGGTCTGTAATTGGTTTATTAGAAGCACACGTCAAACAGAAGTGTATATGACAGACATTTACCAAAGCACTTTGACAGAGGTAATTTTTTTGGTAGATTTGCTGACTCCTTGCAGGGTAGACTTACCTCACATAGTTTGGAGTTACAATAAATAGTAGCTAAATTATTGTCTACCAATTCCACATTAATCGGTGGCAACTGCTCTTCCGATTCCAGTTCTGTCAGACACCGTTTGATGTCCTGAATTAAACCAATAGCTTCCCTGAAACATAAGATAAAAACATTATATATTAGCACATGGCCAACAGCCCTCGACCAATCAGAGTCGCGATAAAGTGTGGTTCTATTTCACTTAGATCAGGGCTGTTATTTCACAAGTTTGATTGCTGTCAAAATGTCATTTGATAGGCTAATACGAATCTTTTCTCGGCCAGTGCTAAGTCGGTTAGATCACGCCCCTGAGTGACTGAGAATTTGAACTCTGGCTCACCTCGGACCGTGATCTAACCTATACTTAAATGACACCAAATGTTAGCAAATTATTTGGTTTATTATATAGGGATGTAGGAGATGTATTTCAAAACATGGTTTTCCAAGCTGGTTTAATTTATATCTAATTCTGTTTAAAACACAAACTAATCGCTATTGCTTCATCAATTTATTGTAACAATTACAAAAAGTTGGGTTTTAGAAAAATTTATGTTTTAATCCTTTGACTGCCAAATGGCAACTTTTGTCATGTTTCACAAAACAAATTTATTTTTCATATTAAAAAAAAAGTTATTGAGAGTTTGAGTACATTCATTCTGAGGGTTATGAGAGAAGGTTTTAGCAGCTAAGTTTTTAGACTGCATCTCTTAGAAACTGATCAAAATGTACAAACCTAGACTCGGCACCAACAGCAATGACATGGGGTTTCTTTTTGCTGATAAAGTCTTTCAATTTCTCCATATCAGCTTCCTTTCCGTCACGTTCTCGTTTCCAGTAACTATTACGTCTCAGCATGATATCTGGCAATCTGATGAAATCCTGGACTTCGCCATCACCATCAATCAAAGCACCAAAAGCTGGTACTTTTCTGTATTAAAACAGTACCATATTATTCATTTTTATTATTAGGAGTGCATCTCACAAGGGTATTTCTATGGTCATAATAATATGAGCTTATTACGAGGATACCTCAAAGTATACATGAAGACAGTACAGCGGAAGTACCGACCGACGCGCAGCTGAGGGCGATGCGACTGCGTACTGTCTGAGTGCATACTTTGTAGTATCCTCGTAATAAACTTATTATACATCTTTGCTTTCCAAGGCTTATGCGCCATATTTGAAATTCGCATTTCCTAATATAGTAGGATGAAAATACCCTTTAATAATGCAAAATTACAGCATGGCCTAACTCATGGCGTTACGGTGACAGATGTATAATAATAAATCTTATTTTAATAATCCAGTAAACAATAAATACAACTTTTAGTTTAAGTGTGATTCTAATAGAGCAAATACTGAACATAACAGAATTCCAGTCACATTTCGTGTCAGACCACTTGAAAATGCTCAAATACTGTAAAATCACTTGGTATTGCGAAAGAAATTTTCCTGGAAAATGCTAAATTTTGTGACTTTTACTGGGGTCCTTAACCCTACGATTGCCATATTTGTTTTCTGCTCAAATTGTGAGTGAACATTTTTACAAATTTTTCTGTAATTTTCTGTTTGATAATTTTGAACAAAATGGTTACAATTTGCAATTGGCTAAAATTATTGATCAAAATTCTCTGGGAAAAAATATGAAAAACAATTATGTGTATGTTTTTTTGTGACGATGGCAAAACAGGAATTTTGTCAGTTACAAACTTTATTAAATCATGAATATTTTTTTGTGGTTAAAACAGTTTACATTATTTTGAACCAATGAGATTCTTGTCGTTACTTACTTATCGTCTGAGTAAGCGATTCCCAAAACTTTTAAACCCATGGGTCCTGGGCCATCCAAAAATTCATCATCATCGTCCATCTGCTGATCAGCCTGATATGGTGCTATCTTGATCCAGTTAAATGCTGTACGTGTTGACGCCTGCAATCGGGAATATGATATATTTTATTACGCTGTACGGTTTCAGAGAAGATCGCTAGATTATCAGACATAGTACAGGTATCTTTGATCACGGTGGTTTCACAGTGCTCAAACTTCCAAAAAAGTTTCTTTTTAATAATGACAATAAAAGATATTGTCCCATAATTATTAATATAAATAATGTTATATTGTTATGCTGTCCAAATTTAAATAAAAAAATTCATCAATTGAGTGGTGAGCGACAGATATATTTAGAAGACAGTTTTAGTTATTATAATATGAATAGCTATAAATCAGGATGAACAAAATGGTGGATTTGATGAAGTACTCAGACTTCAATTTACTGCAGGTTTCAGAGAAGATTAGTTACACAGACATGCGTCAATTGGTTATCTGCTCAGTGGTGTCAGAGAAGCGGTGTAATTTCATGATTTGGAATAGATCAGAATATTACCTTAATAATACAGTCTTTAGACTCTTTTAGTAATTTCCCTCTAAGTTCTTTTTCCATGTGAGGATAGAGGATTTTATTCAGTGCCTTCTCAATGGCTTCAGTTCGTAGTTTGTTCCATTCCTGTACCATGTGACTAAACTCATCACGGTAATAAAGCTGTTTAATTTCATCAAAGTATGTCTGGTATCTGTCAAAGTGAGAATTGTACATATTACATCATCATGTACATGTAATATTAGGAGTGCTACCAGTTTTGAGTTTTCTCAAGTGGTGCCCTTCTATGCTTAATCACATCAGTGTTCTGCCTTGAATACCAACTGTGTGATTGTAACCATGGTGCTCTGAGAAATGCCATGCTTGTCTGACACCGTCACACTCAAAATCATTACCACCTTTTTCACACCTTTACTACTGTCAATGATTTTCGCAGCTGTTGTTCTATGAGAGTTGCCTTTTTTTTTAGCAATGACCAAAGAAAGTCAGGAACAAGCAGCCTG
Source organism: Saccoglossus kowalevskii (assembly GCF_978046115.1). Taxonomy (NCBI): domain Eukaryota; kingdom Metazoa; phylum Hemichordata; class Enteropneusta; family Harrimaniidae; genus Saccoglossus; species Saccoglossus kowalevskii. The sequence continues at coordinate 17,930,219 of NC_140656.1, read as the reverse complement.
TCGGCTGAGATAGCTCCGCTGTTAGCAATGCACATGGCAATTAAAGAACAGAAGATATCATTAGAAAACGAACAAATCTGAGAGAGGTCCACATGTAGTACCTATATGTATAATATATCAAAGCAATTGGACTTGCGGTTTTAAACAAGAAGTCGAAAATATCACTTTTTACCAAAAATTACAAAAATATTCATCAAAATTAGAGAATTAAAGATATCATTATGAAATGAACAAATCTGAGAGAGGTCCACATGTAGTACCTATATATGTAATATCAAAGCAATTGGACTTGCGGTTTTCAACAAGAAGTCGAAAATATCACTTTTTACCAAAAATTACAAAAATATTCACCAAAATTAGAGAATTAAAGATATCATTACAAAATGAACAAATCTGAGAGAGGTCCACATGTAGTACCTATATATGTAATATCAAAGCAATTGCACTTGCGGTTTTCAACAAGAAGTCGAAAATATCACTTTTTACTAAAAATGACAAAAATATTCACCAAAATTAGAGAATTGAAGATATCATCATGAAATGAACAAATCTGAGAGAGGTCTACCCAAGGTACATATACACCAAGTATCAAAGCATTCAGGCTTGTAGTTTTCAAGAAGAAGTCGAAAAAGTAAAACATTGACACGGACGACGACGGACGACGGACAATCACTCATATGATAAGCTCCGCTCGACAAAGTCGACAGCGGAGCTAAAAAGCTAAATTTATTTGCATAGACATATACTTGTTGTATCTTGTAGTCTATTTACATAAATCACTGATCACACCATAGCCCATGCAATTTATATGCTAATTATTATGCAAATTAGCCACCACCCACGACCACAATTCTGGGGAGAACACTGCACTGTTTACACTTAATCACAGGTGTTCTACACTCAATCACAAGTGTTCTACACTCAATCACAAGTGTTCTACACTCAATCACAAGTGTTCTACACTCAATCACAAGTGTTCTACACTCAATCATAAGTGTTCTACACTCAATCATAAGTGTTCTACACTCAATCATAAGTGTTCTACACTCAATCACAAGTGTTCTACACTCAATCACACGTGTTCTACACTCAATCACACGTGTTCTACACTCAATCACACGTGTTCTACACTCAATCACACGTGTTCTACACTCAATCACACGTGTTCTACACTCAATCACACGTGTTCTACACTCAATCACACATGTTCTACACTCAATCACACATGTTCTACACTCAATCACACATGTTCTAAACTATTCTACTATTTCCATCTACTCACTAAATTCGCAAAAGAATTTTACAAACAAGCAGCCTATCGGCTGAGATAGCTCCGCTGTTAGCAATGCACATTTCAATTAAAGAACTGAAGACATCATTAGAAAATGAACAATATGAATAGTATCAAAGCAATCGGACTTACAGTTTTTAACAAGAAGTCGAAAATATCACTTTTTACCAAAAATTACAAAAATATTCACCAAAATAAATAGAGAATTGAAGATATCATCACAAAACAAACAAATCTGAGAGAGGTCCACATGTAGTACCTATATATGTAATATCAAAGCAATCGGACTTACAGTTTTCAACAAGAAGTCGAAAATATCACTTTTTACCAAAAATGACAAAAATATTCACCAAAATTAGAGAACTGAAGATATCATCACAAAATGAACAAATCTGAGAAAGGTCTACATGTAGTATCTATATATGTAATATCAAAGCAATTGAACTTTTGGTTTTTAACAAGAAGTCGAAAATATCACTTTTTACCAAAAATTACAAAAATATTCACCAAAATAAATAGAGAATTGAAGATATCATCACAAAACAAACAAATCTGAGAGAGGTCCACATGTAGTACCTATATATGTAATATCAAAGCAATCGGACTTACAGTTTTCAACAAGAATTCGAAAATATCACTTTTTACCAAAAATGACAAAAATATTCACCAAAATTAGAGAACTGAAGATATCATCACAAAACGAACAAATCTGAGAAAGGTCTACATGTAGTATCTATATATGTAATATCAAAGCAATTGAACTTTTGGTTTTTAACAAGAAGTCGAAAATATCACTTTTTACCAAAAATTACAAAAATATTCACCAAAATTAGAGAATTGAAGATATCATCACGAAATGAACAAATCTGAGAGAGGTCCAAATGTAGTACCTATATATGTAGTATCAAAGCAATTGAACTTTTGGTTTTTAACAAGAAGTCGAAAATATCACTTTTTACCAAAAATATTCACCAAAATTTGAGAATTAAAGATATCATTACAAAATGAACAAATCTGAGAGAGGTCCACATGTAGTACCTATATATGTAATATCAAAGCAATTGCACTTGCGGTTTTTAACAAGAAGTCGAAAATATCACTTTTTACCAAAAATGACAAAAATATTCACCAAAATTAGAGAATTGAAGATATCAACATGAAATGAACAAACCTAAGAGAGATCTACCCAAGGTACATATACACCAAGTATCAAAGCATTCAAGCTTGTAGTTTTCAAGAAGAAGTCGAAAAAGTAAAACATTGACACGGACGACGACGGACGACGACGACGGACAATCACTCATATGATAAGCTCCGCTCGACAAAGTCGACAGCGGAGCTAAAAATAATTAAAGTTGTTTACAGTAGTTTTTGAATTTCGATTTCATTAAATTAAAAATCTAAAGAGCATAGTCATAGACAATAGGAATCACCATCTCCACATTTCTGTTATATTTATCAAATAATTCTTACCCTGGTTGTTCCTCCATGTCGATACCAATAGTTGTTTTAAGTAACTTATCTTCTTCTGCCAGATGAAGCTTCAAATACTGCTCTCCAGCCAAGTCTCTCACTGGTTTGTTTTTTAAGTATTTCATAAGGAAGCAGTTATGCGATTCATCAATTTCCTGAGGGTCAAAACAAACACACAATTTACAAAATGATAACCAAAGTATGGACGCATCTATCAAAAAAAAACTTTTGATATTTTGTGTTTTTTCACAATCATGTGTGTTCTATGATCAGGTACTGGTGTTCTACCCTCGGGTGCTGGTGTTCTACCCGCGGGTGCTGGTGTTCTACCCGCGGGTGCTGGTGTTCTACCCGCGGGTGCTGATGTTCTACCCTCGGGTACTGGTGTTCTACCCTCGGGTACTGGTGTTCTACCCTCGGGTACTGGTGTTCTACCCTCGGGTACTGGTGTTCTACCCTCAGGTGCTGGTGTTCTACCCTTGGGTGCTGGTGTTCTACCCTTGGGTGCTGGTGTTCTACCCTTGGGTGCTGGTGTTCTACCCGTGGGTACGGGTGTTCTACCCGTGGGTGCTGGTGTTCTACCCTCGGGTGCTGGTGTTCTACCCTCGGGTGCTGGTGTTCTACCCTTGGGTGCTGGTGTTCTACCCTCGGGTGCTGGTGTTCTACCCTCGGGTACGGGTGTTCTACCCTCGGGTACGGGTGTTCTACAGGGTTTGCGCTAGTGTCTCAGCAAGACGAGTCCCACTTACCAAATTTTAAGAAATTGAAATTTGACCCTGGATAACTTTCATAGAGATTGGACCCCAGCTTGCCTGAAAACCTGGGTCCCTCTTCAATAGTTGGAGCCCGGGAAGCAAAATATGGGGTTAACGCAATCTCTGTAATCTACACTCAGGTACTAGAGTTCTGCCCTCGGGTGCTGGTGTTCTACCCTCGGGTGCGGGTGTTCTACCCTCGGGTGCGGGTGTTCTACCCTCGGGTGCGGGTGTTCTACCCTCGGGTGCGGGTGTTCTACCCTCGGGTGCGGGTGTTCTACCCTCGGGTGCGGGTGTTCTACCCTCGGGTGCGGGTGTTCTACCCTCGGGTGCGGGTGTTCTACCCTCGGGTACGGGTGTTCTACCCTCGGGTACGGGTGTTCTACCCTCGGGTGCGGGTGTTCTACCCTCGGGTACGGATGTTCTACCCTCGGGTGCTGGTGTTCTACCTCGGGTGCTGGTGTTCTGCCCTCGGGTACGGGTGTTCTACACTCAGGTACTAGAGTTCTGCCCTTGGGTGCTGGTGTTCTACCCTTGGGTGCTGGTCTTCTACCCTTGGGTGCTGGTGTTCTACCCTCGGGTACGGGTGTTCTACCCTCGGGTACGGGTGTTCTACCCTCGGGTACGGGTGTTCTACCCTCGGGTACTAGAGTTCTGCCCTTGGGTGCTGGTATTCAACACTCAGGTATGAGAGTTCTACGCTCAAGTGAAAGGTTCCATCAAATAAATGACAGAGAAAAATAAAACATAGCGATATCCTAACTTGGTTTCTAGGAAACAATCGTTTTGAGATTTCCTCGTACTCTCCTTTGACAGCTATTTTCAGTATTAGCAACTTCATGTGTCTGAACTCAGCACAGCCACAAATTGCATTAATAACTATTACAGCTATGCTTTATATATTTAATCAAATTTAAATCAGAGATAAAAAGCAATCAGTGAACAAATCCAGCTACAAATCATATTCTTATGGCGCCCTCTGGTGGCCATATCTTCAATTTATTCGGATGGGGTACAATAATTAAAATTATCTGACTATAATTTCCACAATTTCGGCAACACTACAGTTTATTACTTGTATGTTATATGCACACATACAATTCTAATTATGGCGCCCTCTGGTGGCCATACATTCAATTTATTTGGATGGGTACAATAAATAAAATTGTTTATTATAATTTCCACTTTTTGGCAACTCTACAGTTTATTACCTGCATGTTATATGCACACATTTAATTCTAATTTTATTTCTTTTTTTAATTTACCACCAGATACGGGGCATGCTGTAGGCTATAGCCGCTAGCAGTCTTACCTTGATGCCTTTTTTGGTTGGAATGACTGATATTTTGGCTCGTTCATAATAGGTTTGTCTGACACACTGTCTTACCAATGGGTCGTGAGCCAACTGCATGGCTACCATGTAAATAGCTCCTCGTAAGACATTGTCTTCCGTGGGAAATTGTCTGCAATGAATTAAGAAATGCTATGTTTTATTTCTGTATTACAGATTGGATAGTTGGTTTCAACCATCCACAAACCCACTTGTCAATTTAAGCTCTTACACATTTGTTTAATTTCATGATAGACATATCGTTAAGTTTGAACATTTTACTGGGATCTATGGAACAGCGAGCCCAGTGACATTTTGTAAATTTACAGTACTTCCAGACATGGGCGATTGAGAAACTCAGCAGTGCGCCCTCTAACAGGAACGAATTTGTAGATTCTCAAGTAAAAATGGAATCCTCCAAAAATCAAATTTGGTCAGCCTGTTAACTGAAGAAGGATGAGAGGTCTTCAATTATTTGAAATCATTCTGTGGTGGCTCCCAGTGAATTTTGACGACACAAACTAAAATGCCTCTGATTTTTATACTTGTTTATTTTATCAAATCAGTCCATAAGTAAAATACACATATATAAATTTCAAGGTAATCAATATTGTATCTGTCTGAAAAACAGCATACTTCATAAATTTTCGCTATTTTCGCTGAAGGAATGATTCAGTAAAAATAAAATCAAGCAAATATACCTTTTTCCTGTATTTTTTAATTTCAGTGAAAATAAATTTCATACAAAACACCCAAAAAGTCTTTTCAGCGAAAATTGATTCCAGCTAAAACAAAGTAATTCACAGTAACTAACTAGTAAAAATAGACGTAGAGGGCACACTGAAACTCAGTCACAGACTCAATCTGGAAAAAACAGAGGCAGGGAAGAAAACTGACCAGCACAACGTTTAGCACTTCACACACAAACACATCAAGTGAGAAAGATATGTGTAGCAACTTACGAACACAAGTGTTCCTGCGACAATTCACTTGGTTCAGAAGGCCACTGATCTGTATCATGCCTCTGATAATTATCCCGCAAATTCTCGCCAAACTGCTCGGGTGTCAAACCAAATTTTTTGGCAACTCCGTCTGAAAGAGAATATTATCAGCCCATAACAAGATCATCCATGATGGGCTGTGAGATTCTATCACTGTGCTGCCGTAGGCATTATTGTACAGTAAATAATAATTGTAAATGCTAACTTTTTGACATGACTTTGCATAAGTACAAAGCACATGTGCTATGGAGGATATTAATGCTTATCTTAAACAAATTGAAGCAGATCTCTAACAGAAGCACAAATAATGCAACCCAGCAAGCTCAAATAACCCATAACATCGCCAACACTTACCTAGTCCAGCCTGCTCACACAGCCCGTACATTCCTTTCCGGGCAGCTTGCTTAATTTCTTTACTTGTACCACTCACATCCTCAGTCGGCTCTTCCTTGTCTTCAACTACAACCTCTCCATCTTCTCCATCTTCTCCCGCCTCCTCTCGTTTCACTTTCCTCTTCCGCACCTTCTCTGCATTCTGCATTTTGGGAATGTCCCTACCATAGTACAGCAAGAACTGCATGTACACATCTTTCAGCTCCTCGGGAGACTGCACAGCATCAAGCCTTTTTAGCAAATACAATTAAAAGATAAATTTGCTAAAGTGCACTCAATGATACAATAAACAACAAATGTGGGATTTCTTTTCACTGTTTGATATAAATGCCTAGACAGAGCCGTTAATTAGCATATAACTACCTAATTTGCATATTTATTATGGTACTTAACATAATTGTTGCCAAGCACTGTGAAACTACTATGCTTAAGCTTTTTCACCAGACTTTCTCGACCAAATTTGTTGGCATTTTTTTTAGTATTCTTCTGGAAATGAAATCTAATTTCAGAAAGAAAATTTCAGATTTGACTCAAAAAATTGGCTACTTTTGTCCCAATCTTCTAAAGGAAATTGCAAACTATAAACGAACTCAGTTGTAATCAGAGATATTCCAAGGACAAAATCTTGGTGGTTTTCACTGAAGAAATCTCCAGCCCATGAGAAATACGCATTTTGATCTTCACTGGAAAGTTTTGGGACTATTTTATTTCATTCATACTTTTGTAATGATGTTATACCACCCAAAAGCATGTAAAAAGTAGTGCCACTGGCCTAACTACAAAATGGTGGAATAAATAACAGGTCAAATTATTAAAGCTTTGTTAAATTTTTTGGTTCATGTTTTCTCCAGTCAACTTATCGCACTCACAATCAAATCAAAGAAAGCTTAGAAAGAACTCCCATGTGCTGAGAGTATTGGAGACACATTAAATATAATTCGAAATTACTTAGCTGAAAACTAATTATGCAAATCAGAAAATTAATATGACCAGATTTGAGTGTAAAACTAATGAGGTCTGCGCAATGTAACAGAAAATCTATGTCTCCAAGTTTAATTGAAATGTGATTAGAACCAAAAAATTATGAATTATTATGCTTATTAGGGAATTAATATGAACAGATTTTTACCCCAAACTAATTAGGTTTGTACATTGTCCTAGAGCATCTTTGTACTAAGTTTCATTGAAATGGAATAATTAGTACCGTGAAAACTCCAAAATTTCGACCCCTCTAAAAATTCGCCCGGCTATTTATTTGCCGGGTTTCGGTGTTTTATTTACCTCCAAATTTTCGACTCCACTAAAAATTGCCAACTCATTCTTATTCGAAAATTGCGACCAGTTTTAGTTTTCCCCCAAACGAAAAAAAAAAAACGATGTGAGCGTTCAAACGGGACCTTCCTCGAAGGCATGAATCCGGGTTTCTGATTGACTGAGAGATTTTTATTTTATTGGTAACGAAAATATATTCTAAAGAAACGAAGTTTCAAATAAAAACGAACACAAAAATCTCGGCATGCTGAGTTTCTGAATTGTTGATTATTACTGTACTCAGTAGTGATTATAATAATGTACACAAAATAAATGTGTTGAATGGTTATGAAATACAAATAAAAGTCAACTTAGTTTCATAGTAAGCGAATGATTCCGGTCTCGTATAAACGTTTGATGCTGTAGGATATCCACCATGTTCTCTTAGGTCAAATAGGTCAAATCGCTAATTAACCAATCAAAAAGCTGGATGATGCCAACGTGTTCAAATTACCATAGCTTATTTAAATATGTTAATGTTATTGAACGCAATGCGGAAGAGATTGATGTTGTAGTACGATATTTTGGCTTGGATTTTGATGCGAAAACGGCATGATTTTTTTTAAATAAAAAAATTAGTTGTTTTTAAAAAATAAACTGGTCATCTGAAGAATAATTTAACATTGTTCACAGTGATAACAGCTCATTCTCGAAAGGAAGCTTACCCGCTCACGCTAGTCACGATAAAAATCATACACGTGTACTCTTGAATAGACAAACGTCAATGACTACGGTAAAACTTAGACTCTATTTTAGCCGGCAGGATTGATTGAAATGTCCGAAAAATGACGCCAAAATACACCTTAAAAGTCCCATTTTATTTTCTTAAATCCCATTTTATTTTTTAATCCAAGGGCGAATTTACGGCAGAATTTGGTCCCTCAAATAAGGGACACGTGAGCTTTGATTCTAACCGGATACATTGCACTGGGTCGGGGAGATAGTTTGCTAAACTTCCATGCATCTTTTGTCCAATGGGTACCTGTACTTCGAACATTCGCAAGTTTTTCTAGGTAGTGCGAGACAGCTTTGTCTTTTGACCTATTAGTTTTGTGCTGACCTCTTCTCCGCGTCTTGATGTTTTGTTTTGCTTGTCATAATACTCACTGATTGATGACTTTGTTTAGATTTTGAGTTACAACTCGGCCACGACCTTTGCTTTTACCGTGAAACATGAGGAAGTTTACGTCAATTGACGGACATTGCATTTTTTAAAAACTAATGAAGCACACTGTCTATCATCCCCATTTTTTCATTTGCTGATTTCTATTCTGAAAAATTCGACCGTCCGAAAATGCACCTTAATTTTGACTCTAAAAACACGTCACATACCTAACACCAATTATTTAAAACCGGTCGAAATTTTGGAGTTTTTACGGTACTTTAGATATCAGTGTGAAAGCTTAAAATTGGTTAATTATGCAAATTAGGTAATTAATATGTACAGATTTTAACCCACAATTATTCAGGTCTGTCTATTGTCCTACAGCATCCATGTACATTCATTGATATGTGATGTATAGTACCTGAGATATCAGTGTGAAAGTTGGTTAATTATGCAAATTAGGTGATTAATATGCACAAATATTTACCGGAAACTAATTGGGTCTGCATAATTCTAGATTCATTGAAATGTGATGATTAGTACTTTAGATATCAGTAAAAAAGCTGAAAATTAATTATGCAAATTAGGTAATTAATATGCACAATTATTTACCCTAAAACTAATCAGGTCTCTGCATAGTCCTAAAGGATCTATGTACCAAGTTTCATTGAAATGCGATTATTAGTACTTGAGATACCCGTGGAAAAGCTGAAAATTAACTAATTATGCAAATTAGGTGATTAATATGCACAAATATTTATCGAAAACAATCAATCTCTGCATAGTCCTTGAGTATGTAAGTACCAAGTTTCATTGAAATGTAATGCTAACTACTTATATCAAATGCTGAAAATTAATTAATTATGCAAATTAGGTAATTAATATGTACTGATATTACCATAAAAACTATCAGGTCTGTGCAGTGTCGTATGACATCTATGTACCAAGTTTCATTGAAATGTGATGATTAGTACTTGAGATATCAGTGGAAAAACCAAAAATTGACTAATCATTATGCAAATTAGATAATTGGTATCCACGGATTATTACCAAAAACTAATCAAAACCTAGCATTAGTTCAGAGCATCTATGTACCAAGTTTCATCAAAATCCAATGAGTGGTTGTTTAGATATCAGTGGAACAGTCATGGAACCACTAAAAAATAGCTAATCAGTGTTTACTCTAGGACGCGCGATTGCGCGATTCCCCGCCTACTACACTTTGTGCGCCCTTAAAAAAATACTCCAAGGGCGAAAATCGCCCCTTTCTTCACTGCCCATTGAATTCTTTTAATGATGGTCTGTGCGTGTATTGGACTGCGACGCGCCGAGTAGCTTGCTGATACAAATAACAATCATCCTCCCACATATTTCGTTTAAAATTGTGCGTCCTTATATTTGAAAACATTACATTGTAACCTTCTTCGGGTATGCGTACGTAAGTTGGAATAGCCCACATTGAGTTTCTGAAGTGCGTGTGTGACAGGGCGACGCGTTAAGCAACTTGGCGAGGCAACAATAAATTGTTCTTCCCGCTTGTTGCGTGATTTAATTAATTATTTCGCGCGTCAGAATCATTTAAAAAAATATTTATTATTATATGAATTTGCAGCGTTATATGTAAAAAAACACCACTTGATGTGTGTGTCACGTTTAATAAATTACGTCGGGTTTTCGATTCACCCATGGAGCTCATGATGCACCGTTGTTTCACGGTTGACATCTCCGGTGATACCAACAGGAAACTCATCGTGCCAGCGATGATTTCGATTGAAGACCAACTTTAATCATGTTTATTCAAAAATAAACGTAACTACAGGCATATGACAAGAAAAGTGCTTTAACCCTTAACATGCTTCAATTTATCTGACCATAACGTTCCCCCCACTGCATTCTTTTCAAAAAAAATAAGACAGACAGTCACTGTGGATTCAATAATCGTAACTTTTTTATTTGCCATGCAAAAGTCAATAATGTGATATGTAAACATATCTAGAAAAAACAATCTTTCATAATATTGTATTGTTATGACCACTTATAGATTTTGTGGTATACATTTTGGGTATAAAAACAACAGTTTTAGTAAAATTTAAATAAAAATATTATTCTTCTATTATTTAATATTTATAAGTCAGATGGCTATCATTTATCTGAGGAATTTGTTGATATTCTGAAAGTATGCATTTAGAAAAAAAAATTCGGACCATATATACACAAATTAGCATATCATTTGCATATCATTTAGCACCAATGAATGACATTTTATAAAAAAAGACTACCTAAATAAGTCGTTATAGTGAATGAAATAACCAACACTTGGATTTGCAGTTTGTGATCATCAAACAGTTGCCACTCCTTATTGATGTAATTTACACAAATTTGGGACTTTATTTTGATGTAATAATGATTGTTTTTGGTAAAAAAAAATTAAGACAGAAATTATGTAAATGTCCACGAAAAAAAACTCATGGAAGTAAAATATATAAAATATTGAACAGAACTGTAAATATATTATATGAAGAATGTGATATTTTGATAACAAAAATTGCATTGTAATAAATAAATTTGCATATCATTAGCATACCCATTAGCACCAACAACAGCTGTTTTCATCGTTGCGTGCAAGATGACCATTTGCGTAAGCATTTGTCTGCTCAACAATGCAGATAATGTCCTCATCTTTAAGAAATAACTTGACAAAATCTAATGCGGTTGTGTTTTCCGGCAATTGAACATTGAGTCCCGGAACACCGGTGAACGGCGGTACCAAAATGTCGTCGCCACTTGCTTTCGATGACCAACCAAGACGAGTATCGTCGGCAACTTCCACTCCAGAATTTTGAATCTCCCACTCGGTATCATCATTCGGAATATCACCAAAATCGATCTCTTCCGCAGTAAAACCTTCAAATTCGTATTCAGAATCAGAATCTGCAAATATTTCGTCCCATACAGCTTGTATTTCAGGGTCATTGAAATGCAAATTTGGCGTCGCCATTTTGATTGCGTTGCTAGTCAAACATTCAAAGTTAGCGGTCGAGCTATGGAATTTGTACATGCAATTTGCATATTAGGCGGGGAATCCCCGGTTGAGGCAAGAATAACACACACATATACACAGGTCAAAGTTTATTTCATACGTTTTTCGGCTTTATTGATGATGTACTCCACATATACGTCATTCAAAACAACGCAATTTCTCAGAGGGTCGTTTACGATTATTCTCGTACTTCGCTGTGGGATTCAGACGCGCTATTACGAGTATTCTCGTACATCGCGTCTTAAGGGTTAAAACAATGCATGCAGATCGTAACACTTGCTCAGTCAACGCAGATAGCACCCCAGCGCGAAAGACTAAGGCGCCATGTTGTTGAAAGTTTGAAAGTTCATCGCTACCATATATGGGAGCAACAAGTGACCTGATGCGTGAATTCACGTTTTTAATTGGATAACTGCTTGACACGCTGTCAAGCCCGCCAGATCGGCACAGCTCTCTGATGTGCGTAGTTTAGAATTTCCGATTGCAACTAAATTAATTAAACAATGAGCTTGCATTATGTTTGGGGGGGGGGGCGAGTGTGTACCCAGTTTTTTTGGAATTTCCATCTTTGACGTAACTGGGTCACGGTGTTATTTTTTGGCTGATTTGCGTAATTTATACAAAGCTGTATGGAACGAAAGTGTTGTACTGTGAAGTTCTCGCTGAACCCACCCATGCTAGATCACGTCATAACAAATGACTAGTCTGTTTTCACCCGTAAAAAAAATAATTTGAAGAATAGATCGAAACAAATTGGCGTCGTTAACAACGTGAAGAATGAGTTTATCAATAATTTGATAGACAACATAAATGCACGCTTCCCGGAAGACAGTACCAGCGTCATTTCGGCATTCGATGTATTGGCAATGCGTCATCTCTCCTTGTACCCGCCGACCAGATCACGGCAATGAGAAATTGGAGACTGTGATCGCACATTACGGTGTTGATAAAGTAAACAAGGAGGGCCAAGTTTATAAAGCTCTTATCGATCCAGACGAAACCCGGCATGAGTGGTGTTTATTAAAAACACTAGTGATGCAGCAAGCTTACCCTCGTGACAATTTTATTTTACTGTGGAAATTGATAAACACGAATCATAAGGCCACGGTACCAAATTTAATAACTTTGGCAAAGGCAGCTGTTGTTTTGCCTGTGAATACAGCAATCTGTGAGAGGGGATTCTCTGCCCAAAACAAGGTGAAAACGTCCCTCCGAAATCGATTAGAAGAGGCTTCTTTGAATCGTCTGCTCACCATCCTAGTAGAAGGTCCTCTTGCGAAATTTGATGCCAGTGAAGCTCTCAAATTATGGCAAAGCAGAAAATCTAGACGTATTTTCCAGGTTTAGAGAAAATAAAAATAGAATACTAAATACATGTTTCAGCTTTCCCTTTCAGCTTTTTGTGTTTTGGCAATTATTACTACAATTGTTCATGAAACATATTGCACGTTGTGTTGACAGGATTTCTCTGATTGTATGGTAACATGTGCAGAATGTTATTAACATTAAATAAATAACAAATAATGAAATTATTGTGTGGACTATAATTATTATATTTGCAAAATTACATACATTTCAGAACACAAAATGAAGAACATAACAATTGGTAACAAGTGGAGAAAATAATGAACAATTACTGCCAATGTTTTATTAAGAAAATTTATGCTTATTAGAAATTCCCCCCTTGTTACAGAAAATCCCCCTCTATTTTGATCTGAAGGGACGACAATCCCCCTCATAAATACAAAGCTGGAGAAAACACTGGCTAATTATCATGCAAATTAGGTAATTAATATGCACGGATTTTTACCAAAAATTAATCAAATCTGCGCATATGTTCAGAGCATCTATGTACCAAGTTTCATCAAAATCCAATGAGTGGTTCTTTAGATATCAGTGGAACAGTCATAGAACAGCTAAAAATTAGCTAATTATCATGCAAATTAGGTAATTAACGAGCATGGATTTTTACCAAAACCTAATCAAATCTGCGCATTGGCCCAGAGCATCTATGCACCAAGTTTCATCAAAAACCGATGTATGGTTCTTGAGATAACAGTCGGACACACATACACACACACACACACACACACACATACACACATACACATACACACACACTAACTGCAAAGACTCCCATTTTGTGCTTCGCACATGGGAGTCAAAAAAGATATTGGGGCAGAAATATGTGAATCACGATCAATTTGATTGATGATCCTATATCGTAGGAATTCTTACCTTTCCATATCAGTCTCCGTTAAAGGCCTGATGTTATCAGGTAAGCTGGCGTCTACGTCATGAGGTATCAACTCAAACTGGTAATTCTGCATTTTTTCAAACAGTCGCTTCAGATTCAGCTTTCTGTTTCTTAGTTGTGTCCACTACAATGAAATAAAGCACTCCATTATACAGAGAATAATGGAATAACATTGAAAATTTTGTACAACTACAGATGGTCAGCGAGAAAGCCACACTCATGTAGTAGTTAATAGATGTAGCGAAACTTGAGCACACCGCTACATTGTAGAACATGTTGTGGATATGCCATTTCTATTTTAAGAACAAGTAAGATATTTGCTCTATTACTAGCACATACTTAATATAATATTGCATTTTTGATTTCAACATCCAAAATGAGTGCAATGTAAGCTTATGAGTTGATACAAATCAACTGTTACAATGTATGAAACAGCTCAATGTATAACAATTTTATACTGTTGTTAGATTGTACATTTTTATTATTATTGTGCCATGTGTTAGTGCCAGAAATTAAATGTTACTGTTATCTCTTCTAAATTTTTTTATGTGTAAATTGCAAATATATTCACACAATCACACTATACTAATTTCCCATTAGCAAAAACACAATATTCACACTTGCAATAGAAACACAATATATAAAATTATTGTAATTTTTATAAAAACACTGTTAAACACATAGTATGAAATTGTTGGTTTGTGCACTCCAATTAGAACAAATATGCTACTGTAGAAGTACTCATTTTCACTGGTATTTAATTTTACTATTTTGATATTTAATCATATTTTAAAGACATTTTTCAGTGAAACAGGTATTTGTATATGTCTATGTGGATTTAATTAGCAGAAACTAGCAAAAAGTAAAATTCAATGAAAAAGTAATGATTTTACAGTACAGTGCATGTTGACAGTGAAATAAGTGGCTTGAACACATGGAAAATACTATTAGTGGAAATAGCAGGGTTCTCCCAAGAGCATTACAGAATGTGGGTTTCGCTACTCAGTTAAGCTGATAAATAGACAAATTAGAACAAAAACAATACAGGCATACTGCATTATAATGCAAGTTACTGTAAAATGACTAATTTTAACTGGGTTTAAATTTCGCCGATTTACCATTTCAGGGATATTCATTGGGTTTTAAATTCACGGTTTTATCATTTAGATGATGTGTTCTATGCTAAATTTTAAATATTCACTGGGTTTTAATTTAGCGCATTTTCCAGTCAGCGAAATAAGCCAAATTAAAACCCAGTGAATAATTAATCCCTTTACAGTATCAGCTACTTTGAGCATTGACACCCATGGCAGAGATATGGACGTACCTTTTCATCCCAGTGGTATATCTTCCATAAGTCATATATATTTAGTTCAGGCTCTATGTACTCTTTACGATAGAATGCTATAAATGGAACCTGAAATATAATATATTACCATGGTAACTACAGTGAAATGTTTAAATAAGGCTTGACACTCACAAGATGGTGTCTAAAAATGTGTGTTCATTACTATGTACAGTACAGTACTAAGTGGTCGACAAACAACCGTTGAAAACACCATACTTGACAAATTACACAATGTTTTTTGCATCACTTACTTCAAATTGTTGATTTCTTATAAAGTTAAGCGCTTCCTTAATCTTGCTGACAGTACTGGGTCCTTTGCTTTCAAACGTAGAACTAACTTGACTTGTCTCTGAACGTAATGGATCAGACACATCCTAAGTGTGAAAACATTGAACGAGTAAATACTACTGAAGGTAACTGAAGTTATCATTGACAGAGCCTTAGAACCATTACAAAAAACGTCAGTCAGTCACATCAAAATTTAACTGAATATTCAATGATAACATGTGTAAGTTTGAGAGAAATTATTCAAGTTATTCTGGCCACAACGACTTGTAATCATTATATCTTACCAAATTATTTTATTTACAAGCAAGGTAATCAATTATTCACAATAAAACTATTAAATATTTGAAGGAAGGAAAAAATAGAGGTGAAACATTTTACCTGTTGGTACATTGTATAATGTAAATTACTTTATTTTGGTAAATTACTTAATTTTTACTGAAGACATTTTGGCATCTTGTATGAAGTATATTTTCACTGATTTTTGATGAGTAAAATATAGGAATTAAGGTATTTTCACTTGATTTTATTTTTACTGATTCATCTCTGCAGCAAAATAGTGAAAATAAAGTACTAAGAAAGACATAACAGTTCCCAGTGATGCATAATACATACAGTCAAAACTAGTTAGTACGAACTCTGTTACAACAAATTAACTGGGTCCAGTTTGAAAATCCATTATCCCTATGGAAATTGACAACACTTAGAACAAACTTGTTTATTACGAAAACACACTTAATACGAATGGATTTTCTCTGTAACACCTAACATTTCAATCACTCAAACAGCTGCGAAGTTCTTAAAACGAACCGCCAAATACACGGTGTTACGCTTCCGCTGTTGTAAATGGGGGTGAGCTGTGATGAGTAAATTTGGCCATTCACGTGGCATAAAAATCCTTTGTGTACGTGACTTTCGGTGTCTACTCTCAGCGCCTTGCTGCTCAAGTTTTTAATTTTAAGATTCACAATAAAAAAGTTTGAAGCATGGACACTATAAATTCTAGATAATTACTGCGATTACGAGTGAGATGCCAGTTTCCGTCCTGACTTCAAAATGTCAACATCTTGTGTCAAGTCATTGAACACCGGTTATAATGAATAAACTCACCAGGAACCTTGATATTCGCACTAACAAGGTTTGACTGTACTATTGATTTATTCTGACCACAGGCCAATCAGTCATCTGTACACAAGTTACTATTGAATTAAGTACAGCCCCTCTCATGACACTAACCTGCATTGTAATTGGAAGTGTCATGAATGCGTGTTTGTAAATCCATTCCGCTTCATCATCTAGTTCTTCATCTTTAGTCATTCTCACAGGAATCAACCGTAGCTATGGGAAACAAGAATTTATCATTATCTGACTTGACAGTTTTGGTGCTCTTGACAATATCTAAACTCACAACTATAGACCCACGATGTCAGCAATTCATCATAATGCACAAGTGAAAATATTAAGTTCTTGTTCAGTCACTCCAAACATTTCGATGCATTTTGAAATTTTGCACCTGTGAGCATTGCATACATGGAACAGCGAGAGAAAAGACCAACAAACCTGAACAGAATTTATATCACAAAATAAAAGTGAAACAAACATACTAAAAACACAGCATATGTCAAGCCAATGTGGATCATCACAAATATCATCAAAATATCTGTGTTAGAAACACCATTGAGCTGTACCGTGATTAAACATTTATTGATAACAAAACTAAGTTTTCAGAATTTTGGACAAAAATTACTTACATTATCTGGGGCACAAATTACTAATGCAGTTGCTGATGCTAACAGTGACACAGCTCCCGTCAGACAGATAAGACACTGTTACCTTGTTATAATGAACACATTTAGGATGAATTTTCCAATATAATGAACATATTGCATGTCTTCTGATCAAACAAACTCAATGTATAACCATTATAATGAACAATTCACTATAACAATTTTACATCCCCAAAAGAGTTTGTTATAACAAGGTTACAGTGTATCTCTCTTTCATTTCAGTCAAGGTAATAAATGTTATCTAAAACCTTACCTTGAATCTCTCTGGCATGTCAGCCGTCCTGATCTCTTTATCCAAGTCAGTAAAATGTCCTCGTTCTAACTCACTCGGTTCAAATACTTCGTATATACTGAGCTTAGTGGCTTTCTTTTTATCTTTCTTTTTAACTCTCGGCCTTACTTCACTCTCACCCTCCTCCTCTTCCTCATACTGGTCAAAGAGGGGCAGACAAATGAGTAATCATGATGAATTTATAGACATGGCTCCTGCAGATCTCATCATAACATTTTTATGGACTGATTGGTGAATTTAAGAATTAGTAAAGATGTCCCTAAATGGGCAATTAATTATTTCAAAACATACCTAGGTAAACTGGCTTACAATATTTGCTTTATTAGTAGCGTTGAATTATAAAGATTTTTCACTGGGCAAAATAGGTAGATAATACTTTGTAGTATATAATTTTTTAACTATGATTGTGCAAAATACTGCATCTGAGAATTAAAATGACAGACATTTACTCCATATTCAATCGATCTTCAAATATTCTGTTAATTCCCTTACCGCAAAATTAATTATTTGTTTGATTCGACCAGACAAAAGACAACCACTGACAATCAAATCAGGGAATGAGTTTGGAATGTTTTTGCAAAGACTAGCTAAAGAGATAAAAATTAGTTTCACAAAGAACAACCAAGATAACTAAAAATTATAAAATGCATCCGATTTTCAAATCTCTCTATGAATAATAATAAATATCAATCTTGATTTCAAAGTTGTCACTCACATCCTCGTATTCATCTTCCTCACTTTCGTACTCGTCCCCGTATTGATTAAACTCCTCAATGTCAAAATCATCAATACCAAATATATCCTGAGCTTCTTGCAATGCTCTGTAAAACAAACAGAATTAACATACATGTACATACAGCAAGTGGGAGGAAAAAATAATTTTGATGGGCGGTGGTTGTCGCATTGAATATGGATCCACTGAGATGTAAACAATGCAGTGGCTACTGTAAAAGGGTTAATTATTCACTGGATTTTAAATTTGCTTATTTCGCTGTCTGGAAAATGTGCCAAATTAAAACCCAGTGAATATGTAAAATTTAGCATAGAACACATTATCTAAATGGTAAAACCGTGAATTTAAAACCCACTGAATATGCCTGAAATGGTAAATCAGCGAAATTTAAACCCAGTGAAAATTAGTCATTTTACAGTATTTACATCAAATTATAACACGTACTGCAAGACAATCACCATTATTTTGAATTTTCAGCTTACATACTTTTCTTGGTAGCCTAGGTATAAATACATAATGAGTAACAAGAGTAAATTCAAAAAGACCTAATGAAATCAACTCAAAGAGTCTGGTGCACTTCTAAGATTAAGATTGATGGTAAATGCTTCATATCCATTATTAACTAAAACAAGAACCACTAGATCTACTTAGCCCAACCTCAAGATACATAACAGGTAAAATGCGCTAGAGGAAAAAAATTGCTTAGTATGCAATTACTGAATTAGAGACTTGGTTAAAAAA
Source organism: Saccoglossus kowalevskii (assembly GCF_978046115.1). Classification (NCBI taxonomy): domain Eukaryota; kingdom Metazoa; phylum Hemichordata; class Enteropneusta; family Harrimaniidae; genus Saccoglossus; species Saccoglossus kowalevskii. The sequence continues at coordinate 17,911,077 of NC_140656.1, read as the reverse complement.
AAATTTCTTGCAGAAAGTTATTTTTGTAGCATCTATACAACAGTGTAAGAATATATCAATGTAAGTTATACACATCATTGAATAAGGTTACTGTTTTTGGGGAAAACATTCCATTTACAATTTAATAATTTCACTGCACCCATCAAAGCAAAAAAAAAAAGATTTTCAAATTACAGACTTACGAATCAGTGTATCTTGGTTTCCTTCTATCTTTTTTCCTTCTGAGTGGCTCTCCATCATCACCTACTATAAAATCATCATCCTCTGTAAAACAAGAAAAGATAGAACACAAATTAAATACAGTAAAATACTTTATTTTGCTGAAGGAATGATTCTATGAAAATAATATGGATGTACCCTTTTTTTCCTATAATTTACATTCAACTCATCAAAAATCGGTGAAAATTAACTCAATACAAAATATCCAAAAAGTCTATTTAGCAAAAATGAATTCCAACTAAAATTAAATATTACTGCCAAGTTCAGGTAAGATTTAATCATCACATGCTGAAGATTGCCATAAGAACCTTGACCAATAGTGTTCCCATGAGAGAAACATGAATTCAAAAATCACATGACTAATGATCAGATAAATAAACATATGGAGGCACTCTCAGATGGTGTCTAAGCTTCACACAAAAACCATTCCTTCAGTTTCATTGGGACAATGTATATGAAATAAGTGATTGTTCAAATTCATGTGAACAGAGGCAGATATGTATCAAACGTCCAGCGTTTTTAATGTTTTATTGTTGCCAATTGTTCTGACATTCCATTTGCTAGTGTTTTAAATAGTGTTCCTAAGAACCTCCATTCCGAATTAAGGTTAATCAACACATTTTGATGAATGTGGGTGGGTTCAAAGTGGAAGTGAAATAGTAACACAGAGCAAACTATTGAAACTTTGGTGTATTCACGAATAGGTCTGTACCCCCTTTTTTATCTTTTGGAAGTGAATCTCCAATAGAAGTTCGATTGTAGGCTGGAACATTGACTTACTGTGATACACAAATATATGCAATGCCGGTACAACACAAAGCAAATATGGCATTAGTCCCAGAGAGTGGTTAGAATCAGAGGAGTACCGGACTCTGCTGTAAATTTTGGGTTTTCAAAAAAATAAAATGGGACCAAGAAATCGCCCAGCAAAAAAAAAAATTGTATCAAGTTTTAGATTAGCTTCTGCAAAAGTTTCTTTCGTCTTGGGTGGTCAAACTGTCGGCATTAAAAGTCAACGTAGGTGGATTTTTCAATGAAAATAGAAGTCCAAAAAAAATATTTGATGATCATTTTTTTTAATTTTGAACACCGAATAAGGGCTCACCAAGTGTGAAATCGCAGAGGGCAGTTTTTTTGATGGGCGAATTTACGGCAGAATAAGGTATATAGCAGGATTAGTGAAATCAAGCCTTACCTGATTCCTCAGATCCTTCTGAGTCAACAAGATCAGCGTACTGTTTGTCTTCCTCGGCTGGCATGGCTGGAGCTATGGAATCCTGCAAGATGATTCACAACAATATTTACACAAACCACAAACAAACATGCAAGTGTATCAACACTCAATAAGCGAACGGGGAGCAACACTACTAATAAATTTAACACGATATGGGCCTTTAAGTGACCATTTTCCAACTGATTGTCACACTGCCATACTTTTTTAAAGTATATTTTGTGAGATCAAAGGTGTTGCTTCAATCTTAATGTTGCATTCCCATTTTGAAAATATGTGAAACATTACTCCTAGAATAATCTAGCTTCCTATTCTGCAGTTAATTTCTCATTACTCATCCACAATAGATATTGTAGATATTGGTGATGGGAAAGTACCTCACAGATTGCAATGTGGGACTGCAATTTTAAAAGTGATTAACCAGTAATATTGTTGCCTGTAGAATATAATAATTTAAGACAGACTAACAAATTGTTGAGTGTTTACATACTATAATGTATTGAAGTTGTCATAATGCTCAATGTACCAGACTCAGCTAGAAAATTTACCAGCCATGCAACAGTCAAACATCAATTACGTAGATTCGAACGCAGAGGATTGGGTAATCATTTTACATTACAGTACAAGACACATGTTTGTCATCACAAAGTATACTCATTTTATTAGACATTATACAACACACTACACAGTTTTTATATTCATATATAAAATTATCTATTGTGCATCACACAATGTCTACGCTATTCAGTAGACCATGGAATGCATGCATAGATAGATAAATGCAAGACGCTATAGACTGTCGCACTGTGATGTCGTACGTTTACATTTCTGCCAACCAGCATGTGAATAGTCGCTCGCTTATCAGCACTATAACCTTGCGATTTGCTGTGACAATGGTGCTCGTAAGCTGTTTAATAAACAGAGACACGTATGTATATTTAGGAGTACCGTAAAATCTGCATTAAAAGTCGCATTTTTAATAGAAGTCGCACCCATTCTTTTTGAACAATTGAGAATCAAAAATTCACCATTTCTCATATGTGTAGATGCTCTAATAGAAGCCGTATCCCTTCCGTTGCATTTTACGATTTTAATAGAAGCCGCAGCTTCTAATACAGATTGCACAGTAACAGCCATGAACTATGTCGCTAATTTATTTCAGATTGTGAATGAATGGTTCTTGCCAACCAGCCACTGCGTATGCACACAAAACTTAAACAAGTGCGACTGCCTATAAAACACCATCATGGCGTCAATACAATTCAGGGGTGACTAGTACTTTGTAATACATTCCCTAAGACACTGACATGACATGTAGTTTTAGTGTACAAACCGGTGGCTGTCTACCGCTGGTGAAATCCTTAGACAACTTCTGGATCTACCACAGTGAGTTTAATTAATTATAAAGAAGATTTTACAGTGTTAGTAGAGGGAACAACGAGAGATTAGTAGAGAAAAGATGAAGTGATCAAAATAGCTTTATGTGAGCTAATCAGAATTGGTGTGGAACTACCATACTCGTCCAGCTTAGCATCCAGTGTACCCAGCTTAAAAAATCATTTTTTTTAAGGGGCTGGGCACTTAATTGCGCAAACCCACCCCTAACTTTTTCACCACCGGACTTTCTCACCCAAATTTGTTGGCACTTTTTTCTTGTATTCTTCAATACGAATGTAAAAATTATCAGGGTATGGCGCAATTTTTTTTTTTCAAATTTTTGAGTGTGTAATATGAATTTAACTCCTTTCACTAATGCAACGGGTCATGTAAAATCATAGAGTAGTTTACTCGTTCAAACTTCATTCATGATAGTCACAATAGAAAAGTAAAACAATGTTAAATGACCGGGTTTCATGATTGATGGTTCAATTTGGTGTTTTGATGGGCGCTAAGCTGAAAGTGACCCCGAAAAAATAAGAGTGGGTGCTTAGTCGAGCATGGGCGCTAACTCAGACAAGTACGATAATAACACTCTTCATGGAAACATAACACTTTTATCTCATACAATGCAGTTTGTAAGTCATAGAAAAGAAAGACAAGAATCACAACAAAGACAGACACAGACTCAAGATCCAAGTGTGTTATTGTAACAATTCCCCCAGTGTATTGATCATCACACGAGATTGCAGAACGACTTTCTTGTTACGGTAAAAACAGCCAAAATTTTGTTATGGAGATGGCTCTGGATGTTATAAAATTAGATCACCTGAATACTGCCTTAAGTTAAAATATTTCTGATTACCAGAACTGTAGATAAACTAACAATAATCAATCATACAAGACACAGCAATAATGAAGTTGACAACGAAGACAACAATCACAACAGACATTATTACCCTTATTCAGTACATCAAAAACAAAAAAAGCAGAAAATCCCCAAAAATGATGTGCGAACTTACCCTCTCTTCATCCTCATCGGCGCCTTCAAACAACTGATTAGCGATGGCCTCTCTATCATCAACTTTCTCATCCATGTCATCCTCGCTTTCGTTCTCGTCACTTGACAGCTGCTTTAACCTTCGAAATTTGTTCTGAAACAAAAAGATTAACATGAATTCGGGTTTCATATGAATAAGAGCATGGGTATGCGAAATCCTTCTCTAGATTACAAAATCTATTTTCAGGATAACAGCTTTCAAGATCTTTATACGAGGAATCTAGCATTTTGAACATCACAGTCCATATTTGTCACCTTTTACATTTCCCATGTTTTTCTTTTTATATTTATTTCAAATTTTATTCCAAGCCAGCTTCAGATAACCATGCAATAACATCTTTCTTCCTACCGAAAATAACATTTTGCAAGTTTTTATGTATTCACTGGTCAGAATGTCTCAATTGTGATTTTAGGCAATTTTACCCCTGACATGGTCAAATTAATGACATACAATCTGAAACAAAATTTAGTCATTTTGGAAAGCACAAACGTCTGCAAAACTCCTACCCTTTTAATTTTAGTTCCCAAATTTTCTTCCAGCAACTCGTAATCTTCATCTTCAAGTTGATCGTCACTGTCATGGTGTCGCCTTTTTCGCTTCCTCTTTCTAATCTCTTCATCAGAAGAATCGGAAGATTCATCTTCATCTTCCTCCACAGGGTCATCATCAATTAGATCTTCTAAGTTCTTATCGAGATCTGAACACAAGAAAATTACAAAATGCATGCCGAGCATCAGTAGCGTAGTGATTGTTGGATCAGACAAAACACAATTCCTACCTCGGACTGAACACAGAAAAGCGAGAAAGTGCCAAAGCCATTGTACTCTGGACAAGTTTGCCTTCTACAAACTAAATGGAGAGGCCAAAGCCACTGGACTCTGTAAGAGTACCACAAACTCACCTTCTCCCTCCTCTTCCTCTTCTTCATCTTCACTGCCTTTGAAGTCATCATCTGATACCTCTGCTTCTTCTTCAAAATATTCCGCGCTCATGTTCGCAGACTTTCAAATGCTTTAATCACAAAAGCACTCTATGAAAGTCACCTGCAAACCAAATGTATAGATAATCTTAATATTGTTCTTTGATACTGCAGTTCAACTATTATTTTGGTATATACAATAAGAAACCACTACACATTGATATCAGTGTATTTAATTTTTCTGACGACGACCCATTCAAATGTACAGTGCGCTGTGAAACCAATTTTAATTTAAAATAAATGATCATCATAATCAAATTTGGTCATCAACATGCGAAACCAAACAATGTAAAAAATGTTGTCTATATTGCATTTCAAAGATACTTTGAAATAAATTTAGTATCATGACGTTGTTGCCACTTGAGAAAGTATAAAGCAGTAACTGATTCATAATTGTTATAGTTGTACTCCCTAGGTGACCCCTCGTGAGGTTGCATCTCAATAAGTCCCTATCCTGGGGGGTTGGAGCTACGTCACAGGACGTTTCACAATGCTAAGACGCGCACCACTGTACCATGCATTTCTATGGGCTTTGCGTGAGCTGCTGTGAAAGGCCGGTCGAAGATCCAGTGAAAATAACTATATTTGAGAAAACAGTACAAACTCAATTTCAAAGTATCCTGAACAACCAAATTTATATATGTTGCACAACGCAGGGCTAATCTTGTTACACTGCTCAGGGGAGTCTTAACAACCATCCCAAAGTACCGTTTTCTGGCTTTTGTTTTCACCGCGATGAATGCCAGGCGGTGAAAATGCCCGGATGTCTGCCCTTGAGAATATAATTGGATGGCTCCCAAACAAATTCTAGGGACTCCCAAATTTTATTTCAAGATTCTATTGGTAAAGATTTTTCATGAACCATTCAAAATCCAAAGCTCTTGTAAATGTTTAGAGGAGATATTTTCTACAGATCCTAAAAAGTGGGAATGCAACTTTAACAACACAATTTTTCTGATCACCCTACATATAATACAACAATCAATGTTCTTCCTGAACGGGGGTATCAGGGATGCATTGCCTAAATTATATTTCAGTGTTCTAATGTGGTAACAAATAATTTAAATTATTTTTCTTTTCCATGATAGTATTAATAGAATAATGCTAATGAAACTGAAAAATTTGGATAATAGCACAATTGTTGCACTTCCTAATGAAAGTCTTTAAAATGCATTCATTATGTCCATGTTTCATAGTAGATAATATTTGGTAATCGTAGTCCTAAGTATCTATTAAAAATAGCTAGACGTTTCAAGCTCTTTATCGATAGCATGTTTTGCTTCGTATTGCCACTTTGCTAACAAAATCCAGGAGAGAACACTGGTGAACAACAATGAGAATAATGTTCATAATTGACATTAATATTATTAAGTAAACACATGCCTCACCCCTTTAAGACAATAAAAGTATCAATTGCTGACAGCTTTTTCAAACTTGCTGCATAAGCACTTCTATGAAACAACGTAACAGTAATTATAAATGGGACAACTTATTTATTATATTGAACCAGACAACAGCAGTAAATTAAACTGACATAAAAACAATTACTTGATTGCTGCAATACTAAATCAAATCTCTACATTTTTAATCCCTTATCCTTCTAGTCCCATGTACTTTTACATTGACTTGGATTGGGGTACTTGTGATGGGTAACAGGCAACAGGAGGAGAGGGGGTTAATGCGAGTTGTTCACATTGGTGAACCAACACTGCCAAATTGAAACTGTCAAAGCAATTAACAATAATTCACACAAAGTGACGACCAATATGCTGGAGAAGCACTGGAGAGGCATGTTCAAGATTAGAGTTATGAGTGATGGGGCCCAAAGGAATTTGTACTGCAAAAAGAGCATAATGTAATGATCAAGAATTTAATTCAAAAGATATCAATGCGTTCTATTTCCATGTTTGAAATTTTAATGTTAAGAAAAATTAATTCTAAAGGTATCTTTGTTTCTCATTTAAGGTAGAGATGCAGTTTATTTGTGAATTTCAATCAAAAATAGTTTTTTTCATTTTTTATATAGATTTTTATCTAAAGAACATTCTGTGAAAATTTGACCAATGAATTCTTATTGGAACACCGTTAAAATTGCTGTTTATTTTCTGGTTAAAATAAAAAAACACTCGCACGTGGCAATGTTTATGTCCAATTGCCTAATTTGCATGAGTAACCAAATAACAAGACCTTTGATTGACAATATGCAAATCGAGATTGTACGGGTAATAGTTCATTCAATTCACGCGCGCATGTGCAATTATTCTCAAATCAGTTCTCGCTCGCTAGCAAACCAAACATTATATTTCCTCAGCGTGTTTTTCCTAATTTTTATCATTACATTATGCGTGGTGTGAAAAGAAAGATAGGTAGAAAGAAGATTCAGATGACTTCTATGTCGGAAGAGGCAAAAGCTACACTGAAGGCATCAGCCCACCGAACGAAAAACATCGATGTGAGCGTCCAAACATGGCTTTCCCTGAAGGCATGAATCCGAGTTTCTGATTGACTGAGAGATTTTATTTTTAAATAATTGTTCTCAAAAAATAAACTGAGCATGTGAAGAATAATTTAACATTGTTTACAGTGATAACTGCTCATTGTCGAAACGAAGCTTACCCATTCACGCTAGTCACGATAAACATCATACTCTTGAATAGGCGTCAATGACTACGGTAAAACTTAGACTCTATTTTAGGCATCAGGAATGATTGAAATGTCCGAAAATGACGCCAAAATACACCTTAAAAGTCCCATTTTATTTTTTTTCTAAATCCCATCCCGAATTTACGGCAGAATCTGGTCCCTCAAATAAGGGATACGTGAGCTTTGATTCTAACCGGATATATTGCACTGGGTCGGGAGATACAAACTTTTGTGTATCTTTTGTCCAATGGGTATTTCGATCATTCGCAAGTTTTGCTAGGTGGTGCGAGACAGCTTTGTTTGCAACCGGACGAACTCTGTTTAATTCAATGAAGCAAACAACTGACAATACTAAAATAAATTGCAGAGGTACGCTAAAATTAATTGAAAACAACCAAATAATTTCAATGAAAAATAAATCACAGAGAGAGGTAACTTGATACAATACGGCACAGTCCTGGTGTTGATGGACTGTGATTACGGTAACAACTCTTTTGACGCGCTGACCGCTTCTCCGCGTCTGATGTTGTTTTTTTTCCTTGTCATAATACTTACTGATTGATGATTTTGTTTTGATTTTTGAGTTTTTTAGCCTGCAACTTGGCCACGACCTTTGCTTTTTCCGTGAAAATGGGTAAGTTTACGTCAATTTGACGGACATTCCATTTTTTTAAACTAACGAACACACTGTTTAGCACTCCTATTTATTTCATTTGCCGATTTCTATTCAGAAAAATTTGACCGCTCGAAAATGCACCTTAATTTTGCACTCTTAAAACATGTCAGATTTCCAACACTAATTATTTAAAACCGGTCGAAATTTTAAAACTTTTACGTTAGGAGCTGGAGCTCTCTTCTTGCAAGCGACCGTCGCCGGTAGTGCAACAGCATGTTTTGTACGTACATCCGTGCGCTGATTGTCTGAGACTGTCTTAGAAAATCCCTGAATAAGGCGTTGCCAAAATCGGAAAAAATAAAAAAATGCCTCCTTAAAAAACGAACAGAATTCAAATATTTCTTTTAACAAATATGTTGCCGTGGGAAAAATGGGATTGGAAACGATGAACAAAACTTCTGTGCCTTGTGTTTCGATTTTAGGATTACGCGATTATTCATTATTGTGCGTTCGCTTCCTGGAGTTGGTTCTCAATACTACATAAAAATCATCAAGGATAAATAATTTAATATCCCACTTTGTACTCTTCACGGTAAACCATAGGCTCTGAAATACTCGTCGATTTTTTATTGAAAATACATCGAAGAGAAGCCATGATGTTTTGATCATGATAAAAGGCCACCTTCCTAGGACCGCCCCCTGTTTAATAATTCATGAGATGACGTCATATTTACTGGGCATTGCCACGTGTTTTTACCGACCCCATCAAAACACTGGTATGACTGACGTGTTTCTGATTTATAAATTCAAGAGCAGTTGTTCTGGTCCAACGATTTTACATAAAATGTCTATGTCTATACGTTAACTTTCAATTTCAATAGTCTAGAAAGTATGACAAAGTATGACAAAGCAGTAATTCCCGGTTTAACGCGCAAATATGCAAATTAGCCTTTTTCTCGTCTTCTATTTTTGGTGAATTCTTGGGTTTTAAATTAAAATAGCTGATAGACGCTTTGGCTATTTGCCTCGAAATTTTCACACATTATTGACAAGGTGTTCCCCCTTCAAAATGCGTCCGGACAGTTTATTACGGCGAGTGGAACAAAAATAAAAAGTCCGCAATTAACATGGATATATAAATTATGCAAAAATAGAAAAGAGTGAACTTTGAGGTCATGCTGTGCGACTTTGAAAGCCGTTAGAGAGATGAGTGGACGCATTTGAATTAGTAGTATACCAAGGTATCCAGTGATGTAATCTTACCCACAAACGAACTTGAAGTTTTTAAGCTAATTTTTTTTAAACCACTTTTGTCCAAAAAAGCATATTTTTGACCCAAAATCAAAAACGCATTCTGGATATTTAAAATAAAGACAAGTTTTACAAAGTTTGTATAATAAGCTTTCAGAAAATATATAACATGTTGGATATATAATACCATCTTCATTGTCTAATTACTCAATTAAAAAGCAAGCCAAATAAACTGCATCTCTACCTTAATCTTGGAATATAATATACAACTGTATATCTTAATTTCTAAGAAGAGTGATCAGTCCACTCACATGAATCAAGACCAAGAAAAGCTAATCATTCTCCCAATCCATACAATTTTGAAAAGATTTTAAAAGCACAGTTCTCCTGACCACTAAGTTCCCGGGTCATTTTTCAAAAAGCTGCTGTCGTATTATTACTGCTCATCTGTCAAGTCAATGTAAAAGTGCATGGGTCTGGCAGGGTAAGGCCATATACATGTACAGTTAAATATCAAACACGTCACCAATTCTTCGATATGGCTGTCCAGTTTCCAGGAATGAGCTGCATGTTTTATCATCATTAGACGCACAGAGAACAAGCAGTGACATAGTATCAATGTAGGGTCAGTTTTTATCATGAAATGGTGTCACAACAACAGTTGATATTATTAGGTATATTTTATTATTAAAGTACGTCATGAACTCACAGCATCATGTGCAAGCCAGTGGTATCGCTGTTAATATAAGCATTGCACAAAAAATCGTGCGGTCGTGGTCTTTTCGCGGCGTAGTAAACGGGATCACGATATTTTCATCAAGCACAACGGAGAATAAAAACATGCGTCTCAAAGAAATCACGCTTTGGGTTGAATTGAACTCTCTTCAAATGCTGATGGTTTACAGCCAGAATTCCATAAACAGAACTACCAAATTATACCTACCTCTGTCGAGCAACACGAGGAACCTAGCGAAAAGTTCCTCTTCCAAAAACTCTTCTTAGTTGCCGACAATTTTAGAGGTATACTATCAAAAACAATCTCGCTGAAAAGCGAGTACAAATCCAAAATGGCGGATCACAGTTTGCGCATGCGTACTTGTGTAACCTAGTATTTGAAGTTGACGTGTGAGGGCGCAGTTGACAATTGCTAAAACTATCAAATGTCGTGGTTATAAATTCAATAAAATGCATAAATAATAGCGAAATATTAGAACTATTAGTGTTGTCGATGATTTGATATTATACCATGCCACCATGTAATGGCGTATAACTACCTAAAGCTAGAAAGTCATTAGCAAATCCAAGACACGTGGTACAAGACAGTCACGATATTGTATCATGATGGGTCTGATAAGTGATAATTGAACTTTTGAAAAATATTTTGAAATCAAAAATTGTTCACGTGATAGTTGACGTAGATTGCCAATCAAAAGTTAAAAAATAATACCATTTTCTTTGGAAATAAAATGTAATATAAATATTGGGTCACCGGAGAAAATTCATGTACAAAACGAAATGAAAATGACATGTTTTGGATGTTATAGTGAATTTTACCTTTTTAGTATCCTCGGGGGCGAAGCTACGTCACAAGACGTTCCACGTTGCTACGACGCGCACCACTGTACATGCATTTCTATGGGCTCTGTGCGCGCTGCTGTGGAACGCCGGTCGAGCCGGTGAAAATTCGAGAAAACAACACAAACTCAACTTTGAAGTAATTCTGAACAACCAAATTTATATATGTTACACACGTAGGGCTAATCTTGTTACACTGTTCAGAGGAGTCTCAACAATCATCCCAAAGTACCGTTTTCTGCGAGTTTTGGGCCTTTGTTTTCACCGCCGCGGATTGCCAGGCGGTGAAAATGCCCGGATGTCCGCCCCGAGGATACCAAGGATATATCTCAATCACCATGATATCTAAAATTGTTTGTCAATCACATACAATGAAAAATCTAGATGTATTAAATAATTTTCCTCATGTATAGTTGGTTTTCGATGGCAAAATGTGTTGTGGTCTGTTTTGAAACGATTAAATATTGACGGGTTCTGGCACGAAACTTAAATTGTTATTGCTTTTGACCTCAAAAAGTTTCCATCCTACAAAAACGATTTTAGATTTTATTTTTTAATGAAGTCAAAAAATCTTGGAGTATTTGTAGTTGTATCCAATTATGGACAGAAATAACCGAAAAAGGGAAAAAACCCAGAAAAAATGGTTTGGAGTGTAAATCTGTGCGTCAAATGAGGTGCATTTGTAAACTCTTTTTCCACCCACCCGACAACCAACTGCTATGCAATACTACTGTCCGATTATCAATTTGTATTTAATGATGAATGTAGTCTGACGCCATGACCAATATTTATCAATTAAGTTTCAGTGGGGGGTAGGGGGGTTTTGAAAAAAAAACTAAAGGAATTAAGTTTTTATCCGACATCGATCTTTTGACGTCGTCCCTAAACATAAGCGCACTTGTCAAACAATCCTACATGGTGGTTACGACATATGTACTGTCAATCAACAAACGCGAAGCGAGGGGTTTTACTAGTATGTGTCGTCACGATTTGTTTAGTTTGGGCATAGTTGAGGGACTATGGTCTAGGCTAATTAAATTGTCCTTGTAAATAAACGTAATAGTCTATGTGTTTACATATGACCACCAACATTCTGGAACGCACATATTACGCGTGGCTTACAACTCTTCGGGATTACGTATAACTATTGCCCAAATAAGGCAAATTCACCTGGAGACTGCGTAGTACGTGCTTCCTGACTGTATATACTCAATAATGGCATAATGCTATACACTCACACCATGGACGTACTAGAAACGTACTCTAGTACGTCCATGCTCACACGTAGTGTAATGGCTATAACGAAAAATGAAACACAGTTGAACATTTACGACTGGACAGAAACGACTTTCGTGCGCACATATGATCTCCATGATTATTTTCGCTGTCATCAATGCCACGACGAATTTTTGGTTTGCAATATGACGGCAAAATGATATTTACCGCGGTCCGGGTGACTCTGATTTACATGTGTCTTGGTCATGTCTCGAGAAAGATTTTCTCACCACGATTACAAAGACACATCATCATTATTATAAACAAAATCCCGTTTTTCAAGCCACTTGTAATAGTATGATTATTTTGCCAATATCTTCTTTCGTAATTGAAATAACCTTGTTGACATATTAATTGAGAGTTTGGACATGAACTCGAGATGGTATCACGTGATCGAGAATTGGCCAATCACAGCACTCAATTTAGATGAGTGATCCTGGGTTATGTACAAGGTACACGTACACAAAACCGTTCGAATTATTTAATCCTCAATAATAATAATAAAAATATATTACGTGTCTTTCTAAATTGCAGACCATTATAGAATATTTTAAATACTCATATTGCGTTATATGCTAAGAATTCAAAGTAGTCTATCTAATATTAAATGTTTGGAAACATGATGAGTGTGGCCACGCGTCTGGCATGTAGGACGCGTTACTGCCGAGTTCTAAAACATAATCTGTGTTTGGCTTTCTGGTGTCACCAGTAATAATATTACAATTTAACTCAATACAGACGACAATGTAAAAACTTCAAGTCGAAAAGCATGGTCATTATTATAGTACATATAGGGCCAACGAGTTGAGAATGAAACACTTTTAAAATATAAAAGAGTGGTCAGTCTACTTTTAGAAATATTATTGTCATAGAAATTGGCCTAAAAGGAAGCTATTGTAATATGGTATCATAAAATAAAATTATTTTGTGTAATGCAGTGACGTAATTTCAAAAATTGAACAATTCCATAGAAGACAGTGTTAAGGAATAATTGCACTTTTCAAACCTCAGATTTTTGATAGAATTCAGGAAAACATAAAATAACCCATTATTCACAATATATGTTTGTTTTTTCAGCCTATGTCACCCGCCCACAATTTAAGATATGGCATAACATGATCTCTGCCATGGGAGCCTATCGCAAAGGCGTTATAATACGAACAAAATGGCCACAATCCACTAAAATACAGTTGTATTTAATTTTGACAAAAATTAAGCCGGTGACCCCAAACTTTTTTAAATTCAATTTCCATATATTACTCTGCGGTACAAGTTATTGCAATTTCGGTATTTGCATTTATGAGAAGGTTTCTGCCTTAACACTATCATAATGTTGTAGTTTCCATGGAAATATGTTCAGTACCGGGCCCGTACTTTGTATTTGCTCTTTGTCATTGAATTTTACGCACTTATACAATTTAGCCGCGTTAATCGTGATAATTCAGAGTAAACAGGCGGGTTTGGCTGCGTTGGGTTACGAGACATGATACTTGAAACCCATTCCACGCGTTAACTTCGATTCTACGTGATATCACGTACAACCAGACGAGAATCGTGACGTCAAGCTACAACTCAGTGAACACCGAGCTCGCAGTCAGATCCATTACCACGTGGATAATATGTTACACGACGTCGGCGTTCAGATTATGAACTACAAGTAAGTACAAACGCATTTTTTGGGGGGGAGCTGATGAGGGCGGATACTAACGAAGCATCTCTATTCGCGCTACGGAGCATCGCGACCGTGGATTGACACGGCGATGTGATGTCGGTTTCGTAACTCGCCATGAACGAGTAGAACTGGATAGCGCACACAGCATTCCAAGAATAGTTGACCCGCAGTCGGAATCTTGAAATAAATATTCGGTCTCGGTGGTCGGTCTAGGCCGAAATACCCGGTTCGATGATCATCGGGACCGCTACATGCAAAGAGGTTAATCAATATTCGACATATCCGCGTGTACAACTGTATTGAATTGCGATTTTACGGGAGGTCCAAGTATATATATATATGACGTAAATCAAAACATACATTTGCTTCATTTGTTCAAAGTTTCCGTCGAATAGACCGTATTTATTTTGGAGGTACCAATGCAGGTTGTTTTCACAACCCTGGTCACTTTTCCTCCCTTCAATTAAATAACTTCACTAATTCTAATATGTATATGATATATAAATTATTTAAATATCATTGTCATTCAATTGGTGGCGCTGTGTTCTCGTAACCCATATGAGGAAACCATATATCACTCAATAAGCACCAATCAGTCTATTAATACGACGGAGTTCAAGCGATGCGTGCCACTGATAGCGGATATTACTTAGTGAAGCAGACTTCTTCATATTTTTTCCCAGGGTGCTCACTCAACACGTTTAATTGTACTTTCCATAGACGCGTTGCGCGTTCCGTTGTACCATCATCACGTTTAAGGGAGACGGCTCTCTTGTATAATAATCCAGTTGGCTCCGCCTTGCCTCGGGAGACACGATGTGAAAATAGGGGCAGTTGAATACATTACTGTTTGTTCGACACAGGTATGCAAAGCATGTTCGTTTCCCGTACGTGTGCATGAGGCGACGTATTGAAGAATGTCATCGCCTGTAACGGGGTTGATGGCCTTTTAAAAAAAGATACCGTGTTAGCTCGCTGATCTCATTGAAATATGGCCCACTAATTGTTTATATGCAGTATGCCGATATATATTAGAAGATTATCGACAAATATTCAATAATTGCAGGGAATATATCGTGCCCGTCGCCAGAGATCCAACGGTCATGCGCAATCCGCCGCATCATGAGGTAAGGTACTTGCCGTCTGATTAACCAAGAAATTAACTTTATCAAAAATCCACATTCGTTCAAATCTTTAATCCAACTGTGAAATCGGGACACTGAAATTTTCTCGGTATAAAGGACTGGTCATTTTTTTTTTGCGATCGTTTTTTTTTTCCGATTCAAGCCTCGCCACCCCAGAGAAAATAAAATGACTCACCCTTGAATATCATTTGGTTAATATGTAAGATTTTGTTGTCGCGGATTGTAACATGATTACATTTATTCACTTGTTGGGGTAGGGATTCTGGATTCAGCCATCATTTCATTAATCCCATGAATCATTACGTCATTGCCCATGTGACGTCAGTAGCATGGGTCCGTACATATCATGCACGCCCTTGTCGCGTGTCGTACTCGATACTACGCTGAGCCACAACGAACACGGTTTAAGGTCAGGGGTCAGATATTTGTTCCAATTCATAGCAGAACGTATTTGCAATGTGTTAACATAAGATGACAGACATTATATTCCCAGACACATATCCGTATTTACGAGAATGAGAAGCAGCTGTATAATGCCCGTGATTTACCGGCGGGTAGCATTTTAATTATTTCCCAGTACTTATTTGAACTCATTGACATTATTTACTTTTATATGCTGTAAAACTTTGAAGTAGCTACATCCCGCCATTTTGTCGAATTTAACACATTGACTAAATTACCTAAAAAGACACGTTTTAACAGTTTGAGCTTCAAAGTCAACTTGTGTCACCAGTTACGAACTACAACCCGTATGTTTTATTTCACACAAATTTTACTCGAGATCTGTAACCAATGGAAAAAAAAGTGTCCATTTCTGGTTAAAAAAATTATCAAGCAATTTCGAAATTTGCGCTAAAATGTTGGCATGAAAAAATATGGCGTTCAAAGGACCTTCTGAGTTTGACTTACTGAATTATATTTTTACACGCATTGTACGCGTCACATGAAATGCGATGTGGCGACTGTTGCGCTCGGGAATATCGTAAAACACGACCCAACATGCGCATGCACTGTGAATTTATAGTACGTAATAGTAATATAAAATACTTTTATATGCGCCAGCTAACAACTATAGTTATTCCAGTTTACCAGATTTTTTTTATTAAAGCGACAACTTTCTCGCCCAAATTTTGCTGCATTTTTTATATTCAATGTTTCTGGAAATGAATCATAATTTTAGAGCCAACAGACACAATTTGAGTAAATTTGCAGTTTTCACTTTTTTGTTCAAATCTTTTGAGGTAAAGTGTAGACTATTAAACGAGACTATTCTGTGAATTGAATTGAATCATTTTGTACTATTGTACAAGAGCATGGCTTATAGTAACAAGAAAATGTTGTTCTGGCATCGAACATAGTAAAAAGAAATGTCAGATCTAACACACTTCGAATTATCCGGTACGCATGCGTATTGTACATTATTGCAGTTTCATGTACATGCATTTCTCAGGCTAAAATGCTGCAATTTAAATATTGCGGAGTTAATGTGCTGCAATGTAATGTAAACAGGACTAGCTTGAGTAAGTAATATTTTATTTAGAACGCCAGTATTTCTAGAACAATATTCACTATGAGATCAATAGGGAATTTTCAGTTTATGTTTTTATCAATGTGTAGCCCACGAAAACCGTGTTAGTTTCTCTTGTCAGTGGCACAGAATGGAATGTAATACAGAGGCGGCGGCACGACATTTTGCATGGGTGGGTGAGATCTTGTGCCGAGGGCGCGACCTTACTAGGTGTCCCTCTTAAAAAATTTGAAATATAGACCCTCAGAAACGCTATTTCCTTAATTTTGAGGGACAGTTGTTGCTGACACAAAGGGTTTCAGCTTGATTTTGGAGGGGCGAAATTTGTTTCGAAGGGGCGAGCCCCCTCTGCTCCCCTGTGCCGCCGCCACTGTAATACCAATATTAACATCAGGTGGGATATATCTGGTCAATTTGTAATTTGATGTTTTTGATTTTTAACTACTGATAGTTTGTTTAAGTTCTGTACACGAGTTTTGCGTGTTTATTACATTTTTCATTTGTTAAATATTCTTATGGAAATAAATTATTTTTTATCATCTGCATACATAATGAAGTCTTAATGATCTGATGGAACATGAACGTTATTTATGTCTAAGATGTTTAATAAGAATCCAAGATAGATCTCTGTGTAACTATATATGTAATACTTCTAGAAGAATTGATCACGTAGTATCAATGTGTAAATGGAGCAAAGGAAAAATCGATGTTTTTACAAAGTACGATTTCCATCGATCGAATTTCAATTTTCAATGTTAATGTTGTCTTTCTTTTTTTCAGTGAACTCGAGCGGACTGACTGACATTAATGGTGTTGCCAAAGGCAATAGCGGGGCTTGTATTAGGAACCGTAGTTGCTGCTGCTAGTCTAGCTGCTGAGTATTATCGTTCACATAGTAGCGGGGACAGTGGAGCTCAAGGCGAGAAAGAAGTTTCTGGCGAGGAAGCAGTGGACGAGAGTTCGCACGAAAGCGACATGAGCACAGAGGAAGGTCGACATGCCTCAAATAGTAGTAGTTTTAGTAGTAATAATAGTGCTGGCGACGTGCCCAGCAAACTAGTTAGTAGTGACGACAACATGGGATCTAAATGTTGTGGTGTTAAAAAAATAAGTAGAGTGGAGCCGAACATTGAAGAACGACAGGGAAGTCGGCGATTCAGCGATTCCCAGCGCCCGAAATCCAAAGCGGGGGCGTCAAAATCTGCAGCAGACGACATCGTCGAGCTGGACAATTTTGCGAACAAGAAAAATAATGAAGAAAATGAAGAATATTCACCACTTTTAGAAGAAAGTGAGGAGCTATCGCGCGGGAGAAAAGCTCACAATCTAACTTCGGACGATAAATTTGAATATTCTAGGCGGGAAAGTGACTCGGGTGCAACGGTCCCTCTGTTGGACGAAGAAGGTACGTCAGCTTCACTCGATAATGGAATAGAAGTAGAAATTGAACGCATAGAAAACAGTGATATTTCAAACTGTGTGATTGACGTGGACGGTCCAAAACCCCGTGAGATTTCCAGAAGTTCGAGTACCACGCACGAGACATGCGACGGGCCTATCACCGATGGCGAATCAAGTGATATACACAATAATAACGGTGCGGGTAATGACGTTATGCGCGATGATGACGACGCTTTTAATCGCCCATCAGAAGAAAGTGCTAGCGACCTGATGGCAAAGCCACAAGGTGCAGAGAACGAAACTGAAATGATATCCGAAGCTGATGACAAAATGTGCGATACGATAATAACTGATAACACATGTCATATGGGAATGAGAAATAATGAAGTTATAGATGTTGCAGCAGGTATGTAATATTATTGTCACCATGGTGATAACCCTATATTATTATCCAAGGTTAAACATCCTCCAAGTTCCAATTTGTTCAGGTTTGGGCGGAGTAAACATGTTAAATTTTATAATTGCACAAATAAGGGGTCGTCCATTTGAGATCTGGGGAGAGGGTTCGAGGAAATTGAATTTTGCAACTATTTTATTCACATATTCTTTACGACATTTTCCTATTTTTTGCATTACGTACTTTTTGTTTTTGTTTCGTTCTTGGTGTGTTTTTTTTTATTTCTGGAATCTCAGGTCAAGCTCAGAGTCTTTCAATGCTTCCTAGATGTTTTTTTTTTTATTTCCAAAATTTCCAGTTCAGTTCAGTCCCCGAATGCGTACGTTGTACTTCCAAACTTGGCGGAAGAGAACACTTTACTATTAAGTAATATGTTTTCTATTGCTTTGTTCTACTAGATCTGAATGAATTGAATCCAATCAGCAACGGAGTAAGTAGGAATACGGAATCTGTAGTCGTATGCGATTCAAACGAAGGTACGACTTGTGAGAGTGAAGGAGTAGAGTCGCCTGTAGGCTCGGGTGTTCTATCTACCAGTTATGCTGAGGGTGATTTGACAGTATCTGGTATGAATGTAGGGCTGGCGCTGTGTATAACTGGTATCAAAAACACGGATGATTCGGTGAATGGTATGGACAAACAAGAAGAGAGCAAAGGTGTGGCGGAAGAACGTGACTTACACACTGTAATAACAGAACGTACAGAACAAGCGTTTATGAGTGTGGCTACTGATAAAAATATTCCCGAGAACGCAAGTGCTGGAGAACTTCTCAACTCTGATTCTCGTGGAAACGATGAAGATGTTACAGATGTGTGCAAAGAAATACGCGACGCGGACGCGGACGGCTTTGGCGGAGAATCACATGGAGACACTCGAAATGATGGAGATGAACAAGAGACGCCGAACACGTTGGAAAAGAAGTGTGCACGTGTTGATGACGTAGACACTACGTCTGAGAATACGTTCTCTGCCATCTCACGGTCTGACATATACGACAACATCCACTTGGAAAGTGTTAGTGAAATCCAGGAAATTAAAAAAAGAGCAACGTCTGAAGACAGCAACACCATATGCACACTAAAAGTCGGGGGAAAGGAAGAAAATGATATAGGTGACGTCAAAATTACGTCAATTGGCGAGAATGAGTCTGGAGCTGATTCATGTTCTGATCACGATAGTGTAACTCAATCAGGAGCAATCAAAACAGGTGCCGATATATCTGAAACCCTCGCCGTTGCCAGGCAACCGCTGATAAACGAGGAGACAGGATTACCGTCAACTGAAGAGAACCTCAGGTTAGGTGAACACGATTTTGAAACTGGATTGAAAGCGCGACCTCAATGTAAAGGTGAAAATTTTGATAAGGGGGGTGATCAACAACAGGACATGAACACTGCTCAACATTTACCTGACGTTGAACATCAGCCTGAAATATTACACCCCTTGAAAGCAGTGCGTGATGTAGAATTCACGTCGCAGCCCAGGCTTACCACATCAAATGAGCATGCGCTGATGACGAAAGATGATCCCAACGAGGATGTACAACCAGAAACAGAAACTGGTCCCAAAAATTACCCAAAACCGGAAACTAATGACAGAGGGCGTAATGTGGTCTCAGGCGCAACTGAAAACACATATCAGTTACGCGATTCTCTGGAGAATACTAATAAGGACGAACCACGTGCCATGGTAACCAGTGATAATGTCACTTTACCCAGTCATGATGCCATAGTAACAACTGGTCACGACATGGTAACTAGTAGTGATGTCACGTTGCCCAGAGGTAATGTCACTACAGACTGTTTTAATCAGCCACAGGTGTTCGATAATGATGATCACGACATTGTCGCTGCTGTGGTCGACCAACAGTCTTCAATTGAACATAGTGATGAAAACGTGAAGCTATTAGACGAAAAAGTAATAGAAAGTTTAACAGATACAGTCGAACCAATGCCCATCGACAATCGTATGTGCGACGGCCACAGTCCAGAACCCATAAACGTAGCCGATAGTGATAGCGACATAAAGTTAGCGCCAGAAATTGGCAAGGTGACTACTAATAGTAACATATCACGTGGACAACTACCCAACGCAAATGACGTAAAAAGCGCAATTTTACTTGACAACGAAGACATAGACGCTGACGCCGATGTATCGATGTCGGATAGTGGCGCTCCCGTTAGCGCGCTGTCAGAGGCGGAGACAAAAACGATAGCTGAGGCTCAAGTCGAATCGCCAACTACAGAAGACACAAAATACAATATCTTAGAAAGTACAAATAATGTAAATGTAACAGTAGATTCAAAAGCGATTGATGATAGCCATGTTATCGGTGAAAAGCAGGACAATTCCGACGAAGGATACAAACGTGACATTTCGCTTGGTAGTACAATTGACGACATCAGCAGCATTAGTACACCTGTATTTGAGAGTGCGCCACCAACTGGTCAATCGTCTCCATACGTACCACCGGACGGCGTAACCAGAACCGAAGAAATTGCGACAGAGGCAATACCAGTTACATCGGAGCAAAATAGTAAAACAGGGGAATCGAGTGAGTTGGTACCCAGCAAGTCCACTGTCAAAACAGAGTGTGTAGAAAATTCTGGCGAGAGCCAAGATCTTCCAAGTAGCACAAATGATGCTGCCCGACCCGGCGATGAAGGAAAGATAATTGATTCTAAAAATAATAATTTACCAATAACGCCCAATGATAAGTGCATTTCGACTAATGAAACTTTAGAAACCCTTAATCGAAACACACATGAGGAAAAAATCGATGATGAAATTCGAGGTTGTACAGGAAATGACCAGATCACAAAAAGTGGTGTGGAAGACGTACAAACTACGGATGCATGTGTAATATTGTCTCCCGACACGGCAGAGCCCTGTGAACGCAATGATGTGATCACCAACGATGAATCTGCGGCCGCTACGTCTGCCCTCGATGTCACAAATACACCGGATACTGTAACGATGCAGGATCATAATAAAAATACACCGACGACTGCCCCAGTTAACGCGGAGAAAAATCCGGCGACGGAAAACAAAACTTTAGAAGAACATGGCAACCGCGTTGTCCGCGACAAAACGTACACTCGCGTATACACTGCCATAGAATCCGCATTTGATGTATCAGGGAGCGACGAGAGTTCCGGTGATACCAATAGAGTTTTGAAAACGCGAATAATAGAACGTAGCACTTCGCTTTTCGGCAAAAATGAGAAAACCGAAGTTGCCAATCGTCTGGTAGATATGCCGACTGAACAACGCGCAGACGATACCATTGAACCAATTCCGTCTGCTCAAATTGACCCGGCAAAACAACGAGCGCCAAAAACTGACGTAGAGGGTGCTAGTACACGAAATCCGGAAGAATATTTGCACATCGCCCGCCAAACTGAATATTCTGATAAGTCTTCGACTAAAGAAAATCAAAATGGCGAGCATGAAAAAGTCCAAGAAACCATAAAAACAATCGTAACAGAAAAGGACGGTGGATCCCCTGTGGAATCTAAACAAGTCGAAATTGAAGTTACAAGTAGAGAAGTGTTTCCAAAGGTCGTTATTACGCCTAATCCCACCGAACTACGAGAGGACGAAAGCGAGACAGAGAGACAACGGGCAAATATCATTGGAAATGAGCCTTCTGAAGACGTTTTAAAGACAATCCCCGCGGTCAGACAAGATTGCCTCAATATCAAAAACGTGGGCAAAGAACGGCGTAGGTCTCTAGAGATTAAAGAAGAGGGTTTTTCGATGGTGGTACTGAGTGCAGATGAGTGCGATGACGTCGATCCAGTACCGAGGAAAGGAGACATTGTGAAACCAGTTACGGTCAGAAATGGTAACAGCTGTAACGAGACTAAACGGAAGTGCCCGAGTGAGATTAATAATTCGGGAATTACAAGAGCAGAAAATAAATGTAGTCCTGAACTTAGCCCAACACATGCCGCGAAACCGGTACTTGAAAATACAAAGGATATCGCCATCATAAAAAAACAACCCGGGCCTGATGTAGATAAAAGACAGAGTCGTTTTTCCCAATTAAACTCGGGAACGCCGGCTAAAGTTGTCGAAACGATCGACGAGGCGGTAATGAGCGATATTGACAAGCCACCGGAGTTCCTAGAATTTGAACTTATCGCGATGGATAGGGACAGTGACTCAGACTTGGAGCGTGTCAAGGGAAACAAAGGTCATGCTACCGTGACGGTTGTCGCGTGTAACAGGGACCAAGAAGAGCCCGAATCGGATACCGCATATATTGCAGAGTTACGTGACTTAATGCCGATACCATCTGGTTACGACAGCGACATCGATTCAAGTCACCAAGAAAAGTGCGAGGACACGTCAAAAAAGCGCCGCCGACGGCGACATTCGATTAAAGAAGTGGGTACGGAGAAACAAATTTCTAAACAAATGTTACCGACCGACGAAGATGAGTTTCCTAAAGATAGGAAAAATTCCAAATCAAGTGCAAAGCAGACTAAAACAGACATACACCAAGTGGGGACAGCGCCGCCAACGTTAAAGAAAACGGAAAATTCGAAGAACGCAAAAGAAAGAAATGAAAAGTCGAAACAAGAAAAAATTATCAAATTGCCAGAAAAGGCTGAAAATGTGTCAACTGATAACAAAGGTGTATTACTAGATACGGAGACAAAGAAGAACCAATCATCAGGAAAAAAGACGAAACAAGAAAAGACGAAAGGACCAGAAGTGGACCATCGAAAGAAAATTGCACCTAAAACCGAACAAATGGAAGATATTGAACCAAGTTTCGGCGACATCAACGAAGTTGAGAACATAACTATTCCGCCCTCTGGTGGTACGGGGCGGAAAGGCAGGAAGCTGGCGAAAGAAGCAAAAGACAAACTTGATGGTATTCTTAAAAAAAGTGACAGTACGAAAAACGCGAAGAAAAAACCGCCAAAAGATGTCGGAAACGCCGTCAGAACATTGGCTCGACTGCAAGCAGAAACCCCCCAAGAAAGCAAAGACCCGACAACTGCGCAGACTCATCCAATGACAACGGATGCCAAGAAAAGGAAAAAGAGAAAAGCGAAAAAATCACCAACATCCGTAAGTGAAACGCCACCTGCGTCAGATGCGAGAGAAGTGAAGAGTGTGAGCGTGGGAGTTCAAGTTGATGACGTCATCAGTAGGAGCAAAGTGGCAGTTCGCGATCGCGGGGTACAGGTGTCGTTAGAAGTGACGGAAGAGGAGGACGACGTCGAGGACACAGCATCTGAAATGAGTGAAGACAGAAGAACAATGAACAGTGTCAGTAAGAGGTAAGCGACTTTCATGAAAAAGTGTTTCTAAAATTTGCTGGGAATGTCATGCAACGAACTCTACGTGGCGATGACTGCCGCGTGTGTGGCTGTCGCCGTATCTATTTTTAATTGAGTCGATACATGTAAACTAATGACTGGGTATTGATGTTACGTCACCCGCTCTGTGATCAAATTATGTATATATTTTTATATACGTTACAACTCTATTTATGGATTTTGTGTCGTGTTTTGTCAGTGGTTTGTTTAACAAAAAAGAGAAACCGAAACTAGAAAACGAAAGTACCGATCCAGTACATTTGTGAAGTGTCCACGTTTATTTTTTTTCCTTTGCAGTGAATCACAGTCCACGGAATGTGGTAATTACGTAACAGAATTCCCTTATCCGGCTGGCAGTATGCCCAGACTTATCGGCAGAAAGGTGAGTACGCCGTAAATACAGGTGTCTATAACTCAACTCGCATTCTGAACAAACACAGCACGTGCATTCACTAGCTTATGTATTGTGTACGTGTCTATAGAACACGGAAGTGTTTTGCTTTTCTTTTCTACGGTGGGTGCCACACGAAGCCTTGATCACAATATGATTTTTCACTTGGCAGCACGTGAAATGGTATTTATTCCGAAAAATGATGAAATATGCTCACAAACTTTGTTTAAATTTATGTTTATTTTTAGGGCAAGAATATCCGCCAGATAGCAAACCGTACTGGCACAGTTATAACCAATCACCCGTCAGATGTCAAAGAGTTTCACCTTATAAGAATCGAAGGTAGGTTGAATAAAGCGAAACTCGTGTTATACTCTTATACACAAATAGGTTCTTGTTGATGCATATAGTCTAGATTTGAAGAACATGAACAAAAACTCAGTACACCCAACGTGGCCAATAATCTTCCCAGTGACTTTCTGCGTTTTGTCAGGCAACTTCTAGAAGTATGAATTTAATTTTTGTGATGTATAAAATGCACGCACACGCGCGCATTCACAGCACTAAAACACCAAATTTACTTTTGTCAAATGGTGAAAAATGTGTTACCACATATGCATATATTAGTACAGTACGAATACACTCCTATTAGATATGCAGATTGACGTACAGACTTGGACGATTACTGTGTTTCAGAGCTAACGATATAACGGTCGCGGTAACGCAAATGTATGCGCCGAGGGCGTTAACAGGGTCTGTTTCATACAAATAAACTCTATCTCTGCGGTCCCAAAACGCACACACACTCACATTGGTCACGTGTTTCAAAACGCATACACTACAAAGAATGGCTACATTGTGTCATCGATTACTCAGTACGTCGACGACGAACGCAAGCAACAACTAAAAATCGACAGTTTCCCCGTCGCTGCTTTTTTAGTATTGCGGAGCACGATCAAAAACAGTTAGTCCGCCCTCCGGATCAAATTTTGATTAGTTTTCAAATCGTATATCTGCTGGTGTGGGTATTTGCTCGTGGACATTAACACGATTTACATTTCACGCTGAGCATGCTCAAAACACCCAAACAGTGAAATTACACGTCAGTGAAAATAACTTATTTTACAATACTCGTACTCGCACGACTGAGGGCAAACACGTACATATAACCACAAATTACAGAGAAGCTGACATTTATTTCATTTTCATCTTTTTTTTATTAGCTGAACACCCAAAGAAGCTCTGGATGGCTATGATGATTATACAGAAAGAACCACGGAGAGACTAGTTACCAAATAAATCCACGTCTCTGTGTTTTATGATCTCTGATAATAACAAGATAATCATCCATTAAAACTAAAAACTGCCATGGTAGATTATATATTCACACGTTAGGTTTAGGAACTTTGAAGAAATTTACAAAC
This sequence comes from Saccoglossus kowalevskii, assembly GCF_978046115.1. NCBI lineage: Eukaryota > Metazoa > Hemichordata > Enteropneusta > Harrimaniidae > Saccoglossus > Saccoglossus kowalevskii. The sequence continues at coordinate 17,885,495 of NC_140656.1, read as the reverse complement.
TCCAAGCGGTTGATAATTTGTCTGTTGTGTCATTTTCATGTTTGTGGCAACATTTGTCTTAGCCTCGAACGAGGCTGAAGCTTGCACACTTTTGCATTCGAGCATGCGCAATGTAACCGTCTTGGCGTCTTTTTCATTTACATCAAAAATGAAAACAGGTTTTTTTGTCCATTTATATATTTTTGTTGTGTTGAGAATTGAAGATTTGAAGTTCAAATATGTTGCATTTTATATTGAAAATTATTCGAGATTGCAATGTAGTACAGTTGCAATTTGCCACGACTGCGTCTCAAAATCTTGGCGCAAGTTCGTGTATTTGGTTGGAGTTTAGTTTATTCCCGCTGGTGCGTACTATATCAGCGATTGCAGCTTCTTTTGACACGCTCTCTGTAGACTTGTAGCTACTAGTATTTATTGTCCGATGGGTTGCGTACTTGCATAATAATGCTTGATATCTTAATCTACTAAATTTAACCCAAAACACTAGAGAATATTTCTCTCGTATCTTTGATTTAACCAAGGATTTTACTGAAACGTGGGGAGACAAAACCCAGTACTAGATTGAAGTGCAATTAACATTTTGTTATTCCACCTTTAGCGGAGATATAAGTGTAACAATACACAAGCGTTTCCAGAAAATAAATTTGGAGACGTTTAATTAATATACGATTACCCAAGAATGCATTGCTATACGCGGTACGCAATAAGCGTACTGGAAAACATGTCCTGCGACATCCGGGAACTCTCATGAATATAAATGCCTATGAATACATCACGCGATCACGCCGTGAAAGCATGATTTTTTTTCCTCGGGTGTTGAGGAATTGTTCAGTAGAAATACATTTCTCAGTGTCGCCGAAATCTTGCATACGTTATGGTAAAGCAGTAGGAGGGTCGTCACCTGCGCACGCGCGGGAATTGAGTCCCAAGCGACGATAACAACACGCGCTAAAAACACAAAGGCTTATGTTTGTAAACAATGACACGCTATGTCCATCTGGCGCATTCGCGGGTGACGACTCGCCCGCTTTAATTCTATTACATTGTATGGAATTTATGAAAATAATGCCAAATTTAAAATGGTTAATTTGGATTTGTTCTTCAAAATAATTGCTAAGCCAATGTTAACAGTGATTTGATGCTATAGTAATTTCGAAAATGTGGCATTTATCAAACATAACGGATCTCCGAAATTCTGTTCCGGTCGTGCTAACCCTAAATTTACTATGAGCTGAAGTTTATTTCAGTGTCAACAGAACTTGGCAACTTTGTCTAGAAAATCTGAAACTCGCTGCTTTGTGGAATATATGTGTGGCACATGGATTAATTTCTTGAAATTACAAATAACACCTTCCGATAAATAGCATCAGTGGTAGAATGTTTTGTGGCGTCAGAATGGGTGAAGGAAATGTTAATCAAATCGATGACGTTTTGGTTATGTAGTCGCCAGTTACGAATCAATGAAGTAAAATCTTAAAACTGGGGTGTCGTCACCTGCGCATGCGTCAGATGGCCTTAGTGTGTCATTGGTTACAAACAAGCGTCTATCTATGAGGCTTTGCGTTTTTAGAGTGTGTTATCGTCGCTTGGGACTCAGGTGCGCAGGTGACGATCCTCCCGCTTTAAACGTAATCTTAATTGATGACTGATCCAAAAGATATCGACGCTTTTAGCTACCTTCGTATCGCCACGGCTACTAACGAATTTCAGTAATCGTGGTATTGCCCATCCACGTCATAGAAGAGATGCGTCGCTAGAGGGCGCGATTTGTAGGAAAGGTGTGTCCATTGGGGGATATGTACTAGTATGTAGTTTACGCATTCTATTGTCATGTCTTGCCTCATAAATTATTCAAACTCATTAATGAGATCACAAATAATTGACCACCTTCTTGAGCGATGTATTTAGTTCTGTTTGTGCTATAATACTGAAATGGTCTTCAGATAAATGTATGTGGGCTTGTGATCTGCCGATTCGACCGTGAACTGCGCTTCCTAACCCAAATAGGTAAATCGAAATGCAAAATTTGCCAGGATTTGAATGTATCTTTTGATTTTCATTACATTTTCATAATAAATGGCTAATTATGCAGAAATGTTACTCTTAGTGTTTTGAAATGAAAATAAAGTGTTGATGGCGTGCGTGTATTAAAAGAAACTACCAGTTTCTTATCGCTGCGCATGCGTCAGTATGAAAGGTCTACACTTTTGGTTGTTTTTTTATCCAGATGTCACGTAAGGAAATTTTGTTTTGGGATTGAAGTCAACCTAGAGTAAATCTGAGTTTCATTTTGTCTTTGAGAGAAACAATACAACATGAAAATGGTTTAGCTGAAAACGTAGTGGTATTCGTTCATTCAACAAAATACTGAAAAAAATACTCTCTGTACATCTTTAAAACGAGTGCCAAGGACTCCTTGTACCTTATGTGATCGTTTTAATTTGGAGACTATCTTACTATAATGAAAATAACATTACATGTGACTGAATGAGTTTTGGAACAGTATCAATGTGTTGTATAGTACATGGACGGCCTTTGACGCTGCACACAGCCCGCAAGTTGAAATCTGTTGGAGTCCGCGGAAATACAAACCAACTTCTTTCAAATTATTTTGTGACTCTTTCGCTATTCACCTTTCAATGCCGCCGGTACAAGTCAACCTGGGGCTCAGACAGCTACAAGTCTGAGCCTGGGGTGAAAGCTATGTAAAAGGTTTCTTGAATTAGAAAGACTGGGTTAGAGGCTGTCAACACTACCCATCTGTTGCAGCTTGTTTATTTCCATCGGCATTACAGGCGAAACTCGAATACCCGATTTAATACCGCTTGCCGATTGCTTGTACTTAGTGGTCTGGTAGCAACATCGCTAAAACTTAAATCAGAGGTATTTTTTCATGGTTAGGGCGGAAATCCCAGTAGCCATATAGGTAATAGCCATATTGTAAACTCTACACTTTACACACAGGAATCGCGTAAACAGGACACTTTACACATATGAATATAGCAAACTTCACACTTTACATGCATGGATCTTTATTCTACACACTTTACACAATAGAACATTGTAAACTTTACACACAGGAAACTTGTAAACCCCACATTTTACAAACTGCAATATACACACAGGAATTATATAAACTCCTCACTTCACACATAGGAATATTGTAAACTCTACACTTTACACAAAGGAACATTGTAAACTTTATACACAGGAAACTTGTAAACCCCACATTTTACAAACGGGAATATACACACACAGGAATCATATAAACTCCTCACTTACACACAGGAATATTCTAAACTCTCCACTTTATACACAGGAATCGTGTAAACACGACACTTTACACACAGGAATATTCTAAATTCCACACTTTACACACAGGAATCTTGTAAACCCCACATTTTACTCACACAGAAATCCTGTAATCTCCACACCTTCCATATACATGAATAAAGTGAACTGCACATTTTACACACTGAATCTTGTAAACTCCACACTTAACACACATGAAACATATAAACTCCACACGGTAATTTTGTGTTCTCAACAATTTACACACAGGAATATTGTAAACTCCAAACATTACACACAGGAATATTGTGTGATATTGTGTATTCAACATGTTCCTATAGCGACCAAGAATTCAAGAAGCCCAGGTACACGGTACGTCACATATGCTGTGTGTTGTGGCGTAATGCCCACAATACACATCTGACGCATGAATCTGACGTGACCAGATAAAACAGCGCCACCAACAAATATGTTGTTTTCATGCATGACGTCACTACACAAAATGGCGACCTCAAATCAATGGGAAGGTAAGTGATAAGACACGTTGCAAGTTTCCAATTAAGCCGTGTTCAGTCATCGTTAAGGTTTACCTTTTGGGATATAAAGCATCAGCGACTGTGGTGGTATTACCGGGCTTCCTTCCTCATAGTAAAGGGTGGTAGTTGTAATTTGTAAAGCGGTGTTAAAATGGAAATGACAGACGTGTACATGTATGATGTTGTCGGAGACTTCCGGCGCAGCTTTGCAAACTATATTTTGTTTTGTCTATGTTGGTATACACAAACAAACAAATATGTCGCCCCGTCTTGGTTCGTAATACCGGTGATCTAAAGCTATAATATAATTATCGTGGAATTGTGAGACATGGACGGAGTATAATAGTATTAATTAGTTGCTAGTGTTTGTGTAGTCGGTCTGAACAGCCCCTGTATATTATTACTACAACGTGTTACATTAGTGTATTACGTGTCTCTTGCCTGCAGGTTGTTGACTATTTATAGTTTGGGACTTTAAATTATTGTCACTTTCATATTTTCTGCTTAAGTACGCAAAGACGGTTAGTATGATCACAAAAGCAGTGTTGATGTATACAGACTTTTATTTTCAATGGAAAATGCATTCTAATGCGTTCATCAGAACACTCCCTTGTTGAGTACCTGGTTCATTTAGTGCTTCAGGTAATATGGTCTGTGATCTGATCCATGTTTGCACTATGCTGGTCAATTTAAACAAACATTAAAAGTCAAAGACCCATCCTTGGATGACATAAATTACAGTACGCAATTGCTTATAGTAGAGTCATGAACGGTTACAATTGTGTTTTTTTTCTCAGACATGTATTCATTTGCCAAGTTTAATTAAAAGGAACACTAGCAGTATACTGCTATCATCTTGTAAATTTGAAATGAAAAATAATTTGCGTAAATTGCTGTTTTGGGAAGCAGACATGAAAAAAATATTTTAAAGAGAATTGCATTCATTCATGCTATAATGCATCAATAAGCTATAGGAATTTGTAGCAAGCTTGGAAAGCTAATTCCCTAATGACATGTCAATGTCAACATTTGTTCAGTTTATCAGCTAGGCATGTCAAGGCAGTGAATAACAAGGGTGTTGACACATCCCGGAAATTCACTCCACTTCTCCAATGTACCGGGGTACAGATATGCAGTTGTTGTGAAACTGAACTAAACATGTTTTTCAAAACTGTTGAACCAGTGAAAATAACCCAGCACAAACAATCTATCCATTCTAAACTTATTTCAGAAGAGTTTGTTACAAAACAAAAATGTTGTAAGCGTAGCCATGTTTTATTTGGTAATTGTCCTAGTGGATCTTGGATGCTGTTATTTGGGGGGGGTGCAGAAATTTTTTCACTATTTTAATGTTTGCATTCAACTATAATACTGTGATGCATATTTTTTCCCAAAAATACGCTAACGAATAAAGATAAAAATGTATGGCTCAGCAAGTACCAAATCATGTTTACACAAACTTGAAGAAATTCCCACTTAATAGTTTTTATAAAAATGTTTGAGATATTAGTTGATGCAGTCTCTCTGCTTAACTACCGAGTTTGGTAAAGGGAGAAATATGTCACTAGGAGTGGGGGCTTCAGGGTTGGGAAAAAATGTCTAGTCAGAGGAGCCATGAAACTGTAGGATCTGTATGCTGTGCAAGTCAAATACAAAAATTTGGCTGGTATAAAATTGATTTTTCAGCATTGTCAATATTGAATAATTAAAAAATGAAATTGCTTCCCATCCTTTATATATTTTTTAAAGAACGGAGGTCATTGTGTAGCGCCTGTACAAATTTCATATAAACAATGTATAAGCTGAAAATTACAACTATACTTAGTCTGGTGATACAAGCTCCATGGTTGAGACAAGGGTAGTGATTGGTCAGTTCTCACTCTGGTGAAAAGTCACATCATCTAAAGTAACATCCAGACAGCCATCATTGCAGTTTAAGTGTGGCAACAAACCACTTCTCTCACACATTGAATTTGTTCTGCAATTTTGAGTGAAATTTTTATGATATCACTGAAATATAAAGGTGTACATTGCAATGTGGCAGTTTTGTTGCATACTGGGCACACTCTTTTATTCAACTTTTTTTAGCCTGTGATGCATGCCTTTACTTGTACTTGGTTTGGTGCCTGAAACTAAAAGCAACAATACCTTACAAGTTTAATCTTCAAAGCAATATTTTCTGGGTTGTAATTTAATTAAAGTACAATGTAAATATCATTTTCAAAAAATGTAGTTGCACATGACAGAAACAATGCATGCATATATGGGGACTTAGATCTTTGCCAGCCACCCATGTACTCCATATATTGCATGATGACTACAGTATTTTCTCTATTAGAAGTGCGGGGCTTTCACAAAATACCTATTTAGTCCAGTGTACAAAATGCTATCAGAAACACAGTTTCTTTTATGTGTGCCTGTATTAAAGATGTCCTTCTAATAGAGAAAATATGGTACATGTACATGCTCTGTACTTTTCTCTGTTCCTGTTAGAAAATGATACTCTGTAGAAATATCTTGTCTTTATAAAAGTAGATACTTGTTGAATCATTAGTTAGTGCATGTCATGAAATGATGTTCTTGATTTCATTGAATCCGTACCCCAACCTCTTGCCAGATGCAGATTCTATGATTCTATGATTCTATAATTTCTTTATTAATTTTTTAATGAAGATTTGTTTTGTGAAAAATGACATAAAGTTGACATTGCCCTCAAAGGATTGCCAAAAAAATTGCTAAAACTAAAGTTGTAGCAGTTTTTTATTACATTTGGACATAATGGGTAAAAGGTGATAAAAGTTTGGTGTTCAAGGGGTTATAAAAAAAATACTTTATTCATATGGGTCCTCTGCCTCTTTTGGCATTGGCAGGTCCCCAGGAGGCCGTGTTTTAAACCATGGAAACCAAGAATTCAAGTGAATCAGCAGAAAACTTGAAGAAAGAGCCGACTCCAGCCAGTGCTTTGAAGATTATTCAGAATATCAAGACAAACAGTGACACCATGTATGATGAACAGGTGTATGGTGTGTGCCGTCATTTTTCTGCATGTCTTCCAACTAACCTGACCCATTGTTTCCCAGCTACAACAGTGACCTACCATCTATTTATTGACTAATAATGTATTTCTATGTACATGTGTTTCTGTTAAAGTTGTATTGCCGGAAACAATAAAAGGGTTGTTAAAAACCATTTCAATTTTGTGAAACTTTGCCAAAGTTTAAACCCGAAAGTTACAGCATTTCGCGAGTTGTACTGACTGAAACCGGATGTGTTTTGCAAATTTATTATTTTCTTCACTTGACGTCCACACTAAACACAACTGTAGGAAGTCGTGGTACGTAATGTTTAGCGCGTAAGTTATCTTGAATGCAGTGCAGTGGTAACACAAGTAAAAGAATTTATTCTGTTGAATTCATTACATTACACATATCACATGCCCCAAAACCTACAACATTTTGCTGTCAATAACAATTTAACAAAATGAAAAGGTAATCAGGTTAAAGTTGTATTATCGTCAGAACTTAAATGAAAGCCCCTTCTAGTTTGAGGAAATCAAATTTGATAGTTACTGCATTTCTGAGTTTTACTAATCAAAAATTAATGCATTGCCCTGTTTGACTGTTAATGTAAAAGGATTAATTATTCACTGGGTTTTAATTTTGCTTATTTCGCTGACTGGAAAATGCGCTGAATTAAAACCCAGTGAATATGTAAAATTTTGCATAGAATACATTATCTAAATGATAAAACCGTGAATTTAAAACCCACTGAGTATGCCTTAAATGGTAAATCAGCGAAATATAAACCCAGTGAAAATTAGTCTTTTTACAGTATTATTTGTCTTTACTACAGTTAATCCCATTCTATGAGTTTACAATCATGCACCACTGTTTGAATTCTGCATCAGGAGCATGGTAAACACAACTACTAATTTCATGTACAGACAGTAATATTCGACCTTTAAAGCTCAAACTCAAACGCAATGTTAACATTAGTGAAATAATCAAAATTTGAAAGGAGGAGCCTAATGGTTATACAGGAAACATCTTGTGTACATTACGGACTAATCGTAGTGGAAAATGCTTCACTTCAAATATTGATTTTGTAATGTGGTTCATATTTGATTGTCCGACAGAGACTCGCCATGTGATTTTGTGACTAAATTCCGCCCCAAGATGCTAAAAGTTGATGTTCGGTTATTTGATTGTACCTGCGTGTCAAGTATGGTTTTTGGTCAAAAAATGCACCTGTATTAGTTTCATAATCTAAATTCAAGATGGCAATTATTTTAGTGCTAAAAATTTATCAAAATCACGCATTTCTAACATTCCGGAACCTGATCTCAGTTGTTTATACATGTAGACATATTTTATTCAAACCTGGATATGTCCATTGAACTTAATAGATTCGTGATGCAAATAATTCTTGTCCCCCAGATCAGATTCAAAATAACCTACCAGTTCAATATAACATTTTGTAGAATGTCCATTGTTGTTTGCTAACTTGCTTGCATATTTAGCAATGTGATGTACATCAATGTGTATTATACAAGAAAATGAAAGGAACATCTTGTTTGGGTTTGTTTATTATAGAAATGTTTATTATTATTTGGGTTTGTTTATTATAGAAAATTCTTGTGGAATTCTTGAATTTACAAATTTTTTGTGTTCAAATTTGTTTTGTTCTTTTTGCGTAGAGCATTATCAAATAAAATGCAGAGGACACACAATTTTACAAATGCATATATAAATGTAAAATGCATACTGGTATGTGTCACTTATATCAGGTGCTTGAAGCATGACTCCCCAATCCCAAGAATAGACTGATATGTTGATTGAGTGGCGCCCTCGCCAGACGAATGGCATCAGACAGACTGATGCCTCGTCGGCAAGATCAATACTGTGAATTTGCAAAGTTCACGCCTTCTTGCAATGAGTTTCAATGAATATTCATTTTTGTGGTCATAGTAACACTGTCAACCATGAAATTAAGGTACTTGATAAGTAACATCTTCGCCAGCCAAGGGACGTTTTTTTCAGGTCATCCCTCCAAACTAACCCTTCGCAGATTGAACCACACTACAGTGTGTATTTAATGGGTGCCCTTAAAGACAAGTAGGGGATATGCGACAAAAATACCAGCCAATCAGCTATCTTGTATCAAAATACAGTAGAGTAGGGTTTTTTCAAAATGGCGACCCAAGCAGAACAGATCACCCAGTTTTTCAAGATAAAAATCCTCACCCTTGAGGCATTACTAGCTGCGAGGAAGGGAGTGGCAAATCACCAAAAATTGTGCAACAGTTCAACTCGTGAATATTCAGTCGAGTAGAGTTTCTGAGATTTTCTTTCAGAGTTGACAGTTTCATTACTTTAAGACATAAATATTAGTCATTTTGCTGACGAAATATGCCACAAACATCCTGCAATGTTTGCATAAAAAAATGCAGCGTCGGTTTAGAGGGTTTGGCATACGCTTTTACCCAGACTCACAAAATCTGTTCACCCTATTCTGCTCTTTGTCATTGTTTTTTTGCAGCAGGGTAACATTATCCAGTTGAACAGTGGTAGTTTTTTTATTCTTGTTTAGAATTTACTAGATAAGGTTCATGACAAACTCTAGTTTTCTGTTTTGGATTGTTAAGTTATGTGGTGTATCAGTGTTGGCATTGCCGTTTGTAAACTTTTCTCGTCTATGGCATCATAAATTATCACATGCATACATCAGTTAAAACTAAGCTCAAACTACTCTAAAACCTGTCTAAATCGAGATTGTAAACCAAACGCCATTTTTCAGTCCATGTTTCATAGATTTGCTTGTACATGTATTTACAAGACCTCTATAAATCAAAAACCATTTTCTAGTCTCTGCTCTATAGACTTGTTTGTGTAAGCGACCTCTATAAACCAAACATCTCTGTAAACTAAACGTCATTTTCTAGTCCATGGTAAAGGTGTTTAGTAAAATGTGTATAAAAAATATGTTTTGTTGCATGAAAATCACAATTGATTGTGATAACATGGTTACAATGTTAAACAAAAATTCATCATGTTGGCTGAGGGTGTAGATGTGCCCTTAGGCTTATGACCAGGGAAGTATGGTACTATTGGTAATTGAACTATCGGTAATTAAAAATGTTGATATTTTAGTTTTCAGTGTCCAGTATTGCCACAAGATCTCAACTACTCAGAACTATCGGTAGTTTTTTTTTTTTTAATTGATCTATACATTCTCGTAAAGTTTTAGAAATTGCTAATACTTTGTAAATAGATTGCTTACTACTATGTAAGGTCATATACGAGGAAAAACATTGGGGACACTTGCAAACATTTTTAAATGAGCTTATTTTACCCTGACTACCGAATTAATACATGGGACTCTGTATTAGGGAGAAAGTACTCGTTCAATTGTTAGAAGTTCTACATTTTTGGGGATACTGGTATTGAGAAAACAATATAAACAGGAACTACATTTTGAACAACTCGACTGTTTCAATAGTTTGCCCAATGCTAATACATGGGTGATTTGATAGAATGTGTTCTCACAAGAAAGTTCCTGTAATTTATCAACCTTAAAATTAGCAGAAGTGCAACTTCATTTTCGAATTAAAAAACTGACTAAATTTACCAGTAATGTTTACTCAATTACAAACATTCCATTTCCGTAAAAGCCCAGATTTCTTTGTACTGTTTTGATTTTTAAGTTCACAAAACTTGCACTTATTTGTTAAAATTACATGTTTGTTAACCTCAAAATTGTACGGTAGTGCATGTACACGACTAGTTTTGACCATATACAAAGCAGGAATTTTATGTAACTGCAGGCAATTTAGCCTAACAAGGTAGCGTAAATTGCGCTCTCCACGGTGCTCCAAACCCAACGCACCCCTGACAGAACGATGTAGTTTTTCATTTCCTCCGTTGATTTTTTGTTTATACCAATCAAATTGCAGGAATGTGAGATAGTGACAGCCATCAAGGAGTAACCATTCATGGCAGAGTTTATTTCTGCCCAATGTTTATCATGTTGTTGAAAACAGTCTGTGATTTTTGCTGACAAGGCAAACACGGCTTTGATTGACGGTGTTAACATGATCACCAAAATAAATGCTCATTGAAACAAATTGCAATATGGCGTGAACTTTGCGAATTCTCAGTATTGATTGGCGTTAGTGGGGTCTGATGTCGTTTGGTCGATGAGTGCGCCACTCACGCCTACATGTCAGGTTACATGCAATTCCAGTAGAGCAAATATGGTATACCAAAACATGTTCATTTCCATCATCACATCATTATGTACTTTTATAGTACAGTCATTTGTTTCACTATTGAATATGAAATGAATACAAATATATGTATTTAATTTAACTTGTCTATTTCAGAGTTACGAAAACAAGCCAGACAGCTTGAAAATGAACTTGACCTTAAACTGGTATCATTTAGTAAGCTAGGAACGAGTTACAGCCATAAAGACTATAAGAATGATAGGTACAAGTACGTTATCCAATTTGCATGTTGTCGTATTCAACCAGGTATCCACTCAGCTTTGCATGTTATCGTATTGAATCAGGTATCCACTCAGCTTTGCTTGTTATCGTATTGAACCAGGTATCCACTCAACTTCGCAAATCCATTTCTGACAATCCGGAAATACTGTAAACAGTTGTATATTTTCTTGGGGGACGGCAAGAATGTAATTTTGGCGGAAGTCGTTGTGCAGAATTTGGTCCTTCTCCTCGACTTCCATGAACATTTGTTTCGAACAAAATTAAATCTGTTTACAATTTTGCGTTGTTTGTGCGGCGCTTAACATGGGAATGACTTCTGTGGTCGCGAGTCTTTGTGTAGCTTTCAGTGCGGTTGCTTGTTTTTGTGTGGTGCTCAATGTGGTTAGGAATGTTGGTCATTCTGGTAGAAGCATTGCATAAGAAAATATATATATATGTTTCTGGCCACAATGTGTATCAAAATGTTTTGTTTTTAGAAAATCAATTTACTAAAAATGTGTTTTTGACCTATTAAGCTGAGTGACATATCTCTGGGTGTAAGGTATAGATACATGTGCATGCAATGTACAATGTGTTTAAATTAATAAATCTTCACCAGTGTCCTCCCAAATTGAGAAGGTGGGCAGGTACATGTGGGGATTTAACATCTGCCATCAAACCCAATCTTAAGTTCACGTTGCTTGTCATGCAGCTTGCTTTCAAATTTTGTGTACATGCATGGGACCTTGTAAAACTCAGCCCCTGTGATGACCACTGACGTGATGAACACTATACCAGCAGACACTTTTTTTCCCTCGTATATTTTTATATATCAGTGGAAGGTTACAGCAGGCAATGTGTTAATGTTGTCCAGTAAATATTTACTTTGTTATTGTTACCCATGCTTATTTGTCATCTCAACAGCTCTGATACGTCACCGTTGCTTAGTACGTCAAGTAGTGAACGAATGTTTGATACCATGGCGATGGAAATAGAACAGCTCCTAACCAAGGTAAGACAGCTGGTGAGAGATTCATTGAAATATAATTTTTAAAACGCAGTAGTTTTTTAAAAAAGTAGGCAGCTAACTAACTCTCCTCGTCTAGTCCAAAAAGATCATGATGTAGAAACTAAACTTTGATGATATTCGCCAAGGTAGAATACTGTATTTGCTGTATTAGTAGTGTTCATGAAAAATGAGTTTATGGTCAAATTAAGTCATATTTTAACGATCAGCATATCCAGGGTCCATAGCGTTGGGAAAATCTTTTGAAAGTTTTTGGATTTTTTGAGGTCTGGAAAGTCTTTAAATTTCTTCATAATTATTAATTCATTTTAGAAATGCCCATTTTCTCCAGGAAACTACCATATTCTCAGAACTTTGATGAGCTTCGGTGATGATGTTGGCCTGAATTTAAGGGTCAAAATGTCTTAGGGAAAAATGCAAGAAAGTTTTGGAAAATGTCTGGAAAAGTCTTGGAAGTTATTTGGCTCTTGGTGCTATGGACCCTGATATAGTAAATGCTTTTATGTGAGCGTCTTTTGAGATGCGCTTCGAATAGAGAAAAAAATGGTAAAGCTGTATATGCTTCTATTGGAGAGTCGCTTCTAAACTTTTCACCCCCAGTTTCCTCTTTTCATCACAAATTCACAAAATAGTCCAGTTTATAGTCTGCGCTTTCCTTCAGAAGATTGGGACAAAAATAAAGAAATTTTTTGAGTAAAAACTGAAAATTGACTCAAATTTTGTCTATTGGCTCCAAAAATAAGGGTTTATTTCCAGAAATATTGAAGAATAAAAGAAAAAAAGTGTGCAGAAAATTTTGGCGATAAAGTCTAGTGGTGAAAAAGCTAATAGAACAAACTTGGTAATTCTTTGATAAGACACTGGTTCTAATATACATGCTTCCTATACTGTCTTTCAGTTAACTGGTATCAACGATAAAATGGCTGAATACACCAGTAATATGGCAATGTCTACTCCAAGTGCTGCTCTTTTGCACACATTACAAAGACATCGAGATATACTACAAGACTACACCCATGAATTCAACAAAACTAAAGCCAATATCTCCGCATACAAAGAACGAGAAGATCTGCTTGGGTCTGTCCGACGGGAAATTGACACATATAAAAGTTCGTCAGGACTGAACAGAAGAACAGATCTTTATCTCAAGGAAAATGAACACTTGAGGAAGTGAGTATTGTATGGTTTTTATCTCTTGGTTTTATGGTAACTAGGGTATGTAATTAGTACAGAGATGAGAGAATCTATTGTTGGCTGTACCCCTTAGATGTTGACAGTAGCTACGTTCTCGCACGTCTAAAAAACACTGGTGTTTACACTGTTTTTTTGTTGTGCAAATATTAAATAATCTGCTGAATTGTTTGCTCGCGTTCTCACTTAGTAAAAACACCAGTGTTTGAGGTCCTGTCCAACCCCTTTTCAGCTGCTTTCTCTGCAATCACAGCATATACTCTAGCATCCCTAGACGTTTTGTCCATCATTCTTTGAATTTTTGATTCTCTCCATACAGATATCAGTAATCTTGTTTCTTCGTCTGACCAGTTCGACATTCGACCTGTAACGTTTGACACCATCTTGCGTAATGACAAGCATAAATAAGTTGGCGATAGAGGGCATTTGGCCGTCGTATTATGTTCACACGGCACATTGCGTTGTGCAAAAGCCGGTGTGACAACGCCGCTTAGAATCTGGTCCACCCCTTTTACGACGGTGTCAAAAATGCCGATGCCACAACTGCATATTCTGTTCACACACGCATTTTAACAATGTTCTCAAATAAAAGGCGTTGTGACAACGGCTTATTTCGTTCAGTGAGAACACCACTAGTGATACAACATGATTGCTTGTTTGATAAGATTGACATCTGAAAAATTCTAGATTATTTGATATAAACGTCAAATCAAGTTACGGGCAACATATATTTTTGTTTTTGTTGAACATCCACTATACGCGCACCCTTGTACGTGTATAGCTTTCTAATTAGATACTAATCGTTTGTTCCTCGTCTCTCGCGTAGCTCGACCATCTGTATCTTGAAGTAGGAAAGGCATTGACACACAAAGGTGATTTCACCTCAACAATACAAATATAATCTCTAAATACTTCTAAACTGAATATCGGAGAGTGAAATATTATAGCCACTAAAGGTCAAAATAAAAAAGTCAATCGTACGATAAAAATACAATATAACTAAACGGCGACTACATCCACATTTAGTTAATCAAACTTGAATTAACAGTTAACCAAACTTTGAGTTACATGCAACATAATTTTGTTTTTGTTGTTGTATGTTGCCTGTTTGAGTTACTAAACATATACATTCAACAAAAACAAAAATGTACGTTGCTCGTAACTCCAAGTTTGGTTAACTGTTATTTTAACTATGAGTTACAATTTTGGTTTAAAAAATATTGGCATTGCCATTTTTGTAACTCAATGTTTTCATAACTTAAACAATTCAGCATCTCGCATCTGAACTACAAATACTAGTAATTTAGCATCAGTAGATCCCGTGAGCAATGATGATTATTATTATTCTATTTACCGTGTTATCGTAAAAAAGCTCTTGATTTTACAATGTAGCTATAGGTGGGTATAAAAACTGAACATAATTGAAGTGATGTGTGAATTTATAAATTATTTTATTGGGTTTCAATTTCAGTATTTTTGTTAAGTCCATGTCTGTGAATAAGATCAAATATCACAACAGTGACATTAAATACAACTGAAAATTTATGCTTTCACAGTATGTTGAACTGTATTTATGATTATTGTTTCAATGTTATTCTTATTTCAGTACAGAGAGGTTAACAGATGATGCAATTAGGTTAGTATTAAACTTGGTATCTAACTAGTGAACAGGGGGGGGGCAGGTATGTGGAGGGTGCAAATTTTTGTATTCAATTTTGTATTCAATTTGTCTATCATTGATAGCAACTGTGTGTGTGTACAGGGTTGCCAATATGCTCTTGAATGTGAAATTGATTTTGTTTTTTCCTCACTTGATTTGATTTGATTTGATTTTTTTCCTCACTTCCTACTATAGTGTTGCTATGGCTACAAAGGAAAATCTGTCATCACAGAAGTCAACTCTTAAAAAGATATCAAATAGTGTGTCCAACATAGTCAGTATCCTTTTACTATTGTTGTTAGGACATTTTCTGTACTGTGATATTTGTTGTAGTTCAACTTGCAGTCATCTCTGTGTTTTGCAAACTTTATGTGAAGTATGTCAATGCACAGTCTAGTGCAGTGGAGTTTACATATGTGACTACCATGTTTGCTACAATAGAAGCTCATATCTAATAGAAGTCCAGATGACCCAAATATTGCGTTCATTGTATCTTGGATCGGTAAAATATCCCAGTCCTGGAAAAATAATTGTTCTTTATTGATAATTCCTTTTCTTTCTGAATCATGGTAATTTTCACACAAAATTATTTTGACTGGACTATACGAAGTGTATTCATTGCTATTAATTATTCACTACTTGTCATGAAGTTAGGGAACCCGTGAGTGGAACCTTCCCAAAAAGATAAGTAGGCATACATTTTCAAAAATAATACTGCCCGAATTGGGGGGGGGGGGGGTCACTCCTGTGTTAGCATTGCATAAGTCAAATATAAAGCTGTCTTCTCATTGGTTGGCAGCCCTCAATTCATGCTAATTATTAGCATAATCATTACCATAATACCTCGAAAATTGGGTGGGGAGGGGCACCGCAGAATAGACCAATACAAATTCATTCTTAAAACTGAATACTGTAAGAATGGCTAATATTCACTGGGTTTAAATATTGCTGATTTACAATTTCAGGCATAATCTGTGGGTTTTAAATTCACAGTTTTATCATTTAGATAATGTGTTCTATGCTAAATTTTACATATTCACTGGGTTTTAATTTAGCGCATTTTCCAGACAGCGAAATACTGTAAAATGACTAATTTTCACTGGGTTTAAATTTTGCTGATTTACAATTTCAGGCATATTCTGTGGGTTTTAAATTCACGGTTTTATCGTTTAGATAATGTGTTCTATGCTAAATTTTACATATTCACTGGGTTTTAATTTAGCGCATTTTCCAGACAGCGAAATAAGCAAAATTAAAACCCAGTGAATAATTACTAGTAATTCTTTTACAGTATCATATACCACAATAAAACATAAAACTGATTATCATA
Organism: Saccoglossus kowalevskii; assembly: GCF_978046115.1. Taxonomy (NCBI): domain Eukaryota; kingdom Metazoa; phylum Hemichordata; class Enteropneusta; family Harrimaniidae; genus Saccoglossus; species Saccoglossus kowalevskii. Next base: position 17,868,974 of record NC_140656.1, on the reverse strand, counting down.
TATTACAATAAAATTGCTTCTTTCATGTACGTAAGCACATGCATGGTAAATCACTATACCAACAAGTACTCTCAGACGCTGTATACTACAACTTCAAACATGCATTTTTTTCCATGCACCTGTTGAAAATTGTGAGCACATGTGTCAAGCAATGCTCTATTTCGATATAACTTTCCTACAATAAAAAATAAGCGTAACTTGTGATTTGTTGTTAAATTCACATGATAACTAATTTTCATGATTTTTTTCTTAACCGTTTCTCACAGACCGTTTTCCAATAATAAACAGTCTAGTGCAACGAATAAACCTACGAAAAAGACGAGACTCCATCATCATCGGAAGTGTTATTGCCGTGTGCATTATTCTTATACTCCTCTATGCCTTACATTGACCTATGTTTTGAGTCGCTGTAGCGTAATGAAACAAATATAATCAGTATGCTTAGTACTTTCTTAGAGGTGGAAACTCATTGTTTTCTAGTACAGTCAAACCTGTGTACATAGTGACAACCCAGGGTCTTCATTACAATGATCTTTATAGACTGGTTGGCATATGTTTTTATGGATCACAAATTTGTACATTTGACATTGTATTTGTCCAAAAAATAACCAGATGGTTCTGCAACTACAAGGCAGAAACTCAAAATCAAATATAATTGATTTGAAAAAATTAAAATTGTTTCATTAACGAAATGCTAATTATTATTTGGGTCTCTGAACAACACTGCTGAGAGGGCGGTCACATAAGACCTTTCTTTCTACATAGGTTGCTTATATGTTATCCTGGGGTACCTTGTAAAGTAAGCACTACCCGGTATGGGCAGATGGGGTTTATATAGAGGTGGTCCAACACAGGTTTGACTGTAGTTGCACTCCCCAACTTGAAACTATCATGAAAAAAAAAGTGTTTCGACTGTGATTGGCATTTGGATTACCTAACAACTGCAATCAACAAGGGAGTTTCATTTTTATATTCCAATGGTAGTGCAACACTATTAGAAGTACTGGGTATATGGTATATAGAGCTTGTTTGCTATTAAGATCACATGATTTAATCACGGGAACTGTTTAAGATTGATGACAGCAGGAATCAAGTGCCGGCTGCCTTGAGATTAGTGCCACCAATTTTCTAGTCGTCAAACTTCTGTTAATTTACACTTTATGACTGTTTAAGTTTTGGGACAGCTGGTATTTATGATGTTGCATGCTTATTTATCATTTTTGGGGGATATTTTTGTGCTATTTAATGTACAAATGTAGGAGGATGAATTTCAAGAAACTATTTCAGATATTAGAATTAATGAGATGGTCAGAAAGTATATTTTTATAAGACCATATTAGGAGAAATATAATGCGCTTTGTGTATGACCTTTGAAAAGGTCAAACATTCTGGTACAATGAAGTTAAAGCAGGGGAGTTGTCACCTGCGCATGCGTCAGATGGCCATAGCGTGTCACTGTTTACAAACAAGCATCTACCCATGAGCCTTTGCGTTTTAGCGTGTGTTATCGTTGCGCTGGTGACGACCCTCTCGCTTTAAACATTGCTTAAAATCTGATATAATTATTGAAATTAGTGTCATTGTAGGACAATATTGCTTGACAGTGCCAGGATGTGTGACCTTTGGGTGTAATACAAATGCCTAATTATGAAGCCAAATATGTTTTGCACCTATCAATGTTTTCCACAAAAGGAAGAAGTGGCAACTGGGGAAATTGACTACAAAATAAAGTCCCTTACTCTGGATTAGACAGTGTTTATGTGCCTGTATACAGACAAATTTAACAACTGAGAATGCTGCAAGACTGTCGGTTTATGCCCTGCCCGTGGATTGTTGATATATTGTCATGTTCCCAGGTGGGGAGTTTGATATGCTGAGAAAAAAAAAAGCGTTATTTCCACTTTTCAGCCTGCACTACCCTCCTATTAGAAAACTATATGTGCGTTACTTTCCCGTCCTTGGTGAGTCTTGGATCTCACGACAGTAAATGCTTTGTTAGTGTAATTTTGCTTGCAAATATTCAAACTTGTTATTGCTTTTGTCATAAACAATCAAGCCCGTGCTTTTTTGTTTAACAGACTAGCAAGTTATTTACATTTCAGTTGAGTATGATTATATTACAGTGGGGCCGTAGATGAATGAGTCCATATATTTCAAGAAGCCTTGCAATTGAGCTTTGTTTGTGTGCAAGTTGTGTCATTAAGAGACCAATACTGTATTTCTCCTATTACAAGCTCTGAGGCATGTACACGCCAAAAGTGGGGCAACTTTATATCTGTAGGTGACGGGAAATTATATTTGGCTAAAAATTATAGAAAAATACATACAGATTTGAAATGTTGTATTAAAATTTTGGCGGAATCAATTCTTAATTTATTTATTTATGCTAACCTTATTACAAGGCGTCCACATACTGTGCTTTACTATATAGAACCAGAGGTACATTACTTGGGGTTTGCAGCGCACATAGTACTGTATGGTGACATTATGTCAAGATCCCATTCAAGTCTTACCTCGTAGATAGCGAGACTGATGCTACGACCTACTGAAATGACATGACATGTACTAGTATCAATGTTCAAGGTTTGTAATAAAACATGTCTCACCACTATCAGTGAAAAAATGTAATACATCGAAAATGTACAGAAAATATAGTTCTCGTAATCAGTCATATCGCAAGCAGCTATTTTAATTACCTGGACCGCCCAGTATCCTAGTTACCTTGGGCATGCGCATTTGCATTGTTCTGAGTTGGGAACACTTATGAGAGAGCGAGATTGAAACAGGATCTTGATATCATGTCGCGCTACTTGCAAACCCCAAGTAATGTACCTCTGATAGAACATAATGTAAAGTTTAATTCTCACTGATTTTTATGGCATTTCGTGAAGATAACATTTCGCAAAAGTCACCAACACCCTATGTCATAGAACACTTGAGAAATTTTCACTGCTACAAATATTCATTGACTCGGAAAACTTCTCTTTTCTGAAATTTAAAGCAGTTTACAGTCCTAACCCCTTGAACACCAAAGTCAACAATCACAAAACAGACTACTATGAATTGTGTTCTATATTTTTTCAAATATTTAAATCAAGAACTGTACTCAATATGAAATTATGTCTATTTGATCCAAAATTATAGAAATATACATGTAAATGTGCAAAAAATTGTACACCAAAATGGCGGAAAATATGGCATTCAAAGGGTATAAACATTTTTCATTCTGACACATTGTCTCAGATTTTGCTCAGTCTGAAAAAATCATTTAAAATAAAAAGAAAATTAGTAATGAACATTTTGACAGTGGGCTGTGGCAAATCGTTTACACAGTTTACACTGCTTTTGTAACACTGTAAATACAAGTCTTAATAATAAATTGTCAGTGGGGGATATTGACAGTACTTACAATGCATAGATAAGCTTTTTTCTACATTTACAGGTGTTGCCGTTTTTGTATTAACATTGACAGCTTGGAAGTATTGGCATACAAGGATTAATTAACTTCAATGTGAAAACAGAATTAGCATCACAATGTGCCAATTATAATTTCGTGGTACACCTGATATTCAATTTGATCATGTTGGTCATGCACAGTCTGTGGTTTATGAATGCTTAAATTCGTACAAATCGAGTTCAGGTTTTTGCAGTATTTTGAATCTTAATATTTTTTGGCCAGGTCGTGGTTTGGTAGACTGATTGTTCAAGAACTATCTAATGACATAACTAGCTGTGAATGAGGATGAAAATGATTTGATGATGTACTCAGACACAGTCCCTCAATAAGAGGACAAAAATACTATGTGATGCTGAAATTTGCACATGGTCTATTGAAACTTTATCTTTCCAGCTTTTCTGTAATTGAACACTTGTATTGCCTTAGGACATGTGTAGCTTACAGGTATATTTTATATATGGACTTTACCAAGAGATGCATTTTAGGTTGTGAATGATATCTCATTTTGCTAGTATCACTTGTCAACTAACAATAAGTTGAAATTTATTGTATAATGCATTTTAGCAGGAGGAAATCTTCTTCGCATTTCTCTTGGTTCATTCCCATCGTCATGGTGCGAAAATTGAAAGTTATTAAAGTTCTACTGAGAGCAAATATTTGTTGACAGCTTGACCAAAAGTCAAATCTGAAAGTTGCAGCATTTTTTAGTTATATTAATCAAAACCTGATATATTACATTTGTTTAAATTGTGCAACTAATCTAGGAAGTACGTAATGTTTAAGGATCACTCGAACACAGTGGTAACATGGTTAAAATCTTGGCTGAATCAAATATTGATTTTGTTTTATTAACTCCATAGTCCATTAGGTGACTTGATGACACCCTAAGATACTAAAAATTCAATCACAACCAATATCATGGAAATGCTCAGTGATGTAATATGCTGTAACTTCTGATGCGAATATCTTGCTAATTATTAATAAAGTACACGTAACAATTTGACAAAGGCTTCAAGCAAAATTTGGCTGACGATACAACTTTTGTATAACCGCTTCACTGTTCAGCATGACTGTTAAATGCCTTGCCCGATTCCAGTGATTCTTGAAAAATGTGAGCACGCGTCTGGAGTTGGCATGGCTTTAACGCTCTAAGTACTTTTTGCATGTTCGAGTCGTTCCATATTAGATATATTCACCTGTATGGAAGATTATTTTTGAGTTTCTGCCTCGTCTTGTGTGCATAATTACCATCTTCAGATTTCACTTGCATGCAACTGGATATATTTGTGCAGCAGGAGACTAAGGTTATGCATGTATAACTGGTGCTTATCATTAGTGTAGAGGTAATGGGTGCTTTGACAGATGGTTTATTGCATGCTAAATAAGGAAGTGGAATCATTGTTGCAATTGAGATTATTTTAGCTGGAATTAATTTTCGCTGAAAAGGCTTTCTGGGTGTTTTTTATGGAATTTATTTTCACTGATATTTGATATTAAAGTTGAATGTAAAATATAGGAAAAAGGTATATTCGCTGGATTTTATTTTCACTGAATCATACCTTCAGAGAAAATAGCGAAAGTTAATTCCAAGCGAAAATAAAGTATTTTACAGTACTGGTACCATCTGATGTTTTGAATAAGAGGTACATCCCCCCAAACAGCATATATGAATATTCTTCCCTGAATACCAATGCTACATTTAGGTGCATGTTGCATCAAAGTAGTATTTCTTATTTGTGAAAGCTCCTCCTCTGTGTTATTTATATTTTATTTTACAAGTTACCAAGAACAATTATGTATCTATTGTATTGTTTTGAGATTCTTAATGTACAGAATAAATTAATGATGGGTATTTATGTCTGTATTTGTCTTGTATGTTAAGCTGGAAATGGACAGTGTTCTCCCTAGAAAAATTGCATCCAGTATCTGGCAATTTGTATAACAATAGAGTATGTCAATGACTTGTATTCTGCTGAATTGGTTCTGTTTATCCAAAATTTAATACTAGTAGTTGGGAACTCCTACTCTAGAATGCTCTGTAGAGAACCCTGATAGACCATATACATGACCCTGTGTTGGCTCTGCCTATTAGCCATGTAACCAGTGCTAACTGAAATCTAATGTGGCTAATGTGATTTATATTTTATTATCCTCAATAACTATATGTAAATTTTGAAATTACAATATCATGCAAAAAAAATATCTACCGGTACTATAAAGCAGAATTAAAATATAATGAGGGACTTTTTAACATGCTTTAAATTTAAATGTTACAACTTTTTTGTGGGCAATGATAACTTTGGCTAATAATATAACTTGCTCGTCACCACAGTGGAAAACCTTCAAAAGGTCTCACATTAGTATTTTCTGAGGGTATGGGGTTCACAATGCAGGTTTTTTCAATTATTTTCCACCAAAATGCAGTTTTTATTGAAGTTCAAGCTGTTGAATCTAGCACATGTATGCTCACAGGGAGCCCAGGAACTATAATCAACTGTAGTACGCAGTCTCTATGAGGGGGGGGGGGGGTATCGGCTGGTATCTAGTGTAAGAAATAGACAAGGGATGAAGGCTCCAGCCAGCTCACATTTTTTAAACTCGAAAAAACAGACGAAAAGAATGAAAAATAAAATCTAAAAAAATGTCAGATGGAGTCAAATGGGCTCCCTGTGGTATGCTATTAAAAATTATTCCCAGAAACTACCCAATGTGTAACATTCAGGGGGTAATGCTCATTGTCCAGTTTATACAGTTTGAGATGTGATCTTGTGGATCAATTGCTTTTACCATATCCATAACCAGGGAGCCCTCTAAGCCAATATAACAGGTCACTGATGCACTGGCGACACCACCACCCCCCTCCCGTGAATCAATGCTCACTCCCTGGTATTTTAAGGTTCGTCTTGTAATTCATGTCTGGTCATGGTATGTTCATTCTGTATCCGGATTTCAGTATACACATATTTACCATTATATTTAAGGGAGGAATTGACTACAATGAAAGGAAGATTGTAGAAAAATTGTACTAATTATTAGTTTCCCTCACTTGTGTTGGTAGTATAACCATCGACCTAAAAACAGTAGTTATTCCCGATGATTTTCCTTTACAAAAGTCGCCATCTCTACTTCTCCAAAGAGTTTGGGAGGATGCATTGCACATATATCTCACTCAAGTAGCTCAGTTGGTCCACTTACTTAGCCCAGAATTCAGTTTTACGTTCATGTAGACTATCTGGTTAGAACCGCTTGTGCGGAAACGAATCCCGTCGAACAACTTCTACAACGAGATTACTGTTCATTTCTATTCTTAATTTAATAATCAGGGGATAGCGCGTACGCAGTCCCCCACTAACATAAATTATGCGCCCGAGTCACCCACATTTGGGGTGATCGCAGGTGTCAGCCCAGCCGGAGTGCAATGGGAAGGCCTCTCCCTGAGGGAACCGCCTCCTTGATCACGGTTAACCCCTACGCCAGGTAAGTATGCTGAACAGTCGGACTCGATGGATACTAGTATGAATTGAAGCACAACTCAATCCCTGGTGAGTCGTGATTAAAAGATCTTTACTTTGCATTGACTATTTATATATTTATTATATATGTCATATGGCCATGCGTCAATATTTCTGACATTTTATGTATGATAAATAATGGAGGTAAATGGTTTTGATTAAACAGAAACAACATATTTCAACAAAATAACTGTTAAATGGCGCCCAAGGCATTCTGGGAAAATTATTACGCAAGTAGTTTTGTGACAGCGCCCTCGCCGCCAGTCGGTTCAGCTCGATTTTTATCTTTGACAGAACCCTATATGCGATTTTTTTCCATTATATTGGTATTCGTATTGATCAGAAAACTATAACTCTGGGTTATAAAAAGGAATATGGCCGCCAGTTTCCAGTATGCAAATGCACTCAAGCGTGAAACATCGCTTCGTAGTGCTCCGCAAAATATTTTTTTCGACAATCTTAACGCCATGTGGTGTGTTATTTTCATGCCGCGCACAAACATGGATATATTCGGGATACAATTTCGATGTTAATTTACAAGTTCGGAGCGATGCCATTATAATTTCCGCGTAAAAGCGACGGGAAACCATGATTCAAACAGTCGTTTTGGCTGTTCAAAATGACTTTCAGTCATGTTTATGTTTTCATTTTAAAAAAGCTTATTAACAAATACATTTAGCATGACAATAAAAAGGGCAATAAATTTGTATGCCTGCTTTATTGATCTTCGAAAGGCCTTTGATAGTGTTTGGCATAATGGCCTGTTTCTTAAACTTCTTAATAATGGTATTACTGGCCACATGTTATAACATTATTAAAACATGTATATATTAAAATTAAGTATAAAGTTAAATGTAAAGAAGGTCTGACAGAACCAGTTAACTCCAATATTGGTGTCAGACAAGGCTGTAATCTCAGTCCAACTCTGTTTAACCTTTTTCTAAATGACCTTCCCAACAGCTTCAATTCCGATTATGATCCTCAAATTCTTGAAAAGCCGCCTGTAAACTCCTTAGAACTGCCTTCTTTCTAGAACAAAGCATGGACTACAATCATGTCTGGATAACTTGTCAGAATATGTTAATAAATGGCAATTAACTGTAAAGCCAGAAAAAACAAAAGTATTAGTTTTTAACAAATCAAACAGATGTCTGAACAATGACACTTTCCTTCAAGAGGAGCAGTGAAATTGTGACAGTCAAAACATTTAATTATGATCTGGGCTTAATAATCAGTGCAAATGGAAAATTTAAAGAAGCTCTAAAGCACCTTAAGAGAGAGGCTAAAAAAACACAGTTTTCTCTCAAACTAAATTAGGCGCATTAAACAGTTTGTCCATCACCTTGTCACTATCACTTTTTAACAAATTAATAAGATCGATTCTTTTTTATGGTAGTGATGTGTGGGGTGACGTGTTCTCATCCAACTCACCAGTTGAGGACATGAGTGATCACTACTGTCGATGTCTTCTTCGAGTCTCTCAAAGAACCCCAATTATGGGAATTTACAGCGAGTTAGGAAGATACCCTTTGGATATATTTATTAAAAATCAATTAATAAAATATTACAACCGCATTCAAAATACTCAAAAAAAGTTTTTTTTTTATAGAAGCTTTTTCAGTTAATAAAAGCCCCAAAACCAAGTGGTATTTGAAAATTACAGACTTGCTGAAGATTATTAAACAGGAATGGAGCAGAGGTATGGCTTTATACGTAAAATTTGAGATCTATGAATAAATTCTGTCGATAAAAACAACTTGTATGTGCTGCGAAATGCCCTAAATATCGGTTATAAAACGGGCTTTGCCTGGCGTCATTTCGTGATAAATTAGCTTCAGCAGAAACAATTATCAAGTCCAACCTCAAACATGAATTTACACCCCGTGATATTCGTGAAAAACAAACTCAGAATTTACATAAAATTTAAATTCAATATCAGTATGGAACCATAGCTCATCAATATCAAAAACTTTAATTTGATAACTGGTCTGTCCAAGTTCCGTCTGAACATGGAGCTAGAAAAGAGAAGGAGTGATGACGCTATTCATAGACCGTCCACGCACTGGCACGCATCCTCCCGCATCGTCCCGACGAGTTCACGAACAGTTTGCGCATAGTTCACGACCCGGTCGCGAAATTTTGTCGTGACCAAAATGTTGAACATTTCAAAATTCTCGTCCCGACATGGCACGCAGTCACGACGGGTTACGCACACTTCACGCTAGTTTACGACTAGTTGGCGCACTGGCACGACTCAATGTCAGCGTGGATTTAGTAATGGATATTTACATTTCTGCGTTGATGAGGATATTGTCATAGTTTTTATATCGACATCAGTGCTATAAGTGGCCATTATTAATTTGGCATTCCACTGACTACGGCAACAATCTATGTGACATATTTCGAGTTTGAGTAGATGTAACCGTGATGTAACACTCACAGATATAATAGTATGGCCAGATCGCATTCTGTACTTTCATTTGAAGTAATATGTTGCCACTAAAGTTTATGATAAATTAGAGGGTGGTGGTCGCCGTGCAGCGCGTCTTCGAATTTGTGTACGTCACTAAGAGTCCCATATCAAACAGAGCGCGGCGCGACAATCGCCGATCTTTAAGCAGATAGGAGATTCCTACACGAGTCACATAAAACAACACTCTATCATCATTATAATAAGATATATTTTTTATTAAAATATAGTTGGACAGCTCCAGCCTCCCGTTTCCCAATTCAGATGTGTGACCTAAGATTGTCCACGCCAGAGACCACGCAAAATGGAGAGTGACGTCAGTCTTTACATTGACATGCCACGTGATTGTGATTACAGCATGGCAAGCAGCTTGGTTCCGTCTTCCAGTTTGTTATCGTCGTGTTGTCATTGACAATATCATCCATGATAAATATCAGTGCATTATGTATATCCACGAGTGCTGCCTTGTACTCCGCCGATGTTTGATTCAGGGGTGAACTCTCTGCTGGATCTGTGTCAATGTTAAATATAAGCGGAAGGCTATGCCATTGTACTGGACCTGTTTTACCACCGCATGCAGCGGCAGGAGCGAAATCCTGACCTGGAATAAATTTGAATTATGATTACCGATATATTACATTATGATTTCAATCTGTAATTTCAATCTATTTGTATTATTCAGTAGTATGCATCATTTATAATTGTAGAGAATGCAAAAACGGACGAAAATCGGTTTATGGAAGAACTTGGCTCCGAGTTAAAGCGGAGGAGCCGTCACCTGCTCATGCGGCAGATGGGCATAGCGTGTCATTGTTTACAAACACACGTCTGCCCATGAGCCTTTGCGTTTTTGGTGTGCGTTGTTATCGTCGATTTGGACTCAATTCTCGCGCGTGCGCAGGTGACCACCCCCCACCCCCCCGCTTTAAAGTTTAAACTTATTTATGTGGTCACGGTTACTAAAAAACCGTGATGTGGAGGAGTAACTAAATATGTAACAGTAATGAAAGTACTATGTGCAATCATACAGTTTAAACAGTGTTTATTTCCTGTGACCCAGGTTTATGGAACCTCAAATATTCCACCCTTTGTTGACTCTTACTGAATGGTTTTATATCCAGAAACATTGTGTATTCATTAACAGGGCATTTGCCTGACTATTTCGGATTAATGCCCTCACAGGTCACTTGCACTATTCGAAGATGCTTTATATTACTCGTGGCCAACATATGTATTGTGAGTGTCTGGGAATGTGAAACCAAATTGAATTTGGTATTTGTAATATAAAAATGTTATGGCGAAATGCAGAACCCAGGAGAGTCATCATGAATTACGTTCACAAAACATAATTCAAGAATCATGTATAGATGTTTGATCCATGAAACGAGAATGTATTGGGCCACCGGTGTTGAGGGACGGTGATAGGGCAAAGCAGGACGTCTATGAAAAGAATCACATTGCAGTGACGTAATGTATTGTAACGTGACGTCATGTGATGTGATGTAATTTGGCGTGACGTCATGTGACGTATTATAGCATGAATATAATCAGACTTCGACAGCGTAGATCGGCAACAAGATGTTGTGTCATGTTGTAAATAACTCTAGAAATCTTGAAAAAGTCTTCCAGTCAGAAGGTTAAATATTGAATAATTTTTCTCACCATTTAAATAAATATTATAAATTCAAGTTGGTACCTGTGAGATATAGCGCCTTGTACCTTCCTACTTGTACAGTATTCAAGTCACCCATGGTACCATATGAGGCACTGTTTGGATGAAATAACGCTTTATACGGGAATATAAACAAATATTACAATTATAAATTGTCAAATTAATTGTTCATTTTGTAGACTAGTAATTAGATTGTTCCTCACTGTCCTCGAACTCAAAACTACACGCACACAATGGTATATTCCTTTAAAAATCCAAAAATTATATCCAATTGATTGAGAAAATGACATTTTATTTTGTTTTATTTCTTGTAATAATTATACGAACAAATAATTCAGGCATTTTCAGTGATGCAAAAAAGTGCAACCGTTACGAAACCTACATAGTCTGATTGACTTTTTGGTCAAAACATATTTGTACACGCAGTTGTCCAGATTTCCCACAATACCTCCACGAGCACGCGTCAGATTACGTCATGGTCGCGCGAGACCACAGGGAGCCCAGGAACTACAACATAATTCGATCAAGCTGCCTCACCCAAGTAGCTGCGACATTACGTTATTAAATTGTAACAACCTTAATTTAGTTACATTAAAGCTTAGTGGCCATCGAAGTCGATACAATAATGTATAGAGAACACACGATATTATCCCACATTCACACATTTAGCTCCGTGTCCAACTGATTTCAAAACGACGAATCCTATCATGTGAAACGCATTCGTGCAGTTTTGTTTTTGTCTTTTCCCAGAAATGTCATTGTTCAGAACGATTATAATGCATTGCAGCAGAATATAACCATTGTTTTTATTCGAGACTGCTCAAACCTACATGTACCCCATATGAGATCGGTCTCCAAGGTGCGTTGTAAATTATGTGAACGTCCGCCAATGCGTGACGTGACGCACAAGTTTGGTGACGCACAAGTTTGGTGACCCCCTCGGCGTTTCCCCAGTTCAATCAAAATCGACGTTATTGGGACACCTCAATGAAAGTCATTGGAATGTTTTTTGAGATCTATAGATGCATCTCTCATGAAATATTATGCGGAATTTAAAAGGCTTGATTTTACATGAGAGACATCACTCAAATTCTTCAAACTACGCGATTTCGACAAATTTGAAACCAGAACAAGCTCAGTGCACAGACGAATGGTTATCAACGCAGTCGCCAAGTCGTCCATCCGCTAGTGATGATCATAGTGCCATCAAACAACGAAATGGTAGCATTGTGAAAAGACTTTTCCGTTCTCAACGATCAGCTTGCGATCATGGCGAAAGATACACAGAAACGCTGCGCTTTGCTGGTGAATGCAAACCGGAGTAAATACTTAATACGAACGGTAAAATAATAGTGTCATGTCATAAGCAAGGCATTTGTGAATATTATAGACAATTTCAATCTTAAACAAAACAGAGCTGACAAATACCGTCCTGGTGCAAAAGTTTCCAACCCAGTCGGAGAGACGGTAAAACAACGTAATGTGGTATTTCCTGAAACCGCACACCGAGACGCTCGTCCACTCGAACATGTCAATGTGACGCCAGTGATAAAAGCTACTCGACATCCAACCGCCACAGTGACCACCGGTGAATGCAGTACATTACCAATACCTATGGTATCTTGGAGCCGTAACTCCCCAAACACATGTACGACTGACATTACGCCTTCACATATAAACTTTCCATACAGCTATCTCACTGCTTCTTATTATCAACCTGGCACTGACTAGTTTCAATATTCACCAGGATACGGAAATATTTTTGACGCATCACAATTCACTTATCCACAAGTACCGTTTCCATTGTTGCCTGGCACATCATACCCGATGGGTTCACCAATGCCCAATGTTGCCCACACATCTCCATCACCATAACTTGCAACTGAAATCCAGCCGGTGACCAAACCAATTACCTCGAGTGTTGCACCCCAGTTGCCACCAGTGCCATCCACTGAACAATAGTAAACTAAAGTCTAAACTTCGTTTAAACTAGTTGCGAACGTTTATCTATAGATACTGATAATAGTGAGTTATTCTTTATATTACATTGACGGTGTATTACTGATCGAGATTTGTTTATATTAAATATAGTTTTTAAATATTCAATTGGGATTTCGCGGTCACATGACTTTCGCGTTCATCCCCTCGTTTAGGCAATTTTTATTTATTTTTCAAGAAATTTTCATCGGGTTTGTCAAGCCACAGACTCCATTGTAGAGCAACTAATTCTGTTGTTGATTTGTATCTATTTCAACAGCATTTAAAGTGCTCTATGTAGCTAGTGAGCATTGTTGCAATTGGATAAGATACCGATCTAGGTTTGTCGGTGAGGCAGCTTGATCGAATTCTGTTGTATAATCAACTGCAGTACGCTGTCTTATGCAAACCAACAATGCTGTTTTTGCACATGGTCAATTCACTCCAGTTATATGTCAGATGGCACATTGCCATGCGATAAATTCATTACTTTTACGGGTTCTATCAGTCTGATGGGATTGATATCATCAATGATATTCCTATGAAGTACAATTACATTCCATATAGTTTCTTTGCACCTACTTTACTTTCTATTCATTCTGAATGGACAGTTGGATGAACATACAATAGCCTAAAAGTAAGGGGGTATATTTGTACAACACCCTGTAACTTTGCATGATATGGGTCTATAATACTGTCTTGTACAATGTTGTAAACACATACTTATTGAAAACAACAAGATATAGTATTTTCAGCAATATGACTACTGCCAAATTGATTGTCGGTGGTGATACCTATCATTTGGGTCTTCCGTCAACACTTATGTGCTTTTGCACCATGAGTTGTTTCATGCACATCTTACCAGGTTTAATCATGACACTCTGTTTACAACACTAATTTACCTCATTATAATGTAAATGTGCATAACCTGTGTTTATTTTCATTGAGAGGATGATTGAATGCACGGTAGTGCTTTCAGCATCCTCTCACCAGTTATTTACAATGTGCCTCAAGATTTAATTGTGGAAAGTCCAATCATTTCCAAAGCATTATCTATTTCAACAATTTTCTTCCTGTTGAACACTCCTCTAAGCAACAGCTTACTCAAATCATTCATTACAATTATATAATCCTTACCACTTACTTGTTTTGTTTTTTTTATTTTCTTCCAGGCGAAATAATTCAACCATCACCTGTATCTTCCATTGGTTAAACTTTTTACTTTATTCTTACTCATTTTTTTTGTGTGTAAACTTGTTGTTTATTGTTGGTGAAATAAAAAATAAAAACTGTATTATTTCCTTGTTCATTACAGACGATTATTTTATTCACAATATTATTACATGGTTGTCTTCCAACTAGTCATGTTAGTGATGTCTAATAGCAACTGGCCAAATTACAATCGAGTGGTGGGTGGGTCACAGTCAAGTACAAATAAGCCATTCACTGCCAAAGAACAAATATAATAATTCTTTCCGATCAAGTACTTTATCCCCCCCTCTTGATTCAAATGACATAACCAAAAGACTTAAGACATCACCCACTTTCTATAACACACAACACCATATTCACATAATTGTTCATACATGTATACATTATCACAGCAAAATCAATTCCATAAATTTACCAATGGCTCAAGCAAATCATTTTCTCATATTAACTATAGCCTCTTTTGTTATCCATTTAATACTTTTGTCTTGTGTTTAAATTGCATAATGTTAGTCCAAAAATATCACCCTTTATTATTTGAACACTCTGGAAAACACAATCCTAAGGTCACTATTATATTGTGCATGTTCCGCTCTGGATACCAGCCGATACCCCCCCCCCTCCCGTTTCGCCGCGTGGTTGCAGATTTTCGATTATCTGTAATTAGCAAAACGAACCATTTACTGATTATATTGTTATTATTGGCAAATGTTTTATTTGGTTATATACTCTTACTGAATGGTGAATATACTGGTCAAGTTTCGTCGACAGTTGTGAATATTGTACGTGTCAGAGTGTATATAATAACATAAAACATTTGCCGAAAATAACGGGATTTTAATTAGTGGGTCTGACACGAACGTGTCTTGTTTCGCTGATTACAGATTTCGATTATCTGTAATTAGCGAAACAAACCATTTACTAATTAAAATCCCATTTTTTCGGCAAAAGTTTTATGTTATTGTATAAACTAATGAAAGCTAAATATACTGGTCAAGTTTCCACCGACAGTTGTAAATGTTGTACGTGTAAGAACTTTGTTTCGCTTATTACAGGTTTGTGATTATCTGTAATTAGTGAAACAAGCCATATACGTATTAAATATTATTTTCGGCAAATATTCTGTAAATATTGAACATATAAAACCCATATTCACTGAATATAGTTCAATTTTTATTATGTGTGTTATCCTGTTTCGTTTCGTTTCTTTGATTACAATAAGCCTTCTCCGTATGCTCATGTTGGAAGTGGCGGGTAAGTCCCAGTGCGAAAGTTAAGGCGGACGTTCGCGGTCTAGTCGGGGCTATGGGTACGCCAATACGGCGCCTAGGGCGGTGTATGAGAGTGGTTGTTGCGAGAGAGGGCCTACAGCGGGCACATCAACCCTGTGAGTTTATTTCTGGGACCTATTGCAGATATTAGCATTTTAAAGGGGGCATATTTGCCTCCCGCGCGGGCCTGCTCTGGTAGGTGAAAAACACCCCGCTTTCCCGCTAAATTTGGAACGCACATGGGGTAGTAACATCATATAGCCAGCTCACATTTTTTAACTCGAAAAAACAGACGAAAAGAATGAAAAATAAAATCTAAAAAAAATACCAGCTTGAAGAATATTAGTTGCTCCTACACATTTCGCCAAAGCCTTACCTACATTTTACCGATATCTGCAGAATAAATCAAGAAAACTACACAAATTGACTCCATTTAGGAATTCCTAACGATTTGCCCGAACGCACGGCACAGTTGGAGGCCTGTTCTGAATTTATCAACAACCAATCACAAAACTGGTTACAAACCACTGACAGTTCACAACACGGTTAGCCTCACTCAATAACAATAGTTTGAAATTACGTTTGCCTGTGCAAATACTTCATTCTTGACAGGCTATACTTACATTTCTACATTTATAAAATAGTACATGATAAAAATAATGCAAATATCCTCAAACAACTTATCGGTGGAAGCATGGAGTTAGAAAAGACCTCCATGGTAGAAGTAAGTAGTTATTCAATTATTTACTTCCGTGACGACGAGGTTAGAGTCACCTGATCAACTTGTTAATTTGTAAACAAGGCATGATCTACGGATACAGTGACCGAAGACACTGAGTAAGTTTATCTATTATTAGACTATCCGAAACGTTGCATAGGACATTAGGGACTCACCAGTTAATCTGGCCTGGGGGGTGCCGGGCAATTATAAGGGGGGGGGCTTTCCATTTTCTGTATATGAAAAGGGGGGCTAACAATTTTTCCAAGAGTGAAGGAGGGGGTGTATAATTTTGTGGGTTTATTCACATATATTGTATAGACGACGGCTGCTGTCATGAACATACTGCAATGAGAAAGAGTTATTGTTTGTTTGTTTTATTGCACAACAATAACTTAATCAAATTAGTATAAAACATTAAACTTCATTTGTAAACAACAGTATAAACCTCTGTAAATAGCATAAAAAACTTACTGCACTTTCCACTGTATGAAGAAAAACAAACCTTTTAAACAAGTTTGTGAAAAGCAAACACACTAATATAACACAAAATATAAAGATAAAATATATTTATATAGTGTAATATTTTGTATGTAAATAAATAAAATATATATAAAAAAGTTTTCATATTTTTTAATAAAACACAACTTTCTGAGGAACTGTAGATATTGAACCTAGGCATCTATTTTTGATCCTCTCCATTCCTATCAATCTCTATCCTCATCGCAAAGAATGTCAGTATCGGCACTATCACCAGGATCATTAGAACCACTTTCACAATTCTCATAACTCTCTCCACTGGAACTATCAGACAGGCACTCATATTTTAACTTCAGTTCTTCATACTTCATCATCTGCTGCTTAGCTGCAGCACAGAAGACATTGCGATGAATGAGGTATTGCAAATATACTGCATCCATCTTTGACAACTTCAAATTGGCTTCAGTTTGATCTGAGATTTCAAAATCTACTGAACCATGTATACCATCAGGGAAACATCTTTGTACAACCTCAGTGGATGTTATCCTTTGTAACAAAGCTGTAACTCCTCTTGCAAAACGATCTCGTTTTCGCTTCTTCGCTTTTCTCCTGTTTTCTTTTCTTAACAAGTCAGTGTTTTATCAAGATCTGCCATGAACTCAGTAGATTGACTGCAGTTCACTCACCATGCTGTCATTGTAAGCCGTCTGTTCAATAGCCCACTGTTTTAGGCGTCTTCCATAACTGGTAAATAAGTCAGAGTAACTTTCCCCAACCAGTGACAAACAGTGAGAGGCCGTACCACTTCTTAAGCGTGCATGAGACCCCATGTGTGAATAGTAATAGTGAAAGAAGACAGCCAAATGATTGGCAGCCGCGTTTCAACATCACGCAGAATTTCAAAAATGGGCTTTTATCTTTGGAGAATACTGAGAGCATCAAAGAATTTTCCTCTAAGTATGCAGTGGAAGAGCAATATGTCATAGACTATTTGCAACATCTTACCACACTAAAGCAAATGAAAACCATTAGGGGAAAAGGTAGAAAGAAACAACAAAAAAAGAAGCAGGAAAAAAGTCATAGTGATTATGACTGGATTTCTTTGGTGTTGAATGGGACACTAAAAACATTGACAGCAGCTGAGTTGGATAAGTACCTGGACCATAATAAGCTACCAAAACAAGGGAACAAACAAGACAAAATGAAAGCAATTACCAGTGATGTAATCAGAAAATCATATAAAGACCAAGCAAAAACACATAAAATCACTGAACATTTACAAACTGTAAACACCAGAATGTACAACACTGACGAAACTGACTCAGAGGACTCTGATGGTGATGATCTCGTTGACAGTGCAGAGGAAATAGAGACTGATGACTTAATAGTTCCTTAAACTGTAGTGACGAGGTCAGGGAGAAGAGCTGGAACCTGGAAGCATGCAACGATTCATTAATGTAAATCTTTATTGTTTAAAAAAAAAATCATGGGGGGGGGGGGCTACCATATTTTGTCTTTTTCTAAGGGGGGACAGCCCAATTTTTAATATACACCTAGGGGGGGACTTGTGATTATTTAACAATAACATGTGAAATTCACCAGCATCCCCTCGGTCAAATTAACTGGTGATTCCCTTATAGCCCTTCGTACAGTGCAGTACAGTACACGCAGCACTGTACGCAGGGCTAGGGACATTTTGCCTTGATCACAGGCGCTAGCTGTTTTTGTTTAATTGCGAAAACAAATAAATGTTAAATGTGATCCAGCACAGGGTTGTGCTTGGTATGGTGTGTGGACTGATATCTATCTCGTTAAGTATATATTTATTAATTAAAAAATATAAACAACTGATTAAAATAAAAAAAGGGACTACAAAACAAAATTGTGTGACAAAATAATGAATCTGAAGCAGTCTAATCCTAAACTCTTCTGGAAACTTTTAGAGGAATTGGGCAATCTTGATGACATAAAGTCTGGTAATGATAGCATTAGTTCAGATTCATGGCTTGAACATTTCAAGAGTTTAAATAGCCAACTCTGTACAGGTGATGATAATTTGCCGAATTACATTAATGGCAATATCAATATAATGGAGAAGTCGAATGAAAATAATCTCAATCTGGATTTTCAGTTTACAAATTGTGAGGTACTAAAACACATTAGGTTACTTAAATCAGGTAAAGCATCTGGTAATGATCGTATTTTAAATGAGATGCTTAAAAATGGTGCAACTTATATTGTTAACTCAATTACTAAACTTTTCAATCTAGTGTTCAAATCAGGAAAATTTCCATCATTGTGGAACTGCAGTACCATTACTCCTATTTTTAAATCTGGTAACCCAGCAGATTGCAACAATTACAGGGGGGTAGCCATTTCCAGTTGCCTATCAAAATTGTACACAATGATTTTAAACAGTAGACTAACTATTTAAAAGAAACTAAGCAAGATAAGGTTAACTAATTTGGTTTTAAGAAAAACCATCGTACCACTGACAATATTTATATCCTAAGGTGTGCAATTACAAAATATGTAAATAAGAAAATTAGAAAGTCTGGTAACTAACTTTTTTCATGTTTTGTGGATTTTTCCAAGGCTTTCGACTCGGATTGGTGTGAAGGTCTACTCTATAAATTACTTCAATTGGGCATAGGTGGAAAATTCTATGCTGCTATCAAGTCAATTTATAAAAATCCACGGTACAATATTAAATTAAACCGAGGAGTAACTCCATATTTTGACTCACACAGAGGAGTGAGACAGGGCTGTAATTTAAGCCTTTTATTATTCAATGTCTTTATGAATGACATTTACGATACTGTAAATCATTTTGACCCAGTAGATTTGAATGGTTATAAATTTAATTGTATTTTATATGCTGATGATCTGCTGTTACTATCTACTAGCCATGAAAGGCTGCAGAAGGGTATTGATGCTATTCAATTGTATTGTCAAAAGTGGAAACTTAAAGTCAATATCAAAAAGTCAAAAATTATGATATTCAATGGTAATGGCAAGAATCGTAATGACAAATTTAAGTTTTTTATAAATGGAACACAACTAGAATGTGTTGATTCTTACAATTACCTTGGCATTATTTTCCAGACTAATGGGAAATTTAATGAAACAACGTCGAGGTTACAAGACAAAGCCCAGAAAGCTTTATTTAAGTTATTTAAAATGCTCTGGGATTCTAATGAGTGTTACTCAGTAAGTCTTACAAGTAAACTGTTTGACTCTTTAGTTAAACCAATTATACTTTATGGTGTGGATGTTTGATAATTGAAAAAGTTCATGTTAAGTTCTGCAAAAGAGTACTTGGGGTTCATAAGAAGGCATCAAATTTGTACAACAGTCATGAAATCATATCAAAGAATGTCATGTAAAAACAAAAAACAATGCAATCATTAATGCAGCATTCGAAGAAAGCAGTGCTTAATACACCCATGACCAATGGTTTACCTTTGTACAAAAGCTGTTGAGAATTACTCAAATGGATAATGTAAAAATCAGTCAAGCAAATTTCCGTGACTTGTTCAAAGAGAAGATGAAGCTTATTTACATTAAATATTGGGGAAAAGATTTAAAGAAGATTGGCCATAATAAGTTAAGCACTTGCAACATATTTAAAAGTAATTATAAGTTAAATAACTATTTGGATGAAATTAAAAACAAGAAACATAGAATAGCTTTAACTAAATACCGTATTTCAGCACACTTTCTATCTATTGAGACAGGCCGTTACCAGGGTACTGATACAGATAATAGAGTATGTAATTTATGTAACAATGATGACTTGGGGAATTAAACACATTATATAATGCACTGTAAACATAATGATATTACTGGGCACAGGGATAAGTTCCTTAAATCATTGTATATTTATGCACCCAATCTACAAAATTGATGTAAGAAAGATTTGTTTGTGCAGATTTTCTCGAATAATGATTAATTTATCTATACCAACTTAGCTAATTTTTTTTTTCAGATATTGAAATTATTTTAGTTTAGTTATAGTTAGTTGTTTTGTATTGTTATATCTTTTTGTTTTTTTGGACTTTACTCAAGCTTTGTATTGTGTACGTTCCAAGTAAAATATCTTGTATATTTGTTTTCATTATCTTATTTACTTATTGACTCTTACACAATCCCCGGAGGGAAAGAAAATGGTCACAAAGTACAAGGAGAAATATATATATATAAAAAACAAAACAAAAACACAATATACTAAAAAAAAAAACAAATAACAAATACAATCACTAAATTACTAAATAAAACAAAATCTCTAAAATACAATCTAATATAAAATTACAAAATTGACAGCAGGCATTAAGATGTCAAGTAAGACCCTGCTTCCTGACTTCAAAGCTTTTACTTATGAACTGTGCTACTGGTATAATAATGTTTTCATTCTGTAACAATTCCATGAATTTTTTCTCTGCAGGTTTATTTTCAAATGCTGGGATCATATCCTTAGCTTTATTGAACAGTTTGGCACGCAACTCATTATATTTGTTGCATTCCAGCAGAAAATGCATTTCATCCTCAATTAGACCTTTGTTACACATGTCACAAACCCTGTTGTTTAGTGGGATTTTTTTATGACGACCCATTTCAATTTTGAGACTATGGTCACTAAGACGGAATTTGGTAAGCACACTACGCAGTTCAAAGTTTTTTAGCTTGACTAAATATGGCTCAAGTTTTAAATCTGATTTGATTAGCCGATATGTTCTTAGTTTGTTTTTCTCATTTGCTTTGGTGCGGTTATCATTATAGACCTCACCTTTCCATCTTGTTAGAAATAAATCCTTGATGCCTAAATCAATTTGTTTCATTTGTGCCGAGGTTAGTTTATCACCGTTGTTAACTGAATGATATAGTTGGATATTGTTTAATAATGATGTCACTTCTAGATACCATTTACTTTTAATGCTTTGGTTAACCACAAAAGCTTCCTTGAGTAACGCATTATTAGAATTCATGGCCCGACTGTAATATTTAATTATTTGTTTTTTTATAAATACGTCTAGGGGGTATCTGCCTAACTCGCTATACATGGCCATAATTGGTGTGTGTTGTGACACCCCCAGTAGATACCGACAATAACTTAATTGAACGTCTTCAATAGGTGATTTAGTGGAGAACTCATCACCCCAAACATCACAACCATAAATGAGGATAGGTCTGATGAGTTTGTCAAAAAGGGAAATTGAAACTTTTATACTTATGTTTTGTATTGAGCCAAGCTTTGCTTTCATTGAAAACAGAGCTTTTTGAGCCTTACGTTTAAGGTTTTTTAGGCCATCCTTAAATTTACCATTGGCACTAATGACTAGTCCCAGATAGTTATAAGATTTAACTGTATCAAGTTCGATACCTCCAAGAAAAAATGTATCATTATTCAAACGTCTGTTTGATTTATTGAAAATTAAAATTTTGGTTTTGTCAGTGTTGACAGAGAGCTTCCACGTTTTAGCATACAATGCCAAACTATCAAGACATGTCTGTAATCCCTGTTTAGTTTTAGAAAGTATCACAATATCATCGGCATAGAGTAGACAGCTGACATGCGAGTTTTCTAAATAAGGAGGATCACAGGTATTAGGATTGAAAATAGTGGGCAGGTCATTTAAAAAAAAAAGATTGAAGAGAGTTGGACTAAGATTACATCCCTGTTTAACACCAATATTGGACTGAAATTGTTTTGTTAAGCCTTCTTTACATTTAACTTTATATTTTACTTTACTGTACATGTTTTTGATAGTTTTATACATTTTTCCAGTTATACCATATTTGATTAATTTTTTGAATAGACCATCATGCCAGACACTGTCAAAGGCCTTTCTAAGGTCAATAAAGCAGGCATATAATTTTTTTGATTTTTTAATATTTGTGTTATTTTGTTTATTGGCGCACTCTGACTTACCACTGTAGAGATATTTATTTACCAGGGTTTTTAGTATGAAAAGATTGTCTGTAGTTCGACAATCATGCCTGAATCCGAACTGTCGACTGGAAAGAATGTTATTAGAGTCTAAAAATGATGTCAGCCTAATATTTAGAATACTATTGAATAACTTGCCAAGACAGCTAGAGATGGCAATTCCCCTGTAGTTGGCCGGGTTATTTTTCGACCCAGATTTGTGGATTGGTACCAACAGGCCAGTGCTCCAAGAATGTGGATAGTTATTTGAACTATAAACAATATTAAAGAGTTTATGTATTGCATCTAATAAGTGATGTTCACCGTATTTTAACAATTCATTGCAAATTCTATCTTCTGCCGAAGCCTTGTTACTTTTAAGAAGTCTAATGGCTTTAGTTATTTCATTTTTTAAGATTGGTCTGTCTAAATAGGGGTTGCTACTTGCACTCTTTTCACTATTCTCCAGTTCATTCGCAATCTCAGAGTTTGATGTACTGCTATCAGTATTAAGTAGGGTCTTAAAGTAAACCAACCAATCACCAGGTTGAACATTCCCGTTATTATTACTGGGGTTCTCGCCATTCATTTCACGAAGAATCTTCCAAAATTTAGATGTGTCTGATTTAGAATTTTCCAATTCTTTGAGTTGTGCAATCATTTTCTGATTACTTTTATGTTTGATTAGTTTTTTATACTGTTTACGGGTTTGAAAGAATTTCCCTCGGATATATGGATCTTGAGGATACTTTTGTAATAAACGTGATAGGCTCCTTAACTCCTTACGAAGGGACCAACAATCCTGGTCAAACCAGTTTTTTTTGTTTACTTTTGCGTTTATTTTTTTTAAGTTTAGGAGTAATTTTCTTTAGACATTTGTCTGCAATATTTGTAATTAAATTTTCAAAATCTGTGACTGCAGTTTCTGACTCATAAATGCTATAAGGTTTGCTCATAAAATTCTTAATTTCATTATTATTTAACTTTTCAAGGTTTGTTTGATAATTGTCCTTAGCCTGTCCTCAATTCAAGACACAGCCTGTGCCCTTGACCTTTATCTTTCTCTGTGGGCATTGTTATAGTATGACTCATCATAGTCCAAAGTATGGGCATTTACACTTTCTCTTAAATATTTTGATGATGTACACGTTTTTAAGACAATTTTAGGAATAAATAGATTATGTACATTATCCTTGTCTGTTGTGGAACTGCTGGCACTATAAATTGTCATGTAGAAATTATTAATATTAATTAACATATTCTTACGGGATTGCCTTTTACTAGTAAAATATTTGAAAATATTCAAGCAAACAAATTATAAGGTATGTGATTCAAATCAATGCATGTGGTTTTATTTCAAGCTGTTGTATGTTGGTCAGTGTAACTAGCATACTTGTTGCCTTGTGTTGAGTAGTGTCAATACAAGGACAATATTTATACACATGTATTGTACAACAAGATTCAACACCGTTTTCATTGGCTACTCTGCAGAGAAACATTTACTAAGATTTGCACAGGGGATTTACACCACATACATGTATCTGATGTTTGTGTTACATTGACCAATATATAAACATCACTGTTATTTTTATTTCTTGTGTTTAATTTTTAACTTTTCTAAATCTAAGTGTTTTTGGTCACTAATTATAATCAATTAAATTTATTGAATGCATTTTTCATGTTATTGTTACTACATAAAATTAATAATAAAGCTATTCAATTCATCACTAAACATATTGTTTAATTTGTTACATGTATAAGTGTCTTATAAGTGCATGTATAGCATGATTGTTTTATTGTGATACATTTGTATATCTACTCATACCAATTCTCCAACACTTTCCCAAACATAAGTTATTTTATCACAAATAGGAAATTCATTTCATTTCAGTTAGTTTTAATATTCGGTATGATTGGACTGGGAAATTTAAAAAGGGGCCTGGAAATCATGTATTTTTACTTCATTCCCATGTGACAACATTTTGTGTATCACTAATTATTAATGAATGGGTGTAAAATTGAAAGGGTGGTCCAGTACATATAGGAAGGGTCATTAAATTTGACAAAAGAATATAAGGGTAAACGTACCCACTACAAATAAATTGGATACATTTTGCATCTTCATTTTGTCTTTTTATTATTCAGCATAGAAACTCTCTAATGTATTAGCCCATTAGATATTGAACTATCACTGCTATTAATTCCAAAAGACCAAGTCAATTATGAAAGTAGGTTAGAATTAACAAATAAAAGGCCAGTGATCATTGCCACATTCATTTGCGAGATTTAAGTTTAAATACTGTAAAATACTTTATTTTCGCTTGGAAGTAATTTTCACCAAAGGAATGATTCAGTGAAAATAAAATCCAGCGAATACATGTATACCTGTTTTCCTATATTTTACATTCAACTTGTCAAAGATCAGTAAAAATAAATTCCATACAAAATACCTCAAAAGTTTTTTGAGCGAATTCCAGCTAAAATAAGATATTTTACAGTACATTGATTTTCACACAATAAAATATTCATTGATTGAAAAATATAAACGCAAGTTTGATCTGAACATGTTATGAATGAAATACCGACTAACTTATTGTTGATGCATTTCAATAATTCCAGCGGTGTACGTAACTTGCACAACACTCAATCATTTTGTTTCATGTGTGTTTCTTATCTTTCAATACATGGCATAACAATGATCACCCCTGAACAAAACTCCTTTTGTCACAAGCTCATTGACTTTATGACATATGGTAGCAGCCCAAATACACCTGTATAGTATTTAAAATACAACATTGTATGTACCAAGCATCTATGAATTTAGATATATTCCCATTTCCATTCAAAACCAAATGATCACAGGAACAGCAAAGGGCACTGGACATTTCTTTGGCAGGTCACAACGTTTTTATCAGTGGTCCAGCTGGCTGTGGTAAAAGCAACATGGTCAAAAATACAAGGAGAATGAAGTTCAGATTGTGTGCCCCTCTGGAGCAGCTTGTAGCGTGTATGATATTGAGAGAGAGGACCAGGCAAGGCCGAAACAGTGCACCACTACTTCGGTATAGGATTGGCTGACAAGTCGTAGATTTCATCATAGAAAATACAAAGGAGACAACATGTGGTAAAATTCAGCAACTCAAGGTCTTGATAATAGATGAGATTTCAATGATGAGTGCCAGAATATTTAATCTTGTATCAAAGCTAGCAATGCATTGCAGGGGTGTCAACCAACCATTTGGTGGAATGCAAGTCATTGGAGTTGGGGATTTCTACCAACTGCCTCCAGTAGCAGACTGTATTGACCCTGGCCAGTATGCCTTTTTGTCACCACTTTTCAAACCAACATTTAGGCACAACGTTCTTCTGCATACTGTATATAGACAGCATCAGGATGACCCAAACTTCCTGGTGAGTACCATTCATTCAAGTCAGATGACAATGGTAATCAAAGGCAACTTGACAAACTTTGCATTGCACAGAAAGAAATCCATGTAAAAATAGGAGCCCCTGTAATGCTACTCAACAACCTACATGGAGGATTAAGCAATGGTTCTATGGGGACATTTGATGGTACAAATGAGAATGGAGATCCCCTGGTTTCTTTGAATAATGGTGTCAATTGCTCTGTTCCAAGGAAAACATGGGCTATAAAGAATGACAAAGGTCGAGTTATTGGAACTTGCTGCCAACATCCCTTAAAGCGAACCTAAATGCGGCCTTAATTTATAGTTGTTTATATTCTAAACTGTATTCGAAATAATATTGCAGTGGTTTAATTGATGCTTGCAATCAAACACCATGGATGCCATTCATGGAGGGGAATAAATAACGAACGAACATATTTAACATCCGGGTACTTTTCAAAGCTATGACGTTTAAGTATCTGATCACATTCGTATACGCCATTGTACATAGCCGTTCATGCTGCCAAGCATTGTGTACTACCAGTATAAACTCAACTTTTATATGCACAATGTGCTTTTTAAAACTTGGGTTAGAGCCTTATGCGTTTGAACCACAGTATTCTGAGAATGAAAGCCCAATTGCGTTAAAGTACCGTACTTCCCCGATCGTAAGTCCCTCTCGAGTATGAAGCCCATCCCTATATTTTTACTTGGTATTGATGGAGTTGAGAGCATTCACGATTATAATATGCGTGTAAAAGGTGTGTTTCAATTCATAATAATCGTGAATGGCATGATAGTTTGTTTCATGCTTTTAGTTTTATGAGAAAACTCGCATTAATTTCAGAGTGCGTGGTGAACGTACACAACGTGGTTCGCATGCTTTCTATTCTGTCATTTACTCAGGATGAACCCCGATGTTGCAATTCTGGAGTAATCCCTATTTCTTTGAGTAGTAGTTTTCGAAAAGCCAAAAATGTGATCGTTAAGTAGTGTACCTGGTTATTGGGCATGGTTTACTTTGAGACTATCATGAAAGGCCTAGGGTTTGAACGATGAGACATGTTGGCGATCGAGAAAGGTGTTTAAATTCTTCCTCCACACTCAGTTTACCCACGATTACTATTAACAGTCAATTATATTTTGGAAATTGCGAATCGCCAGTTTTTAGGGAAAAAAATCATCGTTTTTTCGTTGCAATCAGTGCTACAGATCGCATTTTAACATTGCGGTAATTCACTTCCGCATTGCATTAAAAAATCATCGTCAATAATCGGAAAATTTCATCATTACGACACATCATTTTGATTGGTTAATGAAAGACATGACCTGTTATGTCAAAGGAAGTTGTTCCAGGTCAAATCGTGCTGAAAAACCTCATGGTGGAAAATTGCTTTGTGTTGAGAGTTTGCGTGTGATCGAAAACATACCAAAACGAAGATAATGATAAATGCCTTCGCCACTGTTTCCTCACAGACCCTACCCATTATTTCACCGTAAATTCAGATGGTATGTAAATCGTATTGTAATAAAATGTGTGTGTTTTTTATGAACATGTTTGTTTCTTTATTGTAAAGTGTTGTTCAAATCAATGACGCATTTTTTTCCAAAAATAGGTATTATTTTCCCGAGCCCGGCGTGGTGAACGAATAACTTTTTTTGGATAATTTTTCGTTGTTTACAAGATGGTTACAGTGTTTAACCCCAAAACAAAATCATTTTTTCTGAGTTGGTCCTCGAGTACAAGCTCATCCCTTACTTTTCCATTACGTGTTCATGCCTCCGGGCTTATGATCAGGGAAGTACGGTATACTGTGAAGATTCAGATCAGTCCAGTGTGAGTGATGAGAGTATATCGTCGACGATGCCCCTTGTTCGGATGATAGTTTTATTTCAAATTACATGGAAGTCTGTGAACAATCTGCTTGGTGTTCCTGTGACACTTGTCCCATGATTTGCCAGTGCAGCCCCGTGAATACATGGACGAAAATGTTTCCACCACCACCCTACAAACTCAAGATTGCATACTCCACCATCTAAACTAAATTGAATAATTTGCACGCCGCACAGTGCAGTACTGGAAACAGCATTTATTAGACAGACAAAAAACAAAACAAAATGCCTGTCTCGATCAATCGCACATCCATAATGTTTGTATGTTGATATGCTTGTAAATAACATTAACGTAAAAGTCGAAACAACCAAGACTAGAAGTCAAATCACCAGTCCAGCCAGCTATGGCTCCCTAAGTTGCTTATATTTAATCAGATACTATTTCGTCATCATGCTTTGTTACCTTACCTGTTTATACCTCATGAGGGCATTTTTTTATGGCAAGATGGCGCAAACGGAAGTCCTTCGCAGGTTTATGGTTTCTCATATTTAAATCATAACTCTGAAGATAATCATTTTTTTTAATTTTTTTTTTCAAATTTATAATCAATATACATAACTTGATAAATACAAACACCAAAATAGGCTCTATTTAGTTCCCCTTTAAAGCTGTGCTGGTCAATGACAGCACATAAATCACAAGGTCAGACTCTTAGTAACATAATAGTTCATGCATAAAATGAATTCTGTGCTGGGAAGTTGTATGTAGCACTGTCAGTGTCTCAAACAAAATTCAGACAAAATATTGAACTGAAGGGATTTGTTCCTTGGCGAATGCTGCCTGGTAACAAAGATGTGACATCATTTTATGCTTCCATGGTAAATGAGCAAGAGTTCTTGCCAGAGAGTGTTGCATGCTGCAATGAAGAACTTGCATGTAGCTATGACGTTGATGAGTGTGGAGATGTGAAAGAGAGTAGGACTGATGATGAAGAGGATGCAGACATTGAATCCTTTTATGAGACGACTCAAAATCAGGTTCCTATGATAGATTTAGAGGTTGTCTACACTGAGATGAACATAAGTGGTTCAATTCTTGAAAATCCACCAGGTTTTAATTTTGAATCATTTCCAGATAGTATCAGAGATAACTCTCCATTCAGTGATGAAGTGGAATCACTTTCATGGAAAATTAACCACCTTTTGGATGAGCTTTCTAAGACGCCATCAACATTTAACTTATTTATTAGAATACAGTGGCCGAAGATATATCGTAGTACAAAGCAGAGCATCGAGAAAAGATCAGATTTCACATCCTTTGCTTGAGATTTGCACAAGCTCACAACTGAATATGATTTGACAAATGAAGGTGCAGCTCTCTTTAGGATACCTGTCAATGACTTGAAAGTGGAACATCGCATATTGTTGACTAACATAATGTGGAAAATCAGTGATGTGCAAATGAATTTACTTGCTGACAGAATCACAGATAATAGAGACCAGCTGGCAGAGCCTGTTCTAAATGTCAATGATATGGGAAATGATGGTAAAGGTAAAATAAGATATGTAGGAAGATGGACACTACATAAAGTGTTAGAAGCCTCGCGCCAATACATTAAAAAAAATGTAACATCTAATGATAGAAAGGTCCATGAAAACGTGAAACAGGAATTTGCGAATAAGCAGCTAAATAATCACTTAATTGTTCCTGAATCAATTATAAGAAGAGACAATATACCCAGAGACACTGAATGTCATTGACAGTAGGCAGTTCACAAAACGTGGTCTTATCCATGTAAGTGATGAAGCTTACACATTTGTTATCAAGTTAGAACAAGAACGAATTAAGTTCTTAACTGTTAAAGAACTTGATAAAAATTCAGAAGAGCTCATTTCCAATGCTACTGAGCAAATGATCAACAATGATGAAATATAAGTCATCTTTGCTGGTATATTCACAAACTGCCCAGGAACCACATTCAACACCATGGCTATAAAGATTCTCTTCAAGCGTCTTGTCAAAAGATACATGAGAATGGGAGCAGGACAATTTTTGAAAGACTACAAAAGAGATTTACAACTGAAAAAAACAAAGGCTCATAGAGCAAAGATAGCTGCAAAGAAGGCTGAAGCAAAGGTACCAATAAGTGATTTGAAGCAAGACCGATCAGAAGGCAAGATAAACTCGCATCACCGTTTGCTTGCAATGCTCACTCAGCAACCAGACATCTTCAACAGTACACAATACACCAAAGAGCAGCAGCTCATTTTAGTAGATGTAGATGTAACCCTGGGTTTCTAGCATTTCTTGTTTTGTTACATTCCATCAGTTTGTAGTTTATATTTTTCCTTTCATTTACGCATTATGCAATATTGGAATAAAAACGAACGAACAAACTGTTAATTTTGAACTATGGTGGCGTAATCCCCATTTGCATATAGCTACAGGCAGTGTGAAAGTAGGTCGCCTGCGAGGAGAAGACCGGAGAAGACAGGAGAAGACCTGGATCGTCACCGTCCACAATAAAGATATCGTTGACATAAATTATGCCCGCTATAGTACAAGTGCGGTGTTTGCAGAGTAATGAACTGAATTTGATCGACTTTCTAGCTTTCCAGTGAGGGTTTCTCCGATCATCGACCATTGATTTCTTCAGCTGCGTAATTCTCCGATCGTCGACCATTGATTTCTTCAGCTGCGTAATTCTCCGATCGTCGAGCATTGATGTCGTCTGCTGCGTCATTCTCCGATCATCGACCATTGATTTCGTCTGCGGCGTCTTTCCCAGTGTATTAAACTGTTACAGTCACCACTGCCCATGGGCGAGCGGGTAAGGTTGTGAATCGTGTTTATCTGTCGTAATTCGTCACTGTGATGATAATTCGTCGATTCGGGACTTTTATTTCTGTTAGAGAAAGAACTTTTGTGTGACAATTTAGTGAAAATAAGTTTCCTTATTCAAATGATTTTGCAATTGCAAGACTTAGTCATCGAGCGCTCATAAAAGTAACAAATTTACTGTGTATTTTCGGTAATTTTTATTGATTCTATGAGGCAATAACTTTTGCCTGTGCTGGTCACGCGCACGACTAAATTCGTTGCTGTGACAACCGAAGTGGTCATATATGTCACGTGCAACTTGTGTTCCCGCAAATAACGTTGTGCGTTTCGATATATTTTTTCGACCTGTTGTTAAAATTACGAGAATTTTATCTCCGTCGAACTAAAAGACTTTTGGCTTTGGAACCCTTGGTGATACGTGACCACAGACCATTTCCTATTAATGTTTTGTGTGTACCATTGCTCTACCACTTGTAAAGTGTAGAGTTGACATTGCCCTATAATTTGTAACCATTGTATAAAAATATACTGTTACTGATTTTATTTACAAAGTCAAATAACAGGCTTTGAATTTAGTCAGTGATTTGTTAGATTAATAAGGTTAATGCATTAATATTTCTGAACAGTTGCTTGTTCGATTAATAAGATTAATGCATTAATATTTCTGAACAGTTGCTTGTTAGGTTAATAAGGTTAATGAATTAATATTTCTGAACAGCTGCTTGTTAGGTTAATAAGGTTAATGCATTAATATTTCTGAACAGTTGCTTGTTCGGTTAATAAGGTTAGTGCATTAATATTTCTGAACAGCTGATAGAATTTGTCAGTGACCTGTTAGGTTAATAGGTTTAGTTCTTTAATATTCTGTGTTGTGAGTTATATGCTCATACTGTTTACAGTGGGTATCGTTACTGTATTGTTTTATTGTTGCTATTTTGAATTGATGTCATAAATTTGATAGTGTGAAGATCAGTGTGTTTAATAAACCTGACATAATAAGTTAAACGTAATATATGGTATTGTCACCTCGTATGGATGAGTTGTTTGTGTGACAGTGTGTGTCCCCTATATGGTATATAGTGTTGATAGTGATTATTTATAAGATAGTGGTTTTTTCCCCTATAGAGCTAGTTTGATCTAGTGTAAACAGCGCCCTCATCACTGGTATATGCCGCTTACCAATCCAAATTGTGCAGCATCAGAAGAAGACTCATAATAGAGAAGTTGACTCAACCCGGCCTTATCCACAGCTCAAAATTGATTTTGTTATAATTGTTTTCTCCCTGACCCCGGCCTGACCTTCATCTGAGCTAGCCTGACGAGCCTGGGGCTACACATACAATGTGGCTGGCTCACGTCTGCTGAAGAAGAGTGAGTTAGGAAGACGTCTCAAAGAGAAAATACTTTCTACAGACCATTTACCTAATCCTGGTGTTGTAACAGCATACGAGGCAACTCCAATAGATGTACCTAATCGTTTGTTGATGAGGATACGCAGAATTTAATCAGGTAGAGATAATATTTATGTATACAATATCAAATTTTATTTAACGCTTATAAGAGGTTTACAAAATATGATTTCTACAAATCAGAATACTTTGAATAAAAAAAAAAAATGTTTTAGAAATGGTTGATGTAAGTTCCTGGTGCACCATCAATAAAATAAATACTGCATTTATCAATACCACATATTCAGGCATTTTGTTAGGTATTGAAGCTGGCTTGCATTACCATTTGCATTTTTTTTACATGCAAATTTTATTTCCACTCTTTTCTTTTGTATTGTATTGTATCAGACACTACAGCATAGCATAAATCTTTGTGAATTGGAAGCTCAAAGTGTTTGAAGTCATAGTTATCCGTACATGTAACATACATTATATGATATATCACTTTATCGCCATGTTAAACTAGCATTTCCCTTCTTACTAATTGTCTTTTGCCCAATTAGAATGCTATTTTGTGTTTTGCAGTACTTATCATATGTTGGATTTGTATTTTGACCATTAAATGATCTAACTTGGCAGAAAATGTTCTCAACAACATCCTGATTTATAATCCCCGGCATTATGGATGAACCAGGGAATAGTTGTAACTTGTAACAGACAATTTGCTTAAATCCTAATATTAATGACTGCATGTTGTAGTACAATTTACTGGATACAAATTGTTTAGATTCTTCTGTTTTATGCCAGTCATCCAAGAACGATAGAAACTTACCATCTACCTACATTTCAGATTGCGATGATAATTGTCTAACAATTTAATAGGTACCATTTACACACCGGCAATTGCTGTTAATTATCAGAGACACAAACACACGCGACACATTATAATTTACCTGCATTGTATAAAGCATCTTGTGATCCAATACGTTCTCGGCCGAGTGATTTCTCACTTTAGATTTTGCCGTTAGATTTCAATTTTGTTTGTCGTTTTCTTTCTTGAGTGAAGGATTTTCTTTTAAAGTAATATCTTTTTGTGTTGATACAATTTTCACATAGTCCTGGAGTATTATTTGCTATCAGTAGGCATTTTTCCTTTCTAATGAACAAGGTAGCTTCCTCACCTTCTTTCTGCCAAATATCTGCCTTCCCTAGACTTGGTACAGGTGAACTATTGGAAACTACAAGTTCAAATCCTCTGCAAATAGTGCCAGGCTGTGATAGCCAATCCATCATGACATTGATCTGATGCATAGTTGGCTGTCCTGATCTGAATGACAATGGTAACTTCAAACCAATCTCGTCCAACTTTACAGAGTATGGACCGTGTTTCACATGTACTGAAATCATGCCATTGATGTTTGTTAATTTCACTTCAGTGATGACTCGACAACCATTAACAGTTTCATTATATTTCTTGTTTATGTAAATCCAACAGACAGAATCGTCAGGGGGGTCAACACAACCACAGATCCAACCATTAGGAACGTACGACTTTACACTTTCCCATGTCATAGGTACATGTACATGATCACTTTTGTTGATTTCGGTAAGGTTTATATATACACGATTCTGTACTTTACCAGACAGTCGCGATTCTGTTCTTCGAACAACCCGCACTTGGTTACCCCAAATATCTTTGATAAATTTTCCAATTGATGAACAATTACTTGTACAAGTGGCATCAGTGTTTTTTTTTATCATTTGTATTTTACTACACAGTAGATTTGAACTGGTTTCACTGCCATTTTTGATACAAAAATTCTCCATCAACCTAGAAAGTAAAATGATGGTGATGATTTCTAACAATTTTATAACTTCAAATAACATATTACATACTACACATAGCTACAGATCACAGGGGCCTGACGATCTCTTCGTCTCAATGCATAGACGTCTATGGGACCGAGCGACTATGTCCCGGTACAGGACCTTGTCCTTGCTCAAAATAATAGAAATTATAGAATTAAAACAGTTTAGTAATGTAAAGCAAGCAAATGTTATTAAATTTAATCATCACGCTTCGAAACCACGAAAATCACTAATACTTGTTTCCGGCTGATCAGCTTGCACTATAAGACAAGGGAGGAAACAAAATGTGCACACATTTTTCTAGCTGCCGAAAATCATACCTCAAAATACAAAATACCTTGTCCAAACCAGTTACGAGTGATTATAAGACATTGGACTATCGCAAAATGTTGTCTGATTACATATAAATCATATATTTTTCCAGATTTTACGCATTTATAACGAAATTTGACATTTTTTATTCTCTGTGATACCAGACTTAAGTTGTGTCAATCTGCGCATGCGTTCGCGCCCTCAAACGACAGGACTGCATTTCCTTTCTTTGCTGCCAGAGTTTGAAATTCCGGGACATAGTCCCACGACCCCCATAGACGTCCACGCATTGAGACGAATAGATCGTCAAGCCCCTGTGCTACAGATGGTTTTGCTATATTAAATGCCTTGCCGGATTCCATGGTAACGGGATTTGGGCGTTTATTTATTCATTTGACAATTTTAATGTGCCCAGTAAGAGAACATAAATGTAGAATTGCACCACAACGAAGACGTAGAATAAAGTTACTCACCATAACTTGGTATGAGCGGTGACAAACTTGCATACACTGGGCAACGACATGACAAGTCGTTCGCTGCGTCTTCTTTACGAAGATTTGAGTTGATCATGTGACTGTGACCTCGTCGTCATGGAAGTAAATAATTGAATAACTACTTACTTCTACCGATAAGTTGTTTGAGGATATTTGCGTTAATTTTATCGTTTACTAATTTATAAATGTAGTGATGTAAGTATAGCCTGTCAAGAATGAAGTATTTGCACAGGCAAACGTAATTTCAAACTATAGTTATTGAGCGAGGCTAACCGTGTTGTGACCTGTCAGTGGTTTGTAACCAGTCTTGTGATTGGTTGTTGATAAATTCAGAACAGGCCACGCCTCCAACTGTGTCGTGCGTTCGGGCAAATCGTTAGGAATTCCTAAATGGAGTCAATTTGTGTAGTTTTCTTGATTTATTCTGCAGATATCGGTAAAATGTAGGCAAAGCTTTGGCGAAATTTGAAGGAGCAACTAATATACTTCAAGCTGGTATTTTTTTTTAGATTTTATTTTTTATTCTTTTCGTCTGTTTTTTTGAGTTAAAAAAATGTGAGCTGGCTGCAGCCTTCATCCCTTGTCGATTCATTGTATTTCTTACACTAGATACCACCACAGGGAGCCCAGGAACTATGATCAACTGTACGCACTCCCTATGAGCGCGGGGGGGGGGGGTATCGACTGGTATCTTCTAGTGTAAGAAATAGACAAGGGATGAAGGCTCCAGCCAGCTCACATTTTTTAAACTAAAAAAAACAGACGAAAAAAATAAAAAATAAAATCTAAAAAAAATACCAGGTTGAAGAATATTAGTTGCTCCTTCGAATTTCGCCAAAGCCTTACCTATATTTTACCGATATCTGCAGAATAAATCAAGAAAACTACACAAATTTACTCCATTTAGGAATTCCTAACGGTTAGTCCGAACGCACGACACAGTTGGAGGTGTGGTCTGTTCAGCATTTGTTAACAACCAATCACAATACTGGTTACGAACCAGTTGAGCAAGGCTAACCGAGTCGTGACCTCGATGTGGTTCGTAACCAGTCTTGTGATTGGTTGTTGACAAATGATATTGTAGTCATTATCTAAGCATATTTATATCATGATGTTTAAGAATATTATTATGGAAATAACGATTTCTACTTTTGAAAATACAAATCACAACTATAAAAATTAAGAGACCGATTGCTGGTGAAAAATTTATTTATGGTACGTACCATATATTTATTGCCATTTACCAATGTAAGGTCCCTGACTGCCAGCATACTGACACTTGATTACCCAGGGGCCATTGTCAGCTGCAACAAAAGCACATACATGGGTTGTAGTGATTTGACTAATCAAGAATTCAAGTTGTCGTAGTCAGTCATTTGTTTGTTTTGTTTTCGGGCTTGAACATTCATTATAACAGATGATCTGGTAGGGATGCTGTTACATCTACTTTACATGCCAATGAAAGAAGTCAGTGCCATAAATTCAAATTTAGAAAACGTCACATGATATTCAAATATAATATTAGATTTTCATTGTGAAATTTGACAGTAATAACCAATTTTAATATTTTTAGTTTTACTCATTCCTAGCGGGCCGTTTACCTGCTAGGAACAATGTATATCGCCATATGTAGGCAGTTATATTTACAACTTTTTGTTCTCTTCAAACTAAAGAAATTACATGTTGTTCACACAATTGCGGTGCCGTTATATAATGTAATACCAAAAACACTTCCCTTATAATTTTTTTTTCAATATGAAATTATACACATTCTCTTGCGAGTACACAGTTATAATATTCAGTGAAATATTTTGCATGTAATTATTTAAACTGTAACCATGTTCATTCATGTCAAGGTATGGTTTATTTCGACTCACATGTAAACCAGACCATCGTGTTGTCCTCTTTGCCAATAGCTCGCAGTGTAGACATGTCACCGACAATATTGTCCATTTCACGCAAGGTGTCACCAAAAAATCCGTTGACCGACATATTCGTGAACTTTGACCCATGACCCAGGGGCACGTGCATGTCAGTGAATGCAACATACACGAGGAATGGTTTATCACTATTTTGTCTGCGAACGAACAAAAAACAGAACAATTAGTGGTTTTACGTCATCTGGTATATTTTTTTTTATTTATGTTTACTTTTTAAAACAAATTTCGGATACTCACGTTTGTTTTAAAAAGTTTACTGTTTTCTCAGCATAACTAGCTGAAAGATTCCATAGGTCCAACGGCTGTTCAACTACAGTGTAATTTTCATACAGTGGTAAGGCGTACTCATCATTACTTGTGTACTCTCCGAAACTGTCGTACTCTGTATAAAACGATCGATAGTCGCCGTCAGATTAGTTTTACCCTACAGCAAAGGGGACAATGCATAGCCAATCATAGCCTATCAACTACTCGTATCTGAAGCCTCCGAGACCGACGCACAGTGCAACAAATGTGGACAACGAACACTGGAGGGCGACTAATAAATACAACTGGTCGTTTTATATGGCTACGTATTGGTAAACCTGATAAATACCACGTGATTTATTTATTTTATTTTAAGAACACAGTTTGGCGATTATTTTTTACGCAATGAAATTCCAAAGTGCAAACAAAAAAACCAGCTAAAATGACACAAACGTTAACAAATATAATGACTGGACAATTTAATCATGCGCTTTTTGGTAATATGATGTCTTCATACGCCCCCAATCGAGCATGCGCAGTACCTACCGTCCGTATGTAGTGGTGACCAGTGAAGATCCTTTGGGCATGGATTCCGAGATGGTATGTCCCTACCAGGCACGTCGGTACACCCAGAGCCAGGAATGAGCGGTAGACCAAAATAATAAAATAAAATTAAAATAAGTCCGTGCACATGTCAGAAAGGTATCAATTTTACCTCTGTTGATTGGATGGAAACTCCCATTATTACCAAGATGCCATTTACATGGAATACAAAAGAAACAATAGTGAAACCGGAAGTAAAAATTCATAAATGTACTGCACTAAATACTGTACATCTTTCGGGGAACTCGCGCCTTCTAGAGACGAATTACTTCTATGACGTAAATGAAAGGGAGGCAACATCGTGTTTGATCTGCAGTCGTCCGCCAATGAAATTAAACGTTTTTTAAGAGATTTAGTATATTCTAAATGAATACACAGCTGAACATAATTCTTTTAAATGATGTTGCTTTCTCCTATCAACGCCATTGACATTGTTGCATCACACGACAATTTCGTCGCTAGATGGCGCAATTTCACTCACCTATCATTGCCGTGTTGTAACCAGCATCGTGAAACACCTCGGCAAATGTGGTTTCATTCAGTGGTAGGCCCCCTACGGCAGCATTTGGAACCAGTCGTGTTCTGATGCCAAGGCGACTAGTCAGAAGGGACGCACGTGACGGTGAACAAATAGACGCCGCCGCGTGAAAGTCTGTAAATCTGTGAAATAATGTATTTGATCATAATGACCGAGTTTGGGAGATTAATCGTCACAAAACGAGATGCCAAAGTGACTGACGTATAATCTACCAAACGAGCTCATTATATTCTGTAAAATATTGACCACCTGTTGCAAGTTATTTTCAGTGTGTTTCAGTATTTCTTTCATTCGAATATGGTCTAGGCCATCGTCGCAGCAGTCGGCTATTTTACGAAAAGATCGTTTCAATGATTGTGTTACCAAAAAAATCCTCAACGAAACTTACACAGGAATATACAGGACCTATATTGTGCCTATTGCAAAACAGTTCAACCGACAACCAGTTATTGAGTGAGTTCTATGCGCGTGATTTTACTGTGCTCAAAATTTTATATTTCAAACTTCAAACATGCACACACAAAGTGATTTCTCGAAATGTATATTAATCAGGTAACTTTGCCCTGGTAAAGTTTATTGAAAACATTATGCACAACTTTGAGTAATACTGCTAGAGTACAATATCAACATTACTTGCTATGATCACGTTAGCAAATAAACCTGTGGTTACTTTCAGCAGCTTGCTGGACTCTGATCAAAACATGTCTCAAACTAGCATGTAGGCCATCGGAAAGCATTTTGGCAAATTTTACTGAAGACTGGTTTTTCATTGCTCGTGAATTTTAATTCATGCAAATGTTACGAATTTTTCATCCAGTCGTGTCATGTAACCCCCACCCCCGGCTTCTTTGACTTGGTGAGCTATGACATGAACCAGCACATTTTCTTCTGAGGTTGATGGTTGACCAGGCTGGGTGTGGGTGTAGACTAACGTGACTGGGGACTTAAAGCGCGGTAGTCGTCGCGATGCGCATATGGGTCTCATATAAACAAAGATGGCGACTTTGACTGTTGTGCAGATCAACGAGTACGAACTGAGACGTTTCCAAGCTTTAATTAGTCACCAGCGGTAATCAGTGCAAGTCGCGCCCAGGTCAAACCTCATACTTGTGATTTCCATTTGAAGAGCGCATTGGATTATGGGAAAATCAATGTGTTATCAACACAAATGTCGCACATGCGCAGCGCGACGACTACCGCGCTTTAAACGTCACTCAGCCTGGTCAACCAGCAACCAGCCAATGTGGGCGATCCCTGCAATATGACTCCTGAACCGCGTCTGTACGATAACCCGCAATATTTGTTAAATCGCGAACAGCTTGGCAACATGCGTGCCAAAATTAAATCTCAGATACCATCACCGTGACCTCGGCCATAACCCCATTTTCCCGGGTGCAAACATCCGGGTATTTTCATCGCATGACAACCACAACAGATGGAAACAACGGTCGAAAACTCTCAAAAAACTGTGCTTTAGGCTAGTTGATGAGACTCTCAGCAAGATTGCCCCTACATATGCAACATATATAAATTTGGGTTTGTCTCATAGTTGAGTTTGTGCTGTTTTCTCGCCAACACTTCGACCAGCTTCGTGAGCGTGACCAGCCCTTCGTGAGCGTCATCACAACATAGAACGTTCTGTGACGTAGCTCCGCCCCGAGAATACCACGTGTGACAATATTCCTGTTTCGTCGTCGTCGGTATCACCGCGAACACATTACCTCATTCCGCCTTCAGAGAGCTCATCCAAATTTGGCGTGTCTGAAGCCGTTTTGAGGGGATTCCAGTTCGCACCAAGATCACCCCAAGCCATGTCGTCTGCAAATAAAATAATAAAATTCGGTCTTTCATCGCCGGTGACTAAAGAAACAACGGTAAACAATGTGACAGAAATCAGTGTACTTGTCGGAAGCATCTTCCCCGTTCCGACATGAACACTGGTAAATAGCGTCAAAACAAATACTGCGCTAGCTGTTAAAGTCAGGTGACGAGTCACATGATGACACAAGAGGTCGCTACTATATGCGGGACCAAATCAAAGCAAGATCGTATTGCGAGAAAGGATGACACTCGTTGGAACTCGTGATGTCACAGTGTGAGGTTTGTTCAAATTTTAACAGTAAATAAACAAACGTTCACCTTCAAAAATATAGCAAACATAGTTTAATAAAGTTTATTCTCAATCAATGCAAACCGATGATGCGACTCAGTTCGAGAGCAAAAAGTAGGTGAAAATGATGACTCAGTACAAGTTCCAAGTTCCGTCTACAGCCTTGATGGCACTCTTTATACTGCTGATTGGGTAGAGTTGTGGGCGTGTTTGAAGCTGGCAACCGAGATTTGTTTTAAATGAATACAATAGCTTCCGGGATGGCTCCAGTTGGATCGTGTGCTGTAATAAAAAGTGACAAAGGTTCGATAGTCTATTTTTGAGTGCTGCGGTAAAACAAAACCTAGCAAAGGTTCGACAGTCTGTTGGTGAACAAGACGCTCACCAAAAAACTACAGTATCTTTGCCAGATTTTGGTTTTGTTTTACCACTTACGAACAATGTACTCTCATGTGACCAAAAAGACTACCCCCTTGCCACCTCGAAAACTCGTTCTTAAAATGTTTGGTTGTTTATCGGTTATTCATTGTATTATGTTCTTGTAATTATCACAACTATAACTATATAATCGGATATCAATTGACTGTAATGCATATTTCTACATGTTTGCATTGATGAGGACGTTGTCATAGTTACCGCTATCAATTCGACATTCCACTGACTACGGCACCGTTCAATGTGACACATGCCGAGTTTGTGTAGATGTAACCCTGATGTAACACTCACTGGTATATTAGTATAGTCAGGTCGCATTTTGTCTTTACGTTTGACGTAAATGATACGTGATGAGGTATAATTTTTATTAAAATATAGCGGGTCAGCTTCCCTTCCCCTTCACAATTTAGTACGCAAAATATTAAAATGTTTTACAATTAATTGCTCAAGCGGAACTTAACGCTTCATAAAACTATCTAGTAAAACATATCTGAAGTACGTGACCTAAGATTGTCCACGCAAAATGGAGAGTGGCGTCAGTCTTTACATCGACATGCCACGTGATTAGGATTACAGCATGGCAAGCAGCTTGGTTCCGTCTTCCAGTTTGCTATCGTCGTGTTGTCATTGGCAATATCATCCATGATAAATATCAATGCATTCTGTATATCCACGAGTGCTGCCTTGTACTCCGCTGATGTTTGATTCAGAGGTGAACTCTCTGCTGGGTCCGTGTCAATGTTAAATATAAGCGGAAGGCTATGCCATTGTACTGGACCTGTTTTACCACCGCATGCAGCGGCAGGAGCGAAATCCTGACCTGGAATAAATTTGAATTATGATTACCGATACATTTATCTTATGATTTCAATCTGTAATGTAAATCTATTTGTATCAGTATTATGCATTATTTATAATTATAGAGAATGCAAAAACGGACGAAAATCGGTTTATGGAAGAACTTGGCTCCGATTTAAAGCGGAAAGTCGCCACCTGCGCATGCGGCAGACGGCCATAGCGTGTCGCTGTTTAAAAACAAACGTCTACCCATGAGGCTTTGCGTTTTAACGTGTGTTGTTATCGTCGATTGGGAGTCAATTCTCGCGCGGGCGCAGGAGGCGACCCTCTCACTTTAAAGTTTAAACTTAGCTATGTGATGGAGAAACTGCAACATGTAACAGTAATGAAAGTACTAAGTGCAATCATACAGTTTAAAAGTGTTTATTTACTGTGACCCAGGTTTATGGAACCTCAAATATTTCACCCTTTGTTGACTCTTACCAGGGAGCTGCTCTTACTGAGAGTGTTTTATATTGTGTATTCATTAACAGGGGCCTAACTATTCCAATTGATGTATGCGCACGCTATATAGTTGAGAAGGGTTATGCGCACGCCACATTGGGTCGTATCTGGGAGCTCTCAAATAGGACCTCACGAATACGACCTACTTTACATATTACCCATATTGCATTATACAAAATGGCTGGTAGGTTAGTTGTTAGTTTTTTTCGGTTTCTTCGCAGTGTGTACTCGATGTTTTGCGTTTACCAGTAATCGTACGTTTTCCTGACGCAGTATTTGAACCAATATCGCCTCGCGAGATAGCGATTCAGTTTGCATGTTTATTCATGTTTATGAACGTAGGATTTATTGACATTTATTGGAATATTTATTGGCATCGGACTCGTTGCGTTGACCCGAATCTTCGACAGCTTGTTAAACGGAAGAATAACAAATAGATTTCCATACTCTTCAGGAGTAAAACAGAGCTGTAACTTAAGCCCAACATTATTTAATCGTTTTTATTTTATAAATGCTCTCCAGACATTTTTGCTATGAACACTTGTGACCCTCCAACCAGTCGGAGCCCAGGAACTTTGATCAACTGTACGCAATCCCTATGAGCGGGGGGGGGGGGGGGTTATCGGCTGGTATCTAGTTTAAGAAATAAGGGATGAAGGCTCCAGCCAGCTCATATTTTTTAAACTCGAAATAACAGTCAAACGGAATGAAAAAATAAAATCTAAAAAAAAATACCAGCTTGAAGAATATTGGTTGCTGTTTAAAATTTCAAATTTGATCATAGTTCCTGTGCTCCAACACGGGGGGGGGGGGCTCCTTTTACCAAAACCACCACCCCATACCACTCCTAGCCCAATTTAATTGCGTATGTCCCTTCTAAGAACGCCTATAGTTATCTAGAGGGGGTATAGGGAAGAAGGCTTATTACTGAAACAAACGTACACTAGTACAAGTTCGTACTAAAACAAACACTCAATTCTGTCTCAAACCTCAAAATAAGCATAGCTCTAAACCTATTTGATAAATTGATAGCACCCATCATTAGCTATGGGTGTGAAGTATGGGGAGAGGAAGTCACTAAAAATAGCGATATTATTGAAACTGTTAACTATTCTTTCTTCTGATTACTCCTGAGGGTTAAAAAGAATGCTACTAAGCTTGCAATCTTAGGGGAATTGGGAAGATACCCTCTTGCCATAAAAATTATCACACAAATAATTAAATTCTGGCTCAGATCAAAACTTCCATAGACGCCCAAGTTAATAAAAAGCACCTTTGATGAGGTCAATACAGTAAAAACTAGGTGGACAAGAAATGTCGACAAAATAATCAGTGACAACAATCTTGATAAGGCAATAAAACAACAAATAAAAAAAAAAAACCCACACCAAACCAAGACTATCTCTGCTTTACTGAAAGAAAATTATAAAATAAAATGGAAAGAAGCTCTATTTGATGACAACAGAGCAAATGGTGGAACAAACAAATTGGCAAATTATAGAACATTCAAAACACAGTTTAAAATGGAAAAATGTTTAATAACAATGAGTAATATTAAACTGAGACACTCCCTATGCCAGTTCAGAATCTCTGATCACAAACTTCATATTGAAACTGGCAGGCATTGCAGAACTCCAAGAAATGAAAGGGTCTGTAAACACTGTGCTAAAAAGCAGATTGAAGATGAGATACATTTCCTTATGGACTGCAGTCTGTACAATACACACAGAATTGAATTATTCAAGTACTGTAAGGAAATTATACAAAATTTTAGGAAGTTAAATGAACTAGAAAAATTCAATGCAATCATGAAATATTGTTGAGGAATAAGAACTGCACAATACATACAAAAATGTATGCAAATGAGATGTGAGCAGCTCCACCAAAATTAAAAATATTCTTTCCACCATAATTATGACTCTAATGTGATTTTAATGTGATTTTGTTACCTCTTAATAATATTAGCTAGTGTATTGTATTGTACCGTATAAGTTTATTATGATCTTTTGAGTGTTTGTAATAATATTTAGCTTTATTTAGCATTCTGTGTAGTTGATTAACATTACTGTATCTTAGTGTAGTTTATTTTATTTTATCTTATCTATTTTTATTGTTATATGATCATAGAACAACTCACTGTAGTTCGTTTTAGTGTTGAATAAATAAATTATTTGACAAATTAATTTATTTTTTAATTCAGCTAATCCTTGTTTGAGGTAGTGATGTCTGGGGGCATTGAAGCATGTACTGTTCCAATGTACTATTTAACATCTAGTATGTTAGCTTGTAGCATTTAACTGGTACAATTGTATAAAACCAGTTTAATTCCTCTCCAGGAATTTGACATGTTTCAATAAATGTAAGGTTATCCTGATATTACTTGTTCTAGACCTGAGTGTTTTGGGGTAAATTTTTTTTCTAAGATTGGGGAACACAGCATTAAAGAACTGGGTAATATTCTTTCCACATTAGACGTAAACAAATTTCACTGGCTAACTCAGGTGACTGTGTATTATTGTTGTTGTTAAAACAACACTTCATACCTTTGTAATTTTTAAACATTATTATCTTGGTATAGTAGTGGTTTATACCC
The DNA here is from genome assembly GCF_978046115.1 of Saccoglossus kowalevskii. NCBI lineage: Eukaryota > Metazoa > Hemichordata > Enteropneusta > Harrimaniidae > Saccoglossus > Saccoglossus kowalevskii. Next base: position 17,824,370 of record NC_140656.1, on the reverse strand, counting down.
CGGTATAAGGAGCAGTATAAATTTGATATCTTAGAACATAACATGTTTCTGTTTTAGCATGTTTGGTCTTATATTGCTTCAGTGATCAAAACATTCAATCCCATTCCTATACACAGACAGAACCTATATTTCAAAACTGTGATTGGAATAAACATCTTTCATGATGTTGAATAGTTCCTTAAAATAAAAGAAAGACAGTGATTGGTGTGCTTACTACAGGCTAATTACTGCAATGTATTTTACAACAACTTTCTTTTGGTAACCATCAGGTGCTACAAATTTTTTCTCAATAATGATCAATGTATGTTTCTAATTTGTGTTTATTGAAAATCAAATTATTTTACTAATAGATGTCATCTCTATTACTTATAATAAATAAAATGTGGCTAATGATTTTTATCAAATTTACCGCTGCATGTACATAAATCAGATTAAATTATTACCAGTAGCTGATTTGGATGGCTGATAGACAGTATGAACCTAATAAAAAGGTCTATGATTTAACAGTAGAACGTATAGTTTCCTTTCTCAAACAAGTGAATTTTTAACCTAATGAATATTTCTATTTAGTATCCACTGGAATTCAAACCAGTGAATGTTTTTTAAATACACAGTGCCCTCTATGGGTTGCTTGGAGAAAGATACAAAATCATTTGAACTACCCCCGGTAATTGAAATTGAAGATTGCATAGCAATTGTTAGTTTTATAGAAGTTCAAGAAAGATTAATGTCTGATAATTGTAAATGTAGTTCCACCTTGTTCAAATTCTACCATTTAAAATCATGAAGTGAAGAATATCATTTTTCAGGCATGCCTTAATATATTGTGTGCACCATAGTTTTGGAATCAGCTGTCCTGAAAATTCATTTATTTAATATTTTAATCATTCATATTGTGAAAGGTGCAGCATTTGAATATTGCATATATAAATACAATACTGTATCTTATTGTTCACATTTGTCCAGCCATCCCTTTGTGCTAGGCAGCATTATTCAATTTTTGAGACTAATTGAATCCCACATCCCAAATGCCTGGGTTGAGATTTCTCATGGAAGGAATATTGTTTTGAAATAGAAAAGTGATTGTGTTTACAAATCATTAACATACCATTGTAGCTATATAAGGGGATTATTAGGTTTGGGCCAATTGATATTTAAGGTAGAGATGCAGTTTACCAGACAGGTATTTTAATTAGTTAATTAGGCAACCAAGATGACCTCCCTTGTCCACATAACTATATATTTTTAGAAAGCTTATTGTATGAATTTTAAAATTTTGTAAGTATTTTTTTTATGGACATTGTAGTTTGAAATATGCACAAAAATGTTTTTTTTTTGGTCAAAAGTGATTTAAAACAAATTCGCTTCTAAACCATGTCTCTGTTTCCTGTCAAAATTGGTTTACGGGTACATCTGTTTACTATGAAGAAAGTTTCGTCTTGAAAACTGTCTACCTGGGCAGCAGCTCAAATTTCACTAATTCAAGTTTATGCATAAATTAACACCCAGGCTAGTTGTCTGTATGATTGTTGTAACACTGTTCAACCAAAAACAATGCCCCTACGGCGTTTTGAAGATAAACACATTGTCAATCATTTGTGAAAATTTCAAAACAAAAGGTCAAAGCGTAAAGTTTATAAGAGACAATTGCTAATTTGTATATTTTATAGTTAAGTAAAAATATATGCTGATTTACATTGCTATTGGATTTAACAGAGTTCCACTATAAAATGCTCGGCACCATCTAAAAAAAAATTGTTATATATATATATCTGTCAGATTTGTTAAATTCGTGTAAAAATATGGAAATTTAGATTTTAAGTGAATATTTTTGTCATTTTTGGTAAAAAATGTTCTTTTCGACAACTAGTTCGAAATCGTAAGTCCAAATGCTTTCATATTTCCAGCAATGATACGTTGGATGGTCAGATTTGTTAAACTGGTGTCAAAATAAGCAAATTTGGATTTTTAGTGAACATTTTTCTCATTTTTGGTAAAAAATGTTATTTTTGACAACTGGTTCAAAACCGTAAGCCCTATTTACAGAGAGCTTTCAACTAAATATAAAACATATTACAGCTTTAAAGTATACTTTGAATATGTAATAGCACAAGTGAGTTAAGTAACTGGTATTTTTGATGAAAAATGCGATGATTATTCTGCTTATATCAGGTCCCTTAAATTGCACACATAATAATTTGGACGGTCATTATAAATAGAACATTGATACAGTCATTAGAAACAACTTTTAGATCTTCTCAGCTTATTTCAGAAGCCACCACATATATGGCACAACAATTGATCTTGCATTCAGCAATGTCTTATGTAAAACTGGAGTACATTTGTAATTGACTCTTTTATACCTGATCATAAGATTATTACTGCACAGATTTATTGAACATTTGTTCTTGGGTGTAACAAAACAATTACATATATGTACAACGTATCAGGAAAGATAACATTTCAAAAACATGACCACAATTTTCAAACAAAAACATATTTTTTTTTTCTCGACTATTTCTCAGGTTTTTGCACATCCATGATTTCTTAAGTTTAGCCTCAATGATGTTTGTCCAATGAAATGCACTATCCTTATGAACACTATAAAAGTTCATAATTGCAACTGCAAGAAACTGCAACTGCAATGTTTTCTAAATGACTGACTATGAATATTACAACCACAATGCCACGTCACTGATTCTTGTTCCATGATAATGAAGACAGCGGACCTATTTCGACCGTCAGGTCGCTTGGTTTTCAGTAGATTAATGATTTATTTCACAGCACAAATCATCACTGTGTACATGGTATGCTATCAAATCACATATGCAATCTATAAACGACAACCATTACAAGTTCTGAATATTAGGGTAACATCCATGTGAAATATAGGAATCTGAGTCTTTGATTTGCACAGAAGATCTGAAGTTTGTGGACTCCTAGTGATACGTTACTCAAAATAGGGAATACTATATAATAGCTTGTGTTGCATGCTCGTTGAATTATGTTTCTTTATTATTTTACCTTTTGATCTTAAAAATTACATTATGTTGTTCCTGATAATAAAATCAACGAAGATCCCATAAATTTGCATGCACAAAGTTTCTTAAAAGTGGGAATAAATATAACCACAGTTTGGCAGTGCCATATTTACAATTAAATAATTGTATTTAATGTATTCATGGTCATTAAAGCGTTGCTGCGCATTCCCTGTAAACAAATGTGTATTTTACACGTATTGTGTATGTCATGAGTTCCATATTGATTAGGACAAGTAGTAGTTTGACCAGTCATTTTCATAAACAGATTAAACAGCAAATACAGTGTTTATGTTAGCAACAAATTTCTTAAGAACATTTCCCATCATTTCCTATGCTACTTGTACTACCAGTACTGCAGAATTTACAGTTGATGGAAAATGTCACTGATATTAAAATATACAATCAATACAGTTTTTCTCTATTGGTGCATTAAAGTTGTTGTCCCCTATTTCTTTTCTCTATTTTTTTTGGAGTATAAAGAAAACTGGTATTTTTTTTTTTACAAAATTGACCATCACGTTAAATGTTTGCAGTTTTCCCCATAGACCACCATGTAAACTGAAAAAGGGTGTATAGTAATGAAACATTTTATTTAGCCATTTCTGAATACAGTCTTGAAAATGTATTGGTCACCCTTAATTTCTGTGCAAATGAATTTATTCACTGATTTCACCTCAAATTTGGTTGTTTTCCAGACTTTTACAAAATTGTTATATAGGCTTGTACATATGACTTACATATGAACATCCATTTGTGATACAGACTTATTTAACATGGACAAACAGTGGCAATTTTAGTGCTAAAAATACATCAAAATTCCCTGTTTTGGCCATTTCAGAAACAGATCTTGGTAATGCATAGACTGATTACATTCAAACTTGGTACAATGAAAACGAATGGGACCTTGATGCACGAGACATGCAGATATAATTAAAAATGGCTTACTGGTGGCCATTTTGTTTTACCAAATACAGTTCCAGGTCTCTATATTGGAAACACTGGAATGGTCAAGTTCAAACTTTATACAAACACCATACAACATGTGCTACTACTTGATTCAAGATTTAGTACTAAAAATGCATTAAACTTATTTAAATTGGCCTTTCTGAACTAATATTGAACCTTGATGCGCGTCCTTTCCTTTTGATTTAACAAATATAATTCTGGTTCCATATCTTGAAAGTACTTGGATAGTTAACCTGAAACTTTAAACATGCACACAACTCGGGATGCATATTTTTTATTCATATTTGTTTTTGATTTGTTTTTTATTTTTAGAATAGTGTGTTTTCTTTTTCTTTTTTTTTTAAATTATAGTTTTTAAATTTCTTTTTGTAAGACCCTTTTTATTCTTCCCTGAGGATTTTATGCATCTAATAAATATTATTAAGATGACTGCAGAAGGCCCCATCTTGGATGGATTTTGTTTTTTATGCAATGACTTAAACTTCATAACCAATGAGGACTGTATAACTTGTTAATAGTATTTTTGGGCAGGCAATACAGTAAAACTTGGGTTTTATCTATTTATAGCAGTTTAATTGTACCACAATAAGTCAAAGGTGACATTGTACACTCTTTGCCCAAAAACAATGTTTCTGGCCAAATTATTTTTTCAAAATTGATGCATTTCTTTACTACCATGGCCAACTACAAAAAAAACCCATTTGACATGTAATCTTTGACTGATGTGCATGGTGATCTGAAACATTATTTTGTTTTGTTGAGCTTAAACTATATATAAATCTTAAAAAACATGGCTAAGAAAACAGAAATTCTGTGGAACCACAGATAAATCATCCTTGTATATATCATGTGTGTTTGACATTCTGAGTGCATGCTTTTCTAGTTTGTATGTTACATTAGTATAGGAAAATGCAGAAAGTATTTGGTGTCCCTTGATGCCCTATTTTCACAGGTTCGTACAGAGTCCTGTCAGGAGCACTAGTGCATATAGAGATAGTCACAGAGTGTTATAATGAAGACATTGCACACTAGACTTGATTAACCTATTTAACAAGTTTATAATTCCATAGTTTGTAATAAAATGTTGAGATGACGATACGATAAGTATCCACCACATTCCAGTATATTACTTACATGCACTGTAGGCAACTTTAATACAATTATGAGGGTATTAGTGACAACTGATTTTCATGGATGTCAGTTCAAATTTAAATAGCTAATTATTGCTACTGCAGAACTGACACTTGCCATATTAGTCATCTAGAAGGCAGCACATTTACAGTTTTCAATTTTTTTGGGAAATTATCTTTACCTACTTAAGATACTTGATGAAATTTGTGGTGCAAATTTTCACTGGCCCCTTAAATTAGTTGCTCATAATTGTGGATGTACAGTTATTTATATTTTGTGGACACAAATCTCAATTGTCAGTTTTGCACCCAATATGTCACACAAATCATATGGACATTCAGAACCAAGTTTATTTAGTATGGAATAACACTGCAACCATTTACAATTATTATAAAACAAATTGTGTTTTATTAGAGAACCTGTATAATATAACTGAGGATGCTGATAAAGAATGCCATATTTTTTCCTTTATACTGTAAAGGGGGTAATTATTCACTGGGTTTTAATTTAGCTTATTTCGCTGACTGGAAAATGCGGTAAATTAAAACCCAGTGAATATGTAAAATTTAGCATAGAACACATTATCTAAATGACGAAACCGTGAATTTAAAACCCACTGAATATGCCTGAAATGGTAAATCAGTGAAATTTAAACCCAGTGAAAATTAGTCATTTTACAGTATTCTTTAGAACAAGCTGTATGGAAACCAACATTACTGCACTGTATACTGGATATAATATAAATTAATACTGGCTAACCTGGAATTATCAACATTGTATAGATGTGGGTGCAACGTCAGGACAGACATTTTGCCAGATTATTTCAGTTTATAATGAAAATATTTTTTTGATAATCATCTTATAAGCTATTTTCATTTGTTAACTTGAGTCTCGAGTCCAGGAAATAATTCCCTTCCCTCGATGGGTTAAATAAAGTGACACTGAAACATTACAATGAAAAGAAATTGTTTCAGATGATATTTAAATGTTTTTCATATTAAAAGTGCTGATAATACCATGAACTAACAAACATTCATTGTCAGCTGGATACACATGAAGCTCCATGCAATACATAACCCCCAAAATAGCTTACTGCGGAAGCACCCAACACTGTTCTGTACACTGTTCTAATACATTTGGAGTTATTGCTATATATCGGTACTGATAGAAAATTGCGTATTTCTAAAGATGCAATACAGTACAATTGATTAACTCATAACAACCTACTGAAGGAGGTTAAAGGTTACAACAACAACCAAAATTACAGAAAAAAAATTAATCAAATTACAATGGCTAATAGTTTAAAGACAACCAAAAACAGACTAAAAACAGAATAAAAGTTAGTAACGGAAATATATAATAAAGTAAAATAAAACACCAAAAAAAAACTATAAACTGAATATAAAAACAAAAACCCAATGAATAGGTGTAAAAAAGAAATAAAAGAAAAAGTCAATGACTAAGTACCAGGGGTAGGTGCTGCTGTCTAATAGCAAAGCTGTATTTCAGATATTGTGCCAGAGGAATTGCTAAGTTATTATTTGACATTATTTTTATGAATTTATTTTCAGGTGTGAGATTAGTAAAGTCAGGAATAATCTTTTCAGCTTCATTGTATAAAACGACCCTCTCTTTACTATATACTGGGCATATTATGAGGAAGTGATGTTCATCTTCAATATCATTTTTATTACACAATTTGCAGATTCTGTCGCTACTTTTGATTCTGTTGTGTCTTTCTTTTTCAATTTCTAAACTGTGATTGCTCAGTCTGAATTTAGTTAGGGTACTTTTCAGTTCTTTATTTTTTAGCTTAATTAAGTAGTTTTCCAAAATGAAGTTTGTTTTAAATTTTTTGTAAGTCCTCAGTTTGTTTTTTGTATTAGTGTTTTGTCTGTTATCATCATTAATTGAGTTAATCCAATGCTTTATAAATACATTTTTTATTTTATCGTATATCCGTGACATTTGTGACGATTTTAGCTCATTATTGTCAATATTTGATAGTGTTGTATTTGTAGATTTAAATACAGTTATTATTATTATGCGTCTTATATCTACTTCAAACAAAAGTAGCCGCTATTCATGATGAGAACTGGAAAACCAACTGTAACTTGGGTAGCTGGTAAACTGACCTAGCTGATGACAAACCACTATCAAAAAAACTTTCGACCCCATGTAGCCACGTACGGCCGTCAGCTATATGAACTGTACTCCGTCTACAAATGTTCATCTGCCGACACGTTATTGGACTTTCCCACCCACGATGACAACCAATAAATCATGTTTGTGACGTCTGGTCTGATTACACCCAGCAGCACAAGCTCTAAATCAGGGTCATATATTGCAGATTTGTATTAGAACAAATAATCGTGCATGGGCATCCTGTCTTCTAAGCTTTGTGAAAGCATAAGGTTTTGAAAGCATTGTGCAAATTTACAACTTTATAGCATTTCACACGTAATGCGCCATATACTGTAAAAGGATCAATTGTTCACCGGGTTTTAATTTGGCTTATTTCGCTGAATGAAAAATGCGCTAAATTAAAACCCAGTGAATATGTAAAATTTAGCATAGAATACATTATCTAAATGACAAAACCGTGAATTTAAAACCCACTTAATATACCTGAAATGGTAAATCAGCGAAATTTAAACCAAGTGAAAATTAGTCATTTTACAGTATGTGTATCGATGTCGCCATGCCAACGTTTCGTTTCGTCCTAGTTGTGATATTTATCTGTAAATGTCAGACCATTGGTCTGAGGTTCATCGCAGACTCTATTTAAAAGGCTGCGGTTGAGATTTCATGTTTATCCGTCGAAAATGGCAGTTACTTATCACACAACAAAAACTTATTAGTTACGACAATATTTTCTTGACATTTTATGGAAACAATTCGTAGTGTGCATAAACCTTAAAGAAACATAATAGACAAAACAGTAAATTTTAATATTACTTGTTCGTGCTGTTTTGCAGCACTGCGAAGGAAAATGAAAGATTACAACAATTAGCACATATGGCTGGAAGTTACATTTGTGTAGACAGGTTTCAACATTTCATCAGATAATACAATTTATATTCAATCATCTAGAACAAACTTTTCCAGAGAACACACGCGCACAAAGATTTTGTGGTCTCGTATTGGGGGGGGGGGGGTCACAGTAATATAAACAAGGATACATTTTGCCGAGATATTCAAATCAGTCGCTATTATGATTTACAGAGGCGGCGACACGAAATATCCCATGGAGGGGCAAGATCTGCTCATCACCCCTCGCTTACTAGGAGAACCCAGGGGCATACACTTCCTTGAATTTTGAAATCTAGACCCTCTACAACCTAAGCTATTTCCTTCATTTTGAGGGGCAAATTGTGCTGGCACAAAAGGTTTCAGCTTGATTTTCGAGTGACGGCATATTTTACATGCCCCTGAAGTGGTTCTCGTTTTTAGAATATTAGAAATAAGTATCGGTCTTATTTCTGATCAAGATAGGTATGAATATCGGTAGTATTTTCCCAATTTGGTGTATTTATGGTTCCGTATATGAGCGAATATCCCCACCTCAGATTCCGGCCTCATATCCCTAGGTAACTGTTTTATTCGAAATAAACAGTGAGGACAGAAATGGTACTTTGGTATAAATATGGGTATAGATTTTGCCACTATCCGGTTATAAAATTGGCCACACTTTTGAGCACTCAGGGGCACTTCCCTACCCAGCTATGTATCAACTGCCCCCCCCCCGCGTGCATGCCCGTGAATGTGGTTATGCAATAGAAAGTAATGTCTACACGTAGGTAGGGTTATTAAAATCGAGAAAACAAAATACGGGTATATTTTTTCCGACATATAAGATAAACGGAAAAGAGGTTATTAATCAATCTTCAAGTTTTACATTTTTGTAATTTCTTCTGTGTATCTCTCCGGCGAACCTACCAGCGAATCTCCGGTAAGGTATACTTAGTAGTACGTGACGTTCAGAATTCCCCCGCCCCTGAATAATCGCGAAGAACAGACTGGCGTGTTAACTGCATAAATATGTATAATTTCCTTCCTGAATACAGAACTTAGTTGATCTAATCGTTAAGGCGTATGATACATTTTGATGTGAGTTAATTTGTAATGAATAGTTCAGCCAAACACTGAATTATATCATGATGGTGGTATGATGAATTATATTTTTTTTCAAAATGATATTTCTGGATTTCATAGAAGTATATTTTCATTTTTTGGCCGGCTAATGTTGGATGTGCAAACCTCATTCGGGAACATGTATATTCGGTGTTTAGAATAAAGATGGGCAAAATGCTAACAGGGCAATCGTTTTTATTGATGTGTTGAAATTACGCCAATAGGGTATGCTTTTGATGTTTTTGTTAATTGAATGTTTTTGTTGTTGTTGTTGTTTTTAAAAAATTGTGTACGTATTTGAAATTTATTTAAAAAGCTGGAGAACCCTTGTATCATCAGAGGGACTGTGCATCATCATAAGAATAGCGGATTTTGCACGGAATAATGTTTACTTTCTCACTTGACTGAACGCTTAAAACCCAGAGTAAAGAATAAACTTTATAAAATAGTCGGATGGTTGGGTGATCTACTAGTATCACATGGATATGTGTAGTATAGTCAGATGTTTGAGGTTATATACTAGTATCACATGGATATGTGTAGTATAGTCAGATGGTTGAGGTGATCTACTAGTATCACATGTATATGTGTAGTTGTAGTCGGATGGTTGAGGTGATATACTAGTATCACATGGATATGTGTAGTTGTAGTCAGATGGTTGAGGTGATCTACTAGTATCACATGTATATGTGTAGTTGTAGTCGGATGGTTGAGGTCATATACTGGTATCACATGAATATGTGTAGTTGTAGTCGGATGGTTGAGGTGATATACTAGTATCACATGGATATGTGTAGTTGTAGTCGGATGGTTGAGGTGATATACTAGTATCACATGGATATGTGTAGTTGTAGTCGGATGGTTGAGGTTATATACTAGTATCACATGGATATGTGTAGTTGTAGTCGGATGGTTGAGGTTATATACTAGTATCACATGGATATGTGTAGTTGTAGTCGGATGGTTGAGGTTATATACTAGTATCACATGGATATGTGTAGTTGTAGTCGGATGGTTGAGATCATATACTAGTATCACATGGATATGTGTAGTTGTAGTCGGATGGTTGAGGTGATACACTAGTATCACATGTATATGTGTAGTGTAGTCGGATGGTTGGGTGATATACTAGTATCACATGTATATGTGTAGTTGTAGTTAGATGGTTGAGGTGATATACTAGTATCACATGTATATGTGTAGTTGTAGTTAGATGGTTGAGGTGATCTACTAGTATCACATGGATATGTGTAGTATAGTCGGATGGTTGAGGTGATCTACTAGTATCACATGGATATGTGTAGTATAGTCGGATGGTTGAGGTGATCTACTAGTATCACATGGATATGTGTAGTGTAGTCGGATGGTTGAGGTGATCTACTAGTATCACATGGATATGTGTAGTATAGTCAGATGGTTGAGGTGATATACTAGTATCACATGGATATGTGTAGTGTAGTCGGATGGTTGAGGTGATGTACTAGTATCACATGGATATGTGTAGTTGTAGTCGGATGGTTGGGTCATATACTAGTATCACATGGATATGTATAGTGTAGTCGGATGGTTGAGTCATATACTAGTATCACATGGATATGTATAGTGTAGTCGGATGGTTGGGTCATATACTAGTATCACATGGATATGTGTATTATATGTACATGCCGGATATTTTGTCTTTTACGCATTGATGAGTCTGTCACAGGGTTCACAAAGAATCACGTGTAACTGCCTCTTAAAAGAAAAATAACATTGCATACTCCGAGGTTAGTATTAAAGCCAATCGGCGAATTTTGCAGGGGCTTATTGCCAGTAGCCCATATTCTCGAAACCGTGGCGAAATGAAACATTAAGCTCAGTGGTTAGTTTACGCATCTTTTAAATGTGTTTTGATTCACAGTGCATTCGGCAATCAACTGCAAGTCAGTTATGTGAATATGAATTGCATTCACTGGCAGCCGTACTAATGAACAAGTTGAAATCGCATTTAACGGTAGAAATATGATAATTCTTAAAACATCTACATTTCTATGAAAGGCCTCAGTACTCTATATTGTTTTAATTTTTATGTAGCCGTTGTTGTATTTTCTGATTTAGTAGTAAGTGCAATGTATATTTCATTAAATGAGTGAAACAAAGACGTGGAATTCATCACCTAAACTGAGTATAATAATTTGTCAAAATAGCAATAGAAAATAATATTTCTTTGGCATTACCCAATCTCATTTAATATACTTATTAGACAACAGAAAGACAGACAATATGCAGGGTTACATCCTTAAATGACGATTCACCGTGAATGGAAGGGGTTCACTGCTAAGTTGAAGCTCCTTGTGTTGGAGAGGTATAGGTACATTCTGCGCTACGGAGTTCTCATTTCAAACTGTTTAAGCCCTCTTTTCAGTGTAATGTAGAACTATGTCTTATTATGACAACACATCTTCATCAAAATGTCGAAATTTGAATATCCATTTTAGTACAATTTACCCAAAATGGAGCCTGAGTTTTAAGACCTTTTCTAATATAAATAAGAAGTGGAGTTTAGAACACCTATTAAAACATACCATCTTACATATTTCGACATTGATTTTGCAAATAAAACATTCGCTTGAATGGTATCATCCCACTGCTGTCATTTGAAATAAAATTTGCACTCTGAGAGAATTTATAAAGCGTTATTAGTGTACTGGAAAATGCCATTCTCTGTAATAGCACGGACTGTGACAAAACGTGAAACCGCGAGTTCTATATAAGTTTGTTGAACGTAAATAATCCCATTACAGCATTAAAACATGAAATTTAGTGCTGATGGTCAATTCAAATAATGGGTCAAATATTTTTTTAGTCTATGAAGACGAATCATGTATATTTTATGTAATAGATTGAGAGTTTCCTGTCACCCAGATTATTTGGAAATCTGTTTTTCAAAGCTAAATTTAGATAGCACCGCAGTTCTATTCAACCCACACATTTATAATTATAAGCAAACGCTGTTTTATTTTAGAATTATCTTGCGAGCATCATTGTTTGTTGTCATCAGAGTACTTCGCTAGGACCTACAGGACTCTATAGTAAACGTGTCGCTCTCCATGACCAACTTCTACAAAGTACCGAAAAATCTAATTGTTGAAAACATCACTACCGGTAAGTTGAAGATTATGAACTGGAACTCGAAGGCCTCAAAACACATTCTGTGCCCAGGAATATAACGGCACACGGCGTTTGAATCAGTCACAGTACCGACCGTTACATCGCGAGTCATCGAATAGTAGCACCGCAAACCAAGGGTCATTCAATAACCAAACACTCCCTTGCTCCCTTGCTCTGTCCGACTGTGTGCGACCCGAGTCCACGTCGCGAGCTCAGTTTCTATTTACGAAATACCAAATATATTGATACTAATGGGCCCGGCAACGTTAAATTATAATGTGCCACAACGCCATTGAACAATCAATACGTCACTTCCTGAGTCCTATTCGTGAGGTCGTATCTGTGAGGTTCTATTCGTGAGGTATATAACGCCCTCACAGGTCACTATTCGAAAATGCTTTATATTACTCGTGGCCAACATATGTACTGTGAGTGTCTGGGAATGTGAAAACCAAATTGAATCTGGGATTTGTAATATCAAAATGTTACGGTGAAATGCAGAACCCAGGAGAGATATCATGAATTACGTTCACAAAACATAATTCAAGAATCATGTATAGATGTTTGGTCCATGAAACGAGAATGTATAGGGCAAAGCAAGACGTCTATGAAAAGAATCACATTGCAGTGACGTAATGTATTGTATTGTAACGTGAAGTGATATGATATGACGTGACGTGACGCCATGTGATGTAATGTAACGTGGCGTCATGTAACGTATTATAGCATGAAGGGAATCAGACTTAGAGATCGTAGATCGGCAACAAAATGTTGTGTTGTAAATAATGCTAGGGATCTTAAAAAACGTCAGAAGGTAAAATATTCAATAATTTTCATACCAATTAAATAAATATTATAAATACAAGTTGGTACATACCTGTGAGATATAGCGCCTTGTACCTTCCTACTCGTACAGTATTCAAGTCACCCATGGTACCAGATGAGGCACTGTTTGGATGAAATAACGCCTTATACGGAAATATAAACAAATATTACAATTATAAATTGTTGTCAAATTAATTGTTAAAAATCCGAACATTATATCGAATTGATTGGGAAAATGACATTTTATTTTATTTCTTGTAATAATTATAAGATCAAAAAATAATTCCGGCATTTCATTATGCAAAAAAGTGCAACCGTTACGAAACCTATATAGTCTGATTGACTTTTTGGTCAAAACATATTTGTACACGTAGTTGTCCAGATTACCCACAATACCTCCACGAACGCGCGTCGGGTTACGTCATGACCGCGCGAGATCACACCATGATCACGCGAGTCATGTATCCTGACAGTTGTGCGACAATAGAGACATTAAGATGCGCATACGAGAACGGAACGAGAACGGACACGTCACTGCTTTGTGCATGACCTCCGCGCGAACCAATGACGTCATCGGTTGCCTGGTCGTTCGGCAGTCGTTTTGAACGTGATCAAGGTGATTCACTCGTAGTTGATTTCCGAGAGCTTTTCTCGTTGTCAATTTTGAATAATTTTCATTGACATTGATAAAACGTTTTATATTAGAGTGTTTTTGAATATTTATGATGAAATAAGAAATATTGGATGCATTTTAGCTGACATTTATACCCAGTGAAAACGCATGACATTGATCTGCTAAAAGAGGATTCGGCAAACAGGCCTAGGACCTCAACAGAGTGGATGGAAATAGTGAGAGCTCTGTCAAATGTCTGTGAACTAACTACTAATTCTGACTCCGGACGTGAAATGACATAACAAATTTTATTAGGTAGTTATTTTCCCCAATGAGAGACGGATTGACATGGTTCTGGTTTCAGTTACGTTCCCGTTGTGGGCGCTTGTACTTAATCGTTTTCTGACACCCGAGAACGTAACGCAAACGCAATTAGAACATCACGTTACGTTCCCGTTACGTACGCAAATCTTAAACTCTCAACTGTATCGTTGAATCATCTGTACTTGGAACAAGAATGGTAATTATACGCAAAAAATAACCATTGATCATGAAATATGCCTTCTACTTACCCTCCCATCATAGATTCGTTTACCACCGAATAACACTTCTGTGATATCTATACCATCAAAATTTCTATTAGCAGGCATGGCAACACCAGCTATGGTTGCTATGGTAGGGAATATGTCCATTGCACTGAGTAAGGAATCCGATACTTGCCCTGGTTTTATACGCCCAGGCCAGTAAACTAACGCCGGTTCACGGTGACCTGCTTCCCACGGGGTCAGCTTCCCGGTGCTTCCACCACCGCCTAGTACATGATGCATGAAGAGAATTACGTAATTGGGTATGATATAATAATTGTAATACAATGACGCGAGTTAAAAGCTATTTTTACGATGAAATATGAGTGTGTTATTTGTATATAAATTATGTATATATTCATTACCATATTGTAGTCATTATCTAAGCATATTTATATCATGATGTTTAAGTATATTATTGTGGAAATAACGATTTCTACTTTTGAAAATACAAATCACAACTATAACAAGCAGCCTATCGGCTGAGATAGCTCCGCTGTTAGCAATGCACATTTCAATTAAAAAATTGAAGACATCATTAGAAAATGAACAATATGAATAGTATCAAAGCAATCGGACTTACAGTTTTTAACAAGAAGTCGAAAATATCACTTTTTACCAAAAATTACAAAAATATTCACCAAAATAAATTAATTAGAGAATTGAAGATATCATCACAAAATGAACAAATATGAGAGAGGTCCACATGTAGTACCTATATATGTAATATCAAAGCAATCGGACTTACAGTTTTCAACAAGAAGTCGAAAATATCACTTTTTACCAAAAATGACAAAAATATTCACCAAACTTAGAGAACTGAAGATATCATCACAAAATGAACAAATCTGAGAAAGGTCTACATGTAGTATCTATATATGTAATATCAAAGCAATTGAACTATTGGTTTTTAACAAGAAGTCGAAAATATCACTTTTTACCAAAAATTACAAAAATATTCACCAAAATTAGAGAATTGAAGATATCATCACAAAATGAACAAATCTGAGAGAGGTCCACATGTAGTACCTATATATGTAATATCAAAGCAATCGAACTTGCGGTTTTTAACAAGAAGTCGAAAATATCACTTTTTACCAAAAATGACAAAAATATTCACCAAAATTAGAGAATTAAAGATATCATTACAAAATGAACAAATCTGAGAGAGGTCCACATGTAGTACCTATATATGTAATATCAAAGCAATTGCACTTGCGGTTTTTAACAAGAAGTCGAAAATATCACTTTTTACCAAAAATGACAAAAATATTCACCAAACTTAGAAAATTGAAGATATCAACATGAAATGAACAAACCTAAGAGAGGTCTACCCAAGGTACATATACACCAAGTATCAAAGCATTCAGGCTTGTAGTTTTCAAGAAGAAGTCGAAAAAGTAAAACATTGACACGGACGACGGACGACGATGACGACGGACAATCACTCATATGATAAGCTCTGCTCGACAAAGTCGACAGCGGAGCTAAAAATTAAGAGACCGATTGCTGGTGAATAATTTATTTATGGTACGTACCATATATTTCTTGCCATTTACCAATGTAAGGTCCCTGACTGCCAGCATACTGACACTTGATTACCCATGGGCCATTGTCAGCTGCAACAAAGGCACGTACATGCGTTGTAGTGATTTGACTATTCAAGAATTCAAGTTGTCGTAGTCAGTCATTTGTTTGTTTTGTTTTCGGGCTTGAACATTCATTATAACAGATGATCTGGTAGGGATGCTGTTACATCTACTTTACACGCCAATGAAAGAAGTCAGTGCCATGAATTCAAATTTAGAAAACGTCACATGATATTCAAATATAATATTAGATTTTCATTTTGAAATTTGACAGTAATAACCAATTTTAATATTTTTAGTTTTACTCAGTCCTAGCGGGCCGTTTACCTGGTAGGAAAAATGTATTTCGCCATATGTAGGCAGTTATATTTACAACTTTTTGTTCTCTTCAAACTAAAGAAATTACATGTTGTACACACAATTGCGGTGCCATTATACACTGCTATGCCAAAAACACTTCCCTTATAAATTATTTTTTTTTCAATATGATCGTATTATACACAATCTCTTGCGAGTACACAGTTATAATATTCAGTGAAATATTTTGCATGTAATTATTTAAACTGTAACCATGTTCATTCATGTCAAGGTATGGTTTATTTCGACTCACATGTAAACCAGACCATCGTGTTGTCCTCTTTGCCAATAGCTCGCAGTGTAGACATGATGTCACCGACAATATTGTCCATTTCATGCAAGGTGTCACCAAAAAATCCGTTGACCGACATATTCGTGAACTTTGACCCATGACCCAGGGGCACGTGCATGTGAGTGAATGCAACATACATGAGGAATGGTTTATCACTATTTTGGCTGCGAACGAACAAAAAACAGAACAATTAGTGGTTTTACGTCATCTGGTATATTTTTTTATTTATGTTTACTTTTTAAAACAAATTTTGGATACTCACGTTTGTTTTAAAAAGTTTACTGTTTTCTCAGCATAACTAGCTGAAAGATTCCATAGGTCCAACGGCTGTTCAACTACAGTGTAATTTTCATACAGTGGTAAAGCGTACTCATCATTACTTGTGTACTCTCCGAAACTGTCGTACTCTGTATAAAACGATCGATAGCCGCCGTCAGATTAGTTTTACCCTACAGCAAAGGGTACAATGCATAGCCAATCATAGCCTATCAACTACTCGTATCTGAAGCCTCCGAGACCGACGCACGGCGCAACAAATGTGGACAACGAACACTGGAGGGCGAATAATAAAAACAACTGATCGTTTTATATGGCTACGAATGGGTAAACCTGATAAATACCACGTGATTTATTTATTTTTATTTTAAGAACACAGTTTGGCGATTATTTTTTACGCAATGAAATTCCAAAGTGCAAACAAAAAAACAGCTAAAATGACACAAACGTTAACAAATATAATGACTGGACAATCTAATCATGCGCTTTTTGGTAATATGATGTCTTCATACGCCCCCAATCGAGCATGCGCAGTACCTACCGTCCGTATGTGGTGGTGACCAGTGAAGATCCTTTGGGCATGGATTCCGAGATGGTATGTCCCTACCAGGCACGTCGGTACACCCAGAGCCAGGACTGAGCGGTAGACCAAAATAATAGTCAAATCCTGTCATGATAAATGGGAAAAAAATCGATAATTATTCTGGAGGATGGCTAGAGATTCAATCTGATTAAGATAGGATCCTAGTTAGAAATTAAACTGAATAAAATAAAAATAAAATAAAAATAAGTCCGTGCACATGTCAGAAAGGTATCAATTTTACCTCTGTTGATTGGATGGAAACTCCCGTTATTACCAAGATGCCATTTACCTGGAATACAAAAGAAACAATAGTGAAACCGGAAGTCAAAATTCATAAATGTACTGCACTAAATACTTCTTTCGGGGGAACTCGCGCCCTCTAGAGACGAATTACTTCTATGACGTAAATGAAAGGGAGGCAACATCGTGTTTGATCTGCAGTCGCCCGCCAATAAAATTAAACGTTTTTTAAGAGATTTAGTATATTCTAAATGAATACACAGCTGAACATAATTGTTTTAAACGATGTTGCTTTCTCCTATCAACGCCATTGACATTGTTGCATCACACGACAATTTCGTCGCTAGATGGCGCAATTCATAGGAAATGTGTCGTTCGCCATATTTCACTCACCTATCATTGCCGTGTTGTAACCAGCATCGTGAAACACCTCGGCAAATGTGGTTTCATTCAGTGGTAGGCCCCCTACGGCAGCATTTGGAACCAGTCGTGTTATTCCGTTTCTGATGCCCAGGCGACTAGTCAGGAGGGACGCACGTGACGGTGAACAAATAGACGCCGCCGCGTGAAAGTCTGTAAATCTGTGAAATAATGTATTTGATCATAATGAACGAGTTTGGGAGATTAATCGTCACAAAACAAGATGCCAAAGTGACTGACGTATAATCTACCAAACGAGCTCATTATATTCTGCAAAATATTGACCACCTGTTGCAAGTAAGTTATTTTCAGTGTGTTTCAGTATTTTTTTAATTCGAATATGGTCTAGGCCATCGTCGAAGCAGTCGGCTATTTTACGAAAAGATCGTTTCAATGATTTTGTTATCAAAAAAATCCTCAACGAAACTTACACAGGAATATACAGGACCTATATTGTGCCTATTGCAAAACAGTTCAACCGACAACCAGTTAGTTAGTTTTTTTTTGCGAAAGTGAATTCTATGCGCGTGATTTTACTGTGCTAAAAAATTTTATATTTCAAACATCAAACATGCACACACAAAGTGATTTCTCGAAATGTATATTGATCAGGTAACTTTGCCCTGGTAAAGTTTATTGAAAACATTATGCACAACTTTGAGTAATACTGCTAGAGTAAAATATCAACATTACTTGCTATGATCACGTTAGCAAATAAACCTGTGGTTACTTTCAGCAGCCTGCTGGACTCTGATCAAAACATGTCTCAAACTAGCATGTAGGCCATCGGAAAGCATTTTGGCAAATTTTACTGAAGACTGGTTTTTCATTGCTCGTGAATTTTAATTCATGCAAATGTTACGAATTTTTCACCCAGTCGTGTCATGTAACCCCCCCCCCCCCCCACCGGCTTCTTTGACTTGGTGAGCTATGACATGAACCAGCACATTTTCTTCTGAGGTTGATGGTTGACCAGGCTGGGTGTGGGTGTAGACTAACGTGACTGGGGACTTAAAACGCGGTAGTCGTCGCGTTGCGCATATGGGTCTCATATAAACAAAGATGGCGACTTTGACTGTTGTGCAGATCAACGAGTACGAACTGAGACGTTTCCAAGCTTTAATTAGTCACCAGCGGTAATCAGTGCAAGTCGCGCCCAGGTCAAACCTCATACTTGTGATTTCCATTTGAAGAGCGCATTGGATTATGGGAAAATCAATGTTTTATAAACGCAAATGTCGCACATGCGCAGCGCGACGACTACCGCGCTTTAAACGTCACTCAGCCTGGTCAACCAGCAACCAGCCAATGTGGGCGATCCCTGCAACATGACTCCTGAACCGCGTCTGTACGATAATCCGCAATATTTGTTAAATCGCGAACAGCTTGGCAATATGCGTGCCAAAATTAAATCTCAAATACCATCACCGTGACCTCGACCATAACCCCATTTTCTCGGGTGCGAACATCCGGGTATTTTCATCGCATGACAACCACAACAGATGAAAACAACGGTCGAAAACTCTCAAAAAACTGTGCTTTAGGCTAGTTGTTGAGACTCTCAGCAAGATTGCCCCTACATATGCAACATATATAAATTTGGGGTTGTCTCATAGTTGAGTTTGTGCTGTTTTCTCGCCAACACTTCGACCAGCTTTTACAGCAGCTCCGAGTCGCCGCGCAGAGCCCTTCGTGAGCGTCATCACAACATAGAACGTTCTGTGACGTAGCTCCGCCCCGAGAATACCACGTGTGACAATATTTCTGTTTTGTCGTCGTCGGTATCACCGCGAACACATTACCTCATTCCGCCTTCAGAGAGCTCATCCAAATTTGGCGTGTCTGAAGCAGTTTTGAGGGGATTCCAGTTCGCACCAAGATCACCCCAAGCCATGTCGTCTGCGAATAAAATAATAAAATTCGGTCTTTCATCGCCGGTGACTAAAGAAACAACGGTAAACAATGTGACAGAAATCAGTGTATTTGTCGGAAGCATCTTCCCCGTTCCGACATGAACACTGGTAAGCAGCGTCAAAACAAATACTGCGCCAGCTGTTAAAGTCAGGTGACATGTCACATGATGACACAAAAGAAGTCGCTACTATATGCGGGACCAAACTGAATCAAAGCAAGATCGTATTGCGAGAAAGGATGACACTCGTTGGAACTCATGATGTCAGTGTGAGGTTTGTTCAAATTTTAACAGTAAATAAACAAACGTTCACCTTCAAAAATATAGCAAACACAGTTTAATAAAGTTTATTCTCAATCAATGCAAACCGATGATGCGACTCAATTCGAGGGCAAAAAGTAGGTGAAAATGATGACTCAGTACAAGTTCCAAGTTCCGTCTACAGCCTTGATGGCACTCTTTATACTGCTGATTGGGTAGAGTTGTGGGCGTGTTTGAAGCTGGCAACCGAGATTTGTTTTAAATGAATACAATAGCTTCCGGGATGGCTCCAGTTGGATCGTGTGCTGTAAAAAAAAGTGACAAAGTTCGATAGTCTATTTTTGAGTGTGCGGTAAAACAAAACCTAGCAAAGGTTCGACAGTCTGTTGGTGAACAAAACGCTCACCAAAAAACTACAGTATCTTTGCCAGATTTTGGTTTTGTGTTACCACATACGAACAATGTACTCTCACGTGAATAACAAGACTACCAACCCCTTGCCACCCGAAAACTATTTCACTCGTTTCTAAATGTGTGGTTGTTTATCGGTTATTCATTGTATTATGTTCTTGTAATTATCACGATTATAATTATTAAATTGGATATCGATTTACTGTAATGCATATTTCTACATGTATGCGTTGATGAGGACGTTGTCATAGTTACCGCTATCAATTACGGCACCATACAATGTGACATATGCTGAGTTTGTGTAGATGTAACCGTGATATAACACCCGCAGATATATTAGTATAGTCAGGTCGCATTTTGTCTTTACGTTTGACGTAAATGCTATCATCGTAATGAGGTATAATTTTTATTAAAATATAGCGGGTCAGCTTCCCTTCCCCTTCACAATTTAGTACACAAAATATTAAAATGTTTTACAATTAATTGCTCAAGCGGAACTTAACGCTTCATAAAACTATCTAGTAAAACATATCTGAAGTACGTGACCTAAGATTGTCCACGCAAAATGGAGAGTGACGTCAGTCTTTACATCGACATGCCACGTGATTAGGATTACAGCATGGTTTGCAGCTCGGTTCAGTGTTCCAGTTTGCTATTGTTGTGTTGTCATTGGCAATATCATCCATGATAAATATCAATGCATTCTGTATATTCCCGAGTGCTGCCTTGTACTCCGCCGATGTTTGATTCAGAGGTGAACTCTCTGCTGGGTCCGTGTCAATGTTAAATATAAGCGGAAGGCTATGCCATTGTACTGGACCTGTCTTACCACCGCATGCAGCGGCAGGAGCGAAATCCTGACCTGGAATAAATTTGAATTATGATTACCGATATATTACATTATGATTTCAATCTGTAATTTAAATATATTTGTATTATTCAGTAGTATGCATCATTTATAATTACAGAGAATGCAAAAACGGACGAAAATCGATTTATGGAAGAACTTGGCTCCGAATTAAAGCGGGGAAGTCGTCACCTGCGCACGAGGCAGACGGTCATAGCTTGTCGTTGTCTACAAACAAACGTCTACCCATGAGCCTTTGTGTTTTAAGCGTGCGTTGTTATAGTCGCTTGGAACAGTACTAAGTGCAATCGTTAAAACGCGGTGGTCGTCGCGCAGCGCGTGTTCGAATTTCATGTAAATAAACAATGTATTTTACACGCGTTGTATACGTCGCTATGTGTCCCATATCGAACAGGACGCGGCGCGACAGTGTTTATTTCCTATTCGAAGATGCTTTATATTACTCGCGGCCAATATATGTACTGTGAAATTGAATCTGGGACTTGTGATATAAAAATGAAATGCAGGACCCCGGAGAAGCATGAATTACGTCCACAAAAATAAAACACACTTCAAGAATTATATTGCAACATTTTCTCAGTGTATGGGTGTTTTGCTCCATGAAACGAGAATATATAGAACAAAGCAGGACATCACATTGCAGTGACGTGCCGTGACGTGACGTAACGTAAGGTGGTGTGACATGATGTGACGTATCATAGCATGCTATAATCGACAAGATCGGCAACAGGGTGTTGTGTCCTGTTGTAAATAACACTAGAAACCTTGAAAATGTCAAAACATAAAATATTTCAATAATTTTCATACATATTAGATACAAGTTGGTACATACCTGTGAGATATAGCGCCTTGTACCTTCCTACTCGTACAGTATTTAAGTCACCCATGGTACCAGACGAGGCACTGTTTGGATGAAATAACGCCTAATACGGAAATACAAATATGAAGATACAGTCATGCTCCGATTATAAATTGATGTCAAATTAACTGTTCATTTGGTAGACTAGTGATTAGGTTGTTCCATGCCGTTATTTAAAGCGCACATAATTTATAGTATATTCCTTTGAAAATCCATTGATTATATCCAAATGATTTCAATCATTAAAGAAAAATTAACCACATTTATTTCTTGTAAAAATTATAAGAGCAAAGAATTCTGGTATTTAATAATGTAAAAAAAGTGCAACTGTTACAAAACCTGCATAGTTCTAAATACACTTTTTGATTAAATCATATTGGTACACCCAGTTGTCCAGGTTACCCGTAATAACGCGAGCACGCGTCATGTTACGTCATAATCGCGCGAGGCTACACAATGATCACGCGAGTCATGTTTCCTGACAGTTGTGCGACTCTGTGTCATTGAATCATCGGTATTTGGGTCAAAAATGGTAATTATACGCAACAATAATTAAAAAAATGACCGTTGATGAAATTATGCCTTAAACTTACCCTCCCATCATAGATTCGTTTACCACCGAATAACACTTCTGTGATATCTATACCATCAAACTTTCTATTAGCAGGCATGGCAACACCAGCTATGGTTGCTATGGTAGGGAATATGTCCATTGCACTGAGTAAAGAATCCGATACTTGCCCTGGTTTTATACGCCCAGGCCAGTAAACTAACGCCGGTTCACGGTGACCTGCTTCCCACGGGGTCAGCTTTCCAGTGCTTCCACCACCTCCTATCATACGAGCGAAAGACGTACATGTAATTGGGTCCGATAGAATAATTCCAATACAATGATGCCATTTGTATACATGTATTTACATTCATTATCATATTTTATTAATTATCAATGCACATTTATATCATAATGATCAGTATATTATTATTTAAATAACGATTTCTTATACTGATGAAAACACAAATAACAACTATGAAAAGACACCGATTTCTGGTGAATAATTTATTTATGATACGTACCATATATTTCTTGCCATTTACCAATGTAAGGTCCCTGACTGCCAGCATATTGGCACTTGATTACCCATGGGCCATTGTCAGCTGCAACAAAAACAGGTACACGCTTTGTAGTGATTTGTTGTTGTTGTAATATTCAGTCATTTGTTTATTTGTTTTGTTTTCGGACTTATGTATTACATAATGTATTCAATTGTTTGCTCCCCTCTATACTAAAAAATAAATATTCTCTTACGAGTACGTCATTATAATATTCAGTGAAATATTTTGCATGTAATTATTTAAACTGTAACCATCATGTTCATCCATGTCAAGCACAGCCCCTCCATCGCATGATAGATGGACTGTGTGTCAAGGTATGGTTTATTTCGACCACTATGCTTCGACTCACAAGTAAACCAGACCATCGTGTTGTCCTCTTTACCAATGGCTCGCAGTGTAGACATGATGTCACCGACAATATTGTCCATTTCTCGCAAGGTGTCACCGAAGAATCCGTTGACCGACATATTCGTGAACTTTGACCCATGACCCAGGGGCACATGCATGTGAGTGAATGCAACATACATGAGGAATGGTTTATCGCTATTTTGGCTGCGAACGAACAAAAAACAGAACAATTAGTGATTTTACGTCATCTGTATACATCATGGTATATTTTTTTTATTTATGTTTACTCTTTCGGATACTCACGTTTGTTTTAAAAAGTTTACTGTTTTCTCAGCATAACTAGCTGAAAGATTCCATAGGTCCAACGGCTGTTCAACTACAGTGTAATTTTCATACAGTGGTAAGGCGTACCCACTATTACCTGTGCAATCTTCGAAACTGTCGTAATCTACATAAAACGATGAATAGTCACCGTCAGATAGATTAGTTTTACCACAGTCCCTCTACACGTACACAGCAAGCGGTACTATACATAATAACCTATCATCTATCTGAAGTCTCCGAGACCGACAACAGAGCGCATCAAATATGAGGTACGATTACGTTCACTTGGGACGAATAATAAATACAACTGATCGTTTTATTTGACCACAAATGCCTAAACCCCATAAATATCACGTGATATTTTGTTAATTATTTTAAGAACACAGTTTGCAACAAAAGTTCAAACAAACAAAAACAGCTAAAACGATACAAATATTAACGAGGACAATGACTGGACAATTCATACATGCGCTATTTTAAATTGGTAATAAGATGCTCCGAGTCGAGCATGCGCAGTACCTACCACTACGGCCCGAAAGCGGCGTCGAGGAGCGGAGATCCTTTGGACATGGATTCCGAGATGGTATGTCCCTTCCAGGCACGTCGGTACACCCAGAGTCAGGACTGAACGGTAGACCAAAATAATAGTCAAATCCTGTCACGATAAATGAAAAAAAAATGATAATTATTCTGAAGGACGGCCAGAGATTCAATCTGAATAAGAAATGTGTTGTTGTTTTTAAAATATCTATTCAATTATATATTTTTCATATATCATATTTTGGGAATCATAAATTATGTTTTGGCAGTGTATTCAAAGTGTTGGTAATCGCGAAAGACCACATTGTGATTGTTGAAATAATACAAAGATATATGTAATAAAAACTGCAAAATAATAAAAAAAATATACGCTGCATAATATATCTTCCTATGCACGTTCGAGACAGTGATCAGCACGAACGCGTGTTTTGATGTGGATGCGACGTGCTCTAAATACAAACTTAAACTTTTTGGATTATT
This sequence comes from Saccoglossus kowalevskii, assembly GCF_978046115.1. NCBI lineage: Eukaryota > Metazoa > Hemichordata > Enteropneusta > Harrimaniidae > Saccoglossus > Saccoglossus kowalevskii. The sequence goes on along the minus strand of NC_140656.1, from coordinate 17,799,053 downwards.
CGTCGTCGACGCGATCCAATCATCAGAGAATTATCTCATGAAACCTTGGCAACATCTCATTCTGTACTCATAGATCTGCGCAACAACCAAAGTCCGTAATTCACATTTTAGAAACATATCAACTATACCTCTGTTGATTGGATGGAAACTCCCATTATTTCCAAGATGCCATTTACCTGGAATACAGGGGAAACAAGAATAAAACCGGAAGTTAAAAAAATGTTCCCGTAAAGGTAAAAAAAAAATACATCTTTCGGAGAATTCGCGCCCTCTAGGGGCAAAGTACTTCTACGACGTAAACGAAAAGGGCAACAACGCTCTGATCTGCGGTCGCGCGTCAATAAAACTAAAGTTTTTTGAGAGATTTACTAGTATATTCTAAATGACAAACGACTATATATCTGAAGATAACTTTTTTGACGACGCTGCTTTCTCCGTTTCACAGGAAGCGTGTATTTCGCCATATTTCACTCACCTATCATTGCCGTGCTGTAACCAGCATCGTGAAGCACCTCGGCAAATGTTGTTTCATTCAGTGGAAGGCCCCCTACGGCGGCTGATGGAACCAGTTGTGTTATTCCGTTTCTGATTCCCAGGCGACCAGTCAGGAGGGACGCACGCGACGGTGAACATATAGACGCCGCCGCGTGGAAGTCTGTAAATCTGTGAAATAATGTAAAAATACAATAAACACGTGGTGCGTGTACATCTGTTCCACCTCAGACTAGTAATACATATATTACAAGTCTGAGGTTTCAGATACTATTAGGGAAATGTACCCGGGGTTGTTCAAAAACTTTCCTGGACAAGTGTAAAAATATGTACCACTAGGTACTTCCACCCACGGTTACTAATTAGTAACCGTATTCGAGACGTCCCAAAACAAGTGTGGCTAGACTGGCTTTTAACAAATAGCTAGTATATTGTATTCGCGATATTTCTAAGGTAGGGTGTGACCTGTAAGGGGGAATTTCTCCCCTAGAATGTTATATTTCCGCCATGACAAAGCGGGAGTATTTTGCACCAAGTTTCGATACTTCCGGGAAAGTGGTATTTTAGCTTCAGAATGACTTCAGCTTTTTACTCACATGAACCACGGTTACTAAAAAAGATGAACATCAAGTGATCGACACAAAAATGAAACAAAATGGTGGACCTTGAAATCTCAAGCAATAGAGGGCGTACACAGCGCGACACGCATCCTTGAGGGATTAGGCAGATTCACACCTTTTAACAATGGCGTTTCCTAACCGTCTTTTTTAGTAACCGTGCATGAACTCAACTTGGAAGAGGTCTGACCGCCATATTCTGGTCTAAAACAAAGTTTTAACAGAAACTACACGAGTATGGCGGATAATGGTACATGTAGCGGATGTCATGCGAAGAGCAGGTTTTTTTTCTACCTTTGTAGAATGTAGACATATTTGAATGCAGTTTTCCCCGAAACACTGGCAACACTCGGCAGCACTGCAAGGGTGATCAATAAGTAGCGCCCTCTAACCACAGGTGTTACCACATTGACACGCAGATCGCCGCAAACCAACCGATATAATGAATAGCGCCACCTGTGTTGACACAATGGTGTTACCACCGATCTTCCCGGAAGTAGGGGTTGGGTGAAGCACGACACCCGCCTTTTTAATGGTGCAAATAGTAGTATGTCAGTCTGTTAATATTCGATAAAAGGAAATCTTATTTTTGTGACGTCGATTTGTATATCCCAAGTACAATATCACGCGTACAAGTTTACGTTACACGCGAAAACGGCATGTGAAACGCCGTATCTTCGACTTCCGGGGAAGTGTATACTGTTGCCGAGCACAGTGTTGAGGGATAGGACTATGTCCCGGGACCGTCACAGTCCAGGTCATATGTGAACGTGTCTAAGTAGCTAGTAACTGGCTGGGGGCTTACAGTGTAAACATCACCCAGGCCAACAATCAATCAGCATTTGAACCTCATTTGTACTCTGTACTCTGCCCCCTTTGTCTATTCGTCGGACACCTTGACAACATATATGCCCAAATCAAATCTCAGTAGCCATAACCGTGACCCAGTTCATGACCCGATATACTACATGTAACGATACTCGTGTTATCGCCGTCAGCGTCACCGCAACCACATTACCTCATTCCGCCTTCAGAGAGCTCATCCAAATTTGGCGTGTCTGAAGCCGTTTTGGGGAGGTTCCAGTTCGCACCAAGATCACCCCAAGCCATGTCGTCTGCGAATAAAATAATAAAATTCGGCCTTTCATCGCCGGTGACTACAGAAACAACGGTAAACAGTGTGACAGCAGTCAGTGTACTTGTCGGAAGCATCTTCCCCGTTCTAATATGGACTGTTGAACAGCGTCAAAATAAAAATTAAAAAAACGCCACCAGCTGTAAAAGTCAGGTGACGACTCACATGATGAGACAGACAATGAGTGGCATTGAAACTACCGGTAGCCACACTCCAAGAGTTGGATACTCATTGGAGTCAAATAATTTAAAAAATAACTAAAAAGACACAAAAAATAAGCCTCCACAGACAACTCAAATCCGACGCCTCTCTTGGAAACTACCTTAGGTAGGCTACAAATTGTAAAAAAAAAGCATTACATATCAATGAATAATTCAACTATTTTTGTTCATAGAGCAGGAAGCCAAGCAAAGTTTTGGGCAGTCAATATTATATTAGTGAAAACAAATGGATTTGAACATTCTTTGCTCTTATGGCTTTTTAAAGACTACGATCTAACAAAGTTAACCAAAATAGATGCATAAACGTTCGTACTTTTGTTCTAAATTAGGGAAGCTAAGTTAAAAAAAAAAATATTCAAAAACCAAAACAATGGATATCATTCTAAGTACACATTTACACATTCTTCCTCGACTGGCTAGTACAGAAATATGACGTCAGAGACCTGGGCAAAACGAAGGGGTAACAATATTTAGCGAACGTTGCCATTTTTTTTATTTTGTGAAGTCTGCGGTCCTTATTTGTTAGAACCTAAAGAAATACGTTCTTTTTTGTCTTGTAATGCTTGCACGGAAATATGTATAGAAAATATTCAGAATGAGAATAAGTATACATATTCTCGCAGTCGGAGCTACTACGTCACGATCCCCCAAACGTTGCCAGGACCAATCACAAACAGGAAAAGACAATGAATTTTCGGTTTAACACCTCTGTTGTTCCCAAGCTAACGAAAAAGTCTTTTGTCTTCTACTGACTTCCTGTTCCGGTCTGTCTGTGAGAATATATACTAAACGTGTATAAACAATGTGTTTATGTTTTAGCAGATGGGCTTAATCCTTCCTCAAAATCACTAGGGGGGGCTCACAATTTGAAAACCGTGTGGATTTAAGGATTTTTAGAACACATGAATGTCACGAGTGAAGAAAAATTAGATCACAAATTTCTTGACGAATGCATCATGTATAAAAGAATTATTAGAAAAAGTATTTCCGAAACAAAAATGTATAAATGTGTAGAAGTTGGTTATTTAGGTACAGACTTCGTGTAAGTTTTTTTTTTTATAAGTTTTCCGCTTAATGCTCGAAGAAACAATTCCGAGATCGTTGAAGGAAAGCATACTTTCAGCGTCCCAGCCAACATTTTCGATATAGTAAGTGCGCCACCATTGGTTAGTCGGCGTCGTCAATAACGAACTTTGAACTTTTGACATCGACGTTTTTTTTGTTCTTAGTCATGTGATGTCGATCAAGATGGCGGACAGCAGGTAAGTAAACTGTGGCATTGTTTTTACGCCGATCACTAAATTTCATCTGCGTAAATCAGATCTGTTTATTGTAAAACGTCCAGTAACCCGACTAAGTATCGGTACAACCATCTAGAATTGTGTGTGGTTTCAAGATTGTCGTAATTTGCACTGTGCCCCGTGTTGTCCAGTCCACAATCGAGCGATTGTTTTATAATATTACGTGCGTGCCGATCCGACGTCATGTTTTATGTAACTGTGAGTTCCACAGTTTTTAAAACCCTAATGTTTGAAATAATTTAGGACAATAATAAAGAGTAATAAGTACCCCATCAGCCGACAATTTGAGATATGGCATGATAACATCTCTGCCATAGGAACCTTTGGTAATAGCGTTATAATACTGTCAAAATGGCCACTATCCACTAAAATACAACCATGATTTTCTTGAAAATTAAGCTGGTGATCCACAACTTTTTTTAAGTCAGTATCCTTATATTGTCCTGAAGTACAATTTATTGCAAAATAATTAAATTCTGGCTATTTTCATTTAAGAGTAGGTTTCTACCTTGACCTGCTTAATACTATAAAAATCATTATTCATTTTGACTATTGTGAGAAATTTGATAAAATTTTATTTATTTTTGTGGGTTATTAAAGACTAAAAGCTCATATTTATCTAGTAATGCTAACTACATGTATGTAAACATGTTGTTTACATAAGTGCATCAAATGTTTCAGTTTACTGACTTTGTGTACTAAATTATAAACTTAACTTGTAAAGTGTTATTTTTTTGCAGACTAGATCCCCAGATATTCTTCATATATGATCACTCTGCTATGAAATGCGAAGAAGACGATTTAAAAGATGCAATAATTTATTTTCATCCACAAAGTGTGAGTATAATAAATTGTTTGTTTTCGGATACAGCTGATAACCTTTTATTCCGTGTCAATTATAGTATATGTTTTGATTCTTTACATCTGTGACAATTTAATCAATCTTAAGGTAGTACTGTAAAATACTTTATTTTGACTGGAATTAATTTTCGCTGAAAAGGCTTTTTGGGTTTTCGCTGATATTTGATGAGTTGAATGTGAAATATAGAAAAAAAGGTATATTCACTGGATTTTATTTTCACTGAATCATCCCTTCAGCGAAAATAGCAAATATAAATTACAGTAACAAAAAAAAAGTTAAAAATTTATATTTGATTTAATCATTCTTCAAAAGTTACTAAGCATGCTACTATAACAACCTATACATCTTCTGAAAGCTTAGATATCTGCAGATATGGTAGTGCATATGCAGTACCATTATTTATCTGATGGCCACGTTCTTCTGGAGTCTTGTTTTTTGTTTTTCATGACAATGTACAAGAATCCTACACTCTAATTTGTTTATTTCTGCTTTATTTTTTCTAATTCAATGTTTGACTTCTTGGCTCTCAAAATATTTTTTTAGTACATCTATGATGGATAATTAGGAATTATTTTAATTTGAATGTTTCTGGTAGTTTCAAATAAAATTTAAAATGTTTGTGTGTTTTAAATCTGCTTGTGTGTGCGACACTATTTCTAAAATTTACCCAATCTCAACTTGGCCACACAGTGTGATTTTGTTCCGTTCATGACTAGTGGCTAATTTTTTAAGTTTATGGATTGTGTGAAGACCACTGATTGAATTGTCTTTAAAATTTAATCATGTTACCAATACATCTGCTTTTAGAAACACACACATTTATTAAAAACAATGTAGGATAGATGCAGTTAGTGACAATTTGGACATGATTTGTAGGTTCATGATAACAGGAACTCTTTCCTCATCTTAATTTTTTTCTTGAAATTGGAATTGTTGAATGACATAATTTTCCCCACCAACATTTTGGTACAATGCTTTGCCTGTTTTATGTATTTTTTCTATCTATTTTTAGCTCCGCTGTCGACTTTGTCGAGCGGAGCTTATCATATAAGTGATTGTCCGTCGTCGTCGTCGTCGTCCGTGTCAATGTTTTACTTTTTCAACTTCTTCTTGAAAACTACAAGCCTGAATGCTTTGATACTTGGTGTATATGTACCTTGGGTAGACCTCTCTTAGGTTTGTTCATTTCATGTTGATATCTTCAATTCTCTAATTTTGGTGAATATTTTTGTCATTTTTGGTAAAAAGTGATATTTTCGACTTCTTGTTAAAAAACGCAAGTGCAATTGCTTTGATATTACATATATAGGTACTAAATGTGGACCTCTCTCAGATTTGTTCATTTTGTAATGATATCTTTAATTCTCTAATTTTGGTGAATATTTTTGACATTTTTGGTAAAAAGTGATATTTTCGACTTCTTGTTAAAAACCACAAGTCCAATTGCTTTGATACTACATATATAGGTACTACATGTGGACCTCTCTCAGATTTGTTCATTTCGTGATGATATCTTCAATTCTCTAATTTTGGTGAATATTTTTGTCATTTTTAGTAAAAAGTGATATTTTCGACTTCTTGTTAAAAATCAATAGTTCGATTGCTTTGATATTACATATATAGGTACTACATGTGGACCTCTCTCAGATTTGTTCATTTTGTGATGATATCTTCAATTCTCTAATTAATTTATTTTGGTGAATATTTTTGTCATTTTTGGTAAAAAGTGATATTTTCGACTTCTTGTTGAAAACTGTAAGTCCGATTGCTTTGATATTACATATATAGGTACTACATGTGGACCTCTCTCAGATTTGTTCATTTTGTGATGATATCATCAATTATCTAATTAATTTATTTTGGTGAATATTTTTGTAATTTTTGGTAAAAAGTGATATTTTCGACTTCTTGTTAAAAACTGTAAGTCCGATTGCTTTGATACTATTCATATTGTTCATTTTCTAATGATGTCTTCAGTTCTTTAATTGAAATGTGCATTGCTAACAGCGGAGCTATCTCAGCCGATAGGCTGCTTGTTTTATAATTTTAAACATATATATATATATATTATATATATATGTATATATATATATATGTATATTGAACTTGAATATGTTATCAGTTAGTATGTAGTCTTAACCTTTACCTACATGTACGTTACTTTATTTATTTGATTAGATATCAGAAGACAAACAGTGTATATTATGCGGCCAACTGATGGGCATGGTCAATTTCATCAAAACGTTGACCAAATCACTACCTTTACTGTATAAATTAAAGCGTATGAAACTAACCACCAGACATCATGAGTTTTACACGCTGGTAAGTATTTTACCTTTGACCACAGTCTGTCTGTCTGACATCTCATCATGAATTATTGTAGTAGGGTCAACAACATTACATGCTTTTTTTTTTGCTTCAAAATAGTATAAGAAACAGAAATAGAAGGAATTTTTTATACCATTGTCAACCCAGAAAATATATAGACGTTTTTAATTTTGTTCTAATTGGTAACAACTATATGCATAATTGCATAAACCATCATCATTTACATATTCATTAACAGTGGAAACGCTCACTGTGTGGTTTCTCTCTCACAGTTCATTCATTATTGAAATAGCTGTGCTTATCACTAGGAAAACTAAATATCTTTACTCCAGTGTAGTCAAATGAGATTTACCGTAATGTTAAATTAAAAATCTAAATTTAAGGGTCCGAGAAATTGCAATTATAATGGAATTCTTACTTCCCGTCAGTTTATATAGTGCACGGTTGGAAATCCATCATTGTTGAAGTAATTGACAATAGGACTGTTTTGACTGACATTGTTCCGTCATGACTACACCACTCTTCTTGTGCAGTCAACCAGTCAGACTAAGGAAGTTAGAAAAGTGTATGTTACCGGTAATATTACTTTGGTTGAACTGTCAATATCACCATATACCACATATTTATAGCTTGTTATTGGTTTCGATGCTTTCTTAATAACACATGCAAGTGCATGTTTTAAGTTTAACAGTTGTCACACCACAATGGGTTCCATATTAAAAGGATTAAGCTTATTTTGATTTTTTAAACCAATTCTGACAGTATAATGCCATAATTTGATTAGAATTTGTGATATATCTGTATACTGTAGATCTAAACTGTTTTCAAGTTTGGTTAACAGCTAAAATGTAGAAAGACATCACAGGAAATGTTACATTTGATGAAGGACTATCGTAAAATCTGAATTTTTAAACTATTGAGAATTGAAAATTCACCATTTCTCTTAGGTTTCAAAACTCCTATGACAAAAATTCCATAAAAGCTTCAGTTTATTAGAAAATTCTTGAAAATAGTTTTTTTTGACTCCCATGTGCGAAGCACAAAATGGGAGTCTTTGCAGTTAGTGTGTCTGTATGTGTGTATGTGTGTATGTGTGTATGTGTGTGTGTATGTGTGTCCGACTGTTCCACTGCTATCTCAAGAACCATACATCGGTTTTTGATGAAACTTGGTGCATAGATGCTCTGGGCCAATGCGCAGATTTGATTAGGTTTTGGTAAAAATCCATGCTCGTTAATTACCTAATTTGCATGATAATTAGCTAATTTTTAGCTGTTCTATGACTGTTCCACTGATATCTAAAGAACCACTCATTGGATTTTGATGAAACTTGGTACATAGATGCTCTGAACATATGCGCAGATTTGATTAATTTTTGGTAAAAATCCGTGCATATTAATTACCTAATTTACATGATAATTAGCTATTTTTTAGTGGTTCCATGACTGTTCCACTGATATCTAAACAACCACTCATTGGATTTTGATGAAACTTGGTACATAGATGCTCTGAACTAATGCTAGGTTTTGATTAGTTTTTGGTAATAATCCGTGGATACTAATTACCTAATTTGCATAATGATTAGTCAATTTTCGGTTTTTCCACTGATATCTCAAGTACTAATCATCACATTTCAAATGAAACTTGGTACATAGATGTCATACGACACTGCACAGACCTGATAGTTTTTATGGTAATATCAGTACATATTAATTACCTAATTTGCATAATTAATTAATTTTCAGCATTTGATATAAGTAGTTAGCATTACATTTCAATGAAACTTGGTACTTACATACTCAAGGACTATGCAGAGATTGATTGTTTTCGATAAATATTTGTGCATATTAATCACCTAATTTGCATAATTAGTTAATTTTCAGCTTTTCCATGGGTATCTCAAGTACTAATCATCGCATTTCAATGAAACTTGGTACATAGATCCTTTAGGACTATGCAGAGACCTGATTAGTTTTAGGGTAAATAATTGTGCATATTAATTACCTAATTTGCATAATTAATTTTCAGCTTTTCTACTGATATCTAAAGTACTAATCATTTACATTTCAATGAATCTAGAATTATGCAGACCCAATTAGTTTCCGGTAAATATTTGTGCATATTAATCACCTAATTTGCATAATTAACCAACTTTCACACTGATATCTCAGGTACTATACATCACATATCAATGAATGTACATGGATGCTGTAGGACAATAGACAGACCTGAATAATTGTGGGTTACAATCTGTACATATTAATTACCTAATTTGCATAATTAACCAATTTTAAGCTTTCACACTGATATCTAAAGTACCGTAAAAACTCCAAAATTTCGACCGGTTTTAAATAATTGGCGTTAGAAATGTGACATGTTTTTAGAGTCGTGGCCGAGTTGTAACTCAAAATCTAAACAAAGTCATCAATCAGTGAGTATTATGACAAGCAAAACAAAACATCAAGACGCGCAGAAGAGGTCAGCACAAAACTAATAGGTCAAAAGACAAAGCTGTCTCGCACTACTTAGGAAAACTTGCGAATGTTCGAAGTACAGGTACCCATTGGACAAAAGATACATGGAAGTTTAGCAAACTATCTCCCCGACCCAGTGCAATGTATCCGGTTAGAATCAAAGCTCACGTGTCCCTTATTTGAGGGACCAAATTCTGCCGTAAATTCGCCCTTGGATTAAAAAATAAAATGGGATTTAAGAAAATAAAATGGGACTTTTAAGGTGTATTTTGGCGTCATTTTTCGGACATTTCAATCAATCCTGCCGGCTAAAATAGAGTCTAAGTTTTACCGTAGTCATTGACGTCTGTCTATTCAAGAGTACACGTGTATGATTTTTATCGTGACTAGCGTGAGCGGGTAAGCTTCCTTTCGAGAATGAGCTGTTATCACTGTGAACAATGTTAAATTATTCTTCAGATGACCAGTTTATTTTTTAAAAACAACTAATTTTTTTATTTAAAAAAAAATCATGCCGTTTTCGCATCAAAATCCAAGCCAAAATATCGTACTACAACATCAATCTCTTCGCATTGCGTTCAATAACATTAACATATTTAAATAAGCTATGGTAATTTGAACACGTTGGCATCATCCAGCTTTTTGATTGGTTAATTAGCGATTTGACCTATTTGACCTAAGAGAACATGGCGGATATCCTACAGCATCAAACGTTTATACGAGACCGGAATCATTCGCTTACGATGAAACTTAGTTGACTTTTATTTGTATTTCATAACCATTCAACAAATTTATTTTGTGTACATTATTATAATCACTACTGAGTACAGTAATAATCAACAATTCAGAAACGCAGCATGCCGAGATTTTTGTGTTCGTTTTTATTTGAAACTTCGTTTATTTAGAATATATTTTCGTTACCAATAAAATAAAAATCTCTCAGTCAATCAGAAACCCGGATTCATGCCTTCGAGGAAGGTCCCGTTTGAACGCTCACATCGGTTTTTTTTTTCGTTTGGGGGGAAACTAAAACTGGTCGCAATTTTCGAATAAGAATGAGTCGGCAATTTTTAGTGGAGTCGAAAATTTGGAGGTAAATAAAACACCGAAACCCGGCAAATAAATAGCCAATCGAATTTTTAGAGGGGTCGAAATTTTGGAGTTTTCACGGTACTAATTATTCCATTTCAATGAAACTTAGTACAAAGATGCTCTAGGACAATGTACAAACCTAATTAGTTTGGGGTAAAAATCTGTTCATATTAATTCCCTAATAAGCATAATAATTCATAATTTTTTGGTTCTAATCACATTTCAATTAAACTTGGAGACATAGATTTTCTGTTACATTGCGCAGACCTCATTAGTTTTACACTCAAATCTGGTCATATTAATTTTCTGATTTGCATAATTAGTTTTCAGCTAAGTAATTTCGAATTATATTTAATGTGTCTCCAATACTCTCGGCACATGGGAGTTCTTTCTAAGCTTTCTTTGATTTATTAATTTTGTTACATTTTTTGTTTAAAAAAGTCATGTTTAAAGTGGATAACTCAGAATATATTGCATGAAGACATTAAAAATATACATTTTGTTTGAGTATTAATGTTACCAGTACTTGGTGTAGTCACAATCGCAGATGATCACCGTCATCACAGCCTTTCAGTTAACAAGCAGTTTAGTTTCGGTCAAGATTTGACCTGAAAAAAATCATTCCCCCACGACACTACAGATGTTGGGCAAGATTATTACTTAGTCGATAAATATCCATCGGTCAGCACATCGATTACGAATTTCCGTGATTGAAAGCTTAGTACAGGGCTTTTTCGTCGCTGGTCCACAGGGTTGCATCGACCATGTGCCTGCCATTATTCTATTACGTGTCGTCATTTAAGTGAACCGCCCTATGGTGTGTAAATTGATATTTTTGATTGGTCGGGCGATTGACCTCGTGTCACATTTTCATTAAACCGGATTCAGTAAAAAACACAGCGTTAAGTGGTCATGTACGTTCTATAAATCTAACCTTGCACACATAATCTTGTACTGATGTGTTTTTTGTCCAAGAAAGACGTTCCCTTTCATTTAACCCCCAGTTAACTCTTCGCGTCCTTGGTATTTGTGAGAGTTAAAAGATTTTTCAAACAAATGACAAGTAACTATATTGATTTGTGTCAAGCTGGGTGACCCGAATTGAAATATCAGTGCATGAACTCTGGATGTCATTGCCCAGTGCCGCACGTAATTCAAACGCGTGGCTATTAGAGTTCAGTCGAAATGTACGTGAATAATGCGATCGAAGTCCGCTGCCCAGAGTTTATTATATTATAGTAAAATTTAATTTGACGTATAGTATGTTTATGTTTGCGTAATTATTATGAATGCAACGCATTATCAAGTCAGTGATATTGAAATATTCACAGACTCAATACCCCGGGTCAGTGCCCTAACAATAGTTAAAAAAAAAATAATTATCATGAAAGCAATACATAACGAAGTACAGAGCCAGTACAATATTGTAAACAAATTTGCGTAATTAGAAAAGCAGTGCACTAAGTAAACGACGTTAAAGTTGATATATTCAAGCCAGTACAGAGTTGCATACAAGCACCGTCCCGTGTTGAGGGACGGTGATACAAGTTGCGTAATTACAGTACCTTAGGATATAATAACAATTTTACTAGTTTGACACGCGGGGCACGAAAGAAAAAAAGGTTGCTATTAAAGGTAACGCGCCAGTTCAGCGCATGACTTGGGGTCAAACTTCGGTCAACACACACTTGATGTCAGCATCGCCGCGCAACAAGTTTCGCAAAAAAGTACTTGAAGTTCAATTGCGTCCCAAAATGATGTCGCTGATCACTCAGTTGTCGCAGCGTGTGTTGTGTCATGTCCATGATGCACCTCATTTCGACTTTGGCTTGCTTTTCCTTCTTAGTGATGCGACCTCTCACCAATGTATTAAAACACTTTGAATTTATACTTTGCATGATTATATTTGGTCAACGCGAAACATTATTTTTTCTAAACATTTTCTGAGACCATTCTTATCAACGCAGGGTTATTTTTCCCGACAAGATGGGCTTCATAATATCTGCCATAACATCGCCCGGGCGATACCTAGAAAAATAAAAAAAGGCAGTGCAGCCAGACGGCTACTTTGTAGCCACGTGTTCATTGTTTTTTTGTTTACAGAGTGACCTTTGCCATTTCACTGTTTCATTTCAAGTGTAACATGGTGCGTGGTCCTTGACGCAGTGCGTGTTCTCTGCCCGACTATACGCCATGAATGTCGCTAGCCACGAGTCTCAGAGGCACTAATAAAACGTCCTGTAATCGTGTTCATTGGAAAACAAAACAAATCACTAATAAATTTATGAAAACAGCTCCTTTTTGAATCGATCAAAAAGTACTCTTTTAATTCGCGCACCAAAAACCAATAATTTCCGTTTTTACGCTATTAATTCGTGCACTATAATTATTAAAAAATAATTATTTTTACTATCGCGAATTAATCGAGTTTTTACGGTAGTTCAATTATTCCAGTAGCGTTAAAAGTCTAAAAATGGTGATCATTATGAAAAGTAGTTGGTGAATTCTGGAGCTTTTGTGAATGGATTACCTATTTGTTTCAACTTTGAATCTGTGTATGCGTCCTACCTGTATCACAAACATGCCTGGCCTTATCACATTTCAACTTCACACATACAACAGACATATGCACTTTTTGTTTCAAGATGACTGATTGGCAGCCATTTTTGTGCTTAAAATTCATCAAAATTTCTGCCATTCAGAAATCAAATAGCAAGGAAACACTAGCTTGATTTGTTTCTGCCTGAATTAACATAATTCTGATGTGTATTCTACAACAGTTAAAATCTTGCATGAATAAAAATATACAATTTATTATCACAACATTTTTTTAAATATCTGCAATGTACAAAATATGTATATCTTTGTCTGTAGGCATTAGCTGGGAATCTAGATGAGCCCGATTCAGCTTTAAGAAACAGAATGGACAAGTTATACTCAATATTTACATTTTACCATGGCTCCATCTCTCAAGTATTACAGGTAAATAAAACACCATTCTGTCCATGTGTAACTTGTCGCTGTTACTGAAAACATTGTGGTATGAAAATAGGTCATGATGTAGAGTAGAAGAATGTACATTTCTTGAAGAAATGAAATATTAAGTTGTACTTTGAGATGGTATCTCGTAAATCGCCTTAATCTTCCTGAGAGACAAAATCGCAAAATTTTGGACCAGTGAAAATTTCTCTGGTGTTCTACGACACGCAGTATCAGCGACATTCGCAAAATTGTGTTATACCATAAAATTCTAAAATCAGGAAAATTTGTGGCATTGAAAATTTAAGTGGTTTACAGTATTATATGACCTGAAAATATTTTTAAAAAAATTATAAAACATTTACTTTATTAACTTGCAAGCTTCTTGGGTACAGTAGTGTGTGTGTTTATTGACTTTTAAGCAGCCAGATAAGATAAAAAATAGGTGAAGGTCACACCTGGAAAAAACATAATAAACATATGAATGAAGTGGGTATTGTTTACCTGACCTGTTGAACCACTGTGCCCTGTTAAGCTACGTCATTGTTCATTTTCATGTCATCGAAATAATCTGAGAATTATTGTTTTGATATTCTATTAGTGAAATATTACTGCAATCCTAGATTGTCAGAGAATTTTCTAAACTACCCATCAGCGATATTTCTCACAGAATTTGTTAATGTTTTTTTTTTTAATGTCAATGTAGTACATTCAAGTGCTATGTGCAAGGAACTTAACACTAAACTATTATTTTTCCCTGACTCTTACAAGAACTTTAAGAAGACCCATTCCCAAGAATAAATAAGCAAAACAAAATAATCAATTACCACCTTTTACATATGCAGAAAAATGATATTAATTAATTTCAGTACAGATTAATATGTATGCTTGAAAGGCGTGGACCGAGTGTTTGTCGCTAAAATTAAATACTGTAAAATACTTTGTTTTTTCGCTTGCAACTAATTTTCGCTGAAGGAATGATTCAGTGACAATAAAATCTAGCGAATATACTTTTTTTCTATATTTTACATTCAACTTGTAAAAAATCCGTGAAAATAAATTTCATACAAAATGCCAAAAAGTCTTTTCAGTGAAAATTAATTCCAGCCAAAATAAAGTATTTTAAAGTAATTTAATTTAATTTAAAGCATGAATTTCTTTTTTATACAATGTTGAAAATATGATCTTTCAGAGAGGAACATAGAGTCAGGATACCCATCAAAATTGTGTATATAGCACATTCTTAAACATAAAAGTACTCACAAAAGAAAACTTCCGTGTATGTTTTGATGTCACTACAATGCTCTGACCTTTTTTTTTCCTATTGTTACGTTTGATTTCACACTTACAGGTAATACAGGATTTCAAGAAGTTTGGAAAATGGTATATTAACCCCATTGCTTTAACAATTTGCTTTGAATTGACACAATTACTCTTAATTGCTTTAATTTCATTAAGAGATAAATATTTGTGAGTCAAGTTAATTTTTATTGCAGCAAACTTTCTATTGGCAGTCTTGAAGACAACGAGTCACATTGACTTCACAGGGATTCTAAGGAGTCACTGTAACTTTCACTGGGATCATAGGGAGTCATTGGTTTTCACTGGGGTTTTAGGGGGTCATATTGACTCTCACTCAAGTTATAGAGAGTCACAGTTACTTTTACTGAGCTAATAGTTTCAATGTAGGCCTAGGGATTCCAGATGACTTCCACTGGGGTCCTAGGGAGTCGCATTGACTTTCACTAGGGTGTAAGTGTATCATATTGGCTTCCACCAGATTCCAAGAAGGTCACAGTGACTTTCATAAAAAGTTGTCTTCCTTTGAATTAGACAAAAAAAAAAAGATTTGGTTCTACACCTGAGATGCTACAAAGAAAAGAATATGCCTTTTTTTTCTTGTTGTTTTTACAATAACTGCTGATCAGAACAAATTATTTCTTCTTTTTTTTTCGCTCTTATCAAATAGTGGCAAAGGTAAAGCAGTTGACAGTTAACTTATCTTCCATTTATCCCTAGCGCTGTGGCGGTATTAAGAAGAAGTTCTTGGCTGAGATGTCCCAAATTTGGGAATGTTACCTGCCCCATGCTAATCACTACGGTTTAGAGCTGGAAACAGTATTTGATCCGCTGCCAACACTACATTTACCAAAGGTATGTAGGCATAGTCTGAGTGTACACTGCATTGTAATAGTGTGTTAATTAGTGAAGATTTCATACTTTATTATTCACAGAGATTTAACTTTGCTGTTTTTCACTGCTAAGTAATATCTGCTAAAAATTAAATTTAATGAACATGTTGAATTACTTAACTTAAAGCGGGGGAGTCATCACCTGCGCATGCGTCAGATGGCCATAGAGTGTCATTGTTTACAAACATGTGTCCACCCATGAGCCTTTGCGTTTTCAGCGTGTGTTGTTATCGTCGCATGGGACTCAATTCCAGCGCATGCTCAGGTGACGACCCTCCCACTTTAAAATCCAGTGACTATACTCAAAATATCAAAATAGTGAAAATAAATAGTTTTACAGTATTGTATTTTGTTAAAATATTATTGAATTGTGTGCAATAATCCAGGGCTACTTTACAAATACCAGCAAATCGGAATATATCTTCATAGTGCTTGTAGCACCTATAAAGACTTGGATGTTTGTGTGGAAATTAATTTTGCTCAAAGCAACCTTCCGCAAAAATAAGATCCACACAAAAATAAAATATTTCAAGTTTTAATATGTGTTCTTATATGTGTATATTTTTCAAATGTTGGTTCAATTTTACTTAAAATTGTCTTATCTTTGGTTACGATAACTCAACAATTTTTGAAAATCTTCTCAATACCATAAACTGTCAACCAAGTTCAATTTCGATGTGACTAGCAAGTGCAATTTTCAAGACAAATTATGGATTAAAATTGTGTTAAACATTGAAATAAATTAAGACAATAATACTGCCGATAATGAGAACCAGATGTTAGTAATATGCTCTTCCAAAGTGTAGAATCTCTCAACAAATCAAGAAAAGTTAGATAAAAATTATGTTGATAAACTATTTGTTATCTGTTGTAGGGATGTGCGTCATTATATTTGAAAGCATCTCACATGTTACAATGTTGTCAGCGTTATCCCGGTGTCATTGCTTGCTGCCTTATTCACAATAACAGGTGAGAACTGTTACACCATTGTCATATGTACCAGTACATCTTGTAAAAATTTATTAAGAAAGATCAATGTTGCAAAAGCTCATTGTTGCACATGATTGCGTTAAAAATGTAACTCAGTGAAAAATTATACTTAGATTCAAAGAAACTAGAGAATACAGGGACAGGTAACTAGGATAAACATCAACAACTAAACTTATATGTGCAACATCTATTGGTGCCTCACATTCTATTTCATAAGCATCTTGGTACATGCAACAAGTCTACAGCTGCCATATCCCACATTGCAATGTCTTTCTGTCTTCTGCAGGTGGTAGTGCATGTAACAATTGTGTGATCTCACCCATGTGTTGTTATAGCGTCCTCATGTGGTAGTATAGCATCCTTATCAGTGGCTCATCCAGAATTTTTATGAAATGAAGACCTCCCTTAAATTATGCTTGCAATTTTCTTTTAAATGGTGCCACTGATCGTTTCTCATTCCAAAACTCGTTTTCATTTATGATTTTCATTCAAATTATGCATGTCTGATGCATTCCTAGTTCATAATAGTCAATAATTTTTTTGAAAACATATTTTTCTCGAGAGTATTCAGTATTTCAGGACCCCACCCTGCTTAGTTGCATTGCTGGGAAATTCACATATTTTTTCCAGGTTATAGATCAGACAATAAAAGACGTTCATGACAGACTTCAGGTTCAGAAAAATTGCGAAATAGGCCACAAATTTTGTATATACCGGTTTGTTGCAAATACTAAGTGGATTTGAGATTCTTTAAAATTACTTCACCGGAGAAAATGTTGACAAATAGTGGCGAGTCCCCAAAAACAGCATTATCTATCAAATTGCATTTATTTTCTTTCAGTGTCCTCTGTACACAGCTGCCTTCAACTCTAGTATCCAGACTTATAATCCTAAAACCAAACCAAAGCAATGTAAGTCAGCATAGTTTTAAACTTGTTTTAATGTTTATTTTGAGCTAGTAAATATTTGCAAGAATGATGTATGATTTAATACAAGTAATTTATCAGAATTTCTCGTCTCTAGTAATATTTCTGTTTTCTCATATCTGTTTATAGCATCCCTCAAAGTCACAAGAAACAGGTAAGTTATTATTTAATGGGAAAATGGTTTTAATGAGATGTGTCAGAAACTGAATATGCAAATGACATGTGCCTGCAGATTAAATATGTTAATGAGTTATCCAAGGTACTTACTAAATATGCTAATGAGGAGTACCTACACACTAAATATGGTAGTGAGCTATGCATGTAAACTGAATATGCTAATGATGTGTACCTGCACACTAATTATGCTAATAAATATGTCTGTATACTAAATATGCTAATGAGGTGTACCTACACACTAATTATGCTAATGACTATGTGTTTATACTAACTATGCTAATGAGGTGTACCTACACACTAATTATGCTAATGACTTTGTCTTTATACTAAATATGCTAATGAGGTGTACCTACACACTAATTATGCTAATGACTTTGTCTTTATACTAAATATGCTAATGAGGTGTACCTACACACTAATTATGCTAATAAATATGTTTGCATACTAAATATGCTAATGAGGTGTACCTACAAACTAATTATGCTAATACTATGTCTGTATATCAATCATAGACCATCTGACCATCTCTTTTTTATTACAGACTTCAGACTGCCATTTGGAGTAAGGATACTATCGGTTTACCTCACTGAAAGTGAATATGCACAGTTCAATCGCCAAAAACAGGATGTGAAGGGAATACGTGTTTGCATGGATACGCCAGATGTCTCAAAATTCAGGCCTGAAATTCAAATCCACTCTGATAAACGAGGCTTTGAGGATTCTTCTCGTGCATCTTTCAACTTATCAGAAAGTAGCGATATTTCGATGCCTTCTGACTTTGAGTCAGACATGTCTGTTAAATATTTAAGATTTTCTACAACAGACAGTGAAACTCCTTCAAGACAAAGCATTGAGTCAAGCATGTCTAATGAGTCCCCATTACCAGTAGATGTGGATCTCCGACCACGTAAAAAAAACAACAAACTAAGCTGTCAGTGTTCAAATAGAGATAGGACTGCTGCCGACGGCAACAACAGATGCCATTGTAGAAAAAAAGGGTTGAAAATGGATTTCTCATCAGAAAATTTAACACATTTAATCAAGACTATTTCGGGAAGTTGGGTACAGGATTTTGCGAAGACCGAGGGAGGGGATGATTATACAAAGTGCAATGGGGATATTTCGGTTGCAGATGGGTGGAAAGTAGGTGATGAAAAGCTACACCAAGGCGCCAGCAACATTGGTCGAATTAACGAGTCGCCAAATGAGAATACGTTTACTCCTCAAAGAAAGGATTCTTGGGACAATATTGAACCTAAGGAAATGTCAAAGTTGAAACTGAATGGAATGACTGCCTCAACGCCCAAAGGTAAACAAAGCAATGCAAATAATGGCGTCCTGCTGTCCAATCAGGTTGGATGTAACGACAAGAATGAGAACGCTGTGAATAATATGAAAATTGAGACTCTTAGTGAGGATACTCCAATTACAAATGTTAGTGACAAGGAAAATAAAAGTGCACTAGACCTCAAACAGGAAAATATGTTGAATTATGCAAAAAAGGATCATATAGCGAATGGAGTTGATGTTATTACGAATTGTAATGAGCATAGTGACGTCAGTGTAAACACTGCCAGTGACTCAAAAGGAGGGATAAAAACCCCAAACGGTTGTGTAATATTGCTGAATGATGTTAATATCGATACTGTTTCGAAACTTGTTGACACTCCCGTACCCCCCATCCATGTGAATACTCACCTTGAGACAAAAGTGGAATCATTTGTCCATACGGATAAAGGTAAAACAATGGAGCACAAGTCAATACAAGATGAAATAACTAGTGTCGATAGATCTCAACATCTGAGGAGGGAAAATGAGAACAGCAGTTCAGAAACAGTTCAAAATGAAGACGAACTGTCGTCAGGGGTGGCTGAAATTAATATCACGGAGAACACTGATGATGGTAATTTACAGTCAAAAGAAAGTGCTGAAAAGAATAAGGTAAGTTTTTTGGAGCATTAGAACTTGGACTTAAGGTTACAGATACTGTGGTACCCATCTTAAAGTTATATCTCCACTTTGCATTACATCCTGTGAACGTCATGAAAAATGATTAAATCAGTTGCCATGGCAACAAATCCTGAAATATTGGATCTCTGAAGCTCGTCTGCACTTCACAAAAGTAATAACCAAATTAAACATAATTTTTATTGTTGTAATAACAGTAAATTATTCAGGGTCACTTTATATTATTTTCTTAAGAACTATAAAACATTTTTGATGCTTACAGGGGTCAGTAAGAGTTTTTCTGCAGATCTTGTAAAGTGAGATACAACTTTAACAAGAAATTCCTCTGTTAAACTGTACAGCTTTAAACCTCTATATACTGAACACTTATGCAAAAAAAAATACCTGGTTGTGGGACAACCACTTTCAATATTTGTGTGGCTTCAGTTTTCTAATAATTTTCATGGATTTTTAACCAAATTACATGTACTATTATATTTGCATTTATCTGGAGGTGTGTGTCAAAGTTTAAAACTGATCTTTTTTTCAGCGAAATGATTAGACTGCACTGAACTGTAAATTAACTTTGATATAAATATTGTGATTTCTCTAAAAAAAAAAATTGATTGTCACATGAACAATCAGTTTCTAAATGTTGTTATCCCATGGCGAAAAGAATTGCCCAGGGCAACCAGGTAACCACCAATTTTGAACCTTGCTTATGTAAATTGAACAGTTTTTCAGACCACGCTATTTGGTGTTCAGTTTACACAGGTGTAACTGTATCGATACAAGTCATAGCTATTAAAAATAATATTTTTATGTCCAATGCAATACAAATTCCATGATAAATGTATATTAATAATTCATATGATGTAAATGCATTTTTCCAGATTCCTGGCTATGTCAACGTGAGTCTGTACGTACAAGGACACTCTAAGATGAGCCTTCTGTGTCTGACTGATAACTCGGTTGTCAAAGATGAAACCATTATACGATCTCTGGTATATATACACTATATTTTTTCTATTTGTAGCGCATGTTTTAATGATCCAGTATATAATATATGCAATATTTTTCATTCTTGTAATGAAATGAATTGAAAGAGAAGTTATAGGGTTCCTCTGTCTGATAAATAATTCAAATAATTTTTCTCCAATATTTCCTGAACTTGTGTATATTATCAATCGATGTATAATCAGTTCAATGTTGGCAAGTGAGGCACTAAAAATGTTAAGATATTGATGAAAATGTGCCTTCAAAATCCACATTGGCTTAAAAGGCAGTGGTCGTTGCAGCGCGTCCTGTGCGATATGGGACTCAATGCAATGTACACAATACATGTATAATACATTGTTAAAATTCAAACGCTTGTTGCGCAACAACCATTTCCGTTTAACTTGATATGTCAAGAATGACTAGACACTCGGATACAAAATTTAAACCTGTCTACTTATAATAAAGCCATTGCTCATAATAAAACAGATGTGTTATACTGTAACACTTCAATATTTATTTAGAGTGAGTGTGTTGTATAAATCATCATCATTTTACTTTTTCCTTCTTATTTTGGTTGGTATTAAATGTTGGTCAATAAACAAGACATTATCAAGTTGAACCCACTTCAAGTGTTGATTCTTTGCCAAAATTGAGTAAAACGTCATGATTTGGAACATATGTTTTATTGTAATATTATAGATAATGATTACTAGTACTTGAATTACTACTGAGTGGCCAGTTGTTTTCTCGGGAATCAGAGTTTTGCTCTATTTTTTAGTTTTATTAGTTGACCTGGGGGCAAAATCTTGGGGTCAAAAATATCATGTGGTGTGAATCAACTATTGTGGAATATTGCAACAGCTGAAATAGAAAATTACGGATATCTGAGCTGCTCATATGATATTTGTTGTTATTTTTTCTCAGTGGAAGTCTGCTCTCTCCCAGTTGGGAGAATTAGAGATACAGGTGAATAATGTACTAGAGCGACAGAAACATACAAAGGTATGTAGTCATCATGTGTAGAAACTGCATCTTCAACTTACTGCCATTGTAAGGGATGAGCCATTTGAAATTTTGAGGTCAAGATGGAAAAAAAAAATTGTAGCCAGATTATATATTCATGAAAACGTATTTTAATCACAAATCTTCAAGACCCATAATTACAATTGGTCCACTTCTAGTTGGCATTAAAAAGACTTGTGATGCAATTGTATTGATATCTACGTAGCAGTGTTTCTTTCGAATTGCTGGGAACTTTTAATGAGATGAGTTCTCAAGAGTTACAGATGTTATAAATGACTTCCTTATTCAGAAAATGTACAATACCCGGTACATTCAGATACTTGTCTCCGTTCACATCGAAAGCAACACCCCACATAGCAATCTACATAGCAATGAACTGTGCTTGTGATGGAAATTTAATCTCATCATTCAGGCATGATTTGTGTTACTGTAAAATACTTTATTTTTGCTTGGAATTAATTTTCACAAACCACTCAAAAAGTCGTTTCAGTGAAAATTAATTCCAGCTAAAATAAAGTATTTTACAGTATTTGTTTTTTCCTTATTTATGACTACATTCAGGAAATGTGGTATAATTATAATAAGTGATCTTATGGACAGATTTACTGCCTGACATTTCGTAGTCCTGTATTTCGTCTTTATGTGACTCAATGTGTTGTGGTGTTGATTGTTAGCCTGAAAATGATAAAATAAGTGAGGGAGTTGTCACCTGCGTATGCGTCAGATGGCCATAGCATGTCAATGTTTACAAACAAACGTGTTGTTATCGTCGCTTGGGACTCAATTCGCATGCGTGCACAGGTGATGACCCTCCTGCTTTAAGTGGGGCACACAGAAATTAACGATTGGGTCAGTGGAGTCAGCTTTATTCTTTCCTGCATGATAAAGTATTTAGTAAGGCTGCAGTATATAGGTATACGTGTCATAAATCATGTTTACTTTCATAGCAGGGCAGAGCTAGAAAGTATAACTACCTGAGATTTGACACTGAGGAGAGAACACTCACAGGTAAGACTGTCAACCTTTTAATATACAAATGCTTTCCCAACTCAGAAAAATTAAGTTGTAATACCGGTAATATCATTAGTTTATGATTTTTACTTTGTAAGTTTTTCATGTATATGAGGATAACATCATAGTTCTGTCCAAAAAATATTAATTAAAGTTTATCAGAATCATAATTTGATCAATCTTTGAGATTGATTGGTAAATAGCTGGATATTGCGGCTGTATAGAAATTAACATAGTGAGTTCATTGTGTCAGGAGCCATGTTGGTTACAGAGTTACATGTGTGTGGTACCAGCTGGGATAGGATTGAAACCACTGATCTGATAAGTGGACTAGCTCTCTGGTCCATAGCAGAAATTGTCGTTATTATGATTTCATTGTTTTGTTTTAGGTAATCAACTTGAACCTGTATCCAGTAGCGACCATGCATTATGTGAAGTCTCTCAATTGATACACGAAGATTTTGCCATGTCAGAAACCACTACAGATGTCACCCTAAGGTAGACATACCCTCATGTGTTAAATTGTACGATGATATACCAGGATGAAAAAATGTATTAGGGCAAACTGTCTTTCAATATTGTCCTCGTTGTCAACAATTTTTTGTGTAACATAAGTGTCAGTCGTTTTATCAGTTTTATCATCTTCTTTCGTTTCAGAAATTGTTTTACCACAGTGTATGGCAAGCACACTTTGTCTCACGAAACCTACTTCCAACCGAAGGACATTATCCGCCCAAGTCGAGGTGCTCCATCAGCTCAAGACCCAGCCCTTTTATTAGAGCCCACAGCACACCAGAAACTACAAAAGGACTACAATATTAGATTACTGTAGTCATATTATGACTTTCCTGTGTGTTTCATTGGTCACTGGCTCATAGGACGGCGTGCCGTGGCATTCCCCACCGACTGTCAGCTGAAGAACGCCACCATGGAGGAACAAAATGAATCGTCATTTACGTAATATTTCTACGCTACAGAGGGTGCTATATTTGATGTTTGTTTGTCAACCATTTCTTAACTCCACACCTACTGATTTATAATTTATAAACTGCGGCAATCACATCTCTGTGTATTTTTCTTTACAACCAAACATTTTTATGCCAGTACTTCAGTCCTTACCTCATAAACCCCTCATTTTTTTTTGGGGGGGAGACAAATTTGCATGAATTTCGTGATTCTGAGATCTAATGGCAGAATGCAGTTAGCATAAAGAACATACTCACTTTTGACTCCATTGAAACAAATATTTCGCCTTTAGCAGCCATTTTGAAATTTTTCTCTGATTTTTGAAAAGTTAATTATAAAGAATGGCTCCACAAAGAAATGTTTTAGAAAAAAAAAATGTGCCTTTGATGTTTTTGTTGACCCTTTGAATCTATTCTGATCTAGAAATGTGTTACTATAGCAACTGTAGGGGACATGAGTGACATTTGAACTGATACTGAGTATCTTTCATATATGTCTGTTTTATAAATTCATTCAAAAATATTGGCTGGTTTCCTACCATTTTATTTACTTTTTTTTTTTTTAAATAAGACTGTTATTTAATATGCGATACCTAAATATGCATGCATGGAGTGTGATTTTTATATGCTGTAAAAACATATTTCTTAGTTCATTTACATAATTTATTTAAATCTGTATAACATTTTAATTAAATAGGATGTCCCTGTGTCTAGAAAATATAAGAATAGTACAATTTAAACTTGCTGTTCTTGTTATATGTTTGATGTATGTTGGATAGAAACAGTGATTCATAATAATGTGTTGTTGCAATACAGTAGTAAATTATAATAATATACAAGTATACTGGTATATGTGAAGAGGCTACATGGGGGGGGGGCTATAAAAAGGCGGTGGCTTGTAAAGAACTAGTGCATTTACTAAAGAGTCTCAAATCATCAGGGAATTGTTCTTGTTTGGGGGGGGGGGGGTTTCAGTTGTTTCATTTTTATTTCTTACTGTGCAATTGTTCATCAAAAATAGCAACATCAGAAAGACACCAAACCGTAATGAAGCGTATTTTTTTTTAAGAATTATGCAAGGTAGTGAATAATCAGTGAAATGTATTACAGTTATTTCCAGTGTGTTTAAACTTTCAGTTCCTTGCCAATGTAGACTGTGACTCTGCCATGAGCACCTTGGCGAGAACTCCTGTGTCCAGCAGTATAATAACAAATATCACTGAGGGGAGCATAACAAAGGCAGAGACTGGAAATCAAGTCTACAGTGTGACGCTATGATGATGTCTGGTTGTATAATTTTGGATATTGGCCTGAGACAAAATTGGAAACAGATGATTCCTCTAAAAAGAATCGTCTGTGATATTTGAAAAAACTCACATTATATTTCATTCAGGGACCAGGTAAAATGGTCTCATATTATAAGGCAATGATCACCGCCTACTTTGAAATTTTGTAGACATAAACAATCTGACCCCCACCTTGCTATGTGTAGTATGGGACCAGCATCGAATGCACCTGGTCTCAATGACGCACGCCCTTCAAATAAGAAAATAATGTTCATTGAATACCTACTGCAAAGAAACCCAACACTTTTAAAAATATTAAGACACGTGTTTAATTTTCAGTACTATGATTGTGCAGAATAGATGTTTACACATTCTTTTGTGTTTTAATGTTTTTTACTTTAAAATATACTTGTATGTTGATACATGGTAATAAAATCAATTGAAGTATAATTAATGCATTGTGTGATATTATTCATAATAATTAAGTATTTAGTTTTTTTTCATCCAACGTATTATATACAGTTTGCTGTGAAAACAACATTTTTATTTTACGACAAATCATAATCATTAGTTGGTTTAATAGGAGCCACGGTTTTGTATCAACACGCACTTTTAAAAAGTATATATTTTCGTCCATAGTGCCCTACTAAGGGTGTAATTTTGTAAGAAGTTTAATATTCCATGTATCTCTTCAGCTCAACTCCAGAGTCAATGTAATTTGATTAAATTGTTAGGCATGTGACCTTTATTTTGTGCTTCCCTGCATGGACTAGGGTATTATATTTTATCCAACCTGTTGATGAATGTTGTATTGTGGTAGGTAAAGCATTAGGGAATGGAAGCAATACAATGACATCAGTTCATGGTTTGGTTTAATCACAGTCTTATAATCTTTAAGCCAATGTTGGGTTCTATCCTAATTGTGAGGGAATGTTACCATTCCGTTCTTTGGACGAACAGTGGTATTTGTAGCATATAAATTACAGAAATGCATGTTGTGATTCGTTATTGCGAAGAAATCAGAATATATTATCTGCTAGTTTGTATATTTCACGTTTTGCATGGTCTGCTGATGTATTATTTTTTTGCCTAGCTCTACAAAAATAGGATGTGTGGTGGTGCTTGGATGCTAATGAAAACTGACCAGCAGGGCATTTCTTTGAAGTTCTCAATTTTCCAGAGACAATCACTCATTTCCTCCAGCCTTTAACTTGTTTTTATACTCTGTGGGTGGGACATTGACATAGTTGAATAAAATACCCCTTCAATTTCAAATCTTGTAAAGTGAAAAAAAAAAAATTGCATAATTGACAGTAAATGAATTGTGCTGAGAATATTCTAGGCATATTTAAAATTAATTCAAAATTTAAGGTTAGCCTTTCAAAAATCCAAAATCAAGCTTAAACCCTTTGTGTGAGCAAAATTTGCCCCTCAAAATGCAGGAAATAGCGTTTCAGAAGGTCTAGATTTCAACTTTTTTAAGGGGAGCATGCCCCAGACCCCCTAGTGAGGGCGCGCCTTCGGCGCAACTTTGGTGAGCAGATCTTGCCCCCCCCCCCCCCATGCAAAATTTCCTGCCGTCGCCTCTGGATTTGTATAACTTAAATATAAATCGCCAGGATAAATCGAAATATCAGATTTGTTTACACAGACGTGAACGTACAGATTGAGCGGCAACAATCCTAACTGATAATGATAATATATTCTGATTTTAACGAACCTACAGGGACCCCGGATGTAACTCCGCGTCAGGTATTCTATTCATATAGTATTAGTCGTATATTTTGTAAATTTGATTTGAAACAATACAGTAAATTGCAACTAATTCCGAAATATTCTAGTTTATGTAAAAGTATGAATGACTAACTGAGTCAAACGAATTCTAACTACATGAAAATGGGACTTGGACTTGGACTTGGACAACCGCCATAGAGGGCGTCAACTCAAAGTTATTCTCTGAATCCGATTTCACAGGAAGTTACGTTAGTTTTCCGGGAAATGAAAACAAAAAGTTGAATTTACATTTCTGTACGTGCTGTTGAAATCGTCAAATAACAAAGCAGAAATGTTTGACGCGCTATTTAACCAGAATTAAGCAGCAACGGCCCAGCCCGACCCCACCTAGCTGTATGTTAGGATATGTGAACAATCTTCTAAATTACTGCGTCCGAAATCGGTTTGGCTATAGACCTTACACTTTGCTTATGTTTTCTAAGGTCCATGGTTTGGCCAACTTCCAACATTTTCTCAAACTACAATTAATGTTGTTTGCGGGCTTTCTACTTATTAAGTAAGAGTGAAATAATTATTACTTTTTTTTGTTAGTTTAAAAATACATTTTTTTACTCAGTGCGAATACAGTAGTTATAAATGTAGCGAAGTGTGAATATTCCGAGTATATATATATAATTCGCCAGGAATATCGATAGACAAAGTATTAGGTTTTATATATATAACAAAAAAGTACTAAAATACTAGAAATATAAATAGTAATTCGTTATTATTTGTATAAATGTAAGTACGTTACTCACACTTAGCCGGCTTAACTGTACGGCGCATACGTGACATGAAATATTTACAGTGTGTATACTCATGGAAGGCAGTACTGCATGCCATGGTATAATCAAATTTACAAACGGCGAATGAGTCATTTGTAATCTATTTTTAGCCACACTACGTCGAAAAAACGATGACACAAACGAGACCATGCATTTGTATAATCCTGTTTAAAATAGCATAAACTAATCTTATAAATATTATCTATAAAAGTACGCACGGTGCAGACACCCTGTTCAGTGGAGTGATCTGTTGGCACCGCGTATGCAACGCACAACGACTACCAAATCATAATAATTCCCGATAACACTTGCCATCAATATTTAAACACTATTCGTCCATACTGTATTATTCCCCGATGCCAGGACAAATCTGTAAGTACATTTTGTTTATATATATGTTTGTACATGTTTTAAAATATAAATTACAGCGCCCAGTCGTGGCTCGGCATTGTGTTCGTCGTGGAATATATTGTTATATAGCGTTATTTTGCTGTTACAACAAGGTTGAGGGCATCCCTATTTATTTTCGTCAAATAAAACTTTATACAATTAATAGGTAGATGGAAATATTGGACAAGCTTTCAGTAGAGGTAAAAACTATAGGGACTGATAAATATAATTTAGATTATACTGGTATATTGTTTTAGTCACTACCTTTATAACGAATTTCTTGATATAATGAACATATTGCACATCTCCCACTCATAACAAATCCAATGTATTATGTGATTCGTTATAGTGAACACTTCGCTATAACAAACTCATTGTATATGCCCTCAAAAGAGGTCGTTATAACGAAGTTACAGTGAGGGTGATCGTACTCCTTGGTAATATAGAGGGTTAAAGAATATTTATAAAACCCGTGAACACGTGCTCTCGGTGCAACAAAAAACATTCCATTCGCCATTATATCAATCAATCAATCAACTATTTGTTTTACCTAATATTGTATCTTTGTAATTTACAAAACAACAGAAACTAGGTATGGAAATCAGAAATAGCCGATGCTAATCTAGTCTGATTATATATATTTATAAATTTCACAATTTCAAACTCTAATGAGAAATTTCTATTGGCCGATTAAATAAAATTGGAACATCTTCAAATTACGTCGTTGTGCACCGTGCTCTTTGATTGGCTTGTTTGATTCAACTACCATTGAAATTTATAAATATTAATAAAGATGAACGGAATGCCTTTGTTGCGCCGAGAGTATAATGTAAGCCAATATTAATAACCAAAATAGGGAGTGTGAATATACTCTTTCAGTATTACACTTTTATATACGCTTTAATTACTTGTCTGTATTCAAAAAATGACACAATGCATTTTATTATACAAACAACAGTCGCAACGATCTTTGTCGCGTATCGGGGCATCGGTGAGTCACTAGCGGATTCGTTCTTGTTCGGACGGTTTCATTTTATTTTATTCTCAATTTTATTTTATCTAACATCTATAGGAAATCTGAGTCAAACGTACGATACCTGACAAATAATATTACACAGAATAACAGTGCTCGAAACGTATTGTTTTAATATTGAATCATTTTAAATTATATGCTTACGTCGCCTAGTGACGTCAAATTCACTGTTGCTGTGATTGGTCTGGCGGAGTTTATTCAATTGTTTTTGTTCCTGAATATTCTTTAAAATTTAGATCATAACCACATCTGTGTGCAACCTAAAATTAGTGTATGTATAACCAGGATATGTTAATTTGCTCGAAGTTTATTAATTAAAAGTTAAGGAACGCAGCACATTGTGGGAGGGAGTTTCCACCAGTAATATTTTTTCTTAGCCTTAAACTTGGGACTCATTTCCTGTGTTGTATTCTGCGAATTGCAATATTTATATAAGCAATCTTATCATCAATACAATGTAAACCTTCATTCCACTTCATAGATGACCAACTTTCAACTTGAATGTGACGCATAGTACAAATATTGAAGGTCGTTTTAGTTTACTGACCGTGGCGTAAACTTGAAGTATGACCCACGGAAGTGTTTGCCCCGGTCACGCTCTACTTAAGATTTTACCTGATTGGGTATCCAACCTTAACATCTAACAGTCAGACCAATCAGAGAGAAGCTTGTTTGTTTGTTTGTTTGTTTACATCGAATCTTCAATACGTATAAGCTGGGATGTTGTTCAGTACAGTCACGGTTACGGTCTTCTAGTAACCGTGTTACAGGGTGGTGTGGTTAATTATTTTGACATAGAAATATTAATAGAGCTAGTGGAATACCGGATAGTTTCTTGGCTATTTTCGCGAACGGAGCCAGTATCAACGGAAATGACTACTTAAATCTGAGTGTATTGATAGACCATGGCATTTAAATACTATGTACACGTAGAAATATAAAACCAAAGGAATGCCAGCACAATAGTTTATGCCGTCCACATCAGAATATATTTTAACTATTGATATATACTCAACGAAGTGGTCGTCTTAAGGAAAAATATAGTATTTGTCCCCTTATTATTTTTACGCGCTTGGGGGAATTTAAGGGGAATTCGTACTCAATTGTATACACAAAGTTTAATAACAAAGACATATTTACAAAATTATCCCAAAATTTCAGCAGAATTTTCAGTTTATGCAGAAAGGAAATGAATCTCCCGGGCTTATTCTTTTGGCATCCCATGGAAGAGGGCGGTTACGGGGTTACTCCCATAGTATGCGCCGCTGTTTTGGCCCCAATTTTCACGGTCAGGCCGATTTTATGACCTCCAATTTGATGAATTTCGGCCATTTTTAGGCAAATCAGGTGAGTACCTGAGTATATAGTATATAACTTTTATCAGGAACACATCACAAAAAGTCAATATAGAGGGGTTTTATTTTTATTTTCATTTGAATCACAATTTACTGCGCACACATTTTAACATATAATACATGGTTAGAGGTTAATGTCAAAATGTAGTGTATTACAGTTGGCGAAAAATATTTTACATACACCTAACTCCCGCACCTTTGCAACATTCTCAGATACTTTCCTACTTTCCTAGATCTTACGACAAAATCGTACGCGAATCGTACGTGAATCGAACCGTACGCTGTTTTCACAATCGTTAGCAAACAAATTAATACCGTCACGAATACGTGAAAGCCCGTCAGCGGCGGATCCAGAGGGGGGGGGGGGGTCAAGGGGGCCATGGCCCCCTCCAAACGCATGAAAATGCATCTGGATTACGCATAGCATCGTTCGAATCGCACGGTCCCGTGTATTCGACCTAAAGGCCTGGACCCCCCCCAATACATTTTGATGGATCCGCCCCTGAAGCCCGTCCACCCCACCCAGGACCAAAGGGTAATCGCACCAGCTGATCTATGTACATATCCGAACGAACAAATGGAGTACACATGGGTTGCAGAAAATCATACTAATAAATATCATCATCAAGTCTATGGAGAAATAATATTGCTATAAACGCTGGAAATCACGTGGTTTTACCGGTGATGCGGTTCGAATATTAATTCGAATTTTGTATTGCTGTTGAAATACCCATGCGAAAAACACGTTACATTAAAATCTCATGATGTCATGTTTATCTGTTTCCTTATATGGGCATATAGTTTCCTAATAAGGATATAATAACAAACTTTGGTCACATGCAAGAGGTGTCAAAGTTCACCTGGAGACTATTGTGGTTTTGGTTGAGAAATGTACGACGTCGTCGCGAAAATCTGGATTATTTCGACGTAAATGTAGTCACTACCGTGCGTACAGTGTGTTACCACGATGTTTAGTTTATCGGAGGACTTTTCGAAGGCGTGGGAAAGCCAATTTCCTGGTAAAAATCCACCCGATGCGTCGTTCTTGACAGCGGGTGCTAATAGAGGCAGAACCAAGGCTGTGTTGTGTGACGAACAACAAAAGGTATCAGACAGAATCAATGAGCTGAAATGGGAATTACAGCAGCAGGAGTTCCTTAAAGACTGGATCGATAATCAGATAGAATCGATCGATAATTTTAAGAGAGATATTGCTTCTATAAAATATGCCGGTACAAATGGATCGTTCGCTGGACCCAGAACAAATGCCACACGTGGAACGCTACAACAGCAATCTTCACTGGACGACATGGTAAGTTCACGACCAATCGTCGTCGACATCGACCCCCGACGTCAAACTTTTGGCTCCACGCGAGAGCGGCCCGAAATTCACCCCTACGAAACAATTGACGATTTTTTACCCCCAAAACGCGTGGTTACAAAGGGAAATAATGAATCCAGGTCGGTCGTGTTGGCAGATCGAAACCAGGAACGGCCACCATCCGTTATGGGTGGGGCAGAGATACCTGTCTACGCTATGCCACAGAAACGGCCTAAGCCGAAGTTAAAACCCAAACCAGACACCATCCGTCGACCAGGTGGAAGTGGTATAGTCAAAATTCAGAAAAAAGAAGGCGTTGAAGACGAGAGGTACAGTACTGTGCCAGACAGACAGTGTTCGTCGTTTGCCCCACGATCTGGCGGATCGAGGATTGCAGACAAGAGTAATTCCCCTGAATTCAAGAGTTCAACGAAACGAGGCGTAGACGAGTTGCCCGATCCACCAAGTCCCATTAAAAATGAGGACAGTGGCATAACATACATGAACTTGGACAAGTATAGAGCAGAGGCTAAGGTTGAAACTCATTTGCAGCAGGTCGATGCGAATACTTATTACGAAAAAGAAAACCCTGCGTATGATTCCGCTGATGTCACACACAAGGAAGTAATGCCTGACGGAGACGTGTTGTATGAAACTGTAGGTGGAGTGAAAACACCTCCAACAGTTCAATCTTCTGTCCGTTTTGGGTTGGAGGCTAATCTGGATTCCCTTGGGAGTGACGTCAAGGAGAATGACCGTTCTGAATCCCCTCCTTTGTATCAAGGGTCCGAGTCGGACTCCAGTAACGACGACTCTGTTTTCCCCATGGCGCATGAAGGTGGGTATAACTTAAGAAGTTTGCAGGAATTGGTGTGGTTTGATAAGTGTGGTTGGGTTTTCATGTGTATTGTTTTTTTCTGCAGTATATGTGTACTTTGCTCATTCTTCTATGTCAGTGTATATTATGTTATAATATCCTCGAGTACTGCTGTTTGTATTTGTCCTCTGCGAAACTGACCAGTCCTCCCACCACAAATCGGTCATGTGGGGGAGAAATGAAAATAAAGGATGCCAACTGACATGACTGTACTGGTGCTTATCCTATCCAAGCAGCTAAAAAAACAAATGTTGGCACAATGCCCTACTCAATGCTTGTTTATCATTTTAGCATATCATAAACTTAACCAAAGAATTTTGCATCTACAATATTTGTACACTCTCCCAGGTTTGACAAAGTGGTCTGGGCTGAAGTTTCATTATAATGGAAATTTAAACTTGAAATATGATTTGGCTATTTCACATAAGTATATGATTATTTAGGTTGGGAATGGGATATTATGTGATTGACAAGAAGTAGGATAAACTCGTATATACTTAAAGTGCCTGTGTAAAGCCCACCCTCACATTTCCCATTTTAGATCTGTGTCCCACTGAAATGGGTAGTTATTGATTTTTTTGCTGAAAATGATTACTCGTATCTAAGTAAATTGGGGATATTTCTCGTGTTGTAGCCACGCCCACCTATCGTGAAACGGACGACTATTTCCTGGATTTCTGACTCTTGCCGAAAGTGCGCCACCAAATGACAAAATGTGAGAGGAAGTCATACCCCTGAGCCGTAATAACACTGGTCGTTCAGTATACTTTTAAACGATATACATTTTTCGGTCGGCGTTTTTTCTTTTTTTTGTCTATTTTTTTTTTTTTTTTGAGAGAGAGTTTTTAGATGTTGTGTTGTGGGCAGTTGCAGTGAAACGTATAGTCATAGTGTATGTATTCACACGTTTCTAATCGATCCGAAGGTGCGACACCACTTAACCTTAGATTTTTTTTTGGGGGGGGGGGGGGAACTGTCCTCGTCCATGAAAAAAACGACTAAGCTTAAAGAGAAACGCCGAAAGAAATAGATTCCGGACCAGCCCATGATCACCGAGATGGATTTCAGAAGAGAGAGAGAGACGTCCGGCAAGTGTTTCAAATCAGTTGACTTTTTATAGAGACCATTTAGTCCCTGTTAAGTAAAAGGTAGCAATAATTTTGACAGTGACACGAAAACGAAGCGTCGGACAAACAGGAAATTACACAGCCCTTACACACTGCTAACTGTTTTCATTTTCGATGGCTAAAAGTTTCTGAATTGTTTGGTGATTGGTGTTGAATGTCGAATTCACACCTCTGTTCTTTTTTACCTCCATGCTTGCAGCTTGATCTGCGTAATAATTTATGAAATAAGAATCCGGGCTTGGTCAATGTGTTTCCACCAAATAAAGTTTTAATACAATGTTATAATTATGACAATCACGCCATGGATCACGCTAACTCGAATCCACTCTGAATTTATCTGTATGTGTGTCGATCTCGATTATTTTTGTTATCCAATTAAACGCCGCTTTTAACGCACTTGCCCTCGCCGTGACCCGACGCGTTCACCTATTTCAACAAAATGTCAATTTATTTCCATGCGGCTGTAATTTATTTAGTAACTGTGATTTGTTGTTTTTTAAATTATTTTATAGTGATCACTACAGTCTAATGTTCAGAATGTCAAAATATGTTCTCTTTTATTTCAATTTTGAAAGTTTTACTCAGACGATCGATGAAATAAAACAGTGTAGTGACGTGCCTAGTAACCTGCTAAATAACAAGATAATTCCGACGTCAAATTCTATTTTGTCCAGCGACAGTGTACAAACGTGCGTCGGTGACGATCACGGTGACCAGCTACACCAGAACGGACATATTTTGCATCTAACTCAACCCCATGCAACAAAAATTGATACTATGTGTTCATTATGGTCCATTCTTCCTCGACGAACAAGTACATAAGTGACAATATAGTCAAAGACGAGAAAACTGCACAAGAAATTTGCCTTATTTACACGTATCGGCAATGCAAGCTGCCATGCGACTTCCCCTTCTGACGTCACAAGGGGAATTTCTGTATGCAAATAAGAAGCTAATGAGGAGCCTCGTTTTAAAATACACAAAAATAAAGTTGCCGTAGATTGAGTTTAAAACACATTTTTTCACTTAAAAAAATAATTCATGCTTAGAAACATAAAAAAATAATAATATTTATGTATCAATGGATAATTTTAGGCGTGAAAATAGCAGCCATTTCACAGGCACTTTAAGTATTTAATGTTGTGTCTACAAAAGCATTAATAAACAAGCATTATTGAAGAGCTACAGTGCAACAGAGGGGATGTGGCTTCTATTAGAGCATCTACACATATGAAAAATGGTAAATTTTTGGGTCTGAATTGTTCAAAAAGAATGGGTGCGACTTATATTAGGGATGCGTCTTCTAATACAGATTTTACGGTAATTAAATTTAACACATGGCGATGTTCAATATCATCATACTTTAAGGCCTGAAATAAAAAAAAATATTTTTTTTTTGTTAAGCTGATAATAATAGAAATAATAGTACAATGTGATGTATTGGTCTATAGAGGGACTGTGATTGGTGTGAAACTGACATGTTTTTTCCAGTTTAAAGTGTGAGTGCAAGTGACAGTTTCATGTTCAAGGTGAAGACACCACAGTAATAAATTCCTGACTTCTATGTCAATAAATCCCACAATGGCTAGTGTGTTTTGACGAACAAGAGTTTTTTGAAAACTATGCAGCCAGTAATAAAATAAATAATAAATGTGACTCCAAATATTATATGTCAACAATGTGTGGGTGCATGTAGTCATATATACAAAAATATGAATTCAACATTAATCTTATATATAATCGTTATTCGTATATATAATCTGCAAACTAAACACAGAATATTCTGAAGTTTAGTTTGGTTATAATGAATCATTTTTATATTTTCTGTAGTTTTTGAATACTAGATTTAGTGTATCTGCTTTATTATTAGCACATGCAATACTGTAAACTACTTTCGCTGAAGGGATGATCCAGTAATAATAAAATACAGCGAATATACTTTTTTTTTTCTGTATTTTACATTCAACTCATAGTCAGTTGGCATGTGATAAGAAAATAAATGCAATTACTTTACTCATATTTACTACGTAAAGGCTGCCATCTTGAATACGGCATGAAACTAAATAAGAGACAAGTTAAGTGCGTTTTTCAGATCAGGAAATCAGGAATGAATCAGGAAAAAACAACACTTTCACAGCCGAATGATTCATTTAAAGGGGCACTTCCAGTTAAGCCTAATCTCACAATAAAATTTACTTTCTGGATTAAAATTACAATGGATAACAAAAGATAGATTAATAAAGACAATAAAACAATAGTGTCCCATGATTCTTTGGTGCAATCCCTGGGCTTCCTCTTTAAGCAGCATTTGGCTGAAATTGTACAATACAGCAGCCAATCAGTGACTGCCTTACAGTCACATGACAATTTCAGATTCAAGAACCCTGGAAAGTGTTCTATGTTCTTCATGTAATTAGGTGTTCATATGCAGGGGAATTTTCTATACAAAAACAACCTATTTGGCTAAATTTTGGCAAACTAACATACAGAAGCAGTAAAAACTATACTTTCTTATTATTCACTTCATGAAATTTACCAAGAAAAACTTCCTTGCTGCATCTGTCTTGTAGCACTATATTTTAAAATAATTTTTAGAGCAAGTATAAAAATATTTATTGAATTTATGTTTGACTTGAATACTGAACCAAATTTCCCTTATACCTGTCAATAAAATGAGTCAATAAAATGACTCACAAGTTTCCTCTTGTGGTGAGGAGTTTGAAGCGAGAATAAAGGAAGGACCTTGTTCCAGATTTAGCATGATAAAGAAAAATAATTATACTGTTTTTTCTGTGAGTGGGTTTGGTTACTTGTTTTCTAAAAGTAGCAAGTACCACAGACATATCATTTTTCAAAGTCATCAGTTCATTGTACAGTGTTATTGTTCTTTAAAGGAAGTTAGAGCTAAATTCAAATTGTGTGTCTATTGAGCGTGTTTACTGAGCATATCACTTTGCATTGTGGGAAATAGACTAATATTGTCACATAGGAAATTTAGGTATTGATCATTCCCCGTAATGTATGTATCATGTTATAATGTTAAAAACTGAGCATTACATAATACGATTACTTATTCGTGAAGACATTTAAATCGGACAACAAATACTAAAATAACAACAAACATACTTCTAACTACCGTAGAGATAAACTTGCCTGGAATTCACAGCAGATTACTAAAAAGTCGCGACAAAGTAATACACTTTTCGTTGACGTTGTCTGTGCATATTGTTCACTTTTGATTCCAGTGTCATGCAGTGAACAGTGTTCTATGGTTATGTTAGGTTTATTTTTATTAAAACCTCATAATCGCGCTATTAGACCGCTGGCGTTTGAGAAAATGATGTTTAAATTTTCAGTTCATGTCTGAAAGCCTCATAAAGGGACTTTTTAGAAATAATATTGACATTAAAGCAATTTTAACACCTGCCACTGAACGAGGTAATTAGAAATCAAATCTCTGTTATTGAAACATTATATTTTATAGAGTGTCTATCGGGAATCGCATAATTGAATTTACAATTGACGACACTTAAAAAAATTACTTATATATCGTAATGTTATCTTTTTCTCAAATTTTGAGGTCTGCGCTGATAGGTGGAAGCAAAGCTTATTTATTTATACTAGTCGACTAAATTTGTTTTATTTGCTTCTGTTTATGACAGCAGGGGAGATAGTGACAACCTAATGTCATGTTTCTTGACGCCTATCGCATGCTATTGTTATGTGCATATGAGCTTAGAAAAACAAAACAAAAGAGTATTGTTGTCTTTGGAATATTAAAATTAAACTTTGTGTGCGACATTTATTATATTTTCGCATGGTACATTGTTAGGTGCTATATTAAACTCTATCAATGGAGTAGGAATGGTGACTTACCGTATATATATTGGAGACGATGTTATGTTGACAATGTATTGTAATATTGGAGAGCACAAAAGACATTGTTTATAAAATGCTGCAGTCTGACTTTCCTTTCAAGGTCATGATATTCACCACCAGACTTTCTCTCCCAAATTTGTCTGCACCTTTTCTTATATTTCGGAATATTTCTGAAAATGAACCCTATTTTTGGAGGCAACTGAAAAAATTTGAGTCAATTTTTAGTTTTTACTCAAAATTTGACTATTTTTGTCTCAATCTTCAGAAGGAAAGTGCAGACTATAACTATTTTGGACTATTTTGTAATTTGTGATGAAAAGAGGGAAACTGGTGATGTGAAAGTTGAGGTTCATCAATACAGCCGGGCAATACTTTGTACTATATAATTTCTTGGCAACAAAAAGAATTTTCCCAAAAATTTGAAATTTAACGAAAGGATGATGATCAGTCTGGATTTTGAAAATTTTTTTTTATCATGGTTAAAAAGTAGATATCAAGTAAAAATAAAAATAATATGTCTTTGAGTTAGAACATAGACCTTAGAAAGCAATGTTCTCTGAGGTCTATGGTTAGGATATGTCATTGACCACTTTAAAATGTATATATTTCAATTTTAATATTTTCCCTAGAAATGAATACGTTAATGGAAAATATTTGTTAATATTGTATATAAATACATCTGTATGTCCACTTCTAAGGCATAGCATGTGAACAACTTTTATCAATAAGGAAATAATCAATCATCATTCTTACATTGACTGCCAAACAATAGCAGTACAATAACAGACACAACATGTTATAAATATTAATGTTAATAATTGAATTCTTTATACTGAATTAATTTTTAACATTTTTTGCGAATATTTTGAATCCGACTTTTTGATCTAATTTTTTTTTTTTTTAAATTGGTGATCATCACTTATGCAATCAATTGCTGAAAGCTTCCAGAGAAATCCAAAATGAATGGAAAGAAAATGGCAGCAGCAGACGATACACCCTTGCAGTGCCATAATTTTTCCCATCCAAATTTTGGTCAAAATTTTTCTATAATTTTATTTGGTAATTTTTGAGATTTTGGAGAAAAAAGTTAGATTTTTTTTTTTTTTGAATGGTGACAAAAATGGGCCTCACTTTAATTTACATCAAATTCTTCTCATCATCAAAATTTCTGTAACTCCAATTTTTATTTCATTTTCTATACTCTAAAACATGTTGTTTTTTTTTGGCTAGCATGTTATTTTAGCTGATCTGTAAATTTGCAAACTGAGGATGTAGCTGATTTAAAAAAATAAAGTATAATCTCACAATGAGATTGTTGAGCTGAAATAACATTCCAATAATTTGTCCATTAAGCCAAATAAAAATGCGTAAAATTTGGCACCAACATTTTGGTAGGAAGAATTGTGGGATAAAAAAGATTATTAGGATGAACTGACATTGATGAAAGTATGACAAGGTCTTGAATTCTGTCTAAAAGAAGCAAACCTCCTTAACATACAATACAGTATCGATTTCTTGATTTCAGTTTTGTAATTTGATCTTTTTTTTCCATCCTTCTTTTTGTATCATTATGTATATATCCTTCCCCCTCTCGCTGTGATGTTAATACAGTTTTGAAAAAAATTAAACTAATTTAAATAAATACCGTTATGCACTTGTTTAAATTTAGGGTTGGGTTGGCAAACCACTTCTTGAGCTCCTTGGTCTTGTTGCCATGGTTACCAGCTAACTATATTAGTGGATGTGTATTTGAAAGTTGACATACTTCATCCTAGTACTTTTTATTTTCCATAAATACAACAATTTAACATACCGGTAAATTTATTTACAAAGTTGTGGGTAGGATATAATGTAACTGTTAATCAAGTCAAGTTCACTGTATATTTTATTTATAACAATCGCTTTAATATTATAGCTTAATATTCCGTTCACTTGTGCAATTCATTCGTAGGCTTTGTTGATTTACTGTTATTACTTGTTATTGTTTTTAAAGTTTCTAAAATTAGCGCCGATAGACCAGTGTCGTATATCACTAATGTTGTCAGTTTGAGTGTATGTTTACTGATTTTGTGATGACATTCTGTTCGCAGCAGACTTATTAGTTGTGTTTGCGCACACAGCTCCTTAGCGTGGGCTCAGAGGTCAAAAACGTTAGCCTGTGCTAAGAAAACGTGCATGAACGCTTAGCACAAGTTAAATATGACCCATTTTCAAGTTCCGGTCTCCACCCTTAACACAGGCTAACAAAGTGTGCATGAACACTTGTCTCAGGCTAAGTGCCCATAACGCCATTGTATTCAATGTTCATTTGGAAGTTTTACTAATTATATTTATGACTATTTATGTCAGTCTGACATTTCTGACATGCCAATCAACACAAGCACATTCAGCGACACTAAAAAAACGTAATGTCGGTGAGACTCCATAATACCGTACTTCCTGTTATTCTGCAATTTGCACTTTCTGAATTTGCGTTGTTGTTTTATAACCAGCTTAATAATCTTAAATCTATTAGCGATGCTTCACACATTTTCATAAGTTTAATTGATAGTTTGTTTTCTCCTCTCTTCAAATTTGGCAATCAGTGATCATTACTTTAAATTCACCCTATTAGTGATAATACATGTAAAACCACCAATGTATTGGTATGGGAATTACAGTACTGTAAAACCATTTATTGTCACTGACATTTAATTTCACTATTTTGATGTTTTGAACATATTCACTGTGTTTTAATCTCATGAAT
Organism: Saccoglossus kowalevskii; assembly: GCF_978046115.1. Classification (NCBI taxonomy): domain Eukaryota; kingdom Metazoa; phylum Hemichordata; class Enteropneusta; family Harrimaniidae; genus Saccoglossus; species Saccoglossus kowalevskii. Next base: position 17,758,750 of record NC_140656.1, on the reverse strand, counting down.
TTGTCAAGCAAAACAATGAGTTTATTGTTATTTTACATGTTCACATAGATTTAATTTTGCAGATTTGATTTATCAGCAAAAATAGCGAAATTAAAACCCAGTGAATAATTAATGCATTTACAGTACGTTGCACTGAACCCAATATCAAACACAAGAAATTGTTACGGCTGTGATGCTTGTGGAAGTCTAAAAAAAAATTCTAGAATTAATTATCTATTCCATAGATACAGAATGTATTATTAGTATTAGAGATACTAAAGTAGATAAAACAAGTTGATATACCGATAATATACATGTACCAGTAGTATGAAAATGTCACAGTTGTCATGTGTAGCGTAGGGTAAAATTTTGTGTCAAACAATGACATGGTGCGTCGAACAAACATGACATGGCACGACAAACGAACATGGCATGATACGACAAACGAACATGACATGACAACGACAGATGGGGATTTTAAAACTAAATGTTAAACCATGCGATAATAAATGTTATCTTCATAATAATTTTTTTTTTATTTCATATTTATATATTTTTATCTGACAATAATTATATAATTTTTTTTCTGACGTTTATCAACGAATATATAGTCTATTTTATTGTCAGTCATTTGTTATTCTACCAGTAATCTGTGGAATCTAAACAAGAGTGGTATGTTTGATCCAGTTCAGTTGTTTACATACATGGGGGAGGTTGTGACCTTTATAGATAACCTATTAATGGCGTGGAGCGGAGCGGTAATGTACCGGTAAATGTGTCATTGACAATGTTTTGATTTTTTGAATTTTATCTCTGGCTGTTCATTGGTCAGTGACCGGATGCTGTTTCTGCAAATACACATTACCGTTAACTTCACTTTAGTACGTTCACGACTGTCACCATGTCTAGAAAACGTCAAGCGCTTATGACTTTAGATGTGAATCGAAACATCCCTAATGGTGTGTGTTTTTCTCGAGGTAAATTTCGTCGCTCACATCGACTAAGGCGTTCTCTCCCTTCTGCTTTTTGTAAAGGTTTACCAAAGAAAATAGGTTTATTGAGTGCCGATGCCGGAGATGCCTGTTCTATCGACAGTACCAGATCAGCTGGAACTGGTTCTTCACTTGACTCGATATCAATCGTAAGTATATACCTCGTGTACCATCATCAATTTTATGCAACGTTATTTCTAACGGAAATAATTTTCATTCAAATTTTTACTTTCTCTGAAACTGTCAGCCATCTTAAATTTTAATGTATTCAAATATGGTAATCATTATGCAATAAGCTAAATTATTAATTTTATTTTCATGAAATACTGAAATCATGATATACACATATATTTTGTGAATTTTTATATATAAAAAATATGACCAACATCAGTAGAATACTGTAGAATACTTTATTTTCGCTGGAATTAATTTTCACTGAAAAGGCTTTTTGGGTGTTTTGTATGGAATTTATTTTCACTGATTTTTGATGAGTGTAATGTGAAATATAGAAAAAAATAGTATATTCGCTGGATTTTATTTTCATGGAATCATCCCTTCAGCGAAAATAGCAAAAATAAAGTATTCTACAGTACTGCATTTTCTCGTTTTAATAATGGAACATTGAGGTACAAGTACCGGTAGATGACGGGTGACCAAAGTTGTGAGAACATTTTAAACTTAAAAGTGTTTGCGACTTTAAAAGTAAATGCATGTACACTGACATTATGACATGAATCACGTCAACACTTCACTATTGTTCAATAGTTGTGTGTACGTGTAAAATACGGTATACTCTAAAGGTTTGGAGACTTCCTTATACATTTGTATTCTATTGAAAATTACCCATCCATGCAAAACTTGTGACAAGATATTTTGTTCATTTATGCATTTCTTGGAATTGTCTTGTGTAAAATGACTTAACCTTGTCACCACCAGTTCCCTCTTTTCCTCACAAATTCACAAAATAGTCCCCTTTATAGTAAACTTTTCTTAAGAAGATTGGGACAAAAATAGCCAATTTTTTTGTGAGTAAAAACTGAAAATTTACTCAAAGACTCAAATTTTGTTTGTTAGCTCCAAAATTAGAGTTCATTTCCAGAAATATTTTAGAATATAAACAAAAAACTGTTAAATAATTTGGGTGAGAATGTCTGGTGGTATGAAATGTTTATTATGCAAACAGGGTTGTTACAGTGAATTCATTTCTAATTCATAAGTTGTCATTTGTGTTTCCTTGTTGTTTTTTTTCACATGAAAGCAAAAAACCAGAGACAAAAAAAATATACCGGTAAATCAATGAAATGTTTCATGTTTAGCGAGAAGCCTTAATTTTAAATAAAAATACTACTTTGGTACAGCAAGATTATTAGGGTTAGTTTGAAGGTTGGTGGTCATCGTGCCGCGTCCTGCCCGATATGGGACTCATATCGACGTATACAACGCGTGTAAAATACCTTGTTTGTTTACATTAAATTTGAACATGTGCTGCGCAGCGACCACCACCCATTAAGAAGTACTATTAATAAGGTACATTATCAATAAGGATGTTCCAAGTATTGACATAAAATATGGAAAACAAGATAGTTTATAATGTATAATAATGTATTTACCTTTTGAGTAAAAGTTGCTGCATTTGGTCCCAATAATTATGCTATACATTTTTAATTTTTTACTAAATGCACATCAAATTGTTGACAAACTAAAAAAAAAATAAAGAAAAAAATTAAGGCTTATTTTGTGAATGGTGACTACAATTGACTTTGACATTCGCAGGATTCGTGTACAGTGGTATTATAGCATAATGATATAGGCATATAAAATTGGATCATTTCCTGCTCACTGTGAGATCTTGTGTTATGTGTGAAGTCAAACATAGCGTCGTTGTGGCGGGATATTTCTGAGCTTAATATTGTGCTATACGCATTTGATAATGGTCAAATTTGATGAGGTAAAGATACAATGAAAAAGATATTCAAGTTCAAAGTGAAATTATTCTATTTTTGTGGCAGATTTTTGATCTGTTTCTTTCATGCATTATGCAAGATCTTGGTAGGAAACGCCATGAAATGCTGATCATAAAGTCTAAAAGTTTGATGCCACGGAATCTACAGCGAAGTGGCTGTACAGTTGTTTGCAGTGCACGAGGTAGTCCAGTTTCTAGGACGTGCTGCTTTTGAATTTATTTTAAATATGAAACAGTTGCTTCTCAAATATTTAAATGATCTCAAGGAAGTGAAAACTACAATGAAAATAGGAAGTTGATGCGTGAATTTAAATGTCTGGTGTCATACCAAGGAATCAAAAATAACTTGTCTTGTGTGCTGACGGACAGATTATGGTATTTGCCTGATATTTTATTTTTGCACTTTTGACTAGCAATGTATTTGTTGTATCTTGTGAATACAAGTATGCATCCATAGCAACGAGCTCAGTATATCTGTATTGTTATTGAAGAGAAGTATTGTGGGGTGCAGCAATTCACAAACCAAATTATTGAGAGTTGATCTGTTTTTGATTGAGCGAAAAGCAATATCCAAATGGTGGTTGTTTATTGTTTCATTTTTTACAGAGGAATTTTTGATTATAATCAACAAATATTTGGATATGCTAATAATATACATAATTTAAGCTTTTATCAAATATTAATTGATATGAGTACATATTACCTGATGGTGGATAAATGAAAAAATTAATTTAATCTTATGTTTGTTTGTTTTTCCCCCCCAAGGAATTCAATGAAGCAAATAGTTCGAGTATGTATTCTCTACCGGTGGACATGAGGAAGCTTGTGGTAGAAGGCATTCTGGAAAGTGATCAAGCGTATTTGGAATGCCTGGATACTCTTCAAGATGTGAGATATTATACTATGTTATTATACATCTGTCGCCTTAACGCCATAAGTTATAGCATGCGGTAATTTTGCGGTATTTTACGGGTTATTTTCATCATACCATATAGAGAAATGCGAATTCCAAATATGGAATGATTACGCGCATAAGCGTCCTCTAATAATGAAAACAAACATGGCTGCCACCAGGGTTTGACCGAACTCCATGCAAAGAAGTTCGCTGATTCTGTTTTAAACTTTTTGGATTTCGGCATTCCCATGATGTATCCTTCGAAGATATAATAATAAGGTAATTACAAAGATACCTCAAAGTATGCACCGTCCTCCGCTGCGCGTTTGTTGATACTGCCGCAGTACTGTCTTCGTGCATACTTTGAGGTATTCTCGTAATAACCTCATACTATTCTTGCACATGTTTGTAAAAAGGATATTGACTTGAAAAAAGTTGTGGGTCACCAGCTTAATTTTCGAGAAGTTGTATTTAGAAGAAAGTTTCCAATTTGTCAGCATTATAACACAGTTATCATAGGTTTTTATGGCAGAGATATTATGTCATATCTCAAATTGTAGACTGGTGACATAGGCTGAGAAAAAATCATATATTGTAAATGATGGGGTAATTTTTGTTCTCTTCAATTACTTTTTAAAATCTGAGTTTTAAAAAAGTGTTAACATTGTGCTCCAGCGATTTTTTTAAAAATATTAGAACAAGTTTCTCAAAGTATGTCACTGTAACACACAATAGAATGCTATTTTATGGTGCCATGGAACAATAGCTTCATGATTTTACATGCCCCAATAAATATTGTCATGTGATTTATGACCAACTTTTTCCAAAATTATGAGTAGGCTTCTACTTTAAAGGTCTATTGTCTCCTTTATTTTGTTGAAAAAATGTGAAGCAAATTGGAACCTGAATCAAAGTTTTGGTAATTGTTCAACTTAATGCCCAGGGTACTCAGCTTAAAAAATCTTGATTTTAGTATTAGATGGGTGCTTAGTTGAGCATCCTCTCTTGAATGACAATTTCCGTTCATGAGCCAGAATGCAAAATAGAATTGCACAATGAGTTGCATCGTCATTGCTTTTTGTGACATTTTTACAATGAGGAAACAGAAATGCTCACAAAAATATGCTCATTTTATTACAATATTGTTTACATACCATCAGTGTAGGAAATTCCTGCCCGTCCGCATGCCCGAGACGGGTAACTTTCGTATCGGACTGGTTGAATTTCAAACTTCCCTGTCCGGTGGTCTGGTAACATGTTACCACATTCTTCCGCCGAAATTAAAATAAAAACAAGCTACCATTCTTTATATGTGCTCTAAACATTTTAAACAGAAACGTGATCAGCCAAAACTATGAAAATATTGCATTGCCGTCTCACATCGCGACTTGCCGACACGCATTCTCAACCCACAACACGGAATCCATTGACTTATTAACATAATAATAGGTACGTGACCTCGAGTCAGGTCCTATCTCCCATGGTGCAGTGAGACTTCCGGTGACCCCTGACCAGTTCTATCGTTGCGTAGTTTGTTTACAAAGTTTTCATTTCGCGTACATGTATCGTGTTTGGGGGATAGACCCTCCAACAAAGAAACAGAAGTCGAGCATCGATAGAATTGCAGCAAATAAGGAGTATGACCAGTCAAAACGTACTCGCAAAATAGTTCCAAGCTGGAAGACGGTGTTCAAAGAATGGCTGGTCACCGATGACACCGGTAATCATACGGTGTATTGTCGTATCTGCCGGGCTATTTACGGGCCGTTATCAAATCGCAAAATACCAGACAAACTCTGTAAGTACGGAAAGGGATGTACCAACTTAAAACATGATGCCCTTACATGCCATGAAATGTCGATTGGTCATAAACAAGCCAAATCGATATTCGAAGCAAAGAATGCTCCACCACCAAAGCAACTTCCTGCTGATAGAATCATCGAAATGTTGAATGGTAAAAGTGTTGACAGGTTAGACAAGCTATTCCGAGGCTGTAACAGATGGTAATGCTCATTTGGTAGCTGGATTAAATTCTGACTATGGTTCAGATTTTTCTGATCTAGCCGAGAGCAACAGTGACACAGACATCTGATATATCATGTTCTGAATATGCATGTTCTCTACAGCTACTTTGTTGTTAAAATAAACCGTGCATAGTATATTGTATACAACTTGTGTTTATTTGTGTGTGTGTGTGCGAAAATAATTGAAAAAATGTGCGGGACTGGTAACATTTTAGCAGGGCTTGTAACTTTTGAAAGTTACCAGCCCTGATGTCTGGTATGTAATCTGGACAAATTTCCTACACTGATACCATCTGATTTTTTGGGTCTGTGGGGGAAAATCATCTAATGTGATGAGATACCATGATCGCCACACTTTAATATTAATTAATGAGTCCATAGTACTAGGACATTATTATCACTAGTACCGTACTGTAAAATGACAAATTTTCACTGGGTTTAAATTTCGCTGATTTATCATTTTAAGCATATTTAGCGGGTTTTAAATTCACGGTTTTCATCATTTAGATAATGTTATCTATGCTAAATTTTACATATTCACTGGGTTTTAATTTTCAATCAGCGATATAAGCAAAATTAAAACCAAGTGAATAATTAACCCTTTTACAGTATTGGTACATCACTCTTTATAAAATTTGTCCTTTTTCTTCCCATGATAGTATATGAGAGTGTTGTTGGCTTCTTCCACGACTTCCCAGCCAGCAATGTCTAATGCCGATTACCAGGTCATTTTCTTCGGAATTGAAGAGCTCTACAGGCTCAGCACAGAATTTTATAATGCCTTGAAGGAAAGAGTGGATAACTGGAATGAATCACAAATAGTAGGAGATCTATTTCTAGAGTCGGTAAGTTTCATCACTTGCTCGAGTCAATCTCTTTAATGTCTGTGTGTCTATGTTTTGTAAATCTATACATAATTGCTATGTTCACACGACAGCATTTTATCGGAGCCCTACTGCTCGAGCCAGCAAAAATGGCTGTGCATACGAGTTTGGCTCGAGCCAAGTTCGGCTCCACTAAACCATCTGGCTTGAACTCTGATAGAGTTGAGCCCCGATATGGCCGGACCGTGTATACGCATCGGGGCGCAACTATCTGAGCCCAAATAACGCTTTCAATCGTCTTCTTCAAGTAACCTCTCATTTTAATTAAGGCAAAGACAACATCGTTCGTAATTTCACATGATTTTCGACTTGACGAAGAGGTATGTGCACTAATATCTATTTGGCAGAGTAAAGAAATACTGCAATGGGAAACAGAAAAAATGGCGTACAAAATTATGCGGCAAAAACTTGAAAGAACGACTGAACAATCTCCTGTTAATCGGTGGGAGGAGCAGTAGTTTGGCTCCGATAGAATGCTGCCATGTGAACGTGGCAAATATTCACTTCAAAGTTGATACAACACGACAAATAAAATTGATTTAATATTCAGTCTAAACATAATCGCTAATGCTATTTATGGAATCACCATTGTTTCAGATTTATTTAACACACTGTTGGCTGAAAGCCTCTACAGATAGCCAAAATAAATGGAAATAAAATATGTGATGTGATAAAACTTGAAAATAGTTTGGATTTGTACATTGTTTATACGATGTACATATATTCTGGTTAGGAATCAGATGGCACCATGTAACCAAATATTGTGTCAATTTAAGGATACGCATGCTTTCTACAGTTATACAGTTATGTATAATGTTATTAACATTTTAACAATTGAATAGATGCCAGCATAATAGCAATACATATCATTTTGTCAATGTTTTGCGGTGCATCTTAATTTAAGGCCAGACTTTTATTATCCCTTGTTTCGCGAACCCGCCGAATGAACTGGAGCCAAAAATGAAATAAAAATAAAATTTTACTTCAGCATAATTTCTCGCGCCCGCCGAATTGTAAGTGGAAAAAATTACTAAAAAAAAAATTATTTTTATCTTCATTTTTTTTTCGCCCGCCGCATACCAAATTCAAGTTGCATTTTCATGGGAGTATTATGATCAAAGTACCGAAGTCTCGCACAGATGAGAAACAAGATTATACATGGAATAAAATGTTATTTCATTTCTTCTCTTCGATCAATGATCTCACTTGCAATTCTTTGAGAATCACACAAATCTAATGGAAAAAAAAAAATTGCCTTATAAAAACTCGAGAAACAAAGAATAAAAAAAGTCTGGCCTAATTAGGTTTCACATTACATTGTAAAAATATCTTAGGATAGAATATTTATGTATCATGGGGTGGGGGGGGGGGGGCATGTACTGGTATATCATAAATTGAGTCCTTGCCTTTTTAGCAAACAAAATCAGTACTTCTTTATTTGCAACTTGTTCTAGTGGAGAGTTCATGTTAGCTCAAACTTTGACCCAGGGTCAACCACAGGGCAAACAAAAAGTGTGTTGATAGTCGATATTGGGAAAAGTATTCTGCTCAGCCAAACTGGTCTATCATAAAAGACTTTTCAGGAAGAAGTTGCATCAGCATGCAAAAATGCTAATCCCAACTCTATTCTCAAATTGGTAAAAAGAAGTAGAATCTTTGTTAATTTGGTTAAATTAATATTACTATTACCGGTAATTAACTATTCTTAACCTTTGACCATAGTAAACTTTTGTCACTTTTTATGAAATTAAACCAGTTCAAAACATGTAGCCAATCGAAAATTATACCAATTTGGTCAAAAATTATTAAAACATTGTAGAAAAATACTCCATCTTCATATCATGTAAGTTTGAAATCAATATGTTTTATCCTCATAAATAAACAAAGCTCTGAATTGCAGCTATATTAGTAGTTATCAAGCTATAATTTCAATACACATAAATTCAATCGTATATATTGCCTGTAAATTACTTTGTTTAATAGTCAGTATTATCTTTTGACATTTAGCTTGTCAAGTACATGTACATGTATATTGATAAAAACAAATATTAAAATAAATTTCAAAATTAAAAAGTCAATTACCCGGTAATAGCATATTGAATCCAAAAAATGAATAAGAACATGTGGTTTTTACAATAAAATGGCCGTCAATCAGCCAACCTCATGTTACATGTTTAGTGCAAAAACAAAAATTATTATCACACATACAAAAATTATCCTCGTACTACATTCAAACAAAATCAATCAGCGCATGTCTGTGAAACTAGAGTTCGTGTGAACGCACACACAAACGTTGATCTGTACACATGTATGTATAAACAATGATAGATTTTATGAAATGCTGTCGGTGTCATTGGACGAAGGTTAAATACAATTATTCATCTTTCTGTTCAGTCACGTAGACTATCGATTTATGGGGAGTACTTCAACAACTATGGTAAAGCTATGGAGACTGTGTACAAGTGTCGTAACGAAAGCGAAGATTTCCAGAAGGTCACCTTGAACATCCCAAAACCATCTTCGAAAGAAAATAATGTGTCCCTGGAAGGTGGGTAGATATTCGTAACAAAATGGCAGTATTAGAAATTTCAAAAAAATTGTGATTTTAACCAGCCCTGCCAGAGATTTACTAGCCCTGTATTATTTTTTTCAAATACTTCTATTCCATTTCAAAGAACGCACACAAAATTACTTTGTTTAATGCAAAAAAACTTGACTACAATGGTCTGAGTGATTCTAGTGTCTTTGTTTATCATCGTTTTCATCCCAATTTGAGTAGTCTGATTTATCCAGTCAGAGTGAGAATTGAATTCCCTTTGATTGTTTGTAAATCTCGTTCTGCCTAGTTGTTTTCTTTGACAGCATGATTTTTTTCGCCTTGTTTTTTTGTTGTTATACACCTAATTTTTGTTTCGTTTGTTTCTATGCAAGTTTTTATTTTTACCAGCCCAGCTTGAAAGTTACTCTTCTCGGTGGTGTACGAGCGGGCAGTAATTTCAAACATTAAATACATGCTCTAGTTGATATGACGTTAGCCTGGTTAACATCTCATAGTTTCATAGGGTCTTCTCCAATATTCTGGAAATGTTGCATAAAAAAATCACAAAAAATGGGATGAACACACTATCGTTTCTGTGGCAACTATCAATTGGTACAGCCCATGCGGAGAGCATATGACTGCCATCCATTGTTTGGGAAATTAGCATATTCAGATTAGCAGTGTGCTATATTTATCAGCCTATCAAGTCATGGTCATCTATTGTTTGGAAAATTAGCATATTCAGATTAGCAGCGTGCTATATTTATCAACCAATCAACATCATGATCGATCAGCCTATGACTGTGGAAGTCCATAAAACAATAGAAATGTAACCAGGCTAATACAACGTCTTGTGGTGATGACAATTCAACACTGTTATTGTTGGTGGATGTTGACTGCTTTCCTCATTTGTTTTTCCACAGGCTTGCTGTACAAACCTTTACAAAGAGTCACAAAAATGACTTTAACATTAGCTGTAAGTATTATGAGTTTCTCATAAGAATACAGCAAAGCACTCATGGCAGGCAATACAGTGATTGCATATGTGTTGGTTGATGCAATCCTGTGCTGCCTGAATGCATACTTTGCAGTATTCTTGTGATAACCTACTTGTACTAAAAATAGAGATAATAGCCCAAAATGTCTGAAACTAATTTTTTAAAATTTGTATATCAATGAGGTGTTGCTGCATCAATTAAATGTTTGGATGGATGTGAACATTTGGAAACACGTTCAGATGTAGTTTAAGTCAAATATTAAATGAGGCAGTGAACTATATCAACCCTTCAACTGTTTGACTATTAAACGATGTAATGTCAATTGACAGCCGCTAAGATCTTGTTAAAAGTGAGAATACATGTTTTTTCCTCTCAAGTAATGTTCATCATTGCATCATTTGTACATAGGTCAGGGGAGGGGTGAACACAATTAATTGGTGGGAGAAAATAAAAAACTATCTGGGCGGCGTTATGATTTTTTGTTCTCTCGCTCTAAACATGACACCAACGGTCTTTTGCATCGAAAGTCAATTGAGTGTTATTTATTTTTTCAAGTTAAAGTTTCTCAAAATTGTTTTTCGTTGATTTCTAGGATTTATTGAAACACACGCCACAGGACAGTGCAGATTATAAAGACATTGAAGAGGCTCTGAAAATATCCGAAGACTTCTTATATCAAGTCAACGAACCTGCAAAACTGAAAGCTAAATATAAAAACAAAAACAAGAGACCTTCCAAGAGTAAAAAAGTAATTTTAAATCATTTACTATTTTCTATCATTTTACTGTCAGAAATATTTTCCTGACATTCTGCATACAAGTCAACATACATGTAAGCTATGCAAGTCTATTTGGTCCAAAATTATTGAAAAAATTGAATACAAATATAAAAAAACTATTTGAGTGGACAAACTATGGTGCCCAAACTTTGTTTGACTGTTTTGGGCTGTATGAGATCACCTGACATATTGAGTCCCACCGCATGATGGTTATTGAACTCTGAACTTGTGAATGAAGAATTTCATCAAATGTCAGCGATAATGATAAAGAAAATTACTGCACATACTTCCGAACCAGCAAATTACAATTTCAACTTGTCATTTTCTTATATCACAGAGGAGAAAGTTCCTGAAAGAAAATTACATAGTAGAATTGCCGGAACATAACAACCGGAAACTACGTGCAATCTTCCTTTATTCTGATCTCATACTTTGTGCCAAACAAAAGTCTTCCGGAGGGTAAGTTTCAGTTCATTTTATTTTTGTGCATAATTGAGAGCGAAAATGGTAATACTTCATGTTTTAGAAATATTCAGTTATCTCGGAAGTGTTTGGTTTTCATTAGTGTTGATTATGTTTCCATGTTTATCGTTCATGTAGTAAAAATCTCTAAAACGTCATGGCTTCCTGATGCAACCATGGTTGCTAAGAAACGTACAGGGATGATTCAGTGAAAATAAAATCCAGCGAATATACCTTTTTTCCCTATATTTTATATTCAACTTTCCAAAAATCAGTGAAAATAAATTCCATACAAAACACTCAAAAAGTCTTTTCAGTGAAAATTAATTCCAGTTAAATAAAAGTATTTCACAGTATTTGTATTTGTAGGATTATCTTTGCTGTATTATAGATTTGTGAAAGTCTTATTTGGACAGGGGTCAATAGTAGTGTTCAAGCTACACTAAGTACCGATAGGAGCTAATATTTAAATTAATTTTGTATCTCATATTCCAATTGTGTTAACGCATGGGAGGAAACAATAGTTTGTATGGCCTAAGGAACGCGGGCTAAGGAACGCCCAGGAGTATAACAATCTAAAGTTATTTTAATTATGATTACTCAGTTCAGTAACTAGGAAGGTATACATGTTAGTTCTATGGTTATACAACAATACCACAGCAAATTCAGAAAGTGCAGATTGCAGAATAACAGGGAGTATCATAAAATCTGTATTAGAAGCTGCATCCCTAATAGAAGTTGCACCCATTCTTTTTGAATAATTGAGAACCAAAAATTCACCATTACTCATATGTGTAGATGCTCTAATAGAATCCGCATCCCTTCTGTTGCATTGTACCATTTTAATAGAAGCCGCAGCTTCTAATACAAATTTTACATTATCACATTTTCTCATCGTTGTTTCATTTTTTTCTCGAGAACAATATCTATAGATGTGCTTGTTTTGATTGTCATGTTGGAAATGGCATACCAAAATGAATAGTTCTGAATATAATTAGTAAATCTTTGAAATGAACATTGAATACAATGGCGTTTTGGGTTCTTAGCCTGAGCTATAAGCGTTCATGCACACTTTGTTAGCCAGTTCTAAGTTTATTGTTATTATACAACATATAAAAATAGTTATGACATTGAGATGGTGGAAATAGTATGTAAATTATTAAAACAATGGTGTGGTCGAATTCTTTTTTTCTCAGATGTGCGTTGGAGTGTCGACTTTGTCGAGCGGAGCTTATCATATGAGTGATTGTCTGTCAACGTCCGTTGTCCGTGTCAACTTTTTACATTTTCAACTTCTTTTTTGAAAACTACATTTCTTATTGCTTTGATACTTGGTGTATATGTACCTTGGGCAGACCTCTCTTAGATTTGTTAATTTTGTGATAATATCTTCAATTCTCTAATTTTGATGAATATTTTTGTAATTTTTGGCAAAAAGTGATATTTTCAACTTCTTGTTGAAAACAGCTGCACCCCCAGGATACAACACTAATGCATGTCTATAACACATTCACTCCCACAGTATTTGTGTCCTATTTGAGCAGAAATGGAACAGCATACAAATTTGAGAAGATTCTTTTCATTTATTTACTGAAACGAGCTCGTCAATTAATGGGCGCCAAGTCATCTAAATAAAACAAGAAATTAGATTGAACTACATAAATTTATGCATGTTGTCTAATAGTTTTGTCACTAAATCATGAAACTTTTATAGATTACTGAAACTGTTTGAGGATCAGTAATATGATTTAATTTCTTGTTAAATTTTTTTTCAGAAAATAATTTTGTATGTTACAAAAATACATTACCGTACTTATCCGGGTAAGAGCCCATGCCTGGGCCCACTCCCCACTTTTGACACAATAAAGAAGTTGAGGTCATATCTTTTTCTACACAAAAAATAACAAAAAAATTATTTTCTATTCGTTGACTGTGGTTGTATTTAATAGTTGACTTTCTTGAAGTCTGTCGTGATGCTTATAAAAATTCTTTAAATATACCGGTAATTGTTAATTGGGTAAAACAAGGGGTGTACGCAAAATAGCTGTGACAGCTTTCTGCCTTCAGGGCAGCGCGTTCACCGCTGATTTTTTTCAGAATCATAACAGTCAGCAAGTCTATAAAAATATATATTAAAGCAGAAACGGTAGTTCTCTTTTTGAAATATGTCGTGGTCCTAAAAAGGGCCGGCCGTTTAGTTTGTGCTTCCTTAGAAACGATTCAAGCAAATAGTACAAGAAGAGCCGCTAAGCAAGTCTCGCACTCGTTCGGCTTTAGCGTCGTCGACAATGAAACCAATGTTGCAATATTGTAGCAACCCGTACCTGGGAAAGTGGTTGAAATCACGTTATTTTGGCTTTATAAAATATTGGGTAGCAGCTTGCGAATCCATAACTGGGGCCAGCAATTTTGCAATGTCACGCCGAAGACTGCCAACTTTTTTACCATCTTTTATCACCGCTATTGCATTTCTGTCATGAAAACTAAAGTACTAATTATTCCATTTCAATGAAACTTAGTACAAAGATGCTCTAGGACAATGTACAAACCTAATTAGTTTGGGGTAAAAATCTGTTCATATTAATTCCCTAATAAGCATAATAATTCATAATTTTTTGGTTCTAATCACATTTCAATTAAACTTGGAAACATAGATTTTCTGTTACATTGCGCAGACCTCATTAGTTTTACACTCAAATCTGTTCATATTAATTTTCTGATTTGCATAATTAGTTTTCAGCTAAGTAATTTCGAATTATATTTAATGTGTCTCCAATACTCTCAGCACATGGGAGTTCTTTCTAAGCTTTCTTTGATTATTATTTCTGGTTTATTTGTCACATTGTAAGCAATAAATTAATTTTGTTTAACTTCTAATGTTGCATATTGTTCATGCATTTCCGTTGCATGTTTTCATTTGCCGTTCTAATTTTTGTTTTTTTGCCGGGGATCCTGGCAAACGCCCAGCCAAATACTCTCTCTGTCTGTTAATGTGCGCCTTCTCGGACCATAAATTTATGTAAGCTGCCATTTTCTTTATCAATGATATTGGACCCCCCCCCCCAATCACACTAAATCTGAAGGGGCTCCTAAAATTGATTTCAGGATTCAGTTGGATAAGAATTCTCATAAACTGATGACACTTACTGGGGTCAGTGAGAGGTTTTCTACAGATCATACTGAGTAGGAATGTAAATTTAAACACAATAGATTTTGTCCCTGTCCTCGTTATAAGGCTAAGTTCTTATTTCTATTTCCTGCTTTCCTTTCGCTTCCATTTATAGTAAGGTAAACAACCAAGAACCAAGAAATGTGACGTATTGTTTACGCTGTCATGCTCACCTAACGCTCCATTGTTGTATTCACTTCTTTGTCAAAAGTTACCTGGATATAGTTTTATCTGCATACCTCATACGTCATTCTGTTTATATTCAGGCACGCCCAGACTTTATTTCTATTCAGTGAACCTGTTCAGATCTTCACAAGTATACACATGACTTCTTATTACACCCAAAGTTTAAACACTGTAATTTTTCATGTCAATATTTAGTTTCAGCATTTTTATGTGTTCTTTTATCATCACAGGGTAATTTTGGGGTAGCTTATAATATTTCTTTTTGGTGTCCAAAGGGTTGCCAACATCTGAGAAAGGTCATGTGAGGTCAAACATAGGTCATTTAAGGACAATCTCCCAATGTGCTATGTAAGAAAAAAGGGGGAAAATTGCTTGCATAGTATTAGTATATTAGTATATTATTATAACATAATCTGTGGTATCCCAAAGGTCAAACTTAGCTCATGTAAGGTCAAATAAAGTTATAATTAAGACTTGTCAAAATATTGTCAAAATATTTCTTTTCTGTCCTTAGAAAGTGAAAATTTTGTTGTGTTGTTTTTTTCTTATAATCTGTTTCGCTAAAATGTTTGGTGTGAATGAATAAAAAACAGTAATCTAACAAGTTTTATCGCTTTCGGAAAAATTGCAGTTCATATATAAAGACCCACCGTCATGAGACATCCATGTTTGATATGGGTCCCATGCATCATGTTTATAACATGTGTAAATTGCATTGTTTGTTTGACTGGCAAACAAATCTGAACAACAATTTTGACGCTTTAAGTGACTGCCTGTCATTGTCATCTTTCTGGTGAAACTTTATACTGTAAAATACTTTATTTTAGCTGGAATTAATTTTCGCTAACTTTTTGGGTGTTCTGAATGGAATTTTCACTGATTTCTGGCGAGTTGAATGTAAAACATAGGGAAAATGGTATATTCACTGGATTTTATTTTCACTGAATCATTCCTTCGGCGAAAATAGCAAAAATAAATTCTATGCAAAAATAAAGTATTTTACAGTATTTGAAATTAAAAGTGCCTTCAAAATAGGGTGCCAGATGCATCTTTTTTTAATGCCAAAAAACACAATTGTTCCTAAAACAACATATTTTTTTCGTGTAACATCATTTAGCCTTGACAATGCTAGAACTGAAGATAATCTGAAATATTTTTCTAATATTCCACTTCATCTTTTTGGGCAGCATACAGTATTTCAAATGACAATGTAATGTAAATTGTATGTAATAAATCATTGACTTTGTTAACCCATCAGTACCATAACACCCTACAGTACTGTAAAAGACTTTATTTTAGCTGGAATTTATTTTCGCTGAGAAGATTTTTTGAGTGTTTAGTATGGAATTTATTTTCACAGATTTTTGACGAGTTAAAGCTAAAATGTAAGAAAAAAAGTATATTCGCTGGATTTTATTTTCACTGAATCATTCCTTCAGTGACAATAACGAGAATTAATTTCAAGCAAAAATAAAGTATTTTACAGTATTTCAAATGACAATGTACAATAATGTAAAAATAATTGTAATAAATCATTATCTTTATTAACCAAACAGTACCGTAACATTTTTGTTGTTGGATTGGTCGAGTTTCTAATTGCATCAAGTTTTTACTTGTACAAAATTAGCTTTATTATGATGGTTTCACTTCCTTGTGCGTAGGAAGCGTCTTGTAGATCAAA
Source organism: Saccoglossus kowalevskii (assembly GCF_978046115.1). NCBI lineage: Eukaryota > Metazoa > Hemichordata > Enteropneusta > Harrimaniidae > Saccoglossus > Saccoglossus kowalevskii. The sequence continues at coordinate 17,742,200 of NC_140656.1, read as the reverse complement.
TCTATTCATCCATGCATCAGTACCCTTGGTTACTTGTTGCCAGGTTGCATGATTGTCTGTGTGTCTGTACATTAGGTCATGTAGGATTTTAAAGTTGTATCCTTGCACGTTTAAAAAGCACAGCACCCTCTATTGAGAAGGTGAATAAACCTGTACCATTTGTACACTGTCAAATTTTTTAGACAAAACATTTTCTTTTTTTTTGCTAAAATATTCAATGGCGCTTTACAGGTTTATTCACTTTCTCAACAAAGGACAATGTGAAGTGTTGAAAGTAGTGAAAAAAAAAATATTGGCCTGCTTGCTTACCCAAAACATTAATTTTATTTTGGCCTTACCTGTGTATCATTGGAGGCTGATTCTTCAACAAACATGTATTTTTTATTTGAATGTTGGTTTCTGTCCAGAAACAAGATTGTTCATTTGGCCAATTTGGCAACACGTGCTGTTTTAGTTTAATTCAGTAGCAATTTCTAAAGAAATATGTTTAATTGGTGAATTTTATAAGCAATTTTTGTATTTACTGTAATGCACATTTTTTCAATCTTGTTGTCTCTATGATGATTACTCGAAAACACAATTTTCGAGTTTTTGTGTCTGTGTGTGTATCTGTGTGCATGTGCGTGTGTATGTGTATATCAGATTTTAATGAAACTTGGTACAAAGATGCTCTGGGATAATGCACAGATCTGATTAGTTTTTGGTTGAAATCCATGCATATTAATTACCTAATTTGCATGATAATTAACACTTTCAGCAAACAGTTTTTTCTAAGCTTTCTTTGATTTATTATGTAATTTTATTATTATGTAATGATTTATGTCCATGATAGTCTTTTTAGCAGAGTTGTTAGGAGTTTAACTCATTTTACTGTCAATAATTTTAATCATGCAGTCAGTTTTCTTTATGTTATAACTAATTAGAATTATTTGTTTTTGTTAATGTCATGTAATTCTTGGACAGTCTTAATTTGAAAAGCTGTTGGGGGTCAACTTAAATAAATATAAGAATTTATCATAAAAACTATAATAATCAATTTGTTTGCAGGGTGTTTTCCGGTCAGAAAGGTTACTATCAGTGTAAGTGGTATTTGCCGTTGCGGAATCTTTCACTGAATCCAAACGACGAGAATGCACAAGGTAACTATGGCAGAGCTTAAAATAGAAACAGGAATTATGTTCATGATTTATTACATTTCCTGACTTTGTGAAGGTAGGTTAAAAACTGAGCAAAATAAGAATTGGTCACCAACCTTATTTTCTTGTTTTGAATAAAAATTGGTAAAATCAAATCACATTTGTTGCTGGTTGTTTGAACAACATTTTTGTGAACATGTATTCCAATATTATTTTGATAACGAGTGAACTCAACCAATTGTCGTTGGCCGACAGGGGTGTCGTCGAATATAATAAACCAAAATTATGTAAGTCAGCTAATAGTTGTCAGTGAGAATGAAATATGTTTGTGCACAGTTGATCGACTTTTTCAAAACTGTCGACTGACTAGTATCGACAATCAGACGTGTAATTTTGCCCTAACTCAGGTCACCAAGAATCTTAATCGAAACTTCTCAATCTGGATTATTCCGAAAAATCTCAAATCTGTTTTTTTTTTCCATTCGCTTCAAAGCTACTCCTTCATTGCCACTTACCAGTGAAAAAGAAATTGAAGTACTGCGTTCCAAAATCGCGGAGGTCAAGTCAATGATAAGACAGGAACAAAATTTAGCAGAGAAGGACAAGGTAAGAACTCTAGAACGTTAAAGCGACTCCAGTCACTCTGTCCAATATACAGGAACCCTGCTCTCCAAAATTGTGGTTGCCAAATCTTTGATACAACAATTACAAGATACAGTGGAGAAAGGCAATATTAGTGGTTGATGATGAGCGGTGGTACAACGAATGTTTTTGCTCATTATTATCATATCTCACTGTTGTTACGCGTGATGTGATTGGTTGAGACTCGGTCACATGACATTGAATAAAATGCTGGCTCTGGCATCATCTATATTATGCTCATGACCACCATTCCTTGTACAGGCAACAAATCGTGATATTGCCCTCACAAACATGTGTTATTATTTAAATGCTGTGGGTGGTGATCATTGCTTAGCGTGTGTTCAAATTTTTTGTCAACAAATAAACAAAATAATGTATTTTACGTAAGTTACGCATGTTGCTATTGGACCCCCACCAAACAATACTGTAAAATCTGTATTAGAAACGGCAGCTTCTATTAAAATGGTACAATGCAACAGAGGGGATGCGGCTTCTATTAGAGCATCTACACATATGAGAAATGATGAATTTTTGGTTCTCAATTCTTCAAAAAGAATGGAAGCGACTTCTATTAGAGATGCGGTTTTTAATACCGATTTTACGGTATATGCTGTGACGACTAGCGACCAATGAGGTTTCATGACAAGGATTGCGTCACATTGAGAACAGTTCGTGCCATAACAATGACTTCTTTCTATTATTCAGAAAGCTAGAAATGCACAGAAGAGCATTGCCAAATATCGAAAGACTCTCATGGAATATGTAAGTATAGAAATTAATTGGTGTTTTGGGATTTTATGGTACATATTTGGCTATAGGCATGACTTGACAAAGGCTGCAGTGACAGTTACCTGGATGCTCCTTTTCTGCCACTTTTTAAAACCCAGATTTTTGAAATAGTTTGAGAACAGCAATAAGTATCCCATCATTCACAATATATAATTTTGGAGCCTGTGTAACCGGGCTACAATTTGAGATATGGCATAACATCCCCGCCATAGGAACCTATAGTAAAAGCGTTATAATTCTGTCAAAATAGCCACTATCCACTAAAATACAACCATCATTTTCTCAAAAATTAATCTGGTTTGAACTCATTAGTAGGCTTCTACCTTATGTCAACTTCAAAACTTACAACTCAAATTCATAAAGCTGTTTAGTGTAAGAAATTTAAAAAATCTCCAACAGCTGAAATGACCACCATCGTAGGACACTATGAAAATCATAATTATTTAAATGTTACGGTCACCAACGGCCACCAATAGATTGCATCTGTGTTTTACCAAACTTGGTTGACACTGGAATTGTGCATGATAAATTATAGGTAGATGATCACACATCCCTGTTGTACAGTCCCAAATACGGAATGAGGTTTCTGTTGCAACATATACTATATGTCAGCACTTGCAATTTGCATACAAAAAATAGTTCGGAGGGACAACAGTGATATTTTGTGTTTTGTGTTATCTGTCACAAAAAATAATAAAAATAAAAATTGAGTGTTTGATATATTTCCCACAATTCATTGCATCATATATATTACATAATTGTCTCATACTAGAATGTAGCTTTAATCGATTGAATGCTGAGGTCAATGTTTGTAACCATTGGCAAAGTAAGGCAACATAATTTTTTCCAAAATTTGAAAAAGATCTGAACCCAATAGAAAATTGTGTTTATTTATCCCAAAATAAACAAAAACAAAATATAGCAAATTCATAACAATGTGCAAATTGTTGCATCAAAGTTTTGGTGGAAAAAATGGTATTAAAAGGTTCATCAGCCCACCTGAATATTTTCTGTTAGCAATATAATTTTACTTATTTTCTGCTTTACTTTATTAACCCAGGAGGACCAAATGTCACTGATATCTCCAAACCTACCATTGAGACTCTATGATAAAAAAGAAGGAAAGGTACGTAGAAGAGGCAGCAGGTGCAATCCCAATATGTGGTTATTCTACAAATGCAGTTTTTGTGTTCTTTATAATAATTGAACATCAATGTGGCTGCTAGGCGTGCATTAAAATTTTGTTTAAATAAGTAATTGCATTTTACATTCACACGTTCATACACGTGAAATCAAACGTGAAAACAGGACAACACTGGGGTCAATTCTACAAACGTGAAAGTATTTCTAGTATATTTCCACGCTTAATAATGTGCTATACATATTTGATGATGCTCAATTTTGATAAAGTACGGTAATTGTATCTCAATGTTTTTGTGGCAGTCCTTGGTTGCATGAATCACACAGCAAATTGAAAATCACTTATTGAGCACAAACTGTATGCTATTGCAGACACAAAAAAATGTTTTAGTTATTAAAATATTTGTTTTTATTCATTTTGATTATTCACAGAGGCTTTCAGCTGGCAATGTGTTAATACTGTAAAAGAATTAATTATTCACTGAGTTTATTTCAGTGACTGGAAAATGCGCTAAATTAAAACCCAGTGAATATGTAAAATTTAGTATAGAACACATTATCTAAATGATAAAACCGTGAATTTAAAACCCACTGAATATGCGTGAAATGGTAAATCAGTGAAATTTAAACCCAGTGAAAATTAGTCATTTTACAGTAAGATGCAACTCGTCGCATTAATCTTTCGCCAGTTGATCACCATATATGGATTCTTGGCTGTGTTTAGATTCTAAATTCACTATGTCTTGCTTTTTGTAGACGCGTACTCTACTAATGGCTTCTGATTACGAAAGATCTGAATGGCGAGAAGCAATAGCGACTGCAAAAAGAAACGATGTCACGATCAATGATTTGGTACTAACTGAATTTGAAATCCAGACGTTGTTGTCCAAATCTTCTAAGGTGAGTAAACTTGCGATTCGGGAATCTTTTTTTTTTCTTTGGTTAACTGAGTTTTTGAGAATCTCACACACTTTAGATTAGATTTGTGTTAGGATATAAAAGCTGCACATGTCTGTAATGTTATAATTCTAAATTGTAAAATCTGATTGCTTTGATATTATACTTAAAGGTACCTCAGGTGGACCTCTCTCAGATTTGTTCATTTTCTGATGATATCTTCAGTTCTCTAATTTAGATAAATAGCTTTGTATTTTTTGGTAAAAAGTGATATTTTTGACTTCTTGTTTAAAACTGCAAGTCTGATTGCTTTGATATTATACATATAGGTACCTTGGGTAGACCTCTCTCAGATTTGTTTGTTTTCTAATGATATCTTTTGTTTCTCTAATTGAAATATACATTGCTAACAGCGAAGCTATCTCAGCCGAGAGCCTACTTGATACTTCTTACCAGGGTAGTAAACCCACTTGCAACAAGCTATTTATTACTTCACTTTCTTTAGGCACCCATAACTTGAGAAATGCCTTTTCAGGAGAATAAAAGAATATGACCTTTGATATGCTTGTGACACTTTTGATTCATTTCCAATACTTTTGTTGATGTGATGCCATGTGAGAATAAAACGATGTGTGTAGGTCACACCTGACATTGATCACATGGTGCACTGTTAATGAAATCTGAAATGTTGACTTCACACTGGTTGTTGCTGAAATGACATAGGTATTCCTGGCTACCATGCCATTCTAGTGTTTCTGTTTACTTACCTGAGCTGTCATTTATTTAACTCTTCTTCATTGTAACATTAAAAATTCTTTTTTTTTCCAGCCTGTGAAGCCTGATGATGGGTCACCTCTGATGAAAGATGGTGAGTTTCATTATCAGTATATGTTTATTACATCATAAGGCATGTTTCGCATCATCAATTCATGTGCATTACATCATAAGGCATGTTTTGCATCATCAATTCATGTGCATTACATCATAAGCGATGTTTTGCATCATCTATTCATGTTCATTACATCATTAGGCATATTTCGCATCATCAATTCATGTGCATTACATCATAAGGCATGTTTTGCATCATCAATTCATGTGCATTACATCATAAGGCATGTTTTGCATCATCAATTCATGGGCATTACATCATATGGCATGTTTAGCATCATCAATTCATGTGCATTACATCATAAGGCATGTTTCGCATCATCAATTCATGTGCATTGCATCTTAAGGCATGTTTTGCATCATCAGTTTATGTGCATTGCATCATAAGGCATGTTTTGCATCATCAATTCATGTGTATTACATCATCAGGCATGTTTCGCATCATCAATTCATGTGCATTGCATCATAAGGTATGTTTTGCATCATCAGTTTATGTGCATTGCATCATAAGGCACATTTTACATCATCAGTTCATGTGCATCTTTATCAGTTTTATTGATTTATTCAAAATATACATTATATGTGCATGTAATTAACTTCCAATTTTATTATATATCATTATTTTTCTTGTGTACATATTTGTTATCTTCATTTTCAATTTATCTGCAATATAAAAGAATTATTTACTATCTCATCATCTCTACAGAGGAAGACGCATTGACTGGTATTCTCAGATTCACGGTTCATACTGCCCAAGGATTTGAAATCCCAGGAGGTGTGTATATACTGTTATTATTTTGTACACAAACTTCTTCAATGCCAGATATTCTTTCATCAGAATTTTTATGCCTATTATTTCACATTTTCTGTAACTTCAAGAATAATTTGTAAACCACTTTAATTTGGTAAGCGACAGTATTCAGTGAATATTTAGAGGAAAAATCACAATATTTGTAGCAGTGAACATTTCACAAGCTCCTTAAACAGCTATCCCAGTGACTTTTGTCAAATTTTTTTTTTGTGATGCCTTACCTGTAATATGGATTCGCCTAGAGTAGGCATGGTCACAAGTTGGCGTCAGTGATATTGGAAAGCCAACAGTTTTAATAGTCAAAACCCAAGCAGTTAGCCAATTCGCTAGCAAATTTTTAAAATTGGCTGCCCAAATACATGTACTTCTGAGACTTGCTGTAAGTCGTACATTTTGGGTGACAAATTCATCAACAATAACGAACATGAATGTTTGCACTTCAACAAATATAAATAGTATGTGGCATTGTCTGATGTCATGTTGTTTCTTTCCCCAGAGTATTATTGCTGTTTAGAAGTGGATTCCTACAGTCATTTTTATTTGATAGCCAAGACGTATCCCAGCATTCAAGGCGAGGAACCAACCTGGCACCAGGTATGTATACTCCCCAGTATGGTCAATTCTCAATTCTGTTTTTCGAAAATGTCTCTAGGAATCTGTTTAGTGGACACAAATTGATTTCTGTGATTCAAAAACTTCCCTAAGAACCAGTTTAGTGGACAAAAATTGGTATGCAAGAATGATCACAAAGTCTTGGAACAAATTAAAAAAAAATTAGGGTGTTGCCATAGAAACAATAATATTGCTATCTGAAGAATTACCTTACAAGTATTAATGTTGGTGCTTTAGTATGGTTTTAATATAAAATAATACACAATTCCCAATACCATTAAAATCCAATTACTAATTACTAACTCAGAGTTGAGAGTTCCAACTGATAATGTTTATGACAAAAAATTAATAACTGCAAAAGTCTTCTTTAGTAACTGCATTTTAGTTCAAGACATTAAATATGAAATCAATTCAATAAAAAAAAAACAGTGTGATTCGGCATCATTGCATTTACAGAGCGAGGTGTTAACGCTGAACAAGTGATAAAATCTTCCATTATGGAATTAACTGTGTGCATACACTTTTACCAGTTTATCCTTTATTGTACTAATAATCCAGCTGTGACTCTGACCTATGGGGGGGGGGGAGTGTTAGCCTTTCGTCTAGCAACCTTCATATGGAGAACGCCATCTTGAGTTTTTTTTAGAGGAATCTGTGTCGTAATACTCATGAATGTGGCATGTAACCAAAAGGTGCACCCTCGTGAAAATGGTTTGAACCAGTTCTAATCACGTGATCTCAAGACGTACATTGCAAACCAGTCAGCAACTTAGCTGGCAATGTTGTTGTTGTCGTATTCGGAGTAATATGGCGGTGACGATAATCTTGAATTTTCAGTTGAATGAAAAATAGTTTTGATTGTAATTTATTATTCTAGGAATTTGAATCTGAAATAGATGGTGCTGAAAAATTAAGAATTTTGTGTTATCGTAAACAGCGAGGTGAGGATCAGCTTGTTGGCAGGGGAACATTTGAGGTGAGTTCACGTCTCCATCTCTCTACCATACTACAACTTTGGTAACCATGGTGACCAAGTATTTGTGTTGCTCTTTATTACTTTAGCATTTGTGTCGTTGCTAGTATAACCAAGTCAGTTTCAAAATAAAGTGTCTAATTGTCATATGTCGCATCCATGTTGCGTGTTCTGTAATTTTGCGCTACCGTAAAATCTGCATTAGAAGCCGCATGCATAGAAGTCGCACACATTCTTTTTGAACAGTTGAGAACCAAAAATTCATCATTTCACATATGTGTAGATGCTCTACTAGACGCCTCATCCCCTCTGTTGCACTGTACCATTTTAATATAAACTTCAGCTTCTAATACAGATTTTACAGTAAATTTTGAAAAATTTGAGGAGTCTGTATAGTAGTATGTTTATACCAGGTAAATGATAAAAGCAATTTTCAACAAATATTATTGGCATAAAATATTGAGAGTTTACAACAGAGTGGCTGACTGAGCCGAGATAAATTGTGCATTATGACACATGTCTACTGTCATTTGCAGATCAACGCATACTGTATTTGCTTTATCACCGTAGTAAATGACATGTGCGTCTCTGATAAAGAAAAGTTATATATTCTAAATTATAAATTCTCTGTTTCTCGTTTCATGGAAATTTAAAAATGAGGCGGCGAGGCGTTTTTTTTTTTTTTTTGAATACTGAGCTAAAATGGGGGAAATGTGAGACAAGTGCAAGTACAAGGGCATTTTGGAATGCTTAGAAGGAAAAAACATCCGAGGCGCATAGTTCAAAATGATGCTCGCGGAAACGAGAAACAGAGATATTTTTTTTCTCAGCCTTATTGATCCAGCATGCAATAAATGCAGTTCTTGGTTTATGTGCATTTCTATTGCAAATGTGCTTCTAATAGAGCAAATATGGTAAATGTCATTATTGTACTGTACTTTCTTTCTGTCAGTATTTCTACCCCAAGTATTGTCCTACACTATTGATGTTTGCGAGGAGATTAACCGCTCAAACTGACTTGCTTGAAATAGCGATTATCAAATTAAATCAATAATTCCGGTAGTTGGTTTTTAATAAATTCTGAATTTAACTTTTCCTCAGTTGACAGAGTTACAAAAGAACAAAGAGAAAAATGTAACAATTGATATGGACAAGGTAAGAAATTTTATCTTAAAAATGATTGATTCATCTGTAAAAGTTTGACAGCAGTTTAAATCAAACCCTAAAAAATTGTTCATTGTATAGAGGTATTTTATATCTAAGTAAGTATTTGGAACAGACTTGGAAATGTTGTTTGGTTTAGCGAGGTGTTCAGTTTACAGAGCAATGACTTCATATAATACAAAGTGTAAATGTAAACTATCAAATTTAGTATTCAACAGTTGATGTTTGACGATATTTTCTTTTTTTTTAAGCATGTAACGATGTCGATCTCCTTGAGCTATGACTCTCTTGGTCGTCAAACAATGAAAAGACCAAAGTCTAAAAGACCCACAGGCGTGTTTGGTGTACCCATAAATAGAGTAACACACAGAGAACGCACTAAAATACCCGAAATTGTTACAATATGCACAGCGGAGATTGAAAGAAGAGGTGAGATCTTTTTTTATATGGTCAAATTAATTATCTATTCTGCAAAAAAATAAAAAATTCTGGTTAAGTTTTTTTTTATTAAAAAGTTGTGGTGAAAGTCATCAAGAGAGGGCGCTGTGCAGAGGTGACACAAGTGAAAAGCTTTTTTTATGGTATCTCAGTATTATCATTTCTTTTTTGTAACGATTGATTGTTCACTTTTGGTTTGTTTTGTATTGAATACATAAGCTGTACACAAATACATTTTGTTGCAAATATTTGCAATTTTTGCATATATATCACTTATAGATTTTGAGTGATAATTTTAAATATTGGTGATTATTGAAATTTTCTGTTTTGATCAGGTCTGTTTCTTCAAAATTGACAATAGGCTGAACAAGTTTTAGACCACAAAAATACAGAAAGTTTGAAAAAATCTTGTACGAAATTTGTGCTGAGATTCTGTGCAAACATTAAATTTTGAGATTTGTGCACATAAATGTTGTAAATGTAGACTACCAGTATAAACAGGACTATTTTGTGATGAAAAATGAGAACTGGTGGTGGAAAAGTACAATGTAGTTAATTTATATCAATTTGATTTTTTTTTTTTTCACACAGGTATGTCTGAGCTGGGAATATATAGGATATCAGGTGTGAATGCAGATATAAATAAAATAAAGAAATCTTTTGAAAATGGTGAGTCTTGAGTGCAGAGATGTTTGTAGAAAAGTCGTCACTAATGTCAGACCAGATTACGGTAGCTGTCTGAGTATAAACCCCTCTGGGGAAACTGCAAATTGACGAAAATTAAGGGGAGGGAATATAAATTGGATAATTTATGCTAATTTATTCATAAACAAATCGTTGTGTTTACACGAGTGTTTTCACCGACTACCATCGTCCAAATTAACTTTAGGATCGGCCGTTACGCCCCAGGGTCACTAATTACTCTTGGGTGCGTTTACTAAGTGGAACAGCATTATAATCTTATATCCGAAAAATGACTTGTTTTAAAATACTGTAAATTTGGAGTGGGGCTTTTATACTCAAGCAGGGGTTTATACTCGGACAACTACGGTACATCAAACTTGGGCTAAAAAATAGATTGATACATGGTCTGCATTGGGTACAGATGCATGGCAAACGTCTTTGTTGCTTGCAATTGTGCCTTGTAATGGGATCTTTTCACCACCAGACTTACTCGCTCAAATTATTCTGCACTTGTTTCTTATATTCTTCAATATTTCTGGAAATGAACTCTAATTTTGGTGCCAACAGACAAAATTAGAGCAATTTTCGGTTTTTACTCAAAAAATTGGGCTATTTTTGTCCCAGTCTTCTGAAGGAAAATGCAGACTATAAAGGGGACTATTTTGTCAATTTGTGATGAAAAGAGGGAACTGGTGGTGAAAAGGATAAAACATAACCTGCTGCCATTTCTACACAACTGAAGATAATTTAAGCTGCTGATCTGTGCAGATTAGCATGAGATGTCCGCTTTGGCGCTGTGTCGCTTATTTCTCCTGTGTGCATTTCGTGATTGAACATCAAACAAAAACAAGAAGTAGTTTTGGCTCCAATTACAATGTGCATATATTATATATTCATAATGTTTTTCTTTTGTGTTGTCTAGGTAGCAAGAGTGTTCGCACATTGGTTGGTGAAGCAGACATTCATGCTGTTGCATGCGTTGCAAAGTTATATTTTCGTGAATTGCCAGAGCCGTTATTTACCGATAATCTTTATAACAATTTTGTAGAAGGACTTGGTAAGTGTGAATAACAATTGCGTGTCGTATTTGCCACGCAGTGTTTTGCTCGATATTGGTCTCATGTGACATATACAATGCACATAAAATTCTAAATTTGAGCACTTGCTGCACGAAGGCTGTAGCTTGAACTTGTTCCACGTTATGTTGCATCCTGAATGGTTCAGAGTGAAAAATCTTGTCCTATTTGATGTATTTTCAATCATTTCTTTGCCAATTTTTGACGAAATGAACATTTGCTACAGATCTTGATCACAAGTTTCCAAAATATATACAAAAGTAATTATGTAGCGTTATTTTACGAAACATGACAAAATTTCGAATGTCACAGTTTTTTGCGTACATGATATGGCTAGGTCTGCTTTTTAAACAAAATGTTTTTATTTTCTGTAGCTCTATCAGACCCGAGTGCACGAGAGAAGTGCATGATGTCATTATTATATTCATTACCGGAACCCAATCTCAGTACTGTGTTGCATCTGATAAACCATTTACGAAGGTGAGTTATAAACTTTTGTTGTGATGCAGATTGTCCGTTCCTTCCGTCTTCTTTCACCACAAGAAAAAAACAAAAAAACATTCATATTTATAAAAGACAAATTCAAAAGCAAATGCTGTTTAATTGCAATTCTGTGCATATTAAGTAGCTCATTTGCATATGATTAGCTTGTCTTACTTGTGATATGCATGAGTGTAGTGTATTTGTTACATATTCATCGACACAAGGGACACAGGCCTGAGTGGAGGTTTAATATGCGAATGAATGCATGACAAGAGTGCATCTGACTTTAATACAATACTTATCGGTACAAAAAAATAACATTTTACATACTGAAGATATTGCAGGTGGACAATGTTATCCTGCATAATTATCTTATGATTATTTATGACTTGAATGTGACAAGGTTTGAAAAATGTCCATTGATATTGAATTCCTGGTAGATCAAAGGACAAAATGTTGGCCTTTGAGATTGGAGTTGCGAGTTCGAACCCAAAAAAGCAGGGCATTATCTATATAATGACCCACACTGGGACAGTCAATCAGAGAATGTCCCACGAGAGTAAGATCTTGTACAGTGTTGTTATTGTTTCATTGTCAGTTTTTCATAATGCTACTTTGTATTTCTAGGTTGTCCGAACACCAATCAGAAAACAAGATGAGTCTTCATAATCTGGCAACTGTGTTTGGTCCCAATCTTATGCGCCCAGCTGTGAGGAAACCTGATGAAGAGATCGGAATAAATGCATCGCTTATTCTTGAAGCTACTTCGTTTACAGACGTCATGTCGCAAGTTGGCGTATTCTTTTACTATCTAGAGGGGAGGCCACCAGAATCTCCTCAACAGACACATTTCTGAGTGTGTGGTGTTCCAGGTGCATTACATTTCTATGATTTTATTTTTTTTCTTCTTATTCTTGACATAGAAGTAAAACTTTCTTCTTCAGTTTTCTGTCTTCTTGTAGATGACAGGCGACTAATTTTTAATTGATAGTTAATTGATTAATTATTTTATACTTTTGTTTTTAAGTAATTTTCAAAGCACATTTGCATATTTTGTGCATAAATCCAATGCTCCAAAGAGAGTTTTTAAACTAGAATGTATTGACCACTGCTACTTAAGGTACACAAAAAACTTAATATAAAAAAAATAAATAAATAAACAATTTATTCATTACTTGGACAATAGAAATATGGCTGGTCCATATTCTGACCAGCCAGTTACAATCAGTCAGCCAATCAGAAGTGCATGAAGAGTCACATGACTTAACCACAGACTCTATTTTATTGTGTACTGATATGAAGCAGTCACTGCTAAACAGTGTGACAACTGGTATGTGAGATGATGAGACGTGACATGCTATCAGTCATGTGACTAGATGAGTCATGTGACAAGCTGTCAGTCAAGTGATTTGATCAGAGACAAGTGGTAATCAGGGGGTTCGGTTTTGGAGTTCTCGATAGTCACGGCAGTTTATTTACATCATCAATTAAAAACTTTAGTCGCCGCATGAAAAAAAATTTGTCTTTCTCCTAATATAAAAAGTAACAGTCATAACTATTTAATTTGATCAACACTATTTCTTGTCTTTCTTATTATTATAGATTTTAAAATAGTTTTATGTTGTGAATTTTACTGGCTGTTATATGTTGTAATTATTTTGTTTGTAAATTGCACTTTTATAATAATGCGTTGAACTGTAATTTTATTGTATTCGGATTTTGTGCATTCAGATATTTAATTGTGAAACATTAGAATTTTAATGAAATGCTTAATTAAACTGACATTCACCAGCTGATACATTCTCATGAATATTCATGAGATGTTGGGACCATTTGTGAACACAGCTGATACATTCTCATGAATATTCATGAGATGGTGGGATATGTGTGAACACAGCTGATACATTCTCATGAATATTCATGAGATGTTGGGGCCATTTGTGAACACAGCTGATACATTCTCATGAATATTCATGAGATGTTGGGCCATTTGTGAACACAGCTGATACATTCTCATGAATATTCATGAGATGTTGGGCAATTTGTGAATACAGCTGATACATTCTCATGAATATTCATGATATGTTAGGACCATTTGTAAACATAGCTGATACATTTTCATGAATATTCATCATGTGAACACAACTGCTATATGTATTCATGAAATGGTGAGACATACTAGTTTCGATCATGGAATATTCATGGGACTGCTGATGCATTCTCATGAATATTCATGAGTATAACCAGTGTATTACCATGAATAATATTACTACTTGTTCATTCAAACTGTTCTACTTAATACACATTACAATATTTAGTTTTTGGGATTTTTTTAAGATATACCAGTATTTTTATGTAAACAATTTCAGCCTTGTTTTTTTGTCAAGATATTTGAGTTTGAAGTCCAAACTTTGAGATACAAAAAGCAATATTTAAACAGAATCATGATCTGCATTTATATGCTATTGATTAATATCTAACAAAGTAGTTAATAATAAATAATAATATTTATGATAAATTCACTGCTCAGTTTAAATTTTTGATTTTGTAACATTTTATATTTCAATCAAGTTTGTCATTAATTACTGTTACTGATCAATGGTAATGTTAACAGATAATTGGTATTTTGTCACAGGCAGCTTAGGAAATGAAAGTATGTTGGCCTTTCATAGGGGTATATATAGAAACTTCTTGGGCACTCATAGGAATATATAGGGTTGTATATTGACACTACATAGGGCCATATATTGACACTACATAGGGCAATATATTGACACTACATAGGGTTGTATATTGATACTACATAGGGTTGTATATTGACACTACATAGGGTTGTATATTGATACTACATAGGGTTGTATATTGACACTACATAGGGCAATATATTGACACTACATAGGGTTGTATATTGACACTACATAGGGCCATATATTGATACTACATAGGGTTGTATATTGACACTACATAGGGCCATATATTGACACTACATAGGGTTGTATATTGACACTACATAGGGCAATATATTGACACTACATAGGGTTGTATATTGACACTACATAGGGCAATATATTGACACTACATAGGGTTGTATATTGATACTACATAGGGCCATATATCGACACTACATAGGGCCATATATTGACACTACATAGAGTTGTATATATTGGCACTACTTAGGGCAATATATTAACACTACATAGGGTTCAATTTAAAGTAGGGGCATTGTGTCCAGTATCATAGTTTCCAAATATGGTATTTTCTATAAATATATGGTAGTCACAGACAGTCATGGTCTCTAAAATTGACTTTGTATCTAGATGCCTGGGGTCAGGGGTCGAAGTAAGGCCCTTCCCTGTGACAATCAGTCAAAGAATATCCCGCAATGATAAAGATTTAAATCTTGTGGAACATGGATGTATATCATGGGGATATATATTGGCTCTACATTGGGGTATATGAGAGTATCATGTATTGGCACTATTTTAAAGTATATCCGGCAATACATCACTTTACACTACCTTTTGATATATATATATAGATACCCCTTGTATGATAAACACTAGTGACATCATTTACTTGTAGTACATAGGTATATTCATAGACAGTATATCGATGTATATTCAGACAGAGCACATGTTTTTATCATCACGTAACCTAGAAGTATATACCGATTTGGCAAATGTAATCTTTTTGTTTAAAGGAAGGAAGGAGGGTTGAAGGAGATTATGATTATGATTACAAACAGAAATTTTGTTCGCTCTTGCAAAATTGTGTTTCAGGATGGTCTAATGATAAACGAAATACTGTAAAGCACTTTATTTACTCTTGTAACTAATTTTTGCTATTTTCGCTTAAGGAATGATTCAGTGAAAATAACATCCACCGAATATAACTTTTTTCCTATATTTTACATTCAACTTGTCAAAAATCAATGAAAATAAATTCCATACAAAACATCCAAAAAGCCTTTTCAGCGAAAATTAATTCCAACTAAAATAAAGTATTTTACAGTATTGCAAAAAATATTGTGTAAGATGCTTTCTATGTATTGTTTATGTGACAAAATAAACTTTTTTTTTTTTAATTAGATAACTGGACAATGAATAAGACCAGACTTCTTACCTAGCATTCATTTCAGTCATAATATTTTTTGTTATTGATTTTGGGTGAATCATACTGATTGTCAGTAACTAGGTGTTATATCGTGTACTTAATGATACTCCGCTCACTGATTTGTGTCATGTGAAGCTCATTGAATTGTATTCTGATTGGTTACTACTACTACTGTACTGCCCTCTATAGTTTGCAGCATGTGATGCTTGTATGATTTGCTCCTAGATAATGTACTTGTACGCTCTAGTGTTTCAGTGAAAACTTCAGTCTTAAACTTCCGTTTAAGAAATATGTGAAATGTCAATTTCATTACAATTCCATAATGAGTTCAAATGATATTTAGCTATAAATTATGATATATTAAAAGCAGATACCCTGTCATAACTTTCTAACCCATTTTATTTTGAGATTACTAGAGGGTTTTATCCCCATACAAAATAAATTATCTATAATGTAACAAACCTTTGAAGAAAAATAAAGCCCCCTAACTCAATGTTTATTTTTAATTTATGAGGCTCACTTGACTTCTTATTCTGCAGATATTTTCCCACTTCTCATCCACAGTTTCAACATTTGATGGTATATAAATTTGTCAGGAGATGATGGTTCCTCACAGTTTGCAAAGTGAGAATGCAGTTTTTATTTCAGTACCAAGAGTTTGTTTTGTTTAGAGAGGTGTTCAGATTAGTGAGGTGTCAGTATAGACAGGGTTTGCTTCGATTCCCTATGTTTGGCTGAAAGCCGTTTCTCTTAGTATTATGAACCACATTATTTTTGCAGTATTTTGTGCATTTCTTTACGCTATTTTCTTACGAATCGCTACAATTTGAAATCGAAAATGTTGATGAATGCTATTAACATGTTTCGCCAAGAGAATCAATTTTTTTTTATATTTAGCAAAAGACTTAAAATACAGCTGCAATACAATGATATGAAAATATTAGTTTTATGCTATTTTATGCTAATTTATTCAAATATAATTGTGTGATGTCACAGATGTCTGTTTAAATAATTTTCACTCAATTCTAGAAGAGCTAGTTTTTTTGTAGATCCTAGTTAGAACTCTGAGAAATAAATGGAATTTGTTTTGGTAAACACTGTTTTTACTGATAATTCCTTCATCATAGTTAATTTGTCTTAAGTTTTGTCTGTCTAAAAGTTGAGAAAATTGTTATGTAATTTTTACCATACTCACAGAAATTCCAGTGACAAAATGAGTTCTATTGTAACGTGGATTTAATTTAGAGAATTTTACTTGATAGCATAAGTAGTGGAATTAAAACCCAGTGAATATTTAATGTGTTACAGTATCTTCAGAAAGGGAGAGGTAAGTTTTGTTAGGTTAACAGGGTGAGGTAGGTTTTTATTGGTTAACAGGGAGAGGTAGGTTCTGTTGGCCTAATAATAGGAAGACGTAGGTTCTGTTGGGTTAACAGAAAAAGGTAGGTTCTGTTAATAGTACATGAAACATCTTTTTTCGATTCTCAAATTTGCACTCAGAAATCTATTCATAAAACTTTATTAGGGTCTTGAGATTATCATGTCTTAGCATTCTTTTTAATAGTGTTCCAAATTATTGCAGCCACAAGCGAATCTTCACAGCAGGCACAAATTCAGACCACTGTATTTTACATATTAGTGCCAGGACCCCAATAATATTATTATTATAATTAAACTTATATCATACCCTCATGAATCCCTTAATTCATGAAACAGAGAAATTTGTATACTGATGGTAATTTGCATACTGATGCTAATTTGTATACTGATGGTAATTTGCATACTGATGCTAATTTGCATACTGATGCTAATTTGCATACTGACTTCAGATTCACAAAAGTGCTTGCCAAGCTGATTTATACTTTTATACAAGACTGGTTAATAGCAAAATTTACCTTAAATATAGCAACTTTTGTTTATCCACCTTCAACAAGTCTGGATTTATAAAGTTGTTTTCAACCGGATTAGCAATATTAACACAGTTGCCAAATATGGGTGTAAAACCCAACTATTTACAGTATGATTGGTGGATTGAAAATAAAAGTTTTTTTATTTTTTTTTTTATTGAGACTTGTACGAGAAATGTTATAGCACAATTTTAGCATGACTATTAAATGTATTTTAAACCAGAGTCTTTGTTTGTCTTTTTATACACTTATTTATCTCAGGATTATCTTACATTATCAGATTCACATGAATTATCTAATGTTTATGCAATGAAACAACTTTTTACACGCATATTTTAATAAATGTTGTCGACACCAGGTAGAAACACCCTCAACTCGTTAAATGTCTAAATATAGAAGGGTGGGCTTATAATCAGGGAGGGGCTTATGGTCGGCGGAAGTAAGGTACTCGTGTAATAGTTTTCATTTGTTTCAAGCCTTTGGCAAAGAACAAAATAAAATTACCGGTTCTACATAAATTTATTTAATCTGATATTGCAGGGTCATGAATTTGATGTCCTGTTCATCTTTCTGACGATAAAACTAACAAAGGAATTGTAGTTTGTGAGTGCGTATTCAAGGTTGTGGAGCATTCTGGCTCATTTGCATAACCGATTACCGTACATGAATGCTAATTATTAATAGTTTACCCAAGTTATTTTTGAAGTCATCACTATTTTTACAGTTTTGGAGGTGAATTTGTAATATAATCACTAATTTTAAAGTCATTTCAAACTGCGTTTGTTTCGATGCCAATAGAGAATAGACAAATTTATGCGCTCAGAAAAGTTGAGTTTAATTAACAGAATAATTAGAACAAATAATATGTCACTCATCAATGTGACGAATAAACACTGGGTATGGTACAATACAATCAAAACTATTTTCTAGGTCGCATCACATGCGCTCTTTGATTGCTAAGTGTAGAACTATTTCATAACGCAACATGTATATACCGTAATAACTATTAGACTGATCAGTCATAAAACAACGTATCCACTATGTTTTGCTAGCATAGAAATTACACATGGTCACACTTACATTTGCATTTACAAATTGACACACTGAGATTTTGACTAGCAGGGAGGGTCGCATCCATGTTTTACATAAATTATCATCTTTTCAAATTTTACAGTAAGCACAATTACATTTTCATCCATTCATGATGCGACCATGGACAGGCTAATCTATTACCGTAATAAAAAAAATCTGTACATGAAGCAATTTTGGAAAGATAATCATTGATCAGTCACTTTCTTCCTTTTTTGCAATGTCTAATCGTGTTAATTCCCTCTGTGCAGATTTGTAATTTAAATTTGCCATTGAACCTCTTTTTGCTAACTTTTTGCCAACTTCTGGATTGGGGTAGTTTCTGTCAAATAACGCCCTCTGTTACCAGTAACAAAAACAAGTTATAGTTGACACTGGCGGCGCTTTTCACGGCAACTCGTTAAAAAAAAAATCAAACAGCGAACGATCCAACTGTTTCACGCTAGCGAGTTGTCAACTCTACTATACTGGGTTCATTCAATGAAATCACGAACACATTGATCAACGCTGATAAGAACAGTGAGCAGACTGTCAGTTGTAATCGTGTCGTGATTGTTTCATATACATAGATAAATCGGAGTCAAAAACAAGCTTAATTTGTTTTTAACTTTCAAGGCCGCAATGGAACTTATAAGCTGCCGATGTTACAAATGAGTGAACCTCCGCCGCATATTATATTTTACAAGGTAAGTGCCTTGAGAGTTACCAAGATAGCAGCCGGGAGATAGCGGGGTTCAACAAGTTCAATTTGCGAATGTGATCGCAGCCGGGTTCGATTGACGTGGACTTGCATGCAAGGACACACATTTGCCTTTCGACATTTTTCAATCACTGTTGTTCTCTGCGGACTTTTATAGACCGTAAAACTTGAGTACTCTTATTTTATATAGACAGATTTATTATTTTGAGCTACATTTACTCATAGTAGGGTATTAGTATATATGTCATCGTATTTTTTTCGCAATGTTTGTCGCCAATCAATGCGGCGATGATTTGAGTACTCGCAGTTCACAGGAACGCACCAGCTGTGATGATCAGCTCATATTTGTATTCGATGTATCACCAACAGTGGAGTTATGAAATAACAAATACAAACGGCAATAAACAAATAAAATTAGGACAAATGAAGAAGAAAAAAAACTGTTGCAGAACACATAAAAATGCGTGATGAAGAAAATGGCATATTGGTGGTCACTATTGTTGTTGCCTTGACAATTAATCTGTTGTTTCATCATCTTTTAGTAATGACCCATTCAACCAATCCCAGATGGTGTCTATAATTATGAGAGAAATGAATGTATGAGTATGGGGGGAAAAAAAACCTGTTGCATGTGGGAGTGGAAACTGTGAAAGTGCAGAAAAAGTGAAAAAATAGTTTTTCCTTCACTTATTTTTTTTTGCTAGATTTTTCAGGATGATGTTGCTTTTTAAGTTTGTTCCTGCATGGTGTTCCTTGATTTATTTAATTATTTATTTATTTATTTATTTATTTATTTAATGTAACACTAGGAATAGTACAGCAGTAATGCATTCCAATTTTTAAAGTTATTGTCTAAAATTTTCAACATAAAAATGTGGATAGTTTTTATGCTTTTTTTTCTGTATGCAGTGTGCAAATTTTGTTCACCAATCCTACCACCCATGAGTTCTGAATGAGAGAGAATAAAAATAATTATATTTATAATTGCAGCCTTTTTCTTAATTCGAATGGATTTTTTGGATTCTTCATGAAAAATGAGTTTTTCTTTTCTTTCTTTTTTTGCTGAAATTGTTACCATCCACAAAAGCCGTGATTTTAAACTGGCATGCATTTTGAGAAACATAAAAATTAACTTTTGCATTACAACAAAATAATATTGTACTTGTTGAAACCTGTAGCAACTGTTGTGACTGTATCCTGTTTTGTCTGTCGTACAATACTCAGAGATTTGGAGATGAGATCAGTGAAGAGAATGTACCAGCGGCTTTTAGATGGTAGTAAGTCCACTTGTTTTTATCTATTATACATCATATTAATTTGTGTTTAGCAGTTGTTATCGTTGTCTGCGTTGTGTCCGCTCTTCTGCACATTTGTTACTTGTTGTTGTTTTTTCATATCTAAATCATATTATTAAATTATTTTTGCTTTATTTTATTTGAAGGGCAGATTGAAAATTTCTCAGCATTTTTTTTGCCGGTAAATCAGCAACGTTAAAGTTTACATGTAATTTAAATGTACTGTAAAACCATTTATTTTTGCTATTCACTGGATTTTAAGTTTATATGGATTTAATTAAGTGAATTTTACTTATCAGTGAAAATAATGAAATTGGTGATGAGGGGAGGGGAAGGGGGTTTAAGTTAAACCTGAAAAATATGTTTCTGGTCCTGAGATTTTCAAAAAATGATTTTCAATTTTATTTTCAATATTTCAAAAAAAACTAAAGGTGCGATGCATGTTAACACATGCACATTTTAATATGATACACACGCTGGTCAGAACAAATCTATTATTTTTGTGCTTACTGACAGAATAAACATGTTAACACATGTGCATATCATGGTTGAATTTGTTTCCACAGATTTTATCAACTCTGCTTTGATTTTAATTAAATTAAAATTCAACTTTGCAATTGAGTGTGACTTAAGCTAGATGTATCAATATGTAGATTGTACAGAGAATTTTTTATATCGGTATATATATTTAAGTAATAAAGAATAAATTAAAATTATGACAGCGATACTTACAGAAAAAATTGTATTTTTTATGAAAAGGCAAACCTAGGCAAGAGCCAGCTCACTGTAAAATACTTTGTTTTCGCTGGAATTAATTTTTACTGAAAATACTTTCTGGGTGTTTTGTATGGAATTTATTTTCAGTGATTTTTGACAAGATGAATATAAAATATAGGAAAAAACAGTATATTCACTGTATTTATTTTCACTGAATCATTCCTTCAGCGAAAGTAGCGAAAATTAATTCCAAGCCAATTCCAATAAAGTATTTTACAGTAGTTATGCTCAGACTGTACTGTCTGCTAGTCCTACAATACCTATATAGCAATGTAAACGTGGTTTATCAGCTGTGATGACAATAGTTCGCTAACGCCTCTTTGATAACTTGATGAACTGTGGGGTTGGTACCATAAATTGATTGTATTAATTGATATTACCCTGGGTAATCGTGTCTGTCATGTAGGTATTGCTATACACTGTCTGATAGACTGTAGCTGTTATTTGTTCGTTTGATTTCTTTTAACGCTGGTTCATTTTAATTCTCCCCTTCTACAAAATAAAACCTTGTACACTGCAAAACCATTTATTTTCACTGACATTTAAAGTCATAACCTGCACATGCGCGGAAATTGAGTCCCGTGCGACGATTACAACACACGCAAAAAACGCAAAGCCTCATGGGTAGACACTTGTTTGTAAACAATGACATGCTATGGCCATCTGACGCATGCGCAGGTGACGACTCCCTCGCTTTAATATTCACCGTGTTATAATTTCATGTATTTGTCAAGAGTTTTATTGTTATTTTACATGTTCACATTTATCAGATTTTACTTATCAGCCAAAATATCAAAATTAAAACCCAGTGAATAATTAATGCATTAACAGTATATTTTTTTTTCATATCTTTTCTTTTTGCAAATTTATCAATATCGTCCGTCGTCCGTGTCAATGTTTTACTTCGACTTCTTCTTTAAAACTACAAGCCTGAATGCTTTGATACTTGGTGTATAGAATGTACCTTGGGTAGACCTCTCTTAGATTTGTTCATTTCATGATGATATCTTCAATTCTCTAATTTTGATGAATATTTTTGTCATTTTTAGTCTCCGTCCATCCGTGCGTCTGCGCGTCCATGCGGAGTCATATCTCAGAACCCCTTGGACCGATTCCGTTCATTCTTTATGTGAGACATATGCACATGCAGTGGTTTAGCGATTCGATTCGAAATGGCCGACTGACAGCCATCTTGTTTTTTGAAAATGTTGTATTTTGGCCATGCTTTGTCAGTTTTCATTCAAACTTGGTACATAGATTATACATGTTAGAATACATGCCCCCGACCGTCCGTGAGTTCCTGAGTCTGTCTGTCCGTTCGTACATGTACTTTATACATGTTAGGATGCATGTCCATGACAATTTGTTTAAAAATCTGGTCAAGGATGGCCGATTGACAGCCATCTGACTTTTTGGCCTTACTACTATATTTCCACTATTTATTGTACCATTTTCATTCGTATTGGGCACATACATCATACATATCAGTGTGTTTCATAATCAGATCAAAGATGGCCGAATAACGGCTGTTTTTATTTTTGGCCATATTACTACTACGCGGAACACATGTTTTGATGTAAATAAACAATCTGTTGTATACGCCACTTAAAACTCAAGTTTTAAGGACACGCTTGCGACAACCCCTCCGCTTTAATATGACGTGCACAAAGAGAACTTTCAAAAATTTAATGGGGACTGTGTCATTTTCAATGACTTGTTTGTAAATAGTGATATTTTCGACTTCTTGTTGAAAACAGCAAGTCTGATTGCTTTATTAATACTATACAAATTGCTCATTTTCCAATGATATCTTCAGTTATTTAATTGAAATGTGCATTGCTAACAGCGGAGCTATCTCAGCTGACAGGCTGCTTGTTTGAAAAATACATGAAAATAAGCAAAAAATGCTGGCCAAGAAGTGCAAATTTGTTCCGAGTACGTCATACAATTGACAGTATACCGTATGGTATAAAAATAAAAATTTTATCTATATTATGATAACACATATGCCGATGTGAACGATACATTTACAGGTAGTGTAATACATTAATACATATATTAAGGTTGCCAGAAATAACGATATATAGTGTGTATTTACTACATGTATATAATGAAGCAAATATTGTAAAAAGGTTAATTATTCACTGGGTTTTTATTTTGCTTATTTCGCTGACTGGAAAATGCGCTAAATTAAAAACCCAGTGAATATGTAAAATTTAGCATAGAACACATTATCTAAATGATAAAACGGTGAATTTGAACCCCACTGAATATGCCTGAAATGGTAAATCAACGAAATTTAAACCCAGTGTCATTTTACAGTACACTTGACAGCTACATATCCAGGTTTCAAAAACTGAGTACTGCCTCGGACTGAAATATTTGTCATGCCATTCGATTTCTGGAGAATTCTTATCACTTTTGGTACTTCCTGTTGTATCTGACTATCGCATGTGCATAAGTGGTCATATGCCTCGATCCGCCAGAACAGCCGAATGAGTGATTTTTCATTAAAATAAATCAGTGAAATGTTGAAATGCAAAACTATACAGCGTTGAGATACACGTACTTCATCAAAATTGAACATCATCAAATACCCCAAAAGTACTTTTATGGTTTGTCAAGTTCCATATGTTTTGTTGACGTAACGACCTATGACCCTTTTGATATTCAGTTTCAGGCATAATGTGAGATCTTGCACAAAACGAAAAACATAGTCTATTGTTTTTGAAGGTTTTGTTTGCGAAATTGATTGTAACCTCAAAAAATATCATTAAAATAAAGAATAATTATGATAATAATAATAACAAATTTAAACCAAAAAAGGTTTGTATTTTTTATTACCGTTTATTGACTATTTTTTCAGAACATTCTATTTTTAACTCAAGTCTTAATATTACATACAATAGAATATAATAACTATACTTGTACATACACATTTGCATAGCTAATAAGATAAATAAAATAATTTTAATGGTAAACCGATAATGTATGGATTATGTAAAACAATAATCCTTCCCATAAGACTGTCCTGTGATATATGTAGTTGCCATGGTACCCATACTTGAAGTGTAACAATCTAGTTTGTGATGGAAATATTCAAAATTTTATTAGACTTCCCAAAACAAATTGTAGCATCAAATGGCACTGTGATTGTAATCTTTTTATATCCTATTTAATACTCAGTGTTGTTTCTCCTCAACTGTTTTAACCCCCACCATATATAATCACACAAATTTATACCATCGGTAGTTGAGAACTTCAACAGATTTGGACCAAGTGAATTAGACAAAAGTGTTGGATCAGTGATACATTCTGCTTTGACAGATTTGTGGAATAATGTAAATGTAATGTAGGTGTACTAGTTACATGCCATTGGGTTCCACGGTTAATTAGCTATTAGTAAAATGATAATTACCGGGTAATAGAATAATATGCATATTATAACATATGCACAAACTAGATACTGCGCCATTAATATATCTTCATTTAATTTTGTTTACCGATTTGACACTACTGGATAAATTGAGAAAGCTGTAAGTTATCAATAGCGTGCGTACATGAGAGTACATGAAATAAAAATATTTAACAGCGCCGTCACCGATGAATTGTGCGAGTTTCAACTTTACGATTACATACACGTTTGTTTTCTACTGTTAATGAGAAATTCTGCTAAAGAATTAATAAATAGACTGGGTATGACACAGCACATTCCATTTTCGGACACACTGCGTACCAGACTTCGCGTTCGCGAACATTATTCATGGTATTGATAGCTGACGGTCGAGTGCCAAATAACCAAATCTTCATTATTTTAGTGTAAAGTTGTACGTAATTTTTAGTTGCTGGTTTTGAAAAATCTTTATGAATACAGAAACAAACTAATTTTTTTCATATATATACTGAAAACTTTTTTTTCGTTGGTACAAACGTTGTTCAAAATCAAAATCAGTGTCACCAGTGGAGTTGGTTGTTAATAACACATCAGTAGCTGCAGTATTGCGAGGGTATATTCGTTTTTTTTTATTGACGGTAAGATTATTTCGCCGTCATCTGACTGAGTTTAAATATGGATTTCACAGCAAACACGCGACTTTGAACCCAGATAACCAAATTATTTTTTGGAATAATTTAACATGGTGTGTACCTTGTTTTATAAACGAATGTTATGCAAAGTAACGCAAAGAAGACATTGGTACTTGTAAAAAATGGTACGAGCATTGGAGGAAAAATTGTAGATCACTTGTTGAGACTTGTCACTCAAACTACTACTACCGGTACAGGTACTTCCTGTTTATTGGTATCCTGTTTATTGGTGATCCGTTTTGCTCATGATTGGTTGATCGGTGTATGACGTACATTAAAATATAATTTAAAAAAAATTAAGCCAACCAGGATCAAATTTTAATCAGATTGAGCAGCCTCATACCACATTAGATTGCAACCCCTCTTCCCCCTCCCCCCCCCCACATCATAACATGTCATGTCACTACCTTTAAATTGCTCATTCACTTGCCTACCAGACCAGGGAAAACATGATCAGTCAATTAATCATTTCACCACTATTGTCAAATATAATAATAACCTTCAGCAAATACAATACCTTACACTACATCTACCCACAATTTGATTTTTCAACAAATAGTTCTTGGTGTACAATAAAATAAATAAATAACTGAAAACTGCTGATAAAAATGCACAACTCGCATTCAAGTTTGTCACATTTATTCGAAATAAGTTACTTAATTTAAAAAAAAAATGGTTGCTAAATTTCATTCAACCCTGTGTTGGGAAATGCAGAATTTTAACGACAGATTAATATCGTTTTAGCATCCACAATCTAAAAATGGAAGATGTTTATTTAGGCTGGTATATACCAACTGTGTTTACAAAACTGCACAGTGACATGTCGTCATTTGACCACAATGAAAAGACAAGCAGCAAGTTCATCGTCGTCGTTTCAGTTTCTGGGAAATAAGTTTACGAATGTATTTTCGAAGAAACCAGAGAGGTCGAAGTCTCAAACCTCGCTCATCGATGACACTGATGGTATGAACTATAGTCTGTATGAGTAGTACTTACTTGGTGACCTGCTAAGTGGTAGCATGGTTCTATAGAATGGGTGACAGTTGTTGTTGTTGTTGTTGTTGTTGTTGTTGTTGTTTTTGTTGTTGTTAGACTGATCCATACAGTTTATGTACTGAAGTGGACTTGGTGGTATTTTCTTACAGGAATATATTCTGCTATTTTTTAGTATAGATTTATATGTATTTGTACGTACATGTGCACGTATGTATGTGTGTTTGTAAGGGATAACAAATTTTTTTCTCTAAACAGAAAGTGGTATAATTTAATGTGGAAGAGAGTAGGGGGGTGCAGCGTCAAAGACACTTAATTATTGGGAAGTAACAAACAATATGCCCCGTCCATTATTATTGTCAGTTATGAATCACCACTATCAGAATTAGAGATTTGCTTTATATTATCAAATGATAATGTTGACCTATATTTGAAAGAAAATTCATTTTAATAAAAATAAAACCCAAACTTAACTAATTTTTGTTTGATGTGGTGATTTATAACAACAATAACAAATCCCATGCAGTGCCATATTGGATTCTGAGTAGGGTTCTGATGTGATAATGTGTTTATCTTGCCTCACTTTATCTTCCCGTAGACTCTTCTTTTCATCCAATATGGATGTGGGGGATTCATTATTGTGAATAATAATTGTTGAAATATTAATAATTATGCATAGAATGTTGACAACCGAACAAAATGCGAAAAAATGCTTATAAAATAAATTTCTAGAAGAAAATATCTTGGATTTATTAACATCAAAATTTGTGATGGATTTTGTTGCCAATGATTTGTACAGAAAATATTGGATATTTTTTTTTTTGTATAATCTCCAAGAACTGCCTATTTCTTGCCTAATATAAAGGCTGCATCATACTGATCGACCAATGAAAAAGTACTATTTCAATAATGGACAGTACATTATATTTTAATTTCTTGTTATTGTGTGTATTACTGATAAGTTGGTTATTTTGGTAAAATAAACATGGATTTTTTTTTTTTGCCTGGATTTGTGTTATGATACGAAGCGATTTGTTGTACTATCGGTATTTGTTCTATTAGAAGCGCATATCAAATAGAAAAGTACATAACAAAAAAATACATTTATTGTATCCTCTGCCATTGAAATATAACTTATGTTTCTTTTCCAAAAGAGCAAATGTGGTAATACAAGATAAAACAAAATATTTTTAGTAGTACCGATAAATTTTGGACAGTGATACAGATTACACATTTTGCCATATGACAAATTTTGGACAGGACAGGACTGTGTGACAATTTTTTCCACTTATCATTGGCTGTAATATTTGGTTCGATTTGGTAAAGCAACAATAACTTTACAAGATGACACATTTTTTAAGGGCCTTGGGCGAGATGTCAAATACGCCGCTATTGATATCTTGAGGGGCTGTTGGCTTCTCAGTGTCTTTATGTTCATTATTTTTCATAGTGTGTGTCTCGTATATCACAATTTTCTATAGGTTCCATCGAGTGACTATATAATTTCAACGAAATTGCGATTACTCAACTCCCAGTTCTTGCATTGAATTTCATGTAATATTAGTCTTGTATAAGGTCACGTGTATCTAAAAACAATATTTCCGAAAGATTTAGTCATCTTTATGTGCATATATTAAACAAACAAAAAATGTTCAAAATCACAGCGATTGCTGCTTAAAAATAATTTTTATTTTTTTTAATGTTAGGTAGTAACGATGAAGAAGAACTGGACATTTTACATCCGAGTACGAACCAGACCATTCAGAGAAAGAGACCAGATGGATCAGGTCAACAAACATACACAGTGGAGGAAGCGGTGGAACACATGGGATTTGGAAAGTTTCAGATTTCATTAACATTCTTGCTTGGGACATTCACTGTAAGTACTTTACTTTGTGCTACTGTAAAATACTTTATTTTAGCTGGAATTTATTTTCACAGATTTTTTATGAGTTATTTAAAGGCAAAATATAGGAAAAAGAGGTATTTTTACTGAATTTTATTTTCACTGATTCATTTCTTTAGTGTAAACAGCAAAAATGAATTCCAAGTACAAATAGAATAATTTACAGTATTGCACCTTTATTTCCACAATCAATCAATCAATCAATCAATCAATCAATTTCATTTACAGGTATTAGAATATTTTGCTCATCTAACAATATGCACTTTTCTATACACTGTTCTAAATTTGTTTTGCAAAGTGTTTTTGACTTGTCAAATCTTATAAAAAGTTGGATGACTTTTTTTCGTAGTGTCTTTCATCTCAGCCACACACAACACATTTTCCCAGTTTGGTCAAAGCATATACACAAAACAGAGTTTGAAAATTGAAAGCTGTTCTCTGATTGGACTGAATTTTAAGTGTTAGGGTTGAGTAACCAATCAGGTTACAATCTTGTAAGTAGCTTTGTATTGACTCCATTTTGAAAGTGGAAAACTGCTCTCTGATTGGTCTGAATTTTAAGTGTTAGGGTTGAGTAGACATGTAGACCTTTTTCAGATTTGTTCATTTCGTGATGATATCTTCAATTCTCTAATTTTGGTAAATATTTTTGTCATTTTTGGTAGAAAGTGATATTTTCGACTTCTTGTTAAAGACTGTAAGTCCGATTGCTTTGATACTATACATATTGTTCATTTTCTAAAGATGTCTTCAGTTCTTTAATTGAAATGTGCATTGCTAACAGCGGAGCTATCTCAGCCGATAGGTTGCTTGTTTTATAGAAGTGTTCTGTCACAAGAAGGTGTTACTTGCAAGAGAAAGATGTATTGCAAATTTACAATGATCACTTTAGCTATATTTATGACACAAACACTTTAAGTTACAGTTTGAAAATATTTTATTGGCATAAGGGGCACTCACAATATAGTTCAACAATCAAAGATTGATCGTACATACCGGGTGCTACACTTTTATTTTGTGTCACAAATTTCTTGCGTCAACAGAAATTGTGAAATTTTTTAGCAGTTAATGTGTCTGAGAATCATTATTTTGTGATTATTTTATAAATATTTGATTGTCACTAAGGCCCTCAGTATATTAAAATGGAAACTCTACACATATTTTCCAATTTGTGTATATATTATCCCAAAATGGATACTTTTATTTTTGATCTCTGTGTGTCTGTGTGTCGATTTACAACTGTATCTTGAACATTCATGGACCAATCATGTTCAAACTTCACATCATACAACTTGGGATACATATGTAGTTATTTCGTGATCCAATTCAAGATGGCCAAATGGTGTCAAAATTAATTAAAAGCTAAAAAATCATCAAAATCAAGCATTTTTGTTGTTTCAAAACCAGATCTAGTCGTGTAGATACATTTTTTCAATATGGTACATACATTGAATATACCAGTGCCATAGTGCATTTAAAATGGTCGATTGGTGGCCATTTTTGTTTATAAAGGCTGTTCCTGAAGTTTATTATAGTACATATGTACTTATACTCTTTTATATGAAGTGGCATTAAAAACAGACGAGAAATGTGTCGATGTGTCGGTCATGACTTGTTAAATCAGCCTCTTTGGTTTATTTGATTGACAATCGGCAAAACATTTTTTTATTTGATTGACAATCGGCAAAACATTTTTTTTTAATTAAAGCTCATAAAGCAAAATATAATAATTCTTAGAATTCTTGTTTTTAATTTCTTCCGCAGTTTTCTGATGCCTGTGAGATGATGTTATTGGCTGTGCTGTCCCCAGTCGTTAGATGCGAGTGGCAGTTGTCGCCATATCAAGTTGCTTCTATTACCACTGTAAGTTCAACAAATATTTCTTTCTTGTATCATTTTTAGCTCCGCTGTCGACTTTGTCGAGCGGAGCTTATCATATGAGTGATTGTCCGGTGTCGTCTGTCGTCGTCGTCCGTGTCAATGTTTTACTTTTTCGACTTCTTCTTGAAAACTACAAGCCTGAATGCTTTGATACTTCGTGTATATGTATGTACCTTGGGTAGACCTCTCTCAGATTTGTTCATTTCATGATGATATCTTCAACTCTCTAATTTTGGTGAATATTTTTGTCATTTTTGGTAAAAAGTGATATTTTCGACTTTTTGTTAAAAACCGCAAGTCTAATTGCTTTGATATTATATATATTGGTACTACATGTGGACCTCTCTCAGGTTTGTTTATTTTGTGATGATATCTTTAATTCTCTAATTTTGGTGAATATTTTTGTAATTTTTGGTAAAAAGTGATATTTTCGACTTCTTGTTAAAAACTGTAAGTCCGATTGCTTTGATATTACATATATAGGTACTACATGTGGACCTCTCTCAGATTTGTTCATTTTGTGGTGATATCTTCAATTTTCTAATTTTGGTGAATATTTTTGTAATTTTTGGTAAAAAGTGATATTTTCGACTTCTTGTTAAAAACTGTAAGTCCGATTGCTTTGATATTACATATATAGGTACTACATGTGGACCTCTCTCAGATTTGTTCATTTTGTGGTGATATCTTCAATTTTCTAATTTTGGTGAATATTTTTGTCATTTTTGGTAAAAAGTGATATTTTCGACTTCTTGTTAAAAACCAAAAGCTCAATTGCTTTGATATTACATATATAGGTACTACATGTAGACCTTTTTCAGATTTGTTCATTTCGTGATATCTTAAATTCTCTAATTTTGGTGAATAGTTTTGTCATTTTTAGTAGAAAGTGATATTTTCAACTTCTTGTTAAAAACTGTAAGTCCGATTGCTTTGATACTATACATATTGTTCATTTTCTAATGATGTCTTCAGTTCTTTAATTGAAATGTGCATTGCTAACAGCGGAGCTATCTCAGTCGATAGGCTGCTTGTTTTTTCTTTCAATGTGTTTACCCTTCCCCTTCCCTATCCAATATATAACCCATACACTGCATGTAGTACTATGCAATCCCATTATTTACTCAACAAGTTTTTATTTTGCTACTGTCACTGATAAATGAAAAATCCCATAAAATTAAATTTACAATATTCTATAAAATACCTTATTTTTGCTGAGAATTCATTTTTGCTATTTTCACTGAGGAATGGTTCAATGAAAACACTGCATACATGTATTCTAACAGATGTACAAAAAACAAAAACTGACAAAGCATGCATAAGATACTACATTTTCAAAAAACAAAATGGCTGCCAGTCAGCCATTTGGATGTGCATATGTCCCAGATAAAATACCGGTACTTGGCACATGCAAAGAAGGGATTTGGTCCATTTGGTTTGAAATATGACAAACAGGCGGACGCAGACCAAATTATAAGTCAACTCCACTCCACTCAACAAAAAACAGTGAAAATAAATTCCATACAAAAGACCACAAAGAATTCGTGAATTTAAAACCCAGACTTTGATCAAATTGCTTTAGTAACCAAGAAAAAATGTTGCATGCCTTTCAAAAAAAAATTTTAAATTCAAATTAAAAAAAAAAAATCATCTATTTTATTTTGGAATGGATTTAAAATTTACATGAATTGCAAAAAAGAAATGCAACTAAAGCATAAGAAGTGATTTATTTATTAAATAAGCTTTATTAATAATTAATCATAAGATTAAACTATTATTAATAAAATAATTTTTCACCACTACCAATTGTGATTTCTTTTTTGGTGACCCACACATTTTTAATACTTGTGTAAATAACTATTTCACAGTAAATGGTGAACAATTGTCAAAAACATTAATATTAATATATCTATTATCTATGTGACAATACCATATGTGTATTGAATATTTATTATTCTTTTATTTGTTTTTATGTACACAATGGTACATTTAAGTAGGAAGGAAAATTGGCTATTATGCTACCCTTCCAATGCCATAATGTTTTTTCCCCAATATTTTCTATGTTTTTTTCTTGATGTATTTTTAAACTCAGTCATTTTGAATTCAATCTGAATGACAAAATAAAGTCCTGTAATGTCCATATACATGAATATATGGAAACAAATTGTACTTGATCCAAGATCCAGCCTCAAAATGGAAGAATTGCTTGATTTTAATGAATTTCAACATTAAAAAATATGTCCGCCATTCGGCCATCTTGAAACTGATCATTAATCGAATACTTGTGACATGATGTACGACATATACCGGTATATAAAGTTTTAACTTGATTAAAGCATGTCAGAGATATTGCTCTGGAACTGCATTCATTAAAACAAAATGGTGCTTGATTTGGTGATTTGGTGCTTGATTTGTTATTATTTTTTTATTCCCGGAGGTAAACTGGCAGTAAATAAAACCCAACTTTAGAACAACTCAAAAAAATATGTTTTTTCGGTAACCCAAACTTTGCCTAGATTTTGTTTGCTGATCCTGTATCTTTTTATGGCTAACTTAGAAAATGGCCACTAGAGTGTGCTCAATTCCTGTTTCTTGCTGCATGCTTGTGTATATAACATGAAAATGTTCCTGCCCAGCAGCATATTACAATCACAGTTTTGAAATTATAATTATTTACAAGAGGCTTACAGTTTGAAATAAAATACATAAAACAGGCGATTCTTTTCTAAACTTTAATCAATGTCAACAAAATCTTACATTTTGCTCTACAAAAATGACACCTTACATGATTTCTTATTTCTTCTGGGTTTTTGTTTGTTGGTATGTTAACTGGTTATTTCTTATCTCTTGCAGGTTGTGTTTGCTGGTATGTTAATTGGTTCCTCAGTTTGGGGTACATCCACTGATAGATATGGAAGAAAAGTAGTAAGTCTCCAGTCATGTTATTAGTCCCCAAAATGTAGAAATATAATTTTCGCCACTTTTGTCCATCTGTGATCAGTCTGTGTGTACACAGCCGTATCTTTGCCAGTTGTGATTCTCTTTCAAACTTCACACATACATTGTACATCTTGCATCGTGGAATGCATATGTCGATATGATTTGTCATCCCATTCAAGATGGTCAATAGGTGATTTTTCGTTCAACTGCGAGATCTTGTGAGTTGTGTGAAAGACGCTGGTTGAATGTCTGCCGCAAAAATCGTATGATTTGATTTTGAACTCGAATTTCTTTATTTTGTAGTTCAAATCAAAAGGCTGATCTTTGGCAGGGTAATATTGCGTTCCATTACCCTCACTTCATCAAAATTGCCTATCATCAAATGTGTACAGCACATTATTATGCAAGGAAATATTCCCCCAAAATACTTTCGCTTTTGTTGAATCCCACGTTTGTCACCACTATCACGCTATGACCTTTGTTTGTCCTGTTTTTACGTTTAATTTCACGCATAATGCGCGATCTCACAGTGAACGGAAAATTACCGGTTTCAGCTTTGTTTACTATAACCTGACAGGGACTGTGTCATGACTTGCTGATAATTTGTGAGATTATTCGATTGGACAGACCAACTAAACCAGATGTCACTTTAGCACAAAACAGAAAAATGTATTTTACCAATAATTATTACCGGTATCTGTCAGTAATAAAAACAATTTTTGAAAAATTGTAGAAAATATAACTTTCATTACTAAAAAATATAATTTACTGAGTAATAGAAAGTTTAAAAAAAAATGACGTGCTAAGATTTTGAAGTAAACACTGCATAATGTTTTCAAAAAATATTGATTAAGACTAGCAGCCAATGGAAAATGTCTATTTGGTATTACAAATAAACAAAAAGTAACAATACAGTTGTGACATGAAAAAAATAACGTTGAAATTTTATTGGTTTACAACTTGTCATCAGTCGTTGATGGGAACAGAATACTGATAGTGCATGATTAATATGAGATGAATTCAGTTGCTGAAATGTACAACTGGCTGGTTTCTATGGATACCATTGTATCCTGAATCCCAACCTGCTGGTATATACATTATTTGCATAAACTGTCAATTTTAAAATTGAATGTAAATAGACCTGAGAATGTTTTTGGGGAATATTAAAAAAACTATAGTCTAGGGGTATTCCATTAGAAATTGGAAAGATGAGATAGTAAAATAAAAAACATAATTAAATTTATTTATTATTGATTTCCTTTAATTAGTATTTAGAATTTATTTTTCATGTACAATTGTTTTCGCAAATGTATCACCCACTGAATTTCAAATTGTCAGCATCTGACACCCCCTCCCCTCCCCTCCCCTAAATCAGCATCTAGCCCCTCTAGAATTCCTAATCTGATCTAACCTTTATCTGATCAATTCAATGTAAAAAATACAGGGGGGATGGCTGGATTAGGATTAACAGGTACATGAATAGCACAAAGCACAGTGTGTTTTGATACTACCGGTAGTAACACCTGTTCATTACAGACATTACACAAGCCACATTGTAATCTGCTATACCACTATTGTGCAGTCAGGCAAAGATAACATGTCAACATACTCAGTCGATTTTTTTTTCAGTAAATTTTCCCCCCCCAAAAAAAAAGAAATTATATACATGTATTCTGAGTTGTAAAATCTTGTTTTCCCTGTAACTAGTAAATTTATGTTTAAAATTAGCATAGTGTTTCTGATGTACCGGGTAACCATGGAAACAGATGTTTCATCAGTGGATACTATGTGATGAGAGATGTATTTTTATTAATACTATTAAATGATACTAGAATTGCTCATTTCAGGGTACTTTTCAGATTTACTTGTAAAAGACAGAATTAATTTCTTCATATGAAGAACTAAAGGAAAATAGGTAATTTGTTTGGTTTAGAATGAAATTTTACCTGAGAATTATCCCCATTCCCAGCTACATCTTCATAGTCATTAACATTGTTACAATTGACCATATTTGGATATCGGGTGACATTACTGATTAACATACCCAAGTAGATGGTTGGCCCTAACTAATGATAAACCGACGGTGTAGAAGAGGGGTGCAATAGTACGGTAATCTCTTGAAAATACGATCTTAGCGACAAATTCAGTAGATACCAAATACTTTCTTGATGAATAAACTTAACATTGGACGCAAATATGGTACAATATCAACTACCAGTATTTATCAATAAAATAACATTATCAAACTGTGTTTGTTATCAGTCATTAATGAATAATTGCGACAATAAGGCTGAAACATCTGACAACAATATTGTTTAATTATTTTGTTTGATTGTTTATTTAAATATATTATGATGCATATTAGGGTTAGGGAATTTATGAAACAGTGAATGTTGACACAATATTATTTCCATGTCGTATGTAAACTGAGAACAGACTTCTCAAGGTAGAGTGAACCAAGTGAGTATTGGTCACCAAATCCGAGGAGGAGAATAACGCACTGGAGAGGAGCAACAACTGATAGGCTTGCAACTGAGCCCAAGTATATATACTCACGAGATGTTCCATACAATGTATCAATATCATTATGCTAATAACTAAACTAAACGTTGTAGCCTCAAATCATCACACCGTACCTTATACCTACCCCTAACCTAAACATACATAATCCATAATTATCATTATCCAATAGTAATTTACCACAATGTCATATTGTGTTTGCATATGCACATCAAAATGTATAGCTATGTTGAACCATTGTATTCCTGTGTTCACTCGTCCGCAAATTTCGATTTTCGGGACATTTTCTTCATGTTTAGACAATCTGAGTGTAGGTTTTTTTTTAATTATTAAGGTCATAGTGAAGTTTATTCACCAAGAAAGTACTCTGGTATTTAGTATGTACATTGTAATGTAATTTCAAATCTCAAACATTGTAAATTCAAGAGATTACTATTCACCCCTATTCTATAAAAACACCATGATAAACAAACTATATTTTTTAGTTATTTTCAAAATCATTTTTCGGCAGGCTGTTTATAGCATTTTAAGCAATATTACTAAGAGCTATTTTTAGTGTAGTTACAATAACAAACGAACAATCATTGCTCATGAATTTTTAATTTATACATTTAAGATTCATTTTTCAACCAATCATACTTATACATGTAACTTCCCCCTAGACTCCATGTGTTTTTGACAGCATTGATCAACAATGCATCACGAGTTCTGGCCATGTTCCAGGACTGCTTCATGCTCCATGCTACACATATGTTCAGAGGTAGACTAGCCCTGGTTATTTTATAATTTTATATGATAATTCTTTTGAAGAATGAATTTGTAATTGAAAGAAAAAAATAAGGATAAAATCGCCACGGCTTGGCCATGCACCCAACTCCAGGGCTGCTTTACCATGTACTGTAAATGCATTAATTATTCACTGGGTTTTAATTTCACTATTTTTGCTAATAAGTAAAATCTGCTAAATTTAAAGCTACGTAAACATGTAAAATGACAATAAAACTCATTGTTTTCTTGACAAATTCGTGAAACGCAGTGAATATGCTCAAAACATCAAAATAGTGAAATTAAATGTCAGTGAAAATAAATGGTTTTACAGTATGCAAATCAGGTATGTGAGATTAAAAGCAGACAAAACACTCCTCAGATACTGTAAAAAGTACTGTATTTTAGCTGGAATTAATTTGCAATGAAAAGACTTTTTGAATAATTTGTATGGAATTTATTTTCACTGATTTTTGATGAATTGAATGTAAAATATAGGAAAAAATGTATATTCGCTGGATTTTATTTGCACTAAATCATC
Organism: Saccoglossus kowalevskii; assembly: GCF_978046115.1. Lineage (NCBI taxonomy): Eukaryota > Metazoa > Hemichordata > Enteropneusta > Harrimaniidae > Saccoglossus > Saccoglossus kowalevskii. The sequence goes on along the minus strand of NC_140656.1, from coordinate 17,704,954 downwards.
CCTTCAGTGAAAATAACGAAAATAAAGTATTTTACAGTATTGATGGTATATCGTAATAACAATGAATCTCCCACGTATTGTGCCATATTGAATCAAAGACGTATGCTTCATGACATGCAAGGCATGTAGGGTGAATTATTGTTGTATGTTAATTTCTATTCTGAACGGTTTCACAATATGGTGATATACTCATGATGTATAGTAATCATAACAATGATTGTAGTCTTTGCATAAACAAATAACAATTATTGTGTCAGATCACCAGACACATACTGTTGTGTTTATAATACTGTAAAATACTTGATTTTCGCTTGGAATTAATTTTCGCTATTTTCGCTGAAGGAGTGACTCAGTGAAAATAAAATCCAACGAATATACTATTTTTCGTTTATTTTACATTCAACTTGCCAAAAATAAATTCCACACAAAACACGCAAAAAGTCTCTTCAATAAAAATTAATATCAGTATTTTACAGGATATTAGCTTTGGTTTTGCTGTAGTACCGGTATATGTTAATTATCAGTAATTCTCGCGCAATTCGCCGGTGTAAAAACAATTTAATCATGGAATCATGAACATTTCTCACCATGACAATTTTAACAGTTCATGATCTATAATTTATTTAAAAAATAAAAAAAAAGAATTATTATAATACTGCTATAAACAAATACTGTATAATACTTTATTTTAGCTGGAATTAATTTTCGTTGAAAAGATTTTTTCGGTGTTTCGTATGGTATTTATTCTCACTGATTTTTGACGAATGTAAAATATAGGAAAAAAAGGGTATATTCGCTGGATTTTATTTTCACGAAATCATTCCTTCAACAAAAATAGTGAAAATTAATTTCAAACGAAAATAAAGTATTTTACAGTATCTTACAGGTGATTGTAGTGTAAAATGTAGGGGATTGTAGCATATGCTATTAAGTGAAGAGAGAAATATGGAAACAAATTTAATATTCTGTAGTGTGAACATGAATCATCGTGTATTTAAACACTTATATGGCATACCAGCAAATATCATATTTCAATTTAATGTTTAGTATTTTTATGTTTTCGACCCTTATATGTCATGTGATACCTGTCTTTTTTATATTTGTAAATTAGATCAATTTAAAGTAGTATGGTAGTATTTTTTGCTACGGAGTTCCCCTACTTGTAAATTTTTCAAAAAATACTGTCTTTTGTTGTCTGTGTTTGTTTTAGTGTCACGTTTTTTTTTTTATTTTGATGAACTTTGGTTTGCCAAATTTCAAGCAATTACTATGTCATTTTTTTCTGGCATTTGTAAATTTTGTATGATGGTGCACAGTTGGCAGAAAAAGGTTGTGACCTCCTAGTGACATTAAAAAATTGTAAAGAAACAATTAGTATTTTAAAAATGATGAAGACAATTTGTCCAGTTTCATGTCATTTACAAAATACTGACCATATGGCTATTATACTTGAACCAGCATCTCATGAAATTAAACCATACTTATATACTGGTAATATTTTCCCTGAACTTTGTCAATGTAACTGCTTCATTTGTGGAATATATATTTATTGTAAGGTTAATTTAATATTTACCTCAATAATTTCAAAACAGAAAAACAAAACATAGCTGCTTCTAAATAAAACTTTCCCCAAAAAATGAGACTTTATCACACCTCCAGTAGGACAATTGTCCTTCTAATAACAACTCATTATTTTAGAATGCTAAATTATTATTTGTTTTTTGAATAACAGATTCTATTCCTTGTTGCCGTTTGGATAAGTTACTATGGTTACTTGACAGCTTTCAGTCCTAACTACTATTGGTTAATACTGCTTCGTTTTCTTGTTGGCTTCGGGATAGGAGGAGCACCACAAGGGTAAGAATAAGTTTATAATGAAAGACCGATGGTCATTGCACCACATCCTGAAGGAATGATTCGGTGAAAATAAAATCCAGCGAATATACTTTTTTCCCCATATTTCAACTCGTCAAAAATCAGTGAAAAATAATTCTATATGAAACACCAAAAGAGTCCTTTCAGCGAAAATTAATTCCAGCTAAAATAAAGTATTTTACAGTACATTGTTTGTTCAATGGGGCTTCTATCACTCACTGCGCAATGACCATTGTCCTTCAAACAACCGCTTTTGGTATAAAATGAATTATGCAACCAGATTTCTTTATGCAAATCACTTCAATGGTGATGCATCTGGTTAAGTGCTTCGCAAAATTGGAAGTTTCGATTATCAGAATGTATTTTTCTGTCAAATAAATTCATTATTGTTTGTTGAATACAATTTTGATGTTAATTTCTTAGTTTGACAAAGACGTTTGATGTAATTCTCATCTGATGAGAAGACATGTTTCAAACAAATGTGTCTTCCAAATGGCTGTCAGTCACAAGATCATAGTTTGTTCAAATCAAGTTCTAATCAAAACTGTTAGTGACAATACGTTAGTACGAGGCAGCCAATAGTGTACGTTACCTCGCGCACAGGATTAGCACATCCAGTAATGTTTTCATATATTATATTATTATACATCTGCCATCGTAACGCTATTAAAGTTACAGTGTGCTGTAATTTTGCAGTGTTTTATGGGCATTTTTATCCTACCATATTAGGAAATGCGAATTCCAAATATGGATTGATTACGCGCGTAAGCATCCTCTAATAATAAAAACAAACATGGCTGCCACCAGAGTTTGACCAGACTCCATACAAAGAAGTTTGCTGATTCTGTTCTAAACATTTTGGATTTCGACATTTCCATGATGTATCCTTGGAAGGAAAAGATGTATAATATAAGGTTATTATGAGGATACCTCAAAGTATGCACTCAGACAGAACGCTGTTGCATCGACCTCCTCTGTGCGTCGGTCGATATTCCAGCTGTACTGTCTTCGTTCATACTTTGAGGTATCCTCGTAATAACCTCATAATATGTACACTGGGTCAATCTCAAGTTTTTGTTTGATGACCAATAGTGTAGTAGGTAGCACACAAATCCCATGATCAGTTATAAGCTCCCAATTCCCTGCTACCTGAGCTTGAAACTGAACTGATATTTAGTGCATTGGAGCGGCCAGACGGAGCCATTAGTTTTAGTCATGGGTGCATGCTCATGTTTGATATAGATTTGTTTTCGATGTTTGATCATCTTGAATGAAAAAAAAAAAAATAATTAAATTTTCATAAAAAAGCACACTTTTCATTTCTTTTTTCTTTTTTACAACTTAATTTCTTTAACAATTATAAAATCAATGTTCACCGACAACAATATTAGAAATGAAATTGTCAAAGAAATCATCATGTTTTTTTTGAGCAGTGTTCATTGGCACATATATAACATATCCAGTCTGGCATAAACATTTTAATGAATCAATAATTATTGATTCTATTTCCAGATTCACAGCACTGTCAGAATTTTTGCCTTCAAAACAGAGAGCCAAATTACTAGGATCAACTCAGGTGAGTGAGGGTGCTGTTCAAGCAAATACATACAAGTATTTCCAGTGTGGAGTTCCATCAGATTTGAACAGACCTTTCTGGTTCCAGTCTGTCTGATTATGCCACAAAATTGTAGGCTTTAAAGTTGTTTCATGGCACAAACACACACTGCAGCTCTAAAAATTGTGATATTTGGTGTGATATATTATGAATTGGATGACTATTTTAGTGACCATAAGAAAAATATAGCTACAATAAACAAAATGGTGCATTTGATGACTTACTGGGACAGCAATGTGACATAACACTGAAACCAATAAATTAACCAGTACCGTAACATAACTTTAGCTACAATAAACAAAACGGTGGATTTGATATCTTACTTGGACTGCAATGTGACATAACACTGAAACCAATAAATGGTCCAGTACCATAACATAACTTTAGCTACAATAAACAAAATGGTGGATTTGATAACTTACTTGGACAGCAATGTGATATAACACTGAAACCAATAAATGGTACAGCACCATAACATAACTTTAGCTACAATAAACAAAATGGTGGATTTGATGACTTACTTGGACAGCAATGTGATATATAACACTGAAAGCAATAAATGGACCAGTACCATAACATAACTTTAGCTACAATAAACAAAATGGTGGATTTGATAACTTACTTGGACAGCAATGTGACATAACACTGAAACCAATAAATGGACCAGTACCATAACATAACTCTAGCTACAATAAACAAAATGGTGGATTTGATAACTTACTTGGACTGCAATGTGACATAACACTGAAACCAATAAATGGACCAGTACCATAACATAACTTTAGCTACAATAAACAAAATGGTGGATTTGATAACTTACTTGGACAGCAATGTAACATAACACTGAAACCAATAAATGGACCAGTACCATAACATAACTCTAGCTACAATAAACAAAATGGTGGATTTGATAACTTACTTGGACTGCAATGTGACATAACACTGAAACCAATAAATGGACCAGTACCATAACATAACTTTAGCTACAATAAACAAAATGGTGGATTTGATGACTTACTTGGACAGCAATGTGACATAACACTGAAACCAATAAATGGACCAGTACCATAACATAACTCTAGCTACAATAAACAAAATGGTGGATTTGATAACTTACTTGGACTGCAATGTGACATAACACTGAAACCAATAAATGGACCAGTACCATAACATAACTTTAGCTACAATAAACAAAATGGTGGATTTGATAACTTACTTGGACAGCAATATAACATAACACTGAAACCAATAAATTGACCAGTACCATAACATAACTTTAGCTACAATAAACAAAATGGTGGATTTGATAACTTACTTGGACTGCAATGTGACATAACACTGAAACCAATAAATTGACCAGTACCATAACATAACTTTAGCTACAATAAACAAAATGGTGGATTTGATGACTTACTTGGACAGCAATGTGACATAACACTGAAACCAATAAATGGACCAGTACCATAACATAACTTTAGCTACAATAAACAAAATGGTGGATTTGATAACTTACTTGGACAGCAATGTAACATAACACTGAAACCAATAAATGGACCAGTACCATAACATAACTCTAGCTACAATAAACAAAATGGTGGATTTGATAACTTACTTGGACTGCAATGTGACATAACACTGAAACCAATAAATGGACCAGTACCATAACATAACTTTAGCTACAATAAACAAAATGGTGGATTTGATGACTTACTTGGACAGCAATGTGACATAACACTGAAACCAATAAATGGACCAGTACCATAACATAACTCTAGCTACAATAAACAAAATGGTGGATTTGATAACTTACTTGGACTGCAATGTGACATAACACTGAAACCAATAAATGGACCAGTACCATAACATAACTTTAGCTACAATAAACAAAATGGTGGATTTGATAACTTACTTGGACAGCAATATAACATAACACTGAAACCAATAAATTGACCAGTACCATAACATAACTTTAGCTACAATAAACAAAATGGTGGATTTGATGACTTACTTGGACAGCAATGTGACATAACACTGAAACCAATAAATGGACCAGTACAATAACATAACTCTAGCTACAATAAACAAAATGGTGGATTTGATAACTTACTTGGACTGCAATGTGACATAACACTGAAACCAATAAATGGACCAGTACCATAACATAACTTTAGCTACAATAAACAAAATGGTGGATTTGATAACTTACTTGGACTGCAATGTGACATAACACTGAAACCAATAAATGGACCAGTACCATAACATAACTTTAGCTACAATAAACAAAATGGTGGATTTGATGACTTACTTGGACAGCAATGTGACATATAACACTGAAAGCAATAAATGGACCAGTACCATAACATAACTTTAGCTACAATAAACAAAATGGTGGATTTGATGACTTACTTGGACAGCAATGTGATATAAAACTGAAACCAATAAATGGTACAGCACCATAACATAACTTTAGCTACAATAAACAAAATGGTGGATTTGATGACTTACTTGGACAGCAATGTGATATAACACTGAAACCATTAAATGGTACAGCACCATAACATAACTGAAACTACAATAAACAAAATGGTGGATTTGATTATTAAACTTGCTGGACACTACTATAGTATCAAATTAACTCTGCATGTACATTTTTCTCTCTAGGTTTTCTGGGCTTTAGGAACTTGTTTTGAAGTATTTATGGCATTTCTTGTGATACCAACTATTGGCTGGAGATACTTGGTTGGTTTCTCAGCCATTCCATTAACAATATCTCTATTAGCATTTAGGGTAAGTGTATTTATCATCATCACACAGTTACACATTCACTGATCATTCATGTGACTAAAAGTGTTAAAAATCAGTATTTTCAATAGTCAGAACACAAATAAGGACAACTTTCATCTTGATTCTGACTTGCTTTCAAATTCAGATTCACTTTCAGGGTCGAACAATATTAATAAGCTTCATTCAATGGTAGTTTGAAAGATTTGTATTTCTTTTGTCTCGACAGTATTTGCCCGAGTCTGTGCGCTATTGCATGGCTGCTGGTCAGCAAGATGTGGCGGTGGAGACTTTGAAGCGAATCGCTAAAGAGAACAACACAACACTTCCTCCAGGTGAACTTGTCAAATCAGTTGAGGTGAGCGTTCTAGTTCATGGAAAAATTTGTTTGTTTCAGCTGATCTGTACTTTTAACTTTGAATCTTTGTGGCTACCAGTACTGTAAAATACTTTATTTTAGCTGAAATCAATTTTTCGCTGAAAAGACTTTTGGAATGTTTTGTATGGTTTTGTTTCACTGATTTTTGATGAGTTGAATGTTAAATATGGGAAAAAAGGTTTATTCGCTGGATTTTATTTTCACTGAATCATTCCTTCAGCGAAAATAGCAAAAATTAATTCCAAGTGAAAATAAAGTATTTTACAGTACTCTGTCTGACTCAAATAAATAGACTATGATTTCGGATTTTCCCATGAGGCGAGGCATCCTTTGGGGCTTCCAGAGTTTTGCTGTATTCAATATTAATTTGTTCATTTCAGTTGCCAAGGGGAAAATTCGTAGATCTTTTTACTAAAGAGTATGCCCGGACTACCCTTCACCTGTGGTTTCTCTGGTTTGCTGCGGCGTTTAGTTACTATGGTCTTGTATTAGTGAGTTCAGAAGTGCTGGAATTTGACAGTGTATGTGGTGCCATGGAGGAGTGGAGTAAAAATTCCAAAGAAGACGGGATATGTTTCTGCCAACTCCTATCAAAGAGTGATTACGTTACAATAATTTTAACAACGTTGGGAGAACTTGTTGGTAAGAAGGCTATTCATGTTCATCCTAGCAATGCTGTTTCATGGTTTAATAACTTTATTTTTTCATTGACATTTCAAAACATAGCCTAGCACTTGACCTTATTAGTTGGCGTTTGAAATCCTTGCATACTAAATACCTAATTTGCATAATAATTAGTTTCTCAATCTTTTCATCGATATCTTAAAAACCAGTTATTGCAATTCAATAGCACAGGTGCCTGAGGACAAAATGTGTTGGATTGAAATCCTTGCATACTAAATACCTAATTTGCATAATAATTAGTTTCTCAACCTTTTCATCGATATCTTAAAAAACAGTTATTGCAATTCAATAGCACAGGTGCCTGAGGACAAAACGTGTTGGATTGAAATTCTTGCATACTAAATACCTAATTTGCATAATAATTAGTTTCTCAACCTTTTCATTGATATTTTAAAAAACAGTTATTGCAATTCAATAGCACAGGTGCCTGAGGACAAAACGTGTTGGATTGAAATTCTTGCTCACTAATTACGTAATTTGAATAATTAACCAAATGCATTTAATATGTGCCCTGGGATACTTCACAAACCTGTTTAGTTTTTAGTAAAAAAATCTGTATATATTAAGTAACTAGTTTGCATAAATTAGCCTATTATTAGCTTTTCCATAGATATCTTAATAACAACTCATCCGATTTCAAAAGAAACTTGATATATACATGTAGGTGCTCTAGGGGTATAAAAGTGGTTAGTTTAGGGCTGAAACCGTACATATTAATTATCAAATTTAAATAATGAGCCAATTTTTCAGTGAAAATTTTTACACAGATGCCCTTGGGCTTTCTTTGAAAGTGATTAGTTTAGAGTTGCAAACAACCCATATTGATTCCCCACCATTAATTTAATTAAGTTTCTGATATCTTGAAAAGTCAGATTTAAATTAAACTTGTTACTCAGGTGCTTTGGGAAAACCTGATTGCAAACCAGAGATGTACAAGCAAATGTATTCCTCTTGTTCACACTGTGCTTCTCAAATATCAGACTTGTATTAGTCTCCCTAGGCTTCTCAAATATCAGACTTGTATTAGTCTCCCTAGGCTTCTCAAATATCAGACTTGTATTAGTCTCCCTAGGCTTCTTAAATTTTTAATTAATTTTAAATATAACCTATCTAGCTATAACCATATGCCTCCTATTCTCAGCATGCAGAAATTATTTCTAAGCTTTCTTTGATTTGGAATGTTTCAACAATATTAGGATTCTTATCAATACGTGATTTTTTTGTTATCTGATGTCACAGGAAATTTTGAGTTGATTTCTCCATAGAAACCAGTGTAAATATGAAAATTTTGAGTTGATTTCCCCCATAGAAACCAGTGTTAGTAAATATTAAGATTTTGAGTTGATTTCCCCATAGAAACCAGTGTAAATATGAATTTTTTGAGTTGATTTGCCCCATAGAAACCAGTGTAAATATGAAAATGTTGAGTTGATTTCTCCATAGAAACCAGTGTAAATATGAAAATGTTGAGTTGATTTCTCCATTGAAACCAGTGTAAATATGAACATTTTGAGTTGATATCCCCATAGAAACCAGTGTAAATATGAAAATGTTGAGTTGATTTTCCCATAAACAAGTGTAAATATGAAATTTTGAGAAGATATCCCCATAGAAACCAGTGTAAAAATGATAATTTTGAGTTGATTTCTCCATAGAAACCAGTGTAATTACGAAAATTTTGAGTTGATTTCCCCCATAGAAACCAGTGTAAATATGAAAATGTTGAGTTGATATCCCCATAGAAACCAGTGTAAATTCGAAAATTTTGAGTTGATATCTCAATGACAATTTTTAACATTTTAGATTCATATATCTTGAAAAATTGTTCGGTGAGCCCAATTTCTTTTTCATTTTTGGTATACTTTTTTTATGAACCCATAATAATAAAAGTATGAGTCACACAACATTTAACTTTTTCACCATCAGACTTTCCTGCCTAAATTTTTCTGCACTTTTTTCTTATATTCTTCCATATTTCTTCAAAATGAACCCTTATGTTGGGGCCAACAGACAAAATTTGAGTCAATTTTCAGTTTTTACTCAAAATATTTGGCTTTTTTTGTCCCAATCTTCTAAAGGAAAGTGCAGACTATAAACAAGATTATTTTGTAAATTTGTGATGAAAAGAGGGAACTGATGGTGAAAAGGTTAAACTTCAATTTACTGAAGCCTTTAATTCACTATTTTTACGTAATTTTATTTGTTTTTTATTTCAGCAATACCAATGAATGTATTATTAGTGGACGCTATTGGTCGTATCAAATTACTTGTCTTATATTTTTTCCTGTTTGCTATGTTTATATGTTTTCTTCTTATATGTTCAAACAGGTATGTGTGAAATCTATTTTATTTGTCGACTGACAAAGTTTTCATTGTGATCCTTCACTGGATAAATTAAAAAGAAAAATGTTACACCCACATTTTGACATTCATATTGGTGTTACAGAGGAAAGATGACACTCAACGAATGAACAAAGCAAAATATTTGAACGGCCCCGAAAAGTTTGCTACATTAAGCAGCAGACATTGTACATCTGCATACATTATGTATCATACATCATGTATCAAGCACTATATATTATGTATCATACATCGTGTATCAAGCACTATATATTATGTATCATACATCGTGTATCAAGCACCGTACATTATGTATCATACATCATGTATCAAGCACCATACATTATGTATCATACATCATGTATCAAGCACTATATATTATGCATCTAGCATCTCACATTATGCATCATACATCATGCACCATATATTATGCATCTAGCATCACACATTATGCATCATACATCATGTATCAAGCACCATATATTATGTATCATACATCATGTATCAAGCACCGTACATTATGTATCATACATCATGTATCAAGCACCATACATTATGTATCATACATCATGTATCAAGCACTATATATTATGCATCTAGCATATCTCACATTATGCATCATAGATCATGTATCAAGCACCATACATTATGCATCTAGCATCACACATTATGCATCATACATCATGTATCAAGCACTATATATTATGCATCTAGCATATCTCACATTATGCATCATAGATCATGTATCAAGCACCATACATTATGCATCTAGCATCACACATTATGCATCATACATCATGTATCAAGCACTATATATTATGCATCTAGCATCTCACATTATGCATCATACATCATGTATCAAGCACTATATATTATACATCTAGCATCTCACATTATGCATCATACATCATGTATCAAGCACTATATATATTATGCATCTAGCAGCACACATTATGCATCATAGATCATGTATCAAGTACCATATATTATACGTCTAGCAGCACACATTATGCATCATACATCATGTATCAAGCACCATACATTATGCATCATACATCATGTATCAAGCACCATATATTATGCATCTAGCATCTCACATTATGCATCATACATCATGTATCAAGCACCATATATTATGCATCTAGCATCTCACATTATGCATCATACATCATGTATCAAGTACTATATATTATGCATCATACATCATGTATCAAGCACCATATATTATACATCTAGCATCTCACAACATGCATCATACATCATGCACCATATATTATGCATCTAGCATCTCACATTATGCATCATACATCATGTATCAAACACCATATATTATGCATCTAGCATCTCACAACATGCATCATACATCATGTATCAAGCACCATATATTATGCATCTAGCATCTCACAACATGCATCATACATCATGCACCATATATTATGCATCTAGCATCTCACATTATGCATCATACATCTTGTATCAAGCACCATATATTATACATCTAACAGCACACATTATGCATCATACATCATGTATCAAGCACTATATATTATGCATCATACATCATGTATCAAGCACCATATATTATACATCTAGCATCTCACATTATGCATCATACGTCATGTATCAAGCACCATATATTATGCATCTAGCATCTCACAACATGCATCATACATCATGTATCAAGCACCATATATTATGCATCTAGCATCTCACATTATGCATCATACATCATGTATCAAGTACCATACATTATGCATCTAGCATCACACATTATGCACCATATATTATGCATCTAGCATCTCACAACATGCATCTTACATCATGCACCATATATTATGCATCTAGCATCTCACATTATGCATCATACATCATGTATCAAGTACTATATATTATGCATCATACATCATGTATCAAGCACCATATATTATACATCTAGCATCTCACAACATGCATCATACATCATGCACCATATATTATGCATCTAGCATCTCACATGCATCATACATCATGTATCAAGCACCATATATTATACATCTAACAGCACACATGCATCATACATCATGTATCAAGCACTATATATTATGCATCATACATCATGTATCAAGCACCATATATTATACATCTAGCATCTCACATTATGCATCATACGTCATGTATCAAGCACCATATATTATGCATCTAGCATCTCACAACATGCATCATACATCATGTATCAAGCACCATATATTATGCATCTAGCATCTCACAACATGCATCATACATCATGCACCATATATTATGCATCTAGCATCTCACATTATGCATCATACATCATGTATCAAGTACCATACATTATGCATCTAGCATCACACATTATGCATCATACATTATGCATCTAGCATCACACATTATGCATCATACGTCATGTATCAAGCACCATATATTATGCATCTAGCATCTCACAACATGCATCATACATCATGCACCATATATTATGCATCTAGCATCTCACATTATGCATCATACGTCATGTATCAAGCACCATATATTATGCATCTCACATTATGCATCATACATCATGTATCAAGTACCATACATCATGATGAGCAAAATGATAGATTTTGAAGAAGTATCATATACTCTGATGAAATATCACCTGTGAAAATTCTATTGTCAAAGCTGCATGGTATTAATCACTTGTTTTTACCATCAACAGAATCTTTCTGACATTCACCGTCTTTGGTATCAGGGCGTTTTCAAGTGGAATATTCAACATAGTCTATATTTACACAGTAGAAGTCTACCCTACTACAGTGAGAGCTGTGGGTTTGGGTACGGGTAGTTCTATGGCTAGAGTGGGTGCCATGATTACACCATTTGTAGCACAGGTAATGATACAGTAGAAGTCTACCCTACTACAGTGAGAGCTGTGGGTTTGGGTACGGGTAGTTCTATGGCTAGAGTGGGTGCCATGATTACACCATTTGTAGCACAGGTAATGATAATGTAGTTCTATGGCTAGAGTGGGTGGGTTTGGGTATGGGTAGTTCTATGGCTAGAGTGGGTTGGTATGGGTACAGATAGTTCTATGGCTAGTGTGGGTGGGTTTGGTTACGAGTAGTTCTATGGCTAGAGTGGGTTGGTATGGGTATGGATAGTTCTATGGCTAGTGTGGGTGGGTTTGGGTACGGATAGTTCTATGGCTAGAGTGGGTGCCATGATTACACCATTTGTAGCACAGGTAATGATAATGTAGTTCTATGGCTAGAGTGGATGGGTTTGGGTATGGGTAGTTCTATGGCTAGAGTGGGTGGGTTTGGGTACGGGTAGTTCCATGGCTAGAGTGGGTTGGTATGGGTACGGATAGTTCTATGGCTAGTGTGGGTGGGTTTGGGTACGGGTAGTTCTATGGCTAGAGTGGGTGGGCTTGGTTACGGGTAGTTCTATGGCTAGAGTGGGTGGGTTTGGGTATGGGTAGTTCTATGGCTAGAGTGGTTGGGTTTGGGTACGGGTAGTTATGAAGTCATGAAGATTGGAAGTAACATATTGAAATAATATTGACTGAAAACTGTTTGAGATATTGGAAGTATATATTTTAATATTAACTTTTATTAACTATTAATATTTAGGTTTGTTATCACATGGTAGTGGAAAATTGGTTTCCAATAATTGTGTGCATCTGAAAATACACTTATTGTTTTACTAGTATTCTAAAGTATATCTAGATCACGTGCTTAGAAGACTTTGCCAAAACATTCGTTGCAATTTCATTTTCAGCCTAATTAATTTCCCTTATATTGTGATTGATTGCCAGGTGTTACTGGTGTACTCGGTGAATTACGCAGTTTTTGTATATGCCGGCGTAAGTGTGATTGGTTTGCTGTTAGCTGCTACCCTTCCTATTGAAACCAGAGGTAGACCCATCAAGGTAGGTATTTACAATAGCACTCTTCGATAATACTTACAGGCTTATTAAAGTGTTATCGTCGGCATTTTTTCTCTCTAAATTCTGCCTTGTGGATGTGCTTCTACTCAGCTTGATAATACTGGCCGTGACGTAACTTGTATCAACCAGCTCCATGTATCCAGAGTTATTAGGAAACCAGTATTGTGATTGCATATGACAGAGTAAGACATAGTGGGAGTGTGTACAAATCCTAAATGCAATCTGAGCAGTCGCTGTTTTGGTGTGGCTTGTTAGCTTGTGTATATATCTGGTATCGTCGATTATGCGTGGGCTTCAAATATGAACACAACGTTCAGCACTCTCAATGAGGTTTGATTGACAAACCTCAGCGACGGTGTGAACGTCACTTACATAAAACGCAAATTGCAATTGACCTCACTGTGATGACGCATGCGTTGTGGAATACGGAAAAGGGAGTAAAGCATGCGCACTGCATACACATTATGCAAATAACCTTTAACGAGGTTATGACATATCTCATGGATATTATTTGAAAGTGCAATTATTAATAGAAAGCATTTATTATGAAACGCCGGGAATCATGTATACTCTGTCTATTGTGGTAATTTGAAGACTACACGCTTTCTATCATACTTAACTGGTCACCAAATTCTTTACACTGTAAGTCTGCATGAGCGTAGGCAAGCTTAAATAGGTTTTGATTGTATACAGCCCCACCAGTGGCTGTTCACGGCTCCAAACTTCAAGTGATTACCTAATAATATATGCATTTTTTTTTTTTTTTTTTTCAGGAACATTAAATTCTCACATCACTGATTGGTCTTTCATATTGATGTTTTCAAAGACGTCTTGCAGAATGTTTTATTTTCCATCCAACTTTGGGAATGTCTTCCATATTTAGATTACACTTTTCCATATATACATTGAAGGTGCCTTTTATTGTCATGTATTTTTATTCATCTTCCATTTTAGAATCTCTATATACGAACTATTTTCCATATTTAGATTAAATATGCCATATATGGTTGTTCATCTTCCATTTTAGAATCTCTATATATGGACTGTCTTCCATATTTAGATCAAATATGCCATATATGGTTGTTCATCTTCCATTTTAGAATCTCTATATATGGACTGTCTTCCATATTTAGATCAAATATGCCATATACCGGTATGGTTGTTCATCTTCCATTTTAGAATCTCTATATATATATATGGACTGTCTACCATATTTAAATAAAATATGCCATATTTGGTTATTTTTCTTCACTTTTAATCTCTATATATGGACTGTCGTCCGTATTTAAATAAAATTTGCTTTATATGGTTATTCATCTAGTTTTGAATTTCATAAATTGATCCTTATATGGATTTTTTATCTTCCAGTTTTAGAATTTCCACACATTGACTGTATTTTATTTTAGAATTTCCACACATTGACTGTATTTCATTTTAGAATTTTCACACATTGACTGTATTTCATTTTAGAATTTTCACACATTGACTGTATTTCATTTTAGAATTTTCACACATTGACTGTATTTCATTTTAGAATTTCCTCACATTGACTGCATTTTACTTTAGAATTTCCACTCATTGACTGTATTTCATTTTAGAATTTCCACACATTGACTGTATTTCATTTTAGAATTTCCACACATTGACTGTATTTCATTTTAGAATTTTCACACATTGACTGTATTTCAATTTAGAATTTCCACACATTGACTGTATTTCATTTTAGAATTTCCACACATTGACTGTATTTAATTTTAGAATTTCCTCACATTGACTGCATTTTACTTTAGAATTTCCACTCATTGACTGTATTTCATTTTAGAATTTCCACACATTGACTGTATTTCATTTTAGAATTTCCACACATTGACTGTATTTCATTTTAGAATTTTCACACATTGACTGTATTTCATTTTAGAATTTTCACACATTGACTGTATTTCATTTTAGAATTTCCACACATTGACTGTATTTCATTTTAGACTTTCCACACATTGACTGTATTTCATTTTAGACTTTTCACACATTGACTGTATTTCATTTTAGACTTTTCACACATTGACTGTATTTCATTTCAGAATTTACACACATTGACTGTATTTCATTTTAGAATTTCTACACATTGACTGTATTTCATTTTAGACTTTTCACACATTGACTGTATTTCATTTTAGAATTTTCACACATTGACTGTATTTCATTTTAGAATTTCCACACACTGACTGTATTTCATTTTAGAATTTCCACACATTGTCTGTAATTCGTTTTAGAATTTCCACAAATTGACTGTATTTTACTTTAGAATTTCAACATATTGACTCTATTTCACTTTAGAATTTCCATATATGAAATATTCTCTAAATTGAAATTATTCAAAACATGCCAAATCTTATATATGGGCTGTTTCTACTGGACATGTTTTTGATTGATTTTGCAATTGGACCAAAATGGCTAAGTGGCAGCCATCTTGTTTTTTTAAATTGTATTACATAACTATCATATTTTTCTCAATACATTTTTTTATTATTTTGATTTTTTGACTAGGAACATTTAATACAAGCTTTGGAAGATATTCCTACAGATATACATAGGTGTTTATTATGATGTAGGTGACAAAAATATGCTAAATAATACAAAAATAATACACTTTCAAAAAACAAGATGGCTGCCAATCAGCCATTTTGATGTTAGAATCATGAATAGACACATTTTCTTGTCTTACGCACAGTAAAGTTGATTATATGAAATAGGAATTTACATTAACATTTTTTTTTTGAGTCAGACTAGACATTGATGGGACAAGTTAGGGTAGTGTCATTTGTTATAAGTGTTCAAGGTTGACAATACAGTTTCATGGAAGTCTTTTGAAAATGCAGATATTTTGTGAATAGATTGCTCGTTGCTTTGCAGGGTCATGTGTTAAAAACAAAAATTGGGGTCCCTGATCAAACTTTTTGAATAAAAGTAACATTACTTTGAGTGGATTATGGAGTTAAAACATGAGACTATATTGGGGGGGGGGTGAAGTAAAACCTGATACTTTCAATAAGAAAATTCTTCCTACTTTTTTTTTTTTAGAAAAAAATATTTGTAACAAAAGATACATCTGTTTCAGTAATTTGTTCTATTCTAATACATAGGGACAGAATGAAAACTCCCTGTGTCCATTTCAAACCCACCCTTACCCTTGTTCATGAAACTGTATTATCAACCTTAAAGGGCATACTGCCCAAAATTAGGGCTCAGTACAGTAAATGGTGCAATATTTATAAAATGCCTCATAAAATGTCTATTTTTCACATTTTCAATATTAATTTGTGACAAATTCAAATATAATTTTACTTTACTTAATTAGTTCGATTTGAAAAAAAAGTGAGACTGAATCAAATGTAAGTTACAATACACCTTTCCTGTCAGTTTGGCCCGCAGGAGATGAAGCACTTCTGCAACACAAAATTCATTGTTGGAAACATTGTTGTTTTGACAGCGAGTTTTGGGTTGTGTAGCATTCATCATTTAGGATAGAGTAAATCTTTCAGATAAATCTTTCAAAGCTTAGAGGAATTGTGTGTTGAGCAAACTTTGTTACACTGTAGCAGTTAATTATAATAATATTAAATGGCGGTGGTCATCATGCAGTGAGTTTTGATTTTGTGTAAACAATGTATTTCACATGCGCATATACGTCGTTGTGGGACTCATATTAAACACAACATAGTGTGATGACCACTGCATGTCCATTGAGGCATTGTATCAATGTATAAAGTTTACTGTAATTATTGACATATGACAATTAAAAAATAAACGAAATAAAATTGATCTGATGTTATTCTTAATTATCATACACCTCGTATTGCCCGGCCTTGTAACGCTACGGGAAGTGCGCCCTCACATCAGGGCAATAATTTCCTGTATCTAACCAGCCCAGCACACTCTGTTTTCGTTAGTCAAAACAATGATGTTTGAGGTCACATCGTGGTAAAATTGTAATTACATCTATTAGGCATACAATAAAATCCTTATGGACTGGAAATGACTTTGTTGCCCTTGGTCGTTTGACTTCCGTGACCTTGCAAGCTCTGGGGCTCCTGTCGCTCGACCTCAGGCTGCAAAAGTCGTATCCTATCCATAAAGATTAATAGTATCAGTCGTGTCACTGAGGATCTTATAGCAATAGTCATGGCTATATTCATTACCTTATGATGTAAAAATCTATTGTGAGGACGGTAATTTGATGTTGCCTGATATTTACATAATGAATGAGAATAAAAAATGAAAAAAAAAACTAGACTGCATTGAACACACAACTGATTATCCGACTCTGTGTGGATATAAAGTAAATAAATGCTGTGGAATGTAATAATACTTGTATAATAACCTTGTGTACATTTAATAATCCATGTACTATATTAACCCTAAGGTCCCTTAGAAAATAACATGATTTGTGTGAATAGTTCTCAAATAGTAGAGCAATATATATATATATATATATATATATATATATATATATATATATATCCAAGCAACATTATGGCGGGAAAATACTAGACCATTCATGTTTCACTATTTAATTCCTGGATTCAAAATGGGCAAGGTTGTAATAGTTACACTACGTTTTATTTACATGCAACAGATTCCTAGCTAGTTTCCTGGTTGCTACATTACTGGGGAGGGGTGATTTTAATCTGGTCGCTCATGAGGCGATTTGTTTTTCATGAGTTGAATAAACTGCCTCGCATGTTAATTGTCTTCTAGAGATATTTCGTATTAATGTATGAGCGAACACTCATGGTTGTTATGTACATTACAGCGAGCGCAAGATATTTACATACACCTAACTGTGTATGTAACTTTATTGTGTCTACAATGGTCATTGGAGCGTATAGGAAAGTGTCTGGAGATGTTGCAAAGTTAAGTCCCTTGGTAATTACCTACCAGGGTGCTCGAGTTAGGTGTAAATATCTTGCGCTTGCTGTACTACTCTTGCATACTCTTTCATACATTAAGACCATCTACAAATTAACCATCTACAATCTACGACTACGTATTAATTGTAATTTCCCATGTGTGACATTGTTTTATTTCTATTCCTTTATATTATAAATAACTTTTCTAAATCTCATACATTGTAAATCTTGTCAGCCTGAGTTTTTGTTTTTTGGTGTCCACTGTGCCAAACCCATGTCAACTAACTCTTTGTTTACATAGCACATCTGAAAGATACCAAAAATATATTTAGTAGCGAAGTAGATAAAAGGATGAGGTTATGGTGACATGCACTGCTATGACGATCCTATTTTGTTTGATATGTGTGTCAGTCAAACATATTTCCAACTTACAGTGTCGCAGCATGCATCAGAGGCTAACAAATATTGAATGTATTCCAGTTTAGACAGGCTTCCCCATAGTGTTGCGTTTGGAAGATTTTCCTGTGGTATTTGGTTAAGACAGTTTCCTTGTGTTCAGTTTAAACAGAATTTCCTGTGGTGTACATTCAATTAAGACAAGTTTCCCTGTGGTGTTCAGTTAAGACAGGTTTCCCCATGGTGTTCAGTTAAGACAGGTTTCCCTGTGGTGTTCAGTTAAGAGAAGTTTCCCTGTGGTTTTCAGTTAAGACAGGTTTCCCTATGATTTTCAGTTTAAACAGAATTTCCTGTGGTGTTCAGTTAAGACAGGTTTCCCTGTAGTGTTCAGGTAAGACAAGTTTCCCTGTGGTGTTCAGTTAAGACAGGTTTCCCTGTAGTGTTCAGTTAAGACAAGTTTCCCTGTGGTGTTCAGTTTAGACAGGTTTCCCTATGATGTTCAGTTTAAACAGAATTCCCTGTGGTGTTCAGTTTAGACAGGTTTCCTGTGGTGTTCAGTTAAGACAGGATTCCCTGTGGTGTTCAGTTTAGACAGGTTACCCTGTGGTGTTCAGTTTAGACAAGTTATCTTGTGGTGTTCAGTTTAGACAGGTTACCCTGTGGTGTTCAGTTTAGACAGGTTACCCTGTGGTGTTCAGTTTAGACAGGTTTTCTGTGGTGTTCAGTTAAGACAGGTTTCCCTGTGGTGTTCAGTTAAGACAGGATTCCCCGTGGTGTTCAGTTTAGACAGGTTACCCTGTGGTGTTCAGTTAAGAAGGATTCCCTGTGGTGTTCAGTTTAGACAAGTTTCCCTATGGTGTTCAGTTTAGACAGGTTTCCCTGTGGTGTTCAGTTTAGACAGGTTACCCTGTGGTGTTCAGTTTAGACAGGTTACCCTGTGGTGTTCAGTTTAGACAGGTTTTCTGTGGTGTTCAGTTAAGACAGGTTTCCCTGTGGTGTTCAGTTAAGACAGGATTCCCCGTGGTGTTCAGTTTAGACAGGTTACCCTGTGGTGTTCAGTTTAGACAGGTTACCCTGTGGTGTTCAGTTTAGACAGGTTACCCTGTGGTGTTCAGTTTAGACAGGTTATCTTGTGGTGTTCAGTTTAGACAGGTTACCCTGTGGTGTTCAGTTTAGACAGGTTTCCTGTGGTGTTCAGTTAAGACAGGTTTCCCTGTGGTGTTCAGTTAAGACAGGATTCCCTGTGGTGTTCAGTTTAGACAGGTTACCCTGTGGTGTTCAGTTTAGACATGTTTTCGTGTGGTGTTCAGTTAAGACAGGTTTCCCTGTGGTGTTCAGTTAAGACAGGATTCCCTGTGGTATTCAGTTTAGACAGGATTCCCTGTGGTGTTCAGTTTAGACAGGTTTCCCTGTGGTGTTCAGTTAAGACAGGATTCCCTGTGGTGTTCAGTTTAGACAGGATTCCCTGTGGTGTTCAGTTTAGACAGGTTTCCCTGTGGTGTTCAGTTAAGACAGGATTCCCTGTGGTGTTCAGTTTAGACAGGTTTCCCTGTGGTGTTCAGTTAAGACAGGATTTCCTGTGGTGTTCAGTTTAGACAGGTTACCCTGTGGTGTTCAGTTTAGACAGGTTATCTTGTGGTGTTCACTTTAGACAGGTTACCCTGTGGTGTTCAGTTTAGACAGGTTACCCTGTGGTGTTCAGTTAAGAAGGATTCCCTGTGGTGTTCAGTTTAGACAAGTTTCCCTATGGTGTTCAGTTTAGACAGGTTTCCCTGTGGTGTTCAGTTAAGACATAATTCCCTGTGGTGTTCAGTTTAGACAGGTTACCCTGTGGTGTTCAGTTTAGACAGGTTATCTTGTGGTGTTCACTTTAAACAGGTTACCCTGTGGTGTTCAGTTTAGACAGGTTACCCTGTGGTGTTCAGTTAAGACAGGATTCCCTGTGGTGTTCAGTTAAGACAGGATTCCCTGTGGTGTTCAGTTTAGACAGGTTTCCCTGTGGTGTTCAGTTGAGACAAGTTTCCCTGTGGTGTTCAGTTAAGAGAAGTTTCCCTGTGGTGTTCAGTTAAGACAGGATTCCCTGTGATGTTCAGTTTAGACAGGTTTCCCTGTGATGTTCAATTTAGACAAGTTTTCCTATGGTGTTCAGTTTAGACAGGTTTCCCTGTGGTGTTCAGTTAAGACAGGATTCCCTGTGGTGTTCAGTTTAGACAGGTTACCCTGTGGTGTTCAGTTTAGACAGGTTATCTTGTGGTGTTCACTTTAGACAAGTTTCCCTATGGTGTTCAGTTTAGACAAGTTTCCCTGTGGTGTTCAGTTAAGACAGGATTCCCTGTGGTGTTCAGTTTAGACAGGTTACCCTGTGGTGTTCAGTTTAGACAGGTTATCTTGTGGTGTTCAGTTTAGGCAGGTTACGTGGTGTTCAGTTAAGACAGGATTCCCTGTGGTGTTCAGTTTAGACAGGTTTCCCTGTGGTGTTCAGTTAAGACTGGTTTCCCTGTGGTGTTCAGTTTAGACAGGTTACCCTGTGGTGTTCAGTTTAGACAGGTTTCCCTGTGGTGTTCAGTTAAGACAGGATTCCCTGTGGTATTCAGTTTAGACAGGATTCCCTGTGGTGTTCAGTTTAGACAGGTTTCCCTGTGGTGTTCAGTTAAGACAGGATTCCCTGTGGTGTTCAGTTTAGAAGGATTCCCTGTGGTGTTCAGTTTAGACAGGTTTCCCTGTGGTGTTCAGTTAAGACAGGATTCCCTGTGGTGTTCAGTTTAGACAGGTTTCCCTGTGGTGTTCAGTTAAGACAGGATTTCCTGTGGTGTTCAGTTTAGACAGGTTACCCTGTGGTGTTCAGTTTAGACAGGTTATCTTGTGGTGTTCACTTTAGACAGGTTACCCTGTGGTGTTCAGTTTAGACAGGTTACCCTGTGGTGTTCAGTTTAGACAGGTTATCTTGTGGTGTTCAGTTTAGACAGGTTACCCTGTGGTGTTCAGTTTAGACAGGTTTCCTGTGGTGTTCAGTTAAGACAGGTTTCCCTGTGGTGTTCAGTTAAGACAGGATTCCCTGTGGTGTTCAGTTTAGACAGGTTACCCTGTGGTGTTCAGTTTAGACAGGTTTTCGTGTGGTGTTCAGTTAAGACAGGTTTCCCTGTGGTGTTCAGTTAAGACAGGATTCACTGTGGTATTCAGTTTAGACAGGATTCCCTGTGGTGTTCAGTTTAGACAGGTTTCCCTGTGGTGTTCAGTTAAGACAGGATTCCCTGTGGTGTTCAGTTTAGACAGGATTCCCTGTGGTGTTCAGTTTAGACAGGTTTCCCTGTGGTGTTCAGTTAAGACAGGATTCCCTGTGGTGTTCAGTTTAGACAGGTTTCCCTGTGGTGTTCAGTTAAGACAGGATTTCCTGTGGTGTTCAGTTTAGACAGGTTACCCTGTGGTGTTCAGTTTAGACAGGTTATCTTGTGGTGTTCACTTTAGACAGGTTACCCTGTGGTGTTCAGTTTAGACAGGTTACCCTGTGGTGTTCAGTTAAGAAGGATTCCCTGTGGTGTTCAGTTTAGACAAGTTTCCCTATGGTGTTCAGTTTAGACAGGTTTCCCTGTGGTGTTCAGTTAAGACATAATTCCCTGTGGTGTTCAGTTTAGACAGGTTACCCTGTGGTGTTCAGTTTAGACAGGTTATCTTGTGGTGTTCACTTTAAACAGGTTACCCTGTGGTGTTCAGTTTAGACAGGTTACCCTGTGGTGTTCAGTTAAGACAGGATTCCCTGTGGTGTTCAGTTAAGACAGGATTCCCTGTGGTGTTCAGTTTAGACAGGTTTCCCTGTGGTGTTCAGTTGAGACAAGTTTCCCTGTGGTGTTCAGTTAAGAGAAGTTTCCCTGTGGTGTTCAGTTAAGACAGGATTCCCTGTGATGTTCAGTTTAGACAGGTTTCCCTGTGATGTTCAATTTAGACAAGTTTTCCTATGGTGTTCAGTTTAGACAGGTTTCCCTGTGGTGTTCAGTTAAGAGAAGTTTCCCTGTGGTTTTCAGTTAAGACAGGTTTCCCTATGATTTTCAGTTTAAACAGAATTTCCTGTGGTGTTCAGTTAAGACAGGTTTCCCTGTAGTGTTCAGGTAAGACAAGTTTCCCTGTGGTGTTCAGTTAAGACAGGTTTCCCTGTAGTGTTCAGTTAAGACAAGTTTCCCTGTGGTGTTCAGTTTAGACAGGTTTCCCTATGATGTTCAGTTTAAACAGAATTCCCTGTGGTGTTCAGTTTAGACAGGTTTCCTGTGGTGTTCAGTTAAGACAGGATTCCCTGTGGTGTTCAGTTTAGACAGGTTACCCTGTGGTGTTCAGTTTAGACAAGTTATCTTGTGGTGTTCAGTTTAGACAGGTTACCCTGTGGTGTTCAGTTTAGACAGGTTACCCTGTGGTGTTCAGTTTAGACAGGTTTTCTGTGGTGTTCAGTTAAGACAGGTTTCCCTGTGGTGTTCAGTTAAGACAGGATTCCCCGTGGTGTTCAGTTTAGACAGGTTACCCTGTGGTGTTCAGTTAAGAAGGATTCCCTGTGGTGTTCAGTTTAGACAAGTTTCCCTATGGTGTTCAGTTTAGACAGGTTTCCCTGTGGTGTTCAGTTTAGACAGGTTACCCTGTGGTGTTCAGTTTAGACAGGTTACCCTGTGGTGTTCAGTTTAGACAGGTTTTCTGTGGTGTTCAGTTAAGACAGGTTTCCCTGTGGTGTTCAGTTAAGACAGGATTCCCCGTGGTGTTCAGTTTAGACAGGTTACCCTGTGGTGTTCAGTTTAGACAGGTTACCCTGTGGTGTTCAGTTTAGACAGGTTACCCTGTGGTGTTCAGTTTAGACAGGTTATCTTGTGGTGTTCAGTTTAGACAGGTTACCCTGTGGTGTTCAGTTTAGACAGGTTTCCTGTGGTGTTCAGTTAAGACAGGTTTCCCTGTGGTGTTCAGTTAAGACAGGATTCCCTGTGGTGTTCAGTTTAGACAGGTTACCCTGTGGTGTTCAGTTTAGACATGTTTTCGTGTGGTGTTCAGTTAAGACAGGTTTCCCTGTGGTGTTCAGTTAAGACAGGATTCCCTGTGGTATTCAGTTTAGACAGGATTCCCTGTGGTGTTCAGTTTAGACAGGTTTCCCTGTGGTGTTCAGTTAAGACAGGATTCCCTGTGGTGTTCAGTTTAGACAGGATTCCCTGTGGTGTTCAGTTTAGACAGGTTTCCCTGTGGTGTTCAGTTAAGACAGGATTCCCTGTGGTGTTCAGTTTAGACAGGTTTCCCTGTGGTGTTCAGTTAAGACAGGATTTCCTGTGGTGTTCAGTTTAGACAGGTTACCCTGTGGTGTTCAGTTTAGACAGGTTATCTTGTGGTGTTCACTTTAGACAGGTTACCCTGTGGTGTTCAGTTTAGACAGGTTACCCTGTGGTGTTCAGTTAAGAAGGATTCCCTGTGGTGTTCAGTTTAGACAAGTTTCCCTATGGTGTTCAGTTTAGACAGGTTTCCCTGTGGTGTTCAGTTAAGACATAATTCCCTGTGGTGTTCAGTTTAGACAGGTTACCCTGTGGTGTTCAGTTTAGACAGGTTATCTTGTGGTGTTCACTTTAAACAGGTTACCCTGTGGTGTTCAGTTTAGACAGGTTACCCTGTGGTGTTCAGTTAAGACAGGATTCCCTGTGGTGTTCAGTTAAGACAGGATTCCCTGTGGTGTTCAGTTTAGACAGGTTTCCCTGTGGTGTTCAGTTGAGACAAGTTTCCCTGTGGTGTTCAGTTAAGAGAAGTTTCCCTGTGGTGTTCAGTTAAGACAGGATTCCCTGTGATGTTCAGTTTAGACAGGTTTCCCTGTGATGTTCAATTTAGACAAGTTTTCCTATGGTGTTCAGTTTAGACAGGTTTCCCTGTGGTGTTCAGTTAAGACAGGATTCCCTGTGGTGTTCAGTTTAGACAGGTTACCCTGTGGTGTTCAGTTTAGACAGGTTATCTTGTGGTGTTCACTTTAGACAAGTTTCCCTATGGTGTTCAGTTTAGACAAGTTTCCCTGTGGTGTTCAGTTAAGACAGGATTCCCTGTGGTGTTCAGTTTAGACAGGTTACCCTGTGGTGTTCAGTTTAGACAGGTTATCTTGTGGTGTTCAGTTTAGGCAGGTTACGTGGTGTTCAGTTAAGACAGGATTCCCTGTGGTGTTCAGTTTAGACAGGTTTCCCTGTGGTGTTCAGTTAAGACTGGTTTCCCTGTGGTGTTCAGTTTAGACAGGTTACCCTGTGGTGTTCAGTTTAGACAGGTTTCCCTGTGGTGTTCAGTTAAGACAGGATTCCCTGTGGTATTCAGTTTAGACAGGATTCCCTGTGGTGTTCAGTTTAGACAGGTTTCCCTGTGGTGTTCAGTTAAGACAGGATTCCCTGTGGTGTTCAGTTTAGAAGGATTCCCTGTGGTGTTCAGTTTAGACAGGTTTCCCTGTGGTGTTCAGTTAAGACAGGATTCCCTGTGGTGTTCAGTTTAGACAGGTTTCCCTGTGGTGTTCAGTTAAGACAGGATTTCCTGTGGTGTTCAGTTTAGACAGGTTACCCTGTGGTGTTCAGTTTAGACAGGTTATCTTGTGGTGTTCACTTTAGACAGGTTACCCTGTGGTGTTCAGTTTAGACAGGTTACCCTGTGGTGTTCAGTTTAGACAGGTTATCTTGTGGTGTTCAGTTTAGACAGGTTACCCTGTGGTGTTCAGTTTAGACAGGTTTCCTGTGGTGTTCAGTTAAGACAGGTTTCCCTGTGGTGTTCAGTTAAGACAGGATTCCCTGTGGTGTTCAGTTTAGACAGGTTACCCTGTGGTGTTCAGTTTAGACAGGTTTTCGTGTGGTGTTCAGTTAAGACAGGTTTCCCTGTGGTGTTCAGTTAAGACAGGATTCACTGTGGTATTCAGTTTAGACAGGATTCCCTGTGGTGTTCAGTTTAGACAGGTTTCCCTGTGGTGTTCAGTTAAGACAGGATTCCCTGTGGTGTTCAGTTTAGACAGGATTCCCTGTGGTGTTCAGTTTAGACAGGTTTCCCTGTGGTGTTCAGTTAAGACAGGATTCCCTGTGGTGTTCAGTTTAGACAGGTTTCCCTGTGGTGTTCAGTTAAGACAGGATTTCCTGTGGTGTTCAGTTTAGACAGGTTACCCTGTGGTGTTCAGTTTAGACAGGTTATCTTGTGGTGTTCACTTTAGACAGGTTACCCTGTGGTGTTCAGTTTAGACAGGTTACCCTGTGGTGTTCAGTTAAGAAGGATTCCCTGTGGTGTTCAGTTTAGACAAGTTTCCCTATGGTGTTCAGTTTAGACAGGTTTCCCTGTGGTGTTCAGTTAAGACATAATTCCCTGTGGTGTTCAGTTTAGACAGGTTACCCTGTGGTGTTCAGTTTAGACAGGTTATCTTGTGGTGTTCACTTTAAACAGGTTACCCTGTGGTGTTCAGTTTAGACAGGTTACCCTGTGGTGTTCAGTTAAGACAGGATTCCCTGTGGTGTTCAGTTAAGACAGGATTCCCTGTGGTGTTCAGTTTAGACAGGTTTCCCTGTGGTGTTCAGTTGAGACAAGTTTCCCTGTGGTGTTCAGTTAAGAGAAGTTTCCCTGTGGTGTTCAGTTAAGACAGGATTCCCTGTGATGTTCAGTTTAGACAGGTTTCCCTGTGATGTTCAATTTAGACAAGTTTTCCTATGGTGTTCAGTTTAGACAGGTTTCCCTGTGGTGTTCAGTTAAGACAGGATTCCCTGTGGTGTTCAGTTTAGACAGGTTACCCTGTGGTGTTCAGTTTAGACAGGTTATCTTGTGGTGTTCACTTTAGACAAGTTTCCCTATGGTGTTCAGTTTAGACAAGTTTCCCTGTGGTGTTCAGTTAAGACAGGATTCCCTGTGGTGTTCAGTTTAGACAGGTTATCTTGTGGTGTTCAGTTTAGGCAGGTTACGTGGTGTTCAGTTAAGACAGGATTCCCTGTGGTGTTCAGTTTAGACAGGTTTCCCTGTGGTGTTCAGTTAAGACTGGTTTCCCTGTGGTGTTCAGTTTAGACAGGTTACCCTGTGGTGTTCAGTTTAGACAGGTTTCCCTGTGGTGTTCAGTTAAGACAGGATTCCCTGTGGTATTCAGTTTAGACAGGATTCCCTGTGGTGTTCAGTTAAGACAGGATTCCCTGTGATGTTCAGTTTAGACAGGTTTCCCTGTGATGTTCAATTTAGACAAGTTTTCCTATGGTGTTCAGTTTAGACAGGTTTCCCTGTGGTGTTCAGTTAAGACAGGATTCCCTGTGGTGTTCAGTTTAGACAGGTTTCCCTGTGGTGTTCAGTTAAGACAGGATTTCCTGTGGTGTTCAGTTTAGACAGGTTACCCTGTGGTGTTCAGTTTAGACAGGTTATCTTGTGGTGTTCACTTTAGACAGGTTACCCTGTGGTGTTCAGTTTAGACAGGTTACCCTGTGGTGTTCAGTTAAGAAGGATTCCCTGTGGTGTTCAGTTTAGACAAGTTTCCCTATGGTGTTCAGTTTAGACAGGTTTCCCTGTGGTGTTCAGTTAAGACATAATTCCCTGTGGTGTTCAGTTTAGACAGGTTACCCTGTGGTGTTCAGTTTAGACAGGTTATCTTGTGGTGTTCACTTTAAACAGGTTACCCTGTGGTGTTCAGTTTAGACAGGTTACCCTGTGGTGTTCAGTTAAGACAGGATTCCCTGTGGTGTTCAGTTAAGACAGGATTCCCTGTGGTGTTCAGTTTAGACAGGTTTCCCTGTGGTGTTCAGTTGAGACAAGTTTCCCTGTGGTGTTCAGTTAAGAGAAGTTTCCCTGTGGTGTTCAGTTAAGACAGGATTCCCTGTGATGTTCAGTTTAGACAGGTTTCCCTGTGATGTTCAATTTAGACAAGTTTTCCTATGGTGTTCAGTTTAGACAGGTTTCCCTGTGGTGTTCAGTTAAGACAGGATTCCCTGTGGTGTTCAGTTTAGACAGGTTACCCTGTGGTGTTCAGTTTAGACAGGTTATCTTGTGGTGTTCACTTTAGACAAGTTTCCCTATGGTGTTCAGTTTAGACAAGTTTCCCTGTGGTGTTCAGTTAAGACAGGATTCCCTGTGGTGTTCAGTTTAGACAGGTTACCCTGTGGTGTTCAGTTTAGACAGGTTATCTTGTGGTGTTCAGTTTAGGCAGGTTACGTGGTGTTCAGTTAAGACATAATTCCCTGTGGTGTTCAGTTTAGACAGGTTACCCTGTGGTGTTCAGTTTAGACAGGTTATCTTGTGGTGTTCACTTTAAACAGGTTACCCTGTGGTGTTCAGTTTAGACAGGTTACCCTGTGGTGTTCAGTTAAGACAGGATTCCCTGTGGTGTTCAGTTAAGACAGGATTCCCTGTGGTGTTCAGTTTAGACAGGTTTCCCTGTGGTGTTCAGTTGAGACAAGTTTCCCTGTGGTGTTCAGTTAAGAGAAGTTTCCCTGTGGTGTTCAGTTAAGACAGGATTTCCTGTGATGTTCAGTTTAGACAGGTTTCCCTGTGATGTTCAATTTAGACAAGTTTTCCTATGGTGTTCAGTTTAGACAGGTTTCCCTGTGGTGTTCAGTTAAGACAGGATTCCCTGTGGTGTTCAGTTTAGACAGGTTACCCTGTGGTGTTCAGTTTAGACAGGTTATCTTGTGGTGTTCACTTTAGACAAGTTTCCCTATGGTGTTCAGTTTAGACAAGTTTCCCTGTGGTGTTCAGTTAAGACAGGATTCCCTGTGGTGTTCAGTTTAGACAGGTTATCTTGTGGTGTTCAGTTTAGGCAGGTTACGTGGTGTTCAGTTAAGACAGGATTCCCTGTGGTGTTCAGTTTAGACAGGTTTCCCTGTGGTGTTCAGTTAAGACTGGTTTCCCTGTGGTGTTCAGTTTAGACAGGTTACCCTGTGGTGTTCAGTTTAGACAGGTTTCCCTGTGGTGTTCAGTTAAGACAGGATTCCCTGTGGTATTCAGTTTAGACAGGATTCCCTGTGGTGTTCAGTTAAGACAGGATTCCCTGTGATGTTCAGTTTAGACAGGTTTCCCTGTGATGTTCAATTTAGACAAGTTTTCCTATGGTGTTCAGTTTAGACAGGTTTCCCTGTGGTGTTCAGTTAAGACAGGATTCCCTGTGGTGTTCAGTTTAGACAGGTTTCCCTGTGGTGTTCAGTTAAGACAGGATTTCCTGTGGTGTTCAGTTTAGACAGGTTACCCTGTGGTGTTCAGTTTAGACAGGTTATCTTGTGGTGTTCACTTTAGACAGGTTACCCTGTGGTGTTCAGTTTAGACAGGTTACCCTGTGGTGTTCAGTTAAGAAGGATTCCCTGTGGTGTTCAGTTTAGACAAGTTTCCCTATGGTGTTCAGTTTAGACAGGTTTCCCTGTGGTGTTCAGTTAAGACATAATTCCCTGTGGTGTTCAGTTTAGACAGGTTACCCTGTGGTGTTCAGTTTAGACAGGTTATCTTGTGGTGTTCACTTTAAACAGGTTACCCTGTGGTGTTCAGTTTAGACAGGTTACCCTGTGGTGTTCAGTTAAGACAGGATTCCCTGTGGTGTTCAGTTAAGACAGGATTCCCTGTGGTGTTCAGTTTAGACAGGTTTCCCTGTGGTGTTCAGTTGAGACAAGTTTCCCTGTGGTGTTCAGTTAAGAGAAGTTTCCCTGTGGTGTTCAGTTAAGACAGGATTCCCTGTGATGTTCAGTTTAGACAGGTTTCCCTGTGATGTTCAATTTAGACAAGTTTTCCTATGGTGTTCAGTTTAGACAGGTTTCCCTGTGGTGTTCAGTTAAGACAGGATTCCCTGTGGTGTTCAGTTTAGACAGGTTACCCTGTGGTGTTCAGTTTAGACAGGTTATCTTGTGGTGTTCACTTTAGACAAGTTTCCCTATGGTGTTCAGTTTAGACAAGTTTCCCTGTGGTGTTCAGTTAAGACAGGATTCCCTGTGGTGTTCAGTTTAGACAGGTTACCCTGTGGTGTTCAGTTTAGACAGGTTATCTTGTGGTGTTCAGTTTAGGCAGGTTACGTGGTGTTCAGTTAAGACAGGATTCCCTGTGGTGTTCAGTTTAGACAGGTTTCCCTGTGGTGTTCAGTTAAGACTGGTTTCCCTGTGGTGTTCAGTTTAGACAGGTTACCCTGTGGTGTTCAGTTTAGACAGGTTTTCCTGTGGTGTTCAGTTAAGACAAGTTTCACTACATACCATGTTATTGTGGTAGGTATAAAGATTGACCAATGGTTTTGCATCATTATAATCAATAGCTTGGATCTGTACTGGTGTGCTTGATGGTGTGAGCTGTTCTAAAGCGGTTACAAACTCCTCAGAAAAGCATTTTTCACCTGGAAATAAAAAGAAAGTAAGGCCATAAAATACTGCGCTATGCAAAATGCATTGTTTAAAAATTTACATGAATCAGTTCTTTCTCAAAATAAAAGGTTTCTTCTGTTGTGCACGGTTACTAAAATTATCTTTTTTAGTAACTGTGTGTTGTGGCCCTAGTTTAATGGGGAGGACGCTTTCACAAAAAACTTGGTCACTGTTTGGCTTGTTCGGTATGTATTCAAATGAAGCCTTTCAGCTTTCAGATGTATTATGCAGGCTCAAAATGCCTCACACTTTCAATTAATATTTTTGGCAGGACAGCCACTATATGGTTTTGGGCACTGATCTGTGCCATTGTATATGTGAATTGATTTCTTATTTTTGTTTATTGTTGTATGATCTGATGAGATGCACAATAATAAAAATATTCCAGGGATTTTGTAAGATCTGTTAAATAGTGTAGAATACTTTATTTTAGCTGGAATTAATTTTCGCTGAAAAGTTTTTTTTTGGATATTTTTCATGGAATTTATTTTCACTGATTTTTGACAAGTTAAATGTGAAAAATAGGAAAAAGGTATACTCGCTAGACTTTATTTTCACTGAATCATTTCTTTAGCAAAAATAGTAAAAATTTACAGTATGTGAATTTATTACTAAACTTCTGGTTTATTGAATAATTGAATTGTTTTAGGCAACATCGTTTATTATGTACCCGTATATAGTGCATAAAAAAGATAATGTTATACTGACTAGAGTTAATTAAAATGACCGAGATTACGAACTCAATGGAGATCGAGACTAATGTTTTGAAATCTGACAAACTTTTGCAATATACACTATGAACTACATTAAAAGCACTTTAATTTCTTGTCTACCAGAAGTGATTTGTCTAGAAAGTAATGATTATACTGTTGCAACAAAAACACCACATATTTTTGAGTTGACCAAAGTTAAATAAATTTGACTTGAAGAAATTAAAAATTCTTTCATAAACACGATGAGGTGAAATTATTGCTCTAAAGATGGTCACATATTCCACAAGTGGTCTTTTATACACAGGTTGCTCATGTGTTAGGACTGCCTGAAAGTGGTCATTATTGGCAGGTGTTTTTTTTATATAGAGGTGGACACTGCTCTCTGATTGGTTCAACTGTTAACGATAACGATAACCAATCAAGCACAATCTTATAAGTAGCTTAGCACTGACTTTAGTGACGCAGGAGATCTTGATTGTGAAAATGTGGCATGTACATTATATACTGGTAGTGTTTAACACTTACCATCCAAAGGTGAAATAGAAGCAAGACAACACTCCGATGCCTGGAATGGAAGTAGAGTAAAGTCATCGTGCATCTGTATTATTTCATCCATGTTAACCTGTGCGTTGCCACCAAAATCAACAAACTGAATTTCAGCTTTATTCACATTATTGAACACTTGTAACACTTGACATCTATACCACACTCCATTTAGACTCGTAATACCAACTGCACCAACTAAAGAAATAAATATAATAATTATTTAAAGGGTGGTAGTTGTCTCGCCACGCATGTGCGAGATATATGGGTCTCATATAAACAAAGATGGCGACTTTGACTGTTGCGCAGATCAAGGAGTACAAACTGAGACGTTACTAAGCTGTAATTAGGTATTTTTAGGTGATTGAAAGATATTGAAGGAGTCACTGGCGATAATTAGTGCAAGTCGCGCCCAGGTCAAACCTCATACTTGTGATTTCCATTAGAAGAGCACATTGGATTGTGGGAAAATCAATGTTTATCAACACAAATGTCGCACATGCACAGCGCAACAACTACCCCCTTTAATTTTATAAAGGTCAACGTTAACTGTTATATACACCTGACTGACAGACCAATCAGTGGAAATGTTATATACACCTGACTGACAGACCAATCAGTGGGAATGTTATATACACCTGACTGACAGAACAATCAGGAGGAATGTTATATACATCTGACTGACAGACCAATCAGTGGGAATGTTATATACACCTGACTGACAGACCAATCAGTAGGAATGTTATATACACCTGACTGACAGACCAATCAGTGGAAATGTTATATACACCTGACTGACAGACCAATCAGTGGGAATGTTATACACACCTGACTGCCAGACCAATCAGTGGGAATGTTATACACACCTGACTGACAGACCAATCAGTGGGAATGTTATACACATCTGACTGACAGACCAATCAGTAGGAATGTTATATACACCTGACTGACAGACCAATCAGTGAGAATGTTATATACACCTGACTGACAGACCAATCAGTAGGAATGTTATATACATCTGACTGACAGACCAATCAGTGGGAATGTTATATACACCTGACTGACAGACCAATCAGTGGGTACACACCTGACTGACAGACCAATCAGTGGGAATGTTATACACACCTGACTGACAGACCAATCAGTGGGAATATTATACACACCTGACTGACAGACCAATCAGTGGGAATGTTATATACACCTGACTGACAGACCAATCAGTGGGAATGTTATACACACCTGACTGACAGACCAATCAGTGGGAATATTATACACACCTGACTGACAGACCAATCAGTGGAAATGTTATATACACCTGACTGACAGACCAATCAGTGGGAATGTTATACACACCTGACTGACAGACCAATCAGTGGGAATGTTATATACACCTGACTGACAGACCAATCAGTGGGAATGTTATACACACCTAACTGACAGACCAATCAGTGGAAATGTTATATACACTTGACTGACAGACCAATCAGTGGGAATATTATATACACCTGACTGACAGACCAATCAGTGGAAATGTTATATACACCTGACTGACAGACCAATCAGTGGGAATATTATACACACCTGACTGACAGACCAATCAGTGGGAATGTTATATACACCTGACTGACAGACCAATCAGTGGGAATGTTATACACACCTGACTGACAGACCAATCAGTGGGAATGTTATATACACCTGACTGACAGGCCAATCAGTGGGAATGTTAGACACACCTGACTGACAGGCCAATCAGTGGAAATGCTATATACACCTGACTGACAGACCAATCAGTGGAAATGTTATATACACTTGACTGACAGACCAATCAGTGGGAATGTTATATACACCTGACTGACAGGCCAATCAGTGGAAATGTTATATACACCTGACTGACAGACCAATCAGTGGGAATGTTATATACACCTGACTGACAGGCCAATCAGTGGAAATGTTATATACACCTGACTGACAGACCAATCAGTGGGAATGTTATATACACCTGACTGACAGGCCAATCAGTGGGAATATTATATACACCTGATCTGACAGGTCATGCAATCAGTGGGAATACATTACACAGCTGTTTTTTTTCAAGTAACCATTTACATAAATTATAAATAACTGTACAGGCAATTTGAAACACTAACCCATAAAAAAAAAATCACAATTAACCAAACTTACTTTGTAATGGTGTCTGCATCGGCTGAGTCACAACAGGTGGGTCATGGTACAGTGAAAGACACTCCCTTAGTCTACAAAATGCTGCATACGTCTCATGCATTGGCTGATGTACAAAAAAGTGGCCATCAGCGTGGACATGACACACATGAACGCTAATACATACATTACTTGGTATTTCCAACTGAAAAAAACAAACAAACTATAATTGTAGTCTTGAAGTTGATGATCTCTATCTGGAGTCTCCACTTTGGTTTTCATTTACACTTAAATTTAAAAAAAAATGGAAATATTAAAAACATTTGAAGAA
This sequence comes from Saccoglossus kowalevskii, assembly GCF_978046115.1. Lineage (NCBI taxonomy): Eukaryota > Metazoa > Hemichordata > Enteropneusta > Harrimaniidae > Saccoglossus > Saccoglossus kowalevskii. The sequence continues at coordinate 17,670,987 of NC_140656.1, read as the reverse complement.
AACAGGACTTATCTAGCGTCTAGCGGTGATTACAACTTTTTTTTAAAAATGTGTTTAAAAAGCAGCGCTTAAGAGTGTTACAAAATAAGGAAAGTGGTGTGCTCTGTGATAGGATTGTTTTGTAGGGATCCTGAGTCAAAATCATGTTGAGTCAGCGCGTTGACTGATTGGGGGGGGGGGGGCAGTATTGTATGTGCCTATATGTTACTTGAGGCACAAATAAAAATCTTGTGGCTCTAATTTCCTTTGTTTTTACAAATATATTACAAATAGAAACATGTTTTTCAAGATCCTTGTATCGATGTATAATTTTTGTTGCATCAATGATTCCCCAGTGTATTAACACAATTAGTTACGTCACACAAATCGTTTTGCAGCAGTCGCACGTCATATCATCTTTATAGAGGGCGCACTTCTCAAAGCGGCATTTGATCAAAGTTGTCTGTACTTTCTGTTGCAATAACAACTACTTTTACATGTATTACAATTAATATCTTTATATATAACACATTTACATTCACAGAAGTTGTATGTTTATACATGTAGAATGGTTAACCTATTCACCACCAGACGTTCTCGCCCAAATTTTGCTGCACTTTTTTTCTTATATTCGTCAATATTTCTGGAAATGAACCCTAATTTTGAAGCCAATTTTCAGTTTTTACTAAAAAAAATGTTTTGTCCTAATCTTCTGAAGGAAAGTGCAGACTATAAACGGGGACATTTTGTGAATTTGTGATGAAAAGAGGGAACTGGTGGTGAAAATATTAAAGGCGTCAGTCGTTGTGCCGCGTCCTGTTCGATATGGGACTCATAGCAACGTATACAACGTGTGTAAAATACATTGTTTATTTACATAAAATTCGAACATGCGCTGCACAACGACCACCGTGCTTTAAATATTGTAAACCGCTTAATTTTCGCTACTTGTAATTTTCACGATTTGATGATTTTATAACAGACAAAATTTTGCAAAAGTCGCTGACGATTTGTGTCGTAGGACTGTTCGCTGCTACAACATTTCATGATCGTGACCGACACACAAAATTTGCAAAAATTATGTCGCAAAATTAAACTAGTTTCCTTGTGTTAGCAACTGAGTTGTACTGTACCTTATTTTCAAATCCATCAGTGTGGTGGGATGAAGATTTAGTGGTGTCTACGTCAGGAAACATTGTCTTGATTAGTGCCAATGCCGCAAGAACTTGACTTTGTAGACCTGTAACATTAGAAATACATATAGATGAACATTTATTTAATATTTCAAAAAAAACATGATATCATAGTAATTTATTGTATTTTATAGACCAAACGGAGCACTGCTGCTATCAAATAAAAAAAAAAACATCAATTTTTGTTAACTAGGAGAATTAAAAACTGAATTCACCACCAAAATATACCTTTGACCGCTTTCCTTCCCCACAAACAAAATAAATTTGAGAAAGCCCCTACGATGAAAAAAGTGGTTGTTATCCCAGCTTTATCCCCAAAATAACTATTTTAGATTGTCTGAGATATAGGTCTTTACTCACAACTGGTATAGCATATATCAAAGCAATAAATTGGAAAAATAAAAAAAGAAAGAAAGAAACCATGCGAATAGTCGTGAAATAAAGTAATATCAATACGTTGACTTACCAGTCACAATACACTGATGATATCCAGGAACGTGTATAAGTTTTTTTATCATAATTGACGCATTTGATTTCTCACGTAAATCGTTGATAGTGCTTCCCTATTTTAGTAATTAAAGTAAGACAACTTCAAAAATTGGATGATACCCAGTATATACAAATATATACAAATATACAAAAAACAAAACAAAAAAACTCTTTTGTTATAGACTTTTTTCTAATAGACGCCACTTGAATCAGAAAAATTGATCTTTTTTTTAAATATACATGATATAAATATTATTAATTAAATTTAAAGAAATTTCAAACTCATTTGGGAAATAATTTTAATTAAAGAGCAGTAGTCGTCGCACCACGCATGCGCGAGATATATGGGTCTCATAAAAACAAAGATGGCGACTTTGACTGTTGCGCAGATCAACGAGTACAAACTGAGACGTTACAAAGCTTTAATTAGGTATTTTTTTAAGTGATTGGTAGGTATCGAAGGAGTCACCGGTAGTAATTTGTGTAAGTCAAACCTCATACTTGTGATGCCCATTAGAAGAGCGCATTGGATTGTGAGAAAATCAATGTTTATCAACACAAATGTTGCACATGCACAGCGCGACAACCACCGCCAAATTTAATGCCAAATCACTTCACATATTATGCCATGTCCTTTAACAGCTGGAGAGTGAACAGACATACATACACACAGACGAAGTAACTATAAAGACTCCAATGATGTGCTTTGCACGCAGGAGTAAAAATAATTGGGTCCACAAACTATTTGTTTATGTCAAAGAGTATTTGAAAATTAAATTATTGTAGCAGGTTTTTAATTACAAAATATTTTTAGTGAGATCTATGGAAACCGCTACTAAATTGACAATTATTTAGCAAAAAATTCTACATACTGTTGACTATTATTAAAATGATGAATCCTTTGAGTACCAACTACAGTAATCGACCACAAAATAATTTTCTTTTATAGTCTGCTCTTTTTAACATAAATTTTCAATTTTTTTTATCAAAAACTAAAAGCAAGGCCATATTTTGTCTGTTTAGTCCAAAATTGAGACTTAATTCAGTGAAAATTACATAAAATTTTTAACATAAAAACAAATTTTATTCTAAGGGTTACTTATACTCAAATATTGTTACTGCTATACTGTAGAATACTTTATTTTCGCTTGGAATTTATTTTCGCTATTTTCGCTGAAGGGATGATTCTCTGAAAATAAAATTCAGCGAATATACTTTTTTTTCTATATTTCACATTTCACTCATCAAAAATCAGTGAAAATAAGTTTCATACAAAATTCCCAAAAAGCCTTTTTAGCGAAAATTAATTCCAGCGAAAATAAAGTATTTCACAGTATTCCCTGGAATATGTACACATATTAAAAAACACACAAGTAACGTTCTACCTCAAAGCTTCATTGTAATTAGAGTCCAGTACTTACTGCTCTTCCGATGAGAACACCGACATCATCAGACGGGAAGTTAAAAACATGCTTGATGTGACAGGATGATGAAGTTTCTATATCTTGGAGAATGCTGGTACCATTGGATCCACATTCTCTATTGACAGCTCCATTTAATTTTGAATCATTTGAACTTGAAAGGAAAAAAATTTAATCAACGGTCACAAATAAATCAACAGATATTTTTTTTGAAAACTACTGTAAAATACTTTATTTTAGCTGGATTTAATTTTCGCTGATTTTTGACTGAGTTGAATGTAAAATATAGGAAAAAAGATATATTCGCTGGATTTTATTGTCACTAAATCATTCCTTCAGCGAAAATTAATTTCAAGTGAGAATAAAGTATTTTACAGTACCTCTAATTTATGTAAAGATGCAAGAACCGCTAAGAATAGAATAGAATAATGCTTTATTAATACCGTAAAGAAAGAGTTAACATTTCTTTTTAGGTTTTCAGATTAATAAAGTAAATAATAGATGTACTAAGTGTTCACAGAAGTATTACCGATGTTTAAATATATAACTGGAACAAAACAACTAATAAAGAAAAAATATTGAGTCAAAAGCAATGTTTTCTAGCATGGATGGGAATTTATTCTGCGTAATATTTTGTGACAGTTCACTTGAAAAGTGCTCACTCCATGACCTGATAAAAATAGGATTCCATGGCTGTGAACATGACTATGACAGATGTAGTCCAACGACTAGTTCCTTTTTTTGAACACAGTCGATTGATTGTTATTACGAGAATTATACAATGATGGCAGTAAACAGTGTGCTTATTATTATATGGATAACAAATAAAATATTTACCATGCCTCCATTGTGACAAAACTTGGTTATATAAACATGCCAGTTGTAGCATCACTATCTAGTAATCAAAAAAACACAAATTTTATATATTAACCCATAGACATTAAAAATACATGTATATAATAACCACAGTTGCTTGTAACATAAAGTTAAATAGTACTTTTATCAAATATCGGATATTATCAGCCCCTCTGTGTATATTTAGCACAGTAACTTGGGTGCTGAAAATCAATAAATACTATTTTTTTTTTAAATCATCTGCTATAAGCATATATACATTTGAAAACCGGCATGGTGTCAATTTCGCTAGGTACTATGTTTCATAACTTGTTTATTTATATGCGTATAGCGAATATGACTTTTTTTAAATTAGTATTTATTGATTTGCATCCCCAGGTGACTGTGGTATAAAGAAATGGTACACACATTATCCAATGTTTGATAAAAGTTCTATTTAACTTTGTTACAAGCGACTATGGTGTTGAAGACGTACACATTGTAACGATCATATGAGTACAGTGCACGGGAAGAATTTGTCGTTTGCTATGCGCACAGGACTGTGTGCCTGAAAAGTCTCCTGACCTCCGACACACAGTGCCACTCTAATTTAGAGTTATTTGCAATCGCTGTCAACACAACTGAGATATTAAATGTCCTATGTTATTGTCACCGCCATTGTGATCGCCTAGCGACTCTGACGCCTGGCGGCGATGTACACATAGTCATGCCACAGGGCCGGGAAGCTAGGACGTATGATGTAGACTCAGGACGCCATCGCAAATTGCCACACAACAATGTATGCCATTTGCCAGCACACTAACCTGATTAAATGTAATAACTTACCGTATTCGTGCAGACTAAAAACTATATTACCGCAACTATCCAGAATCGTTTTTATAAAAAAGGGAGGGACAATATACTTTTGTGACGAATTAAATCGCGCATTGAACAATAGACACAGTTGCGCGTGCGCATTGAATGCCATGTTCACTGCCGCTAGGTGGCGTTGTACGGTGTTTCAATTTTTTTTTAGTTTGGGCTGTGATGGTGTTTTGCTGACTTATTTTTATTTGTTCGCGAATATTACTACATATAATATTAAAATTTGAGAAAAACCAAGCGACGGACTATATTTTAGGCTTAATGGGAGCTGATGATTAGCGAAAACAAGTAACTTTGGTTTACAATGTATTTCCAGAACTTATAATAATCAAATACTAGTAAAAGGAACTCTGATAACCCTGGTGAATAAACGGTGTTACAAATGGTATTTATGTATTTAACGCGTTCAATATTCTTTGAATACCATTTATTTGTATAGAGACGTGAATGTTGTTTTTAAATATATGCCATCTTATTTGTCTTCGTGTTGTTTTCATAATGCTGTATTAATCTGAATTATATTATTTATCTCCGGAGTTTAGTGAGTAACTCATAGTGATTTAAGCATCATAAGCATTGATTTGAGGTTCGTCATTACTATATCATGAATATTCATGAGACCATGTGATTCGGACAAACAGATCTGTTATTAAAAACTACGTTGTCCTCAAGTGTGCCATCAGACGAGTTAACAGTTGAAATTTGTATTACTCGTAAAATACACATGACGACTTTGACACGTATATTAATTTTGAACTTGTTAACATTCCAATGGTTACAAATTGTCTATCAAGTCAAACGATGATGTATTGTTATTGTCGTATGGCGGCGCTGTACCATCAAACATTCATTTTTGATTGGGCGTGGACGGGCGTCACGATCCGGGAGGGGCTGTACATACTTGGAGCCTGGATGGGAGTCAGTTAAAAACTGGACTCAAAAAGTTCTACGTTGAAAGCGGCCCTTGGCTAAAAAAAATTGCGTTTTTCGTGAAAAATTACCTAAATTTGGCTAACATGGCCGAAAATTTTGAAATTGGAGTTCAACAAGATCGGCTTGACCGTGAGGGACAACAGCAACGCATACCGTATACGCCACGGTCTTGAAATAATTTTGGTTATATCCAATCTTTTCATCTCAGACCTATTTACATTCTTTTGGGCGGGGCACGAATTGAATACGTGATCTAGACGATTTGTCACCGAGCGGGCCCGTATTTTTGCTCACTATTAAAAGTCGTCGTGTGTATTTAAAAAAATAATCTATTAATAAAATACTGTAAAATATGTTTAAATAGCTACATACCATTCTAGCGAATTTGGCTCAATGCATGAATTAACGGAATCTTAATTTAGCTAAAGTATCAACAATTTCACTGTGAGAATATGCTTTATTTTAAATTAGTGACATCTTGAATTAGCGAAATTACAGATTAGCTAAATTAGCTAAAATAACATGCTAGCTAAAAAGACACGTTTACAGTACGCATACGACCACGTCTCCATTTTGCGATCATGGTAGCGTTGCATACTTTAATAGATTATTTCATTACCTTCAATATTCACATTTTCTAATTTTCGAAAAATAAAACAAAATATTTTGCAACACGTGTGGTCAACACAATACATGACTCCGTCTAGAACAGTCTTGTCCCCTGAACCAAGACAACGCCCAAAATTATGCTGTACCATTACTTTCACCATCCTACTACAGCCAGATCTGAAGGCCTTTGCCGCATTCTGGCCATGCTGTGTGGCGCGTATCGCGTGGACGGGTTTCATGTTCTCTGCACGTAATAAGCTCGGTTATTAAGCATCCTTTTTTGGGGATGCCCGGTGGCCGAGGGGAAGACGTGTAGTGGCGTGAAGCTAGGCGATTAGGTGCGGTACGCGAGCGCCGGTTCGAGTCACGCACGCAGTACGTGTTTACTATAATTAGACATAGTCTTTACCTTGCCGTTTATTCGGTGTTATTTGCTTACAGAACGCAGTTTGGCGCTTTGGCGTAAAAGAACAAGCCTGAGAACACAGAGTCGTTACGAATATTCAAATTACACTGATCGATTTGTCATACACACGAACAATCAATCTGCTTGTTTATTTCATTCTGCGTGTATTCGTACTCCTGGAACGAAAATAGTAACTCTGAATCAAGGTAAAGTAGGCTGCGGCACTGCGTGTTACGAGTTTCGTATGACAATCAGCGGAGTTGTTCGTGGGTTGCTCGAGATACTATTACTCGCTTCGGATATGAAAACTCGCTTTCGTCTCTTACTATCTGTCACTTCACTTTGGCCTGTCGCCCCTCCTGGAACATAGGCCATCGATGACAGTTCTCAAGCGTATGCGGTCCTGTGCTGCAGTATCTAGCTCTCCCCAGGTGGATCTTGAGTGCCTAACATCATCGTTGAGGTCCCTCCGCCAGGTGTTTTTTGGCCTTCCTCGTTTCCTCTTTCCCTGTGTATTCTATGTCAAGACTTGTCCGGTGATTTTGGTTGGTTGCTTACGCAAAGTTATATATTTGATTTTGTTGAACATTTGAAGGCCGCAAAAATGAGGAAACTTTTTACCTCCGTACAATGATTGCTATACGTGTTCATGCCCCATATGTTTATAACGTTTTTCTTTTCCATTTTAAACGTTTAGTTATATACATACATGTAAATACAAAAATTAATTATTGAAGAATAAAATCTATTCTCTTTTGTGTCGCAGCTAAAATAAAGTGATGCTAATGCTGATCTAAATTATTTGTATGTGTAAGAAAAATACGAGACAAGAGATTTTATTGTCAGTCGGGTCTTTAGTTTATGTAATTTTATGTAATAGTAGTCGAGATTGTGCAATTCAAATTTTTGACAAACTAAAAGAAAATAGACCTCGTCTTCAATGCAATTATTACAGAATTTACAGACTCTGCTTTCATTGGTACTTTTGAAATTCTTTGCCTGCTTTTTTCAATTTCCAAACTATGGTTGTTAACCCCGAATTATTGTGTTTTCACTGTAGTATATAGCAACCGCTGCTATTTTCCCTATTTTATGTATATTATTTGAAAGATTTTCTCAAAAACACAGATTGACAGTGAATACAAAAAGTGCGCATAACGTAAACGAACCAATTATAAACAGATATCGGCATGAAATAGTGTAACAACCGCATGTGCGCCGAAAATTTACACAATGTAAAAAATGCATGAGTAACATTCTGCAACAAAACAACGACTTATTTGGAAGAAATCGCGATAATCCATGATGTGAACAAGGCCGACAAAAGAACGAAGCAGTCAGAGATAAAATAGTCACCCACGTTTCTTGGTCGTAGTCTCAATGCCAGTAGATTTTTAAATGGCGTTGTTCTTCGACCAATAGATATGGTTTTTGCGATTACACCAAATTTGAAAGGTCACGATGGAAGTCAGGGAGGATTTTGTCATGCGCCCCGGCGTCTGTTCGAATGAGAAGACCGAGTAAATAAAACGTAAAGGGCTCATTAAAGATCACAATACAATGATGGTCCATTTGTTTAAAGAAAAGTGCATGATATTTGATGCCGAATAAGTCTTTTTCTGCAAGAAAAATCCGAAACCTTTATGAGAAAATCACAAATTACAGAGTTTAAAACTATTAGTTAAAATCCACAGAAAAGAACAATCATTTAACCAATTATTTGTTATTATCTTTATTTTGCCAAGACAAGTTAAAAAATAACTTTAAAAATTAACTAAAAATAACAAACAACCGACTGTTTTTGACATTTTACCCTACCATACGTACTGGAGTTAAGAAAAAATAACGTTGACTGAGTTATAGCAACACCACTTCCTGTGCCAGATCCAAGATGTAAATGAAGCTATGTGAAATAGTGTGAACACAGAGGCAAACGAGATTGGATTTCTTGATAAATGGGTTGATGAATATTATCTGTGAAATTCAAATGATATTATACAGCAACCCAGATATGGAGAATGACAGAATAGTCACGTGATATCCGACCCACTCGTAACGCGTTGGCAGTGAACTGAACTGATAAAACTAACATCATCAAACAAATACAAAGCGGTCACATGACACATATCTGACGTAAGACCATACCTGGAAGGGTTGTATTGTATTTCGACGACACGTTAAACCCGTAAGATGTTCACCGTGTGACTTGAAGATATTCATTTGTTTTAATACTGAACAGCGATAAAAACTCGATCACTATGCGTTTTAAAGCGCATTTGTGTTGATAAACATTGATTTTCCCACAATTCAATGCGCTCTTCAAATGGAAATCACAAGTATGAGGTTTGACCTGGGCGCGACTTGCCCTAATTATCGCCGGTGACTTCTTCGATACCTTCCAATCACCTAAAAATACTTAATTAAAGCTTGGTAACATCCCAGTGTGTACTCGTTGATCTGCGCAATAGTCAAAGTCGCCATCTCACGCATGCGTGGCGCGAAGACTACCGCCCTTTAATCTTTTCATACAACTGTTTATGCGTGTACTTCATTTTCCACTGATCTTTGTATTTTCTTTGTATTCAAATACTGTACGATGTGATATCACGGAGAATGTCGTGCAATAACTTTTAAAATATCTACACTTACGCAGTACAATTTTAATAGTGCTTCGTAGAAAAAAACGAAGTCATATATCACCATGACGACTATGTTATTTATTATTAACACATTGTGTATTAACAAATTGTATATTTTTCCCAAACATTGCATTTTCAAATACACCTTTTCTATAAGTAACGCCCTCTAGTCTCAACTTTGGACCATCAAAGCTCAACTGGAACAGAATAGCAGAGTAACTTTTCCCATCATGCCATATAACAAGGGGTCATCGATCAAGGTGTAATATGGCAATTTATATCCACTAAAGTAGTGCATGCTTAGTGAAGTGGCTTAGTGATTACCATGGGAGAAGACCCAAATACGACTTTAAATCACACTATGTAACAGCTGCTTGAATGCATTGGTGTAAATAAGCATCCTGCAAATCTAATGTCAAATATTCCTCTGGTGATGTAGCATCTATATAATATCTTTTTTTATTGGTCAGAACTAATCTACGTATAATCCAGCAATCCCAGTTTCTAACTCGATTTCGACTAACTCCGTTTACGATTTGGAATCTGCTAATACTTTGTACATTATGCAATATTATTGCTTTTAAATCTGCACATCAATGCCCTACTAACTGCGGACCAACGTGAAATGAATACGGCCATGATAAATGATATAAATGGATGAGGAATTAAATGAAACTGATCTGACTAGTACGAAACGATGTGATATGATGCGATTTGATATGATACGATGTGATTTGATGCGATGCGATGCAATGTGATGCGATGTGATGTGATGTGATGTGATGTGATGTGATGTGATGTGATGTGATGTGATGTGATGTGATGTGATATGATGCAATGTGATATGATATGATGTGATTTGATGCGATGCGATGCAATGTGATGTGATGCAATGTGATGCGAGGTGATGTGATGTTATGTGATGTGATGTGATGTAATGTGATGTGATGTGATGTGATGTGATGTGATGCGATGCGATGCGAGGTGATGTGATGTGATACATAACAATGCGATGTGATTTTATACGCTGCGATGTGATGTAATGTAGTGGCGAGGAAAGAAATAGTTACCGATTTGTCCCAGACCAAGTTCACATATTCAGCGGAACTCACGTTTTACAATATATAGACAATAGAAGGAACAAAATTACAATTATCAATTGTTTATAATAATTTAATTCATACAAAATATAACTTTTACATTGATTTTTAATGTACAAGATAATGAATGAATCGATCTTACTCCGAATCATTTCTAAAAGAAACTTTGAGAAAATAAACACTTTAAAAGTAGTAGTGATTATACGAAGTTACATTGTGCAAATATGGCAGCGATTCCTTGGTAGGCTGCATTTGCCCCCCCCCTCTCCTCCTTCGCATGCCTCAAATGTCCACGGAAAACCAGTTTACTCAAAAGTTGAATTACACCAATGATGCCGTACTGAAGTCACTCAAGTAATTTCTGAGCTCCTCTTTTCATACAAGAACTGTAGAGCGCCATCAGCGACGGATATAATGTTTCTGCAAGGGAACGTGGTTGTACTTTGGCATCAAACTGCGTGATGCTGACCACTCTCGACTTGTTAGGTTCCCTAGTAAATATTATAATATGAATGCAATGTTATTTACATGTATGTCATAGCAGTAGTATTTTTGTTTATCGATAAGCGTATGGTTATAAAACCCCAGCTTCTGTCCCAGCTTGTAGTTATCACAAATGTAGAAATGCGCCCGCATAGCGGTACTATTTAGCTTGCAAATAAATCAATCCGCGCGATTCGTTTTCATTACACGGAACAAATCAAGTTAAAGCGGGGGAGTCGTCACCTGCGCATGCGCCAGATGGCCATAGCGTGTCATTGTTTACAAACAAGCGTCTACCCATGAGCCTTTGTGTTTTTAGCGTGTGTTGTTATCGTCGCTTGGGACTCAATTCCCGCGCGTGCGCAGGTGACAACCGTCCAGCTTTAATATAACAAATGATACGTAGCTATCAACTCGGGATTCCAATACATCGCGCCCTCTAGCGACCACATGTTTCACTGACGAAAAAATGAAGCGCTGTCGTTCAACAAATGTAACAAAACCCTAAAAAAAGTTATTGACGGGCGACTACAGGTCAAAGTATTAAGGACGCTGTGAACGTGTGGCCTTCCAGTCATCGGTTTACGTCACAGCTGCGCTTCATCGCTGAATACATTTCTGAGCATGTCAAACCCGCTTTGTAACTCACCCTTCTATTGGATATAGTATCGTTCCAGATGGATAGGTATGGGCTCTCACATACTTCTTGCTCGGGGGACATTTTCTGCAATCCACGCTTACATCTATAATTATAAGTAATATTAAAATTAGTGTGCGTTTCTGGCTGTGTGTTATAATGGTTTGACGTTGACGGGGAGACTCGAGCTCGGGTTGTTATAGAGAGAGGGATTTTCAGCAATTCGTCATACATACAACAACCATTTTTTTTTCTCGCCTAAGTGAGTTCCACCCAGAAATTAAGATAGATGGTGACCTTTGTGAAATAATACAATATTATTATTTTACCGAGCAAATTATTTGGAAATTCCACTCACAATATGCAAAATAAATTCCCGTTTGTTGAATCTTGGTCACTCCGCATATGTTGCAAAAATCTCTTGCGGCCACCAATCCCATCAAGTAGCCAGGGGACACGATGTGCCTTATCTCCATGTCCTGTTAGGAGAAATACAGTGTAATGTATTAATCCATTCATTCATTTACCTAGACCGGTATAAGTCCGTTAAATGTTTACGAATACAGAACATTATGGGTGATCAAAATGTTATGATGTGCCCTCATTCCAAATATATAACAATTCGTTTGTTTTTACGAAATGAGACGTACGCTCACCTTGTCAAGCGACTCTATCGTGTGTATTTCTTTGGCATTGCTGTTCCATTTCACGTGTTTTATTTTATCGGATAATAACTGACTTGCTGCCTTTGGCGAGACATCAATAATGAACTCACTCCTGTACCTGCAAATAAAATATGTGATCGGGTCGTCAGTAAGTAAGAATCCCCTACATGTACATGAGTTGACTGGCAACAAAACAAACCATTCATCTATTTCATCTTTTGTATTTCCATTTTAATTAATAATTAATATTATATATTATTATACTCACACGTAACCCTCCCAGTCATGTGACTTCTTGTATGAAACCACGCAGTTTCCATTCTAAAATAAACACATAACATAAATTGTTGAATGCAGGCTTCGTGTATGGGTGGATGTGAGAATTATTGAAATGGAGAGCGTGTTTTTTATGTAATTACTTGATTCCTTTCTTTTGTGTCCATGGATGTTTTTTCTTAGTTACAAACACCTTATATATTTTATCTGTATGAACACGAGTCATGTAAACCGAATGACGATAAGGGCGCAGAAGTGACTATTAAAACAATAAAGTATGTCAAGTATCATGTGCACGGGTCCCACGCCCCAAGTACGCACGGTTGTGATTGGTCCGGGTCGGAGTGGCGCTTGTCGCTGTATGTCAACGTTACGGTTGCTGAGGTTCGCAACTCAGGTCACTGGGTCATTTTGTCCGTGTTTGATCGAGTTAGCCTATCTCCGCTACGGATTTATATGATACGAAAGGATGGGTATTTGTTGATGTTATGTTATTAATAATAGTTGGCCTTGCGGTCATGTCTCTTATCTTTTTTTAAAGCGCGGTAGTCGTCGCGCTGCGCATGTGCGAGATATATGGGTCTCATATAAACAAAGATGGCGACTTTGACTGTTGCGTAGATCAACAAGTACGAACTGAGACGTTTCCAAGCTTTAATTAAGTAATTTTCATGTTATTGCAAGGCATCGAATGAGTCACCGGCGGTAATCAGTGCAAGTCGCGCCCAGGTCAAACCTCATACTTGTGATTCCCATTTGAAGAGCGCATTGGATTGTGGGAAAATCAATGTTTATCAACACACGCAGCGCGACGACTACCGCGCTTTAATCGGCTGCGACCAGACAATCGCGCCCTCTCGCGGCAGAACGTTTCTATGCGGAGCGGAGTGCTGCTCGTAAACAGGGAAAAGTAATGCACGCATTTATTTCAATGCATTTTAAAGAGCTTGGTCACTCCGCCGATGTTGCAAAAATCATAAGATGTACGTTTTGCAATAAGGCTGTGACACCATGACATACAGTACATAATATGTATACTTTTCGCCCGGACTTTTCGCCGCTCTAACGCCTGCGTTCAGAGTTTAAATTGACAACGGTGCAAGAACATCGATATATTTTCGCATCGGAGGGGTGTGTGTGTGGCTCAACTTGATACGTTCACACATCTTGGAGCTGATCATGTTATTGTTCGACCGCTAAGTATGTTTGAACTCGGTAAATAGATATTTAGATAATAAAAAAGTCAATATTTTCCCGTTGCTACATGATTACATACACTGATCATTATCTCGTAAACAAAATGATTATTTTTTTGAAAAAAAAACCTTGTCTAGAAGAAGACAGTCGATATGGTGTCTTATTTCAACTGTATAATATGTTCACTTGTGGTAGAGCTATAAAATAATATTATCAATGTTATGAATTGTTGACGGCTATTCAACATTTGTGGAAACCAGAATAGAATAGGTACGTGTATACATTAGCGATATGGCTGAGACATCATGCTCATTAGTGACGTCATCTCCCAGCGCTCATTAGTTTGTCGTCCACTTCACAGCCCGTGTTATACTCGATATTGAGGGCATTTCGCAGCACATACAAGTTGTTTTTATCGACAGAATTGATTCATAGATCTCATTTTTCATGTACAGAGTGACAAAAGCCAGACCTCTGCTCCCCATTAACGTAACACCTTGAATACCTATTGACATGAATATACCTTAAAGCGCGGTGGTCGTCGCGCAGCACGTGTTGGAATTTCATGTAAATAAACAATGTATTTTACACGCGTTGTATACGTTGCTATGAGTCCCATATCGAACAGGACGCGGCACGACGACTGCCGCCCTTATTTATTGCTTACAAGTTAGTTTTGTCTGTGTTATAATGTAACCACGTAGTTGAAAGACGGAGACTATTGTGCGCGGGTGGCTATTATAAAATCGTGAACACCCTTTTTATTCCAAAATGCGTTAATTCATAACCTATTACAAAACTCGTCGTCATTTATAACAAAATGCGTAAATTATAACAAAATATTGCAGTACAGGGTGAGACCATGGGTGTGCGTGGTCGGACTGAAAAGGTTAATTTAACAACTTTATTCGATGAATAGTATATGACGAAATTAGTTTTCAATTAGTTTGCGCATTTCAGTCAGTTAAACATTAACTACAATGACAACACGTTTTTCAATAGTAGTTTTTGTAGTTTAAAACAAAAACAAATCTCCGTTGAAAATAGCGTAATCAAGTAACCAACATAAAGCTGACTGGTCCCTTACCTCATAACTTGAAGCTTTCCAATCTGAGTCTTGGGCATATTTGAACACAGTTTTCATGCATTCATCTGCGATCATCCTAAAAATACTCATCTTATTGTCGGCAACATCTGCTAAGCAGCGCACACCATCAGTTTTAAAGCTTGTCTATTTCGCGATTTTGACTAATAGTGATTGTTTGAGCTAAACGTAAGTGTCCGTTTTGATTGCCTTCAAGTTGGGGGACCGTCTGTTCATGTTCCTCTCTATTGGTTGGTGATGAAGAATCTGCCAAACATCTGCTGCTGATATTTACATATTCTCCCTATACGGTATATATTTATATGTCATTCAGGGTTAAACCAATCGAAATATGGAGGGGTGGAAGATGGGATTTTGTGGGATATGATTATTTTCTCTGTGTTGATTTGTTCACATAACTAATTATATGCAAATCGTTATAGCTAGATTGTGTTCGGGAAAGCTTTGATAACATAGGGAAAGGCGGGGTGGGGTAAACTCTCTCCCAAATAATGTTACAAAAGTGAATGAAAACAAATACAAGTAATTCGGATTTATATTTTTCGATATTTTTGTTTCAATATAAATGTCACTATGTATAAAAGAATGTCGGGTTTATATTTTACTTTACTTTTCAATTCATTAATATACCACGTGAAGCATCATCAATATACTTCAAGGAAATAACTGACGCCCATGTGTGACAACACGATTTCAACGCTATGTAACGAGCGGCAATATTCAACGAATTACCTAACTCATTTGTGTTTACACACATAGATTCGCTTATAAAATAATGTGACCAATAATGAACGTTGTACACCGCGATAGTACAAATCATGGAGTAGTACCGATGACCCTGTGGTATGTTGATTACATGTGTCCATGACCGCTAAGTAGCTTATCGCAATGATTAGAGGTGATTGATAACGTTGCTGTGTCGTCTTTTGATGGCGATTTTCAAGTTGCGTATTAGGATCATAACAACTTCCAGTACGCTGATCCGGTCATTTGCAGTTCAGGCGAATTTGCTGAGACTTGACTCAACAATGTCATAAGGAGGCTTCTTAACGAGTGGAATTTGAGCGACACAGTGATCGCTCCGCGCCGTGTTCAGTATGGACCACGTTTGACGTATACAACGCATAGCAATATGGGAACATCTGTCTATCATTATTTTTTAATTGACTGCCAATCTTGGTTCGAATTAAATAAGACCCAACTTTGTGCCCTTTCTGTTATTTTTTTAAAATATGTATTTATTTTTATCTTATTTTATTCTATTATTTATTTTATTGGTGTTTTTCAAAAGTTTTGGTAATCGCGAAAACATGTGTATAGTTAAAATAATACAAAATAAGATGCTTGTAATAATAATAACAAAATACAAAATGATAAAAAAGATAGTACTAATAAAATAAACTATATGAAATGTAGAATACATAAGATATTAATCAGATTGTGTTAATTTATTATTCGCAAAAAACCTGTCAAATATTACGCAAACTTTCTAAAAAATGTCAATTTTGTAATACTTTTAGACATGAATAAACACACTGTGAGACAGAATTTCTCGTTTTTTCACCAGCGACCAACATTTTGAGACCTTTTTCTTTTCTATTAAGATATCAATCTGAATAAAATAAGATCCTAGTTTTTTTTTTTTGTTAAAATAAAGCCCAAACTAGGATCTTATTTTAATCAGATTGTTAAGATATATACTTGCTATAAGAAACAATGGTAAAATGCTCTAAAATTGACAAAACATGCTAATTTCATTACATTTTGTGCAACAATTTTCCCTGAACCGAGTACGGCGATCTTCATATTTATATTCCACATGTAAAAACAAAAAAAAATTACATTTATATTTTCACTGTTGCCTAGCGTTCGATTTAATAATATATAAACGCGCAATTAATTTGTTTGACAAAAAAACATCACGGTGAACCCGGGCCAACAGGGTTGTTTTTCTTAAAAGTTGTGATAT
Organism: Saccoglossus kowalevskii; assembly: GCF_978046115.1. Lineage (NCBI taxonomy): Eukaryota > Metazoa > Hemichordata > Enteropneusta > Harrimaniidae > Saccoglossus > Saccoglossus kowalevskii. The sequence continues at coordinate 17,654,167 of NC_140656.1, read as the reverse complement.
CTTATACATCCACGGATAGGCGTTCCGTTGATCGTGAGGATGATAACAGAGCATAAATGCTTACTTTGTAAGGAGAAGAACTAGGTTAGGACACCGCCAGTAGGAAAATGTATAAAGTTCGTTGACCCATCCTTTTATGACTTTGAAAACAAAACGACTTCAAGAACTTTGTTGTCACCAATTTCTTTCAATCAAAATTGGTTGTTTGCTTTTGAATCAGTAGGGAGGGTGTCAATGACTTCAATACAGGTCGCTCCATGAAAAATAAAGGGAAAAATAAAAATAAAAAGTTCGGATCAAACGACATACTGTACAGTATCCGCCGTGTTTCGAAAGAGTCGCATGGGGGCGCTGTGTAGCGCTAATTTCGAAAATCAAAATAAACAAGATGGCGTCGACCAACCCGAGTCCAAAATACGTCGATCGCATTTCTGATGGTACCGTTCGTGACTTAAAAGAGAAGACACGAAATCTGCAGACGCTTGGAAATAGAATTGACCAAATAAATCTTCTGGTAAGTGTAGTGACAACGTTTTTACTCTTTACTGTGATTGCGATCTCCGACGATCAACAAAGTGCAAAGTATAATGATCAATCTGATTGTTGGCCCCGCGTATAATGCTGTGTAGACTAGATGTCGTCTATTATCGCGAGATATTGAACAATCTACGAATAATATGGGAAGGGCACTCTGAGTGGCTGGATTCCAGGCTAAGTTGATTGTCACTGGCACACAGAGATGTTTTGAGGTGTAACTAATTTTGCTTCGTACAGTCATGGAGGTAGAAAAGAGTATGTGTATGTGAGTAAACAAATCCAAAGCATCATGAAACCAGCGGAAACAATAGCGTCATCACTCCTTCTCTTTTCTACCTCCATGGTACAGTGCAGTGTGCCTGTCGAGCTGGTGCGATGTGTCACTGGTGTGCGTTAATGTTTTGTGATAAATTGTGGTGCAACTAGTTATGCCTATTACCTGCCAATTATATAAAAACAAAACAAACAAACATATATTGAAATAGTAATATTGAAAAAACACACACAATCTAACTACAGTAGTGAAATTTGTAATATGGTAAACCCACAGTCCTTCAACATCCGGTTGGTAAACGCCTTTGTTCTACTAAGGTGTTAATCCCCTGATCACTGGTAACAGTATGCGTTATGCTTGTGGAGTGAAACCGATGACGTAGTAGCATTTTAGGGGTCTTCTTAAATTTAAATTGTCTTCCGTTCTGCGCCTGTGAATCTTGTGCCTTTTTAATCATGTTGATTTTTTCAACTCACTCTTTGTAGTATTTACATGTACCATTTGAAGGTACAGGAGAGAGAACGCTATTGTTTTCCCATCTTCCATGATCCCTTTGATTTATATACTTGCTAAACATTCCCATAATGTGATTACGTGAATAATTAACATTCAGGTCAGCTTGGAAGCAGTCAGAGTTTTAACATGGAACTGGGGTTTGTAGTTCCATGGTTTTACAGAGATAAATTGCCATCAAAGTCACACAACATGACCAAATTACGGATCCTTGTAAAATAATATTCTATCCCAATAACAAGTTGCCATGATGCTACCAGTGTTCTAGCATCCTATTTTACACACACTGTGTATTTAAAAGTCAGTTGCTTATGAATTGATCAGAAACAAAATGTTTTTTTTCAACATCGCACATCAGTGCGCAGGTATTCGACTGAGCTTATCTGAAAGTGTCTTGTACAAAGCCCCACTTAGACCTTTCAAATACTTCTGGAGACAACAGGGAGCATTTTTGTTTTGTTATACTACAGGAAAGAAGCAGTCTATCGTCTACTGACATTAGAAAGTAACTTTGAAAGTATTTTGTTTCGAGTGGCTTGCCTTGCCAATGACCTATGATGGCATGTGAACCATTCTGCGCATGTATACTGCCGCCTATTTTTTCACGCGCATAGCAAGTTGCAGTCATGAATCTAGAGGTGATTATGGGTTGAAAGTAGACTTGGTCGGTAACGGCAACTCTGTTGGGATTTCGCAGTTTCAGGACTTTCATGTTCAACCACTCGTTTACACAATTTATATTTATTTTTCAAGAATGTTTCATCGAAATCGCAACAGACTGTAAGCAAGTCTAGGTTTCAAGGAAAAATATAATAAGATATAAATTAGATTAAAACCTGTCCTTTTTTATGTCCTTGTACCTTCCATGATGTACATAAGTTACTAATATGAGATATTTTAGGAAGATTACAATGCACAATTAGATACATGGTGGTTTATGCTAGCTCAGGGTTCTCCCCACACCGGACAGCCCTGTCCAGGACTCAGAATTTCCGACCAGGACAAAAAGTTGTCACCGGCACTATGCTACTTGTTTATGATAAACACAGGATGTTGGCCATTGAACCATCCATCATACTATTGTCTTTAACACAATGTAAAAATTAACACAGAACAAAATTTTAATGAAACAAGACATCACTGTTCAAAATCATTGTACGCTTGTGACATCGACCTAATTTATTTTTGTTTCTATCTTCTCCGTTTGACATTCTGTTAGTTTTAACAAACAAACTAGATGGGAATAAGTCATACATCAAAATGGAAGGGAAGGCAATGATAAATAAATAAACAGAAGAAAGGTTTACCATTGCAGTTTAATTTCATGTAGGGTTTGTTAAGTTGAACAATAACTTGCTCACATCACCGAGATGCTGAATTGTTCGAGTTACGAACATCAAGTTATGAACATCGAGTTACGAAAACATTTATTTACAAAAACCATGCCCACTTTTGCGAAACTATGCCCATATTGTGACTTGAAGTTCAATTAACAGTTAACCGAACTTTGAGTTACGGGCAACATAGAATTTATGTTTTGTTTGGCATTGTATATTTCCCGTAATTCGAAGTTCGGTTAACTGAAAATTAAAGTTTAAGTTATTAAATTTGAACGTTCAACAAAAACAAAAATATAGATTGCCCGAAACTCGAAGTTCTGTTAATTGAATAATTTGAGCATGATTCGCTGTGGTGATTGTGGTTTCTGAAATATGGGCATGATCATTTTTGTAACTTGGTGTTTTCATAATTCTATGTCTGTAACAATTCAGCATCTCCACATCACTGGCAGGGATGCGTAAAGCTGTCATTTGTTTAATCTACACTTGCACTCGAGTGTAGTAAATAAGCTCATATTGTAAGCTTCGTTGATGTTTTTCTCTTCATGACTCATTCATAAAATTAAATTCATAAGCTATATTCAGTCAGCGAAACAGGGAATACTTATTTCTCACTATTAATGTGTATTACCAGCGTTCCATTAGAAAAGAAAACAGATTACCCCGGTAATTCCACTTTGGCCATAACAAACTGGTTACGACATGATTGCAAAAATAAAGTGAATATATTTTTTCACTTTTATCAAAGCAGATTAATTTTACATTGCAATTAAGAAGTTAAATTAAATCGTAACTAGTAAGATGGCAAAATGAATATCAATTAGCTCATGAATATTAATTAGCTTATGAATATTAGCAATCGACACTCAAATCAGGCTGGGGAGAACCTGCTAGCTAGATGTTAAGTAACGCTTGGACTGTACTGTAGTCCATCTTTTATTTGAATTTGTGTATATTTCTCCAACATTCAGGTAGTGGCAATTGAAAGATACCAAATAGATGGTCATTTTTATGCAGAATCTGGACAGAATGAGGAGGAGTGTCTTCAAGACTATGCCTACGATATCACATTGACTGACACAACGTATAAAATCAAATGCTTACTTGCATCACATCTCAGCGTGGATATACAGAAGGGACAGGTGAGTATTACAGCAACGTCTGTTTTTAATTCACAGATGTAAAACAAAGATTTCATCACAAATCCCAATAAGCAAGGTTTAGAAAGTTGTTTTTTTTATATCACATGACTGCATTCTAATAAATAATAGTATGATGGTTTTACCAATAAGGATTTGAAGATCGCTCACGCAAACGAGTTGCATCAACAAATGAATGAGACAATTTTTCGTTTACTAACGCAATGACGGTGATTGGCTCAAAAGGAAGCCATATGAATGGTAAAAATTAATGCATTCTGATTGGTTAAATCAAGGAGATGTAAATCTTAGAATTGCTTCAAGGTCAGGGGCCGTACCTTTACAAACTAGGCACGTGCTAGCACAAACTCAGCAATTAAAGCAAGGGATTCGTCACCTGTGCATGCGACAGACATCCATGGCGTTTGTTTACAAACAAACATATACACATGTGCCTTTGCGTTTTAGCATGCGTTGTTATCGTCACCTAAGACTCAATTCCTGCGCACACACGGGTGACGACCTTTCCGCTTTAATAATGATTTATGTTTTTCTAGGTATACGTTGGATGCGTTATGAGATTACTGGACTGTTATGTACATTATAATGAGACAAGTCTTATCGCTGAAAGTTATCTTATTATTAAGGAATGGACATTACATGGTGTACATAGTGGTGAGATGTTGAGAATAGACACAGGTAAAGTTTTCAGTGTGTTGAATTGGTACTTCATTCATTACAAATCGAGCACACCATTACATAAAGGCATGGTAACATAATAACTGAATCGTGACGGTTCCGTCAGCGAAAATAAAGTACATGTATTTTACAGTAGCCATGAATCATGCCGGTGAATAAGATACTGTAAAGTGACTAATTTTCACTGGGTTTAAATTTCACTTATTTACCATTGGGTTTTAAATTCACGGTTTCGTCATTTAGATAATGTGTTCTATGCTAAATTTTACATATTCACTGGGTTTTAATTTAGCGCACTTTCCAGTCAGCGAAATAAGCTAAATTAAAACCCAGTGAATAATTAACCCTTTTACAGTATGAAAATAATGTTTGGACTGGACACAAAAACATTTTTATAACTCTTTGCAGATACCTGAAATGAAAAACATAACATCCCTTCCTCACTTCATAAATAACAGTGTCAACAGGCAATGTGTTGGAGTGAATAATAACAAACAAATGAACATTGACGTTGTAACATTCACCACAGTAACATTCACACATTGTGTAGCACCATGCCATTACAGTTGACACACTGACCATTCTAACTGATCCCAAAAAGTCAACTCGGAATGGCCTACAGTGACTAGATGATCGAAATAAACAAGCTGAATCTTGGACAGCAAATAATATTTAACTATTCAGAAATGTGCTAAATGTCGGACATTTTTTGAGAGTCAAATATTTGTCATTATGTTAATTAATTTATCGATGTCATTCAGGATCCATTCCATTTTGGCCGGGAGCAACCGAACATGAGAAATCTCATCAACCGCTGGCCGTAAGCCGGGAGTATTACCTCTCCCTGTGGAATGATGAAGATCCATACGGACCACAGTGGCACAACACAGGTGAGACGTGATACAAACACAGACAAGCAAAACTATGCAAAAAACAATATTTAGACAAATTTTCTTAGGGCTCTGGACATAATGAATATTCCATGAAACATTTTTTGTTTTGAATTTTTTTTTTTAAAGCCTAATTACATTTGTATTCCGACTTTGTGCCGAAGCTGAATTATTTCAACACATTTTATGTTTTTATTTAGTTCTAGGAGTTGACATAGTTGCAAAGTAGGAATGTAAAATGTATGCACCAATGTGGACTACCGGGTATATCCTAATATGAATACCATCATACTGTATAAATAATAATACTGTAGAATACTTTATTTTCGCTATTTTTGCTAATTTCACTAAAGGGATGATTCCGTGAAAATAAAATCCAGCGAATATACTTTTTTTCCTATATTTCACTAAACTCATCAAAAATCAGTGAAAATAAATTCTAAGCAAAATGCCCAAAAAACCTTTTCAGCGAAAATTAATTCCAGCGAAAATAAAGTATTCCACAGTATATGATGATGTTCTAAAGATCATTAGATTTTTCAGAATTTGTGCTATAACTTGACAATTCTTACAATTTTGAGTGAAAATTTTATAATAATCCTGTAATCATTTTATGCAGGTATTTACACAATATTTTTGGATTAAATTTCAGTGAAACCGACACGATTGTTGAAAACACCGGCCTCTGTGGTGAAAATAGGTAATGCAATTGATAGATGGCAGCGAGGAAGACTGTACAAACCATTTCCCAAAATCATTGGTCGTGTTCTGAGTAAAGCTAGGTTGCATCATTATGGTAGAGTTAGTAAATTTAGAGAAAAGTGGCCATACCAGGTAAGGTAACAACAACATTTTTTAAATACTGTAAAATGACTAATTTTCATTGGGTTAAAATTTTGCTGATTTACCATTTTAGGCATATTAAGTGGGTTTTAAATTCACGGTTTTATCATTTAGATAATGTGTTCTATGCTAAATTTTACATATTCACTAGGTTTTAATTTAGCGCATTTTTAATTAATCCTTTTACAGTAGTTTTGTACCAAGGCAAGTAGTTGGGGTTGTGGTTTTGTGTCCAAAAGTAAAATTGGTAAAGCCTACCAAGCCATAACAATACCGGGTACTGTAAATTGCTTAATTATTAAAAATTGCACTGTTAGAAATTTTTGTAATTTGATGAATTTGCGACATTCATAAAGACTAAATTAAATTTTCCTAAAATTGCTGACATAAATTGTAGGACCCCATAAAAAATTGTCAATGCTACTAAGTAGCACAATTTAATCAGACTCGAAAATTCATGAAAATATGTGTCATATGAAATTAAAGCGTTTACGGTACAAACGTTTCAAGCATAATTTTTGATTTCCAGATTGCAAAGCTGGAGAGATTATAGATTAGTGTAGTTTTATGAGTGCAGTTTTATTTTCTTCATTTGTGTGAAGACATTAGAGACTACAGGGACAGACAGCTATGGGTTTTTTATAACATCTCTTGGGATTCAACTATCACTTTGAATGTTTGACGTGCAAGACAAGTTACAACGCACACTTACAAAATATAAAAAAAAATATTAAATATGATTTTTAATGACCAATAAACTCTGCACAACACATGGACAATTTTTTTGTGACTTGATGCTTGTAAATAACAATTCTTTTCATTGGTTTTCAAACTTAGAACCTGTCTATTTAATAACAGTGTATAAACTATTCTGTTAAGAACATGTTTAAATACAGCATATAACAAAACTACTGGTATGATAAGTACCATTACAAGTATGATATATCAGTTTCTGTGCACACCAAGACACTTATGTGATAGAATGCAATTTTGCCTCAGTGCCCTTTCATTTCTTATACCATTACATGAGGAAATGTTATCAGATTTGGCGTTAAAACCTGATGCTATTTCAAGTCTAGCAGTCTGTTGTCTTAGTGATTCGGTTTCATTTATTTGATGATTCATTTAATTATATCTCAATAACGAGTTGCCCATGAACTAATAATTGCATAAATTCTCTACTGGATCATTAAAGATGAAAACATACTGGATTATTAAAATCTAAGTTATTTTGGCCGTTATAATCACACCTCAAACACCTCATAGTTTCTGTGCCACTGATAGAGCAAATAGAGCACATTGACTTGTGTATTTCAGCGTTCATTTCATTGTGCTTTAACTTAGATGTACCTGGAATTAGCCGACAACACAGGCTGTGTGTCTGTTATATTATGGACTAAACTTGCACCGAAATACTTCAACAGGTTAGTAGTACTAAAATTTGTGTTGTGTTCTTGTATTGTTTTGTCTAAGTCTGGTGGTATAGTGCCCCCTACTGTCATTCTCAGAAATCTTTTTATCTGTGTTGTATCTACAGGTGAACAGGAGATATTCCTGTTGTGGTGCTTCTATGCAGTGATATAAACCCCCCCCCCATACTGTCATTCTGATCTATCTTTTGTATCTTTGTATATAATCTACTACTAATATATCCTGGGGTTTGTATGCGCTGTTCCCTGTGTGGTGCCCCAGTAGAGTGGTATAGCGCCCCCATACTGCCAATACTGTCATTTCTCAAGGATCATCTTTGTATCTAAACTGCTAGTACAGGCATGTATGGGATTACCGGTACAACTCTTCAAAATAAACAATAATGTTGATCATGATGTTTAGTAAATTATTTTAATAAGGATTTAAATTTATAAAAAAAATTTCTGTCAGCAAGTCAATATGCTGTTTTGGTATACCTGTACATATAATGGGATGACTGGGTGAAAGTGTATGCATATTGACACAAGGTTGTAAACGTGATACGGTATTTTGCACTGTTCAAATTTCAACATCCACAAACTTATGTCTTCTGTCCCAGTCTACCATTGTACACAAAATATACAGTTGTTGATCAGTGGTCATAAATGGTTGTACGACTAACATTAACCTGTTCACCACCAGACTTTCTCGCTCAAATTTTTCTGTACTTTTTTTTTATATTCTGCAATATTTCTGGCAATGAAGCCTAATTTTGGAGCCAACAGACAAAATTTGTCATGAGTAAATTTTCAGTTTTTACTCAAAATATTAGGCTATTTCTCTTCTGAAGAAACATGCAGACTATAAATGGGACTATTTTGTGAATTTGTGTTGAAAAGAGTCAACTGGTGGTAAAAAGTTCAAAACTTGTCATGATTGAGTCTTAATGACCAAAGTGGTAACATGCAAATAGTTCAAGCTGCACAGTAAAAATAATTCTATATTTAATAAAATCATAAAGTCATATTTTGCTGTGGAGTCAAAGGGATCACACATTTCTTATATGATAAGTTTCTGTAATTTCTTCTTCAATTTTGGATCCATTGACGTAGTTTTAAACCAAATTAAAAAAAACAATTGACATATTAAATTTGCCTATCAAGAAATTAAGCTCAAGTGAAACTATTCTTAAGATTCTTTGTGAATGCTTTCCAATTTCACAATTAACCATAACTTCTTTTTTTTTTCAGTATTTTCGTAGGTAACATATTACTGATTGAAGACTATGAAATAAAAAAGAGGTACAGTCTACGAGGAAAAGCGGCATTACACAATCCAAACATAAAACAACTCGAGGTAGAACTAAGTTTGAATTCCAGTCATCCGGGGTCTGTGATACAAGTTTTACATTCATCCTCTGTTACCGCTGATTTACCAAGAGTTACGAATAAATTTATAACAAAACGACAATTAAGGTAAAATTGTTTATTTCGCTGACGGAGATAAACGTGCTAAGTGACAACCTAGTGTATTTTCAAATTTACCAATAGAAGGTATTGTTTCCTTCAAAAACCGATTAATTTGAAATCCAGTGAAAATTGAAAAAAAATAATAGAATCTATTGTTTCCTTGAATATACTTGCTGCAACACCAAATTTATTATAATTAAACCCAGTGAATATTACTTTTTTCACAGTATTAAAATAGTGGATTTTATACTCACCATATTCATCCTCTATTGTAACTGTGATTTGTTGGACAAGTTTAATTTTTTTCCTAGTGGTAATTGGCAACCAAGTTGAATTTGTTGGTGACGAACTAAAAAATGTAGTGGCTAGAGTTTTTTATGTTTTACAAATACATAAAAAACCTCACAGAAAAAACAAACAATTCTGTTAAAATTACGATATGCTATAACTGGTGTACAGTAATTATACAACAAGGCATACCTCAAGTCAATGGCCATTCAGTATATTGAATTCTTTTCGATTGATTTTTGTTAAATTATTAAATTCTTGTTTTAAACAATGAGCAAAAAAAGGTTATTAACCCTTTGGATAAATTTGTTCACATTTTCTGTGATTTTCACTAAATTCAAACTTAATTTTGAATCAATCAGACAAAATTCAACATTGCCTCTAATTTTTTGATCAAAAAATTCAAAATGTTCGCAACATTACATTTGGGAAATGAGCAGACTATAAATGGAACTATTTCGTGGATGGTGCCTAAAGAAAACTATAGAATCTATCGTTTCATGGTTTTTATGTTTTCTCTTTCAGTGGCATACCAGACCAGTTAATCTGTGACGTGTGTGGTGTTGTCACATATATCAGTAGATGGCAGAGAATACGAAATGTCAAAAAAGGTAATTTTTGAGTATCTCAAAATCATTGGTGGCGATAATATGACTTCCAATTTAATTTCTTGGATTGACACATCCAATGTTGTTCTCAATGAAAATAAGAATGAACTAAATATGGCAATTGAAAATAAAAATGGAGCCTACCGGTATATCTAAATTGGATTTAATCAGATTGGCCTAGGTGGATACAATAATAATCACAGGTGTATCGCAAAGTATACACTCTGTCAGTACACAGTTGCACTCATGGCAGTAATTACCTTATTTGTGGAAAGAAAGAAGAAGAAGAGTAAACAATAATTGCATCATCATCCAGTACATGTTAACCTTTTCACCACCAGTTCCCCCTTTTTCATCAAAATTTCACAAAATAGTTCTGTTTATAGTCTGCACTTTCTTTCAGAAGATTGGGACAAAAGTAGCCAAATTTTTTCAGTAAAAATTTAAAATTTACTCAAATTTTGTCTGTTGGCTCCAAAATTAGGGTTCATTTGGGCAAGAAAGTCTGGTGGTGAAAAAGATAAATGATAAAGCTTTTGTTTTGTTTTTATACTTTCTGCTTTTTGTCCTTGTGTCCTCAGTATGCAGTGTTCTCATTGGGAATTAAGTACATTGGGTGGAATTGCTCCACCAGCTTAGAAAGTAAGAGACAATTACCCATCTATGCCAATCTAGAGACAGAAATGAAGTACTGTAGAATACTTTATTTTCGCTTGGAATTTATTTTCGCTGAAGGGATGATTCTGTGAAAATAAAATCCAGCGAATATACTTTTTTTCCGATATTTTCCATTAAACACATCAAAAATCAGTGAAAATAAATTCCATACAAAACGCCCAAAAAGCCTTTTCAGCGAAAATTCATTCCAGCGAAAATAAAGTATTCCACAGTATTTTATTCGTCTTGCAGTTTAGACAATGTACTCAAATTTTTATTATGTTTGAATTTTTATTCTACACTTATGAATTGTCACTCATATTTTCTTGCATTTTTGTGAGACAATTTGTCTCATGGACGTAAAAAAATTGTATCATGAGGCAAATGACAAATGTTTCATGTCCGATGAGAACACTGTTTATTTCTATTTTCATTATGATGCTCAATATACTGTAAAGGTGTTAATTATTAACTGGGTTTTTATTTTGCTTATTTAGCTGACTGGAAAATGCGCTAAAATAAAACCCAGTGAATATGTAAAATTTAGGGTAGAACACATTATCTAAATGATAAAACCGTGAATACCCACTGAATATGCCTGAAATGGTAAATCAGTGAAATTTAAACCTAGTGAAAATTAATCATTTTACAGTACTGATCAATGTCTACTAATATATACTAACAGGAGCAAGTAAAGACTCATTCTGGACCTATAGATGGATTCATATAATGGACCAATCCTGCAGTCAGCCAATGATATTACAGATATTCAGCACAGCACAGGTAGAATTTCTGAATTAATTAAAGTTGTTTTCTGGAATAAGTTTGAAAGCTTTTATTTGGTTTTTGCAACAATTCAGGTCTGAATTTTGCACAAATTGTGAGGTTTATGTATTCAGTGTTTAATATATCATCTGTACATCCGAATGTTGGCAATAATTTTGCTTTTTCATTTGATCGATCGATAGATTGATTGATTGTATAAAATTCATTCGGAATACTGATGCACAAGAGATTCATAGTAATTTGACCCGCAGTATTTTGGAATAAGCATTGAATCCAAATATGGATTGTGACTACGTAGCTTTTTATGTGCCAGTATGGTAAATATATTGCATGTGAATGGTGACTAATTCCAAACTAATCTTACAATAAACTTTAATTTTGCTTCAAAATGAATGAGCTGCTGGACATGATGTCTTATAAGCAGTGTTTTGTTCATTCAAGAGGAAATATTATTATTATTATTATTATTATTATTATTATTATTATTATTATTATTATTATTATTATTTATATTTAATAACAGCAGCAAAAAAGGGGTCAGTATTTTATTTGGTTTTTCAACCAATTACTCTCCATGCATGCACGCAAAACATGCGTGACCTCTTTTAGAAATATAAACCTGTATTACCGATAAGATTTACATGTTATATGAAATAATTTCATTATTTTTTCTTTGACATTAAAGCCCTCAGTACACAGAGAATTGGTGCCTGGTATGGTGGCGATATGTACGCAGATGAAGGTGATGAATCAGTGTGGTGACAACTCCAGGTCATTACGATTTGTGTACCTCACAACAACCAATGATAGTCAGGTGAGTGCGATATTGACCTCTATTTAACCAATATACCCCTGTATAACTAACCAATATTAGGTAATCATTTCATTCATTCTTTTAACCCTGTTAAGTCCTGGGGCTCACCAATAGAAGTACACATAGATGGAATATATTAATTACGAGGTGCAAAGAATATTACAGAATAATTACAAAAAGTTGGTTCAACAGATATTAAAAATGACAATGAGTTTTCTTAGTTTTACTGTATCAATGCAAAATTGTTTAAAAATGTTAACTATTTTCTTTTTGCAAAGTTTTGAGTCTCATGTTACGTCTCAGACTTATTGCAAAAATGTTCTTATTGGTCAATGTGTTTCTACAGAGACAGCTACTAGTATAACTTGAGTTGATGCTTTTCTCTCAATACAGGTCTATACAAGTGAAAACTGCCATAATATATTCAAATCCGAATTTCACGTTGGACGCGTACAGTCCTGGAGGAACTCAGAAATGGCCAAGAAATTGATGGATACATCCTCGATGGGTGGTTACTATAGTTACCCTCCCTTGCCAACAACCATAGATGAATATAAGGATAAATACTCTCCATTCAGTCAGCTATCGGTGAGAAAAATGTTGTCTTAAGGCCAGACTTTTTATTATCCCTTGTTTCGCGAACCCGCCGAATGAACAAGAGCCGAACATGAAATAAAAATAAAATTTTATTTCAGAGTAATTTCTCGCGCCCGCAGACTTGCAAGTGAAAAAAATTGCTAAAAAAAATTATTTTTATCTTCATTTTTTTCCGCCCGCCACCTTACAAACCCAAGTTGCATTTTCGTGGGAGTATCATGATCAAAGTATCGAAGTCTCGTGCAGATGAGAAACAAGGTTATACATAGAACAACATTTTATTTCATTTCTTCTCTCCGATCAATGATCTCACTTACAATTCTTTGTGAATCACACAAATCTAATGGGAAAAAAAAAATAATTTTATTTTTTTTCTGCCCTCCTCAAAAAAATTAATTTATAAAAGCTCGAGAAACAAGGAATAAAAAAAGTCTGGCCTAATGGATAAAACTAAATTTTGTACTAATGCTAGCCAATCAAAAGAGGTCTTTTATAAATAAATCAAGAGATGAAGTAGAAGAATGTACCAGTAAGAAGTGTTTCATCTAAGCCTCATTTGCATACGCTTTGCTTTGATGAATAAAATTTAATTATTTGCTCAACTTCATGCATTACCGTGTTGTCATACTTTGACATTTAGCGAAAATCAATGCGATTTCATACTTTATGAGTGCATACTTGCGTCATATGTATCGGTAGGTGATTGTCTGTCATCGTCCGTTCACCAACAATCACATTTTCCACATACTAAGTTGATTGCTTTGATATATGGTATGTAGGAGTGGAGCTCTGTCAGATTTGTTTGTTTCGTGACGATATCATTAATTCAATTATCTTCTTAAGAATCTATTTTAAACTGTATTTTAACTGTTTTCTGGATGTGCATTATTTGACTTTACATGTAGTACCACAACATTTCTATAGTACAGCGTAGCTATTTCAACCATCAGGTCACATATTCCTGTTTGTAGGAATTATTTAATAAGAGATAAAAGCCAAATATGACGAAGAAAAAAAATGTTTTGCGTTGTTCGAATATTTGCTTTCCTGACAGAATTATGTTTCTATGATGGCATGCAATTTAATGCTTCTGCTTCAAATGTAGACAAAGAAAAGGTTGTAATGGAACGTCAATAATGTGCTCAACGTTGGTGACAAGAATTTTACCTATTTCAAATTTTGGATTGAGTGCAGAGACATTTTGAAACAATCGCCGATTTTTATGGAACGACCAATTTTAATGCTTTTGAAGCTATATGTATGATAATACTGATCATCAACTACGAAAGCCGTTTGCCTAAATGGTTTTAGTTAGGATCAAAAGGCATTTGTGTTATTAACACACTGCCCATAAAATTTGGTGTCATGTTTGTGTATTTGTCTATATCATGTCTTTAATAACCTTTTTACCACCAGTTTCCTTTATTCATCACAAATTTACAAAATAGTCCTATATATCTTTCAATGGAAAAAAATAGCAAAATTTTTTGAGTAAAAACTGAAAATTTACTCAGATTTTATCTGTTGGTTCCAAAATTAGGGTTCAATTCCAGAAATACTGAAAAAAAAACATAGAAAAAAGAAAAGAGGGCAGTAAAATTTGGGCGAGAAAGTCTAGTGGTAAAAAGGTTAATCATTTCTTCTACTACCCACTAGTACACATGTACCAAGTCTTTCTGAACTTTTTTTGATTACACTTTGTTTCTATAGATTCTTCCAGTGGATAAAGTGCAGTCGGAATTGGAAAACTTACACTATAGAGAACATAAGAGGGTTCTTGTACAGGGACACATAGCAGCGGTTAAGATATCACAACTCTACCACATGCACCAACGTAGAGGTATATATATCATACATATATTAGTTGGTTTATATTTCATGATGATTGGTTACAGAAAGTGAGTTGGATAAGATGGCTCCTGATTATCCATCCAGCCCTAATATGTAACTGTCAAGCCAATCGGGGAACATATACATTGCTTTGTATGTACTTGTGAGTGCTTTATGGAAACTTGCCTCTCATTGGCTACAAAACCCTAATACCTAACTATCAAGCCAATCAGGGAACACCTTGCTTAAGTTTTGTACATGTTAGTACTGGCTTTTTTAGCTTGCCTCTCATTGGCTACAAAACCCTAATACCTAACTATCAAGCCAATCAGGGAACACCTTGCTTAAGTTTTGTACATGTTAGTACTGGCTTTTTAAGCTTGCCTCTCATTGGCTACAAAACCCTAATACCTAACTATCAAGCCAATCAGGGAACACCTTGCTTAAGTTTTGTACATGTTAGTACTGGCTTTTTAAGCTTGCCTCTCATTGGCTACAAAACCCTAATACCTAACTATCAAGCCAATCAGGGAACACCTTGCTTAAGTTTTGTACATGTTAGTACTGGCTTTTTAAGCTTGCCTCTCATTGGCTACAAAACCTTAATACCTAACTATCAAGCCAATCAGGGAACACCTTGCTTAAGTTTTGTACATGTTAGTACTGGCTTTTTAAGCTTGCCTCCTATTTGGCTACAAAACCTTAATACCTAACTATCAAGCCAATCAGGGAACACCTTGCTTAAGTTTTGTACATGTTAGTACTGGCTTTTTAAGCTTGCCTCTCATTGGCTACAAAACCTTAATACCTAACTATCAAGCCAATCAGGGAACACCTTGCTTAAGTTTTGTACATGTTAGTACTGGCTTTTTAAGCTTGCCTCCTATTTGGCTACACAACCTTAATGTCTAACTATCAAGCTAATTAAGGAGTACCTTACTTGTTTATCTCTCAATGTGCACAGATTCACAAAGTAGCGTACCATCAGACGCAGCAAAGCCGAAATCTTCACCTCAAGCAGATAACATGATTTCACCAGTACGCACACGGGCGAGTCAACGACAGCAACTTGTAGGAAGGTCACTGCGGTAAGTTAGCGCCACATGTAATATCATTTGTTACTATTGCATTAATTTACTAGTAGTAGAACTGATGTAAATATAGGATGTTGAACACCATGTCAGATTGATTCTGGACATTAGATATGCGAAAAATTACTTCAAAATAGTCACTGAGATCTTGTTGAGAGTGAGCAATTTTTGTCTTAATCTTCTAAAGGATAGTGCAGACTATAATCGGGACTATTTTGTGAATTTGTGGTGAAAAGAAGGAACTGGTGGTGAAAAGGTTAAAGAAAACCAGGCAATGTCTTCGTATTGAGAAGCAGATTTTTCCAGAATCATTGAATCTGATAATGAATAAATTGAAAACATGATGTTGTTTGACATAATGTACATGTTTATAGTAGGCATTAAGAATTCTACATCAACTTTCAGATCTAGGGTGATCAATGTTGAGAATACAACCACCATTCAGGAAACTGGTCGATCTAATCCAAAGAGAAGAAAGAAATATGGCGAAAAAAAGACACCAAGTCAGGTGATTAGAAGTTTTTATCTTGTATTTAGATTTATTGCTGTTTATTTTAACCTTTCCACTACCAGACTTCCTTGCCAAAATGTTTCTGTACTTTTTTATTGTATTCTTCAAATTTTTGGAAATTTCATTTCTGGAAATGAACTCTAATTTTGAAGCCAACAGACACAATTTGAGTCAATTTTGAGCTTTACCCAATAAGTTTGGCTATTTTTGTCCAAGTCTTCTGATGGAAAGTGCAGACTTTAAACTGTTTTGTAAGAGGGAACTTGGGGTGAAAAGATTAAATGTCTCCTAGTGTTTATTTCATCATATTTGCTCTTATAGGAGTACACATGGTCTACTAATAGAGCAAGTATGCTGTGTAATTGTTATTTGGTCTAATATATCAGAGATGCAAAAATAGGAAATGATGTATTCTACTGACAAAATCAAATAGTCAAAGTGTATCATAGCAGATGTTGTTACTTTTACTGTTACCTATCACTACCAGTAATTTATAACTGAGAAATTATCTGTATTTATGACTAAGAAATTATAATGATTTTCTATTTTACAGTGTGCTAGGTTGCCTCTTTGGTCCACTGATTGAGTAAAGGCAGCCATATTATACACATTTACTAGTCATAATATGGCTGCCTTTACCTACTCTATGAAATAATGTTCAAGTTCTCGTTTCCTCTGATATTAATGACTTCCCTTAAAATACTTCCTACCCAGTAGAGGCATATAAAACTGAGATATACACCTGATAATTATTATAATAATGATTGCCATGATAATTAAATCAATGATGACAACAAAGACAGTGATGATGATGACAATGATTGTAACGGTGGCAGCGACGACGACAATAGTAATAGTGTCGTTGGTAACTCAATTCTGTAATTGTTATATTTCACAGATTACATCAGATGATGACGAAGATGAACCCATCAATGAAAACCAGCAAATCAAGTCTTATATCCTAGACTCACAATGGATGGTTCTACAACAAAGAATACCAGTAATTGGATTGGATAACATTCATGAACAGACCCTACCAAGACAATACTCTGAGACAAAAAAAGAGCTATTGTTATATCACTTGGGTTTACTGCCATCTGTGTTGCCAGCAAATATACCACCTGGAAAGTTAGCTGGTGAGTTAATTTCTCATTCTGACTTTTTTTTGTTATGTGGGACTCACTGTGATCATTCAGACTTTTATTGAGAAAAACGCATGATAAATGTCTCAGCATGGTAATTGCATTATTATACATGTACCTCTGTCACTTTATTACTATAACAGGGTATCTACAACCTACCTTATTAGGAGATGCAAATTCCAAATATGGAAAATTACGGAATATTTCCAAGATGGTAAACATGCTTGAAAAAAAAAGTTCATAACGAAACGAGAAAGTGCAACTAATTTCTGCCATCTTGTTTAGCTCTTGGCTTCATACAATGAGTGGTTTGATTGGGAAAGTTTATATTAAGGTCACATCGACCTTATCTATGTAGCGTTTGATACTTGCATGGCTCCGTCTTCACATATCATTTGTGGTTGTCTTGTTGATTAAAAACTTGTACTTGAAGGTTCAGGCATGGGATCTGTTTAAAAGTATGTTGGGGGAATACTGCTCATGATATATCAATTGTTTCGTTGCAGACGTGCCGCTGATGTCTTCCATTGAGGAATTCTACATCATTACCATATTAGGATTGAATCGAACATGTGCAGTTAATGCTGCATTTATACCGAAACACGGTGTGGGTGATAACAACAATATGTCGTTCGTGGATCTTCTTACCTCTGGGTGTACAAACACAGGTACATACTGTATGTGAATATAAATGACAGTTTAGCATTGTAACAGCAATAATTGTGTCAACCTGTTATTCCTATTACATTTGCACTTCAGTATAAGTAAATTATTCTTCTATTTTTATAAATATGTGTCGATCACATCCAATAATTTCTCAATTTTGGGGCAAAGCTTTAACATAAAAGAAAAATTGTAATTTGACATCATTACTGAAACTGAGGCGGCGATCAAAATCGTGTTTTTCAGACTTGGTTTACAAAATTAAACATACATAGTTTTGTCTTCTATTTTACTGTATAGGGAAACCTGTCTAAACTGAACACCAGGGGTACTGAAAGTGGTACGGCTTACAGAGGTCTTAGGTTTACAAAGTTGTTGTACAAAGGTGTTTGGTTTACAGAGGTGTTTGGTTTACAGAGGTGTTTGGTTTACAGAGGTGTTTGGTTGACAGCTATGTGCTTTAGCAAGGTTTTTGTGTTTTAACAAGAGCACCATCGATACAATACATACTATATTTTCAGATTCTGAAGATAATACTACTAGTGTATCTGCAGTTAGTGCTGGGACGAGAAAAACATTGCAGAAAAGTTCTAAACAGAAACAATCAAGGCAAGCACCAGAGAAAGCAACAAAAAGGCCCCATTCATCCTCAAGTTGTGTAAATGAGATACAAAAACAGTTAGACGAGGTCAAAGGTCAAAGGATGGTTGTAGTTTTAGATTTGTACAACTGTGGTCATGAACAATTAGAAGTAGTGTTAAACCGAGCATACCTGACAACGGAATGAATCCGTAATTTACAAGTCAAGTGAGGAGATGTTTTCTGGTGACCAAGATTTTTTAATGAATTATCAATTTAACATATCTACCCATGTTGCATGCAGGTTCAAAGGTCAGTACGTGTGTATTGTCAGTAATGCATGGATTGATTAGTATCACTGTATGTGTATTTACTGTGATGAAGCATGGATTGAATAGGGAATTTTTTTTTTTTTCTTCATTGTAAGTTAGAGGAAAAATCCACCTATAGTTGTCCTGTGTGTGGCAGGTTATGTTACACTGTCATTTGTGAATCAGATTGAAATTCAAGTTCCTTGGGCCATTATTATTGAATTCTTTCTTTTTTTGTTTGTATAAAGCTTTTAACAATTTCAAAGAAATTTGGTTAATTTCAAGGCCCAGTAATATTTCTGGTCCTGTGTTCTATTTGAACCACTAATGCACCAATGTAATTAAAGTTATTCGGTAAGAGCGGTGATTGTCACACAGCGCATGCATCAGATACAAGTTTCTTATCAACAAGATTGTTGATAAAATTTATTACAATTCAAACTCTCAATTAAAACTTATACAGATCAGTGTATACAAAAAAAAGAGATGGTTCCAATTAGTTCATACAAATATAAATTATGATCTATAGCAAGTTCCTTATAATCGTGTCCGATTCACCCAAATCTAAACTTACATGTGTACTATGTACTTGTCTCCTTATGCAATTATTAGTAGATCGCAGTAAGTTGAGGGAAAATCAAAATTTTTATCCACATCCGCGTGACGACCACATCTCTTTAACCTCTAAATTGGACTTTTATCAAATGAGATATAGATTCTATCAAAATTCAGATTACTTTACCACTTTGAGCACCAACATCAACTTTCATCACTATTCTCTTTTACTAACATTTTAATCAAGACCTGATGCCAATAAGAAATTATGTGCATTTGGCCCAAAATTATATAGAAAAAAATAAAATAAAAGTCTTCGAAAAAAGATGGTGCTCACAGAGTTATGAAAACCCATTTGTTGATGTACTGTATGTTAATTAATCCAAGGAACTAACTCTGAATTTATAATGCTTTGTAATTTTGGTGAAATTTTCCACTGTGCTGTTTCTGTACATTAGAATGAAATTTTCCACTGTGCTGTTACTAAATTTTAATCCAGTTTTTGTACTGCATTTTAATATGTATGTAAATTATCTCAATTTATAGTATTAATATTGCAGTAAAATAAATACACACCGCTCCTTAAGTTGCATGTGAAAAAGTTAAATTTTAATACAGAATCAAATAAAAAAATCAATTACTTAATTACAAAATTAGCAGGGAGGTTGGTTCGGAACTTTCAATGCTTGTGCTTTTGTAAGATTAAATACAGTAATTATTACAGGTGATGTACATGAATACCGATTTTAATAATATGTAAATATATTTTAAAACACTGCCATTTTATAAAAAAAGAAAGTCTTAACATGTTTCTAGAAATCTTCAATTCTTATTTACACTCAATAAATAATCAGTTATGTACAGATTTTTCAGTTTCAAAAATAAAGAATTTTGCACAAATCTTTATTTGTTATTTCAAATTTTCATCTGCTCTAAATATACCCCGTCTGTGAATGAAAATTATAAAAAAAATGGATGCATGTCTGTGTTGTACAGGACCAGTAATGCACACATTCATGCTTTGACAAATTATATTTTTAGAACATACTAAACAATTATTGACTGCAACTGAGGAGAACAGTGTATACAGTGTTTTATGAAGATTTATCTCCTTGATGTGACAATTATTTACCGAGATACTCATCGAGAAGACAAATCCTAATATACCCCAAAGGTATCAGTTAATGATTGTTTTGTCATTTTGAATTCAAGAGTTTATTTGTTAAAAATCGTTATAATGGGTGATTTGAATGTCCATGGTCTCAGCGGCAAGAACTGCTACGCTGCGTCCAACAACGCGGAACAACAGTGATGTACCAGTGATGTATTTATCATATTTTTAACGTCTTTATTGACAAGAATATTTTGGAAGTCATATAGTCATCTGCCGACTCCACTGCCGACTTGGTTGCGTGTTTGTTTATGTATTCAAATTTTGCGTTCCATTTGTGTTGTGTTACTGGCGGTTCGAGTAGATGCAATTTTGTTAGCTGCATGTGCCCCACAAGTGAAAGTTCCTTGTGGTTTTGAAAATCTCTTGCCGAACCTGTTGGTGTGTTTGCGTGGTTCGTCCGACATGCAGAGGAATATTGCCATTATTTGTATAAACTGCATGATATAGTACTATCAAATTGTCATGTAATGCCTAGAAACTGTTGCCTGGCAACAAAATTAAAAAAACACAAAAAAACTTTGAACATTATATAACCAAAGTACAACTATTATTTGTTCCGTTATTGTATCCGCCTCCAATCATTTTCTGGTTGCCATGGAGTTCTACTCTGAATTTTGACATGATGTCTCATATACACAATTAATGAGGATTGCTCTCTGTAAAACACGATACAAGTCAAACATGTGTGCATTGTCACAAATAATCTCTGGGCAACTGTAATGTGTTATATTATCATTGATCGTGGAAAGATGACACTTGTTAGTAATCGTCTTTGTTTCTTATATCTCACAGAAAACTGGATTCTGTTGAATCAATTAATTCTGCAACAATATATCTTTTGGTGACGTTTTCTATAAAAAATCAATGTCAAAGCAATATTTTATTAAAAGTACACTGTAACCTCGTTATAACGAACTCTTTACTGACATACAATTAGTTTGTTATATTGAAGTGTTCACTATAGAGAAGTGCATAATACATGCAATGTGTTCATTATACATGTATCAAGAAGTTCATTATAAAGATGTTCGTTATAATGAGGTTACCGTGTAGTTTTCTTCCCAGGCATAATCACAATAAATCACCATGATTCAGTCTTGCATTTATTGTGATAGATTGTGGATCATATGAAATACGATATTCGAAGAGAATTATGAATAAATATTTTTCTCATTTTTGCGGTACTCTTAGCACAACAAATCTGTTTTCATATATCTAACAGATGTTATTGACTATTTTTGCTGTACTCTCGGCTAAACAAACCTGTTTTCATTTATTCAACAGACGTTATTGACTATTTTTGCTGTACTCTCGGCTAAACAAACCTGTTTTCATTTATTCAACAGACGTGATTGACTATTTTTGTGGCACAACAAACCGTTTTTTGTCATCTTTATAAATTTTTATAAGTTTCTTTGGCAGTTGAATCCAACTAGCCAATGGAGAAGAACAGTGCACAACAACGTCATTTGGAAAAGATGCTAGGAATGCCCTTTGAAAAAAAAAAAAGTTCTGTCCTGCCGTTGCCATGACAATGGCCCAAAACTTGATTTTTGGGCATAGCTTTGCACAAAATGTATCCTTGTAACAGATCTTTGAGTCAATTAAAATCTAGAACATATCTCATTCTAATTTTCTTGAGTGTGTGCCTAAAATTACTATTTCGTTTTTTTGAGTTTGTGCCACCTTTACCATAGCAACATGAAAAAAAATATATTTTGTTTTGTTTTGACTTGTTTAAGTGGCAAATTCAAATTTTTATTAGAAATATTTATTCAAATGAAATGAATGGGTTTAACTTGTTAAAACCTGCAAGCTACATTAATTCAACTATTTGGGCAAGGGGGGATAGCTGGTATAGGTCACAGGAAATAAATAAAATGCATTTTACGTTTTAACAGGAAATAAAAAGGAAAGTTCCATTTACAGTAAAAAATAGTTTTTTACACTTTACAGATAAAGCAAATTCCTAATTACATTTTACATTTTTTATAATATATTTGATAATTTGTGTTTTAGAATCAAAATTGGAAATTGTGTACGAATTACGACATTTAATGTTGAAAATGCTTTATACGCTGACAAAAAATAAGATCTTTGTACAAATTATGGACGAATAAAATAGCTGATTACATTTTACACCTTTACACATTTACGTTTTTCATTTATTTAAATTACAGCTTACGAAAATACCCCTTGCTGACCCTCATTCAAGCATGGGTTAAAAAATTGTATATTCTTATGTAATACAATGAACTCTTAGACTCTTGTATTTAATCACGTTCCAAGGATTGCGTTAACCACAAATTCTGCTTCCTTGGACCCCAAATCATAGAAAGAGACTTTAATTTGTAACAAAAATACGTATTAATGATAAAGATACATTCTTCTGTATTTTCTCATCAGGACTCTACACTAAAAATGCTACCACAATCTTTGTGTAGTGTTCAACCTTTCGTCTTATTGACACCTGGGTCAAAGGTCAGGCCAGTCTATTTATAGATTGTAATCATTGCAGAGATACTTACTACCCAGTGTGACGAAATGAGGTTAAAGTTAGTATTTGATAAACAATTTTTTTTTGATAGACCAGTAAGATTGTAAAATTTGGCGTCTGGCAAGATTTTCCATAATTCTCACCAGACATACAGTACTACAAAGTTAATTCTTGTCCATTAATTTTTTTTTTTTTTTAAATTATTACGTAAAAGCTTTTATCACTGTCTGGTCTAAACGTGACATAGGCATACAAGACACAAGAAAAGAATAAATCAACGTGTCTAGTATTTTCATTTTATACCTTTTAAATGCCATTAAAAAATTACAAGATTTTGTTTATTTTCATTTATTTTTTCTATAATTTGTTCTTTAATTTTGGACCCAATATGCATCATATCCTATCAGCGACAAATTTTTCAAAATATGTGAAAACATTTTCACAGATTTATTTTGTGAGACGTAGCAAAAGTTGACTTTAGTATTCAAAATGTTGAAAAACAAATCAGTGATCCTCCCCTTATGTTTATAATCAAACCACCTGTTGAGAACGTGTAAGTAAACACTTGAATTAACTCCATTTGTCTCAAACTCTGTGCCGAAGTTCATATCAAGTACCCATGTGCACTCTGTGTTTAGTGTAAATTAATTATTAATCAGACCTTTTGGACGTCTATTCATCCACGTAAGCGTACACAGACTTGTGTCTCTGAGTATCATCCCAGTTTCTCGAAAAAATATGATGTTTTCGCTGACACTCGTTTCATTTCTTGTACTACAAGCATATGCAAGAGGTAAGTTTTAACTTTTGTGGGTTCGTAAATTTGTACTTTGTTATTCCTCAAAGGAAAGCGTATGAGCACCAACGATATGCAGATCACACTGAAATTAGCGATCACTGCTTTTCTCCAGCATACATACACCCACAAATATAAAAGACATTACAATTGCAATTTGATGGAAATTTTACAAAACTGGAATTTTTAAATTTTTTTTTATTTTTTTTTTATCAGAGCACGCATGGAGTTATAAAGGCAATACAGGTGAGTATCAACTAATAATGTTGAATAATTTAAAAGATTTATTGACTATTCATACTATTACCAAGCAGAAACAAATTATCAAAAATTTATTAAAATAAAAGAATTCAATCATTTCATTTCGTTGTCATGAAAAACTAGATTACTCAGGTACATTGCAATCTGTTTTGCACATCTCGATTAGTCATTCACTGCGATTTTGTCATGTCATAACGAGCACTCTCTGAACTCATTAATACTGTCTTCTTATTAAATTGGAAATTATTAATGACAGTAATTTAATTGATGATGAAATTAGTACTATAATGGTACAATGTACTTAAATATTTGTTTAAAAATTTCATCACTGATGCGAAGGTCGCTGTGTCAAAGGTCAACCACCCCCATACAAATTTATACCTTATCACAGCCACAAAGGCTAAACTGATTTAGAACTGTTACAATATGTTATTTTCCATTTTACATGTAATTAATTTTTCCACCATTATTTGTTGTGTGTCATTCTAACAAAATACATGTGTGTGGTATGTACAGTGATTGGCGTGTTTTCGCTTCAGGTCAGGGTATGCAGCGTGTCCTCTAACATGACAGAATTTGTAGGGATCCAGAGTCAAAACGAAATTCTTAAAATTCAGTTGAGCCAGTTTGTTTGAATTCTGAGGAGAGAGGTCTTAGTTGAGAGAGGAGAAATTTGTATGTGATTGTATGGATGGTTTGAGACACAAATGAAAATGTTATGTCTCCTGATTTCCTTTGTTTTTTTCACTTAATTTGTTTAAAAAATGTAAATTTTATTTTTAAATTAACAAATTAACAACAAATAAGTATAGTAAGATTTTTTTTGAAATCATTCTGTCAAATGTATGATTTTCTGTTGCGACAATGACATACCAGTGAATTATCACAATTAGTTGCGTCACAGTAAATTTTTGTGTCTCAGTTGTGCGTCACATTAGCATCATATCGGGGGCACACTGGTTGTAGTTTCAATTCCCTCATTCAACTGCTTGCATTCAACAGTGTAAACTTATATACATTCGGCCACATCACCAAATGTTAGTAGATTTTGAAGAATAACGTCCTAGTGAAGGGGGATGATTTAAAAACTTGAGTCATACCTGTGAGCTGTTCCTGTCCTTAGCTTAGCGCATATGGTTATTAAATACCATGGGATTATGTTTTTTTCCTCTCATTAAAGCAGAGGCTGCTGGATATGTATGGGGTCCTCTGGCCATCAGTATAGCAAAACAGTAGCTCAATTCTAATCGTAAGGTCAGGGTATTTGAATATGATGTAACTTTCGACATAGAAGTGCTTTCGACTGAATAGTTATGGATATACAGGTGTACACAGCCATGTATGTATGCACAGAGCTTATTCCATAAGTCTCTGTTTTCAGACTAAGTTCAAACTTTTTGGAGAACTGCACTATCTAGTATCAGATATGGGGGGGGGGGGTGATTATCATGTTTTTTATGATCTGATTGAAGATGGCTGATTGCAGCCATTTTGAGGGCAAAAATGGATGATATCATCCATTTTCACAATTCTGGAACTTGATCTAGACGGATGATATATACATTAAACATAATGGGACCTTGATGTAATAAAATTTCATTTTTTGATTAGGTTCAAAATGGCCAACTGGTGGCTATTTTGTCTAAAGAATGCAGTTTTGGATCCACAGTATCAGACATTAAACTTCACACATACATCATATCAGACATACGCACATGCATGTTTCATGATCCCATTAAAGATGACTGAATGGCAGCCATTTTAAGGCCAAAAAAGGCTAAAAGCCAAATGTTTGATTCATGCTTTTAAGATCTGCTTTCTTGATAACTTCTTACGTAATATACCATGCATTGGTTTGAATATAAGTTGCACAAATTTTTCATGTTAAAGCGAGATAGTCATCACCTGCGCATGCGTAAGAATTGAATCGCAAGCGACGATATCAGCACACGCTTAAAATGCAAAGGCTCATGGGTAGACGCTTGTTTGTAAACAATTACACCCTATGGCCATCTGATACATGCACAGATGATGACTCTCCCACTTTAAAGTTTCATTCATGCAAAAAAATACATTTTGGAAAGAGGAGAGGTACACCATGTCAAACCATAATGAAGTAAGCCGTACATATAGTAAGGTATGTCTGAACAATGATAATCAACAGATTATGTGTGTTAATCTCTGCCAAAGTAGTTGGTGTGTTTGTTTGTACGCAGATAACTAAAAAAGTTGTGGACGAATTTACATGACATTTTTAAGAGGGATTGAACAATAACCTATTGATTAGGACTTTAAGAGGGGGGCTAGACTTTGTTGTCATGGAAACTGTAATTTTTAGAAGGATTCTTCAAAATTACCAACAAAATTTATGAATGTTTTTTTTTCACATTTTTAGGAAGGGTTTATTGCCTTCGAAATAAAAGCCATTAAATTATCCCGTTTAAGTACCGGAAATATATACATCTTTAAAAGTATTTAATGGCACAACCATTATACTGTAAAATAACTAATTTTTACTGAGTTTAAATTTCGCTGATTTACCATTTCAGGCATATTCAGTGCGTTTTAAATTCACGGTTTTATCATTTAGTTAATGTGTTCTATGCTAAATTTTACATATTCACTGGGTTTTAATTTAGCGCATTTTCCAGTCAGCGAAATAAGCAAAATTAAAACCCAGTGAATAATTGACCCCTTTACAGTATGGTACTCCCACTCAAATAAATTGGGTTCAATCTGGTACTGCATGAAATTATCAGATATTAAAAAAACCATATACTGCATTCTTATTGTCAGGTCCTGAACACTGGTCAATGAATTATAAACACTGCGCTGGGGAAAGACAGTCGCCGATAAACATTGACACAACTAAAGTGATCAAAAAAGATCTTGGACCTCTGACATGGATAGGTATGAAAGGCAAACTTATAGATGAATCCAGACCATCTGCTATGCAGATACTTAACAATGGACATACAGGTAAGAACATTCTATACAAGCTATGGTGTTTTGAAATATATGTTATAGGTCCCCCTGAAAATGAAGGGAAGGGGAGGGAGGGGAGGGGAGGGGAGGGTGGTTCTAAAGGATTGTATGTATAAAGATTGTGAATTGTACATGTAAAAGCATAAGAATTTGTGTATAGAAATGTAATGTAGATAATGATATGAATATGAGATTATTACGAAGGTACCTCAAAATATGCATTAAGACAGTACAGCGAGAGTATCGACCAACAGCACGCTGTAACTTATGGTGACAGATGCATAATAATAAAATATATGCCGTAAGAAAAAGAAATATCCAGAGACCCCCTCAAACGGATCACCCCTATGTCACAACTTCACCATTTACAAAATTCTTTCTTTCAATAGATCTATTTTTTTTCCAAACAAACCATTTCGGAAAGCTGTGAATTAATGTCTCTTATATCCAATATTTAGAAATTGTTCATAATTCCAGCAATGAATGTATAACTGAACTGATAGAATTCTTTTGAATCATTTCATTAGCCCCTGCCAAACATGGAATTGTCTAAACAGGAGCTTATAGTTTTGGTTCCATGCGTCGATGTGCTCTTCCCATGCATGAACAAATTTTATTCAAACTTGGTACACATGTGATGTACTAAGTATTACACAATTTTTTTTTTATGTATTTATATTAAACGGTTATTTTGGGGCATTTATGATCAAAAAAGGCTTTTTTTCGGTCAATAAAATGTTAAAAATGTGTGCTACACCATAACTCTTAATGTTAATTATATTAGATTTTCACAATAATTTCTACAAACACGTATCAGTATAACTTACAGATCACATCCTTTTTGTTTTTGGATCTATGCATGTTAAATCTGGTTTTGGATCACAAAATGCAAATTTTGGTAAAGAAAGCAGCTAATAAAGGGTGAAATGATATTTTGCCCCATCTGCATTGCATTTGCATTTCATTCATAAAAATTAAATTATTTAAGGTATTTAATCGTAACTAGTAGGATGGCCAAATAATGTTAGATTATTAATATTAAGTAGCTCATGAATATTAATTAGCGATCAGCACTCAAATCAGGCTGGGCAGGACCCTGTATATAGGTGATGTGCAATATATATCATATGTTGATAGACACAATTTCACAATCAAAGTGAATTGAAAGTTATTTTTGGGGTTAAAATATATAGTTTTTGGTCAAAAGGAATAGGGTGAAAATTATGTTATTGCCTGTTATTGACAATGCATTGATCAATTTCATTCAAACTTCACATATGCCATAATGGGTACAAATACACAATCAAAGTCTATGTTGAATGTCTTTTTGTTCACAATGCATCAGTTTTGGTCTTCAAAATTGGGTGAAAATTTATTTTTCTCATACTTGACATGCACAGATCGTAAAACAAAATCGAAAGTTACGCAGGTAATGTTATTTACTTTATGCCTTGTATATTCATGTTATTTAAAAAAAAATATTTTGTGCAAGGTGACAGTTTCTAAGTGTTGCTGTTGTCCTCTGATATCTTTTTTTAAAAAACTAATGCCATGTTCTCTGTTCCAATATCTTTTGTTTTTCAAACTTCTAGCATGTTCTCTGCTTAGTTGGAACAATGCCAAAAACTATTGACAGTAACTTATCAAAAAGCATGCTTTAAATTATCAAGATAATCTGAACTCACTTAATTTATCATATGTTTTTCTAGACTACATTTTTTACATACCAACGTAGTAGTAGTACAATGTAAGTAACTGTATTTTGGATAGAGCTGACTTAATCCCTGAATTACTGTAGAATATTTTATTTTCAGTGACAATGAAATCTTGTGAAAATAATTTTTATTCTCAATGGTCTACATAGCATATAAATAACTTCTATTGTTTCTTTGAGTTTGAATGTGATAAAAGTCACTGTGCTCGAAGGTGAGAGAACATGATGCAAGTTATTAGTCCCCGTCCGAAAACTGGATTGACCTCTGTGTGGCCATGCATTTGGACATATATCTTAGACATCCCTGGACATAATATTATACATATGCGTATCATTTTGTTTCATGATCTGATTCAAGATGGCAGTATAGCGGCCATTTTTGTGCTGAAAAATCATTGAAAACAAGCATTTCTGGAAACAGGTCTCTGCTGTTTACAGATGGATTTTGTTCAAACTTGGTACATACATTATACATTATGAGTCCCTGATGCATGCCATTTTGTCTTTCAGATCAGATTTAAAAATGGCTGACTGACAGCCTTTTTGTTTTAATGAATGCAGTTCTGACCATCGTCCCTCAACACGGTGCTCTGAGATACTTTGACTGATTATACTCACATTTTATATAATCATTATACATCATTTCATAAATATACAGACCTATTGGTTTGACGATCCAATCCAAAATGGCCGAATGGTGGCTATTTTTGTGCTAAAAATCATCAAAAATCAAGCATTTCTCACATTCTGGAATCGGATCTCGATCGTTTATAGATGGAATTCAACTTGGTACATACATTAGACATTATTTTTTTTGTTTTGTTTTAACATGCTTTGACCAATTATATTAAAATTTTATAATTCATTAAACATCATGTCATACATATGCAGATGTATTGGTTTGATGATCTGATGCAAGTTGGCCGACCAGTGTCCATTTTTTTTTAATTAATGCTGTTCCAGAGTAATATCTCTCAATATGGACAAGTACTTGTTTGACAATCAGATACAAGATTACTGAATTTCAAATATATTTAAGTTAAAAAATCATCATAATCAAGCATCAGCTTCTGGATCCATATCTATATATCCATTTGTTTAGTTCAAAATATATTACTATAAACAAAACAATATATCTTAAATTTGATATCTAATGGGGACTTTGCCATGCATGGCTTATTTCCATTTGTAATGCAGTGCATGCAATCTCTGCAGATAATATGTCACAATCGTGTACGTGTATGTCCAAACATTTGCTTTGTACATGTAGCTTTTCCTTATTATACCAACTTTGTTTCTGCTCAGTTCAAGTGAACCTTAAAGGTGACTACTATGCATCAGGAGGTGGCTTACCAAGTGGATACAAGGCAACGCAGCTTCACTTTCATTGGGGTGAAGATAAGAAACGTGGATCAGAGCATCAGTTAAATGGTAAACAGTATCCCGGAGAGGTAATAATCTCTGTTTAATACAATGATATTACCATCATTTCTCATTTATTGACCATTTTTCAGTATAATTTTTTTGTTTATTTCATGTTCATCATCAATTCTGATGATGTAATAGAACACAAAACAAATTATACTTTCCTGTGATCTTTGTAGGTGCACCTTGTCGCTTATGATTTCATACGTTTCAATAGTCTGGAGGAGGCGTTACAGAATCCCACTGGTGTTGCAGTTTTTGCAACATTTATTGATGTAAGTAGAATGTTAGAAAAACTTAGTTGCTTCATATGTGTTTGTGATGCTCGTTTTGTTTGGCAACTCTATGAAGGAACCAATAGCAGTCATAATGATTGGTGAAGGAGACAATTGTAGTCATAGTGATTGGTGCAAAAAGCCAATTGTAGTCATAGTGATTGGTGAAGGAGACAATTGCAGTCATAGTGATTTGTGAAGGAGACAATTGCAGTCATAGTGATTTGTGAAGGAGACAATTGCAGTCATAGTGATTGGTGATGGAGACAATTGTAGTCACAGTGATTGGTGAAAAAGACAATTGTAGTCATAGTGATTGTTGAAAGAGACAATTGTAGTCATAGTTATTGGTGAAAGAGACAATTGTAGTCATAGTGATTGGTGAAAGAGACAATTGTAGTCATAGTGATTGGTGAAAGAGACAATTGTAGTCATAGTGATTGGTGAAAGAGACAATTGTAGTCATAGTGATTGGTGAAAGAGTCAATTGTAGTCATAGTAATTGGTGAAAGAGACCATTGTAGTCATAGTGATTGGTGAAAGAGTCAATTGTAGTCATAGTGATTGGTGAAAGAGTCAATTGCAGTCACAGTGATTGGTGAAAGAGACCATTGTAGTCATAGTAATTGGTGAAAGAGACCATTGTAGTCATAGTGATTGGTGAAAGAGACAATTGTAGTCATAGTGATTGGTGAAGGAGTCAATTGCAGTCATAGTGATTGGCGAAGAAGACAATTGTAGTCATATAGTGATTGGTGAAAGAGACAATTGTAGTCATAGTGATTGGTGAAAGAGACAATTGCAGTCATAGTGATTGGTGAAAGAGACAATTGTAGTCATAGTGATTGGTGAAAGAGACAATTGCAGTCACAGTGATTGGTGAAAGAGACAATTGCAGTCATAGTGATTGGTGAAAGAGACAATTGTAGTCATAGTGATTGGTGAAAGAGACAATTGCAGTCATAGTGATTGGTGAAAGAGACAATTGTAGTCATAGTGATTGGTGAAAGAGACAATTGCAGTCACAGTGATTGGTGAAAGAGACAATTGCAGTCATAGTGATTGGTGAAAGAGACAATTGTAGTCATAGTGATTGGTGAAGGAGACAATTGCAGTCATAGTGATTGGTGAAAGAGACAATTGCAGTCACAGTGATTGGTGAAAGAGACAATTGCAGTCATAGTGATTGGTGAAAGAGACAATTGCAGTCATAGTGATTGGTGAAAGAGACAATTGCAGTCAGAGTGATTGGTGAAAGAGACAATTGTAGTCATAGTGATTGGTGAAAGAGACAATTGTGGTCACAGTGATTGGTGAAAGAGACAATTGTGGTCATAGTGATTGGTGAACGAGACAATTGCAGTCATAGTGATTTGTGAAGGAGACAATTGTAGTCATAGTGATTGGTGATGGAGACAATTGTAGTCATAGTGATTGGTGAAAGAGACAATTGCAGTCACAGTGATTGAAAGAGACAATTGTAGTCATAGTGATTGGTGAAAGAATCAATTGTAGTCATAGTGATTGTTGAAAGAGACAATTGTAGTCATAGTGATTGGTGAAAGAGACAATTGTAGTCATAGTGATTGGTGAAAGAGACAATTGCAGTCATAGTGATTTGTGAAGGAGACAATTGTAGTCATAGTGATTGGTGATGGAGACAATTGTAGTCATAGTGATTGGTGAAGGAGACAATTGCAGTCATAATGATTGGTGAAAGAGACAATTGTAGTCATAGTGATTGGTGAAAGAGACAATTGTAGTCATAGTGATTGGTGAAAGAGATAATTGCAGTCATAGTGAATGGTGAAAGAGTCAATTGCAGTCATAGTGATTGGTGAAAGAGACAATTGTAGTCATAGTCATTGGTGAAAGAAACATTTTTAGTCATAGTGATTGGTGAAAGAGACAATTGTAGTCATAGTGATTGGTGAAAGAATCAATTGTAGTCATAGTGATTGGTGAAAGAGACAATTGTAGTCATAGTGATTGGTGAAAGAATCAATTGTAGTCATAGTGATTGGTGAAAGAGACAATTGTAGTCATAGTGATCGGTGAAAGAGACAATTGTAGTCATAGTGATTGGTGAAAGAGACAATTGTAGTCATAGTGATTGGTGAAGGAGACAATTGTAGTCATAGTGATTGGTGAAAGAGACAATTGTAGTCATAGTGATTGGCGAAAGAATCAATTGTAGTCATAGTAATTGGTGAAAGAGACAATTGTAGTCATAGTGATTGGTGAAAGAGACAATTGTAGTCATAGTGATTGGTGAAAGAGACAATTGTAGTCATAGTGATTGGTGAAAGAGACAATTGTAGTCATAGTGATTTGTGAAAGAGACAATTGCAGTCATAGTGATTGGTGAAAGAGTCAATTGTAGTCATAGTGATTGGTGAAGGAGACAATTGTAGTCATAGTGATTGGTGAAAGAGATAATTGCAGTCATAGTGAATGGTGAAAGAGTCAATTGCAGTCATAGTGGTTGGTGAAAGAGACAATTGTAGTCATAGTGATTGGTGAAGGAGACAATTGCAGTCATAGTGATTGGTGAAAGAGTCAATTGTAGTAATATAGTGATTGGTGAAGGAGACAATTGTAGTCATAGTGATTGGTGAAAGAGACAATTGCAGTCACAGTGATTGGTGAAAGAGTCAATTGCAGTCATAGTGATTGGTGAAGGAGACAATTGTAGTCACATTGATAGGTAAAAGCCAATTTCTGCATAGCTTGTGAATGAGGCTATTGCAATCACAGCGACTGGTGAAAGAGCAAATTGCAGTTACCGCAGTAGGTCATAGTGATTTTTTTCTCAATAATTAAATCTTAATTTCAGATTGGTAAAAAAAATAATGATGGGTACAATGCAATTATAGATGGGATGGATGAAGTGGAATTCAATGGTAAGTGTTTTTCTTCAATTGTAATGTCACGTCTCTGTTTTTCTTACTGTATGTAGATCTGACATGCATGCAAGCCTGATATAAAATGATATAAAATGATGATGTAACATGTGAAATACACAAAATGTTATGATTTAAAATGTGAAATACACAAAAAACTGATGATGTAAGATGTGAGCTACACAAGAAGTTATGATGTAAGATGTGAAATAAAAAATGATATAAGATGAGAAATATACAAGAAATGATGATGTAAGATGTGAAATACACAGGAGATTATGATGTAGGATGTGAAATACACAAAAATGATGATGTAAGATGTGAGCTACACAAGAGGTTATGATGTAAGATGTGAAATAAAAAATGACATAGATGAGAAATATACAAGAAATGATGATGTAAGACGTGAAATACACAGGAAATTAAAGCGGGGGAGTTGTCACCTGCGCGTGCGTCAGATGGCCATAGCATGTAATTGTTTATAAACAAGCATCTACCCATGAGCCGTTTTTAGCATGTGTTGTTATCGTTCCTTGGGACTCAATTCCCGCGCGTGCGCAGGTGACCACCCTCTAGCTTTAAGATAAACAAAACAATAAACAAAAAAATGATTATGTAATATAGTTTCCTGGTTTTTACGTAACTGAATACATGCCTGTCACAGTGTCAATTCTATAACCAGTCATTTATAACCTGAAATTTGGCTATTATAACAATAACTTGGAGTTATGTTTATTTCTGCAGGTGAAGTTTATGATTACCAGAAAACGTTTCCTATACACCCATTAATGTCAAATAAGAGGAACGTTTTCTACAGATACGAAGGATCGCTGACGACTCCTCCATGCTACGAAAGCGTCTTATGGACAGTCTTTAAAGAGCCAGTCAGAATATCTCAACGACAGGTAACCTGTTTGATTGAAATTCATTGTCCACTATATTCTCAGTATATTTTTTTGCATAATAATGCTTAGTGTTGACTTTGTTAATATAAGGTCCAGATCATTCAGCTTAAATTAACAGCATGGATAACAACACTTTTGTTTTTGTGTTGCTGTACATAACTGCACACTATACTGTACACTTTTAAAGAGACATTATGTGTAACTCCATAATTTGTTTTTCTACATTCTAATTAGGTAATTGCTATAAAATTTATATATAGGGTTAATCTGTATACACCAATGATCTTCCCTACTTTTTGTAGTCCATTTCACACCTTATGCTATGATCCCCCCCCCCCTACAAATACAGGGCAAGCCATGTGTAGTTTAAAGGGCAGTAGTCGTCGTGCCACGCATGCGCGAGATATATGGGTCTCATATAATCAAAGATGGGCAGATCAACGAGTACAAACTGAGACGTTACTAAGCTTTAATTAGGTATTTTTAGGTGATTGGAAGGTATCGAAAAAGTCACCAGCGGTAATTAGTACAAGTTGCACCCAGGTCAAGCCTCATACTTGTGATTTCCATTAGAAGAGCGCATTGGATTGTGGGAAAATCAATGTGTTATCAACACAAATGTCACATATGCACAGCGCGACGACCGTCACCCTTTAACTATGTTTTATCTTCATATCACTGACTACCAGTAGTTTGGGCATAAAACAATCAATCTGTTTTTGAAAATTGTTTATGATTGCAAATTCTCTCACGAATTGTTAAGATGATTTTTGCTAGTGTCCGTGTGTTTTTTTAATATGCTCTGATGCATGTAAGTGTGACCCTTATAAATCCAGGTTTTTTACACATATTCATTTGTTAACTTGTTTTTGCAGATGCAGTTCTTCCGTGAAATGCTGCTTAACAGGCCAGATGAATATATTACAGACCCGTCACAGAACGACACTTTACTACTGGAGGAACTTGAAAAGATGAATGAAACCATCCAAGTAGAGAAACGCAGTGCTGATAACGACACTTACGTCCCTGAACCTGAAGTTGATGACGGTGAAGATGGCAAAGAAATGATACTTCGTCAATTGATCAATAACTTCAGACCAGTCCAGAAACTCAATGGCCGCTCTGTCACCGCCAGTGAGCCATCAGCCATGGGGCTATCCACTTCTGATGAGACTTCTTCTGAAGATAGCGGTACTTATCTAGCGCCCTCTATGGTCATAAGTTTTATGATGTTACTTAGTTCTATAATATTGAGCTGAGCTGAAACTTCTTAAATGTTTGAATGTTTTATAAATTCCAGCAAAAAAGTCTTTTCAGATTTGTTACTAGTTTTTGTTTGTTTTGTTCTCTTACACAACTTGTTGACAAGTTATCGTTATCGTGATATATTGTGTAGCTTTGCTGGCCATTTATACACACAACTATAATTAATCTGGTTTGATGTTTCTAGTATTTCTAAATCCACTATTTTGTTGTTTTAAATATTTCTAAGTTTGTTATAAAAATCTCTAATCCCCCTCTAGTTCAGTATTTCAAAGATCTCTCTAATCCTCTCTCTAGTTTAGTATTTCAAAGACCTCTCTAATCTCCTCTCTAGTTCAGTATTTCAAAGATCTCCAATCTCCTCCCTAGTTCAGTATTTCAAAGAACTCAAGATATCTTGTGAATACCATCTTCTTTGCATTTGGTATATAGCATATTTTTAAGCAATACCCCCTCCCTTCCTCTATATGTGTATATACACAAGCTGGGGCGTACATGTACGCGAGTGCATATGTGGAGTAAATTGTGCTTTGGCAGGGATTATTGCTATTATAACAGTATTATTTTCCCCATAGCTTTTAGTGATCGAAACAACAATGAAGTGATAAAGAACAAGAAAAAACAGTAGGCCCTGGAACAAGCATTTTTCCATTTTCGATAACATAAATTCTAACATGCTGTAGTTGAAATTAAGTTCATCTTAAAATCATATTTCTTTGCGGAGATTTTAATAGATTTGATGTCGTCATAATAAACCTATTTTTGAAAAAATATTAGTTGCGAATAGCACTGTATGCTTTGACAACTTTGCACAGCTAGGCTGGATGAATTGGTCAAAAGCAGCGATGCTTGTATGAGAGAACTAGTGCAAACATCAGACTATTAATACTGGTTTTGCTTACTCCTTTTCGGCCAAGTGACTTTCTCATTTAACAAACTTTCTGTATATCATAATGTTCATGGTTGTTTTTATCAGCATAAAACAGAATCAAAACCAATTTTCAAAAGATTTAGTATCAATATTTGGTATTCATATTCTAGGGCGTAACTTAGAAATCATATCCCATGGATAACGTTGCATAATGCCCCATGTATTGATGCAACTGGTATAATATAATACTTCATATGTCAAATTTGTTCAGTGTACATGTATTTTAATTTAAGAAAATATATTGCCATAAATTATTCATGAAAGTAAATTGATACTGTCAAAAATGTATACAATGTATGAAAATAATGAGGTAAACACTGCAAGGTAAACTTTTTTGTAGTCGTTGTCAATTTTAACACCCCCCTCCCATTAAGTTTCATGCAAACATTGTTATATTTTCATTGTAAATTAAAATAAATGTTAAATTTAGCCAATTTTCTGTGAAAACACTCTGCAAAACCTTGGTTAGGAAAAGCAGCTGTGGCCTAAACACGTGCAGCTTAAAGAAATAGCATCAGTCTGATTACACCATCTTTGTTACCAGTGAATGTTGAAATTAATTAAAATAAAATAATAAATAAATAAAACTCTGACACGTGGAACTGGTTGTACAATATATATTTTATTCTGACTGTACAAAACAATAATACATGTACATACATAACAAAACATGACTACATTTAATAGTCATAACATTGCATT
Source organism: Saccoglossus kowalevskii (assembly GCF_978046115.1). Taxonomy (NCBI): domain Eukaryota; kingdom Metazoa; phylum Hemichordata; class Enteropneusta; family Harrimaniidae; genus Saccoglossus; species Saccoglossus kowalevskii. The sequence continues at coordinate 17,616,790 of NC_140656.1, read as the reverse complement.
AAAAATAAAAAAAATGCATATTATTATGCAAATGTCTCTCCATTTGAATTTCACTTTAATAACCGCCATCACTATATTGTTTTGAACACCGAAACAGCAACATTAGTATATACCACTTGAGATCAGTATATGATTAAAACTAGTAGAGTCAAACTGTTTCATTATATTAAGAGATACTTTACATCCAATCAATATGCAGATTGGAACACATGAGCTCGACTTGATAATGACCCCAATTAACTGGAAACGTCAAACTAATACTAAAGGACAGGTTGAATATCAATAAAAGATACAATTCATCTTCAATTTATTTCATATTGTGTAAATTGAGATATATGACAAATGAACCCTCTCCCAAATAATTAAATAGAGTGTGCGGGGACGCAGTCTCTAGTGTGTTACATAAACTAGTAAATCAAATTTGAATTACTCGGAGGTTTTTCTAGAAAAAAACTGCAAGAGGGAGCACTGAAATTCAGCGACGCAACCAAGTTGGGGAGATAGGGTTCTCTCTATACCAGGGTGGAGTTTTTGATAATTCTAAGTTAAAATGGAGCATTCTATGGCTTCCTTGGGGGCCAAAATTACTATAAGACAGGTCACAGTTGAAGACTGTGGCCACATGTGATCCCTGGTCAATAAGAATCTGCTCCCCAGGGTAAGGGGGCGCATGGCCATAGCATGAAGACACTGCGCCCCTGTTCCCTCGTTTAAAAAAAAAACCTGATTACTTGTAAACTGCACGCACTTTACTGAACAGTTCTGATTCAACAACATATTAATGATCTAGAGGATTGCATGGCAAACTAGTCAGTAACAATAGCTGGCAATGGTGCTGGTTTTGATGATAGTCCAGATAAAAAGTGGGATTACACATGGTTTTGAAAAAGCTGATACTCTTGTTCAATGGCAAATATATTTCATAGTATGTTGTAAGTGGAGTTCTGTTTAAGTTGAATTGTTAGGGTAGGTAAGCACTCTCTACAGTACAAATTCCTGTACATTTTGCTACGTAGTATTTTAAATAATTATTGCTAGCAGAATTATTATTGAATCGGAAAAACTCTTGTGAAATCAAACTGTTTACAATACAAAAACACATTTCCTATTATCTGTTTGTTACAAAGCAACAACTGATTGGTTGATTATGAAATATACCTAGAATTGTCTGACATAAGAGAAATTTGCATAAGGTAAGTGCCATAGAGGGCGCCTGTCCTTTGGTAGACTATGCAAGTCACCCTGAAATCAAACCATAATCGGTCTTTCCTGCCAAGATACTGAAAACACAACAGGGATGATCTGAGGAAGATAGATTCACATGGAGATAGGAATGTACCGGTATAAAATAAAAATAAAAACTACCGTACACAGTTTTTTTTTTTTAATTTATGTCTAACAAAATTAATTATTATAGTAATGCATTATCATTATACATTCATTTCAGATTACCAACGCAGTATTTGTTTGCATGAATTTCGAACACACACTGCACGACGACCACCGCACTTCAATATTTTATCGGCATAAATGTAGATTTAAATGAAAGGTTGTGATTCTACTACTGGGACGTTAGTTTGTGCCGCCCTCTTTGCGCAAGGCTAATCACTAAATGGACGACGGTAAGATAATTGGTTGCTGCAATAAGATTCTCGACTGTTATTTTGAGGTTTTAAATGAAATTTAAATATAATGATCATAAATCAATGGACAAACTGAAATCATTCTTTATATATCAGGCTATGTACAGTAAATTTATATCTTGTTGCTCTACGAACAGTTCAAAAGTCATTTCGTACTGACTCGACTTGACTCAACTTAACTGAGCTACAATTATAATTTAATTTTTAACTGAACAAAATAAATATTGACATTATATAATGATAGTGACGGCAAAACTTTTGGAACTATTATAAGTAGCACAAATAAACCCTGTTTTTGCTGACTGAAAAATTAATTTCATAAATATAATATAATATACTTTTAAGTATTTGGAAACCGGATGTACCGGTAGCTGTAAACTGGTAAATGAAATTTATCAATATATACATATTTTTCTAACAATTCTTAATTTGCACATGAATACTATACGCTACTTGAGATATCATACAATCAGCCTGGTAGGTTAGTGCAAGTTTTTTTTTTTTCCTTTTGAAGAGGGTATTCTTTTCTTACATACAAGATTATTCCGTCCTAACATAAAATTTCCCCAAAACAATTCTGGTTATTCAATTCAAATTACTATAGGAACAATGCTGAGTTATCAACTCAAATTTAATATTGTTTCTCTGTCTGCTATTCACTGTTGAAGTTAATTCAAATCCAATTTGGTTTGTATAATCTTGTATTTGTAAACTTTCTATATTAAAGAGAAGACATTTTTGATTTTTGATTACAACACTATTAAAACGATAACATTGGAATGTTGAAATGAACATTGCTTTTCTTTCGATAAGTAACAATAGCTTACCACTTCACAATTGTAAATATAATTCTATCACCTACTTTTTCGGGGGGGGGGGGTGTATGCTGCAGCAATGTTTGTGCAATCGTGTAGGTAGACGAACCCTGAAGATGTACGGTAATTTAATATATAATTACATTTCATTGAATTTACACTTTCAGAATTTTCAAAATTTGTAAGCATCTCCAAGGACAAAATTCTGCAAAAGTAAATGTGTCTACAGCGTGGACTATTGAGCAGCAATTACAAATCTTTAAAGTGGAATGCGTTATGGGAGTATCGCCATATTGCATTATTGATAACATAATTTTTAAGTTTTCTTTTTTTACTTTCTAAAACCACTGCAGCGATGACTTCTCACTTGGAGTTTATTTTTGCTACCTGGTGAAATCAGCAAAAACAATGCCTAATGGAAGTATCTCTAATGCATTGCATTTGCTATAAATCAATAAATTACATACATGATACAATAAATTACTATTTACAGTGAATAGTAAAGCACCATTGTCGTTGTACTATGTCTTGTACAATTTGGGCCACACCACAGCGTCTTTGATATTGAACTACACCAAGGCATATTCGATAGGGGCTCACACCATGACGTGTTTGATACCGATCAAAACTAGTTGTATTTGATATAGCCCAACACCTTGATCCATGGAGACAACACCGTGGCATGCTCAATCCGGTCGTATATCATAGTATGTTTCATGCGACCCCAATGCGACATCATGCAAGATAAATCAATTGTTTATATGTAATTAGAATGCGATCAGCGTGACAAAAATGATGCTTTAAAATTGTAGTTAAAATAAAACATAAACTATCTATAAACTCATCTCTTGACAAAAACTTGACAACAATATACTTGTTCATTAAAACCATGAGTGGGTCAGCCTTTGCTTATCAGCACTTCCTGATGATGTCTGCGAAAGCAGATTATTTCTCATTTTCAATTTTCCAAGTTCTTTTTGAACCAAGAATGTTGAGAATTGCAATTTAAGACAAAGTGACGTTTATCTTGCCAAAACAGAACATATCAGTAAAAGACAATAAATTAGTAACGAGTAAGTCAGTATAATGAACATATATAAAATAAAGTCATTTAAAAAAAAGTTGAGTGTATACTTTTAAATCGGGCAGTATTCTTCTTAGTTGTTTGGAGCGCCTTCTTCCGCACCACTTTTACGACTGTCCGAATGAGTTTCCTACAGATGGGAAAAATAATTATTCGATTGAATGATATTCATATTTCATAATGTTAATTTCTACTTGATTACCAATCGATACATGATATCTATATATATAGAAATATCATTTATTTAAATTCTAATACAGGGTATTCCTATTTATCATACGGCCTCATCGATTCAACAGTAAAAACTAATTCTGTTTATTTTTTTTGTACAGCCGTAACTATTTGTAATTGCTACACATGTTACCAACTCGACCACAGAGTGTTTCAGTGGTGTTCTCACAAATGTTTATGACCACTCATCAACAACTGTATGTTTTGTGTACTCGGCATGTTCTAACTAGCGTTCACATGAATGAGTAAACAAAATTTGGTCATTTTTAAAATGTGAAAATTGAACAGTGCACATTTGGTCCCCAAAATGTACAGACCAATATCCATGTGAAACGCAGGGTCGAATGCTGTTCCATTTAGTAAACGCACCCAAAAGTGATTAGTGACCCTGGGGCGTAACGACCCATTCTCAAGTTAATTTGGACGGTGCTAGTTGATGGAGACACTCTAGTATTGTACACACGGCGATTTGTTTATGAATAAATTAGCATAAATTATCGCTCAGGAGAAGTTTTAACTTTTATTTGTCGTTTTCCCAGAGGGGTTTACAGTCGGGCAACTACGATAATGGTATGACTGTGTATTCACCCAGACATTACAATAATTGCACAGTTATATGCAGTTCACACCTGTACTATGAACATGCCCGGACCAATCACATTCAACCTTCACACATATGCCTTACAGAGATGCATGTATTTATGTCATCATCTGATTCAAGATGACTGAATGGCAGCCATTTTAGTGTTTCATCCAAATCAAGATTTCTGTTATTCTGAAACCAGAACTTGATTGTATAGCAAAAGCTTTCTTTCAAACTTAGTTTCAGTTTTGTTTACTATTGCATGACACACGGCCTGTGTCACATCAATGACTTGTCTTTGGATTTGATGAAGTCAATATAAATGGTTCAAAAAATTAAATAAACTTCTGGTCAAACTTCTAATCGAGCCAAAAAAACAGCCCTATATTAAAGTCCAAGAAGACTGTCGTGGTAGATACCACATGTCATTAAAATAATAATAATAAACACTATACTAAACAATACAATTATCCCCAATGTTTTCAAGTATGTATGACATTTCTTACGTGCATAGCCCTTCCTTTGGTTTCTATCGGCAACATCATTGACGCGATTGCAGCAAGTATGCATACACTTCCATATATGGAGATAGCTAAATATTCGGATATCCTCAACATGACCTAGAACAACAAGATACAAATATGATCACAAAATGTTTTTAACTTTGAACTAATAAATATACACCCTCTAGAGCCACAGTATGGCAATTCCATATTCCCTGTGGAATCAGACATAGGAATTATGATTGAGAAGTTAAGCAAATAAAGGAATAATGGTATTGACATACCTGAGCTACGAACGGTGTCAGTAACGCACCAACCCTCGCCATTCCACTACACGCACCAAGACCTATTGCTCTGACCGTGGTTGGATAAACCTGGGAAAAAAACAATAAGGATCATATTTCACTTATGTAACATGAAAAATATACTTTATCTCGAACAAAATATTAGGTTATTGAAGTTATACTATAACTCTCAGTCAAAAACAAATAAATATGACTTGCATATTTCTCTGTAGAAGCAAGAAAGCAATTATAATTTGCAAAATGAATTTGCTTGGAACAATAAAATATATAAAGGAAGCTTTGGATGATGCCCAACTTTCTGAATTACATGTTTTTGAGTGTTTAAATTGAGGAAACAATTTACAAGAAGAAGCAGATATATGATGAAAAGACTGGGAATGTGGGTTGAACCATTAGAATATCTCGGAGGGGTGTGTGTGTGTGTGTGTGTGTGACAATTTTCAAAACAACAACAAATTTAGTGCAGTCCTGGGAAAAAACTATCAAAAATAAAATAATATTCAGCAGTTTCATTATCTAAATACAAACAATCCCTCCCCAAACTGGGAAGTTGCCCTCCCCCCAAGTTTCCAATGGCCAATCCCTAATTTCCAACTGTACTAACCTCTGGAGTGTAGACGTATGCTGCCTGGAATGCACCAGAAATAAAAGCCCTGGCTATAAATAAAAATATCGTCAAAACCGTTCTGGAAGAAAAAGATATCAACACTGAGTATTAAAGGCAATATACAATCGCAGTCATATAATGTAATCTCCATATTGGCTCTCCCCCAGTTGGCTTTTCTATTTAAAAAAAAAAAAAAACTTTTTACTAAATTTTAATAAAATTATTTTCATTCATAATTCCAACATGTATACCTTGTGAAATGCATCTATGTTACTAATACAAGACTATTGGTAATAGTACAGTAATTTCGGCAGATTATGTAGTACAGTTGGAATAAACCGTGGCTTTGAGCTCGCTTTAATCTAGTGAAATTAAATGTTTAGATACACTGAGACGGTAAAATATTCCTTCCTGAAATTCATTCTTAACTAAAATGATATATCCATTTAAAGCGGGGGAGTCGTTACCTGCACATGCGCAAGATGGCCATAGCATGTCATTGTTTATAAACAAGTGTCTACCCATGAGCCTTTGCGTTTTTAGCATGTGTTGATATAGTCGCTTGGGACTCGATTCCCGTGCGTGCGCAGGTGACGACCCTCTCGCTTTAATATGTAAATAATAATGCTTGATACATGACACAAGATTGCTCCAATATAATTGGGCAATAACCAGGTGTACGTATTCAAATCAGCCAATCAACACTGAGTATTAATAACAATCTACTCACCTGGTTGTACATATACATATAAGAAAAGTAAATAATGAGAAAACTAAAAATTCTACTGCCATGGTTTTCTTGCGACCAATCCATTCAATAATAAAAAATGTAATAACCAGACCTGACAAAAAATAGGAAAGAACACGAGACATTAAATAATGTTGGGGATTACAACAGATTTTAGAGGAATACTGTGGAATACTTTATTTTCGCTGGAATTAATTTTCACTGAAAAGGCTTTTTGGGCGTTTTGTGTGGAATTTATTTTCACTGATTTTTGATGAGTTTAATGTGAAGTATAGGAAAAAAAGTATATTCGCTGGATTTTATTTTCACGGAAACATCCCTTCAGCGAAAATAGCGAAAATAAATTCCAAGCGAAAATAAAATATTCAACAGTAGTGGAAGAATTACACCCTCTATGGTGAAAGAAAGAAAGTTTTTACATACCTGGGAATTCAGCAATTGAGGTCCATAGTAAATCTACATAGTCTTTGGTAGACAAGCCTCTACAGTCGGTGTAACATATCTCTGGTGACCCAGCTGTATTAGCAGCATTCGTAGCTGTCAACGCAAAAGTAAACAAGACCATGAGTCATTAATCAGTTACAGTATTTGTTCGATAACATGCCTGGGTGGATGCGTCACAATTTGTTGCTGGCTCCAGAATCTCTCTAAAGCGTCACATTTCTTCAGAAAGCTACATTTTTGTCAAAAGACAATCTTTTGTTACTTTTCATATCAACTTACCACTAAGTAATTGCCATGGAAACAATTTGTAGTTTATTGCAGTGGTAGATTTCATCTGTTATCATCATGAAAGAAAAACTCTTTCAATATCTGTTTTACCATAACCAGATTTGTACGGTATTGACTGTTCTAAAACATTTTCTTATGAATATACAAAGTTAAAGTTTACATTTATCTTTTTACAAAAAACATTTTAAACATTCTTTTTTTCTTCAAAAAATCAATACTGGTAATCACATTTGAAAATTTGTGACACAACTTGATGCAGCTGTCTTTCTGGTTTAGTGATTCATTACAGTAGAAGTGCATCCTGTGACCTGGAATTCCTTTAGATTGGGAATATTGTACGTTGGATTTTCTGTGAGCACATATTTATAGACCATAGGGTCAATCCAGTCTATGATTGAGTGATATGTTAATTACCTGGACAAGAGCTACCAGACTGGAATAATTCTGTGGTCATCAACACAATACCATAATAAGAGAATGCATTGGCAAACCTGTAATAAAATGATAGATGCCAACATCATCATTAAATATTCTACAAATCAAGAATTATTCCACCTTGAAGTTGTATTCCCATTTGGCAAAAGTGAAAAATGTGGAAACATCATTCCCAGAACAAGATAAAAACAAAAAATGATGCTATTTTAGCTAAAAAAAATACAGTTTATTAAAAATAAATATTCACCCCTCACTTTCCTGTGCATTTCATTTTGAGATTACTAGAGTGTCTAATCCCTGTAATAGATGAAACTACAATGCACAGTCAACTGGCCTAGGTGATTATAAAATAAATTTGATTAATCTATCAATATTTAGTATATGGGGGCAGCCATCTTGTAACCAAAGCCATCATCTAGTTGTAAGGTTCTCACTGATTGGCTCCTGAGTTGGATGAAGATTTCAGTTTCAAAAACCCCAGGAAAGTGTTCTATGTTCTTCTTGTAATTAGGTGTTCATATGCAAGGGATTTTTGCACACAAAAATGATGAATTTGGCCAAATTTTATTAGAGGTTGTTGGCATAGTGTTGCACCAACAGATCATTTGACTGTGAAAGTTTTATATTTTATTTCTAATTTGTAAGAATCTGAAAAAAACAGTTTTTCAACTTGTGTTTTTATTTAGTTTCATAGTAAATATTGGTAAATTGATAAAATTTATTTTATTATTACATGTACGCTAGCTGACTGCTAAATGTAACAGACCTTCAAGGACAAAACAAAGCCCTTTAACTCAGTGTCAATTGTTTACAAATGTAGCTTAATTTAAAGGGGAACCGATACTATAAATAGGGGCAAGACCGCAATTAGTATGCTAATCCGAACCAAGCCGCTTACATCGTGGCGGAAGCTCAGAGAAATGTGCCATTTACGATGTTTAGAGATCAAGCTGTGATTCCGAATACATTTCTACGGGGTTATGAATATATATGTACGCTAGCGATTACAGTCATCTGGTTTGGCTTTTGATGAATAAATGTTGTTGTTTTCGGTTGAAATGTGCCGCGACAAGTAAAAAGAAGTTTAAAATGGTGGCTAATGTATGCAAAATGCCTGTCAATCACAGTTTGAGTAAGCGAACATAATAAGCATTAATTTACTTAGTGGACAGAGACGGAATTAATTACCCATGAGCACTAGGTGAAATCCATGGGATTGAGCAGTTCACCTTCAAGCAGCTTGCTTTACAATCTGTCCATTAGATGGGGTATATTATAACGACCTGATGAGGGTACTTCACAAGTTTGCAAAAATTAGGAAGCCAACTTTAAGATAATTTAAAGAAAACCTTATTTCAGCAAAACTTACCAGATAAACATCAATACTATAGTTGTCATTCTTAGTTGAGGTACAAATAAATCACTGAATTTTCCTCGTTTTTCCTGAGAAAGTGAAAAAAAAATCACAAAAGTGAATAATTAAATACATCGGATGGCACTGTCATAAGATTATGCAACTCATTGTAAAATAGAACAATTTAATGAAATTTAAGAAAAAATGTTAGCAATGTTGACTTTGTGCATTCAAAATCAAACTTTCAAATTAAAGTGCACCCTCTATGGCCAACTTTAATGTCACATTCCACACACTTTTCTTGCTTATTAATTATACAACTAGTACAGCTTCACAATGAAAATGGAGTGAAATGCTTTGAGAATTTGTCAAATGTGGGCAACTGGTGCCGTGCAAGGGATTGTTTTTGATACGTGTGGTGTCACATATACGAGAACACTAGCATTGCAGGCCACTTTTGATAAACTTTTTGAATTGTATACAAGTCACCCTCTAGCAGATATAGTATAATGAAACCATGGTGATAACTTACTGTTTTATCTCTGATCACAAGCTTACCAAGTGGCATTGGTTTATTATTCTCTAATGCTATTCTTTTTAAGGTAGCAAAAGCCGCTTCTTGTTTCCCACATGCCACCTGGTAACGGGCACTTTCTGGTAACCACTGTAAACAAACAGAGATGTTTAAATTGAACATCTGGATTAAATATAAAATTCAGCACTACCATAGGCTTTAGCTAAGTCTTCACCTGTCGCGAATAACAAAACTCTTTACCAAAATTCAATCATATTTGCTACAATAAATTATGTCACTTTCGCCACCAATGTTTAAGACTACTTTTAAACCATGAATGATTCTGATGAAATGGCCATCAATTAAAAGTATGTCAGCACGCACATAAATTAAATCATATTGCATAATATAAAGTGTTTGTTGTGGAGGAGATCCACTGGTTTGCTCATGATCATGAAGGCTGGAGAAGTTACATTGGTGCTTCATGCTCCAGTAGAGAGTAAAGGTGATAAAGTAAGATGTGTATTTCAATTTCTGACATTAATCTGATAGATTTCATGTTTGTTCATTTCTCCTCATTTGTGAAGTGGCTGAACAGGTTGATAATTAGGTAAGAAAAACAAAGTTGTATGTGCAAAATGTGACTAAAAGTCCTTTATCTTAACCCTTTGAACGACAACGTCAACTTTTAATTGTCACCTTTCAGAAAATAAACAGTGTAATTTTCTATATTTTTTTTTAACTTGATAAAGCCCTGTACCCAATGGGATATGATATCCATACGGTACAAAATTAACAAAACATTCTTAGAAAAATACATAAAAATATGAAAAAAGTCAAAATTTTGCAGGGAAAAATTAGAACATTCCAGGGGTTGAGTCCAGACTACTCATTACATATGGTGAGGTCCACCTAAAGACATCAAATGACACACATGTAAAAAAAAAAAAAAAAATGAAATTATTTTCTCTGTTCATTTTAATTCTTTTCAAACTAAGAATGGCTTATAATTTAGAAAAAGAGAATTGGTTAATGATTGAAATTGATAGATACCCAGCAGGAGACAGCGAATATTAGAACAGGAATAGCAGAGAATGCCAGCAGCCATCTCCATCCCAAGGTCGGCATGACAACCAGTGCCAGTGCCACTTCAAAACATGTCCCAATTGCCCAGAATACCTGTAATAAATAACATAGGTATAAGTTTATATATTGGAACACTGAAATAGGAAGGTGAAGTGAATAGACGTCATGATACAAACATCTTTAGTCTCATTATAAACACTATTATTATACATCTGTCATCGTAACACCATAAGTTACAGTGTGTCGTAATTTTACATATTACGGGGTATTTTCATCCTACCATATTAGGAAATGCGAATTCTAAATATGGAACGATTACGTGCGTAAGCGTCCTTTAATAATAAAAACAAACATGACTGCCACCAGGGTGTGACCGCACTCCACACAAAGAAGTTCGCTCATTCTGTTCTAAACTTTTTGGATTTCGGCATTCCCATCATGATGTATCTTTGGAAGGCAAAGATGTATAATAATAAGGATACCTCAAAGTACGCACTCAGACAGTACGCTGTTGCATCGACCTCAGCTGCGTGTTGGTCAATACTCTTGCTGTACTGTCTTCGTTCATACTTTGAGGTATCCTCATAATAACCTCATATTCTCTCGTAATTGCAGCATTTTCAACATTGTTAAAATCACATATTCAAACAATTTAAAACGCAGTTGGTAGAATTAGACCTTCTGATTGGTCAGTAACATGGCGATTATTGCTTGGTACAGGGTGTCTGCCGAAGTGACTGAAAATATATGTTGATGATAAAAGTTGAATTTTATTTATAACAAGCTTGACATGTTTTGTGTGGTTATAATCATGACTGAATAATCAAGCAATATTTGCATCACCTTAAAAATAAATTTAGTAATTCTATGTGTAAAACACACTAGATGATTTTCTATGTCAGTGCATGAAGTTTGCTATTTATTAAAACTGCTTACCTCAATAAAAACAACACATCTAGCTCTTGCAGTCGATGGAAGAAACTCAGCGTATAAAGTTACACTGCAAGAAACAAAATGAAACAGAATTCATTAAAATTGCAAGCAACAATGCACCAGTTTTCAGAAAGAAAAATGTCAGATATGAATATGATATAAGTAAAAATGTACTTATTGTTTGACTTACGACTGAGGCACCCCTCCAATCCCAAATCCAACAAGTCCTCGCAACAAAAGCATCCACAAAAGCGTTGGTGAGAATGCGGTGAGCACGCCATAATAAAATAACCATATAGAACACATGATGAGACCCTATGGTGATGGTGGATCAGTCGTGGGTTGTGGTGACGCACACAGTATGGATGCATGAAAAATGAAAATGAAATACAATTAAAGCAGTATTAAATACTATGTGTTATACAATACTCCAAAATATGCAGAACAAGATGGTGAATTATTTGAGGTCATGAAAACATCAAGTTGATAAAAGTTTGAGTTACTAAATGAGAGCATTAAACAACAAGACTTCATGTTGCCTGTAAATCAAGGTTCGGGTAATTTTTTGAGTAAAAACAGAAAATTGACTCAAATTTGTTGGCTTCAAAATTAGAGTGCATCCCCAGAAATATTGAAGAATATTAGAAAATGTTGCAGAGAAAAAGTCTGGTGAAAAGGTTAATTTTTAAGTACAAATTTGTGGGTGTTGTTTCTAAACTATGGGTACGATGGTCATTTTGGTAACTTGGTGTTTTTGAAACTTCATATTTGTAATTCTAACTTTCCCGTATCTCTTGTACAACTTGAATAATGAGAACAAATTTTTGTTATTAGTATCAATTATAGAAAAGAAAATGAGAAAATGAATGAGAAAATTTGTTTTCATCACTAGAGGGTGCTCACACCAGTAATTTGTCTAAAAATTTACAAGCCCGGTTTATGTTTTCAATATTTGATTTACTATTAATCGTTTCACTATTTTTCATTCAATCAGTGTCACTGCAGTGACTTTCATTCAAGTAAGAAAAATCTGATTCATAGTCCTGCTCTGAAAAGTTTGGGTCAAATAGAACTCCCGCATAGTGTGAGAGTTCAATGAACTCACGCATAGTGTGAGAGTTCATTGAAATCACACATAGTGCGAGAGTTCATTGAAATCACGCATAGTGCAAGAGTTCACTGAAATCACACATAGTATGAGAGTATGCTAAATCACGCATTATTCATGGTTGTTGTTGTTTATACCTGTTTTACATGATGCATGTGTCAAACCAGTCACATCAGACCTCTAGGTACATAATTTTGACAACAATCATACATCTGCAGAAATTTTGTGAATTTTGTAAAAAGTAATATTTTATTTATTATTTTAAAAAAATCGACATGACCACAGGCTAGTAACTTTTCACCAGCCCGACCGAATAGTTGCCCATGCCGGACAAACGGGAAAGCAATAATTTCAAACGCTTCTCACACCAATACAAATTCAACCCACTAGAGGGTGACATTTTCATGACAGCCAACAAAACAAAATAACCTGGCATGTCAGAAATCTTATATATCTTAGCAACGTTGATTTGAATGTGAATGAATCTGTAAAGAACAAGGAAATGATTGAAAATGCTGAAAATGAGGAGGAAAATGAAAATTAATTTTAAAACTAGATGCTAAACTGAGTGAAAGAATGGTGGATAAAACTTGTTGATAACATGGATACACATTTCAATTGACTCAATTCAGTCACTATCCAACCAATAATTTGAAGGTAAAGTTTTACATTGATGACAAAATTTGATTAAAATACAGCAGTTATATATCGGTAACATAGGGGAATTTTTGAACATACCTGTTATAGACAAAAATTACATGTTAGACATTTACTATGGATGCTTTTAATAAAGCCATTTTATTCTAGTATAAAGCAAATTCAGCAGCTCCAACTTCCATATCATGAAAAAGCTTCTATTAGTGCTATGGAATTGTTTTTTTTTCTGTTAAGGTTAAATAAATATTGTACATGCAAATGAAATGCATGACTAAACATATATTGAAAACCATATAGTACAATCCCGGCACTCAAATCACCTCCCAGGTGGGTACACTCCCATAGTTGAAATGTATACAGGGTTGCGCAGTTGTTTTTACCCTTATTTTCAGTGATGAGCTGATTTTTTTGATGCCCAATTATAAACTTGTTTTGCCAAAATTTTACCAAAAATAATAGGTTATATGCAATTACTTTCTTTTTTGGTGGGAAAAAGTGACCAGAGTTTTTGCTTTGTACTATAGAGAAGTAGCTGTTGTTGCATTTTAGGTATGTCAGACAGGCCTGGATTCAACTCTATGGCATTCATTACAAATTAAAATTGTTATTTATTTAACAGACACTGTTGACTTCCCATTTCTGATGAGATATTCTCTGATGAATCTACACTCTGAACAGCTTTGATTGAAATGAATGATCTGTAACAACGTTCCTTGAATCTTTGCAAAAGATGATAATATTTGATTGTTAGCTTAACTTTGCTTAATCTTTAAAATTATTATAGCAGCATTCTATGAGCACTTTTAATGTCTAGAAAGAAATGGAAGTTAAAATTATATTAGCGTATTTAGTTACATTTATATGTAAAATGAGAAATGGATAAGATACAACAGATATGTGACAACATCCCTCCATAATCTGAGAAACATTGAATAAGTATAGTACAGTCAAAGCATGATTTAACACCTAACTAGTTGCTAAGCTTGCTTTCAAAACTTCTGCATACTGTATAATACTTTATTTTAGCTGGAATAAATTTTCGCTGAAAAGAATTTTGGGGTGTTTTGTATAGAATTTATTTTCACTGATTTTTGACCAGTTGAATGTAAAATATAGGGTATATTCGCTGGATTTTATTTTCACTGAATCATTTCTTCAGCGAAAATTAATTCCAAGTGAAAATAAAGTATTTTACAGTATCTGAATTGTGTAGAGTAATCTTTCTATTTATATGTATCCTATTAGTAACATAGGTAAACACTGCAAAGAATAAGTTGAACAAAATGATGATGATGATACTCATTATAAGTATCTGAATGGAACAGCAAAGCCAGCTTTTAAGAAGTTAAGTTATGCCTTGACTGTACTGTACTTTTATTTGATCTAAAGACAATTTCCAATTTTTTGTGTGGTACACTGGATCAATCCATCAACTAAGAGGTATAGAAAAACTTCGCCTGTAGCTGTAAACATCCCGGAAATTTGTATTCAAGCTGTTGTCAACTTACGCCTGAGGGGATCCACCCACACCGAAGCCAACAAGCGAGCGGAGAAACAACAGCCAGTAGATAACTGGAGAGAAAGCACTGAGAAGTCCAAAGTAGAAAACCCACAGAGAACTCATTATAAGTCCCTAAGAAAACAAAACTGGAAATTAGAATCGTGAGATGGGGAAGAGATTGTGATTTCAAACAAGCTAAAAAAGACTTATATTAAAGGGGCGATGGTTGTCACGCAGCATGTGTTTCAAGTAGACAAATGCATCGTCTATGTCGCTACGAGTCCCATGTCGCGGCATGACGATGACCACCACCCTTTAATTATCAATATCATATTAATCCTTTGAACACTATTCGTCACCCTGTCATATTGATGCAATATTTTGACACATTTTTAGGTATTTTTCTTTGATTTCTTTGTCAAACCAAAAAGACACAATGCTAAAAAAGTATGAAAACAATTACCGGTAGGCAGGTTTCTTTTGTGAAAATTACAAAAACTAGTATTTGAAAGTTCAAAAGTGACAATATACTGGTATTTGAGAGTGAAAGAACAACACCTGAAAAAAAAACACATCTCTTTGTTTTTAAATATAAATATGTGTTACTTGAAACCTAAAGAAATGAGAAAAACTGTTCAGTTGCCAAAAAGTGTCCTGTTTACACATATTTTGAGTTAACAATGCATATGGTTTACACATTTTCTGTTAAAAGCATTTTGTTCGCACATTTTACTTACACAAGTTTTGTTCACACATGTTTCAGGTTGAAGTGCTTGGTCCACAAATTTTCTGTAAAAGGTGTCTCGTTTACAGAATGTTTCTGGTTAACAAAGTATTCAGTTTACATATTTCTTGTTACAAAATGTTCACATTACACATATATGTTTCAGCTCAACAAATTGTTTTATTTTGATTTACACATGTTATTGAACAGCTTCCTGCTTAATGTTGAAAAAACAACTGCTTCACGTACATTACAAGGTGAACACTACATGTAAGTGAAACTGAAATGCATGGCTACACATATATTAAAAATCATATACTACAATCCCACTACTCCTATAGTTGAAGTGTATACAGGGATGCGCTGTTGTTTTTACACCAATTTTTACAGTTGAGCCGATCTTTTGACCTCCAATTTTATGATTTCCCACCATTCCCACAAAAAAACAACACTATTGTACTTTACAAAGCATTTATGATAATATGCGATGACAGCAATACCCTTATATTTCATGACAATTTAAATATGGTAATGTTATTTTAAATAGAGTAATTTATAACTTCTACGTCAATTACATTATTTCGAGAAGTATATTTGATTATTACAAAAGTTTGTTATCAGATGACAATATTTGATGGTTTTAGAACCCACCTAACACATTATAGTATGACCTCTGAAGGTCACACATCCTGGTACTTGTATGACCTCTGGAGGTCACACATCCTGGTAGTTGTATGACCTCTGGAGATCACACATCCTGGTACTTGTATGACCTCTGAAGGTCACACATCCTGGTAGTTGTATGACATCTGGAGGTCACACATCCTGGTACTTGTTTTTCTGAAGGTCACACATCCTGGTAGTTGTATGACCTCTGAAGGTCACACATCCTGGTATTTGTATGAGGCCTTACTAGCCAATTTTGGCTAAAATAGCGCTCCACTGAACTTGGTACTTCTTTTTACAGTTTAAGTTGCTTATTAATCACATTTTTTAGTGAAATATTGTTTAGTGAGTGAAATATTAATGTCATACATAATTCAATCTTTTGGAACAAACTTACACACAATAACGATAATAAAATTTGAGTTTGAAATTTCTCGCGTAATTTCAGGTTACAACTAGCTCAAAATCACAGACAGATCACTTTCCAAACCAGGAACTAGCAGCGTAAGCTGATTGCGGATTTATGCAATTTTGGGGCCAGTTTATTTCAAAAATATTTCTAATTTCTTTTAGTATTATTTTGTAAAGAAATCACTGAAATTATTTATGATATCCGTAAAATACGTGCCGGTTGACGATTGTCTTTGAAACGTTCAAAATTTCGAACAAACTCCCAGCACACCTTGCACGATATGCGTCACGTCGGTGCTCAAAGGATGCTGACCTGCTGACCTCTTTGTACCTTTATGATCTCTGAGTGTCAAAAAAAAAGATTTAAAAAAAAAAAAAAAATTATGCAGAAATCAGGCTGGTATATACAATAGCTCTGGATATCTGTCAATGATAATCCGATGAGACCTAACAATCCAATTATAAATAAATAAAAAAACTAAAATGTGACAGAAATTAAACAATTGTTTAGGTGCTGGTAACATTATTTAACATCTCTTTGTAACAAATTACTGGTAATATTTACTAAAAACAATAATGCGATTCAAGAACTTACATGTCATGTATAAAAAAAAAGTGTTTCAACAACCATTAATGCTGTTATTGCAATGTCTACACAACAGCCTCTTTTTATTGACTATTTGTAAAGACACACCGCACACAGAAGATATAAATTGAATTACATTTAATAAAAAGGCACATACAAAATCAACACATACAAACCAAAAAACTTACTAATTATGCAATAATAAAAAACAGTTAACTCTACAAAAAACAAAAAATCATATTTCTAATAAAACTATAAATTGGGCAAGGGGTCCCTTCAGTCTAACTTACCAGGCCAAGGGCATAAGTGAGATCAACGTCAAGGCCACGAAGTGACCTTGTAGCTGAAGGTCACTATGCTGCCCAGGGGATGAAGGTCACCGTGCCACCAAGGTCGTGCGTGACCGTGAAGGTGACCGATCAAGTGAGGGGTAGCCTGGAGAGTGGCTACTGAGAAACTGAATGGGGGGCAGGATGAAATCCCTGGCCCAGTAAGTCAGAATGAAGGGGCCAAAAGGCGGAAGATGGGGATGGTGGTGGGATTGACGATAATGCACTGTGCACTGTAGCGTGATAAAAAAAACAACTGAATGAATGAGTGGTAACAAAGAGACAAAAGAAATTTAGGTGACGCTAAGTGTCGTGTGCAAGTGAGAACTGATTGGCTGCCAAATTAAATTAAGCGCTTAATTAAACAGGGTTGCAAAGACTATCTAAGGGGTGCTAAGCAAATCCTCCTAGCAGTGAGCTAAGTGTCCCTACAAAATATATCTGTGACAACACAGATCTCACTTTGTAAAGACACACCGCACACAGAAGATATAAATTGAATTACATTTAATAAAAAGGCACATACAAAATCAACACATACAAACCAAAAAACTTACTAATTATGCAATAATAAAAAACAGTTAACTCTACAAAAAACAAAAAATCATATTTCTAATAAAACTATAAATTGGGCAAGGGGTCCCTTCAGTCTAACTTACCAGGCCAAGGGCATAAGTGAGATCAACGTCAAGGCCACGAAGTGACCTTGTAGCTGAAGGTCACTATGCTGCCCAGGGGATGAAGGTCACCGTGCCACCAAGGTCGTGCGTGACCGTGAAGGTGACCGATCAAGTGAGGGGTAGCCTGGAGAGTGGCTACTGAGAAACTGAATGGGGGGCAGGATGAAATCCCTGGCCCAGACTGAGGGAATGGCAAGTATGTCATGACTGAAGTGACCCCCATGAAATAAGGATTGGGTAGAGGGTTGAGTTAGTTGATGGAAGGATGCTCTGGCCCAAGGGGCATATGAAATATGCGCGGCTTGGGAAGCAGGATCCTGGGTGACATGTGCGCATGTGCGACCCAGGTGGATATGGCAGGGTACTCCAGCCCAAGGGGCAAATGAAATATGCACGGCTTGGGGAGTAGGCACCAGGGTTCCATATGAGCGTGCATAACCCATATGGAAATTAGTATATGGCAGGATGCTCCAGCCCAAGGGGCATATGAAATATGCGCGGCTTGGGGAGCAGGATCCTGGGTGACGTGTGTGCATGTGCATGCCAGGTGTATATGGTAGGTTACTCCAGCCCAAGGGGCATATGAAATATGCACGGCTTGGGGAGTAAGCTTGAGGTTACATTGAACAAGTACGACCCAGGTGGTGATGAGTAATGCTAGGGTGCTCCAGCCCAAGGGGCATATGATATATGCACGGCTTGGGGAGCGGGGTCCTGGGTGACATGTGCGCATGAACGACCCAGGTGGATGTGGTTAGATGTAGGAATGACAAAAAGAAGCAATTACAAAAAAGCGAACAGACTGGAAATTACAAATTGACTCCTCCGATACCCTGTAAATGTCGGATGCTGTACATGATGCAATAGTATAGTTCTGAAAACTGCAGATATTGGATGCGGTAACATGATGCAATAGGAAGGTTCCGACAGATGCTGAACAAGAGGAAATAGAAAAGTACTGAATACTGTAAATATTGGATGCTGTAAATGAAGAAATAGAAAAGTACTGAATACTGTAAATGTCGGATGCTGTACATGATTTAATAACAATGTTCTGAATACTGTGAATATTGGATGCAGTGAAAGTTCTTAATACTGTAAATGTCAGATGCTATTTACGATGTTGCCATTTTTTGAAAGGCATGTTGTAGAAGACTCTCTGGTGTTCTGATGTAGGTGCGATAACAGTTGCTGGACCATCTGCCTAATGTTTGGATGAGGTGATCAGGAACGTGAGCACTTGCTGCGGTGGTAGCTGCTCCGATGCGGAAGGAGTGTCCTGCAAACAAATGCGGTTGTAGTCCAATCCTTGCGAGCAATATACGAAGAGACTCTGTGAAGATACGACGATTAAGGGGTGTTCGTTCGGGAAGCAGAAACAGTGGTTCGGTTGCAAGGGGAAACATCTTATGCCGCACGGATAAAAATTGCTGCAGTATTGTAACTGGACAAAAAGGCGTGCCTGTTGGGAAAAGCCGCAAGTCGAAACCTTTCCGGAATTGATCTGTTTTGGATGCCTTGATATGAATAGTTATATGGGCTGCATGATCTGGTACACTGATATCAGCCAAGCATAAATTGTACTGCATATTGAAAGTTGAAGTGGGGCAAGTAAACTCGCTGCAGCGGAGGAAACCATAAAAGGCTAACAAAAATACTGATTCCAGCATGAGATCGAAATAGGGACCAAATACCCCCTGACGGAGTAGGTTGCACAAACGTTGTAGTATATCTACCGTTATGGGCAAACGTGGTCGGGTTTCAGTTCCTTGGAGACGTAGAATTCCCCGGAGTACATAATTAAGGCGAAGAGGTGACTGACCTTGTAGAGTAAGCAGTGGATTAGGGTAGCCACCTAATATGTAGTAATTCCGTATGCCTGCCAGATATACCTTAATAGTGGTGTATTTAAGATGCAAGTTCGTAGCGCAATGCGTCACAAAATATATCAGGATGTCTTCTGAGATACGGGGATGCGAAGTTGACTGCCCTGGGATTTCTGACAAAGCTGTGAAACGTAACCATGCGCGTACTCCTGTTGAATATGATCCAATTGTACGTGCACTGAGAGCCGCTCTTTGGAAGGTGACCAGCGCTTGGTTCAGCTGAACATTACTTCGGAGGGAATCAGGCACGGGGATTTGTCTGCGAGTGGAGCCACTTCCCGAAAACGTTGTATCTGGAAACGAGACAAAGAATCAGCAATTGTGTTAAGCTTCCCAGGGATATGTTGAGCTTGAAACATGAAACTGTGGGATGCTGCCATGATTACTAGTCGTCGCATTAGCTTCATAATGACAGGTGACTTAGAGCGGCCTTTATTGATAATGTGAACGGTCGCCATGTTGTCACAATTGAACATAATTCGCCTGCGTCCCCAAAAATGACCCCATAACACTGATGCTACCACGATTGGGTACAGTTCTTGGAATGCGATGGACAGTGCTGGATCAGAGTCAAGGGTAAGTCCGTGCTGCCAGCGTTCGTTAAACCAATGACCGCGAAAATAGCCGCCATGCCCTATGCCGCTGGCATCTGTGAATAGCTGCATATCCGACGCTAGGGTTGTTTCGGCCTCCAGAAACATAGAAACACCATTCCAATTAGAGAGGAGTTGGTGCCACATCAGCAGGTCTTGTTTACTTTCTTGCGATAATGTCACATGGTAGTTTAAACTCTTCACTCCCTTGGAAATTTCAATTAAGCGTGAAATAAATGTCCGGCCTGGAGTGACCACCCTGCATGCGAAATTCAGGTGTCCCAGGAGGCTTAGTAATTCTCGCTTTGTGCAGGATTTACGGGCAAGGAATGAAGCAACCAAACTAAGCATCCTATTAAGTTTATTCTCTGGTAGGCGTGCCTCCATAGCAAGAGTATCAAGTTCAATCCCCAGATATTCTAAACATGTGGTTGGACCCACTGTTTTATGTGGTGCCAAAGGGATATTTAGGCGACGGAACAACAGAGTCAGTAGAGCCATTGTACGATCGGCATCAAATGATGGTGGGTCAACTGTTAGAAAATCATCCAGTAAATGAAAGATAGTGCTAATGCCATATATGTGGTGAGCAATCCAGGAGACAGCAGTAGACAGGTGGTCAAAGATCTTTGGACTAGAGCGTGACCCGAATGCCAGGCGAACAAAGAAGTAAAATTGACTATCCCACTGGATACCATACAGATGCCATAAAGAAGGATGAATTGGGATTAGTTTAAAAGCATCAGTGATGTCGGTTTTGCACAACAATGCGCCTCTACCCATGGTCTGAATGGCTAAAATTGCATCATCAATTTTCACGTAAGAGAGTGAAAACTGTACTTTGTCGATTAGGTCATTTATACTGGGAGTATCTGCATTATCATGGGGTGATGATAAGTCCACGATTAAACGTTTCTTGTCAGAGTATTTCTTTTCTGCCACGCCAATTGGACTACAACGGTAATTGGCAAAGGGTGGTGAAGAAAAGGGGCCAATCAAATATCCTTTTTTGACTTCTGATGCAATTTTTTCTGTAACAACTTCTGGTTGTTTGCGAGCAGATAGCAAATTACGGCAAATTAAGGTAGATAAAGGTGGGTTATTAATCCCAGTGTCAAAGCCTTCCTGTAAGCCTGAAATGAGGTAGTTCACAAATGCTGAGTCTGGATGGGTGGATAACTGCTGACTAAGAATATCAATGTTAATTGGAGTGGAGGCTTTCTTAGGAAGTCAGGCTCTGCTTTGCTGACCTTTAGGAGCACATTTCCCTTGACTAAAATTGTGTTCAGATGAATGGCAATTATGGCATAAATGAGAAAAGACACAATTGCTCTTTTTGCAGCCGAAAGGTGCATTAAAGTTGTTGCAAATTCCTTTCCTTGGTAGAAAACACGTTTTCGGCCAGATCTGTCATGGGATGCCGAGGCTGATGTATTACCAGGGGTATATAAATTAGGCTTCCTGGTGGTTGAGGCAAGCTGAGTGCACACCTCGGTTGCATGAGCGACACTACTGCACAGATTGCATGTATTTGCACGAAGCCCTGAGAATATAGAACAGTATAGCGTTGTATCTCGACTATTGTAGCATATGTGCAGCGGAAAGGTCACATAACTTGTTATATGGCTAGCTAAAATAAACTGCTCCATATTGGAAATCTGATTGTTGACTATCAAACATGCAATGTACATGTACAAACTACTGGGTAAATTAAAACTACAGGTACTTTATACTGGAGAGCACCAGCTGCACTTTTGCCCTTTTGTTTTTTAATTTTAGTATGTAATACTGAGACAGAATCACCTTTGAGGTGGCAAATAAAAAATACATACTGTAAAATACTTTATTTTTGCTTGGAATTAAATTTCATTGAAGGAATGATTCAGTGAAAATAAAATCCAGTAAATATACCTTTTTCCCCCCCATATTTTACATTCAACTCGTCAAAAATCAGGGAAAATAAATTCTATACAAGACACTAGAAAAAAATTTTCAGCAAAAATTGATTCCAGCTAAAATAATGTATTTTACAGTAGTATGTCTATTATTCACATTTAGACAGCTGTTTTTTTTTTTATTTGCTTAAGAGTACAATATGAATCAAAAAAGTTGAAAAAAAAATACAAAAATTAAATATAATTATTGCAGATCTATAAAAAAATTTTAAAGCAAAAAACAGCATTACAAATGTTAATTGCAATAATTATATCATTATAGACATGACTTATTTTTTTGAAATCATTACCATTTTTTAATTAGTTACTAAAAAAACTGAATATGAATATTAACAAGTGTTGGTGAAAAAATTCACTTCAGTATCAAATTACTCAATCAATTTCAGTTAATCAATTAAAAATTAATTAACATATATTTTATATCCACTAATTTTTGTTAATGTCTTTACATATTTTACGTTAAAACTAAGACGCATGGGGTAAATCTAGTAACAATTCTGAATTTTCCACAAAGGTGTTATTTCCCAATAGTACTGATTGAAAAAAAATTAGAATATGCATATGCAAATCAGTTCACTCACTGTGAATCAAGTTAGGTACTAAACCTGTATAAAAGGTCACTGAGTTCAAGCATGGGAAGATGCAGTATTTTCTCAACAAATTTTTGAGAGTGAAAAGAAACTACCGGTAACACAATTCCTAAAACAACTGGATGATGGGAAAGAATTAGTAAACATGTGAATAACGCATTTCAAATGGCTAACACCTATTAAAAAAAAACCATGCGTTGGCCATATTGAATCAAATGACAAAAACAAGTTGGGAAAAGATGTACCTCTTGATATTCTGTACTAAGATTAAACAGAAAAGATTGTATTCAAAAGAAACAGGCATTGAACCCATAAAAAAGAAAATGGCCACCAGTTGGCCATATATCATTTGATGACGAGAACCTGTAACCCAATATGTATAATATCACACTAGCTTTGATCAAAATCTTCCAAGTCATCTCCAAGAAACAGCTCTGGACAAGTTTCAAGTATGGCTGCCTGTTGAATATGATCAGTCCATGAGTGTCTGAGATATGACCCTGGACAAACTGACTTACTCGGATCCTAATCTCTTAAAGTCAGACCCCAACCTGAGTGACCCGATTTGTAACAAAATCTATATCATAAATAATAAATAATATGATTATAATAATAAACAAATAATACGCAAATTTTAATAGTCAAAAAGTGAAATGCAGCTCATATGCATTGTCCATGGTCTAAAGAATGGATCGTTATCAACTCTGGATAACAAAGTTTCAAATTAAGCTGCAAAGGAGAAGAAAATTAGTTGAAACAATTAATCCACAAAAAGGATACTGAAACAGAAAAAAAAATATAATAACAATTCAATCCAGGACAGTTATATTCCTCTGTAGCAGCAGATTAATCACTCCTGAAAACTAATTTATTTCTAAATTTCCACTTTCAGCAAAAAACTTGATTTTTCTTACCACGCGGCGGCCATATTTGTCGCAAATTGATCCCCATATTGTTGAGCTCATGAACATGCCGATAAAAACTACTGTTGTGATGAGAGCTTCTTGCCAACTTTTCAATTTCCATATGCAATGTAGCTCAGGTGAGAGAATACTGAGTATCATCATCTCCATGGCATCAGCCATCTATGAGAAATAATTTAAAACAAATTATTACACAAAAAAATGAAATTAGCTAAACACCATTACCATTTGACTTGCTACAAAGTTTCACTGACTCATTATATTCATGATTCTTTGTTTCTCGCAAAATTTATATTATATATATGTACTATTTTTGAGACGTAATCAAAGATACAGCAGATATCATGTAAACGATGCATCAACCGATTTCAGAGTTGTGTAATATGCAAATGAGCAAGCGATTCACTTTTCGGTTCTATAGCAACCATTACAAAAATGATAAGTGTGGACGTTCTTTAGTTATATGGACTCTGTATGCATGCCAATAACCGCTATAGTCATCAGTGCTACATGTTGGGAGATGAGAATATTGCAGATGGCAAGCTAACGAGTTCTCACATTAACTGTTGTTGTTTTGACATTCCATGTGTTAATTATTATTACAAATTTGTTATGGGAAGCAGAAACGATCACTGTTGGGTTTATCAAATATGATTCAAAGCAAGCAAATATGGAAATAGTATATAAATGTATGCAAACAAAACAAAACAAATCTGGATTGATTATATATGAATTTTACCGGTGTCTACAATTATGCTTTAATAACAGATTATAATTATTATTAAAGTGACAATAGTTGTGATTTTCAAAATTTTCTGTTTAAAAATCAAAATATCATTTTAGACACAATTACATGGGTAAATCCTACACAAGGTAAACATCACATAAAATGCGACGTAAAAACTAAGGGTCAAGCAGTCACCACTTCATTGAAATTGATCCTATGGTGGGGACAAAAAAAAATTATGACACACTATCATGGCCAACTTATTTCTTTTGCAAAGGATTTAATGTACAATGTCACATTTTGGCGATGACCATTATAAATTGGCTAATGACACAGAAAATGTTTTATTTAAAATAAAAATCAGAGAAAAAAATCGATAGTTACAGCTAATGCTGCTTTAAAGAGGCACTTCAGTTAAGCCTAATCTCACAACAAATTTACTTTCTGGATTAAAATTACAATGGATAACAAAAGATTAACTTTGTAAACAACAGTGTCCCATGATTCTTTGGTGCAATCCCTGGGCTTGGAAAGTTCCCCTTTAATAAACAAGATAATTACCCAGCATAATCCTGCAAGCAGTGATAGTTTAATCTGAAACTTTCCAAATCCAATTGCTTCCACTGCATCCTCCACAGTAAATGTATCTGGGAGAAAACAAAATTTAACAATTAATATCGCAAATTCGTGAATAAGAATGAGTTCATTCTCTATGTTAAAACACGTTTGTGTTGACATGTACATTTTTTTCATATTATGAAAAAAAAATTAAATTAAATTAGGGACATTCAAATTGGTTTCAGAATAATGCAAACACATGAGATTCTAGTAATTATTTACAGATGTTCAGAATGAAACAAACATCACTATACAGGGAGCAGAAATAGAAATGCACAAATACACAATCATTTGTACATCTAAAATGCATAATATTTAGAGTTTGTTTGCCGTTCATATACCTTTACATCTAATGGTACATGAAATGCCTTCAAATATTAAGTTTTTACTAGCTTGGTCACTGTTCACACCTCTGACGGGTTAAAGGTGAAAGGTTACATATAATTTTTAAGAAATAAATCACATGACCATGTTTATTGGTTTATTATGTACAATCATTAGCTTGTGTGTCCTGACACAATAAAATTGCAATTTTTGTGTGAGTTACAGTGACGTTTTTTTTGAGAAACTTGTCCTATTTTTTCAAAAATCGCTATTTTTAGAACCATTCCATAGAACACAATAATAATAAAAAATTGCATTTTTCAACACTTTTCAAAACCCAGATTTTTGAAATAAATCAGGACAACAATAAGTAACCCATCATTTCCAATATATGTTACCAGCCTACCATTTGAGATATGGCATAATATCCCTGCCATAGGAAACTATGTGGTTCTTGTCTTATTTATTCCAGAGCATCTTTACCAAACGCTCAATTTAAAAACTGGCTAATAAAAATTAGATAATCAATAAGTTTTTTAAAATTAAACTAATCACATCTGTGAATTACCCCAGAACATCTACATGCATGTATATTGTACCAAATTTTAATGCAATGTGATGTGATGTAACAAGTAATCAATATGCTCAAATTTCAAACCAAAACTAATCAGGTTTGACTTTAGACATGTGATTATTATGCAAATTAGGTAATTAATATGCATGGATTTCAATTCAAAACTACCGGTAATCATGGCTGTGCATTATTTCGGGGCATGTATGAACCAAGTTTTATGATTGTCATTGTTTACAATGTCATGATTAATTAAAATGGTGGAAAAGCTGAAAACTATTATGCAAATTAGGTAATAATTATTATTATTTGGTATTAATTATAATTATTTAAACCTAACTAGTTGTCACATTATCTTATATTTTCAACATACAAAATAAAAAATAAATAATTACTTATCATTAATTAATTATTCACTTCCTAAAACATTATTTTTAACATTATCGCAGGAAATATCAAATGATGTCAATCAATATGAAGGTGAAATGAAAATATGGTTACTATGGATACGGCAACAGATGCACCAATACAATACATTTAAATCAGAACAATTAAACAAAAACAGCTATTATTAATATTAAAATGTGTATCATTGAACTTTGACCTAAGGGATAACAAATTGGTTGATGAATTATTATGAGGGATCAAGGACCTGGCAGTTCTGAATACAGTTGTAATATTAAATATAATTTGATTCCACTAAGTTTTTTTGAAGAAAATTATAGAGATCAGCCCAGATCAAGATTGTTAGTGAAATAAAAATAGTCAACTGCAAATAGTCAAATTTTAATAAATTCAAAATAGGTCAGACAGTATTATAATGGCAACCATATTCTAGATGCAATACGGTAAACGGCAATGTTATACATTTAATTCTTTTGAAATTTTTGATTTCATCTCGTCAAAACATCAATCCTAGACTTTTAATCCATAGAATCATAATTTGTCAAATAAGCTTCATAACCAGTGTAAGCTGATGGTAGATCTCGCCGCACTTCTATGCGTGAGTTTTATACAGGGTGTGGATATATATAATTCTATACAGCTGTCACAACATAACAGCATTTCCACTCACTACCAGCAGAACTGAATGTCAGATAAAAAAAAAAAATGATATACAATGTATCTGATAAAATATTGCAAAATTGCCATTGTTATGGATATATTGTCATCATAATATTTAGTTTTTAGTCATCCTTTATGTAAATTATATACATGATACATAAATACAGAATCTCTTATTTATAAATCTATTGTTGTAATTATTAAAAAAAAAAAAATTTTTTTTGCTCAATAATCAAATAAAAAATGCTGCATGAAAATTACTCTCAAACCATATGGATTACTGAAATAACCCAGACCTTAACCCTTATCCTGCTAGACCTATGTATTTTTGCATTGATTTGAACAGAAATGCAAATGCTTTAAATGCGGATAATAAAAGTACAGTTAACGCCATGCAGTGAGTATTGATTTTTTTTTTATACACACGAACGGTCTACTAACACGACGCAGGGCAATGACCACTCTCCTATAATTATTATTTACCAGAATATTAATATTGTGATACTACTTTTGGCTCGTCTCTACTGTTCTAACTATCCAGTAACCTTTGATGACCAACAGTTTTTGTTCAGTATTATTACTATGATAGTAATCTTTTTGCATTCCAAACAGTACCAGTTTACTAGGTTCTTTGCTCATAGCAATAAACGATTACTAGGAAAAAACTGTGGAGAGTGCAACTTTCACTATTTAAAAATGAGACATTTTTTTTTGAGAAGCAACACCCTGAAATCAAAACAGTGATAAAAATGAGTTAAAAAGGTGGTTTGTATTTGAAAGCAGCGTGTACTAGTAAGTCACTTTGATATGTACAGGAATAGGATGCAATTTCTATAGGTCCTTCGCACAGTGCCTTTCTATAGGAAAGGAGTAACGTTACACGCGTACGATGTTGACAACACACAACTGGCAATGCAGCTGCAGAAAAACCTAAAACTTCCTAAATTTACAGTATTAAAGTACAGAAACTTGGATACTAATGTAGTTAACTGTGTCTTGACTCTAGTAATTAATCCTTGCAGACTCGAAAATCAAGGGCCGTTAAGTACTGTTAGCATTTTCGTAGTCGTTTATAAGATTTAACTATCAGTAAATATGGACATTTTTTTTACATTTTATTTATATAGTAATATGCAAATTCAAACTATATAATTGGTCTGTCAAGGATTTTTATAAACAAGGAAAAAGGTGTGCAGCGCCCTCATGCCATGGTCATGCGCCACCTTACCCTGGGGAGCAGATTCTCTGGCAACCATAAAATTCCAGGAATCACATGTGGCCACAGTCTTCAACTGTGACCTGTCTGATAGTAAATTTGGCCCTAAGGAAGCCATAGAAAGCTCCATTTTAACTTAGAATTATCCAAAAATCCACACCCTGGTAGGGAGAACCCTATCTCACCCACTTGGTAGCTCCGCTGAATTGCAGTGCTCCCTCTTGCAGTTTTTTTCTAGAAAAATCCCTGGGTCTATGATGCATGTCTGGTGCACAACAGTAATTTTATTGTGGTATAACTATTCACAATTTAAAATACTTTTTAGATAGCATGATATTTTGGCTAATTAGCAAATCTGTCTGTCATTCTACAATTCTAGGTGATTTCAAATAAAATAAATTCTCACAATTAGACTTTAGCTAAATTAAGATTCTGCCAAATTCACTAAAATTGCATGTGGCTTTACAACATACACTGTATATTACACTTACTTAGGTACCCACATGAATATACTGCGAGCATGTCTTTTTTGCGAGCATGTTTATTAGCGAATTTAGCAAGAGACTAATTCGCTAATTTAAGATGTCGCTAATGACTCATTATAAATTCAAAATGGCGGCCAAACAACGTCTTTTTCTCCACACACACACTTTGAAAACAACACAGAAAACGTAATAATCTGGAGCGCTTCCTTATTACACTTAACAGTTTTTCTTCGTTTTTATGGAGGTGATAACTGCGCATTTGTTTTAGCAGGCGACAAACAAGTATTGTGAAAACAGGAAATCAACAAAACAGGGGAGATTCGCTAAATCAACATTTCGTTATTACGTCATTTTACCAAAATTCACTAAAATAGTATGTCGCTTTTTCAACATGTTTTACAATATATAACCACAGTCTCTATCACCAGTATAGCGGCACTGAAGTCAAAATTTACACTACTGAGCATGTTACTGCACATATGTATGCAATGCATTGTGGGAAAGAACTTCCCATTGAATAGACAACTATGATCACCCTGGAAACTGTTGAGATGTGAAAAATTAATTTCATCATTTAAACAAGCACAAAACATTTCATTTTATTTTTCAAGAAATTATCAGGTAGAGGTTATGATATTTTATTTTTTTGTTTTTTAACCCATACAATATAAGCATGAAGAATATGACATATATTCTTCAATTTGACTTGAACCTCTGTAGTCAAAAAAATATAACAAAAAAAAAATATGAAAAAAATTTGGAATCAACAATTTTGCTATACATTTATGTTTTTTAGAAAACTTGTATCATATTAAAATAATTGTATAATTCTTTCAGTTTATATATACAATGTATTTGTAACCTATTTATATTAGACTATACAGTACCCTCAGATGTTACATGCATAGTCATAAAGTTATTATTATTAAGTAAACACATATTTCCATTGGCTTTTGAATTATTTAAATAAATTGTGATATCATATATATATATATATATATATATATATATATATATATATGATACAAAACTTCAAATGCTCTCAATTTTGTTTTAAATAGTATTTTAATAATGCAGACTGTTCATTGTTTTTGATGACGAATACCAATCAGTCAATTAACATTAAAAAAACACAGCTCATAATGGCAGACCATGGAACGCGTGACACGTAACACAGTTGAATATTTTAATAAACTCCAGAGACACGAATTGTTTAAACAAATTGCGCATATACCAATGTTTTACATAATCCAATAACGGCAAATTCTGTGCCATAAACTGGACGTGCTCGTCAGCGGATTGTGTGTAGGAATGAGGTCGATGTTTGCAATCTAGTAAAAATCTCCGAACGTTGTGCGATGCACACCTCTTTTTGACAGATAGTGCCCGGGTCCCATCAAAAGGTCGCGGCGTGTCCGCTCTCTGGTCACTGCCACCTAGCTCCATACGCCCATAATCCTAACGCATAGACCTGCAGGTAAACACGATGAATTCAACGGCAAAGTCAGTTTAATCTGGGAACTGTGCAAGCTGTTAGAGTAATAAACAACACATGATTACCTTCGTCCAACGTTTCAACGACTCGCTTCCGGATTTCCTCGTCTCTGCTACTGTCGCCGATTTCGACATGGTCATCACCTCCCAAGTGTTCGTAAGGGCTAACTTCCTCGTCGCGAAACCGTCTGAATTTCACAAACCTGTTGAGAAATACGTCCATGGTGTGTCAATATGGCACAGCGGCAAAAACAAATCACAATTTGGGACTGCAAGATCATTGATCGGCGAATTGATATACCATCAGCAGCCAGATCAGTCTATACAATACATTGAACGAAATAATATTTGCATATTTAAATTTCGTGCCACCATTTTGCACGCTGGGTGGCGCTTTTCACAAGTTACGCATTATGCTGCATGATGTCCGTCCGCATTCCGGATTTTAGCAAAATCTTCAAAATGCTTGCAATTCCGGTGTTGCATATAACGCATTGATGATACGGAAATAAATGTGGCTAAACCACTGGGCTGTTTTTTTTTTTAAATTCTATTTCAGTTGAAAGGTTATTAAAGGGCGGGGGGTCATCGCGCAAAGCATGTTCGAACTTCATGTAAACACAACACAGCACAACTAATAACACAACTAATTCATATAACAAGATAACACAACTAATTCATATGGTAAAAAGCTTATTGATCTTTGTTTGTCAACTGATATGAAAATAGTGAATGGAAGAAAAATAGGAGATTTATATGGGAATTTCACTTGCCATGCATACAATGGCTCCAGTCTGGTTGATTATGTAATCGCACAAACAAACCTGTTTCCTAAAATCCAGTACCTGAGAGTGCATTCAATGACCCATTTGTCTGATCATTGTCCATTGTCATTTTCACTGACAGTGAAGGATAAAATCAATAATGTTGATTTAAACACAGGGTTAAAACCATTTCAAGACAAATATATGTGGGACTCATCCTCAACTGAAAAATATAAAACAGCTCTACAAAATCTATCTATCAGCTCAAGAATAACCCAATACTTGCACATGAATTACATGACGGATGATATTGATGATGCTGTCTTGGGGTTGAATGAGATTATTTACAGTGCAGCTAACCTATCATTAAAAACGGGTCCCAATAATAAGAAAAATATGAAAAAAATTAAAAAAAGGTCAGAAAATAAAAAGTGGTATGACAAGTCATGTTATATTTTAAGACGTGAAGTTATTGGTATGGGTAAGCTTCTAACTAAGTACCCCAGGGAACCCTATGTTAGAAATAGATATTTCCAGTTGAAGAAAGATTATAAAAAATTAGTTAAACGCAAAAAAGGGATTATAAAGAGGAACTTCTAAATAAAATTATAGAAGTAGAGAAAAATGATCTTGAGGAATTTTGGAATACAATCAAGGAGTTAAAAACTAATAGTGCATTACCCTCCAATAGTGATATCAGTAATAGTATTTGTGTAGAAGAATGGGTGAAACATTTCTCAAATCAAAATGTTAAGTACTGCAATGACAGCTCATTAGATACAGAAATAAATGAGTTGGAAAATAATGCAACTGTCAATGAATTAAATAATAATATTAGTACAGGTGAAATTATTAAGGCTATTAAACAGCTTAAAAAGAAAAAATCCGCTGGTAAAGATAAAATCATAAATGAAATGATTATTTATGGTCAATCAGTTCTGTTAGAGCCAATTAAAAAATTGTTCAATGATATTTTTAATGCAAACAAGTTTCCGGATAGTTGGTATACTAGTACCATTAAGCCTATTTTTAAATCGGGTGATAAAAATAACCCAAATAATTATAGAGGGATAGCTCTTTCGAGCTGTTTAGCAAAATTATTTACATCTGTACTAAACAAACGTTTACATAAATATGTGGAGGCAAACAATATTCTGAGCCCTTGTCAAACTGGATTTAGACCTGGGTACAGAACAACTGATAACATGTTTATTCTTAAAACTGCCATTGACAAATATATCAACAATACTGAGAATAAAAAAAAGGGTGGTAAACTATTTGTTGGTTTTGTAGATCTTAAAAAAGCCTTTGATGTATGGCATAAAGGGTTTTATTATAAAATGCTGAAAAACAATATCAATGGTAAATTATATAATGTAATTAAAAATATGTATGAAGATGTCAACTATGACATAAAACTAAATAATGGTATTACCGAACAGTTTAAATCACTCAGAGGTGTCAGACAAGGTTGTAACATTAGCCCCATATTGTTCAATCTTTTCTTAAATGATTTCCCAGATAAATTGGATGAGACATGTCAGCCTGTTAAAATTGGAAAATCGTCAATAAGTAGCCTACTTTATGCAGATGACTTAGTATTACTCTCTGAAACAGAGGAAGGGTTACAAAATTGTTTTACTAAGCTACATTCCTATTGCACTGATTGGAATTTGGAAGTAAACACTTCCAAAACCAAAGTAATCGTCTTTAACAAAAATGGCAGGTTGCTCAATCATAAATACAATTTTTATTATAATAATATAGAAATTGATATTGTGAGTAGTTATAAATATTTAGGTATGGAGTTTAAGCCAAATGGAAAGTTTGATTTGGCAAAAGAAAATTTATATAAAAAGGCAGTCAAAGCATTTTCTTTATTAAAAAATCTCTTAGTGGGTCTACCAAAATTAATATAAAAACTTGGCTGAATGTCTTTGATCATGTTATTAGACCTATATTAACATATGGCTGTGAGATTTGGGGGATAGAAAAGTATACAGACAAAACAGTCATCGACAAAATTAACATAAAATTGTGCAAACTACTCCTCCAAGTTAACCAGTCTGCAACAAATTTGGCTGTAAGAGGAGAGCTGGGTAGACATCCACTGTCAGTATTTATTAATAAAATGATTATAAAATACTGGCATAGATCATGCACTGTGAAAGAAAACACTCTAATTCACGAGGCAATGTCTTACAATATCGACAACAAAACAAAGTGGGCAACAACAATCAGTCAAATAACTGGTGTTGATAATATTAATGATTAATGAAGGGAGTTTTAGAAAAAATAGAAGATGATTATTCAAAAAAGTGGAAGAGTGACATTAATTTAGAAAAATCTGATTCAGGAGAGCTCAACAAACTTCGCACCTACAGGAAGTTTAAAACAAACTTCAAAATGGAAAAGTATTTGATGGATGTGAATAATTCAAATATAGAAAATATATTTGTAAATTAAGAATTAGTGACCATCAGCTTATGATTGAGAAAGGAAGGTATACTAGACCAAAAACCAAACTGGAACACAGAATCTACACAAGATGTGACAATGACTCAGTTGAGGATGAGTACCATTACATTATGGACTGCCCACAGCACAATAAAATGAGGCAGATACTTTTTACAGACTTACATAAGGATAATCCTAATTTTACTTCAATGGATCATCCCGATAAATTTATTTACATTATGACAAACTGCCACATTAAGCTTGGTATGTTTATAATGCAAACAGGTGTGTATTAATAAAATACCTGATTCTGCACTACCTTGTAATTGCCTTTTAATTAATCTGTTATTGTAATTTTTTGATTATCCTTTTTACTTTTTTTTTATTTCACTTGACTATGTTCATCTTCTATAGAAAGAATAATGTCAATAAAGTTATCTTATCTTATCTGTAAACAAACGTATTTAAACGCGCTGTGTACGTTGCTGTGAGTCCCATATCGAACAGGACGGGACGTGATTCCTATCGCATATTAAATTTGTTATATATAATTAACTATAGTGAAACGATAAAATGTCATCACATTAAAATTTCAGTTAATTTCAAAATTAAAGCGCGGTAGTCGTCGCACAGCGCGTGTTCGAATTTCGTGTAAATAAACAATGTATTTTACACGCGTTGTATACGTCGCTATGAGTCCCATATCGAACAGGACGCGGCACGACGACTACCGCCCTTTAAAAGGCGGATGTCGTCGCGCAGAACGTGTTCGATTTTCATGAGGACAAACATTGTATTTCACATGCGTTATATCACAGGGAGCCCAGGAACTATAATCAACTGTAATACGCAGTCTCTATGAGCGGGGGGGGGGGGTATCGACTGGTATCCAGTGTAAGAAATAGAAATAGTCTATTTCTTACACAAGATACCAGCCGATACCCCCCCCCCCCCGCTCATAGAGACTGCGTATTACAGTTGATTATAGTTCCTGGGCTCCCTGTGGTTATATGCGTCTTTATGAATCCCATATCGAACAGGATGCGGCGCAACGACCACCGCCCTTTGGGGGAAAATGTGGTACTTCTTTATCATCGTGGTCGTCGCTTTCGTGGTCCATACATTCGACAACCACCACGATGACTGGCCGGCACACCTCCCATACTCACGGTTCTTGGGCTACGCCCACCAGGAACTCACTGGACTTTGAGGAATCCACCATGTTTGAAAGCAGTTGGCACTTGGCGACTTCCTTGAATGTCACAGAAACGCAGATAATTCAAATATTGCAACGACTGACGTGTGTGACATCAATCTCCGTCGAACAGCCTCTGAAATAACAACAACAAACAACACAATGATTTGGAGAACTGAAACCATTACATGAATTACAGCTCCGTTTTTTAGTTTTAATGTTTTTAAAGGGCGGTGGTCGTCGCGCAGCGTGTGATCGAATTTCATGTAAACAAACAATATATTTTACGAGACCCATATCGAACAGGACGCGGCGCGACTACCACCAACCTTTTAGATATATCATTGAGAGATCGGAACACATCCAAAAACGTGAAATCTCTTCTTCATTTTAAAATTTCAACATCCAATCGATGGATTTGATAGAAAAAGTCCGACACTAAATTGATATTAAACCAGATCTAAATTGCTGGCAGGATATATTTTCTGTTGCGTCAAGTGTCCTATGAACATGGTGGAGTAATGGCACGTAATTTAGGTTCTTGAAAAAGGAAATTATGTTTTCTGAAACACATTTTCAACTGAAAAGTTCCATCAAGTTGATAGTGCGTCATCACGTGACGCAACTGAGAACTCTTAAAATGTTATGTCAACGATTCATAAATTCCTGCTTATGCCATTTATCTATGAACCCGGGAGGGGCGCCCCGCAATATGATTAAAATAAGATCCTGGTTTGGGCTTTATTTTTTCTCATTGTTTAAAATATGTTACTAATTATTTATTTTCATCATACACTTTTTTTTTACTTCATTTTATTTTATTTTTTTAGAAGTTTTGGTAATCGCGAAAGCCCACAAAATAAGATGTACGTAATAACAATAAAAACAATAATAAAAATATATAGTAAAAATAAAATAAAATATATAATACACCAGATTTTAATCAAAATAAGGTGCTCCGCAGCCCGTTGAAAACTGGATTCAAAAAGACCGACGTTGCGGGCGCTTTTTGACTAGAAAAAAAATGCGTTTTTCGCCGAAGAAAAGTGTCTAAGGTTTGCTATCAGGTCTCCAGCCAGCGAATTGACGTTCATGAGAAAGTATGTGAAATGAAGTAAAATACACTTAGATACCTCGTTATCGACTATATACTTTGTACAACCTTATTTTTGAAACCGTCGAGAAATGCTCAAAACCCAATGACTCTAACCATGGATGTACTAGACGTCTCTAGTACGTCCATGCTCTAACTATGTTAACTAACAAATTTATTATACGGGTAATTAAAGGGGCGGTAGTCCTCGTGACGCGCATGTGCGGCATTAGTGTTGATAAACATTGATTTCCCCCACAATCCAATGCGCTCTGCTAGTGGAAATCACATGTACGAGTTTTGACCTGGGCGTTGCGTGAACTAATTACCGCCGGTGACCCTTCGAAACCTTCCAATCACTAATTTAGAAATTACCTAATTAAAGCTTGGTAACGTATCAGTTTCTACTCGTTGTTCTGAGCAACATTCAAAGTCGCCATCTTCGCTCATATATGAGACCCATATCTAGCGCATGCGTGGCGCGACGACCACCGCCTTTTAATGCTGCTGTATTATTGGAGCGTTTCGCCGAGCGTGTTCTCGTCATGTACCGATTTTCCATCACTAGGTGGCAGCATCGTTCGCAATACAACCTGGGACACAAAAGGTGGTGAAGTCTCCTGGTACGCATGACTAAAATATTCAAATTCATTAAATGATTTTACTCCACTGCTCATATGATATCTAACAAAGTCAATCAAAGTGACTATAAAAATGTCATAATAAACTTGATAGGATTAAGCAATCTGACTTGTATGGCGTGAATTTTATTTTATTTTTACTAGATATTTTTTATTATTTTGTAATTGTTTTTATTATTATTACCGTGATACATTTTATTTTGTATTACTTTAACTATTGTGGGTTTCTTGGTTATCAAAACTCTTAAACAATAGCAAGCAAATAAATGATAAATTAAAATAAAGTAAAAAAGTAAAACAAACAAACAAACCCAAACGACGATCATATTCTTAATCAGATTGAGGATACAAATCCATGTGAACAGTGGCCCAGTTTCTAGTGTAAATTCTTGTTTTGCGATATCAATTTGAAAACTAGAGAATGAAAGAAAATTGTACATATCATTTTTTTTTCACATTACGACAAAGAAAAAATAATGTGTTCCCAATTTCTCCATGTTTTTACATTATATAGTCATTGTGCACATTCTTCCTATTACAGTTAATTATTCCCCAAATCCTTCAAACAATCCTTTTTAATAACATTCAACCAGAGAGTAACTCCATATCCTAACCAATACACGTTGGTTCATTGACCCTAAATGAGAGATCCGTGTTTGTTGTCATGACGACTTGGATTCTGATGAAATGTTTTGATACGAATCCCGTCGCACAGTGGTAGATACATGAACATTCAAATGACTCGTAAATGCAATGACTTTTTCGTCAAGCAGCGCCCTCTAGCTACACAGGAATTATGTGACATGGAAATGGCGTAGAGGGACATGAAATGGAATTTAATTTACAACTGACTGTTCTTGGCTGAGTAGCTGTCCTTTCTGATTCCCCAGTATAAGGCCTCCGAAGTATGATTTATATACATACTATTAATTCCAGCCCCCCTAAAAATGTTTCCGGGAATACCTTTCAGAAATAAAGGCCGTCTCTTAATGCTATGTTTTCCCCATGAAAATTGTTCCGTCTTGGTTATTTCGTACTCTACACGAAGCCAGATTATACTTTCACTATGTAATTATGTTTCACCCGGAACCATTGAAAACAATTTGAAAGTATAATGACTGTAGACAGGAAACTGTCAAAGCCAATTATATGTGATCATAAGACGGCATTTGTAGTCAGGGTTATCTCGTTGAGTCAATCTGATGAAAGCGATATTGCACCCAATGACGTCATGCGGGGAGCGCGTTAAGTCATGCGCGAAGAACCAATCAACAAATCGTATAATGTAGTTGGCACGAGGCTTCCATGGACATATTGGATATGGACCCATGGCGACCGCCTGTGTTGCGTGACAGACTCGGACGCGGATTCTGTTTTTAAATTAGAAACACAGAGCTTAGGACCGGCCCAGTCGTGACAATTGTATTGATTTATATGACAACTGCTTTTACGAATGAAACTGTAAAATATCTGGTCCTGACGCAAAAATACCTCGTGTTAATTTCGCGTCTGACCTAGATTTTTTTTAAAAGAAGAAATTTAAAAAGAAAGAATAGAAAACGCATCTACTGTTCTTGATATTATGTATGATATGTTGTACACTGATTGATGCGTTAGTGACAAGCGATGAATTAGGTGAAAGAGTTTTGTTTTAACATTATTGAAATATATTGATTTACATTCTAGACCAATTGTATGATATTCAAATTCAACGTCAGTTCATGCCGTGATCCATATATCACGTTATTCAATACTGATTTGCATAAATTTGCCTTTCATCCAATCACAGTGATACATTTGCGACGAACAAGTATAATATATATACTATTCGATAATAAATAATGGGCACTATTTTTCCACCTGCAGAGGTTACATACCTTGGTCACATAAATCAACGTATTAAAGACTAGATACACTATTTGATAGCCAATGCCAAGACACGTGACTCGCTCCGCCCGCGCTCATGATCTCGGCGGCCATGATTTACGTCTAAGGTCCATTAACTATTATTGGTTTTGCATCATATCCGGTTTCAGCTTGAGACTAAAACGAAGTAGAGTCCGGGGAATTAATATTGGTGTCAAGTTTAATGGAGTGTTATACTGAGCGTGTGTACGTGTTCGACTGAGTCAATATAATTTCAGTTTGTTTTAGCAGAGTTGTTTGCATTTTGAGGCATTTTTCATCTCTGTAACTGACATAGTGCTACGATTATACTATCGCTTTCTTGCGATTAAACGTGTGAAATAGTGCTATTTTCGAATCCAGGTTTCAAAATTTAGCAAATCGTCTATTTTGAAGGTGTCAGATGTTGCCACTGAAAATATACTTCTCGTACGGCAGCATTTGACGCGTTTAGAAACCGCGAGAAGGCCATCAAAAAGTCCACCTCTTCAAAATGGGTTGGTTTTCGCTAAAATTCCATTCACATATTTAGGGGTTGGTTTTTCTGATATCATGTTAAATAAAACAGTTTAAAAACAAAGAGTTGTATCTTTTTGTTTCTCTTCAAAATGAAAAGAATAATTGTAGTATGAAGCATTTTTATATTATTGTTAAAACAATAATTGAGCTACTATCCTTCAAAATAATCTACAGATATCTATATCCCTCAAGTAATGTGATTGGCCGACTGTTTTTCAACAAATTATGAAGTTTATTTAAAGTAGGGGCCATAGCATGTGGTTGTTTACAAACAAACTTTTACCCGTGAGCTTTTGCGTTTTTTAGGATACGTTGTTTTCATTGCTTAGGATTCAATTCCCGCGCATGCGCAGGTGACAGACCTCCCCGTTTTGAATATTCATAAATTAATAACCAAAAACTACTAGTACATCCAGGGGTAATCCAAAATGAGCATATTAACGCGAGAGGGTCGTCACCTGCGCACGCCCGGGAATTGAGTCCCAAGCGATGATAACAACGCACGCTAAGAACACAAAGGCTCATGGGTCGACGTTTGTTCGTAAACAATGATACGCTTTGGCCACGAGACGCATGCGTAGGTGACGACTCCCGCTTTAAAATAAAAAAATAGTTCAACAAAATACGTATGCCATGATTAGTATAAAACATGCAGACCCACCTATAAAAGCTGTTTAGTTGTAAGAACCTTATCGACTCTTTCTATTACGCATATCAATGGGTAAACCTGTTTACTGATCTATGGAATGAGGATAGCGGTCACCTCACGTTGATTCGTTTGTCGTTGCTACAAGGGTACTTAGTAATTTGTGCGGTAGTTGTCGCGCCACGCATGCGCGAGATATATTGATCTTAAGTAAACAAAGATGACGACTTTGACTGTTGCGCAACTGTTGTAATATGTATTACTAGTCTGAGCGCAGATCAACGAGTACAAACTGGGACGTTACAATGCTTTAATTAGGTATTTGTTTAGATGATTGGAAGGTTGCGAAGAAGTCACCGATGGTAATTAGTGCAAGTCGCGCCCAGGTCAAACCTTATATTTGTGATTCCATTAGAAGAGCGCATTTGATTGTGGGAACATCAATGTTTATCAACACAAACGTCGCACATGCGCAGCACAGCGACCATCGCCCTTTAAACGAGAGACCTTTGTAAGTTGGCAGAATACACGCGCACTATCGGTAGAACGGAGTGTCAGTTTCTCACACTTCTCGCCAATACAAACTCTCGCTGCCTATTCTCACCAATAAAGTCGGTGATTTGTATTTTTGCCAAAAAGATTTTATATTCTCGCCAATTAAGCTGCGGGAATGACAGGATTTCTCGTTCGAGTATTTTCGTTCTAGTCTCACATTTTGTTTACAAGTAGTGCATGTTTTCCCCGACGTTTCTCCGGTGAGAATGACGCCGACTACTGGAGTCGAATTCGCATTCTCCCAGGTGCTGAACGGACAGGCTAATCCACGAATCGTACCTGAAACTCATATCATTATCATGGTATACTAATTCGATTATAGTGATTTAGCTGCTAGTGGCTTGGAAACAACCTGAATTGCGATATGCGAATTCTGGCTTATTCCCGAGAAAACTGCAGGCATTTAAAATGGTCGGGAAATTAAAATTTCATGAACACAGTTTCTTTTACATGTGTTTGAATAACATTTCAGTGAGCGCTCACGTAATTGCGCGTGATGTACAAGAGCTGCGGGTGACACCATGCTCACCAAGTGCTACCTTGGCAACGAATTATCGTAATGCAATCACGCGCTGATATTAAGCGTGCACCCAATTAGATGAGTTCATTTGAATACCTAATTAACAACAATCGTACTGTCGTTGCTACGCAGCATCATGTTTTCAAACTCGAGGCCCCGAGGAATAGACGTGTTTAATTCTAAATAAAATATTCATAGTATGACACTCGCGGATAATACTCGGTTTCGCCCCAATGCAGTACTGTAACAGTTCATTGACACTACGCTCTAATTGCAGTTGGTATGCTGAGCCAAAGAGTTAAAATATACTTGGCTGATCGATACTCTGTATATTATGATTGATTGTTTTCAATTCTGTATTTATAATGTATATGTATTATTTATATATATATATATATATATATATATATATATATATATATATATATATATATATATATATATATATATATATATATATATATATATATATATATATATATATATATATATATATATATATATATATATATATATATATATATATATATATAAATAAATAAACAATTTCCACCATTTTGAAAATGAAATAACAACGGAATTTGTTCCTTTCGCTGATCGTCTCAGTTACTAACGTCACGCAAGCAGCAATCCTGTGTCTTAAGATATGACGTCAGCAGCAGATCGAAAAACACTGTTCCCCAGATATTAATATGACTCGATCAATATGATTATAATAATTTGAGAGAAAAGCATGCAGGGTTAATGTAGGGTTAGAAATATCACATCGTGGGTATAACTGAAACATCTAGAAAGCAACGTAACAGAGAGTCTGTTTAACGTGTGAATCCACTCTCTCCGCAGATGTTAATATGACGTCATCAGGACAAAACGATTTGAGTCATTTTCGTTGAGTAGGCATTGTTCCAAATTAACCCTGCTGTTGTCATTGCGTTATTTTTAGAGATCAGTGCATGCATTAATACCGTGAATGCGTACCAAAGGACACGTTAATAATATTTGCATGGCCGCGATATTTACAATTCCCCAATCATCAACTAATATCTATCTACTCAACATGGAGACGACACACCGACGAACGGATTTCTCGTGACGCTGTAGATGCTCTAGTTGATTTCAAGAACGTGTATTGATATATACTTACCGCTACCTCGATGCCGAATCAGGTCGCTAAAGCACTGTCTCGCACCATCTCCAGTGCACACACAAATGTACTTTCTACGGCGCGTCGTGATTTTGAAAAATTCGCCTTGCGATGTCGACAGAAATACCGACTGCCTGACAAAGAAATTGTGGAGAAGCGAAGAACAGAATTGTATTATGTGTCCGAAGATCTAGCTTTGCGCATGCGTCGAAGGTTCGCCCGTCTGTCGTTGTAGTTCACACCGAGTACTGTATACAGGAGCGAATTACTAAAAGACAATAGATAGATGAATCGTCGCATACTCGCGAAACATTGCTAAATGAAATCGCTTAATGATTTAATTCTGAGCGTTTATTGCAAGATACCTTATGTACACATGCTATGTGTACAGCATTTTTGAAAGCTGTCGCACGTGGCGCTATTTCAGAGATAAGCACTAAATTACCACACTCATTTATACCCGCGTGATTTATACCGTAACAACCAATACAAAGATGTCCGTATAATTGAAATGTTGCATTTACTAGTAAGAATATGTGTATATAAATCTGAATACGACCTAGCGCCGTCAGAGTAGAAAACTGTTAGTAGTTCAGACAAACGGTGGTTTACGCCATACTATGGCACATACACATGTGTTTGCTATTTTGTATGTATCTAACACTATATTGTATTTTAAAAATCCAGATCCTGAACAGGATATGATTTCAGTAATGGCATTATTATTATTACACGAAAAACAATTCGTCTGACATTCTTGCTTTTGTACTTTACACGCCTTGTCTACGTTACATGGGACGAATATCGACCACAACGCGACGAGAAGCGGCGACCGTGTCGCTATAACGTTAGCAAAGGAGACCACGCTAAAGAAAGGGGGAAGCACTATACAAATGTTCACCCCGACAGTTTTAGCGACCCGAAGAGCTCATTGTAAACCTCGGACAATAAATATTAGTTGCCTGAGCGTAAAGCAAGGCAAAGCTTGATAACCTCTCAGCTCTCCTCTCTTTGTTTATACAGAGGTGGCGGCACGAAATGTTGCATGGGGGGGGGGGGGTCAAGATCTGCTCATCTGCCTCATCGACCTTACTAACGACCTCTGTACCGACCCCGTGCCGCCGCCACTGTTATATGAGACCCATATCTCGCGCATGCGTTACGGTTACACGACGACCACCGTCTGATTGACAGCCAGCCGTACAACCCGTGACCACCCCGTTATACAGTGCACACATTGATATCGTATTTCCCAGTCTTGCACCTAACTCAACATAACACTGACTCAGAGACTTTTGTTTTCATAAAATAAAATGCCTCGAACGATTTATATTATATGTCAAGTTTACTGTCAATCTTTTCCACTAAGGGGTGACCCAACAGAAACTCTGGGGGTATGGCAGAACAACTATTATGCTGGATTTTTTTTTTTCAATTTTGCCATTGCTCCCAGAGTTTTTTAATGGTCAACCCCTGAACTAGTATGTAGCTTCACGTGCCAGTTTACTGAAACTGAAAACGACTACGATTGGTTCGGTGGCACACCACTTGGTTTCCACTGAGTATGATACTTAACAGGTATGGTTGATATATTTTCAAGCATGCCAAGTTTATAAGCTATACAGGCATATAAATTTAGGCAAATTTTAATATAATTTCAGCTAACTTATGTACGCTGGTATTAAAGCGGGAGGGTCGTCACCTGCGCACGCGCGGGAATTGAGTCCCAAGCGACGATAACAACACTCACCAAAAACGCAAAGGCTCATGGGCAGACGCTTGTTTGTAAACAATGACACGCTATGGCCATCTGACGCATGCGCAGGTGACGACTCCCCCGCTTTTAAACGTGATGGCGAACGAGAATTGAACGCTATTTGTGGGGGAATACAAGTCTCGCGGCTCCTTCGTTCTTGGCGAGATCTCGGCAGTCCTTTGCGCTTATAAGTTGTATTGGCTACATTTGTCGAGTTTGGAAGATATTTCTTTATTCGTACAAAAAAAAGTTGATTAAAACAAAAACGTTGTTCATTTTTGCATTCATGAAGATTTATTTTATGTTCATCAACCCTAAATTACATGACATTACCCCATTGGTCTAGTGACATCACTTTTTGAACTGGTAATATACGGTTAAAATAGAGGATAAGATAGTTTGTTGTGCGCGCTGTCAACGCACCATGGTCGGCGCCGTACACTTAGGAAGCGCGCGAAAATAGAAAGCGTTTTCACCGAGATGAGACAGGGCGGCAAATAACAAAACACGGGGACAGTGTTGATAACACACATGTTACATTAGTCACCAGACCAACGTCGCACATAAAACTGACCCGCCATCTAATCCTCTGTGCACAACATGTTTATCGGTGAAGCACTTTTTCGAGTGACATAAAGACAAATATATCACCTAACATCTTTGAACACTGTAATCACAAACACTGACACAAATTATCACCATACACAACTATAAATGTGAACGTCGGGAAGCTGTATCTTTTAGTTTATAAAATAATTGTAAATACAGATCTCCAGCTTCCATTCAAATATCCAATAGCGATTGCCTTTATTAAAAGGAGGCCAACATTGTCAACGCCCATGATGCGCGCGCATGATTCTAGTGGCATACTA
This sequence comes from Saccoglossus kowalevskii, assembly GCF_978046115.1. Classification (NCBI taxonomy): domain Eukaryota; kingdom Metazoa; phylum Hemichordata; class Enteropneusta; family Harrimaniidae; genus Saccoglossus; species Saccoglossus kowalevskii. The sequence goes on along the minus strand of NC_140656.1, from coordinate 17,572,041 downwards.
GCAACTTCGATCGTCCACTTATTCATAATGAAGCGCTTGCTGATTGGATGACCTAACTCAGCAGTGTGATATTTAAAGTACAATACTTCGACTCAGAGTGTGAAAGCCGCATTCGGGAAAAACACACAACAGAACAAAAAACTGAAATATACTAAATTGCGAATCGTGAAATGGGTCGGTCTAAAGACTAGTAAAACTACATGCGTACTACTTTGCATAATCCAAGCTTTAATGAATGACGTCATCGTTCGTTATCAGCACAGACTGTCACAAAACTTCATAGCGTGAAAGAAAACGGCCAAAAAACAAAGTTTGTCACAGATATAAATGTCGGTTCATGATTTTTCTCGAAAACAACTTTCAAAGCATTTCATTTACAATTAGCCCATGTAAATTTTGCTGCTAAAACGGGAGTTAACGTTGATTGAAGTTTGAAATCATAAAAGTGCCGATTTCTCGGTGTTCGGTTTCTGGCAATTACCGTTGACCTAATTTTAAATGGCGTTTCAGTGAATAGCTCTACGATGTCGCCTTTTAGCTTTTCTTACTCTTGGATATGTTGGCTTCATATCCGTATTTACATATTTGCAAAATTCTATTGCGTTTTTTCACAAACCTCGCGCAAACCACCGGTATACTCTAACTTTAACACCAAAAAACGTGCTTGAAATTTGTGATTTTCGGAAAGAAAAAAAAAACTTAATGCAAAAAATAGAAATACAGATTTAAACTTCATGACTTTTGCTTCAAAACAGTGTAAAGTTTTTGATCGCATGAATAACTGTAGAGATGACAATTACAATTTTATTCACGTAAGTTAAATTATCAGCCCCGCTGATCTTCAGAATCACGTGACGCTAAAACAAACACAATGTTCACAAAATACTAATAATAGGACAATACAAATCAAGAGCTTTCTAAACATATATAGATTGTATGGTTTCTTGTAAAATTTATTCCGATTATAGGTGTTTACATTTTTCAGGCAAAAAAACTATCCTGCTACCTTAAATAAAGTTGTATTTGGCATTCGTAGTCAGAGTGCTAGCATTTTAAATGTCAAATAACAGACGCACGCTCTATTCAGAAAAGCTGGACCGTCATTTACTATGCTAGATTAAATCAAATCATTTGATTGCAAAATGGCCGAACTAACTCAAAGAATTCATGTTTTACTGCGACTACGCTTGTTTGCAGTATTGTTCATAAAAGACATGGTTGAAACCCTTGTTTATCTAATAACAAGTAATTTACGCATAGAACATATGTATTTCTTTCTCGGTCATATAGAATTTCATTTGTTTTAACCATATGACGTCATAGGACATTGTTCACATGCGACAGTGTAAGTTGTTTAAAAGATAAACTAGGCAACAATTGTATTTTAGTAAAAGTTGCTTGCTGTATTTGAAAGTTTGAATTTCTGCGTTGTATAGTTTCTTTGTCATTTGGCATGCAGATATTATAAAGATATTCATCAGAGACGTTATCATCAGTTATACTACAGTAACAGTTTCTAATTTGAAGACATCCACTTCTCCACTACGTCAGCCATCCAGAATATCAAATTTGGATCTCTTGTAGCTTCAACCATTCTGCTTCCAATCATTGATATTTTCCCGTCTTTTACGATGAAAACATCTTCTAGGTAACAGTCATAGGTTCCAGCAAATGTATGTTTCATATCATCGCTGACGACGCGGATCTGTGGAGATTAATTGAATTACATAATGAAAGGTTATTATGAATGACACAAATTATGTTAATCCAGCTGGGTTTTTCTCGACCATGTATCAGTCTATTGTATACGCGCGGATTTCAACCAAAAACTAATCAGGTCTGTACAATATCCCAGAGCATATACGTAGGTACCATGTTTCATTGGTTGTCAATGATAAAATTCGGTTGGAAATAAAATAAAATAAATACAATAATTCAATTTACCTTATCAGCACAATCAATGTCCGTAGTAGCGATGTCTTCGGTTTCTGTATTGATAGCATCCACCAATAGCTTTGCAGCGTCTATCTTCTCAACAATGGTTTTGTGCTGAGGTGTTGTACTTTGGTTTTCACCTAAAGTTATCCCGTCTGATGGGTGAGCCTCTAGCTGGTACACAATCATAAACTCTGCCTTCTCCTTATAAGTATCATAAAGCGACGCGAGTCGACCCTGCTGAACAAACAGCTTTACAAATTGTTCAAAAATTAATTAGTATAAATAGAAGTTGAAATGAAATTACAAAACTGGAATACATATATAAATGAGGACACATTAGTTGTAGAATATATATTCAATAACAAAATCTTGAATATATGTCCAAGGGTCGATGCAGTACTTTTTGAACAATCAGGAATTGGCCAATCAGCAAAGAAACTTTTGGTTGAAATTTATCACAATCAAAACAGATTTTTCAGTAGCAGATATGAAATATACCACACGAATTGCATTGTTTGCTTTATTGCCTCTTAAAATAGAATTCAAATTTTATCAAATTTTGATTGGTACATTTAATTATGACAAAATATGAACGAATTTGTAATTGTGTGGTTGTCAATATTTATTCGCACTGGAATAAAAGTCGGCGTGATCGTGTTCACTTAGTATGTGTTTGTTTCTCGTCGACTACCTACCGACAAGAAGGGTCAGCTCCAAGATGAGGAAAATATTACCAGTGGTTTTGTTTTTTGTATGTTGCATTCTGAAATGAGACTATACTTTTGCTCATCATCCAGCGAATGCACTTGAACATCTGGGGCCTCATCACCAACGTTCAGTGGAGGCTTTGAGTGTGACCATCCTTTTACTGCAAATTGGTCCATGATCTGAGGGCACATATTTACATAATGTTACTTTATCACTACAGTATGCTAATTTAGCAAATGTTTAAAGCGGGAGGGTCGTCACCTGCGCACGCGCGGGAATTGAGTCCCAAGCGAGGATGACAACACGGCGATATGAACGCATAGGCTCATGGTAGACGCTTGTTTGTAAACAGTAACACGCTATGGCCATCTGACGCATGCGCAGGTGACGACTCCCACGCTTTAATACTAATTATTTTTTGTATGATGTAGAATGTTCGGAGACTGACAGCCATATGGCATTGGGTGTGTGTGAACTGTTGCAACCTGTATAGACAATTTTCCCGGAAGTCGGAGACACGGCGTTTCTCATGCGCGCGCATGTCGTTTTGGGGTACAACGTAAACTTGCATGCGTGATATTATGCTTCTTGATGCTCCAATCGTTGTCACAAAAATAAAATTCTCTTCTATCGACTATCAACAAACTCACATGTTTATATTTTCAGCTATGACAAAACAGGGTACAGTCTCGCTACTTCCGGGAAAGTGGTCTATGTCTGTTTATAGAAATGGGCGACGTGATTTCTTCACAAGCGGGGATGAGCGACCAGGCAATGGGGAAACATGTCACGTGATGGAACAAGAAATACATGTTAGAAATGAATATAAATGAGTGAGGCTACAATTTTGGAATTATTGAACGAGTGGTGTAATTTTCGAGCCCTTAAATAATTACACGAATTTAAAACATATGATATTGCAAGTCGCCATTTGATATAATATTTATCAAAATATTTTATTTTTGCAGCTTTCATAAGTTTGACGTCATTACGTAATATGTTTACTTCTGAATATGGTATAATTACACTTTCTGTATTTTAAACTTTCAGCTCGAATTAAAAAATAGAAAAAAATATTTTATATATAAAATACACATAAGCGGTACCAAACTGGTAATTAGAACAGAAATATGAAAAATAACTGAACAAATGGAGGATGGGCGGACATATAACACAATCAGAGAATGTACAATGTTTATTACATACCTCTTGATCAGAGTTATATTTACGCATTATTTTTCGCATTATTGGATCCGCTGATTGACTGAACTTGACGTTATAGTACACAAATGCCTTTTCCCAAGCTCCCATATATGGTCTTATAAAAGTTGTATCATGTTTCATGAGTTTGTCGCTGATTTCTTGGGTATCGTCGGCCAGATATTCTTTCATCTTGACAACTAGTTTCAATACAAGGTCGCGATCATTTAATACAGCTTCGGCTTGTTGCTGCGTTGGTCCCATGGTTGTACCTACGGAAAAAGGCATTGTTATGGTCAGTGTTAACATGGAGAATAAAAAAAATTACATTTACAGGGATAAATATTCTCGTTGTATGGAAGAATAAAATGTGCCTTCTAACTTTTGTTTCTTTGTGTCTATTTGTTTGGCCTATCTATTCACTATTTTAAATCGATATTATTATGTCATAATGTCCTGTATTTGGAAACTAGTATCTTTTCATCGTATCATGCCTTTGTATTGTTATTTGATTCACGCGTAAATTCACAGAACGCTGCCAGATGAGTGACGACAAAGACAACTTACGAACTCCTACACATAATTCCAAAAAACAAACAAACATAAATGTGATTAAAATCATTCTCGGCAAAAGAAGGTCACAACTACAAGACATCTCGGGAACATTTACTAAATTTACGAATCAAACAATTTGCCCGAGCAAAGAGTCTGCATAACTGTTTTTTTTTACAGCATCACTATCAACGCCACCTTGAACGAAAGAATAACCTACGTAGCGGTACTCGTACATGGACCTGACAGACTGAGAGACTCGGTCATTAAGGGGAACAATAGGTACACATTGAATGTTGCATTTGGTAGGTTAAATATATCATGAGTAGCTGAATATTGTTGACATGAATCAAGTAACAGGTTCAAACCCTTGATTGAGGGAGCAATTAAAAGACGGTGGCCGTCGCGCAGCGCCGCGTGTGTTCGAATTTCATGTAAATACGCGTTGGTATGCGTCGCTATGGGCCCATATCAAACACACGTGCTACGATTATCAACATATAATGAATTGTTGGTAAACATATTTTTGAACTTATATGTCGGATATCTTCATGAAATTAACACTTAAACTATCAACACAAAGATAACAAAGTAATGGGTAAAATCATGGAAGGTACTAACGTTAGTACCTTCCATGGTAAAATATACCTTCCCCTGCCTAACTCCATTAGTCGATCCAAATGCATTAGAGGTCATCGACCCGCATATAATAAAATATACTAAAACTAATCTTACGACTTGTCATTCATAGTAGAATCTGACCAACTCGACATCTCCACTGATACTTGAGACAGGAAGATGATCAGTAAAACATTACGATTTAAGAGAGACAAGATAAAATAAGTTTTGTCCTGCCCGCCGCCTAAACAATTGTCATCTAACTGTAAGGCCGTCGCTGATTGGTTGCTGAGCTGGAATGACAATTTTTGGTTTCAAATACCCCAGGAAAGTGTTCTATGATCTTCGTGCGATTGGGTGTTCGTATTTAGGGGATTTTTCCACACAAAAACGACGAATTCGGCCGAATTTTGTTATCGGTTTGCTTAATCGTAATTCTATGAAAGATTGGCATTTTTGTCCTAATTTGTAGGAATCAGAAAAATGCGTTTTACAACTTGTCTCTTATTTAGTTTTATGCCGCATTCAAGATGGCGGCCCCCATATAGTAAATATCGCATTTATTTTATTATCATTTGTGCGCCAGTGACTGTGGATGCGACAGCGTACTGTCTGAGTGCATACTTTGAGGTATCTTCGTAACCTTACTATTATACATCTTTTCCTACAAAGGATACATCATGGGAATGCCGAAATCTAAAAAGTTTTAGGACAGAATCAGCGAACTTCTTTGTATAGAGTCTGGTCAAACCAAGGTGGCAGCCATGTTTTTTTTTAATTATAAGAGGACGCTTACGCGCGTAATTCGCATTTCCTAATATGGTAGGATGAAAATACCCCGTAAAATAACGCAAAATTACGGCACGCTGTAACTTATGGCGTTACGGTGACAGATGTATAATAATATATATTATGCTGTGATTATTTTTCAACTTTTTTCTCGGTGACATAGAATGAAAAGTCCGCATATTATTGATGTGAATCATAATACTGTTAAAATTCTAACTATTGACATAATTCAGCCAGTTTCCAGGAGTTTATGTTTTCTTCCAAAATTCATTGTATATATGTACAGTAGCATGCGCAGTGGTGCAACATTAGAATTTGGTTCGAAGTTCCTTAAATAGCGGCTGACATTGGTCCAACATTATTTGTAAGGAATTTAAACAATTATGAAAAAGAGTTCATGAAGAAAGTAAAAAAACAAAAACAACTTCCTTTTAAATTAATCGTGTTGGATCATGAAACAAAATCACATAACAGAGGCGGCGGAGGCACGACGTTTTGCATGGGGCGTGATCTGCTCACCATCTCCCACCTATCCCCCGTGACGCCGCTACTGGATCAGACTACACGCCAAAACAACTGACAATATGAACATCAATCTGATTTCTTATCGGTGTTTTAAAGTCTGATATAATGAAGGAAACGCCTTACAACAGTAAGTATGATAAGTTTCGTACCACGCAACATGTCGATAAGATACGTAGTACGATTGCGAGACAGATATCAACTACGGGGCACCTAAAACGCGTATCTGCGCGTACTAGTACGTTCGGAGGGCAAGGATATTCCCAAAAAAGCGTGTTCTTTCGATACTTTTGTTTTAATACGATAACTAAAATCCATTAACATAACAGTAACAGTTGAAAGACCACAATCTTGAGTTCGAAGTCCACCATTTGGACTAGTTGGATTGTGCTATTGATGATTTAATGACAGGAGTGTCAACACATCGACACTTTCAACTGATTCGTTTCACTTTAAAAGGTCTAATGACAAATGAATGAAAATGAAATTCGTTACAAATCTTACTATAATTTCGAATTACTTTTTATAATACTTATGGTAAACTATATTGGCCGCTCCAACGACTGAATGGTAGATTTTACTTTAAAGGGCGGGCGAGATATATGGGTCTCATATAAACAAAGATGGCGATTTTGACTGAGATTACCATACTTCAATTATTTTTTTATTGGTGTTTGGAAGGCATCGAAGGAGTCACTGGCGGTAATCAGTGCAAATGGCGGCCAGGGAAAAACTCGTATCCGTGATTTAACTAGAAAAGGGCACTGGATTATGAGAAAATCAATGTTTATCAACACAAATATCGCACATGCGCAGCGCGACGACCACCGCCCTTTAACATATACTTTGTAGGTGGTGCCGAAATATGTTGTCAGAGCAGCAGGAAAGAATAAAATGATAAGTGAGCTGTGACACAGTTGATTTTTACAGAATAGTGCTTCACTCCTTATCTTAGAGACAGCGTTGTCCATGACTTGAACTTCCTATTTGTACTGATGTGTTACATTGCTAGACCACAGTTCTTCCGTCACGTGTGGCTAGACCAGCTATCACGCGAAACCCAATAAAAACAATTCATTATAAAATAATGTACATGTACTAATACCCAATTAATTCTGTATTTATCAACATGAGGACAAATGACCCCTACGATCAATATTCAAAGTAGAAAAATTATGTAATGAACGGTTATCGATATGGGTGGCACTAAATATCCTGTACATCATCTTCAGTAATAACTCGCAAAGCGAAGCCCCATATCTTCAACAGAACGTAGCGTTTACAAATAAAGTGACCGATCGTCGCATAAAGCGCGGTAGTCGTCGCGCTGCGCATGTGCGACATTTGTGTTGATAAACATTGATTTTCCCACAATCCAATGCGCTCTTCAAATGGAAATCACAAGTATGAGGTTTGACCTGAGCGCGACTTGCACTGATTACCGCCGGTGACTCCTTGATACCTTCGAATAACATGAAAATTACCCAATTAAAGCTTGGAAACGTCTCAGTTCATACTCGTTGATCTGCGCAACAGTCAAAGTCGCCATCTTTGTTTATATGAGACCCATATATCTCGTACATGCACAGCACGACGACTACCGCGCTTTAATTAAACAGTTCAACAGAAACAGCGTAGAACTTTTTTTGATTTCGGCGCAATTATAAAAATACGAACGCTGTCACCATAAACAATTGTACGACATTGGTTCACTTCTGTATATGCCGCCGGCGGGCCAAATGCCCGGGTTAAATCTTCAAAACGCGTCAAGGTTTATAGTTGAACTGACGTTTCGAATTCATGACGTCTTTGGCAATGTGTATGATGTACCATTGACAAAAACCCAACAGCACACCTAAAACAATACGCATACCAACAACTATATCAAACCAAATACGCTAGAGAATTAAGGAACAGGCAACTGTAGGAAACATACAAAAATGAAATGGTGTTTCCTGCGACGTTTCTTGGTCTTATTTACGGAAGCGTCTGAACGCGCGCAACAAATCCGGATCAATAACAACAAAAAACTGTCGCCTATTTCACACAGTGGGAGCAAACTTACAGCAAATTGACCATGGGGAAAAAATAGCGCAAAACTAAGCGAACAAATAACATATTTTGCACAATTTTTCTGTCAGTCTCACGAAAATTTCCCTGTCAACAGTTACTTTAGCATCTAAGTCGTTCTTTAACGTGTTTTCGAAACTAAGATGTATAACTCGTTCAAATTCCACTAAACTATGTCCTACTGTTAACAGTGCGTTGCGTAGGCACGTTTTTGTTTTGAAAATCGTCCATCGAAAATAGTCATTAATATATTTTCACGGATTTTGAGTGAGTGATGCAACTTGTTGTGGAATATTCGAAAGTAATCTCGAAATTCTAAGAGGCGGCAGGCAGCAACATGTCCCTGTATCCTCTAGTGTCTTTGATAAAAACATTATCGCGATTTGAGACGTCTTCCACGCACCGACGGTTGATGAACACCAGATGAAAGTTTTTTTTTCCGCATTACGCCAGATTGAGTTCATTCAATGTACACACCGCATCGTAAATACTGGTTGGATCTTAAATATATTATAATCATTGGGACAATTAAACAAACAAAAGATATACAAGCGGAAATCATACCAAATTGTGTGCAAAACATGAAAAGATTCATGTCATCCACGATACACATGGATATGTTTGAAAAAAATGTTATAACGTACCTTATGAGTTGACTTGGTTGTCTGGACTACTACTCGTCAGTGTCCCACCTTTGCTTAAATCCGTGTTTTTTGACCACATATTTATACGGCCCCTTATCGACTCGTACTGTGAACTTCTTGTGACGTATTTATGTCAACGTAAAGGTACGTTGTGATATAGTCTCAAAAGTTTGACAGTGTGTATAAATAGAACAACAAAAATGTCAAACCCTCTCTCCCTAGAAACCTACATGTACATCTTCAAATTGCATGTTAATTTCAACGTTATTGTAGGGGACTTGATTGTCATGCCAAACTATACTATCCGTGTTTGAAATAAATTTGGTAACAACTATTTGAGTTATTTTAACTACAAGGAGAAGTTTTACGACGGACAGCAACCAACAATGGCATCATCATCATCATCATCATCATCAACAACAACATCGCCATCAACAACGGAGACAGATATTTAACTCTTATATAACTTGACCTTCACGTATGATGATACGGACAAGGTAAAAATAGCAAACAAAAACAAAACAATTATGGTACAAATACTAACGTAACTGTATTATAAGTTTTTTTGAATATAACGTAGCTACTGTATAGCAACATGGAGAATGTAAACCAATTGTGTTCGAGCATATAAGGTCATGACTAAATGAATACTGTAGAATACTTTATTTTAGCTGGAATTAATTTTCGCTGAAAAGACATTTTGGGTGTTTTGTATGGAATTTATTTTCACTGATTTTTGACGAGTTGAATGTAAAATATAGGAAAAAAGGTATATTTGCTAGATTTTATTTTCACCGAATCATTCCTTCAGCGAAAACAGCGAAAATTAATTCCAAGCGAAAATAAAGTATTCTAAAGTAGTTCACAGTATTTCATTACACAAGCTCGAAGTAAGAAAAGACACAGAAGATTCCATTATAAATAGGGGGTGTGTAGCACAAAAGATCATTTATATTTGATTGTATTTTCGTATATCCAATATAACAGTCTTCAATCAAAAAAATAACCGTATCTTATCACAGCATGGTACGAATAAAAAATGCTCAAAACAAAATCTTAAGACATTTTTGTGCAGGTGCATAAAGGCGGAATTACACAACCAAGGCGACCTTATCACATCCTGAACCAGATCAAGACAGGCCATTTGATTATGCCCATAATGATAATGGTCTCGTGCCCTAGTTCGTACTACGAACCATGCCAATAAGGCCACACCACAAAAAGTATTACGTCTATCGATTTTACCAAGTCTTATACATATATACATGTTTGTTTGTTTATTCAAATCCTTTATTTATTCACAAATTATCTTTAATATACACGCAACAGTGACTCTCAACTGGTTTCATGTATTATAGATATGTAGGTAATACTCCTACAGTATGTTAGTCATGTGAACACCCCTAACTCCTTTATAATAGATATCTGTGTAATTGGGTCGCAGTGCACTATATTATATACACAGCATATTATCTAAGTAGTGTGTCATTTACATAATTGTTAATTAGGCTGGTATATGGGTTATGTTGACTTACACTAGAATCGGCAGGTGTACGGATGGTACAGGTTGGTGGTGCCTGGCCTTAGATGTGTGCATACGTATTACGTATATGTAGTTGTTGACAACTCCTTAAACTCACTGGTACTAATTGATATCTAGGTTAAGTTGGCCTTTAATTAGAATCGGCAGGTGTACAGATGGTATATACAGATATGTACACATTTATTTGTGACTACTGACTACGGCAGTCAATGTTTATTAAAGAAGGCTGATGTTTTATTTCAAGAAATTACCAAAAGTATCACACATGTATGTTAATGTGTGTGTGTACGTGTTTATCCAAACGTACATGTGAAAGTAACAATCCTTTTAATGAATCAGGTGGATTCAACATACCACGGCGAAGTTTCGACCATCGACTTCTGTAATGCTGACTCAGCTATTTGCTATTATGCATGACAAGTTATCTCTGATATCTTATTCGTGGCATGAAAACTATCATGACACTACGGTGGCCCATGTATACAATTAGTCCGCTACATGAAAATCCGTCGGCTATTTGAAAATCGCTCTGCTACTTGAAAAAAAGTTGGTCAGCTACATGAAAATTGCTCCGCTATATGAAAATCGGCCGGCTACATGAAAATCTGTCGGCTACATGAAAATCGGTCAGCTATATGAAAATCGGTCGGCTACTTGAAAATTGCTCCGCTACATGAAAATCGGTCGGCTACTTGAAAATCGGTCGGCTACATGAAAATCGGTCGGCTGCATGAAAATCGGTCGGCTATATGAAAATCGGTCGGCTACATGAAAATCGGCCGGCTATATGAAAATCGCTCGGCTACATGAAAATCGGTCGGCTACATGAAAATCGGTCAGCTACATGAAAATCGGTCAGCTATATGAAAATCGGTCGGCTACATGAAAATCAGTCGGCTATATGAAAATCGGTCGGTTACATGAAAATCGGTCGGCTATATGAAAATCGGTCGGCTACATGAAAATCAGTCGGCTATATGAAAATCGGTCGGCTACATGAAAATCAGTCGGCTATATGAAAATCGGTCAGTTACATGAAAATCGGTCGGCTATATAAAAATCGGTCGGCTACATGAAAATCGGTCAGCTACATGAAAATCGGTCGGTTACATGAAAATCACGGTAACACAAATTATTAATTTAAAAAAAAAACAAGCGGGAAACTACATGCACCCCAATGAGCTAAAGATGATATATTTGTGTCTCGTATTGTTTAATTATTTTTAAATCTATATAACGGCATAGTATAAAACGCGTATGTATATTTACTAAAATCTTGCTACACGTGACGTATGGTGAAGAGTTTAAATTTAAATTTGCGAAGAAATACTACGCGTGATAATTTACGCATGTTTTGCAATAACTTGCATTATACTAGCATATATTTTTCGTTGTTATTGTAATTAACATTATTGTTGTTTAGGAGTTAAAATGGTATAGAAATCCATTTATGTATTATTATCACCACGTGTTCACGTGGTTTTGAATCGTCACCTGGTTTGTTTCTACTATTATAATACTACGTCGTACAACTTCATCTACCTAGTACTCAAATACCAATTTGATCTACGCATAAATCCGTTTTGGCAATTGAGATTCTGTCATCGTTTTCAATATCCAAAGTACATGATTAGTTTTTGTCCATTCTTGAGTATTACAAATCATTATTATAGTTCATATAGAAATATTTTATTTATATCACATAGTGTTTATTGGTAAATATTGCGTCATGTAACTACGACTCATCTCAATTGGGCGTGTTGTACCGGAGCACCGAGTTACTGACGTTATAGGACATATTTTTATAGCTCCATTGGTAAGGCTGTTTTAAACAAATCTATACCTCGTCATAGATCATTTGAAGGTGATCAAATTATGGTTGAGTATACCTCATTATAGACCAAACATCAGCCATGATATGTGCATGGGCTTTATGAGCGAGATTTTTTCTTAAATTTTAGAAATCATGTGTGCACGATATATTCACAACAATCATGATGGTAGTCCAAATTGTTGAAAATGTCCTCATAGCATGTAGGTAAGCTTTGTAAGTCGCGCCAAAATTGCAAACATTTCAATTATTTCAGATAACATATTGTTTGTTTGTGCAATTAGTTTGGTTGACCGTTATATCACCTCAGCTTTGACAATCATACCGATTTTTTAAATAAGTCATAAACATTAGTGTGCCCGATTTACAACCCGTAGTTGCGAATCATGTGATATGACGGTCGCCAGGGGGTATTTTCGTAAGCTGTAATCAATTGTTTTTATTTTTCGTAATAATGTAATTTAAATAAATAAAAAAAACGTAATTTCGTAGACATGAGCAAGGTGTAAAACGTAATCAGCTATCCTATTCTTCCGTAATTCGTACACAAATCTTATTTTTTGTAAGTGTATAAACCATTTTCTACATTAAATGTTGTAATTCGTACGAAATTACAAACTTGTAATTCCTCATTTGAAGCCCGGTGTCATGCGAAGAATTTTCCGTGCGCTAAAACTTCCGGGTGAGGTCGTTGCACAAGCGCAATGCAGTTCTTGAATTTTCTTCGCGGTGTAGTGGATTCTCGTAAATAATGTGCATTGTTCAATGAAAATAAACGTTCTGCTGTTGATGCATCGACGGCAGATGGCTAAGTTGTTACGTATATCTCGAATGTAGGTAGTTTCGGCCACACACATGTCTTATATCTTGTTGATTGAATCTATGCAGTTCTATATATTTAGTAATCCAAAATCTAAATAAATGTATATAACAGCAAAGACTGTGTTTGAAACTATTTCCGTAAAACTATCAGTAAATACAAATAGTACATTTATAAACAAAATACAACAACCTAGCGAGCATCTCTGCTTGTGTAAACATCAGATGTGTTATTTACTTAAGGATTATAAATGATTAATATTATTTTGCCTGGCGTTGTACATAATACGTGTTGCATTGTTTTTGTAATTCAACTATTCTATTGTTTTACTAAAATAAAATTTGAAAAAGTTTTCTCTTCTAGTTCCCTTTTATTGATGATTTTTGTAGTACGTTTTCAGATGTAACAGCTACAGGAAAATGGCCGTGCGTAGTGAGGTGATTGACCACAAAATTGAAGGCTGCCGGTGGCAGAGGCACTATTGCGTAAAGCGCAAAGGCCTCTGGGAAGGAGATTGGGTATACCATTGCTTGTGTATGCTTACGAAGTCGGGTAAACAACGTATTCATCTGTTTGTTAAATAAAATGAAGTCAACCAACCTGTATACTTGAAACATCATATTTGCATGTGTTGATTGTATTGGCATGATGACTCTAGGCTTTGAATGTAAACAGGTTACAAGTCAGTGCGCCATTCTAACCCTATACAACCACAAATTGTTACGACTCGTTACCAAAATCTACTGTACCGTGTCACGTTCACATAACTACAAATCAGTTTCATGGCCTTACTACTACTAAGTTTAGCTTCTATTAGTCCCCGTTCGGACGTGCGTGCGTCTGTGCGTGCGTCCGGACCTGTATCTTAGAAATGCTTGGACCAATTACAATCAAACTTCACACATACATCATACATGATAGTATACATATGCACGTCAATTTGTTTCACGATCTGATTCAAGATGGCCGAATGGCGGCCATTTGTGTGCTAAAAATCATCAAAATCAAGCATTTCTCGGCTGTTTACAGATGGATTTTGTTCAAACTTGGTATATGCATTAGAATTATGGGACTTTAATGTAAATAATTTTGTTTTTCAGATAAGATTCAAAATGGCCGACTGGCAGCCATTTTGTATTAATGAACGTGGTTCTCGTGCCATATCTCTGACTTGCTTTCACTGACTATGTTCAAATTTTAAATATTCATTATACATTATGTCATAGATAAACAGATATATTGGTTTGATGATCCTATTCAAAATGGCCGAATGGTGGTCATTTTTGTGCTAAAAAATCATCAAATATCAAGCATTTATGGGTGGATTTCGTTCAAACTTGGTACATACATTAGACATTACGGGTTCCTGATGCTCGTCATTTTATTTTTCAGATTGGATTCAAAATGGCTGACTGGTGGTCATTTTGTTTTAATGATTGGGCTTCTAGAGCCATTTCTCTTAAATTCTGTGACTTATTATATTTAAATTTTATATGTTCGTTATACATCATGTTATATATATACATGTATGCAAAATGGTTGATTTTGATTGCTGTTCCACAGCAATATCTCTCAATATGGACAAGTACATGTTTGACGATCAGATACAAATGTCAATCATTTTAATGTTAAAAAATCATATTCCTGACATGGTTATATTCCAGCTATATTACTATAAACAAAACTACATATCTTAAATTTGATAACTAACGGAGACTGTGCCATGCATGGCTTGTTCACCTATAAAACGAGCGTCTTCATGCTGTCAACATATATCAGAGGGTGGGCGAGGGGGATAACTGATACAGCTAACAGAAAATTAAAAAGGCATTTTACGTTTTTACAAGAAATAAAATGAAAATTCCATATATAGTAAAAATGGGTTTTTACACTTTACACAGATAAAAATTCATAATTACATTTTACAGTTATTTTCATAGGTTTGATTTAAGAGCCAAAGAATATCACACATAGAATAACCTCCGGTGAACGCGTTCTGCTGTGACAAATCTCATGGGTTTGTGTGACGCATATGCCCGAATCAGGCCAGGAATTAATGTCGAACGTTAACGTGCGATATTAGTTCCGGTTTGATATATTTTCCGGTGTTCTACTAAGAACATTGCTTGACGAGTACACTTGCACACCGCATTAAATAAAGTGTAGATAACATTGCGTACATGTCATTGTAAAAGTCAGAATATTTAGAACATCGTGTTAACTTCGAACGTCACGCTAAATCGCTCATTGTTTTAGCAAATGAGCATACAAATTAAATATGCATATAATAATAATAATAATAATAATTCAACACTAAACAAACTACAGGGAGTTGTTCAAATTCTATAGTCGTATAAAACAATGATCATGATATAATCTGTACAGATACAGAGGTAAGAAATGGATCTTTTGACAAGTTATTACAATAATATTATAGTGACAAATAAAAATTTGATGCCAGACAAAACATCAGAAATATAATATACGAGGCGAAACAATGATCATCATTGTCTGTTGTAAGGATTAGCTCTTAAACTTAACAATTGTTTAATTTCATTATGTTATTGGCGAAATAACTATAAATTATAACAAGTTTTGTATTTGCGACTTGAATACTAATAATTTATACTGAATACTAATAATAATATACTACTACCTCTCAGATTTTGTGTCAATATTGTATTTTTTTTAATATTTTGGGTCATTTATGTCAAAACTGCTATTTCCGACGATTTCTTGAAAACTACCAGCTCAATTCATTTGATACATGTTATGTAGGTATCTTGTGTTAATCTCTATTAGATATTTCTTTTTGTGACGATATCAACTATTCTCAATTCTTAGCAATTATTTTTCCATGTTTGGAAAAATAAAATTATACGTGAGCATGCTTGATATGTAGGTGGAATCATCAATAAAAGGGAACTAGAAGAGAAAACTTTTTCAAATTTATTTTAGTAAAACAATAGAATAGTTGAATTACAAAAACAATGCGACACGTATTATGTACAACGCCAGGCAAAATAATATTAATCATTTATAATCCTTAAGTAAATAATACATCTGGTGTTTACACAAGCAGAGGTGCTCGCTAGGTTGTTGTATTTTGTTTATAAATGTACTATTTGTATTTACTGATAGTTTTACGGAAATAGTTTCAAACACAGTCTTTGCTGTTATATACATTTATTTAGATTTTGGATTACTAAATATATAGAACTGCATAGATTCAATCAACAAGATATAAAACATGTGTGTGGCCGAAACTACCTACATTCGAGATATACGTAACAACTTAGCCATCTGCCGTCGATGCATCAACAGCAGAACGTTTATTTTCATTGAACAATGCACATTATTTACGAGAATCCACTACACCGCGAAGAAAATTCAAGAACTGCATTGCGCTTGTGCAACGACCTCACCCGGAAGTTTTAGCGCACGGAAAATTCTTCGCATGACACCGGGCTTCAAATGAGGAATTACAAGATTGTAATTTCGTACGAATTACAACATTTAATGTAGAAAATGGTTTATACACTTACAAAAAATAAGATTTGTGTACGAATTACGGAAGAATAGGATAGCTGATTACGTTTTACACCTTGCTCATGTCTACGAAATTACGTTTTTTTTATTTATTTAAATTGCATTATTACGAAAAATAAAAACAATTGATTACAGCTTACGAAAATACCCCCTGGCGACCGTCATATCACATGATTCGCAACTACGGGTTGTAAATCGGGCACACTAATGTTTATGACTTATTTAAAAAATCGGTGTGATTGTCAAAGCTGAGGTGATAGAACGGTCAACCAAACTAATTGCACAAACAAACAATATGTTATCTGAAATAATTGAAATGTTTGCAATTTTGGCGCGACTTACAAAGCTTACCTACATGCTATGAGGACATTTTCAACAATTTGGTCTACCATCATGTTGTGAATATATCGTGCACACATGATTTCTAAAATTTAAAAGAAAGCGAAAACCGACAAGAAAAAATCTCGCTCATAAAGCCCATGCACATATCATGGCTGATGTTTGGTCTATAATGAGGTATACTCAACCATAATTTGGTCACCTTCAAATGATCTATGACGAGGCATAGATTTGTTTAAAACAGCCTTACCAATGGAGCTATAAAAATATGTCCTATAACGTCAGTAACTCGGTGCTCCGGTACAACACGCCCAATTGAGACGAGTCGTAGTTACATGACGCAATATTTACCAATAAACACTATGTGATATAAATAAAATATTTCTATATGAACTATAATAATGATTTGTAATACTCAAGAATGGACAAAAAATAATCATGTACTTTGGATATTAAAAACGATGACAGAATCTCAATTGCCAAAACGGATATATGCGTAGATCAAATTGGTATTTGAGTACTAGATAGATGAAGTTGTACGACGTAGTATTATAATAGTAGAAACAAACCAGGTGACGATTCAAAACCACGTGAACACGTGGTGATAATAATACATAAATGGATTTCTATACCATTTTAACTCCTAAACAACAATAATGTTAATTACAATAACAGCGAAAAATATATGCTAGTATAATGCAAGTTATTGCAAAACATGCGTAAATTATCACGCGTAGTATTTCTTCGCAAATTTGGTTAAAGAGCTACGTGTTTATGTCAATTCATTGCTCTCGATTTAAATTTAAACTCTTCATCGTACGTCACGTGTAGCAAGATTTTAGTAAATATACATACGAGTTTTACACTATGCCGTTATATAGATTTGAAAATAATTAAACAATACGAGACACAAATACATCATCTTTAGCTCATTGGGGTGCATTTAGTTTCCCGCTTGTTTTTTTTTTTTAAAATTAATAATTTGTGTTACCGTGATTTTCATGTAGCTGACCGATTTTCATGTAGCTGACCGATTTTCATGTAGCCGACCGATTTTTATGTAGCCGGCCGATTTTCATGTAACCGACCGATTTTCATATAGCCGACTGATTTTCATGTAGCCGACCGATTTTCATATAGCCGACCGATTTTCATGTAACCGACCGATTTTCATATAGCCGACTGATTTTCATGTAGCCGACCGATTTTCATATAGCCGACTGATTTTCATGTAGCCGACCGATTTTCATGTAGCCGACCGATTTTCATGTAGCCGACCGATTTTCATATAGCCGACCGATTTTCATGTAGCTGACCGATTTTCATGTAGCGGAACAATTTTCAAGTAGCCGACCGATTTTCATATAGCCGACTGATTTTCATGTAGCCGACCGATTTTCATGTAGCCGACCAATTTTCATATAGCGGAGCAATTTTCAAGTAGCTGGCCGACTTTTTTTCAAGTAGCAGAGCGATTTTCAAATAGCCGACGGATTTTCATGTAGCGGACTAATTGTATATATGGGCCACCGTATGACACCGAGCATCGAGCATTGAGTATTGTAACACTTAGCCCTGCGTACAGTGCTGTGTGTACGGGGACGCGTTCGGTTGATAGATGTCCCCACCACGGCCCTGCGAACTTCCATAGACAACGTTCGGGACTTTGAAAAATATAACTTTTTTTAATGAAATAACATGCCCAGGTACCAAAAATGATGATCGATTACCAGGTATATCCAGAACTCCCAGTTCGGAGTCCAATTGTGGATTAAATCGGCTACTTTGCCCTAAAAACAAACGCATTCTCTCGCGTGAATGACATTAAAAATGGCGGCGTTTGGTGGATAATTCCTCTGGTACCTACGCGTTTACAATTTGTCCGTCTTTACTAATTGTTATTTAAAGACATTTCAGTTTCAGATAACTTTGTAATGGTTGTTACGGATGACTATCGTCATTTCAGCCGATTTCATCTGGGAAACTACTTATTTTTAACTTGCGCACCAATTACGGTGCGCTCCCGGACTTTGTCTATGGAAGTTCGCAGGGCTGTGGTGGGGACATCTGTCAACCGACCGCGTCCCTGTACACACGGCACTGTACGCAGGGCTATGTAACATTGTGCTCAGTTATCGTCCTTGCGGCATTTGGGTCGGTAAATGGTGTCACGCCGGTTTGTGACGTGATCAAACAAAACAATAAGTAAACTTTACACTAGAGAAAGATTCCGTCACAATGAAAAAAATTTTATGTGTATTTTTATTACAAATCAGACCCTTTCTTGAATTGAAATGGGGAGGGGGGGGGGCTTTCTAATATTGGAGCCCGGGAAGCAGAATATGGGGTTAACGCAATGTTAAAACGTTTAACAAAAAAAAGACTGGCCTAATGAGAAGTGGGGCAAGTGGGGGGTTATATGGAACAGGTTACAGAAAATAAAAAAATGCATTTTACGTTTTTACAGAAAAATAAAATGAAAGTTCTATTTGCAGTAAAAAATAGGTTTTCACACTTTACAGATAAAGCAAATTCCTTATAATCAACATGGGCCCCGAAGACGAAATTCGTTAAACCAGTTGAAATGCGAGAATTCCTATGGTAAAGTATTGGACGATTTTGGCATGCTTCTCCGTGGTTAATAAAAATACGGTTCAACATAAAAATTGGAGGAGATTGACAGAAAGATTAATAGCATTATAGCTTATAGCATTATCAAAACAATCGCATAAGTCGTGTTAGGCTACACTAAGTACGGGCTAATCTCATATGTTTGCCTATCGGCTAGACACAATAACCTATTTTCCGGGACTGTTAGAGATTTGCCTAGCAACCAATTTGATTCAAAATAACCCTAAATCGTGACTGTGTCTAGTGTCGTGCGTTGAATTTTCGAGTGAATTTTTGTATCTGTTTCACGTTTTTCGACCATGGATGACTTCGAAAGAACAACGGTGCCACAGCTCAAAGACTTTATCCTTAAATTACGCGTTTCATCGTCTAACTATAAAAAGAATATTTTTTCAGTGCACGATTTGGAACTCGAGGATGATCCTGATTTGTTACGCAACGATCCTAAAAAACGACGTCGCTACAAGACTTAGCAAAACCTGGTTGTAATTTCACCGACCTTTTGAAATTGCCTGGTTACTCTAGTGGGATTTAATTAATGTTCCAGAATTCGGCTTCTCCGATATTTTCAACTATTTGACGTTAGCACTCTCCATCACTAACATTGGCATATACCGGTACCATGGAGCTATATAGCACCATGCATATTAGTATACTAACTGTTATAGACACAATAACTATATTCTATAGCAAGATGTAAGTATTACAACTCATATGATAACTTAATGTGGCAAATAACATGACATAACATACTACATGTAGTTGTCACACGATGGTTAATGATTGCCATTACCTAGCGCTAAAAGTGTTAATTAAAGCGCGGTAGTTGATTTTCACATAATCCAATGCGCTCTTCAAATGGAAATCACAAGTATGAGGTTTGACCTGGGCGTGACTTGCATCTTTGGTATATGAGACCCATATATCTCGCACATGCGCAGCGCGACAACTACCGCGTTTTAATGTGTTATAGATCCGACTACTATAGTATAAACTGTCTAGTACGACTGTTTGGTGCCAAACGAAATTGTTTGCCCGAGAGCAGGCACTGATTCATCGATCGCACTTTCCAGACTGTTTTGGCTTAGGAAATCGTAAAACACCTTTCATAGAATATTTATGTTGAATGCGAGAATCACTCTTACATTCGTCGTAAGCGTACCGTTTAACGCGGCAGGGTTGTCACCATCCTGCGTAACAAGGGTCACGCGCCATCCTCCGGTAACCCTTGCCACCACAAGCGGTGATTTTATCAAGAATCGTGATAAATAAATACGTTCTTGCATTAATTGAACTGGAAAATGTATCAAAATGATTCAAATACTTCATAAAGTAGTTGGTTTAAATAAATATAGTAAAAGTATTATGTTTTACCGTGCTTTGTGGACGTAAATGGCTATTTTGATAAAGGACTACATTTTTATGGATTGATTACAAGGCGTAAATATTTTCCCGGGAGATTTTAAAATGGCAGCCTCCGATCCGATTGTGAAATCATGCAATGATGCCTTGAATCCCAACATGTAGGTAAGTGTTAATTTGGAGAACTTTACCATTGTTTATTCACCACAGAGACTATTCAGGGAACAAGCCGTAAATTGTGTGTGTTTATCCTTAGATAACTAATACATTTATTTGTTGTCTGAGGTTTATCATCGGTTGCTAGTGTAGTAAAATATTAATCGTCACCGTTGTTTTTCTGCTCACTGTTCTGTGGTTATGGAATGCCCCCTTATATAATAAAATTTTTATACAAGGAAAACAAATTACTCGTGGTGGTCGGTGAATCACGGTTTTTAGTAACCGTGGGTGAATAAATAATTTGTTTCTCAGAAGTATTGGACAAAGTGCATTTTAGATTATGTCTTTTAAATAAGCTAATATAAACAATTAGATCTCATTTTTTTACAATTTATTTTAATAATATACTACATTGATATACATAGTGTATATGCTATGCTTTCAAAGTCCACATTTTGGCGATGGCCGCTACAAATTGACACTAATGACACAGGAAATGTTTTATTAAAAACAAAAATAAGAGAAAAAAAGATAGTTACAGCTATTAACACTTTAATCAAAATAAAAGTTATACCTACCTACATTAATTTCAGTGTTTCCATAAACAATACTATTTTATTTGTCCTATACAAAATGTACCCACTGTCAATGCAGCATGTCTAAGTGTGCTGCTTGACAATATAAATTTGACATTGATCATGTAAATATTATAAGGATTAAAATTATAATAAGATACTAATTTAGATTTATTTTTATCTTGGCTTCTGCTATTGTTGAAATAGATTCAGTCACAATGCGCACTATAGCTGCTACGTGTATGTCATTCTAATTTTAGTGGGCAAAATAACTTTCACAGTTTCTGGTTGTTGTTGTATTTCATTTTCAAGTATTTCTGTTACAAGTACCATTTTTCATATATTCTATTTTGACTAAACATGTACATTTTTTTTTTCGCAGAGTAAAAACATTTTGTAAAACCTACAAAGAGCTGAACACACAACTGTCTTTTTTTATTATGGCTCTTTTCATGGCATTGAGTGGCACTCTGACTGCTGTACAGCTGGACCAGTTACCACAGTTACAAAATATTGCTGAGAATGTTCCTGGCATGCAAGAGAATATAATAATGTATTGCACAACAATATATGTTGTCTGTGTTTGGATTCACAAAAGAGCAGTGCTCCCCAGGGATGTGCTGCACTAATTGTCTTTAAGTCAACTGCCACAATTTAAGTGCACCTCCAATATAATCATACCTGCGTTAAATTTGTAACACCTCTTTTACCTGGGTACTTTGCCCCATGAAAAACTCCTGATAATTCAAATCCAATACCATATTTGCTCTATTAGAAGCACATATATATGTGTAAATAAATAAGTGTTTTGTCTATTGACAGAGCTAATACAGTAAATGTGGTTCACAATTAGTAGGTCAAGTAAGATAAGACCAATTTAAAGGGTAGTACTAGTAATTTTCAGTCTGTGAACAAATATTTTTTTAATTTTCAACAGATATTTGTCTGCATTGGTGTAAGGCTGAATTTCAATAGTGGTTTACATGTTATGTATTGTCATCTGTATTAACTACACTTTGCATATCAACACAAGTGCAGTTACAACCAGAACAAAGGTCACATGACCAATAATGGTACAAGTATTGATTTAAGGTAGAAGCCTACTCAGCATTTTTTGAGAAAGTTGGTCATAAATTGCATGACAGTGTTCATTGGTTTATTATGTAAAATCGTGGAGCTATTGCCCCATAAAATAGCATTCTTTTGTGTGAACAGTGCCGTATTTTGAGAAACTTGTCCTAATATTTTTCAAAAATCGCTATTTTTAGAACAATTCCATAGAGCGCAATGTTAAGCAAAAATTGCATTTTTCAACATTTTTAAAACCAAGGTTTTTAAAAAAATTCAGGAAAACAAAAAGTACCCCTCATTAAAAATATATATTTTTTTCAGCCTATGTCACCAGCCTACAATTTGACATATGGCATAATATCTCTGCCATAGGAATCTATGGTAAAAGCACTATAATACTGCCAAAATAGCCACTATCCACTAAAATACAACCATGATTTTCTTGAAAATTAACCTGGTGACCCCCAACTTTTTTTAAGTCAATATATTGCCTAGAAGTACAATTTATTAAAAAATTATTATAAAATTATATGTATACATGTATATCACAAGAATGTTTGCTATACATATATATATATACGTCCATTATCCATTCAATAATAAATTAATAATACCACACATTTGCATCAATCGATGTGCCTTTACTTTATAATCAGATTAGCATTAACTTATGAACATGTTAGTATTCCAATTAATACAACAATTTCTTCTATACAGAAAATATATAAATAAGTGCATGTACACATGTCAATTTAAAGATGTTTTCTCAACATGGAAGAGATCTGTATATCCATGGCCCCTGGTAACCTTTATTAGTCCCCAAATATCAAAAAAATTATTTATAATCCCAAGGTTACAAGTTGTAATTGAACTGTATTTTTATTATAATGATGGTAATTAATAAAGATTGGAATCCTATGTGAAAATTTTCATTGTGTTATGATTTGTTTTTTACTTATACTAATATAATACAATGTTTGAGGCCACTTAAAGCTTATTCGTTGTAAAGTGCTCCAAATATTTACAACTTTATTACTGAAAAAGTAAGATTTCAGACATCCTCTAGTTATAGATGTTTTACCATAAATGCTTACTGACTGGACATGCATTAGTATTATAAAGCTACACAGGTGACTTTGTACAGTAACCATATCTCTAAAAAAAAACAATTTAGCACCCTAGCTTTAAATTTCATTATCATGCAGAGAAAGAAATAATTTGTATAAAAGTGACATTGCAAGACTTGCAGTATTACCAACCTATGGTTTGAAAAAAAAAATGGTAAAACGCGAGATATTGATCGTTATGAATTTTGTACTTGTATCAGAATCACTATCACTTGAGAGTCCAGTTTTCAATCTTGACACGAGTAATGCCACTCTAGTTAGTAGGTCATATTTGTTGAATTTCTGAAATGGCGATGAATTAATTCCTTTCAATCCATTACATGATTGTCCAAGGGTTTTCATAAATATCCTTAACTTTTGTAGTACTTGTGTACCTCGAAGTAAAACTTCTTCCGGAACTACATACGTGTGTCTACTGGATTTACAGTGGATGAAAAGTGCTTCATTAAAATTGACACAGAACGACATACTGCATCTGCTGACCCTGTTTCACGACCTATGGCTTGTGTAACTTTATTTGGGCCTAGCCGGTGGATTAACGTCTTGATATTACACACTCCATACTTCTGTCTCAAATCATGTAAAAATACGAACAACAAAGAAATTTAGTGTTTGACAATGCAACAAAAATAATTATTAATTAAATTAAAAGTTTCACGGTTTTTACGAAAACCAACAAATTATCCGCAATCATGAGTTCAGATATAACATTTCCTAATATTGCTCCGCCGATTGCATAACAAAATACTATTAAAAACAAAATAAGGAAATCTTATCTAAATACGATTCTAAGATGGTCGTTATATTATCAGCTTCGGCTTTACGGCTTCCGAGCTTGATATAAAATGATAATCCAGCAGTCGAAAAACTAAAACAGTGAATGACGATCGTGCCTCCGCTTGTTTGCATTTCTGTGTTTATGTAAATGTAGTTCAGGGTTCAGTGCGCGGAGGAAGATGCGCAGTGACTGTGCGCACAAGTTGTGGTTACAGAGGTCCGTGGGGCCGATGGTAGAGAATGGGTTGTCACCTGTGCACGAGCGGGAATTGAGTTCCAAGCGACTATAACAACACACGTTAAGAACGCAAAGGCTCATGGGTAGGCGCTTGTTTGTAAACAATGACACCGTTGACGCTGCAGGTCGGCGTCCTTGTCTGTGCTGGGACAGCGCCATTCTACGTCGCTGAGACTATTGGTCTTTTATCACTAAGCTAGGTAGTCGCCAGGGAACGTCCAACTGTTGCGGCTCACTTTAGCTTCCTAGGTCAAGAAGACTCTGCAAGGAAAAGCGGGACAGCGCTTCCTGTGACGACACAACGCAATGACACGCTATGGCCAACTGACGCATTCGTAGGTGACGACTCCCCCGCTTTAACTACCATTATAGCTTCAAGTATCCCAGATATTTTGTCATGATGAGGTTTACTACACGCGGGGCAATGTGGTTGCCACCATATTGAACTCAAAGCTTGACCTGTATCACGTAACTGGTTGCCAAGGTATGTGAATCGTGGTCACGCGTGATCTCTGAGCTTGTGGAACAATTGGCTGGTTCCCGCCTCAAGTGTCATGGCGTACCAAGCCACAAGAGGCCGGTAACTAGTAACGGTTCTGGCATTCTGATTGGTACATCACTTTCTTGTTGCTTGTTCCATTTCCCTTAGTTACCTGACGTCAGCGCTTACGCTTGTGGCCGTTCAGGGGTTTCCTTTTGCTTTCGAAAGTTGGGCGAATAAAAATAATTGTTTCTTTTGTTATAAATTTGCACAGAACATATCAAATCTGTAAATCTAAGCAGGCAGTATGTATGAGCATGGCTTTATTGTAGCATTACAGACACGTTTACGCAAATCGGAACTTGGAATGTTTTCAAATTACGTCACCCAGTCGCGTTCCTTCCGGCCGGAAAACCGGCCCTAATGGAACAATATGGCGATTACTAGTTACCTGCGTCCGACCTGCCATTCGCAAAGGACGCCGGGAACCAGCGAAGTGGAACAAGATATGGCTTATCGCGTCCATACATAGAAGGAGCCAGTACTTTATAGTGCGGGCCGTCGTGCGGGCCTGGTGCGGGTAAGGGCGCCCTCCATAGATTCAGTTAGCCGACATCACGGGCACTTGGCACGGAAAAGTATACTAAAATACATATAATATATACATTTGTACATATATATATATATATGTATATACATTTAACCTCGTATTTGATATCTGCATGTATTTCGTAATGACTTATTATCGGCCGTAAACTGAACAAATGAACAACAAATACATTTTATTGATATAATTGTTTATATTTTCCTCGTGTCAAGTACCTCGGGCTTGAGGCGACGTGTAAAGGAAAGCCAGAGAATGTGAACCCAACACATTTGGATGCACACAATCAGTTGACAACGGCGCAACAGAGTTTAATGAATGCATGGTTTTAATTGTTCCTGTGTTCATACGTGTATAAAGACTAATCTGAGGCATCCTCGTAATAACCTCATAATATTCGTTGTCTAACCGCATATGAGATTAGCTTATCCGACTTGATTTTAACTAATGTATATTTCACTAAAATTGTATGTGTTACTGTGTATTTTATCATAATAGCGAAGTGCGAAATTGAAGTTCAACAAACAAAACAGGTTGCAATGAAGGAGAGAACTTCCCACTCTACATATCAAACACATATTATCATACAGAAACTGAGTACTATAAAGAAATCTATGTCATTTTTTGTTAGTATTAGGTTTCATATTAATAATTTACGAATTTTTCATCCCACGTCACAAGCAAAATTCTAAGATGAAGGAATCTCGCCATATAGAAACAAGTTTTAATCCAATTTTGACCATTTATTATGATATTTAAGATTTTCAGGTGAAAAAAATCTGTTTGGAACATTTTATGTAACAATGAATTCATTTAGGGGGAAATAACAAAACTCCCAAATCATCTAAACATCATCTGTTTTTCGACATGCTCTACAGATGTTAGTGATATCTTTGTAATAAGTTTACATACATATAAGGTATTTATTGCAATCAAAGGCCTGTGGCCCAAAATACATAAACTATATATAAAATATAAAGTAACAAAAACAGTAATGTCACACACCGTGTTTATAAATTTCATAACGTAATTTAAGGGAATTATCACGGGGTAAATCTTCTCCCTCTGGGTTCTCCACACTTGTCAGGGGGGAAACTCGTCTCGTCTCTCTATCTCGTCCCCTTGAGGTACGGGATCGGGAATGTCACTTATACTTTACAGTCAAATAAGGCACACACTACGAAATACGTTTCAACTCTCGTCTTAGTCGATATTTTGGAGCACTCTATAAGACACAGCGCCCTGGGGAAAAGTCCCCAAGACTCTCACAAGGCTGAACCAAGACTCGCCCAAGACTGGACTGCCTCAAGGCTCGCCCCTGGACTGGACTCTCGACTGCCCAGGACTGCACTCCCTCTCTACTGCGTCTATCGTGCTGTGCTCCCCAAGACCAACTCAAACTCTCTTTATTCATTTTCAAAACTCTAACCAATTACAAAACAGTAAAAGACTCTAGGGCGTAACCTTCAATCATAAAGCCAATCACACTAAGTACTGAATACGTCATATCTTTTGATTAATCGTTCACTACATTAATAACTATGAATATAAACTGTCAGAATCGCGACGGTTATCTGGTAATTAGTTCCAAATCACTGAGCCAAGTTCCGTCCAAAACTTCAAATAGGCCTAAACGATGACAGACATAACACAGCAATTCGCTAATAATCAGCTAATAAAGTCGGTTAACAGATACGCAAAAACAAATTCATGACAGAATGAAGAAAAAGGCTGCAAGTGATTTCAATTGTCTTCAGACAATAACAACGTTAAAAAACTTCTCATATGAGGGCGGGGTAAAATACTACCTAGAGGTGTATGTTTTTCTAAATTCATCAAAGAAGACATAAATCAACAAAAAGTGTAATTCATCTTCAATTCCTAAGTTTTCACAAAGTGAGCCGAGGCGTTCATCTCTCTGATCTCTTGGGATATCATTTCTCCTGTCGGTTTCTATCCTAAGACAATAAGAATAACAACGAAAACGGGATAACATAAACCTATGATAGGGAATAGAAACAGCAAACAAATAACACTCGGGCTCAAGCCGTGTTTTAAAATTACAATAATTATTAAGTTTGTCCAAAGTTGTGACATCTCCTTGCCAATCTAAGTATAAACGATATTTTAGTCTGGAAACAACAATGTTAACCAAATTACTGGTGTTCGATACCACTTGCGACTCCCATACCTCATGCATAATACAGGAAAATAAAAAAAATTAACATTGGTCACCCAATCGTCTGGGACATATCTAGATGAAGTAACATAACATAACATTTCAGGGAATATCTATGTGCTGACATACTCAGTAACTTGGCCCAATATTTAACGCATCTTTTTGCCGTGTTAAGGAAGATTTTGTAACGCCCACACTCCCCTTATACTGCACAATTTGGTGCATTTTTGGAAACACCCAAGAACATTCTACATGCAAAGTGCTGGACGCGGTCAAGCGTTTCGTAACCCTGGTGACCCAAAATTACAGACCCGTAAGTTAAAATAGGGGAAATCATACTATCAAAAATTCTAAAGAAATGTTCATAGGGCAAGGGGCCTAATTTACTGACGCGCTTGCGTAAACACATTAACGACTTTTTAGCCTGTTGGGCGAGTATTTCAGTAGCACTGGACCAATTTAACCGACAGGAAAACAACACTCCCAAATACTTATAATATGGAACAACATCTAGTCTTTTGTTATTATAAAACCACTTTTCAGTATTTCCCCTTTAAAAACAACAACTTGGAAAAATTGACATGCATTTTCCAAACATTACAGTATTCACTTAAGTTATTCAACAGCCTCTGTAGCCCAATAATCGAATCAGAAAATAAAACAACATCGTCTGCAAATAATAAACACAGAATTTCCACGAGATCGGGAGATAACTGAACCCCCTTTGCTCTGATGTCTGCAAATTAGAAGCCAACTCATTTATAAAAAAGGAAAAAAGGAAATGGTTCAGCATGCATCCCTGTCTAACCAACCGGACAGTCAAATAATTCCGTGAAATCATTTAAAGATTTCACACATGCTTTGACATTACTATAAATATTAAATAACATTTTGAACATTTTTCCCCTGATACATTTTTCACCCTTTAATAGAATATACCAAAGCCTTTGACGCTCTACAGTGTCAAAGGCTTTGGAAAAATCAATAAAGCACAATAGAATTTCCCTTTTTTTCTGGTAATATACTTTTGAATGATGGCCTGCAAAATAAATACATTATCTATGGTTGAATAGCCTTTGCGAAACCGGCTTGACCCTCTGTAATTTTATCAAGAGCAGCTGACCAATTAATTAGGCGTCTATTTAAAATTCCTGTGACAATTTTACTAAAAATGCTGAGCTGCAGTGAAATACGCCCTATAATTCTCCGGATTGTTTGGAGATCTTTGCTCAGGAAAGACACTTTTTCCCACATTTTATTAAAAAGTACATGGAGATAATAATAAAATCACTTGTTATCTTAAAAAAATCACCAAGCAGGCCATCTTGTCCTCCGACTTGCCCCCTTTAAGACTGGCTATACCTAGTCGAATACAAATTGTTCTCAAAAATAATGTACACCTCAAATATCAAAGCAATCGAGTTGATAGTGTTCAAGAAAAAAATGAAATTAGAGAATTGAAGATATCGCCATGAAATGAACATATCTGAAAGAAGTCCACCAAAGGTACCTACATACCATTTATCAAAGCAATTGAGCTGGTAGTTTTCAAGATGTCGAAAATGAAATTGTTGACGGACAATCACCTATATAAACAGCTCCGCTGTCATCTTAGATGAAAAAAGGAGAGCCCGATATCAATAGTATGTTTATATGTAATATTTATAAATATTTACACTTTTTTCTCGGCATGGGTCCCATATGACGTAAACAATGCGTATCATGAAATGAACTTTTTGTTTACAAGATGATGGAACGCGTGCTGCACGATTATTGTAACAACTGTATGCAGAATTAAAAAAACAAACACAAAAACAACAATGAACTATTTTCTTTCGTTCATGCAAGTAGATTGAGATGATACACATTTATTCTGTGATGCACACACACCAAACGGCCACTTGGAAATTGTACAATGAGCTAATTTGCATAACCATAACCAAAGTGAACATAACGCATACCAAATACGTACATCGACAGTCTGGACGACTCCTTAATTGACTCGTGAGAAAGAGTTCACCAAAGTTCAATTATATGCGTTATGTGTATCATGTGTTCGAGGCCTTGTTCATATAACTAGTAGTTCATGAACTGTAAAATGTACACTATACGCCTTTTCTACAAATTGCGCCCTCCAGTGACGAAACGCTTCTATGACATCAATACGTGAAATGAAGGCCAATCGAAGAGTACATTTCATTTTAATCTGTCGCCTTTCATCAATGAACGATATTGCGTTCACCTGTATACGCCATTTTGACACCAGAGGGCGCAATTTATAAGAATGATGTGATCACGAAGAAGCTATTGATGTTTTTATATGATTATAAACGAAATTGTACATCATTAGAGATAAGATGCAGACAAACGAGTTTTTTTCTATAGAAATAATCGCAAACGTTATAAAGACGTACACAACACAAAAGTTAAATTACGTCGTGGTGTTTATTTTTCATGAATGATATATAAGGATAAAGGGATAGAGCAAACGTGTGTATTTGTTTACTGTAAAATACTTTATTTTCGCTTGGAATTAATTTTCGCTATACACGTATTCGCTGAATAAATGATTCAGTGGAAATAAAATCCAGCGAATTTACCCTTTTTCCTACATTTTACTTTCAACTCGGCAAAAATCAGTCAAAATAAATTCCATACAAAACACCAAAAACGTTTTCAGCAAAAATTAATTCCAGCTAAAACAAAGTATTTCACAGTATTTTGTCAATTTATCATTGTCTCCTACGGATAGATTACATCTCAATATTATCCACGGTTACATTAAAGAAACAAATCAGAATTTTACGTAAATGTCACTGTTGATATAACGTTGAAGAACAACATTATTGTCTTCCTTTTTTAAAATAATAACATTAATTATCACCATGGTAAATTGAAGCAGTTAAATGGTCAATGTTTGGAAGTTTGGATAACAACCTGACAATACGTTGCGCCCTCTAGCGACGGAACGCTTCAGTGAGATGCTAAAATGACGTAGATGGTTGTAAGTAGTGTCATTAGAATATACCACTTTAATTGGACATCTAGTAGTCGGCCATTTGAAATATATCAAGTCTTACAAAAACAGTAGTACTTTATCGACCACAAAAAATCAAAAAGAAAAATATCGGCGATGATTACATTACATAAGAGCTTTGACGCCAGACTGGTAGAGTATTCTACAAAACACTTTCTAATAGCGACATGATGTGTTAGTAAATATTCTAAGTAATCTTCCCTCAAAGGTATTGTGGCCTACTATTTACTGGCACTAGTTATATTACATCAGCTATGTATTATTTTTAAATAATGTAAATCTTATTCAAATTTCTGCAGCTGATTTTGTTCCAATTAAATTATCTGAAAGTTACTGCGATTACTAGTACTAGATTTTACAACCGATGTTTGTACGACAACGTCGTTTGCGTCTAAAGTTCAACACAGTCTTGGACAGTTGTATGAATGAATGTCACTATTTATGAGCCTATTCTAGTAGAATCAGATACTGACTTTGGGCATTTTATTCTATGGAATAAATTAATAGCATGTTTCACCATACAACGTAGTCACGCACCTAGGTATAGAGTATTTCAGTTGGATACCATTCTTAGGCATTTCAGTGACAAATGTCTGACCAATATCCTTCATTTCATTTTCGTTACGCACCAGCTTCCAACCAAACATCTCAAACACCCGTGTCGGACACAGGCGTTGAATTCGCAGCACTTCCTGGAAACTGAAATATTTTTTCCAGGTGGTGATTGCATCAGCGTGAGGCGCGTAACCCATTTCAGGCTCCAGACCAGTTTTAGGTAGAAGAAGAAATTTGGTGACAGCGGGTATTACCACGTATGGGAACCTGGCCATATCTTCGAATCGAACAAGTATAGAATGGTCCTTCATTGAAAAAGGACCGCTGTTAATTGCTTTGTAATTTGTTTCCAGCCAATTACAGTGCTCTTTAATGTTCTCCTCCAATCTAGGATGTAAGTGGTACATGCCATCCTCTTCGTTATATGTGCTCGGTGTGCGAATATAACGTCTGTGCCGTGAACACGCCATGCCTCTAGGGTCACGAGCTACAAACACTACTTTGACATCGTCTGCTCTTATCAGTGGAATGAATGTTGAGATGTTATTTATTCTGATAACTTTTGAAATAACATGACGTTTCGATTTACAAGTTTGTGTTAATGTAGCTTCAGTGATTGGATGTGGCATTTGTCGGCCCAAACGTGACTTCCCTCTGTAAATAGAACCACTCTCATTGAAGGCTTTAATGATATCTGGCTGGCGTTCAAAGTTACAACGAAATACGCCATGCAGTATACTCATAATACCATCTTGGATACTGTCAAGATATTCACTATCGTCACGTTGAAGTAGGAGACTGTCTCGCGTATTATATCTAAGAAGAAAATGACCAGGTTCGTATACATAGAAGTAGTCTTGTAGTTGGGTGTTGATAAAAGACGTCATGGATGTAGCTCCCCCTGACATTCTCCCTAATACTAACACACGTAATCCTTGATGATGCATCTTTTCATGTAAATGGTATTGTTCTTCAAGTTCACTGTAAATTGAATTCATTGATTTGGATTCAGTCGAGGTATTGCTGGATGTTGGACTAGGAGTCTGTAGCTGCGTCTCAAATGTTGGTGTCGCTAGATCTTCTTTACCATATAGCAACATATCCACAACATGTTGTTCTTTGTCCTTCAATAAGTCATTTGTGGGTGTGTCAACTTGTAACAAGTCGGATGCAGGCGGTGGATTTATATTGGCAGGATTGTTTTCATTCAAGTCATTTGATAATTGCATGATCGTATCGTGGTACTGGTCCAACTCTTTGGTGTGCTCATATATCGGTCCAGACTTGTGTGTACTATCCCCCAATGGAGATGATGGCCGCTGCATTCCAACATTGTTCTGCTGCCACATTTGAGCTTCCTTTTCTAGTCTCTCATCTTCCGGTTCTGCAAAACTGCCATCATATTGGTTTTGAGTAGGAATATTGATGGTCGGATTCACTCTGGTTTCTATCTCACCAGTTTCTTCTCTGTTATATATATTGTCAGTACTGTCGCCATACAGGTTTTTACTGAAGCTAGGGATGAGTTTAGAATCTTCACCACTCAAAACAGGTGATGGCGGCTGAACTTCATATGTGTCTTTCATACCTACTAGATCTTTTGCATTTTCCATTTGGTTGACATCATATAGAACTGAATGATACTGATCCGCAGCAACATTTTTATCCAAGCTAGGATATACGTTTGGTTTATTATCAGTGGAAAACAATGGTTGCTGTTGTTCTACAAATTCCTCTTCCGCTTGCGATTCCTTCATAGCACCGCTATTGACTAACTCTAGCAATGTATTGTACTGATTAGCATTAGCATTGTTATCATTGTTTGGCATTAGGTTAAAACCACCATTATCAAAACTCGGATTCAGAATGGGACCATTATTATCCAACAAAGACGGAGGTTTTTCTTCTTCAACAATTTTTTCAAGATCCCCATATTCATTTAAATTTTCCATATTCTCCCCCAAATCATATTGGTTTGCTGTGTTGTCAAGTCTGGAAACGGTAATAGTGTCAACATTTGTTGGCAACGATGGCGCCTCGAAAATGTCACCAAGATCTTCAGTGTCCATGATTTCGTCCTCGTCATTCACTGAATCTAGAACAGTGTGATACTGATTTGCATCATCATTGTTCTCGAAACTTGGATTAAGATTAACATCGTCATTAGTCAGCACAGGTTGTAATTTATCCTCTGGCTCCTCAATTCCATCTCTTTCATAGTCATCAATATCATCATTTTCGGAGTCCAGAATTGTGTGAAATTGATCAAAATCAATATTGTCATCAAAATTGGTGATTTGTTCTGATTTGCCATCATTTGGTTGCAGTGAAGGGAGATCAGCATTCTGCGCTGCATTGGTCAACTTCATTATCTCCTCGTGGTATTGCTCTAAGGCATCCTCTTTATTATGTGATGTCGATTGCTCAGGTTGTAAATCTAGCATGTTTTGTAATTCATCTTCCCCAATGTCGTTAGCACTTTTTTCCTCATTGTTCACAAACAATGGTTGCTTCGCCGCTAAGTGTATTGGCTCCACTTGACTTAAAGACAATGGATGCGGACCACCGAAAGGCAAAGACTGCAGTAGTCCGGGGGCTGGTGGTTTGTTCATCCCAGGGGATACATTTTGCACATCTAAAGAAGATGCATCCTTAACGGCATCTTGATTTATACCATTCTGCATTTGTGTTAATTTGAGAATGTCTTCATGATACTTATTTAAAGCAGAATCATGAGCAGAGTTTTGTGTCTCAACAGGTGAAAATTCCGATACCACATCATCTGGCATCTCCAAAATATCCTGCAATTCCCCCTCATCTATTTCATTATCACTGCCCAATTTATTGGCAAACATTGGGTCATTCAGGTCATCATAAGGGCCTGACTCCTCAATTTGTTCAAGAGAAGATGCTACATGCTGAATGTTTTCGCCAGTAACGTGATTTAAATTGTCAGTGTTGTAGTTACCACCCACATGATCTCCACTTTCATCGGTTAGTTGCTCGATTTCCTTGAGATATTGGTTGTACACTGAATCATGGTCCAGATTACGCCGTTCGCTGGAAATTGTATAAAGTGCGGTGACGAAAAGAGTGATGATAAGCGCCCAAAGTACCTGGCTTCTAATAGATTTAAAACTTCGGATACCCATGATTCATATACTGCAAGATAATAAAACATCCAATTAATATGAATAGTATGAAATGACATCCTTTGACACGTAGCTGTGTCTCAGACTACTAGTATTAATATAAGAGATAATAATGAGCAAACAGTGCATTCGACACTTTGTATTTGGTTGCTATTAGAAACACTAAGCGTATACTAAATAGAGGTTTCTTGGTGCATGGTTTTCCATTATAATATTTTAAATATCAAAATTAAAATTGGTTGCAATGCAAACATGAAATTTGGATCTAACTGTTCAATTGATAGGACGGCTATTTTACTAAGTACCAAATAGTTATCATGTTCAGTTGTGTTTGGCAATCTCTTGAAGCAAAAAATTAAAAAAACTGAGAATTAGACTAAATATATGTAAATGCTTATTTTATGTAACAATATATAGTGTATCAACTATACATTTGACACACAATATATGTTATGTTATATATGGATTTTATAAAGATAACTTTCTCTATTTCTAGTGTTTGTACATTTGTCGCAAGCGGCGTAAGGACTTCCGTTATTGTCACATTGATTACAGTATAATATGCGTCCTATTATAACTTTTAATAATGTGACAAATTCAATTCTAGGGTTCAAGGTTTAGCAGGGCTACATGCTGCACACTAATGGGCAACAATTGCAAAATTGTGTGCAATGATTCATGGGAGATCCAGTAGATGGAATACCAATTTGCGCATATCTGTCAACAAATTGTCTTTGTTTCGTAAGTATTATTCTCGAAATCATTTTTGTTTTTTTTACTTGTAATGAACGGCCCAATACCACATGTATTTTTTGTGTATATTTTTATATATAATAAACTGTATATTGTTGTAACACATCAATAAGCACAGGCTGATATGACAGGTCACATGACCTGTACGTAGTACGCTAACAACACGCAAATAGGTGAAAATAAATGGTTGTACTATTTACCATGTACAGGGCATTTACAACATACCATTTTATTTTATAAATAAAAAGAAAATGTCATGACCTCCATAATTCACTACGTAACTGTCGATATAAGGCAGTTTTATTTTCCAATATACAAATGTTATGAATTGTATTTTAGCTTTCTATTTTTGTCCAAGGTATTAGTTTGTCGATGCGCTGGTGTACATTCATCGGTAATTCAATATTTATTATATTTAATATAAATATATTTTTTAATTACACAGTATGCGATTATTTTAAACCACTGATTGTGTTACATAGTCGCGTGAGTTCGCAAGTTTAGGGAATTTATTAGGTTTGGTCATGAACGGTAAGCGCGTATCAGTGGGTATGGCCACATCAACTGAAATGACCATTAGTCGGCCATTTATAATCTGTTCTGGAAAACAAAATGACTGGCATCAAGGTCCTATAACGTTCAATGTTTGAAGAACTGTTAACATTAAAATGTCCGCTATTCGGTCATCTTGAATGAGACCGAGAAACGACTGTGCATATGTATCATATGTTGCATGGTCATGATGATGTACTTGATGTACTTTGAATGTGATCGGTCCAGGCATGTTCGTGATTCAGTTAATGTACGCAACCATACATGTGCACCCACACCCACGGGTTAAAACATAATTATATAGCCATTCTCGTCACAGCAATACGACCTAATGCACAGCTGATGTCAAAACGCGTGTATACTACAATACGTGTACACACAATGCTGCGGCCCAAACAATAACAATACACACATATCAACACTACACAATTATTAGGTGTATGGGCTGGTGTGACGTTACATGTTGATTTCATGTGGACACCCATCATTATTTATTTAAAATAGAAGCAGATATGTTTGAGATATTTTCTATATGCTGCACATGATGTGCGCGCGAAGTTCATTGTCGATTATCGAGCCCAATAGTTTTAGATAAAACTTACGACAAGATGTCCCGTGCTAACCCAATAACAACCTTAAAAGGAAAGGCAGAAGCTCTGTACAAATTCATAATCTGTATTTTGTCTTGTTTTTTGTAAGTTGTGAATTAATACCGATCGCAATGACAGCCGCAGATGTGTCATAGCAGCCTTACTCGATGTCACCATTACATGTCGGCCAGACAGCCACTTATCAATATAAAGACCCTCGTTCCAGGTGAACATGTGTACGCATAAACACAATCAGAACAAATACAGACAACGCATTATTTTTCATCACTATTTTTTTTACAAGTGATGGAAACCGCGGTGATCGTTGTTTTTTTAATTTACATATAATTTACATAGGGGCATTGGTTGCCCGGGCCGGCATCCGGTTTAGCTTGACTCGTGGCATGGCGTGTTGTTAATTTATGTTAATACCTGGAAAAAATGATGTATTAAATCAAACAGAAAACCAATATATTAGGTATAAACTACCACTTATGATCGCCTCGTACTATTACCATGGATTCCAACAGAAATAAAAGTGGAACCCACGCTAAGGTAATAAAGAGCACCATTTTCAATTGGCCTAGAGTCCATGTACCCTATACACAGAGGCGATTTGCGTGCTGCAGTAACAAGGCTAAAATGCTGCCCTTTTTTCATCAATATCACGTCCCTCGAATACTATATTGAAAATATTTCAGTATATATGCGTACATACATATACTGAACAGATTAGCGAATTGCTATTGTTTTAATAATAATATTATCATATATATATGACACATAGATGTGTCTAATTATATTTAATATGCAGTATAACAGGGACATTTCAACAACAAACTGTACCCCTATCCCTCGAGGTGTTTAAAATCGCCAGCGTCAAGTACGAAGTGAACTTACCCTTTTGTCAGGATGTGATGACCAATTCTACCCCATAGATGAGACCAAAGCCGAACGCAGTCGTCATGGATCGTTGGAATATAATTGAGATGAGACGAGGAGTGTTGCATAGATCGAATTTAATCCACAGCTGTTCGCTCTCATATGCAAATTTGGAGAATGACAATTTCAAACGCAAAAAAAAAAAAATATACAATTGCTCATCGGACCAAAATAATTTACATCGTAATGAACCCATGTACAGCAGTTGCAACGAAAACTTGACCGTTTTTTTTCTTTTAGGAGCGGGGGTATTGGGGATTCTACGTGTTAGACGGGAGAGTGGGTTGTTGGTTAAAGGCAGTCCGGCCAGACATGAATGCAAACGGCTTTAGTTGTAATTAATGCGATTCATGCAGACTGCGGTAATTATTTGTAATAAATCTGAGTTTCACATTGAATCACTTGTGAGAGTACTATGCATTGCAGTCAGACGACCTCAAGAATCTACTCGAATTTATGACACCGTGTTCATTCCGATGGGCATGTTTAATCATAGGCCAGTCTATTAACTGTTACACCAACAAAACTGCAATTTTAATTCAGACACACGGAGTCATGGATACAACAAAACAATCGCATATTCAAGGTACCGGTATCCCAAATTCAACAAATTACGTAGACTACAGCAGTTGAGCCTCAGTGTGCAAAATAATGCACGGACAGATAGCATGTCCCGATCAGTAACAGGTGGTACCATCGTGTCACTGATATTTAATCCTACCCGTGTAATGAAAACAATCCCCTTATCTTTTCTCAACAATAAGGTTAGTTAAATTAATTTTTTGGGCAAGAATAAAAAAAAAAAACGCGTGATATAATTTTTGTTGATGATCATCCAGAGTTCATTTTAGGGATCAATAATAAAGGTAAGAATGTATAAAATTATGGCCGAGAGATTTAAAATAAGTTGTGTATTTCATTATCAACACACCGACTTTTTTTTACCAATAAACCATTGCAGGTTTCAACGGCACGTGATATAGGTGCATTGGCGGATTTAGATGGGGGCCGAGGGGGCCGCGGCCCCCCATATTTTTAACAACCAACAGGGCTTCGCGCCATCGGCACTCGCGAACTTGGCCTTAGGCCATCTTATCGGCTCCCCTATTCTAGAATCCTAGATCCGCCCCTGAGGTGTCTGACTACGTCATCAGGTCCGCCATGTTGTTCACTCTAGTTTGTCTACTCGTTCGTTAGTTGTGTTATATAATGCGTACTAATCCAGTCGCACCACGACAGGCATAGCAGGTGAAAATGAAGTACGCCAAACATACAGAGTCAGTGACCAGACGCGTCGTGGCAACTTCCAATGTGCCTGTAAGCGGCAGCTGACGTAATCGAACAGCCTTTTTCTCCCCACCACGAAAGCGTTGTTTGGCCATTATTAAAGTCTTCACCTACGCATGCGTCAGATGGCCATAGCGTAGCGTGTCATTGTTTACAAACAAGCGTCTACCCATGAGCCTTTGCGTTTTAGTGTGTGTTGTTATCGTCGCTTGGGCCCCAATTCCCGCGCGTGCGCAGGTGACAACCCTCCCGCTTTAATACCAACAGTTTCCGAGAACAGGGTTGATGTTTTGAGTTTGAGGATTCTATACGTATGTGCGGCGTGTGTGATTTTTTCGCGGCGCGTGTCGTGGTGATATTACTAAATATATTACAAAATGATATAATATGCACAGATTTGATCACAGAATAGATGTGATCACTTCATCTCACTCGCGGAAATAGTCGGTCAAATTAAATAAGATCGGTCAAACTAATTATTGCAAAACACAGACCAGAAAGTTGGCAATTCTAACAGAAGTCCAATTTAATTTTAGCCTTACTAATTAATGTAGTTAGACTGAGTCGCCAATTTCAGGGAAATTCAGGAGAGCAGACAGCACACCATCAGCCTATTAATTATATATCAAGATGTTGTTGGAAACTCTAAATGAGAACTGTGAATTGAAATTGTAATAAATTGAGCATACAGTAATATGTGTTTCCGCCTACCAGAACAAGTTTATTTGACGTCATTGTTGTAAAATCACCACACCCATCGACAAATGTAAAATTCATTCTGAGATGATACTCTTTCGACAAAAGTCAACAGATTGTTGTTGTCGGCGGCGTTCAGCTAATTTGATATTTTGGACATTTGTTTAATATATAAAGAGGAAAGTGGCTTGACATATTACGCCCTCACCGGAAACGTTCGTGATTGTATAACCGAAGAGGGCGCGATTCACGCGACTAGTACATTACAAATCAGAAGATTGTTGTTGCTTCAAATTTAGTAAATTACACTGCCATCAATTTATTTTCGAATTAAGAGCCGCACAATATGTTCACCTAGCACAACAAAATGCAATAAGTACTCACGCAATGATGATCAACAGCTTGAGATCAAAACGTCTAGGGGCACTCGAATTGATGTATGGGTACCCATGCTCAAACATTGCTTTTAAAAAAACGCCCCTAATTGTGTACATACTGAATGTCTGAACGTCTTGTATGACGGAATACAGATTCACCCTGGAGATAACATGGAGATTGAAAAAAACAATGTTTGTTTGCGCTTATCATTTTGAGAACAATCTACCCTTTTTTATTGCGATATTAATAACTCCAATCACGCAGCGAAACAATATGTGAAAAAGCAGTGTTTGGACACTCGGAATGTACTCTTGGCTGATAAAATCTAGAAATAGTCGTCGAATATTTGGTTTGCGCTTTGCAGGGACACTACATATAGATAACAGCTTGCTTGTTGATTACCCTGTCTAGATTTCCGACTCAACTGGGAAATTGTCATGCTGCTAGACGCCCCTGCTAGACGTTGGACTGTCACATTCTGTACGCCACTTTTAAAGTACGCATTGTGCATAATACGTGGGCCAAAACATCAATAGCGGTAAACGTAAAATATATGTTCATTTCTCGTTCTATTTCGTTTCACTCGAAAGAACTTCACTTCTCTGGCGAACACGCAATTTTCAACGAACTTTTCTACTTACGGAGTATACGAAAATAAAACATTTTATTAACAGGCGCAAATGTAAACTGCCTGTAGCAAAAAAAACAAAAAAAACAAAAAAAAAACAAAAACAAAAACAAACAGCACAATGGACAGTTCGACGCCCAACACAGAGCATATCGCAAAGATGCATAACTGACGGTCGTTCAACTATTTTATTCGGTTTACACTGTATTTTGCTGATCGAACCCG
The DNA here is from genome assembly GCF_978046115.1 of Saccoglossus kowalevskii. NCBI lineage: Eukaryota > Metazoa > Hemichordata > Enteropneusta > Harrimaniidae > Saccoglossus > Saccoglossus kowalevskii. The sequence goes on along the minus strand of NC_140656.1, from coordinate 17,530,919 downwards.
GGGTATTATATAGAGGGGTTAGTTTTTCAGTTTTTGACCGCTGACTGACGTGCAAAATAAGCGAACAGAATAATATATACCTTCTGCATCCGCCCCTGGTGTCATTACATATTCATTTTTTTTCAGAAATGATTTCCACGTCCACAGACAGCCTTCATATTTAAAGCGGGAGGGTCGTCACCTCGAATTGAGTTCCAAGCGACGATAACAACACACGCTAAAACGCAAAGGCTCATGGGTAGACGCTTGTTTGTAAACAATATCACGCTATGGCCATCTTACGCATGCACAGGTGACGACTTCCCCGCTTTAAATTACTCTCGATAGTGCTTTGTTATCTTTATTTAAATTTCCACCATCACGTGACAGATTCCATTTTTTTCAGCCAATTAGAAAGTCCAATATACTACAAAAATCAACCTTCCAATGAATTGGTCGCGGAGCTTAGAAACCGAAAAAAAAGACAAGAGTGTATTGAACGATCTCTTACGTCATGTAAGAACCCAACTCATGACGTCATAGAATTGTGTGTACACACGTCGTATACATCACAGCTTATTTGCATCACGACTTGCTACGACGACAGGGTAGCGTTACAATTGATTGATTAGTTCACGTCTACTTTTCTAGTATATACTAGTATGTGATTGGCATTACAAATACACCCTCAAACAGTATAAACATGAAAACACAAACACAAATACAATACAACATGCTACTGAGGGCGCACTTGGAAGCATTGTAACATATCCTACTAACTTAGTAACCCTGTCGCAACAAATGGTACATTTCATTTTGTAATCCATCTGCCGAAGTACAGCCTGCCAGTGGCAGTAGGGAGAATCAGTAACAGCTGTGCCGTCAACGACACATGAACGTTTATCATTTTAACTAAAGCCTGTTTAACAGTAATGATAATTCAGAGATTTTCAAATTTGTATATCATTCGACAGGGAAAGCCAATTTAAATATAACAAACATAAATAAAACGCAATGTATAACCTTATTCATACTAAAAATCTGTTTGATGAAACGGTATTGCTGAAATACACGGATTATACGGGATTTAAAAGTAGTGTGATTTGGTAAATTTAAATTGTAAACTGTATCGACCTACATGTGAGAATGCATTTCAACGGGACAGACATTTTAATACCCTTTTTTTTTCTAAAACACTGTAATAAATGAAAATTTAATTAAAAACGTGTGGCATAATAACAATGCCGTATTTAGGCTATTTACAAAAAAAATTTGAACACGCCTCATTGCAGCATATTTCAAATAATCATTAACATTTCTCGTTCCCAAAAGACACTAAATCAAATTGTAATTATATATTTAAATAGCTTTGTTATATTATTATAGTCTCGTGTTGTTTATAGTGTCGTAATACCATTTTTCTAACTAAATGTGTTTGTACAAGAGAACGCCATTAACTCACTCAACCTATCGTCTTTACTGATCAAACTCCCGTCAATGCTGAATTTCTTAGTTTGTTATTTAATCCTTCATGTGTCTGGTGCTACAATGAATTAGATTTTTTCTGTGAGATGTTTGCATATATAACACACAGCAATAACAATAATGTGTTTTATTGTACGGTCGCCCGTAGTATACGTCAGCCGGGAGGCGATCCTGGCATCGGATCAATAAATGTTAAGTTTTTATTCTCGAACTCAATTTTGCTTCTCACTTTTCGCCATCCGAAAATCTTGTAAATATGATCAGAACATAAGTCCTGAATTATTTTCACCTCTTCGTACTTGAGATTTTTCCGCCACTTAGATATTGAATCAATGTGCCCGGCATCTGCTTCAGTGTGTGCGTTGCCGTTTAATCCTACGAAGTTGAAAAGATTGGGTATAACTTTATGCGGATACATCGTCATGTCTTCATAGCGTACCAAAATGGAATTTTTCTGTAGCCAGGTGGGACCTGTTGTTATCGCATTGTAGTTAGTCTCTAACCAAACGCAATGTTCTTTTACATACTCTGCTAGTATGGGGTGTAATTGAACAGTTCCGTTTGGAGATATTTCCCGACGCGGAAATGATGCTTTACGCCTCGAGCTCGTCATGCCGCGAGGATCACGAGCTAGGACCACCACTTTAACCTCATCGTTTTTTAACATATCCGCGAACGTGAATATGTCGTTGATCCGGACTACTTTCGAAATTACATGCTGTCGTGATTTACAAATGGTTGTTAATGTTTCTTCACTGATCGGCAGGGGGAGACTCTGTATGCCGTGTGTATTCGGTGGAGTGCGACTGGAGCGTTCATCCCTTGCATAAAATACGGATGGTCTGTAAAATTACAATGATAGATACCGTGGAGGAAATCTCGGAGCATTAATTGAATTCTCTCGAGATTAACGCGTCTGTCATCTTTAGCTTGTCCTCTAGCAACGTGGAATGCATACGTTAACAGCATATGCCCTGGTTCGTACGCATAAAAGAAGTCTGGACGGGTACTAAAATATTTAGCAATAGCTCTTGATCCTGTCTGCATCCTTGCGACTATCAATATACGAATGTGTTCAGTCTCATTTCGAGTCACGTTTTCTTTTTTACTCGGATTCTCGGAATCATGAAGCTTTAAAGGCGACCTACTATGTGTCTCAATCCGAGACGGACGCGCGGTTGCCATGCTTACGGCGGCACGGTCTGAATTCATCTCCAGTTGGTCTGACCTAACATTGTCGTGCACCACGATTTCGTCCTCAATTGGCACATTCTCCAAATCATTATTAGACTTGTAGTCTGTCGCAAAGTTCACGAGACCACAGGAAATCATTGTTGTGAAGGCCAGCATACTGAAAACAATGGTTCGCCTAAAAGCGGTATCTGTCCTCATTTTATTGCAGTGTGAGATGCGAGTACTTGTCAGCTACATGTACATCGTCACGACCATGGTACCAAGAGAGATAAAATGAAAAAAACAAACAAACAATAAATAAAAACAATTGAGTTAAGGAGAACAAAAAATTCAACAAATCAGTCAATCAATCGACCAGTCAAACAGTCAATCGCGGGAAATAAAATGCCGTTATGTAGCATGAACTGGATAATATGGTTACGTAGTCGTTCCTCCATTGTAACTAATAATTTGTACTATGCATAACATAACCTCAAATTTAAATCGGCGGTCACAGTTCTAATTCCTGATAAAATAATAATTGAAACTTTTGATTCTATAGTAAATATTTCTGCCACAAGACTTTCAAGTCATTGAGAGTGTAGCCCTATTCAAAGTAAATGCAACTTACCCCAATACAATAATATCGCACATCAGAAATGGGTGGCACCTACCCTCAACACCACAAGGCCTATAGTGTCAAGCTGCTACATACGAATGGTGTTGTTAGAGTAATTAAAATGACGAACCGCCAATGTAAAAAAGATCATTGTACCTGCAGCTGACTATCGTGTGATAATAGGCGTTTTTTGTCCGTATAACATTTGAGATGTTGCAAGAATGCAAGTGAGCATTTAAGGTGGCAACACTTATAATATGAAAATATCGTTACATGGTAACAGCCGTGTTATTTGTTTTATCATTGGATAGTTGATGCTACATAATTCCTTGACTGGTTACCATGGCCAGTAGTGTAGGAATGTTATGCTGCACTGGGGAATAGAAATAACCAAATAAACAATTTATTTCACTCATATTAAAAAAAAATATTTTGGGGTTATGTTTCTCTTTTGCCATACTGCAATTTGTACGATTGCGTGAAAATAACTTGAGAAAAGAGATGACATCGACTATTGATATACAATTCGTCTCTCAGTTATGGTTGGACGTTTCTTGTTGATTATGGTTTGAACCTGTCACCAATTTCGCTTGCAATACTGATGTCTCGGTGTCCGAAACATTATGGCGGTGACAGTAACAAACAGTGTCATTTGATCGGAGAGAATTAAACGTGTCAAATGTACCACATCTGGCTTGAACCTAAAACATTAATCCCTTTTAATTTAATTCTCAAAACACGTAAAGCGGAAGCAGACAGGTGAACAAACACTAAAATCGTCGCCATTGCTCAATTCAGTGTATCGACACTAACCGGGACGTAAAATACATAGAAAGCATGAGTACGAGTCTAAACGTATATATATTGCGTGTGATGACACAAGAACTATCACACCAACCTACTGAAAACATACGTACCTGATACTAAGGCATCGGTAAATCCAACGTACGAACCAAAATACACCTACGTACCTGGCACCAAGAGAGTTGTATATCCAACGTATGAACCTACCAGGCCCGTAGCCAGCACTTTTGAATAGGGGGTTCGAAAACAACACTAATATATTTGACGTAAAACGTGTGAATTTTATAATATTCAAAAAGTGTCTTTGAGCTCTGTTACAGACATTTTTATATTCTCGGTTTTAAATTCAATTGGTTTACTTTGTGTTACGTTGGTAAGTTATTTCACATAACATCTTTGTACTATTTTTGGGCCATTCCCCACCCACAGACAAACACACCCACACCCTAGATCCACTACGGCAAAATGTTGTACACAAAAAAGACAAGACTGTACATATCTTAGCATTATTGTCTAATCATTTTAAGATAGAATGGCACTCACTAGTTTTTTCGCTCTTTGCAGATGTTAGCGCACATAAGAATGATACGATTTTATGTCGAAATCTGTCTACAGTTATTCATTTTAGTATTAGTCAATTTAGTATTATGTAATTTTATTTCTGTACAGAACCTCAGCCCATCGTAGAAAATGTAATGCGTAGAAAAGTGCATAGCACGTTTTAAATACAACATCCATGTAAACATATGGTACTATTAAAGTTAAGGTAGCGAGACTATTATTTGTGTTGAAAATTATGATTTTCATATTTATTTATTAATTGATGAAATGCACTATAAACTTTCATGTGATAAAGTCAACATAACATAGAATGTCATGTAAGTTGGTTAAAATGTAGATTTTCTGAAGGGAAGCAAGGCAGCCTCAGTAGTGTTTTCCAAAATCAACAACACAGGTTTAATCTGTGTGCCTATAAGTTTCAAAGATAAACTCAAGACAAAGCAATGTTAGGATGTGTTATCAGTAGCTATCTGACACACAAATAGTGTTTCCAAACATTTGAGTGGTTTGTCTCCGCCCCTATTTGTTTCACAGATTAGTCATTTGCATATGAATGTGTCAGACACAAGGTCACACAGCCACTGAAAAAAATCATTGATTTTAGTGTTTTCATCTGCCGATTTTATCCAATTATAGCTATCCCATTCCTTTATTTTTTTGGTTTCCAATAGCCTTACACATTTGGATGTCCCTACACATGTTAAAACAAACTTCGATGGGAAAACAAATTGATTGTGCCGATAAACAAGCTTGAAAATCTTTGCTGTTACTTCATGGACGTTTTCTAGGAGTTTATATTTTTCAAAATACAAGGTCTTTAACAAAAAATAACGTATACTTATTATCGTCGGATTAACACAAAATTTTCACAGCTTTAAGTTGACAGTGAGAGGAACTTGAATGTGTCCAGACAAACTATTTCATGGATTATTTACCAATGTGTTGTGGTTTGAGTTGGAGGCAATGCGACTAAAACAGTAATTGAAATTCAACACACTATTTTTTAAAACGCGTCGCTTAAATAAAACTGACCAGACACATTCAATTTACCAGACTATTGAACAACTAGGAAAAATGAAAAAAATACTTCTTATCGCCAGCATAAATGCGTAATTATTTTTTTTACAGAAAAAGTCATTTTTCACCTTTGATTGAGTAACGCGTCGTAGAATGCAGATACGGGCATGCAAAATACACTTGTAAAAAGTTTGAAGTCTGGCGATTCTAAAAATATATACTTTCCCGGGTCTATTTGTAGTAATTTAGTCACAATTAGAAGATGAAAACAAGTATGCAAATAATAGTCCCGCTACTTTAAGCTGGATTCATATTCATCTCGTCACTTGAAAACTGTTAAAAGATACAGAGCTAGTTGATATATGGCTTGACAGTTTGTGTTGCGACGAAGTAAGCCCAGACTGTTAGTATTTGCATAATTGCATAGGGTTATTGACAAAAGATTAGCCCTTAGATCATTGAAAATGGACATATAAAAACAAAGTGAGTTTAATTTTCTACCATGCTAAATTCAAACGTATCACTGCAAAAACTAAAAATTTATTATTCTAACTGTATTGTGTGTCTGCCTAATTCAACATTATGTTACGCTATGGTGTAATGAAGATCGCGTTCAAGCAGCTGATGTTAAATATTAAAACAACACTGAAACAATAATGTTATGGTAGTCTTGTGCTAGTGTTCGCTCAGTTAGTAAAGTGTGGGGATCGAACGGGATTGACACAACACGACACTGTACTGTACTTTCCTAGTTTGGTTCATTAGTTTTGTATTCTTCAAGTTAATGATGGCATATATACTGTTTTGTTCCAAGTGTATCAGCCAAATGTAGTCAACTTATTGTAGTAGTACGTGTAGCCTGTGTTATTGGACAATAGTGTATAGCTACGGATTCAACAGATCATTAAAAAAATGCCGAAGATTTATCATCACGAGTTGTATAGGTCGAAGAGATCTTTGCAGCCAACAATTTACCCCCACAGTGTTGCTTCAGCACTGAAACTATGCGACGAATTTACTATATTTTAGTGGGTTCATAAAAAGGAGATGTAGTTATTGAAGTCTAAACTTACACTATATGTATATTATTTTACCGCCCTCTAAAAACAGATTTACAATGAACCAAAACATTTACATACTGTAAGAAACTTGGTGGTATGCCATTGGTTAGTGCATTTAATTTGTTTGATGCAATCATTGTGCCAGCTATTTCTTATGGTAGCGATATGGGGGTACAAAAATTCGAAAATCGAGAGGGTACAGACAACATTTTGCAGATATCTACTTAGCGTTAATAGTTGTACTAACAATGTAGCGATGTTGGATGAATGTGGAAGGCTGCCATTATGATGTGGTTATTTTAAGCGTTGTATCTCATATTGGTTAAAATTAGTTGAAGTAAAAAATAGCTGGAACCCCAAAACATGTTATATCATGCTTGAACGATTAGACAAAACCGGCAGACTTACTTGGGATACCCACATAAAAATCGCCTGTTCAAATATGGTTTCGGCATTGTCTGGTTTGAAAAATACTGCAAATATTTACTCAAAGATATTTACTCAAAGAATAAAAACAATTTGTCAGCAAGAATGGCATGCCTCAAATTCACAATCGTCCAGGCTGTGTACTTTAGGAAAAATCAAGGTAGTATTATAACCTGGAAGATTTATTGGCAAGCAATTATAGACTAAAATATATACTGACGGGTTTTCGCTGTTTTGGCCATAAACATAATGTTGAATTAGGTAGACGCACAAAAATATAGTTAGATCAATAAATTTTTAGTTTTTGCAGTGATATGCTTGAATTTAGCATGGTAGAAAATCAAATTCACTTTGTTTTTATATGTCCATTTAAAATTATCTAAGGGTTGATCTTTTGTCAAATAATGCAATATGCATTTTTGCAAATACTGATAATCTGGGCTTACTTCGTCGCTACACAAACTGCCACACCATTTATCAACTAGTTCTGTATCTTTTAAAAGTTTTCAAGCGACGAGATGAATATTAATCCAACTTAACTTAGTACCATATGTTTACATGGATGTTGTATTGTTTTTAAAACGTGCTATGCACTTTTCTACTCATTACATTTTCTACGATGGGCTGAGGCCCTGTACAGAAATAAAATTACATAATACAAAATTGACTAATACTGAAATGAATAATTGTAGACAGATTTCGACATGAAATCGTGTCACTTTTATGTGCGCTAACATCTGCGAAGAGCAAAAAAACTCGTGCGTAGCATTCTACCTTAAAATGTTTGGACAATAATGCTAAGAAACGTATAGTCTTGTCTTTTTTGTGTACAACCTTTTTCCGTAGTGGATCTAGGGTGTGGGTGCGTTTGTCTGTGGGTGGGGAATGGCTCAGGACCCCTTCTCTAAAATCATATGGTAAAATAGTTTAAAGACATTATGTGAAATAACTTACCAACGTAACACAAAGTAAACCAATTTAAAAACGAGAATATAAAAATGTCTGTAACAGAGCTCAAAGACACTTTTTTAATATTATAAATTTCACACGTTTCACGTCAAATATATTATTTTTGTTTTCGAACCCCCTATTCACAAGTGCTGGCTACGGGCCTGCACATGGATGTATAAACTCAGACAGATTGATCAAACAAGATGTATTTTTCTAGGAACACCAACTGGGAATTGCGCTACTAATGTATGTGCTACTGTCTCTCAGGTAATGGTTTATTATGTCAGGAGAAATTCTCTCCATTGCTTCATACCTCATATTGTTGCAATGGTGTTGTATGCTTTTGGGGCATGATACTATGTTTTGCACACACGGTACACTGTTGATAACTGCACATTGGTCGCCAACACATGCCAATAATTCATCTGCTTTACTCACTCCACAGTCTTTGTAATACCCAAGTGTCCTGAGTCATCATCATGCAAAGCCTGCAAAACAATCTTTCTCTACTTCTGGTGCTGCGCGAATGCCATTAACTTCCAGCTACGTGGACAACTAATAACGAAGGCAGCTTTCCTTTGTGCATCATCATTTAATCCAATTGCTAAATCTAACGTTGAAAACTAGCATGCATAGACTAGCTATATGGGAAATCATCTTTGGGAGGTACACATCTTTAATAGTTACACCATCACAATCATTCATTCAGCAACCACACTAGCACCACTCTGTCACATTCTATAACCATCCCTTTAGGCAAAACTATCCTCTTTTCTGCAATCAGGTTGATTTATGCAGTTCCACTGGCTTGCCGAACCTTAGTTGTAATCGCCTCTAATGCTGGTCGTTGCTCTATACGTATACTTTCATACTGCTTTCTGGAACGTAAGGTCAAAGATACAATGCTATCTGTTAAGAAATATCCGTTTACCCTACCTATTTTACCAGTTTCAAATATATTAGTGCAATGACGTTGGGTGTGTTTAGGGGGTACTTTTTCTTTCCCTGGAGGTACACTATCAGACTCCCTTGCGTACATTGCTCCTGTTTCTCCCACTGCGTCTACAAATATGTCTTGTCTTCTCTCTGCTCAGCTCCTGCTTCTGAGTCTGGATTTTTCTGCTGGAGTATGCCATGCCAATTCTGGATCTGCATCTGTCACTATCTGTTATTATCACCCCTCTGCACCAGTTGTATCACAGTGCTGTCACCAATGTGGCGTAAATATGATATGGGACGGGCCTTGTGTGGGGCCACTCCGTATTTGTGAGCTGAGAGCTTATCTTCAGTACAGGTCTGGTATTGTGTTTATCTTATAAGTCATCACTTTTCTCAGATCTGCGCTATAGGGAGCTAGTCACTTAGACTAGGTGGCATAGGGGCATATACAGTTAAATAAATGTAATCAAACTGATTGATCGATGCTGCTACCGTGTCAGACGCCAGACCAACTGGAGTATTTTGAACAGTGAGCTTTAAGAATTTAAGAAGTCACTGGTGTCAGAAGTCAGCATTCCGGTTATTAAAGCTTCGAGTCAGGACGAACTCATGAAGATTTTTAACACTGTAATAACTACAATTGGACATTTAGCACGTAAATTAAAAAAAGTGTCTTATTAAATGATTAAAATTTGTTCTTATTTTGAGTATAGCGGATGTGAATTTTGGTTGTGGAATAAACAACTTTTTATCCAATCTATTCCAATTTAAAATAGGAAGGGGACACGATGTTTAGTTCTCAAATTATGCTGACACAACCACAGTGGCTAGACTGTACTTTCTAATGATTAATGTGTGTAGTGGGATTGCCCACAGTATTAAATATGTGTTCATTGTCATCAACATACTAGTGACCCTGTTTTATAAGTATTGTCTACTACACATATAATTTCACGCCGCAGTTTGCACTTAAACACTTCTTACGTACATGACAACAAGGCAGTGGTAAATCCAACGTGTGAACCTACACACACGTACGTTTTCGACACCATGACAACGATAGTATCCTGTCCTGTCCTTGATTATAGTACAGATGAGTGAATCATGCACAGCTTGCTGGGATTTGAAAAAAACAACAATCGTGATCACCGACCTACGGAGAGTATGTATCAAACGGATACTTGGTTTATACAAACACACGGTTCAGCGCAATCTACCGTGTATTTACCGGTGCCGAGTCTTAACTGCCTTTTAATAATTACGCAATATGTTCACAGCTATATCTGGTATTTTGAACCTGTTACCACCTTCTGCGACATGTTTTGAGTAATTGTTCTATATCACTAAGGACATTACAAAGAAGGCCAAAATAAAAATAAAGACAACAATTTATTAGAAATAAGTTTGCAAGGTTTGCTCGGGGTAAGGAGTAAAAGAAAAATAAATAAAATAACTTAATAAGAAAAATAATTTTCAATTTTAAAAATGAAAAACATAGCCAAACTTGTACAAATTTATCGAGAGCGATGATTTGCAAACAAAAAATCGACTGAAGAGAGATATTGGAACAAGGGTGAATACCATTCATATGTGCAGTCAAATCTGATGGCAGAACAATATATTTGCGTCGTGTTGTAATGCCCATTCTTATAAAGAAAATACAAGCGATGTGATAAACCCGTCGACCGTCGAATGTAAAAATCAAATGACGGTAGACCATGTAATCTTGCCCAACTCTACGTCGGTTAAAATACATGTATTCAGTCCTCCGCTAATCAACACAAATGTTATACTTTCATTCAATTTTCGATGCGTGGATTACTCACATCTATTTGCGTGCAATTAGGCTTGATTTCACAGTCAGCTGGTGCACAAGTGATGATAAAATAAATGCCATGTTTACTATATGGGGGCCGCCATCTTGAATATGACATGAAACTGAATAATGAGACAAGCTGTGAAACGCGTTTTTCAGATTCCTACAAATCAAAAACAAATACCAATCTTTTACAGCATGACGATCTATTGGGATAATATAAAGCCAACCGCTAACAAAATTCGGCCGAATTCGTCGTTATTGTGTGGAAAAATCCCTTGCATACGAACACCTAATTACACGAAGAATATAGAACATGGGGTATTTGAAACCAAAATTGTCATCTTACTGTAGCTGTCGCTGATTGGCTGCAGATTTGGAATGACAATATTTGGTTTCAAATAGCCCAGGGAAGGGTTCTATATTGTGTCATTTCTATAAATTAGTAAACGTTGCGTCATTTATAGTTTTCTCTAGTGGTGGTATTTTGTTTACATCGGTTGCTTGCACACCCAACATTTTTTGCAAATAATTTTTATCAAGAATTGTCTAAAACGATCTCCTGATACGTAACAAGTCTACAACTGCGTTAAAAACGTGATTTAACGAAGATTATTCTGATTGTGTCTCGTCGGTTAATAAACGAATAGCAATAGAATAATAGGTCACGCCTTGTGGGGGATTTATATTGGCTCAATGGGAGAATATACACGTCTTTTCTACATTTTTGAATGGCTTGCGCGTTATGAGCGTATGAGCGAAGTTAACCGAAGTCGGTGCCCACTGTTTCTGCCAATCATGTTGGCTGCAGCAAACGATTTACCGCAAATGAGTGAAAATTCTAGTAATTGACAAAGAGAAACGTACAGTGGTTGTGAGATTTGGAAAGTCGCTGTGATGATATAAAATGAGACATGTATTCGGCGGTTTAAACAATAGCATCACCGTGGATCACGCTTGAGGGCGAATGGCAAGCAGAAATATAGAAAAGAAAAAGACAGCATCAATGCTGAAAGTTGGCCTTGCAATTAGGCCTTTGACACAGGAACGGGCACATTTGATCTTGGTAGAGACTATGGTTGCCATTGGAACAACGGTTTCGGGATTGTTTTTTTTTCTATTCTTTTATTACAGAACATTTTTGTATGAGGTTATTACGAGGATACTGCAAAGTATGCACTCAGACAGTATGCGGTCGCATCGACCTCCGCGCAAACCTTAATAGTATACATCTTTTCCTCCTAAGAATACATCATGGAAATGCCGAAATCCAAAACGTTTAGAACAGATTTAACGAACTTCTTTGCGTGGAGTCCGGTCAACCCCGGGGGGGGGGGGAGCAGCCATGTTTGTATTTTATTATTGGAGCACGCTTACGCGCGTAATCGTTCCATATTTGGAATTCGCGTTTTCTAATATGATAGGATGAAAATACCCAGTGCAATACCGCAAAATTACGACACGCTGTAACTTGTGGCGTTACAGCGACAGATGTATATAATAATATGTATTTATATCCCAACAATTCTCTCGGTATTTTGCATTCCTCCAACTGAAGACCAGCTTCACGCAAAGCTTTCATCTGATTTTTTACTTCAATAATTTCCCTATAGACATGATACTCCCCTCAGAGGTAGTCTCTAAAACAACTTAAACTCAGCAGCTTCTTTTAGGCGAGCCTTACTATTTTTATGCAAAGTCAGAGTTGATCTTGTCCGACAAATTTGGGGTTCATATTGCTACATCCGAACAGAAGTATAACGAACAAGACTTAAGGCCATATAATCAACTTGCAGTGACTATATGCCATATTTAGATATCCTGTCCACTACATCTTTATCCAGCACCCTCTGATACTCACTCGCCATACTGAAAACTGAATACTGTCTGAGTTCAGTCCTGATAAGATTGCTACACAAACGCAACTGGATTAAAACCTGAAAGATAAACAAAGACTCACTTGAAACTGAAACAACTGAAACATAACATGAAGACACAAAACTGTACACCACTGTTATTTAAGTTCATGTATGGTCGTTAGACGTTGTGTATATATCAGCATTAAAGGGCGGTAGTGGTCGCGCTGCGCATGTGCGACATTTGTGTTGATAAACATTGATTTTTCCACAATCCAATGCGCTCTTCTAATGGAAATCACAAGTATGAGGTTTGACCTGGACCCGACTTACATCCGGTGACTTTCTAATCACCTAAATATACCTAATTACAGCTTAGTAACGCCTCAGTTTGTACTCGTTGATTTGCGCAACAGCCAAAGTCGCCATCTTTGTTTATACGAGTCCTATACATCTCGCGCATGCGTGGTGCGACGACTGCGGCCCTTTAACACAAACAGTTTGTAATAACACAAGCACATGTTACAAAAATATATGTCACTTCAATGTGCAACCCAACATATATTATCAAGTTTGACTGAACTTAGCAGGGTCATAGCAGTAACAACAGACACATTCAACTATTAGATGAACGTTGAATTTGAATGCAAACAGCCTAGTCAAACATAACAAAGTCCCTGTTTTTGGACTTCATCCAAACAATCTTTGGCAGTGTAACTGCTGATGACCAACACTCAGGATTAAGTGAAGTATTGTTAATATATAATATTTCCTTCAAAATGAAGATTTTTTCCAGTCTATAGTTTAGCTACACTAAAACAGTAAAGTCATGATTAGCAGAAAGCATTGTCATGCACTCACCTGACATAATATATTTTTTGAATTTTAAACTTACCAAAACCCAAAACCTTAACCTCATTTTGGTTATGTAATTATCATTCAAATTAAATATAGAATTCATGTGATGTGATTATCACCCTCCCCCCATTTCACACATGATTGATATATCCATTAATCATATTATTATCTTCTCTCAAGCCGAATATCAATTTACACGAGGATTACAGCCCCTTTCTTCTACTACAAGGGCACCTTCCATTAAAGTTCAATGCGAGGTGGCCTGGTTAATTATTTGTATTGTGCAAGTGTATCCAGTTTGTGTAACTTGACTTTAACATACTGTAAAGTACTTTATTTTCGCTTGGAATTAATTTTCGCTGAAAGGATGATTCAGTGAAAATAAAACACAGTAAATATACTTTTTGGCCTATATTTTGAATTCAACTCGCCAAAAATCAGTGAAAATAAATTCCATACAACAAAACACCCAAAAAGTATTTTCAGCAAAAATTAATTCCAGCTAAAATAAAGTATTTTACAGTAGATAAAATCTCTACACCTATACAACTTAGTATCTGGACTGTAGCATATATTCATAGATGTAATATTCATTGTTAATTATATAAATTTGTTACATGTAAGGACTAATGTAAAAAGATTTGTTTGCAAATGAATTCACTATTCTGAGCAATTCCATTTGGTTTCAATGTTCAGTAATTAAGTTTTATTGTTAATATACATGTTCAAGTGAGTTCAATGTAGCAAAATTACAATTTAATGAACTATAATTGACAGTATTAGATCAGAACTTGACAGGGGTTGTTTACAACAAGGAAGGCGGACTGAGTTCCGTTGTTTTGGGTAATTGTAAAGTCCACATTACCAAGTGAAACAAATGAATTTGTAACATTACTATTTTAAACCTTCCACACTAAAACTGAGTGAATTGGGTTTGAGATAATACCGATACCAGCATAAACTACATTGAAACTGCTTTCTCACATGGTTTCTTATTATTGACATCTTCCCCACCAAAAAACAAACAAACACAATTGTAGTTTGTTTCATAAAGACACTCTCAACTCTGTCTTATTGTTATCTAAATCACGTTTTAGTTACTGGAAGTAATCAGTATTCATATTGGAGGACGTACATTTAAACTCATTGCATTGTATTGCACACAGACTACGACAGAACGGAAACTTCTAAAACTGTGGCTTGGTAGCTGTACTTATGGAATTCTCATTGGTTATACATAGTTGGGAAAACAGAACTTTTGGGCGAATATAAAACTTAAAAACTAATATCAAAACCACACACTGGGCTGAGAAAAAACTTGAGAAACGGCACAATGACTCGCTCACATAAACAGGAAACGAAATACAGTAGTATCCCATAATATGAATCAGGTGACACAGTCTTTAGCGTATTCAGACACAAGTGGTCATTTGCAAAGATGTGTACAGTGTGGTTCAATGATGATCGTCGCTGATGATTGGTTCACGCAATGCAAGTAGAGTATTTGGGGTCATTTTTTGGGTCACGTTATTTGAAAGTATATGTACTGATTCAATAGCATCAGCTCAGATGGAATTCTGGGTAATACTGAAATCATCTTAACAGGTCTAATAGATGGCTAAATAATTTCAATAATAGAATATTCAATTGCGCTCCAGCTGATGACTGGAAAACATTTCCAAAATTGGAAATTTGAAGGTCAACCATATTGACTAATTAGCTTATTTTAATTTCTCTTGTATTTATTAGTGGTTTGACCAGCCACCTGTTTCAGATGGCCAGCAACAAGTAATGATAGCACCTCCAATTATAATACAAAATACTTTCACTTAGTCTGTTTAGCTAGAAGAAAAACACTCAATTGGTACGGCTAGAAGACAACATTAGACAGTGTTCTCTTTACATGTTCCTCCATGGCTGTCCAAATACTGTCTGCCAGTCAGTATGAAGCTTAGTACACAACTGATTAGTTTCACTATGTCCACATGTACGCCTGGTCTTCATGGACACGCATATAGTATCTAATAGTCGAACAATAGGCTTTGCATATATTAATGACAATATTCAGTCGATCACTCCCCTAATCCATGCGCATTACATAGGGTTCCTCAACTTGCTGATTATAAATAAAGAGTACATAATCGTAAGAACATCATAATGTCATTAGAAATCGATTGTGCATTGTGAGTGATATTTCAACTGTTCTAATCTTGCAAAAATCTCAATTTGATATAATTATTTCTTATTTTAGGAATGAATGAAATACCGAAATTATAGGTGAAATTAACTCGACAAGGTTGGCTCTCTACACGCTCATGAAAAGTGAACGATGGTGGCGCAGTATCTCTGTCATAATATAATTCAACGAGGTCTGGTAGATTAGCATGACACATTACCACGAGTTTAATACACTTATGATTTCAATTATTTTACCGTCACTTTCCATGATTCCTTGCTGCAAATTGCTGACCAAAAAGCGTCAATGTTCACGTTGAGAGGGGTGAGTTATTTAAGGCAGTGAAGCCGTGAAACAGTTGTGGTAATGAGGAAATTATGTTAACCCTCTTTTTTTTCACAAAACCACGCTATAGCATTCTAAGTGACTAATCTTCAGCTTTTTCGGAGACATCCGGAGAATTGTCCGTGTATATAACGCTCACGAAAAGCTAAATGTTATTTAATAATCTTTATTGATATATGAAAAACTGCGCTTGGTGCTTCATCACTACTGACAACATTGTTTCCATCATCTTAAATAAAGAAATACATAGCTTTAACAATCACAACTTATCGACAAATCAGTTCATTAATAACACACAGTAATGATCTTAAAGATGTTTGAATCAAATTGAAGAATGTAGCTCATGTTCATTAAACTTTCAATATTATGGTTTCATGCCATCCGAATACCGAAAACGAAAACAAATGTAACTACCAGACTATATTTCGAGATACAAGCCTAAACAATGACACACGAATTGGTTGACATTTGCAGTTTACATCGGTTCCTATGATTATGAGATAATTCCTCTATAAATCTTAGAATTTGGTTGTGAATATACTGATTTCACCGACGTTTTTGATACTGTTACACATTGTTTTGTTACGAACTGCGCCTGCGTTCAACTTATTTGTAAGTAAATATCAAAATGTTATTATTCATGGATTTTATCTATAAGCACCATTTATCTTATGTGATTCCACGTGGTTTGATTTTTGGCCCCTTTATATTTTGTCATTCATTCATACTAATGACATTACAGATGTTTTGCGTGAAATTGTTTGGGTCTGACCTTCGTATTTGGATTTTATTCCAGGAAATTATTATACCCGATATATCTTTTTGCTCAAATCGCTATCCTATACACCTGTTAGACGGTTGAGGGCGTCACTGCTATTTTTGAAACCACGTACAAGATTGAGTATCAGTTTTATACAATGATATTTCTGCTTATATATTTATGTAAAAGATGCTATAGTATTTTTTGGTTTATAGATATGTATCCTTTTATTCATATGCTTGTTACGGTGTGTGATAGTTACTGTATTTATTTTATTGCAGTATGTTATTGGGCCTTTAGCCTATCGACTCGTGAACTAAATAAACACACAAATAAATATGAATATATACAACTGACAGTCGGTTTCCAGCTTGATTACAATTTACCGTTATATATAATGCGTTGCATATATGCGCAGTAACATGCTCAGTAGAGCAAAATTTGAAATCGGCTTTAACTGTCTTAGGTTAGATGATATTTTTCATTGGATGTCAGTAATACTTTATTTTAATAAACACAGAAACTACAGTTTATAAATCACGTGACACAATATACTACGAATTGTTACCACAACTTCGTATATAATGTCTGACTAAATCGTCATGCCTGAATTTTATTTGTAATTGGTCAAACAAAAATCACGTTACTAACGATGTCATTCCAATTTCCTTCCAATCTAATACTTCACGTTAATATTTTTGGCATTGGAAGTACAAATGTTCGGCTCTTATCCTCGAATTCCCGCTGGTTGCGAACTTTTTCCCATCCGAAGATGTTGTATACGCGATCGGAGCATACATTTTGAATAATCTCAACTTCTCTAAAAGTGAAACGATCGCGCCATTTGAAAACCGAATTACTATATTCAGTATATCCATCCGCAGGTTTTTTGTCCTTCAACCCAACAAATTTATACATAATGGGTACGACTATATCTGGATGCATAGCCATGTCTTCAAAGCGAACTAACATGGAGTTTTCTCGTAGCCAAACAGGACCGGTTGTTATGGCGTTATAGTTATCTTCAAGCCATTTGCAGTGAGCTTCTACATACAGTTTCAGTTTGGGTTGTAATCGTACAATGTTAGACGTGTTTCCAGACGCTGCGTTACCCGGGTATATCATTCTATATCTTGAACTCACCATACCACGTGGATCGCGAGCTAAAAACAACACCTTAACATTATCGTTTTGCAGCCTGGGTATGAATGGGAGGAGATTGGTTAGTCGGACAACCTTCGATATGATGTGCTGCTTCGATAGGCAAATTGACGTGAGTGTTTTCTCAGTTATAGGACTGGGAAGATAGTCTAGATGCCCGCGTATCTTGTGGAATACATGTTCGTTCATTGCTTGTGTGAAGTAAGGATGGTTGGCGAAACTACAATGAAAAATATCATGTAGGAAATCGCGGAGCTTCGTTTGGATTTTGCCGAGGTGGAAGCCTCTGTCGTTTTTGACACCAGTATTAAATACATACCACATTATCATATGCCCTGGTTCGTATGCATAGAAAAAATCCGAACGGCTTCCGAAATATTCAGCAATTGCTTTAGATCCGGTTTGCATTCTGGCTGTTACTAATATACGCACATGTTTTTCTGCAGTGTTAGGAAGGTGCAGAGGTCGCGATCCGTTCTGTTTATCATCTGAGGATGTAGAAACATTCGATGTTTCAATTTCGACGTGATTAATGTGTGTTGAATAATTTAATGTTCTCTGTAAGTTCACCGATTCTCCATTTGTCACTCCAATACCGTTTATTGTAAACTGCTTATGTAATAAACAAGAGTAGGTTCCACTGGATAGAAATATGAATATACCAATTATAACTACGACAATCATCGAAAACACCACGCCGTTTTGAGCAGCAACACTCTTCATCGTACAGCACTATATGGGAGAAAAAAAGGATGGAATGATGTAAAAAGTATATATTTATCTAAATCTGTGTCCCTATTTGTGGATGAATTTGTAAATTGCATTCGTCAAATTAAACAGTCGTTATTTTAGATTAGTGCCAACGGAACCACTGTGTTCATGAAACCATGCATCTTTTAGCTAAAAGAAATAACAAAAATACACAAGCAACAAGAAATTACACGGATAAAGAGAAGTACTTAAAGTACCACAATCATGCTAGATTGACAACTTTAAAACGACGACCGGGCTGCATTACAGATACTGTAAAATACTTAATTTTAGCTGGTATTATTTTTCGCTGAGCAGACATGCTGGCTGTTTTATAAGTAGATTATTTTCACAGATTTTTGATGAGTTGAACGTGAAACAGGCGAAAAGGTATTTTCTATTTATCCTTTCAGCCTTAAATTAGTATTACAAAATACGTCTGTCGTTTATCCTCGGGGCGGAGCTACGTCACGGACGTTCTACGTTGCTAAGACGCGCACCACTGTACCACGTATTTCTATGGGCTTTGTGCGCGCTGCTGTGGAACGACGGTGGAGCCGGTGAAAACTCGAGAAAACAACACAAACTCAACTTAAAAGTAATTCTGAACAACCAAATTCATATATGTTACACACGCAGGGCTAATCTTGTTACACTGCTCAGGGGACTCTCAACAACCATCGCAAAGTACCGTTTTCTGCGAGTTTTTGGTCTTTGTTTTCACCGCGAGGGTTGCCAGGCGGTAGAAAATGCCCGGATGTCCGCCCCCGAGGATAGCAAGCATTTAAGCTAGCCCTTTCAGCCTCGCCAAAATACACGAACTAATCAGTAGCACTCTGTAATGTCAATGTTGATGACATGTCCATAATTATAGCTGTCGTAAATTCAAAAGCAAGACAACGAAGGATTTGTCTAAATTGTCACATAGAAAGACGTACTAGTATTATTTTTATGTAATACGCATACATATAAATAGCGCCCTCTAGTGACAAAATGCTTCTATGTCGCAAATGTAGGAAACGAGCACCGTTAACAATATGACATCATTTTGATCAGTGGTTGTTGACTCTTTTTATTTTAGAAATTCGATATATTTCTAAATAACGAGCGACTGAACAAACAGTTTTGGTTTTGTGTGTCATTGCAGGACCGAATGAATTGAAAAAGTTACTTGCACTGTATAACTAGCAATGGTCAATGTAAAAATGTGAAAACAGCATTTATTATTACAGAAAATCAATCTGTACTTCAAAATTATTCAAACGGTAATAATATATTTAATACACAGTACAGTAGACATTAATTTATTCAACTATCTGTTTAATTATTTATGATTACGGTTAATGTTTTTAAATATTTCTTCGATACACTTAATTGAAAATATACTATAGCAATTGTTCCGGTTGTTAAATGAGATTTTTAGTAAAACTATTCAATCCTGTGAGTGAGTAACTGAAATACAGCCAGTAGTGGACACCTGTTCACCTAATGTGTTAACGGAATAGCATTCTGAACAGATAGACTGTCTTTTTTTCATACTACACGGAGTTGAGGATGTAGGTGAGATTTTCCTACTTCTATACACTTTGAACAAGTTATCTGCTATTCTAAATAGGCGACAAACATGATGCAATTATCCACAATTTTTACTACAATTCCACGAGTTCATGCTCTATAGTGTTACTCGTATATTCTGCATGTTGTCTCTCTCTATCTCGTCGTACGGGGCGCTACTCACAAATGCAGTTAAGGTTCCCAACTGTTGGTGGCGCTGCTACGCATATGTTTGAAGGATCTACTTCATGGCTTAGTATCACCATGGTTCCTCGTGCCCGTTTCTTGTACACGCATCACGGTTGCTACATTTACTGTGGTGTCTGCGTCAACAACGGCTGGAGCAGCTAGCACTGCTTATAGAATCGCGTGAAATTAGAAAGGGCTGCCACCGAAATTAGTTATTGTGTTAAAAACAAGACAGTATAACCCTAATGACCAGACCGAAACGTACGTGCAATGTACACGATTGTTTTTATTTATATCCCATCGTTCTAATGGAGGTTACAGTATTATCAGGCTGTTTTTTTGAAGGATCTCAAACAAGCGCGTGGAGGAAAGTTTTGGGGTTTTCTGCATAGTGCGCATATCGTTTTTCCTCAGCAATTTTCGTTCTCATTGAACCCGGGCGCCCATTACTATTTTGTTACCACGGAGCGTTGAAACATAAATATACAGGCACTGAACGGGCCGATTTAATCGATAGATGAACTTAGATGAACGTATAGTTGATTGTAGATTTTTTGCGTTTCGAATATTATTATATTTTTGTGTGATTTTGCGGCGATTTTTACTCAATATGGACAATTAAATGGCTAATATTATGTTCATTTTACTCTTTAATATAGATGTACAAATTGTCTCGTCCACAAAGGTAGCGACATTTCTATCAGTTCACTATATGTAAGCCGTCGGCCGTCAAATGTTTAATAATAAACTACTGTGTCATAATAAACTACTACGAGAATGCAATCGGTATTGGGAATCAAATTAAAATCAAGTATTTTTTAAATATTGTTGTTTTGATACCCTGATTACGATTTATCATAAATTACAAAATCAGTAGAATTCGTTAAAAGAAGAGTACCACTAATACGCATGTGCAGTAATTAATGCTACCAAAATCAGATTTCTTAATTAAAATGAAACAATCAGTTTTGATCATTTAGATCAATTAAAGTCAAAAGAATGATATATTGACCCAGGAGGCCCAGAAGTGAAATCAGGCGCATATCCTGCTCTACCGGTAGCACCCGCCATATATACTTATTCAAATGATTAACAACGCGTTTTGTCAGACAGATGAGTTGTATTGTTCGCGAATGCCTGGTGTTTAGGCAGTCCAGAGTAGTTGGGGGTTACCGTATACGTTAGTCCTAAAATTAAAAATTTCATTTCCATACACAAACGCGAAATAATTTAATAATAATTTGTGACTGTACACAGCTTTGATTGAATATTGGATTGAGTATTGCAGTTGCGGCTACCAGGATAAACCACAAAGTAATTATTTCAATACGTTACAGTCGGGTTCTTTGGAGTGATTATTTAAATATAAACTAGGTAGGTGTTATATATATGGTTATATATATACCTAATTCCTATATATATACGCAATTTCGCATTCTATGTGTCAATGTGTTCCACTGCAATATTAAAGTTTTTTTTTACCTTAGCGTCAGTTTCACGTAAAATAATTTGCAACGTATTATTTCATAACATAGTGCTTATCATACACTATAAACATAATCAATACAACGACATTGTATAAACTCATAAATATAACCTGTTACACAAAAATAATATTAACATAGTAGGAACACGCGCACTATTGAAAACAAACAAAAACATTCCACTCCTACACACAAATTTCAACCAGACGGCATGGTTGCGCGAATTATCAAAAACATTTCCATATTTACCAGCAATAAATTTTCGCGTACAAGTATATGTCGATTTTCAATCAATCGGCTTTGCTACCCGTATTAGCTGCTGACCGACCGATCGATGGATTTATGTCAAACGGCTGTCACCAACCATAATCATAAATTACCTATTTATGTTTTCATTTCAAGATTAATTATTATTGGTAATTTACATTATTCCTGTTATTTGGTGATTTTCGTTCTCGAACATTAATCTAGAAATGTAATTACTAATTAAAATTGGTCAAATGCGCTTAGTCATTTAACGATGATATTGTGAGGACTTGTTTGTGGCTTATAGCATATCTGATAATAATCTTAATGACCCTGTTAAAGTAATCATCCATCGAAAATATTTGAAACTCCAATACTGAATTATTATTATGCAAATTTAAACTCTAATGAAGAAGTTGGAGATGTTTTTGTTTTTGCGTAATGATTTTGCACTATGTGAGAAAACGATGATTATATTTACTTTTGATATACCAAATAATGTTAAAAGCTTACAGTTTGTCATCTTATGAAAACACAACCAACTAATTTACAAATCATCGATTCATTCATTGTCGAATTTATTTGTCCCTAACCTTTCAGAGTACTTGCCAATTGCCGTGACAAATTGTTTGTATTATTATAAATACCAGAAAATATAATTATTCTTTAATCCATATGCTGCCTCAATACGGAATGTGGTGGAGCATAATGTTTAGAGTGGCCAGTCAGCAATTATCAATTCTCTTTCGCCGTATGTACAATGACATAACTAAAGCATCAAAACATTAAAATAGCACAATATCATACTCGATACGAGATCTTAAATGACAAATTTAAAGAAAAATTACCGTTTAACAGCACAGTTGAAATGCATTCCGCCAAGTTGTCTCAAATGAGCAGCACTGTATGGAAGTGTAGCACAGCTGTTGTCACGAATAAAGAATTAAGCAGTGAACCAAATCACATAAGGATATATATGCATTTAATCCACTGTACCAGTTCGTTGACAGAGATGTAAACATAAAATAGTCAAATGAAATTGTCGTTGTTAAACATAGAATCAAGTAACTTCACAATACTTCGACAGTACTATATATGTGGTATATATGTAGTGCCACAGTTAATGTAACCATAGAGATAGAAGAACTGTGACCTGACATAATGATATTCATTGATCATCAGTGTCGAATTCATATTTGTCGTTTAGTTACCTAGCAACGTAACGTAATCCATATGTATGCTCATGTAAACATTCTGTTTGGAGCAATGGAATTCGTTTTATTATGCTGCGGTCATTGCTGACTAGTTCGTGTTAACATGCGTTTCTGGATTTCATGTCCACTGCAATAAACAACGTGTATGATTCGCCGCTGATATATGAAAGCGAGGCTCGGATTGCAAATAGTCAGCAATGACTGCGCCATAATACCAGTAAAGCGAACCGACATTTGAAGTTAGCGGTTTTCGGATGAATACCACTAGAGGGAATAACAAAATACCCGGTTGTAAACAAAGTGAATAGAGTTGATTTCAACAGAGGCGCACTGAACACATCGATCTGTTCACAACTTGCTGACGTAACATGTCATGCTTTTTGGATTGCTTGTTTGTTCAATAAAAGGATGAATTTTCAACTCACACGACACAGTTACCACCAGATATTATTTCAGAAGTACTTGATTAATATGTAACATGCATTCATACGGTTTTTCACGTTTGAAAGTTTTCCGAACACACTCTGCCATCATCATAACCAGTGTGTGGTATGTGATGTAGTTTAAATGGCGGTGGTTGTCGCGCTGCGCATGTGCGACATTTGTGTTGATAAACATTGATTTTCCCACAATCCAATGCGCTCTTCTAATGGTAATCACAAGTATGAGGTTTGACCTGGGCGCGACTTTTACTAATTACCGCCAGTGACTCGTTCGATACCATCCAATCACCTGGAAAATACCAAATTAAAGGGGAAGTCAAGCTAAACAACATAGTGCTTCCCAAAGAAAGAGCTCCACAAATGTAGGCGAAGACAATTAACAGTTTTTGTATATCACTTTCCTTTCCCTAGATATTCGACTTACATTTTGAAGTTTGAATACGACAACCACCGCCCTTTGATACCGGAAACGACGATGTTACGATATTATGTAATAGATAGCCGTTGTCCAGTCATTATGTTTTTAGTTTTGACATTGTCCAGTCACACATAAATACAAGAATATATCGGCATATGGGTACGTGAATATGAAAGTTGTTTTCGTTGTCCCAAGTGCAGTCAGTGGAGCTGTTCATTGGAAAAAGCAAGAGAAAGTTTTGCGAGGACAGGGGAGGTTTCTAAAGATATTGTGTTTTTTTCTTGAGTGTCAGGGACAATGTTTACGGTTTGAGGGGTAAAGCTTTCAATTTACATTTTGCAGTCTAACTTTCTAGTCAATTTCGTCAGGAGAAGAACATTTTAAAAATACATCATCGTTGGCTGCACCTACAGTCAGCTGGCATCGGTGTCGCTGGGTGTATATGATAGAGGGCAAGTTGTGCAACCAACTTTGCCGAGTTCGCAGTTTTTCACCGATAAAAAAATAACTAAGGCAAAAACTCACGGTTTTTCAGCATTTTTGTAATAAAGACATTATTTTCTATAAATAATCCGCCCAAAACGGGAACATTTTTACTAATTCTTGTGTTTTTCGAAAAACCTGCGATTAGAACTATTTATAATTTGTTTATACAATATTTATATAATTTTTACTTTTAATACTACACACTTTAAGTTTTTTAAAGTGAGATAAAATTATAAACACTTCATGCAGACTGCAAGTCTTGGACCTAAGATGTGTAAAGTATAATGTTACTTCAAAACAGCTAGAAATATTGCTGTATTAAATACAGTAGTAATTTAGTTGCATTGCATTTTATATTGTTGGCCGGGGACAACCAAAGTTGCTGGCGCTATATACAGTCTTTGTAGGCGGCAAGTATATATTCTCCCAATATGAAAAACAAGTTGTATTAATATATGGTTATTTCATTTGGTAATACATGTTACTTAACCGAAATCATTTCAGTCTGGATTGTTGCGTGTTGAATTTATTAATAAACGAATGATGCTGGGATTAACAGCTGTTGTTTAGATCAACATTTATTGTTTTGAAATTACAGGTAAGTTCAACACCTGCATAGTAACTGTAGACAGTGCCAGATGTTAACAGACCCACATTTTATAACAGTTACTTCAAACATTTGCACGGTTTACCCAACAATCTAAATTGGTTCGTAGGATTTGCTTGATTCAAGCTATTCAGACGAGCTAAATTTTCGTCATAAACAGACTGCTGGAGAAATAAGTTCATACTCTGAGGTGGGTAATGTCTATTTCCATGATTTAAAGCATGTAATGTACAGATATAAAAACAGAAACACCGGCGTGCACGATAAGTACACAGGTTCACGCCAATAGTCGATGGAAATACTACTGGACTTTTTAAAACAGATTTGAGAACATGAGGGTCGCAAGTATTTTTCTTAACAAATATCGGAGTGAATTGTCAAGAAAGAGTATATAAACTGCCAGTCGTCAACAGTTATATACGGCTTGTTATAGCAATCTACAAATGTGAAAAGCATGTTATGTTATTTTTTTTATTTTGGCATAGCATGCTGTATGAACTAAATGTCAGTCTGATTTGTTGCGTGTTGAATGTATCAATAATGTTGCTGGGATTAACCACTGTTGTTCATATCAACATTTATTGCTTTGGAATTTCAATTAAGCACATTTATGGTAACTGTAGACAATGTCAGAGATTAACACCACATTTTACAACCATAAGCACGGGTTGCCCAGAAAGATATACAAACAGAAATATCGCCGTGCATGATATATTCAAAGGTTCGCGCCAAGACTTTTTAACAGTTTTGAAAACATGAGGATCGCAATAAACATTGTATTTATTTATTTATTTATTTATTTATTTATTTATTCACAAAGTAAAACAGCATATTCTTAAATTGTGTAAGCGTACACCTTTCCTGTTATTACTAAAATCTCTGGAGAAAACAACTTTGTTAGCTACGGGATTATCAACGGTTTAATGTTTATTACGAATGTATGCTTTTACAATGTGTAATAGAATGATCAGTATTTATTGCCTTGGAAATAATCGTCCAATAAAATGTGTAGCAAGCATTGTTTAACAGTTATGCTCAGTACCTGCTAGGCAACCTCACGCAGTGCCATACGGGAAAGGTAATTTTAAGTGCAGGTGTTTCTAACAATATAATTCGTTCGTTTTTTTTCGTTGACAGCGATCTACTGTGACAGTCAAAGACCATTATCGACATGCATCCGCTGTCATGCATCGACAGGTATCAACTGCGAAATCTGGTAACCATCTACGGCCATCATCTACCCCGCATCTCCGCATAGACATGAGCCACCACAGCTTTTCATAGCCACCATGGCTACCACCAACTGTAAACAATAGATCTGTTTATCTTGGAGACCGTTGCATTGTCAGAGAAATTCGAAAGTTTGTTGGACTTTGGTGGGTGACCAAACATTAGGTATACATTTAAGTTATCGATCAGCAAATGGGGGGGGGGATTTAGTCATTAATTGACATTACTCGACAGATTGCATCAATGATGAGTTCTAAGCGTAATATAAGCGTATGGGTGCTAGTTTTTGTTCGGGGAAGTGGCTTTTGTGCCATTCTCAACGTTAAAGGGCGGTGGTCGTTGCGCAGCGCGTGTTCGAATTTTATGTAAATAAACAATGTATTTTACAAGCGTTGTATACGTCGCTATGAGTCCCATATCAAACAAGACACGGCGCGACGACCACCGCCCTTTAAAGTACAGAACCTGTCCTGCTGCTTTAAATACTATTCATTTGGAACTGAAAACAACGTTTTCATTTACTATATTCACAGTTAAATTGAATGTTGAATAAGGGTTAATTTGGTTTGACATACACATTTACCATTAAAACTACGACGGGTACTTTTTATTTTTCTGACAAATTTTAAGCAATGAGTTTAAAAATATTTGAACATAAACTTCAACAGTGAATTATACTGAAAAAAGTGTTATTTGAAGATTATGGCATCATAACACACAAAAGAATGCTATTAAGTGTTACCTTTAATGTCACCATGTAAGTATAAAATAAACCAGTGCGCATTGTCATTTACGACAAACTGTCTAAAAATACGAGTAAAACTGACATAACTGTATTTGCTGAATAATACCGAAGCACATGTTTGTATATATATATATATATATATATATATATATATATATATATATATATATATATATATATATATATATATATATATTAATAATAATGATAATAATAATAATACTTATTAGCGAGCGACATTACAGTTAATAAACAAAAACCTGATCATACATAGTGTACAATCCAGCCTCATTCGCAGCTGCAATTGTAACAAAGTATTCCATTTCGCGATCGGCCCCCATAAAATTATATTCCATCACACGAGTATCAAACCATTTGATGATGTCACTACCTCCCAGTACGGAACTTATTGTCAATTCATAAATCATAGAAGAATTGCTTTTAAACACGCCGCTCCAGTCAAGATGAACACGGTTATCAAACCATGTATACTGCATGTCCAAACCTGGAAATAATTAGATCAATGTAAAATAAGTATTTGCGGCTCTCTTGTTAAAGAGTTATAATTTACAAGGTTATATCGAGTAAATTATCACGAGATATTACAATAAAATAACGTTACCAGTGAACACTGGTGGCGACGTCTCGACAGTGATATTGGAAACAATTGGATCACTGCAAAATCCACCGTGGTTGACAGCTCTCAACTGAACTTGATACGTTTTATACGACATTAGATTCAAACCAGATATCACACCATTGACCTGTTCCTTAACACCAATCACCTTCCAATCTAAATTGCTGTCGTATACTCCACCATACAACTTGCACTGTAATAAAACAAAATGTGTACTTCACATATGGTGCACTCCCACGCACATACGGTAATTAAATCACACTGCGATAATTGAATTGCACGAAGGTAATGCGTATAGCTATTGAGTTACAGATACATGCATATTGTTTCGTATGTTAATGAGGACAATGCTGCCTACCTCGTAATGCGATATTCCTGCATGATCATGAAAACCATCCCATGCGATGTTTATAAGGTTCGTCTGTGACTGGTGATTGTTTCTTGACTCAAACTCCGATGGTGACATGGCAATGACTCTCAGAGTAGCTGCTTCAGTCATCGGTGGCTCCGTTACTATAGTTACACCACGCGAGTGCATTGTGGTTGATAATCCCACACTATTCTTGCACCTAATAGTGCAATATACTGTCTGCCCATGAGTCAGAATTCCTGTTAGATCCATCTCGGCAAAGTCGATATATTCAGTGGCAGTGAACTGGCTTAATGTGGTGGATTCTGGATTCAAACCTTCAATAGCAGAATATTATATCTAATATGTCCGTTTATTTTAGCGCTATACTACGACCACGCTTTTCGATTTTATCAAATAATTTATCGACATAAGACTATTATTAGATAACTCTGCATAACATATTTGACTGAACATTAGCGTGTCGCAAATGTTTTAATGGTATATAACTATCATAAAAATGCCAACATAACATTACTGATTAGGCTAGGCTCACCTATTGCCCATTCACAAGAATCAACCCCACTCTCAGGGTCACTGACATTCCATTGGTATGAAATAACTGACGTCACTTGATATAATTCATCATCATGGACGTGCTTGTTCTAAAAACAAGTTAAGTAATAAAGTACACATGAATACAGATAAGACGAAATATTATTGCAATGTTACAAACGAGCATACAGTAATTTATTACCATTAGACAACATAGCTCTGGAGCAGTCACATCAACCATGATTGGATCGGAGTAATGTACTGAACGTAGACCTGCAGCATTTCTTGCTACAGCAGTAATATAGATAGGTATACCATGTGCCAATGTTAAATCATCACTGAAAGCAAGAGAGCTACTACCAACTGACACGAATGTCTGGACCTGTGTTCCTCCTGCAATAAAGCCATATGCGAGAATGTATGTTTTAAGGTTACTGATATAATATAATATGATAATAAGGTTAAGTGTTTAGATTGTAATTCACAATACATAAAATCAGAATATGTTATTTACCTTTTGTTGACCCAATAGCCCACATGTATTCAACAACAGGGCTCTCCAAATCAATTATTTCCCAGCTAGCTGTAACCGTGAAGTCTATACTGTTGGTTCGAATATGGCCATGAACACAACTTCCATCATCATCATTGGTCAATGTGAGACGATTGACGTGTATACCATGAACAGCCATCCCTGTAGAAGAATTAGTGTCAGGTATTCTAAACTTATTCTAAACTAAAGTTATTGTTGATACAAAATAGCAATGGTATACTACGTTCGGATTAAATAAACACGTTTGTTGTAAGTATACTTAATACGAAACGTACCATTTCTCCCAAGCGAACCAAGGGTGACAATCGAAGTATCAGACGTTGCAGTGAAGTAATATACATGTTCATACCATTCCAGTAATGATCCGCTGATCTCGTTATTATGACCCGTTCTCTGGTAGAGTTTAAAGACGTGGTGTACACCGGGAATTTGTACATATCCTTCTTGAGACATGAGTGGAGTAGTAGGGTTAGGTAAATGACTGACATAAAATGAAAGTTTGTATTTATCCCCGACTGAAGTTGATATGTTCTGAGACAAACTTCCATAAATCACCACATACGATTTTCCTAGTGAAGTCAAAATTTGCTCTGATTTTATAACATGATATACACCATGTATCTGCCAATAGATGGAAGTACATATTTGATCAAAGTCAATTGAGCAGTTTGTGTCTTCAAATGAAGGATTGCGAAGCAAGTTTGACTCGGATATAAAATGATTCTGGCACTCTGGTGAAGTCGTGTCTATTTTTATGCCATTCGAAATACCAGGAAGGGAATGGTACCCAGCAGCATCAACAGCAACAACCTTTGAATAGTATAGCATGCCTGGCAAAACAAATAATTTGTAATTAATCAGTGAAAACCCAAGTATAATGAATTTTATCGAATAAATATATTATATAGCATTGGGTACAATTAAGGAACAAGATTGTTGACAATTTACCTGATTGAATTGAGTTCTGAATTGTGTCGGATGCTGATAGATGAAGGCCCATATTAGTGCATGTTAAGATGTCTTCGTATCCAGGTGCAGATCCAACACACCATAGATAATGGTGAATAGACGATTCAAGGTCAGAGAATCCATACCATGAAGCAGATACTTTGTTACTATAATTCTGATAATCGGCGTCATGTACTCCAAGACCATCGTATACGACACCAACAGTAGGCGGGGCTGTATCGATCTGATCAAATAATATGTGTTACTCTCTTCCGTAAGTATTAAAAACTGAGTATGTTATGTTTGTTTGTAATTTACATATCTATATCTTACCATCACTCCGTCCGATGTTGCAATAGTACGAAGACCTGCACAGTTGACTGCCATAACATTAGAATAATAAGTCCTCCCCGTCTTAAGAGGTAGGTTATATAACATACTGGTGTTAACATCTGAACTGACAACGTTATCATCGAAAGAGGAAATGTCATCACCTGTTATTATAATTGTAAAAGATGTCATAACCTGTTACAGGTAAATACGTCATTACAGGTTGATTTTTTGTCCATGACTATGGCCAAGCACATCGGTAACTGTTTCTGGGATTTCTGATCAAAAAATTCCTATCACAAGGCAAAATTATTGTTCAAAGTTTTATTAAACCAAGCGCAAAATAGGTGATCATAACGTAATTATACAGAAATGATGACAAGTAACACAATCAGCTAGGCGACGATGGTGCAAACGCTGGATTTAATCGCCACTTTGGACTAAAAAATATTGAAAATAGGTTTTTCTGGAGCACGTAGGTAAAAGTGAGTGGTATGCTATAGTTTAAACTGTTGGAGAAGATGGCTTTAGTGCGGAAATGTTGAAAAGTTAGCAAAATTATTCATTTAACTTTTGGCATTTGCCTTTACAATTGAGGCCAAGGAAGTTTTAGTCATCATTTAGCACTATGTACCTGTAAATGTTCGGTTATATTATTGGCAATTCGAGCAAGGCGTATTAGTTGATAATATGAGATTATTACGAGGATAACGCAAGATATGCACGAAGAGAGTACAGCGAAGTATCGATCACGTACTGCCTGAGTGCATATTTTGTGGTATCCTCGTAATAACTATATTATTATACATATTTTCCTCCCATTGATATATAACGGGAATGCCGAAATAAAAAATATATTTAACGAACCAACTATGTGTGGACTCCGAATCCTTGGGGCTGAAATGATTGCTTTTATTACTAGAGGACAATTACGCGCAATCGTTCCATATTTGCAATTCGCATATCCGAATGAGGTAGGATGCAAATACCCAGTGCAATACCGCAAAATTACGGCACGTTGGCGTTGGCGTTACGTTGACAGATGTATAATAATACATATGATAAGTATATTTGATCCCAGCATCTGAATATTTTATATATTTTTTGAACTAGAAATACAAATTACTATTTTCTTTGGATGATGGACGTGGGACCGTATATGATATGTAAAATTCACACTATTCAGTTTTGGTTTTTCCTAATAAGGAAATTTAACAGCTATTTAATAGTGATTCTTACCTCCTGGGTTTAGACTCAATGAAACCAAAAAATAATCAATATCCTCATTAGAGCCGATAAAGACATCCTTCCAAGATACTCCAATCGTTACCAGAGATGTACTGTAGTCAGTGTCCACTGGAGACCATTCATTTATCACATCCTTTACCTAAAATATACAAATAATAATAAATTATCCAATACATAAATTTTAATGTAGTTTATATATAATAAAAATGACACTTGATATGTACCTTTCTTGAAGATGACATTTTTGGAGGGTTGAATAAGGACGTGATGCCATCAGATTCAAACACAAGATACGTGTTCTGGTCATACCACGCTTTTATATAAAAAACGTATTTTACTTTAGGCGTAAGATATCCTGCAAATAAGTAGAAAATAAATTAGCTGGTATATAAATTACATTTTTCAAAAATTAACACTAATGTTAATACATGCATTTTACCTGTCTTAACGTTAAACACAGCAAATGTGACTAATCCGGCATCATGCCATATTCTATCAACACTCAGATTCAGAAGTCCACTTCCCGGCGCTTCACCCTTGGTACCAACACTCCACTCGTATCGCTGAACAGGTGTACCTATAAAAATGCATGCGATAATTTTACAAAGCAAACATTGATAATATTACCAATCATAGATAAACTAAGTTGCTCATGTGTTTAATAAGCAGAGGCGTTTTTTATATAAATACACTAAACACGTGTCTTTCACATGGTGTGTTTGTATTGTGTTTGATGACAGCATCCGTCCTATGAAGCGCGATAATTATATCTAATTCAAATATTCTTTTAGTATATGGAAAGACAATTCTATAGATAATTCTAAAATCTCCAAAGTAGTCATACAAATAAAAAAAAGTTACATATATATTTACCACACCGGGTCCGCCACCTGGTGGCAGTCATAATGCTACATATAATGGTTATGTTTAACTTTTAACAATTGATATAGTAATACATCATTTACAGCAAATGAAATACCTTCACTTGATATCCTCCAGCGAGCTCCTATTGCGCAGGCCGATGGGGTGAAGTTATAATCTCTGTATGGTTCATCCGCATTTTCACGATAGTCTAAGACATCAACTACTTCTACATGCTGGTACGAATCGTAGTGTTGCGCTGAAACAAGAATGTATTGTATTGGGTGACTTACTTATAAATATAAGTTTGTTGCAATTAACTGTCCGATTCATTTAATAGACGCAGAACCCAAAGCAAACTCACCTGAGACATTTGTACACATTTCAGGAGAATATTGACAAAGTTGATTTTGTGGTGCACACGTGCAATCTCCTTGACATGTCTGCACTGAACACTGTCTTAGTAATGAAAGCAGTCCACTGTTATCATTAGATGGTGTCACAAGGAATGATTCATGTGCTTCATAACTTCGTAACCCAGCCTGAAATGTACAAATAAATACGCTGTTTGTTTGATTGAGCACTAACAAGTTTACTTATGCACATTTAAGTACTATTTATACATTGCATAATACTAGGGTCATGATAGTAAAATGATGAAATAATTTCACGAAATCCACGTCGCATATTTTTCTTAAATTTCTCCTGTGAAAAATACAATGAATAAATAATAACAAGTTTGAAGGATAGCATGTTGGTCAAATATCAACAAAACAAAAACATGTGTATACCCATCACGTTTCCGTGCCACTTTTGAACAAAATCGGTGTTGATGTGTCGTCGGACAAGGTTACCGTTTCGGACTATGTCCCACGAGAATTAAAACACCCCATACTCTACTAAGATACTTACTCCATTCACAGCCCATAATGTACAGTACACGTGTTCATAAGGCAACAAGTCGCGACTAATATCAACAATGGTAGTTTGAACAACACCTTCGTCGTAATGTGTATCGCCGTCCGTGTAGTCGACTTTCACGTATTGATCCTGTGAAATATAAAATAAATATTACTAGTATCAGATTACAGCTGGAATATTAGCTTTATAAAGTATAAAACACAACGAAGATCAAATAAGAAGAATAATGTGAGTCTATATTTACATGTGTTAGGTCCCATGCACCAAACTGAGTACCGACTGCAATATGATAATGACTGATTCCAGAATGGACATCTGCAAATCCAAGCCATGCTAATTTGACATGTGCTGGGACATCACCTTGATCTTGATAATACGTCATCCATCCATCTCTGTGGCGGGAAAGTTCGGCAGCGTGGTCCGTAGACACAGCAAATGTACCAACAGTCGGAGGACTTGAATCGACCTTTGAAATAAAAAATGAGAAATAACATATACTATACTATAATATTAGAAAAACAAACAAACATGACAATTATACATTATTGACATCTCGACTCAAACAGTCGTGACCAATTGTAACATACTTACTAGAACTCCATTGCTTTCACGAGAAGAGCAGAGTCGAGCACCATTACACGCCACTACTCTGACATGGTATGTATTTCCATCGTGTAGTGACATATTAGTAAATGTGTGATGTCCAACTCCTCCAGGAATCTACCATTTTTAAGAAAAATGCACAATGAGTAACACGAGATAATTTTCTGGGCGTTCATATGGGATAATTGTAACATTGTCACTTACCCGAATTGTTGGGGATTCCACTTCGGTTTGCTGGTGAGTGAACACGGACAGAAGTTGTGTTTCTATATTACTTTCTGGGTCATGGAATTCCCAAACCACGCGCAAAGTTGATGACCAAACCTATAAATTTGAAATGTACGTATCATCAATCTTAAGTTCTTTAAAACCATGACAACCATTCTAATAACTTATTTGCGAAAATCCGTGCACGGACAAATACTGATGTGTACCTGTGTTCCCGGCTTTATAGATCCGAATTGACAATCAATTGTTGGTTCTTCGCGAATCTCAGGAGGAGTATCATCAACAATGAAACCATTTGATGTTTTCTCCGTAAAC
The DNA here is from genome assembly GCF_978046115.1 of Saccoglossus kowalevskii. NCBI lineage: Eukaryota > Metazoa > Hemichordata > Enteropneusta > Harrimaniidae > Saccoglossus > Saccoglossus kowalevskii. The sequence goes on along the minus strand of NC_140656.1, from coordinate 17,496,018 downwards.
AAACCTGTTTGTTGGAGGGAAACAACAAACAAACAGCAAACGAAGAAGTGTTGCAGTCAACAATTAAATTTAACTACTAAATATAAATAAGTATTGTGTAATCTTATTATTTTCATATACCCACCTAGAAAATTAATTAATATAAATCAATTTAGTTGACGCACCTTCTTTGTTGTAGGCTCGCACAGTAGTGAAAATACGGGTAGATTTTGGCAACAATTGTTGTAACTGTGAAATGAATGCTGTTTCCGTAAGATGTAACTGAGTCGTCGCTAAGACGTCATCACCTCCAGGAGTAGTACCAGCTCTCCATTCATAGTGTGAAAGTTGGGACTGTGGATCATGGAAGTTGTACCAATGTGCAGCCAAACTGGTGCTGTTGAATAATAATAAATGTGTATAGCAATGGTTAGAATAAATGAATTATTACAAAAGGGCAATTCCCAGATTACACAGATAAATGTGTAAAGTAGATCGATAACAATGTAATGAAAGCTTAACTTACCGGGAAGCTTGAAAATGCTGGTCATCACCACTCGCTCCATCATAAACCATACCACCAATTGGGGCTGAATTATCCGGTATAATGCCATCCGATGTGACACTTGTACATAATCCAGCAGCATTACATGCAGTTACTGTTGTGTAATACCGTACACCCGGTTCCAGATTGAGATGACTGGCTTTCATTTCTGTAATTACATTTAATGACAAAACGCATAAATTTATTTCCATTAAATCATATCTGGTAGTTGAACCCAATGTCCGATGTTTGCGATAATTAGTGTACATTGTTATAGACCAGATTCATGTACACACACTTAAGAATAAAAGTCGAACTAGATAACCAAAGTAAAGTGTACTAATTTCCATATACTTCATAATTAACTACCTGCGAGCATGCCGACATCCTGTTTTTCTAAGATATCATCGCAGTTGACACAAGATCCCACTTTCCACGAGTAGCCAACGATTTCGGTATGTGGATCATGAAATCCCTCCCACCATACGGATAAATGATCTATATGAATCTATAGTATGTATACATTAGATAATTTCAATTACGCAACGTAAACACATCCACTAAGTTCTTATATGCTTTTGAGTATGTATGTATCTAGTCGCTGCGCCGATGCAACATGTCAGCATATAAATGGATTTAACCGACAACTACTCAGAAAATGAAACTATTCTGCACTAGATAATAAATATACAAGTGACAATAAATTGTAATTATGAATAGGCATATACCTGATAATCTTCATCGTAAACACTGTCCGGTTCACCATCATATACAACGCCCGCGACTGGCGGTGAACTATCAACTATGATACCCCATGATGTACTGGATGTCGACAATGACGCTCCATTGTAAGCCTACATTGAAAGAATAAACATTAGGTGCACAACAATATACGTAATATTCAGTAGTAGTATATATGTACATAATTGTAATACATTACCTTCACCATTACGTAGTAGATATGTCCGTCAATTAGGAATGTACTGTCATCAGAGTGAACAATTTCTTCCTGATAAGTTACAGTGCATGGAAAGACGTCGGCCAATCCAGGTTCTGAACCGATACACCATTCGTAGTGACTAATCCCTGACAATGCAATGTAATGACGGATATTATGCGACACGTGTATTTAACAGTTATGAACAACTTTTTTTAAAAAACGATGGCATACTTACCACTTTCTATGTCATAAAATACGCCACTCCAGTACGCGGTAAATCCAGATGTGGACACCCAGTAATGGCCACCAACGTGCACGAATTCGTCCGACTTCTCCGGTGGAGTAACATCAATTGTCAGTCCATCTGATACTGATTGGGTTGTTAGTCCGACGAAATCAGTTGCTACCAAAACGTGAGATTTTTGTTAAAGGAGTGTATTCAAACAAAGTGGCTCTATATAGGGCGAAATATTGAGGGAGATTAAGACTGTGCATTACCTCTAACAGTTGCGTAATAAGTCTGACCACTCTGTAGTTGCAAATCGTGTAATACAATCCAATTGGTAATTCCAACATCTACAAAATCTGATAAATCTACACCGCCCGGGGATGTTCCTTAAAAGAATAGAAAAGTTTAGAATATGGCTGCTGTTACTACTGCTGCTCAATAAATACTATGTATCGAATCGATGTGCTAAGAATACATTCTTACCCACTGCAATGTCGTATTTTCGGATACCCGAACTATGGCTTGTCTGACCATGTTCCTCAACATCGTAGAATTTCTCCCAACTTACGATTAACTCGGACGTTGTTGTCTGTGAAACGAGAATATGGTACATGTGTATTTTCAAACACGTCAGTAATAATTATTAGAACATGACAACAGTCGATATATCCCTCTCTGATTTGTTAAACCAATGAATGTCTATTTTTTGTTGTTATTTTACTTACTTGAAAACCTTTTCCATTCCAACCAAACCAAACATTTCCTTCTTTCGGTGGAGTTCTGTCGACAACAATACCATTCGAACAACTCGACATATCTGGTAACAAGTGGTTAACTTTCTCATAATCTTTCAAGGTTTCGTTGGCATGGATACATATGTGGTAGCGATGTCCATGTAGTAATTCCATATTGTCAATATTCACAAAGTTTTCCTTAATATTGAAATACAAACATACGCTTAAATTCCAGTACTTGGGCTTTGATTGTCGTGAGAGACGATTCATAATTATTGAGAAACAATCATAACAAACTTGTTAGAACAATGTCCACACAACTTCATCACAAACAGAACTTGCTACTCACGTTACACCTCCCACAAGCCAATACACCGGGGTCGTCACACGAGTAGGCAGCATATGTTACTTCTACACGCGGTGTGTAATAGGCTCTATGATCGACCAAATCACCTTTCACTACTTTCCAAGAGTATGCATCATACCGCAATGAAGGCCAAACAGCTGATAATTTGCGATTTGATGGCGTATACTCTGCGTCTGATGCTTGCCAGTGTGCGTTTTCTTCCAGGTATACATCCCTAGCAATATTGAAAAAACGAAATTCAGTAAAACCCAAGTTCGGCTCGTCATGTATATTTAACAATACATCTATTTCTTCAATCAATTACTGTACAAGACGTAATTTCAAGAAAAATTCATTCGAATATTTAAAATAATTAATATTATTATACATCAGTCACCATAACGCTATAAGTGACAGCGTGCCATAATTTTGAGTATTTTCATCCTACCATATAAGGAAATGCGAATTCTAAATATGAAATGATTACTTGCGTAAGCGTCCTCTAATAATAAAAACAAACGTGGCTGCCACCAGGGTTTGACCGGACTCCACACAAAAAGAAGTTAGCTGATTCTGTGACTTTCCATGATGTATTCTTGGAAGGGAGGGATACCTCAAAGTTTGCACTCAGACAGTACTTTAAGGTATTCTCGTAATAACCTCATATTATCACCTGACATCATCATTGTCTGTGTATTCTCCGACGGCATCTATGACGATGTTAGGTACGATTAGTTTGGGATTTATGGCATCACAGTCTTTGATATCAGCATACATTGTAGAATACAGTCCAGCTTTATTGTAACCACGCAGTGCAAGTCGTATACATTCAGTGAAATTCAGTTGTTGTGGTAGGCGTGTGGTATACTGCAACTGCAAAGAGAAGTTGTACAACTGAATGAAATAAATACTTTCGATAAAAGGTAAGCATTTGGTATTCCTTTTCATGTACTTTAATAACACACCTCATCAGACTTGTTGTTAGACAAAATGACTTGATTCCAGAGGAAAAGTGCCTCTCCAATTGAAGCTTCGTTTGGTGTTGTTACAACTATTAAATTCCATTCATAGAAATCCATGGACGACCGATCCGACAATTCTTCTTGCATGAAACTGTTCCAACTAAAGCTCAATTCATTTGTTTCACTATTGACAAAATGCAACAATAGTTTAGAAGAACACCTTTAGAACGAATACTTTATCCTAAACATCACCAACTTCAACTATATCATAGTATACAATCAATGACAGGCATATTGATTTATGGCTTTGTTTTCAAATATACATACTCGCTTATACCGGGGTCAAAATGGCCTTGTCTGACACAAGGACATGTAGACTTTAACAGTGCCTCTGACAATCCCCATAGATATGTCAGTCATTGCACTTCATCTCTAGTTTCATTCTTTTACTTGTTTAACATATAATCCATTTTTTATTAGCGTGTTCCGTTTACTTACTTCAGATATAATATTTCTGTAAAACCCATCGGAATTGGGGGTGTAGGTGTCACATAAAATCCGTTACTCGCAATTGGTTGAAAACATCCAGCTGGATGGCAGAATCGAACAACGGAGCGGTAATGGCTTCCTGGTAAAAGCTCGACTACAGGCATCTGGAAGTACATTTCCATATTGACATCAATATAGGGAGTCATAAAGTCCCATGACTCAGATCTGAAAATATATTCAGGGGTAAATGAAAACCACATTCTGTTCTAAATACTGATGTATTTTGATATTCAATCAAACTAAATATCGAAACAGTAATTTAAACAAATACCCGTCAGTTAGTAGTGCAGCCTGGAATCCCCATTCGATTCTAGTAACATACTCAACAGCTGAATCGCCAAGCTTCCAATGAGAAGCAGCTACAGTAGTGGACGCTTGATAATCAGTGTCATAGATACAATTACTCCTTATGTTCATAGTATGGTGAGTATCACCTATAGCAGTTTCTGAAAATTGACGGCATGCATACCATCATATAAATTATAGTTATATTACAAACATGCAAGTTGAAATTCGAACTGACGACCAAGGTAGTGCGCAACTGTGTAAAAAGTGATACATCTAATAGTATCAATTATATCAATTCTGCACAAACGTTTTCTAAATTGGTTTTAATTCAACGCCAGATATATATTCAACGATTGGCTGCCTAATATGGTCGCAATGCGTCAAACACGTCAGACAGTTTGCTGAGTAAAATTTCCCCAGAAATCTGTGCATCATAAACGTTCAGTGATACATGAAAGGGCTGACGTCACCCATTGGTTCCGGCTTTTTTGATAGTGGCTTGTAGAGTTTAATAATATGGGAATATAATGCTCCTTACCATTACTGTATTTGGTACAACCAAGTCCATCATACACATATACATCACTGAGAATATCTCCAACATTCACAACAGTGACACCATCGGAAGAGACTGAGATATTTCCAACTTCAGTAAATGCGTTTATGGTTACAAAATATTTCTGAGGTAAAAAAGTAGTAGTACATACGAGATTAACGTAAATATGTACCTTACAAAATATAGTAATAAATGTATACATGCATTTTTGTACATCACTGAAGGAATACACTATAGAATATATTATTATTATTTGTATTTTACCTGATATGAAATCAAACCGAGGTTCTTGAATATGTATGACGAAACATCAGGTTCAACAACAGTGAATTGTTCAACATCGTCTATTCCAGGAGACGTACCCAGACCGACCTTATACGACACTTCTTGGTTGACATAAGAAAATCCACTCCAAGCACAATGCAGCTCTTTTGCGTTTAATTGGTAATCGATGTCAGAAGAAATCTGTTGGAGTGATTTAAAAAAGTTAAATGTATCAAATATTGATTTCACACTAAAATGTAACAATACATCTTACCCGTAGTTACACTGTTGTGTAAAGTTCACGTTGGTCCGTACAAATCCAATAGTAACAGTGCTCAACACTGCCATCATTCTGAAACGGTGCCTAACACCGAAAAATACCCAATATTATCACTGTTTACCAAGAGCAGACATATTATGGAGGTCCAGCATATACTGACATTTATTTAATAGTATCAAACACAATCAGCGTTTATGTGTTTATTACTTTAAATTCTAAGAGTCGCACTGCCAACTTCACTAAAATGTTTGATATTTACAAAAACACTTACCCCAAACGGTTGTTTATTCGCGGAATCCACAATTTCAATAACATTTCCCCGTGTTGGCAAAGAAACCATATGTCGATACGGGGTGGATGAAACAACGACACTCAAACCGGCAACATTTTCCACTTTTATAGAAACAAAGTAATCATGCTCGCCGTGGAGTTGCCAATCTAAAATACTAGTAGGAATTGCCACACAGGTTGGAGGAATGGAGAGTTCACATACATCTTGATATGAAGTGACTGGTGTAAACTGGAGTAAGTTTGAGCCACCTTCAAAGTCACCTACAAAACATAGCAAATTACATAAACAGGACACAAATTTCAAAAACACACTAGAGTACAATATTGTCATTATACGTGTTTTTTTAAATAGATTACTAACCCACGGCGACCTGAAAATTATTCAGATTATCCATATCCTCCTCATCGTAGAATGCATCTTTCTGCCAACGAGCTACTAGGAAGAGTACTTCGTTTTCTTTGTGGAGTGTTACGCTCAATTCTTCACCATCGAACACCGGTGGCGTAACCTCGACAATAAATGGACCGACAATCTACAATTAAAATATTTATAATTACCTGATGCAATTAGCATACGTGTTGTATTTCTTGATAACATTTGTAACCTTTCACAGTTGACAAGTTAAACAATCACAAATACTTAATATTGTTTTGGTAAACACGTTTGATATATTTAAAGTAGATATCCTGCTCATACTTTTCAAAAATGTAATTTTAAAACCACATTTTAACTAACATTTTATAACAAATGGGCCTCTTAACTCAGTAAAGCTTTCACTGTGTACACGCATAACTTTAATTAAGAGACCCACTTACTATGCAGTTGTTTTTTCCTCCCCAAACACAATCATGATGTTTTACAGTGTTTAGTGGATGGTAACTCATATATTTTCAAAGTTGGAATGCAACTTTGTGTATTGAGTATTGATCACATATCTAATGTAATGTCAACCTACCTCTGTTTTATATAATCCAGCTTTATTTACAGCTCTGATTGCAATATAAAATGTACTACCTTCCCCAAGGTTTGGATGATACGTTATAAATTCGGAATGTCCGTTTGTTGATGTGAATGGTAACACATCTGGATCAAGACTTGAAGATGTACTGCTGATTCCAACGTCATAAGAAAAAATACTGCTTTCATCGTCATAGCCTATCCAGCGCAACGATAGCTGCAAAGGACATAGGGAACATTATACCAGTTACATACATTTGGTTGAATATATACAATTTTATGTGTTCTGTAAAATACTTACATGGTTTTCTTTTCTGATAAAAGCGTGTTCTGGAGATGCCCCGAACAATGAACAATCATAATCTGACATGACGTATGCTCCAACAGGGTTTCCTTGAAATGTTGGGTACATGTTCATATTACTTTCATATCGAGCTGCGCCTCTAATAAAAAAGGTAGTGTAAACAAGCTTACTTAATTTATTCATGCTATAATATCCACAATAGAGAGAATATAATTAGTATTCGTGTAGTAATCTGTCCATAGACAATGTACGATATAACATTAATGTATACGAGTGTATACGTACATGCAAATGTCAGATGTATTTATTAGAATCTGTTTGTAACGTTGCTGGTCCACGAACCAGAGAATATCATCATCATCTTTCAAAAGACCCGGTCTCATAAAAACATCATCGATGATCACTTCCTGAATTACTGGTACAGTGGTATCTATGGTAACCCCATCAGAACACACAGGCTTGGACGGTTCTAAGGCTCTATTATATGCTATGACAGTGCTATGATATTTACCAGGACCGGGTGCTAACCATTCAGCATGCGTAGATCTTGTATCTATCAACTATTTAGAAAGGAGAATAAACCTTATTTTATTTTATATGCACTGCATTTGGTCTAAGTGTTATGGTAATAATTAGTTCAATGAAAACAAAATAAAATATAGAGGTATGTGTCGATATCCCAATATGCGTTTTTTATTTGCCCAAGAATGTGTGAGATACTGCTAGATACGTACGGCGATCAAGTCTAAGTTTTCGGACTGCGTTAAAATGGGGATTAGAAAGACTATTTTTTTCACAAATAACTCTACATACCGGCGGGGCAATTGGAATAGATATATTAACTGCATCTGCTGAAACACAACTTTCTCCAAAGTAATACACGTAGAAGGAAACACCACTTTCTCTGTCAAAGAAACCATCCCATGATGCGTGAATCAGGTATTCTTGCTGATAATCTAAATCAGGCTCTCCGGGAATGTTGTCAATTATGCTGCCCTCATGGGGTGGACTCGTGTCGACTGTCACCTACAAAATCAAAACCATTTGTGAGAATGTTTAGTTGAATCCATGTTGTATGTGAACTAAGAAAATATGATCAGTTTCATTATATAGATATGTTATTATATGTCATACTAGACATAGTTCTAGTCTTGTGTTACCTTAAATTCGCGAGAAGTATGTAACCGTGCCTGGTTGGTAACAGTTATAGTAAACACATAATCGTTGTCATGGATACCAATAGGTATTGCCATTTTGTCTTCATCCAAGGATATCGAATAGTCTCTAAAGAAACATTCACCTTTAGGGATACATGTACACTCAGGAGGGTTGCATTCTGGATGGGCTTCCTGTCAATGAAACGACGAAGAGACACATAACAGATTAATTATAATCCCAAAGCATGACAAGCTTATGATTTGCGAACAAATGTGACCATGGTATGTGACCTATTAAAGATGATATATGAAACAATTGACCATTTTCCGTTCACTGCGAGAATCACGCGTTATGCGTGAAATCGAACGTAAAAACAGGACAAACAAAGGTCATAGCGTCGTAGTGGCATCAAACATCGCGTGGGATTCAACAAATGCAAAAATATTTTGGTGGCATTTCCATGTGCTGTACACATTTGATGATAGACAATTTCGATTAAGTCAGGATATTCGAAAGCAATATTCCTCTGTCGAAGATCGGCCGGTCGATGTGAGCTACAAAATTAAGAAATTCGAGTTCAAAATCAAATCGTTCGATTTTTGCGGCAGACGTTCGACGCGCGTCTTTCATGCTGCTCGCGAGATCTCGCAATTGTACGGAAAATCACCTATTAACACACACGAAACACATTTGACAGACAAAAACAGGATGCGTAGCTGTTTCCTTTCCGGCGAGATATAAGCAGCCAGTTTTGATTACCTTACACTGTGAATTTTAAATCATGAACATTATTATAGCAATTTCCTTACCGATGGTCGCTCCACTGCAACTGTACCATTTCCATGAATTATGGCTTCTTGTCTCATCTCATGTAAAGTCCATTCAATAGTGTACAACCCACTATGATCATCAAAACAATCAAACATAACTCTGTGACAGAAAAGTAAATTGAATATTATCTGAACACAGTGTATGTCTCCTTGGAGCAATCGCAGTAGCATAAAGTGAATAAATTGCATACAAAAATAAAAGCCAACATGTTAGTCACATGGAAGTGACTACACGGAAGTCACATATATCGAATAACAAGTATATCAATGTAAATGATTCAAAATTAATGCGATTCATACTTCATATCAAAGAGATCAACTGAACTGTGAACTGTCAAATAATCCATTCCATTTTTTGCAAGATAGATATCGCCAATAACAGGAGGTGAAGAGTCGATGTGAACAGTTGTATTATCTATCACTGTGTTGTCTAGCACATCAAACGCCTTAACCCAAATTCGAACAGCGTCACCATCTTCTCTTGGAAGATCGAGTAGTGCTTCGTCCTGTGCAAAATATGCAATATACAAAAGACTTAATGCGAAGACATATTGTAGTTGTACCTTATTGAATTATTGTCGATATTGAATGCAACAACGAACATACTATGCATTGTCGCTTTTTACGTAAAAGTAGGTCAATTTAATTATCATGCTACGAAACGTATATATATGACCTTACTGATAAAGCAATGTCCATCCAATTGTTCGGTGGTTGTGTCAGGCTGGATCCTCCATTGTGATCAATAGCGTATGCTATTTGAAATTTCACAATTCCATAGATGTTCAATATCGGTTCACGTGATCTAGTGGTCGGTGGTGTTCCATGCAACTCGTCGTATTCCTCCGCCATATCAGGATTGAAGTCACCAATTGGACCCAGGAGATGTCTGTTGTAATGCTCTTCGTTTTTGAAATGACCTGTCCATTGTATATGGACCTAGAAATCGTATGCGGACAACATTGTACGAATACTATAATATCTTCACAATCAACTCGATGTTAGCAAATTGCCTTTTGAGGCACCTTTTTTTTATACTTTTCTAGTAATTCTAATAATAAATAAATTTCTAGTAATTTTAACTTACCTTTGGACCGCCAGACAAGCTATTATATGTGTCAGTTTGCCATTCATATCCAGTATCACTTATAGCTGAGACAACTCTCAGTGGATTATGATTATATATTCCGGGTTTGTTAATGTTATCAAACATTAGGTAGCGAAGCGCATAATTGGTGTTACCGGCAACATCAAACACAGTGAGATGTACACAATATACCCCTGAAAATGTTTACACACAATACACGCATTAGCATGCACGCGTCAAATGTTTGCACACATATTAAAAAAAACAATAAGTTGCTTGGATAGGCACTATGTGCCAATTTAAAATGAAATGAAACAGACTTGTTAATTGGTAATAATAGCATGAATCATACTTCCTCCAATACAAATATCATTCAGAAAAAAGTGAAGTATTATACAGTATGGTTTATTTTATGTTAACACAATCAGAATACAGTTATGAAAATGTTACATTTACTCTTGTGTTTTGTAACACTACAGAATGCCATCCTGGTAGATTACAGATATAGCTCTATAGTAGTATTTTTACAACGTTAACAGAATGCCGGTGTGACATCCATTATATATCAGATTCGAAAAGTTACATGATGAGTATCACGATTTCATACTTGTATCTGTCACGAATGTACTATACTGGTCCAGATTGGCAGAATTTAGTACTCAATTGTGCATATTTGTATTCCAAACACAACAATCTAGCTAAGTATTACGGGAATTGGGTAACTAATCAGGTCCGTGTATTATTGTATAACACAACTGTGCTTAATTTCATTGAAATTATTGAATGCACAGATATATTCTTACATACATACATGAAATGAAATTTAACAAACAGGGCCTACATTTGACAAACATGAGTTGAGTCAAACATAAGTACGTAAATATTAAATAATCTACTTATATGAAAAACGTATTTGACAGCATTGCATGTGATTACATAATCACAGCATTTACACTGGGCTAAAAGTGACAACTTGTATTTATCACGCACCTGTGCTGGTCAGTGTGAATGAGCATTGCCCAGTATCTGATGTACACTCTAAATCCGTGTCATGTAAGCATCTCAAAGGGCTGCCTTCAGTCTTCATTACTTTAATGTCAGTCTTAATAATACCAGACAGTTCATCATTCCAGCCAGACCATCGAACGTAAATATTCGGCTGTGAATTGAAAAACAAAACAAAATATTGTTAAATATGTTGTATAGTTAAACGGACATACTACTGAAATTGTTCTTGGCAACATGACATAATTAAACAAAATATATACTTACATTGTCAGTAATTGCCTGCCCGCGTTCCAACATGTTGTCACTGCAAGCACCTCCAACAGAGCAATGATATGGTTTTTCAAAGTCAAAAACAAATGTAGCACCTGAATGCGACGTGCCATGGTAATATTCTTCTGGACCATTAAAAAAGGGGAAATTCCTTTCCAACTGAATGAAGCCACCAGTGTTAATTCTGATCTCTATCTCTAACCTGCAGCGCAACATAAAAAATATTGATCAATATCACCCTGAACAGCGTAGGACATGAATATGATGTATATACATATAGGGAGAGTCACCTAAAACATGACTATCCTCAATACAATATTAGCTCTCGATTGAGTGATTTTGAAAATTTACATTTTTGGTTCTCTATATCAAATGCATATTGTTTGCGTAGAGAAGCTCGTGAAAATGCAAGGCAGTTAGTTATTGAAATTTGACCAACCAGCTGACAATTGGGTGAATGAATACGTCTTACTTTTACTTACCGATCGTTATGTTGTAGTTTTGGAATGGCGTGGGACCAGTTATCGCTGTAGAACGTGTTTACCAATGGATTACTTTCGGACCATGTTTCTGTGAACGCTTCGCGACTTGCAGCTATGATTCGGGTAAATAAATTATTTAAAATTCATACATTACATTACTGGTATTCAAGTCAACTCACATTTCATAGCACTCTGGGTCATGTGATCTATGTCCATGTGAGAATGTGTGGATTATCAGATATAATGCCAAACTTTTGGCCACGAGCGCAAAGCCCGTTTTTGTCTTAAAAAACGGCAAAGCTACATGTATGCTACATGATGTATGACAGCTTGTCATAAACGAGTACAGCGTTGCTTGTTGAGTATGTACCAAACTTGATTGGTGTCTTGAACATCACTGCACATGTCAAGCTACTCTGGCCTCAGGTATACAGTTATTGTGCTTAGAAATAACGCAATCATATTTCAACTTACTTCGACTGTGAGTGAACGATGCCTCTAACCCCGTTAGTCCTATTTCAATTTCGTCTACATACGATGGTCTATCCGATGAGAAATACTCAGATCCGTCAAAACGAACATTCCAATTTATCCTAATGTTATTCATATCTGGATCATTAACGAAAACTGTTTCCCCAAGCTTGCAATCGGCTTCTATTTGATTTCTCTCAATATCTCCATCAAGTCTTTGTAATTTGACAAGACAAATGTCGACCGATGCTGGCTGATTTACTGGTTTAAATAAGAGCAATCGATGTATATTTAATTTACATCAGTATAACATGCTTTGTTTAAGGTAAAGGTGCAGGTTGGGAGACATTATTTTTAATTGGCTCTAATTACTGTAATTACACGAATAAAATATAACTTTTACCCATCAAGTTATATATCATTTGGAAAGAGTTTCTTATGGTTTACAATGATGTACTATGATACCGTATTAAGTGGTGTGGATTTGGGGTTACAATCATGTATTTTTAGGTGAAAGTGCACTTAAAACTATTTAACTTGTGAATGCATACCCTGATGTTGATTTTAAAACACTTATTTAAAACTTATGTTTACCAGGAATATAGTGGATTATTTATTAGTTTAATTTACATCAGTATAACAAGCTTTGTTTAAGGTAGAGGTGCTGGTTGGGGGGGGGGACATTATTTTTAATTGGCTCTAATTACTGTAATTACATGAATAAAATATAATTTTTACCCATCAAGTTATATATCATTTGGAAAGAGTTTCTTATGGTTTACAATAATGTACTGTGATACCGTGGTATGGTGGATAAGTGGTGTGGATTTGGGGTTACAATCATGCATGTTTAGGTGAAAGTGCACCTAAAACTATTTAACTTTTGAATGCATACCCTGATTTTGATTTAAAAACACTTATTTAAAACTTATGTTTAACAGGAACATAGTGGATTATTTATTAGTGTTTCCATTGAAAAGTTGTTACACAGTACTCTTTGAAACACTCACATTTTATAAATCGTTCACAATTAACAGAGCCGCTAATTGGCAGCTCTATTGTTTCTGTTCCAATGAAGACAGTGAAACCAAACCACTTACTTAGACCTGAATAATCACCCCGAAAATGTCATTGAAAACAGATGAACCGTCTAGAAGTTAAATAGTTTTAAAGTTGAAATTTTGGAAAAAAGTGATAAAACGAGCCATTTACTTCATATGTACACCGACATTTATTGATGCTAAATCGTCAGGTAAAAAATAAAATAAAAATATTTACAATTCGAAGGAAACCGACGAAAAATCGCCCGCGAAGTCACAGCTTTGCGTGAAACCTGTCATGGCGTCGTGTTAGCATTTTCACTTAGGGAGGGGCAAAATAGATTACGTAAAGCCGATAAGATATTCATGCAGTAATATAAACATAGCGATCGCCATTGGGTGGATTGAGTCTAAATTTACCTTCCCTCAAACCGTTAAAAAACTATGAGTGGCCCCCTGAAATAGACCGTGTGAAGTTAGACAACCCGGTTGAAATGGGCCCTAATATTTTGATACACAACGGCTATTCGCAGATTTTACTACTCAATCATCCAAACACCGATGAAACAAATTCGAAATGAAGTCGCATTGTAAATCGAGGCAGGTTTTATTCAACTACACACGAGACGGGTCTAGGAAAATTAAACGAATCCCGGCCTCTGGAAATACCTAATTCATCTTTAGTACCAGAGGTCACCGAGCACGGCCATACAACGTACTTTGTATTTTGACACTGAAAATTTAGTTATCGAAGACAGCAACAGCAGTGTTGTTTGTCCATTGCATCGCAATGCTATCAGCATGGTGATCGTTACAGCGAAACGAAAAAAATATTTACTTCAGTGTTAAAATGCCTTTGGTGTCAAAAATGTGTGGAAACATTTTTTAGTTTTGCCCACAATGCGAAAAAGCTTGAAATCCATGCACCAAGAAAACAAAAGAAATTGTGGCCTTGTTTTGCGCGCCACGGACCTTCCTCCTTCATGAAAAAAAAATTAAAAAATAAAAATATTTAACAGTATACCACTGGAAGCAGCCTGCCTAGAAGTTGTTGACATGTTGTGAGATAAGAGTGAAAAAGTTTACTTATCATTTACAACTGTATGTTTTTTGTTTCATTCCGCTTGTATGCTGGAAGCGTCTACGTCGTGTCTATTTTTTTGTAGTTTGCGATCTAGTTGATCGCACTTGAGGTTAGTAAACAGAGAGCCAGGACAGGAAGCCACACACCGCTGCTCCGTAACCGGGGCCAGTAATTCATTTACATTTAACATCAACAGTGACTTGTCAATCAAGGAGCAACGTATACAAACTTTCGGGACTTTTAATCATATACGCGTGTCTCGGTTCCATGTATTTTGAGTATGTTCCAACATTGACAAAGCCTTGAAATTTTAACACTATCTAGCCAAGACTGTGAGAAAAAGCAAAACAAAAATCACTCTGAGTGCCCACGAACCTGCATCTCCACCTTAAATCTGATTGGCTACTAAGTATTGACAGCTAAACAGAAAAATGTGTAATAATAGTGGTATCGATGATGTGTTTGGAATTGTTTTATGCTAGCTGATGCAGCATTCATAGACATTGGAACTATTTGCAAAACTAATTCCAAGAGAGAAATTTTAGATTCACATTTACAACTCGCAAGGTATTGTGCACAGTAGATATTTTATCTGGTAATATGATTTCATTAATTATTCATCAAAAATTTCACTTACACATTTACTACTAAGTGGATATTGTGATCTCATATATGTAAATTTAGTGCATTGATGTAAACACAATAATTACAGGAGTATGATGTGATGTTTTTTGGTGACTTAATCCTCGTTATATTTGGCCTACATTTTCTGATCATTGAGCGCACACTAACGCGCTTTCCTAAAATAAAAAGTGGCCTTGGTAACGACGAAGCGACATCACATAGGTTGTCTTGTATTAACTTCTGAATATAAAATTAGGCTTAGGTTTCTGTAACAAATTATTCAATTACTCTTACCTTGCAGGCATTCGGGGCCAGAAAATCCATCATCGCAATCGCAGTGATCTGTTATCAAGTAATGTTTCCCAGGAAAACAAAATATTGGCGTCGTACTTATTTCTAGAATTAGAATAGAATTAGAACTGAATTAATATTAGTATGATTATTGTTGTAGATTCTTGGAAACACATATACCAACTTTAAAGTAGATTCTTGAATGTTTTAATCCGACAATCAAAATATCATGACATTGACAACAACATGACATGAAACAGTTCCCGTCGTGCATTAGTAAACAAAACCGTTTTAAATACAAACTTGACCGTTGTATAACGCTTCTAAAAATGTAAATATTATATGTATTCCACGACTTTTACTGTGTATGTGAATTTTCAATATCGTTGTTAAAGACATGTCCGCGAATAAGCCATTTTGAAACCGATCTGCAAACAAAGTGATCTCTGAAGATCCCTTAATTGAATTTTATTAAATTGGCTGTCATCTTGCATCGGATCACAGAACAGCTCACGGGTATTGGTGTCCCAAAATAAATGATTTATGTGTGAAATTTGAACAAGATGGACGTGGATCTGTCCGAGGTACAGGTACGGCCAGGTGGACGCTTAAACATGAATTATATATATATACGTTTTCAGACTTCGTACAAAAGTGGACTGATAATGATGATTTAACACCAGTAGAGTAAAACATATAATTTACCTTGACAGGATGACGATGAACAGCTGCCACTACATTCTGCTTTATAATATTCAGTCCTGTACTCTACGTGATAGATAGTCCTAGTAGATGTCCTTGAATAAATAATAAAATAGCTATCAACAATAGAGCCACCGTGGTAATGTATGCGTAAATACTAATACGTAGTAGACGATCATTTCCCGGCGTTTTAGTTGTTCAGCTTCCTGAGGGAAGTTCCAATACATATAAGTATATAACATTTGGAGACTCACATGTAAGGTTTTTTTTATGGATTGTTTATTGTTGTGTAGTATTAGAACTTTTGAATATGGTACCAGGACTGACGTGCTTACAGGTTTTACAGCGGGTTACATTACATGGTGTGAAGCCAGTAGAATCTGGAGTAGTGGATGATTGGAATCTGGCAGTTAACAGGTTGGCTCGAATGTTTTTGTTCCGTTTGAAAGCAATTATAGGAAGAGAATCTTTTTGCAGCGGGCTGATTTGTGCAGGATAGTTTTTATAAAGAATCCGATGGATATCTGAAAGGCCTCTATTATATATGACAACAAGAGGTATACGAGTGTTAGTGGACTTGAATTTTTTTGTGTAGAAGTGAATACCGGTCTTTTCCTCTGGCTGTAGCTATAGATTGTCCAACACACTATTGACTAAAGTACAGACCAACAAGAAAAAAAAACACAAAGCACCACAAGAGTAATTAAATTAATAATTCACTCAAACACAATTACAAGGTGAACCCAATGTCACAACCAAATACTGACTGATCACCCTCTACTGTAACCAACAGCAGACAGTTTGTGTTCCACTCTTGCTCCAATGGGGGTCGGCAAGGGCTATTTTCGTAAGATGTAATTAATTGTTTTTATTTTCGTAATAATATAATTTACATAAATAAAAAAGAATTTCGTAGACATGGGCAAGGTGTCAAATGTAATCAGCTATTTTATCCTTTCGTAATTGGTAATAATATTGTTCTTTTTGTAAGCGTATAAAGCATTTCCGTATAAAATGACGCAATTTCCAATCTTGATTCTTAAACACAAATAAAAATGGGAAATGTAATTAGGAATTTGCTTTATCTGTAAAGTGTAAACATCTATTTTTTTACTGTAAATGGAACTTCCATTTTTTCCTCGTAAAAACGTAAAATGCCGTCAATTGTACCTTGTTACATGAATAACAAACAGGAAAATAACCCAAAATCACTACACTAAATTACCCGGGCAGGGCCCAGTGCTAAGCTAATTTAATCACCAAAATTAAATTATGCCGACAGACCCGAGTTGCTAAGATAACTTAATCATATACTGAATTGACCTGACGAGACCTAGTTGCCATGTCAACGAGAATGAATATCTACGTGCAATAGCTGTACCATTGTTTGGACAAAGTAATGAACAAAGACAAATCACATAAATTATAAAGTTAAGAGGCAATAATAATTCATGCAAAGATTGCAATCGATAATGTCCGGGCTCAACAGTTTACCTACCAGTAATGCCAAACTTTAATTAGGTTGAACAAGTTAGTCCACCAATGCACTGCAATAGCAGTATCTCTGTCTGACGTCTCTTTTGTTTCCAGTCTTCAGCTGGATGGCTGACAAATCTCCGAACTGGTGCAATGCTGCCAGGCTCGATCAAGATGAGAGAGAGAGAGACCCATTTTACGCTCAACCCTGTACACCCCAAAAAGCAACCGCCTGGTCCCGTAATTTGTAATAATTGGTGACACACATAATAGCCACCAAATGTGATGAGAATTACACTCTAAAGATACTTAAGTGTGTATATGTATGAAAAAAGTATATCACACAAAAACACAGGTGCGATCATAGCCACACCACATTACAATCATGACAAAGGTTCCCGCAAGTCCACCATACAGTAGTTTCGAGCCGCCTACAAGTAAGGGCGCCATACCAAACATTTGTACACATGAACTCACACCGGCCTGGGTTACAATGCCAGGGGCAGATCCAGCAAAATGTAATGGGTGGGGTGGGGTGGGTGGTCCAGGCCTTTAGGTCGAAGACATGGGACCATGCAATTTGGACGATGCTATGCGTAATCCAGATGCATTTTCATGCGTTTGGGGGGGGGGGGGCATGGCCCCTGCCCCTAGATCCCCCACTGTACAATGCAAATCAATGCACTATGTATGAGCAGATACTCTTAATGACCAATCAAAAATAAAGGTAGACAAATGAAAAAATGATAGTTTCAAGTTAAACATTATAAACCAGAAATAATTTCTTGCTCTGACGAGTCGAGTATTAGAAAAGACAGAATGATTGACTTGATGTTGGACAACGTGATGTCTACATAGTAGTACGAGTTATTAGGTATGATAATATTGAAGCATCAGTGAGACGACGATTCTGTGTATTACAAAAAATGACTAATTAGTATACGGTTTAATCCAGACATTCATAGCATGATGTTCTAATTATATAGTATACTAACCCTCGTAACTCTAGTAAACACAGAATTTCATTACAGTGTACTTAACAATAAACAATAAAGAAAATAGTTTACCTGTAACGCGTGCAATCAAATACGGCATAGCAACTGGTGGTATATTGTGATACATATGTTTCAGTGTACGATGTATCGTAGCTCACACTTCGCTCAAGATCACAAGTGATTGCTCTGAATAGAAAAGTACAACAATCGTATGCACTGTAATTACAGTCTTCAATATCACAATCTCGAAATTATCTAATAATAGATGATTTCCCGTTTACTGTGAGATCTCGCGTATTGCGTGGAAGTCACGGATCGAACACCTGTCGCAAAAATCTAATGGTTTGATATTTAACTACAATTTCCCTTTTCTTGTTGCGTCGAGTTACACTTATTATCAACATTGGCCATCATTAAATGTGTATAGGACTTACTTTCGTGTTTATCGAATCCCACGTTTGTTTACGAGAGATCTTGCAGTAAACGGGAGCATATATATATAGTCATTGTGTATTTTTGATTATATATAAGGATTGAGCGTGATTTATTTTGTATATACAAACTATTTAGTAGTAAATTTGCCACTCACAGACTTATGTCTAGATGACCAACAACTATTGCTATCCCAAGAAACAGCTTTCCATAAAATGACATCATTATTGATGACTATCTGAAACAAAAAGATAAAGATTCTCTTTCCATGGTAAAGTTATCGCATTAACTTTAGACGACCCAGGTGGCTGACAGACATATATTATATAGAAGTTACATATTGATCTAGCTACATATTGGTCTTTTGTAGCTGAAAGGTATTACAAATAATTTTATTTGCGACAGAATTATATCGACGAGTCTTTGGAAACGAAATAGAAAACACATTCAGCTACCTTAGCTCTAAAATTATATGCACTAAAAGGAGCACCACTTATTTCTATTGAAAGTAAATTACATTTTAATTTGTTTATATTTAACAATTGCATTATAATACTATCAAATATAAGCACGCCCATCAATCCCATACCATGTGCAGTTTCTCTAGGGTCGAGCACTGTCAACCAACAAACGCCTAGGCCAAAAAGAGCTCAACCTATCAATAGAATACTCAAACCGTGATTCCCATCAGAGCGTGTGGCTCTAATTAATACAATACTCGAGCGATAATTACATACAAACAATAACAAAATCTCGAAAGATGATTTTACAAGTTCATATACTCAAAAATAAAAACACAGGGAACACAAACTAAAAAAAATAGTTGCACAAACTATGTCGTAAATATTACTGTTTTGTACCGTACATGTTTTTAAAATACTTATTAAGTGTTATATTTTTCACTTTATTTTGCTCGTAAATTATCCTTCATGTGAATAAAATAATAAATCTTGAACCAATAAGATAATTTGGGAGTGATCTACTCCTTGTAGTCACATTGCCTGACCGGGTCGCCTAAAATATTGCATATTACTAAAGCTCACGACCTAGTAAGGCATTTATAACATGATGAAGTGATGACATCATTGATAAATGAATGAGCTCATTTATTTATAAGACCTATCAACTTCTAAATGTAATATATTAATCTGCTTTTCCTTTGACCAATAAATTGGCTGTAAATTACTTAACTTTGGCTGTAAATTACTTACTGTATTTTGCATCAGTATGCATAGTAACGCGGTTTTTATATCAAGTGGGTTCAATTGGATTAAGTATGAGGCCACTCAACTAGGGCAACCCCACTTTTGTGACGATAAGCTAGCCAAAGCATTGTGACAGCTCACACATGCATTTGGTTTCGTAAAGTGTATACAGTTAATGCAGCTGTCTTTTTTGCCGATGAAGACTTGGCTCCTTGCTAACTTGGTTCATGGTATTGTTTTTTGGTTATTACTTTTTACGTGCACATGTATCTTTATGAATAAAATAAAATAATTTTTATAGGTTTATTAATTTATCAGTCTATACTTGGCCATTTCAAATAAGTAATGAGCTAGGCATAGCCAATGAGCTTAAAACAGCTCAGCTTGCAAACTATTCTAAATGTAATGTTACACTTTGCTCGTCCAGTTGTTTCTTTCTTTTTTGTCGCTGTCAGTCGCCCTGGAATGTCATATATAAAATGAAATATGCCAAACGTTGGTACAGGGTCATATATTTTACTGTAGAACAATAGGAGCGAGAGACCAACGTTCCATGCATAAAAATAAATTATATTATTATACATCTGTCATCGTAATGCCATAAGTTACAGCGTGCCGTAATTTTGCGGTATTTTACGGGGTATTATCCTACCATATAAGGAAATGCGAATTATAAATATGGAATGATTACGCGCGTAAGCGTCCTTTAATAATAAAAACAAACATGCCTGCCCACGGAGTTTTACTGGACTCTACACAAAGAAGTGATTCTGTTCTAAACATTTTGGAGTACGGCATTCCCATGATGTATCCTTGGAAAGAAAAGATGTATAATAATAATTTTATTACGAGAATATCTAAAAGTATGCACTCAGACAGTACGCCGTCGCATCGACCTCCATTGGGCGTCGGTCGATTGTTCCGCTTTACTGTCTTCGTGCATACTTTGAGGTATCCTCGTAATAATCTAAGATTCTCAGTAAACAATATCCATATAAACTTTGACAAAACCATAGAGTGACTTAAACATTTCCCCCACAATAATCTGCTCCGCTAAAAGAGTATTTTTCGGGTGTTGCCATGGTAATGATAGGACAAACATTGTTTCCACCTAACTAGAGTACAGGTGTGACCATATCAAGTTTGAACAAACGCACGACGAGACTTCTATAGTCGTTTATTAAAATTGCTTTTGAAACCAATGAAGTCAAGTGTAAATAAAGATTTAGGCGCGTTGCCGTTGTTATGTCAAATCAATATGACAATTTTTTGTTTGCTTCAAATTCGACCTCTTTTCTAGTGCAGCTGTCAAGTTTGACCACCCTCCAATC